>NC_073706.1:30564280-32019280 GCF_023634085.1 Falco cherrug
CCAAATGTATGCTTGCTTTTAGTGTGGGGTACAAGGGGATATGCATTGGTCACATGTGATCAGCAAAGCCAGCCCATTCCTACTCCTTCCCTTCAACATGTTAAAGGCTGCCCTTGAAGTTGTGCTTCAAGGCACATTGGGCCTTTACTTAGCCCCAAACACGGACATAATCCATGTAAATAGGTACATAAATAAATAATAATAATAATATAACAATAACAACACTTCCAAAAGATGGCACAGGGATGGGTGGCCAGACTTGGGTTAGCCTAGGATTACTTTCTTAGTTTCTGTCTGTTTAGCCACCTAACCTCTGATTCTAAATAAATGTTTGTGCCAAGAGCACCTAAACATTTATGAAAAATTTTGTCAGCCACCTGACTTTTGCTTTGGTGCCCAAGAGACTTGCTGAAAGTTGTATGGAAAACTTCTACCAGACTTGGAATAAATCCCAAGTCTCCCTAGTTCCAGTCTAGGGCTTTAGCTGCAAGACCTCCTGCCTCATTCCCAAAAGTTTACTATATCCCCTTCTCCCCACAATTTGTCAGTCATATGTGCTTGGAAAAATCATTCATCAAAGAAAGGGGGTGTGAATCATTATATCATGTTATTACACGTGGCAAATTAACTTGTCGCATGTTGGAGAAAGAAAAACCTGGGGTTTATTGCTCTTGCCTGAAAATGGAATAAACTCCCTTAATGTCCTCATGCAGACTGACTCTCTCAACTGAGACCCCCTCATGTGATGCCACCTGCATTATTTTGGGCTTAATTGCAACACTTTTATTGTTGTTATTTGCACTCATTTGCTCTTGAGTATGTCAGATTTCCCTTGTGTGTTTTCTTTTTTCAGATTTCTGCAGTGCTCCTGAAGCCAACTTAATAGAGACTGTTCTATTGAAAGCTTTCTGAAATCATCCTTAAATTATGCTGCATAATCTCTTGAAATTAAGTCAATGGCAAAATCCAAATGTAAGTTTAATTTGGCACCTTCCACTTAACTGATTCCCAGTGTATAAAAAACGCTTCAGTTAAGTACTTAAGATGACATTTAATTGGTCCTGAGCCTCGTGCTACTATGTGTAAAAATCTCTGTACTCTTCAAAAACTTTAATCACTGTCTTTCAGGCAGGGTTAGGCTTCTTAGGTATATAAAAGCTTTAAAGCGGGACAGACCAAGAAATTTGTTCCAAACTACACAGCTGTCCTCCGTGCTTCTTCATACCTCTTGGTAAGTAAAGGGATTCTTAGTTGGTAAGAGTTTAAAAAACTATCAGGGACAGTTGTTGGGGTTTTTTAGCTCCAATTAAATGAGGGCAGGGAAGTACCTGTAAGTAAATAAGCAGCTGGAGGAAATAAGGAGTTATCCTTGCTTCTGAGGAGACCTTTTTGAAATGTGCAAGAGGGTTAGCAGGCTCTTGTGCTGCTTTCTGCTTGTCCTGCACAGTTACAGCTCACTAAGCTGAAACTGGAGTACCAGACAAAGAAGTGGAAAGTTATCCAAAATTGCTCACTTGTTTAAAAGTAATATATACATTATTGTTAGTCCTTCTATGGCATTCAATCTTACAGCTACATTTCAGTTAAGTGTTCTTCTATGGGCACGTTCTTTCTCTCTTGGTTTTTTTGGCAGTAGTGTTCCTTTCTAACAGTATTTTAGTGCTGAGAATTGATGGCAAGCTATATTTTATCCATATAATGTTTAATTTAATAAGGCAAAATGTGATTATTTGAATTAATTAGTGAGTGTGTAAGAATTCAGTGTAATGCACTTTTGATACTCACTTTTAAATGTATGCTTATATCTATTGATTTATAAATATTTGAGGTATATTTATGCAAATTTAATATACTAGCAATGCAAGGTATTATAGATCATTTGCAAGAGTGTTGTAGTGTGAATTCACATTTTAGCA
This sequence comes from Falco cherrug, assembly GCF_023634085.1. Classification (NCBI taxonomy): domain Eukaryota; kingdom Metazoa; phylum Chordata; class Aves; order Falconiformes; family Falconidae; genus Falco; species Falco cherrug. The sequence continues at coordinate 30,566,197 of NC_073706.1, forward strand.
GTGAGTGGTGTTCATTAAATGCCTGTGCTTCAGCTGTGTGTTTGCATGGTGGTATTTTTTCTTTTAAGCCTTAGCTATTAAATCCATTGTAAAATACTGCAGAGTTGTATCTCAGCCTTTTTAAGTGATTGCTTGACTCCAGTGACTGTTTGGTATGGAAGCTATAGTCAAAATATGTCTATTTAAAACAGATGTAGTCATTAGCAGGCCCTCTAAACTGTGCTTCCCAGATTCTTCTAAGTCAAACAGTCTCCTAAGCAGGTTAGGAGGCAGATGATTATCACCGCTCCCCCACACGTCGCCTCACTCCTGCAGCGGCAAGGGGCTAGTGCAGTAGAAATCAGACTTGTTGCTTAGTTAACAGACAAGTTTGCTGCCATCCGTGCTCCTCATTCTGTCTTGAAGCTGAAAAGAAATACTAGTGCTTGCTCTACATTATCTATTTTATATATATTTTTATATATATATATATATATCAATAGGCACGGTAAGGAATGTTGCTCCCCTGAATGCTGCCGAGGGTTAGCATTGGTTGGTGATTTGTTGCATCATGTTGCAACACTCTGGACTGCTACAGGGAAGGTCCTTTGGGCCACTGTGATTCCAGAGAACAGCGCCCAGGGTGAATTTAACCATAGTGTGAGGAGCAGGAGGGGTGGGCTGCGATAATCTGCTGTGGAAGAGAGAAACAGCAGAGCCTGAGCAAGGCCTTGCTGGTAACAGAAGAAACAAGATTGTTTCCCAGAGTGCCCTAACCATGACCTTAGGATAGGGATTTCTGACTGACCCTGAGCTATGAAGCATTAAAAAAGCAACAAATGATCTACTGGGCTGTCACTTCTTGACCTCCCTGCGAACAGAGAAGCTTTTCTAGCTCTCACTGAGAGAATGGTATCATTTCTGTAGTTATCTTTACCGCTTTCAGACTGCGTTTCTCACCTGTTCAAAGAGACCTGTGGCAACTGCTACCGTTTCGCTCCAGTTATTTTCATGTTTTAGGATAACAGTTCTTGCACTTCTGTCATTTGCTGATGGACCCAGAAGCATGTGAACCTGCCCATCTGATTTCAATAGTCTTTTCCTAATCTGGTAAGGTGATTTGTCATTTTGTTAAGATACCCAACACGTACCTCTTCTTTAGGACTAGGGGAGTTGCCACCATTGTGTACAGGGAGTAGGAAAAAAAAAAGGGGGGGGGGGGGCAGGGTTTTTCATGGGGAATGGACTCTGTGGTCTACAAGCACAAAATTGTCTGGTCTCTCAGCTGTGACCCTGTTACAGCAGTCGCACACACACCCTTCCCCTGTGGCTGGCTTTACAAGAGAACAAAGGCAGCAGAAGTGGGTTTACACAGGTCTGGATAGAGGGTTTGCCTGCTCTTCGCAGAGTGTCTGTGCAGGTGATGCCCTGCATGATACAAACAGGTGTTACCACCTGCAAACGGCTGTTACAGGTGTGTTACTGGTGTTACAGGTCTGGGTCTGATGTGCATGTTCCATCACTAAGTAAAGCAAATGGTGTGTCTTGCAGCCAAACATCCTACTGCAGCAGAGTTTCAGTGGTCGTTCTCTTTGGGCTACATCTAAATATATATGAAGCCAGAGTTTGTCAGCATCACTCTGCTGGGTTGCATGCTGCCTGGTATGTTATGGTTACTCTGTGCTGCTGTAGTATAGACCATTGTAATCAGCCTCTGGATGCTCCTAAATTAAGGCAGATCATCTTTTACTCCTAAGAAACCTCCAGAACCCAGCTGCAGCTATAAAGCTGCTACCAAATGGAAGCTGGCCGCGGTTCAGAGTAGGGGCCAATATTTTTAACAGCATGAAATTTTGTTATAGGGCTTCTGGAAGGATTCTGTATATGAACTGGAGCAAAATCAAAACTGAAGTCCCCTGTGTGGAAAAACAGGTGAAGAAAAGGTTGGCTGTGTTTGAGAAGGGATGTGCATCTCTTATATATACTACAGATAACGTCCGAGAACATTAATTTGGAATAAGGTGTATCTTCCTTTACTCTTGGCTTATGTTAACAAGTGCATTATAGTGTCGTGACCTCTTGTGTCTGAGCTGGTGTCTAGTAGAACATACCGGCTGTATTAATCTAATCAACATAATCAGAAAATAATTTGATATTTTGTTAGGAATTAAATCATAAACTCTACCCATTCTGTATGGGCCTGTCCTTCTCCATGTACTTTCATATTGCCACTGGTGGCTTTTTGTTTGCATTACAGCAACCTGAGGGTAAACACAAGGCAAGATCCAAGATAGGAAGGCAAATTGGTTTTGCAAACATGGCAGGGAAAGTGTGTGGAATCAAATGCCAATATTAATGCATGACATCTGCTCTCTGCTCCAGTTCTGAGTAAAGTAATCCAGTCCTAATTACACACTGCTGTGTCCTCTACCAGCTAAGGAGAATGGTGCAGCCATTCTTAGCACCGGTATATAAATTTCTCTCTGGATCTGATAGATACATTAGATGCAGGGCAGGCTTTTCATTTTTTGGCTGTCAGTTGCTTTGGGTAGCACAGAGAGAGGGGAGGAGAAAGGTTGCGGCAGGAAAAGATCAAAATCTTCCAAAAAGAGCTCTGCTCCTAGAATAAAATTTTTTCCTAGACAACTTTCCCTGCAGACCTCAATCAATATTATTCTCATCTGAGTGCACATATTATTCATTAAGAAATGTTGGCAAGATATGCACTATAGTGTATGCCTTCATTAGAGTCTCCACCTGCCTGCTTTTATCAGAAGATCTTCAGTGACTTTCATCTTCATAGAACTTGTGTCTGTCTTTGGATTGGGAAAGAAATCTTGTAATTTTACAGGATGGGTTTATTATTTTTTTTAAAAAAAGTGAAATATTCACCTCTTTGGTTTGTGCATGTGTTTTCTCATCTCACATGTTAATGGATCAGGATTATCATCATTAGATTCAGACTGAACTGGATGCTGATGAAATCATGTGCAAAAGATAGTCCAGTGCCACAGACCCTCACTGGCTGTGTGACATGGGAATAGCTGGAATTCCTCCCTTGTCTGTTCAGCAGCCATGTCATATCCTTTGTGTGCACATACTGCTGTTGTGCCAACAGCCATTTTCCTATGGAATCAACATTTTCAGATGATGTGTTGTTAGAATGACACTATGAAGACCTGACAAATGTCACCCATGCCAAGTAGAGCCAGAGGGAGCCACAAAACACGAGGGACACTGGCAGCATCTTAGGATATTGTCATCACAAAGCAATGTGAGCCTGACATTGCATTTTCTCTTCTCAATTCATGTATTTCCATTTCTGACTAATCTGTGTCAATTCTGCCTAGTCTATTCAGCAGCAAGACAGTGAAGAAAGAATCTCACAGAAGAAAGGCACTGGGATTTTTGGACAGTATGTTATGGTCTAGCTCCATGACTGGGACCCTTGTGTGCTGCTGCAGTAAAAAAACTGATAGTAACAAAACAAAGAGCCAGCTCCATGGTTCTGCCTCCGTTCATCCATCTCACATTTGATTAGTCCCTGCTTGACATCGGGCTGGGAGCAATAAGCTCTGATCCTAACGGTGAATGTGGCATCAAGCCCGAGAGCTCCATGTGTCACTCCAGAACCAGATACTGTCTCACTGGATTCCTCCATAGAACAACTGAGGCAGATGTGTGGATGACAGATTCGTCTTTCGGGTCTACCTACCACACCCACCAAGGTAAGGAACAAAAGGCAGGTCTATCTGCAGGAAGACACTGCAGTAGCAATTAACTTTGAAGCAGAGAAGGATATACAGAAAAGCGAATTATTGGTCCAGATGAAAGGGAGAGACATAGAAACTGTCACCAGAATTTACTCCTAAGATTTAATGGGGTGGGTTTTGTGGGGTATTGTGAGGAGGGGTTTAAGGATTCTTTACCGCTTACTTTAAAGGATTCTGGAAACTGCACGGATACTGCTGTGTGCAGGGTCAGAGTTCATGTGTTGACTCACTTAGAGAGGTTGGGCTGAAGGTGCATTCCTGAACTTTTGCTTGACTTCAGTATGAATTGAAATTTTACATCGCTGTTGAGAACTGAAGGAGCATACGAGTGGAAGAACACATCTCACTGGAGCCTGGGAAAGTTTTGGGAAGTAGAAGGAGAAAGGAGGCTTCTTGGAAAGACGAATCTCCTTTTAGTATGCGTTCCCTGGAGCCCAGGGGAAGGCAGCCTGTCCCAGCCCCTTTTCTGGGCCTCCCCTAAAGCTATTCACTCGTGTCATAGGTTGCTCTGCCTTAGACCTGCCCTTCTTCCCAGGTGTATCGGTACTGCGAAGACACTGATGGACCTGCAAGGTGTCAAACCCAACCTGATCCTCCAGTAGCTTGTACCCACTCACAAAACCTTTCTGATGCTGGTTTCTCATGTAGAGAGAAACTTCATGGAGTTCTTTGCAGCTGAGCTGTTCTGGGGTGACAGGACCTGCCCCTTAAACGTCTTATGAAACAAGCAGCAGACCAAGAATTTAGGTCTTGCTACTTTTATTTTTTGAAAAAAATATTTTTCTTTTTAACTTTGTACTATGAAGAGCAGCAGCAAAACTTCTGAATAACTAATTTATCTGCTGTAAATTTCTCTAAAAGGTCATTACAGACTGTAAAGCCTAATGGCTTAAAGTGCCAGCCTTATATCACAGTGTTAAAGAACCCATTCTCTAGAGGTAGTGTTTTTGAAGCTTTGCCATTTTTCTCCTATCAAAGGAAATGCTGTATTTTTAACAGACTATTTTCTTTTTTAAAAAATGGCCTATATTTATGAAAAATAGTTAGCGTTCATTTCACATAACATAGTAACAGAATCGAGTGATTTATTTTTACAATGTATAGGCAGGGAAGTTAAGTAGATCAAGCAGGAGTTTAGAAATAATTGAGGTCTGTAGATCTCAGGTATGTATTTAAGTGGTCTTTTGAACTGCAGCCCATGTTCTGTGTGAACATAACTTTTCAGAGCACTTGTGATTTTCCTCTTTTACAGGACTGCTGAATTGTGGTATAAGGTCAGGCCCGTGGTCACTCTCTTCTGACACTAGCAAGGTAGGTGCAAGTGATTCTGAAATGGGTTATAACATAGAGATCTTTTGTAGCTAATCTAGTACAGAGCTGTGCAAATTGTCTTGGTTATTTGTGTGAATTCAAGAAATAAAACCCATGTGTCTAAACTGGCAGACAAAAGTCTCATCTGCTCAGAAATCTGACTTTGGAAATGGCTGCTAAATTCACCATATGCAGCCGTGGTCTTTGGTATGGCCTGATACTGCCTTCACTGTGGGATTCTGACTGGCATATGACTTAATCACCTTCTTTTTTGTTTTGATTTTTTTTTCTCCTGTCAGCTGAAAGATAAAATAAAAAACATATTAACCTCCCTTATGAAGCTTTATAATTCCCAACACTGAAACATTAACCAACTCCTTAATTAAGAGAGACTGAAAGTAGAAGAATGCTTTTATGTCATTAGCTGGTTTTTGCTCCAGTCATCTGCCTCATTCAAGCATAGGATAATATGAAACCTCACGGGTCTGCTAAAGGCTTGACTTAAGTATATTGCAGACTTCCTTTGCAATTTAATAAGAATGGCACATTGTTCTTAAGAAACTTCATTTTTTTCTTGCTTGTGCTCAAGGCTAGCAAAAGAAAAGTAAGAGCAGCTAGCGAGCAAGTACCTCAAGTCAGACCCAGAGGTCTGAGCCCTAGCCCTTACTGCAGCACATAGGTGTATTTATCCCTGGGTACCTCTTCCCTCCTGCACCAGGAATATCAGGAGTTAGCATTAGACCAGAAGGTTTCCTGGGCAGAGCACAGCTGTCCTTTTTTATCTGTAGTCTCTGCAGTATTGCGCATGATGACTTCTCAGAGCTGCCTAGACAGGACGAGTGCAAGGTACTATAATTGAATGAATAACGGTGCACGTTAATGATAAACTGGTACCGCAGCAACGGTGTTGTGTGGTCCTCCTCCGGCAGTGAGCTGCTTTAGTGCTTTATTCCACAGGACGGAGGGTCAGGGAACTGAGGCTTATTCCCAGTTCTGCCATTGATCCGTGTTAAGTTTTCCCAGTCACTCATTATGGCGCCCATTACCTATGGAAGCGCTTTTCGAAGGAATGATCTAGCTGTTCCTCTCTGGTGTCAAGGTACTAAAAAATAAAGTGTGGTAAAATTCTTTGCATAAGATTTCTAATCTACTGAGTGAAGGAGGCTCAAAAATTACTGGAACTTGCTCACTTCTCTGAAATGACTGGCTGAACAGAGATAATTGAAAACCATGCAGAACAATGCTTCACCACGCTGCAAAAAAGTCATTTGCCTAAAGTGGGAACCTTTACACTGGGGTTCATCCCTTCATTTTATCAAAGCTGTAAACCTAAAAATCCCCAGAACTGTAACTGTAGGATAACAGCAAGCTGTTCAAACTGCATGATGTTTGTTTGGGAACGGAATGTTTTCGGTTTGTACTTTCTTTGCATTATTTTTCTCCCCTTGTGCCAAGCTCCCTCATGCGCATGCACATGTGCAAATTCTCTCTTGCCTTCTCCCTCCACCTCTTGCTTTTCCATCTCCAGTGACCACATCCCTCTCAGCTCAAGTGTGAACATCGCTTCTTAAGAACGATACCAAAGTCAGCGTCTGTTTCCTCAGTTTCTTCCTGTTCTACCTTGGGCATCCCAACAGTGACCTTGAGCTTCAGTACGTGCAGACGAACACCTGCTACTCGGTAAGTCTGTGTTTAGATGAAACTGCATCACCCCTGTAGCAAAGTCAGAATTAAGGCTCAACAGTTGCATACTAAGATCCAGAGATTCTGGGTTTGCACCCAAAAGTCTCCCTTGGCCACAGTGAGAAAAGGAATAGGCTCAAGGGCCAAAAGCACACTAAAAAATGAGTTGATGTATGGTGTTCTCCAGGATCAGTATTTTTCAAGTGCTGCTGTGTTCTTTCAGAAAAAAAGAAAAAAGACTAATCGAGTTAGATGGACCAAGTTCCGGTGGGTGCAGTATGTGCCATACAGTGGAAATTAAAGACCAGAGTATTAACAGGGTTTGTTGTGTTACAAAGCTGAAGGCATTTTTATCCTTGTCTGTGTGTACTCACAGAAAAACATACTGCACTAATGAAACACAACTTTGTGTTCCCAGTCATATTTATGCTTGCAAAGAATGAAGGTAGCTCAGGAAGTTTCTTGCCAAGCAGGCTTAGCTACAGGGGTGGGTTTTTTGGTGGGGGAGAAGAGGAAGTGCTTGTGGGTTCCCCCCGGCCCCTTGGCTTTAAGTTATGTGTACAAGGTGTGTTTTAAAGAGAGTGGTAGAGTTGCCAAACAAGCAAGTTCAATCATGGCTGTCTTGACGTGGGTGAATCGGAAGATGGGGAATTGGGGAAGGGATAGCTCCCATGAGATGATGTGCAGCATTTTCTCCATTGAAATCTATCAAAAATTGTCTGGTTCCCCTCAAGGGGAACCAGCCTGAACAGAAGTCCAAAAAAAGGCAATGTGAGGGGACCTAAATAAAAGCTAATAGATGAGCCGAGCTAATATTAGTTTCCTGATATATAAAGCCAAATGGATTAATGGATCAGCTCATGCATTGCCTAAGGAAACAAAAAGAAAATCTTCAATACTTTTGTGCACATTGAGGTTGTGAACAATAAAGGTATTTAGAAAGTAAAAACCTAATTTGGGGGAATCAATTACTACTTCTTTCTTCTTACCCGTTTTTTATTTAAAGGAGGTTCACACAGAGGTAAAATTTGGGCAGCACGCAAGCCAGAAGTCGTGCGTCTCAGATACTACAATGATGGTCGATCTCGGTTTGCATCAGTCTTGCCTAGGCTCTTTTTAGCATTCCAGCTTCAGCTAATGGAAATCAAGCCCATTATGGTAAATGTAGGAAGCAAGTACATTAATAGTGGGCACTGACATTAATTCAAATGGTAAACAATTCAGAACTGTTCCCAGTACATACTAGATTATGTATCATCTTACCTGCTGCTTCAGAGGGCCTCTTCTTTCACAGGTTGTTAAAGTACAGAAGGTTGTCTGCCACAGAGTTTTCTGCTTTGGTAAACAAAACTATTTGCAAATTATGCTTTGCTCCCCATCAGCCCTACATACTTTTTTCTTTTTGGATTTGGTTGCAAGAGAACTGCCACCGTCGCAACACTGATCCGTTCCTGGCTTTCAAAAAAGAGGGGCGGATGGGGCAAGTTTAGCAAAGGGGAGATGTGGGGAATAATCAAATGGAAAGGTAGAAAGAAAATTGAGCTTATTTATACAGTAACACGTGTGTTAGAGTAATGCCTCCCTTCCCCGGCTATACGCTCCCCCATTTTCTCTCTCACACACGTATATACACACACACTTTAACTGTGCTTTTGTGTTTTGTCAGAATTAATGAGAAAAGTTCCCTTGCCCTAGGGGTAATTAGTGTCCTTGGAGTTAAATAAGCTAATACTTAGACACCTCTGGCACAGGCAATTATGTTTGTGTATTGAATAATTGATTCAAAGAGGGGGGGAAGGGGCTGCTAATCAGATCTGAGCATAATGAATTGATTTAATTAACAGGGGAATCTGAGGGTCCCTGGGAAATGTGTGCATTTATTCAGCAGCAGGAGAGAGTGCAAAGCACATAAATTGAGAGAGAGCGAGTGAGCGAGGCAGGCGGCAAGTGCTTTTGCTTTCAGTGATAGGTTCACATCTTTCCTCCCTCCCACCCCCCTTCCTTTGAATATAATTTTAGATTTAGAGTGAAATCAAGAGAAAAGCACTTTAGAAGCCTGGAAAGCTCTTGCAGTAGCAACAGCAAAGGGGGGAGAGGTTGCGAGCTCTCACACGCGATTACGTTAAGACAATTTTTGACAGCGCAGGTTGGAGGGGACGGAGCGGGGGAGCCGGCCCCCGAGACTGTGCCTCCCTTACCTTTTCTCTCCCCCCATCCCCCGCCGCCTTCTTTTTTAATCCCTAAGCTGGCACCCGCGCCGCAGCGGCGGGGCCGGGGCCGAGGCGGCTGGCGCATCAGCCCGGCTCTCCGGCGCCCGGCGCGACCGTAGCCCGCCGCGGCCGCGCTCCCAACTCGCGTCCCGGGGCAGCGCCGGGCGGCCGCGCCGCTGCCCCCCGCCTCGGCAGCCCCCGGAGCCGCGCGGCGGCGGCTGGAGGGGGAGCGCCCCAAGGAGCCGGAGCGGCGGCGGCGGCGGCCGCCCTCGGCGCCCGGGACAATGGTGCTGGACAAGGAGGACGGTAGGTGGGAGCGGGGGGCGGCGGGCGCGGGGGGCTGCGCCGCGGCAGGGCGCCGCTGCCCGGCCTGTCCCGCATCGCCCGGCCGGTGCCTCACAAAGGGGCCCCGGCGAGCGCGCCCGGGACGGGCCCCCCCGCCCGCCGCCGCCCCGCCGCGGTTCGGAGGCCGAGCGGAGCGGGGTCTCCCCGCCCGGGCGTGCCCGGCCCCCGCCGAGCGGCGCGGCGGCCGCGCTGGGGACCCGGCGGATAGCGCCCCGGCCCCGGGGAGCGCTGCGGGGGGGCGGCTGCCGCCTGCAGCCCCGGCACCGGGCCCGCCATCGGCGCCGGGGGCCTTGGCGTGTGGCACCGGCGGGCCAACTTCGGTGCCCCCGAGGCCGTGGCCGCCGGAATGCCGCCCGCTCCCGTTCGGCGCCGCCTGGCGCGGTGCGTGAATGGCCATAAAATGTCTCGGGGGGGGGGGGGGGGGCAACTCGGGAAAGTGGCCACCGGGCTGAGGAGGCCAGTGGGAGATGCCTTCCTGCGCGGTTTCCCGCCCCCCCCTTGTTTCTCTCCACCTTCCCCTTGCCTTTTGATCTGGAGTTTCTGCCTCCGAAGGTGAGCGCCCGCCGCCGCGGCCCCGCGGAGCGATGGGGCACGAAGAGAAGCCCCAGGCTGGCCTGTGCCGCCAGCTGTTGGGAGGGGGCCGGAGCGTGCACAGCTGCAAGGTTAAATGCTCCTGCCCCGGAGAGGTGCGTGGGGAGGGAGCCTGCTGCAAACCCGTCACATGCCTCTGGGCCCACAATCCTTTTCCCAGCGTTTTTTAATTCCTCCGGTTCCTGGCGGCCCTCTGAAGTAAGCTGATGTAGTGTTATTAATGGGGTCTATAATGCTCCAGTCGAAAGCGCGTGTTGAGGAGGGAATGAACTCATCTGAGTGGCCGGCGAGGGCTGACAGTAGAAAGACTTCTCTCATCCCTCGCCCCCTGTGTGCAAAGGTAAAAGGGTTAAGTAACGACAGAGGAACTGGGCGAGGGTAATTTCTTACTGGTATGTGCAGCAAGGTTTGTGTTTCTCTGACCTCGCTTTCAGGTGTGACCTGCGTTGCGAGAGCCCCCTGAATTTTGCTCGGTTGTTGGAGGAAAAGGCAGACAACGCTTTTAGAACGTCTCCATTAATACCCTTTAATAATAACAATGACTGGGTGATGTCTTAATCCCAGCGACTCTGTCCGAGTGTGCCTGCCAACCTGTATCCATTGCAATCTGATTGATTGAGGAGCTAACAGCAGGATGCTGCCTCCCTTGCAGAAGCGAGAGGCACAGGTGAGCTGGGAGGAAGAACTGAGATCTGAAGAGGGTTTCCTGATAGGGGTGTTTGGGTTCTTTCAGGTGTCGCAGACATACTCATTAAACGCAAGGAGCTTGGGGCCGGCACGATGGTAGTGTAAGGAAATTAAACTAGAACCGTTGATTATCCAGACAGTTCTCAACAGCCTCCTTCCAGGAGATCTCATGAGTGGCTGCATGAAAGGGAATAATGGTGGCGATGGTAGGAAATTAGCGCAGGGTGCACTTAAAAAGGAGGAAAGAGGAAACAAACCCCTGATGAGAGGGATGTGGAGATCAGAGCAACAAACTGCAGTAACGCCTGGGAATCTCCTGGGCTGTTGACAGAGTAGTTATGCTGGAAGAGGAATTAGGCTCACTTTTAAAAGTGTGCTGGAGAAATTGGGGACAGGAGGTGGGATTGAGAGAAGAAACTTTTTATGAAGAGGTTATTTTACCTTTGTACGTTTCATTCTGCCTGATTCAAATGGGCTCCACTTGCCCGCTCATCTGTGAATGTTAAAAGGGGATGCTGGACCTGCGTAGGTTACAAATGGATTAAAATGGAAGCTTTTGCTAACTAAACCAACTCCTTTTGAAATCAAGCTTGAATGAGCTTGTTAATAAAATGGGTCTGGTTTACTCCCATAAATGGCGCTTTTTTTTTTTTTTTTTTTTCTTTTTCCCACCAGAGGCCAGTCTGATTTCTACCATCTAAAAATCCTGGCGTTGTGGCTAGTATCCGGTTCCCTCCTTGATTTTTAAGAGGCTTTGCCATGCGTGGGCTTTTTGGTTTTGATTCTTTGGTGGTGGGTTTTGGTTTTGGGGGGCAGGGTTTGAGGGGTTTTCTTCTTTTGAGGTCTCTGGCAGCAGTGGGGCTATTCGTAGTTAGTACTGTGTGGGGAAGGTAGTATTTCAGAAATACCCCCCCTGCTCTCCCAGTGGTCCTTGTGCATCGCAAGGAGGATGCTTGCTGTCTAATAAATAGAGGTTGCAATGTATCCTTGCTTTTGCATCCCTGAAGGCTACTTACTTGGCAAGCTGGGTCATGGCCATGGCCTCAGAGGCAGCCACCCACTCTTCCAGCTCTGGGCTGGGGCTGTGACAGTGCCCTAGGGGTGCGTGCTAGCCCTAGTGTGACACTAGGATCACCCGTGAAGTCTAATAACTACTGTACAGCTTTGTGAGTGAAAAGCTTCCTTGGCAAGCACACTTTGTGGCGCCGAGAGAAGTAGTAGAGATGCAATAATACTTTTCTGTGGTCTTCATGGATATCGTTGAGGATGAAGGAGCAGACTGAAAAAAATAACAATAATAATGTTTTTGACTTGATGTGTTGCGGCATCACATCAAGTTATGTCAGGGAGGTAACATCATTTCATATGTTTGAAGTGACAATAGTGTAACCTGACTGATGCAACGTGACTTGATATGAGAAAATACCATTTTACAGTGGAACTTTGGTAAATACCTTCCCAAAAGAAATGTTAGGAGCTGAGCGAAGGGGAGGGGGGGGGAGGTTGAGAGTGAAAAACTTCAAGGCTTGCATTTTAGTCAGTTCCGCTGCATAAATCACTGCTGAATTTGCTGTGGGCAAGCCAACCTACGCACTATGCAGTGCATTTATAAATTTCAAGATAATGAGTTAAGATATTTCTCAAATACATAAATGTTTTGATTGCAAAGACCAGACTTCTGCTTAAAAAAGTAAACTGACATCAGGTATCATGATTAATTCCAACAGATTGTGTTAATTGTGGTTGACTTTAACTGCTGTACAAATTGTTGGGGGTTAGAAAACTTCTTTTGTTGGTGGTGTGTGAAATGAGTAAGCAGATAAAGCGTTTAAAAATATCTCCTCGCAAAGGGAGTAAACCAGCCTCTATGACATGATGGAGCAGTAAAGGAATAAAACATACATTGATCTGGTGCTGCGCATTTCTTCACAAGCACGTTGCGTGTGCTACTCTGCCACGGAAGTCAGCTGCGATAGGCAGTGGCTAACTTCATTTTTATCAAAACCCTGCCTTTCTTGTAATTACCAAATAGCATAAGTTTAAATGTACCGTATATTTTGGGGTCAGTCTGTCCTTTTTGAAGGTGATAGGGTTGACAAGTACGCAAACAGAAAGACTGAACGTTTTTGGAGTTCACCCGTTTCCTAAAGAAGGCCAATAGTGTATTAGAAGTATTAAAACACCTCACGTTTAGAAAAGCCTGTCTTCTTGTTAGTTTTTGCACTGATGCTTTTAACTGTTAGACTTTGATCTTTGGGATAAAGTCCTCCTCCTTTTTTGCTTGTGATACTTCTTAAAATAAAATGATTATTTATGGTGGCCGCACTCCTACGCTAAAATACATACTCAACACTTGCAAATAGTATCACTAGGAAACAGGAGTTGTTGGAAGTTCAATGTAAAACGTTACATTTAACATCAAATACGTTCAAGTACCGTTAGGATTAAGTATTCTGAATGCAGGGGGAAGGAAAAGCCACTTGAGCTGGGGATAAGGAATCTAATTAAAAATTGGTATTAAGGATATAACTTGAGCCCACTATCATGCTTTCTGGAGTAGCGTTGTATCAGTTGTAAAGGGGAGGAAGAGGTATCATTAAAGCAGGAATGAAATGTTTTCTCGGATTAAAAGACAGAGATGAGTGAAACGGTGCTGTTGATCTCGGTAGTGAAGCATCTGATCCCGCAATCCTTACGAGCGCCATTGGAGACAACGGATGACTTGTCGGAAGCGGGATCGTGAGTTGCGAGGGGAAGGATAAAAGACGTGGGCCCCAAACTCGTCACTTTGTATTTGGGCATTGATGGCATAGCTGAAAAGCGGAGCGACCCTGTAAGGGTTTGTACATTCATTTTAATACCGACCCAGTGAAAACGGAGCTACAGCCTCCGGAGTATTCCCTGAAACTAATCCGCCCGTGTGAAAACAAACCCGGCGTGTTTGCACAGAAAATTAGTATCAAGTTGTAGGTCACAACCGCCGCCTGAAACCGAGCTGCGGGGCGCAGGGCCGGCCTGAGGCGGCCGCGGGGCGCCGGGAGCTGCGGGCTGGCTGCGGGCAGAGCCCCGCTGCGGGGCGCGGAGCGGTGCGGAGCGGTGCGGAGCGCAGCCGGGGCCCGCGGCGGGCGGTGCTGGCGGGGCCGGGCTGCAGGTGGTGCTGCTGAGCCGGGCAGGGGGAGCCGCCGGGCCGGGGGGGCCTGGGAAATATGCGCATTTATTCAACAGCCAGCGTGCGGGGCTCGCAAATGGAGAGGCAGGGCAGCAGCAGCCGGGCTTAGGGAGCCGACCCTCGCCGAATATGATTTTAGATTTAGATTCGGCTTAAATCCAAAGGGAAAACACTTGATCAGGCTGAAAGCTGTGTAGTTGCAACCGCCGGGGTTATGAGCTATCAAACGCAATTACATTAAAATAGATTATACTGTGCAAATTGAGCCATTTAGAAGGTGAGAACCAAAGAAACAGCGCCGATCCCCCTTCCTTCTAAATTGCAGTTTGAGTTCCTTGCAATTCTGAGGCACAAAAGTAGGTGAGACTGCTTTTGTATCTGCAAAGTGCTTTATTTCTGAGTGTAATTCTAACTGAGTGCAATCTAGGTTAAAAGCTGGACAACTGGGTAATTAGAGCTCACTTGCTGCTAAAGGACGATCAGCTGTACCGTAGCTCATTTGTGTTCCCAGAGACTTGCTCTCTTCTCCCCTGAGCGGAGGCTGCTGGAGAAGAAGCATCTGCCCCCGGACTTTTCTTGGTTGCGGAGATGATGGTGCTGGACAAGGAGGACGGTAGGTGGGCTGAGATTGTGTAAGCCTGTGCTCGGGGTCTTCTGTGTGCTACTAATGTAGAAATAAATAGTTTTGAAACAGATGTGTGCTGCGCGTATCGGAGCGCTCTGCTTTCAGCTTCTGACATTTTTGTCTCGTGTTGGTCAAAGCATGCTTGCTCTTTATTTTATTTTTTGGTTTAATCTTCTCTCTGGCATGATTGAACCAGTCAAGAAGAGTTTAACCCAGGCTCTGTTTGCTGAAGGGTGTAGCAGAAACAGCTTGATTTTGTGTCTTTTATCTCTATTTAGATTTTTTTCTTTCTACAAGTTACTCTAATATATCCATTTTAGCCTGTTCATTTCAACAGCTTTTATTGTAAATCTAATTTTGAGATTTTCTTTCCATTGCATGTCATTTGGGTCTCTTTAATATGTGCCTTTAATATTTGTTTCTCACAGCTTTTCTTCATAGCTATAAACATAACGACAATAAACTAATAAGCTGCTCTGGCAAAAAAAAGCATTGGCTTATTCTAAGAATTTACTCCCTTCTCTAAATGGCACAAGTGGAGGTTCATTTGGGAGGTAATTTAATGAATGAAGCTGAAGGAGAGCTTGACTTGTTTTGGGACTTCGCATATGCTTATTTTTCTTAAAGCTGACTAGTCCTTATCAAGGATGACTAGTGGGTACGAACTGATGTAAGGAGCGATAGACAGTGTCAGTACTTTGAGTGACCCAATGCCGCCTTTTGCACGTTGCCTACCAGGGCATGCAACTTAACTGCTCAGTCACCAGTAGTTTCTGGGATGAATGTGGTAAGTCTAATCACAACTTCTTAATGAGTTTTTGTCTGAGGCTGCTTTGTGGCTTAGGTCTTCCCTGATAGCTTGTACACTGAAAGCAAAGATTAGAACTGAGGCAGAGCAGGATGCTTCTGTAGCCGTCCGGATGGACTTCCATCGGTGGTGCTGTCTCTTGCCAAAGACCTCTGCCTTGGCAGCACTTTGTGTATTGACAGTGGGAACGAAGTCTTAACTTTCTAACGCACATCGGTAGCTATCAGCTCATTGTTCCGTTTCACCTTTATAAACGGGTGAAGTGTGCGGTGTAACGGGTTTGTTGCTGGATTCTCTGACCTTCTAAAAATTTTTTTCAGAAATCTCTTAAGTGTTGAAAAAAAAAGTCATAGGCAGTTGTCCCTTGAAAGTAGAAGAAATCACTGAATATTTGCAAGACTGTAGACAGGAAACAGCTTTTCACAGGGAGCCAGAGAGCTTGGAGAACTTGGAAGCTGAGCATTTTGGCAGTAGCATTGATTTTACTTGAATATATGTATTGCTTTTTAAAATATTTATGAGGAAAATAACTTGTAATTCAAAGTCACTTGCTTTCCCATGTCAGATTGGTGCTAATCATGTATTGTGAATAATACTGAAAGCTGCCCAATGCTAATAAGTTGGAGCGATAGGATTTTTGTTCCCTAACCCATATCTGTCTTCTGGTATTTTAAAACTGAATTAATACTGTACTGGAGAATAATTAGGAAAGAAAGCTTGACTGTTGAAAATAGTGGATGGAAGCTCACTTTGAACCAGAAGTCTTCTGCTGAAGTTTCTCTTCTCTCTCTCTCTCTCTCCTCCTTGCATCCCAAAAAAGGGTGAGGGGGGAATACTACCTTGTAGTTTACATCTAGCATGTTGAGGCCCTTATCTCATTAGAAGTTTGATTTCTAAAATTATCAGTCTGGTGTGTGGATGGGATGTGAGGTTTTGTTCGATGTGAAGCACTTGGGACAGTGAAAAAATGTGAATGGACTTTTCATAAAGATTGTACACCTTTCAAATATGAGACCAAGAAGAAATACATCATTATCAGGCCCCCCTCATATGCAGATTCAAACAGATTTTGACTAAGAGTTGACCAATGTGGAGCGAGTGCCCGTGTACAAGTTGTCTCGCCCTTCTGATTTTTTTCTGTGCTAATTAAGCTGACATCCTTAAACTGTGAAATAATCTTCTTCAGGGAAAAAAATCAGAATAAATGCTGGGCTTTATTTCTGTTAAGATCTCATAAGTTTCTTTGTTAACGCAGTAGAACTTGTAAAAAACCCAGTAGATGTGAAGCATCTGTTACACATCTTCTAGATCAGCTTTGCACTTGACTGGACTGTGGATAAAAGACACGCTAAGTGGTTGAGTATTGCTTACGCTGGGAAAACAAATGAAGCTAACAGGGTTTCAAAGGCTTTGAAGCAGTGTCACTCTCAGAGGTGTTCAGTTGTTTTCTTTGGCAATATAAGTTGAAGCAAGCTAGTTTACTTTATTAGAGGCATAAGGCTACTCTTGTAACCTTCCTCTGACTAAGATGAATTTGGCTGACTGACCTTGTTTCTTTCTGGACCACACGTGTTGCGCTGGGTTTGGGGTTTTCTCCTTCCCCCCCCCCCCCCCCCCCCTCTTTAGGACTCATCTCTTTTAAGGGACGTCAGCATTTTCCATATTTTGTTAAATCTTCTTTTTCAATTTGTGTTTCCCATTAGAACTATGTTCTGCTATGATGGAGCAATGCAAATCAAGTAGAATAGCCCAAATTAATTCTTCACATTGGTGGCAGTATGATTGCCTGCATGGAATCAATAATGCATCATGGAGGGATCAAATTTTGGAGTATAATGTGTGAATAATGCTTGACACAAAACAAAAATTCAGTCTTCATAATAGCAATTAGGAAAAAGCTGCAGCTTATCCCAGCTGTAATCTCTGCTAACAATGAAGCACAGCCTGGTAATCAGCATGTATGGTATGAAATGCACTAATAGAAATCACAGCTCTTTGTTATATGTGTGGGGGGGGGTGAAAGTTTCTTTTTAGCTAACTTGTACTGTGTTAACTAGACATACTATCCTTCAACCAAATTATTGAGTGTGTGTGCACTTGTAAAAACACTGATCAGCTGTGTGTTTGTCCCGATGTTTGCACAGACAGTAGCACTACAAATCACGGATCCTTTGTGTTTTCAAGCAGAACTCTGATTAAATAGATTGCAAGAGTAGGCCAAGTAAATAAATATTGGAGGACTCTGTTAAATATGTGCCTGTATACCAACCTTGGGGTTTATTTTAAAAAATTTGCCACATTTTCTTCAAAAATGAGAAGAAAAATACGGATACTCGGTGGTTGTGTGCATTGGCGATGGAGAATGTGTCTTAGGTTGATGGGAGGTATTTAGGGCAATGAATATTAGGTAATTTGAAACTGGATTAGTAGCAGCAGTTGGGTTCCCTGTTGTGTAAGAGCCCATCTTACCCTGCACAGAAGGAAAGAAAAGCAGCGTTTGGAATTAGAAAAGCAGTGAAATTGATTGTATAATGGCAGTTACAGGAACGGTGCCACAGCGCCCTAGCCAGGACAGTAGAGCTGTCGGTTGGCTTCACAGATGAGTATGCCAGCAGCCATACGGAGGTACCTATAGATAGGTAGATGGATATGGAGGGAGGTCTTCCTGCAGCAAGATAGGTCCTGATAATCCTCTTCTGTTGATAAAAATTGTTATACACACAAAAACAAGGCATGTACAAGTTGTACACAAGCCTAATACAAAGAGTGCCCTATAGGAAGAGCTGTTCTGTGTGCTGCTGGTATCTTTTGTTTTCTTTTTAACGCACCTTTCTCAGGTGTACCTAGTGAGGAATTGTGCGGAGAGAGAAGGGGAAATGGCAGGGTGGCTTTTTCCTCATATAACATGGAATTTAATTTTTCTGTTGCGTAATATTCCTGAAGCTGCCCCCCCGCCCCTTTTTTTTTTTTTTTTTTTATCTCCCATACACTTCTACCTTGGACCTTCTCCGTGGTCTGCTATTGTGTAGCTCCCCATGTATAAAGACCAACTACACACCTTCCCAGACATCAAGGAATGTTTGTTTGAGGTCACCAGAGATGCTGTATTTACTTACTTAGCTGGGACACCTGTTGGTTTTTTGAGGGCTTGGTCTTGTCACACATGGTCTTGGTGTAATTTCAGAGGTTTGGTCTAGCTTTAGTTCATGACACAGTGTCCTTTTGTGACTCAAATGCACAGCAGTGGATTAATATATTTAGGAAGAAGAGACAGAAGGTTGTAAAAGCAGAAATCCCGAGTAAGACCAGAGCACATTTGGCAACAGAATAAACCCTGAGACTTGGTTTGGCCAGAAAGGACAAATAAACAAATAAATAAATTGGACCATTTCTCCAAAGCTGACCAAGTGTGGAGCTAGAGGTAGTCTTCCTGGAGGTGTCCCCTCTCCCTGGAAATGACAAATATAGAAGAATCAGAGAACCATGAGATAGTAAAGTAATTGCCTAAACCTTTCCAAGAAATGGAAGGTACTGTAGCTGGAGCACTGGTAACCTAGATATCTATTTAATGACATCTCTTCCTATGGGAAGAAGAGGTGTGAAAGGAGTTAGTAGACCTAACAGGAGCAAACTGCTTTGTATAGTAGTATTCCTGCTAGGCAATCCAATAGTTCTTGGTGTGTGCTCAGACTAGATAGTTGAAGGTTCTGGGTAGGCATCTTTATAGGATGCCATTGTTCTTCATTCCCAGATGCCAGTGACATGCGGTAGTTGTCTGGTTGACATAAGTGTTAAAACAGTGTAGGAATATTTTCCAGCTTGGGTAATACCGGAAAAGAAGCCAGTTCTTGGAAATTAGTTTGCTCTAATTTTGGTTTAATATAGTAGAAAGTACGCTTGATACCCTGGCAGCGGAACATAATTTGTCTTCTTTGGAGTTAGTGTTAAATTTTATTATCTTTAATAGATACAACGTGAACATGTCAGCCTGTTTGTCATAGCCTTTCTGAAAATGCTCTCTTATGGTAGAATCTTCGGAAAAATTGCTTTTAAGAGCAGTGCATTATTAATAAAGTAATCCATTAGGTCTGGTGATAAAGGGTCACAGCAGAGTCTGAAATACGTTTCTTAAATGGTTAAGAAATTTATCATGGTTGGAGGATTAATTGATTTCATTTGGAGGCTTTCTTAAGGTTTTCAGGCTTTGTGTTTAGAGATGGTTTTACTCTCTTTGGAAATGTGCTTGCTGCTCAAAGTTTTGCTTCACTGTCATTAGCATGAACTATTACATTTCTGCTAAAGGCAAACTGTTCTTTCAGCATTATGACTGATTGCATCTGTGAGGAGTCTTACTTAGATAAAGAATATGAAAGTTTATGGCAAATAAGGTATTTTACTTGAAATCAATTCAAAATCAGAATAATGGTATCAAGCATTAAGTGTTGCAGTGTAAGAGTAAAAAAGGCACTGCAGATGCTGCTAAATGCTGAACTATAAAACTCTAATGGGTCTATATCTTTTTAAAATTGGACAGAACTGTCATCATTTAGAATACATAGACATTGTTTTAAACTGTGTAGAAATCACTGCCCCCAACTTCAATAATGCGCGTAACTGTTGCCAGTCCATGATTTATTCAGTCAATGTAGCTCCTGTTCACTGAAGACTTTGGGGGCGGAGGGAAGGGCAATTTAAAAAGAAAGTTGTTCCCTATTAGATTAACATAATTAAACCTATAGATGGTCTGGAAACAATTCACTGCAGCTACTCTTCTTTAATTCTCCGTGTGTAAGCCTGTGTGCGCGTTTTCTCTGTCCTCCAACAGGATGTCTCCCGAGCCCAAGTTTTCAAGAGCGATGTTGGGTACTACCTGTGCAAACAGATGCTCAGCTTTCCAGTGAATGTTCTTGCAAGCTAGTTTCTTTGTACCTTGCACATCAAAGCAGATAATGGATGCTGTTGTCCAAATTTAGAGGCTATTTTATTTTCACTGAACAATTCTGAATTCTTTATGCCAGTGTTTAGAGTTCCTTGCATGCTAATCAAACTCTGAAAGGGCGATTTGGGCAGTGGAAGTAATATTTACCTCTTTTTAAACTCCTGATTTCAACAGTTCTAGTTTCTCTTAAAGGAAAAGTGGATGACTCTTGCATATTCATGACTGAACTGCAGAGAACTTGGAGCAGAATTAAACAATTAACCCTCTCGCCAATGTAAACATCCATTTGAGTAGAAGCCAGGGATGTTCCAACTTGGTTTATTATGGATCTGAGATATAGAAATGTATTCCGGAGGACTGTGTTTCTAATAAATAAAAAGGCATAATGAGAATGTAACTGGGAAGGAAGACAAAAGCAGCCATGCTTTAAATTGTTAATGATGGTGCCAGTGGCTGCAGCTTTACCACAGCTGTTTAAATTGATCAGCTAGTGAAAATGTTTTGTTTTGGCATTTTCCCTGCATGTGCAACTCTTTCGAAGGTACTTCTGGAAGCTTTTCAAAGGGGAATCATGATCTTTTTTTTTAAACCAGGCGTAGAACACCAGAGTTTCCAGTATTTTGGAATCCATTATTTAGGGATGCAGTTCCGTTTTTTTGTAAAGATTTTGGCTGATGAGCCAGTGCTTCCCCTAAATTTCCTTTACCAATCTTCTTTATTTTTTTTTCTTCCCCTCCAGAAATTTTGTAAATTACTCACTACCCATAAGAGATGAGGCAACAGCACACTTCCTAGCTGTCCTTTTTTCCCCATCTCCTCTATTTTCCTGGTGCTACTGAGCTTGATCAGGAAAGCAAAAAGGTGCTACGTCAATTTGCTATGCGTCTTTTGGTCAAGCATCCAGTGTGAAATTGTTCAGTAAAATGTACTTCTTCAGAGGGAACTTGCTACTAATTTATTTCCTGGTTAGCTCTACTGTGCGGCTGATGTGGGTTAGCCAATACCTCTTTAATCCTTGTGTTGTTTCCTTCTGTTCCAGAGACATGGGTCTGCATTTCAGAAGGATGCAATCCCTTCAAGTCAAGTAGGTAGAGGGAGGTCATGCTTTCTGTATGTTGACAAGTGGCGTGGTAGAGATGTACGGGTGGAGGACTGGCTTGGTCCTGTGAGCCTTGGTGTGTCTTGCAGAACACCTCCCGCCTTGGGTTCCCACCTGAAAGAGCTTGTGAGAGCAGACCTGCCCTGGGACCTTGAGTGAAACCTCTTCCTGGCACTCTTGATGGCAGGTGGCTTGTGGATAGGCCATGCCTTGGATAATGTTGAGCAACCTGGTTTCTGCCTAATGTACTTGCAGTGGGGGTGGGTATTGAACATTATTCAGAATCCATTATATATTTATCTTTATACTCCTTTGTGGAAAATGATTTCTGTAAGTACCCTGTTATGGTTATGAAAGCCCGAACAAGCATCAGTCTCAAACCCTTTGACCTGTCTGCACAGAATGGAGATCTGTTTTGAAAAGGACTCCTTTATATCTGTTTTTACTCCATGCCCTTCCATTCATTTGCCTATACAAAGCAATAAAGGGTAAAACTAAAGTAACATAAATTGGTCTGTCTTCCTGAATCCATGTCTCGCTAATGTACCCAGATTAACTCAACTGTAAATTGTCTCCTTTGGATGTCGTGTCTTGCTAAAAGTTTCCTATATGATTCATGATTTGGATTGCTTTTAACAGCTATTGGCTAAGCAATATGGTAAATGTACAAGGTGATGCAATTGGCATTAGTGAGAGGATGCACAGGAGCATGTAATGCAGTCAATACTACATTAACTACTGATGCCCAATTACAGAAACTGGAAGAGTGGCTTTTAGGAGCATTAGGACTTGCAGAAGAGCTGAGATCACCTGCCGCTCCTTGCCTAAAAGCTTCACCCTTTATGCGCTGGGATCAAAGCAAACATTTAGGCGCTATTTTGTCATGTATAACAACGAAGGTATTTTTCCCCCCCTTTTTTTTTTCTCCAAAAAGTGTCACACTGATGCTTTTAGCACATGTAAAATCCTATCTCCATATTTCAAGATTCTACCTCCATCTCCTGGGGCAAGACTTTATTTGAATAAAAACTCTTTAACCACCCCTGCATTTACTGTTTCTCTGAAGCTTGCTACTTTAGCCATTTTTTCTTTTAAAGAAATACTAAGTGCAATTTCAAGTGTCCTATTTCAGTGTGTCAGACAAGGCTCCCCTTCGCTCCCCCCAGCTCCTTCCCTTTTCTAATCTGTATATGATTGTTTGCGACCTCAGCTGGCTTGAAGTCTCTAGCAAGAGTGTTTTAAAATACAACCAGATACCACATAAAACGGGATATTTGAGCGTGTGACCTCTCTGCAGTCCATGTTCAGATTAAGCACACATTGTTTCCACCATTGCTTTTAAAACCCATTTGCAGTAGATGGCAAAGGACCACGTTGCACTAAAAGACAGTGCATACTTTTAGATTGAGCTGAGTGTGATCACGGCTTCTAAATCTATTTTAAAAATAATGAGCAATGTCACTGCTACATGGCAAAACTAGCAGCCCACAAAGTTCCTCTGGACTTAGAGCGAGATGGGAAATTAAGCAGCTCTAAGAACACTGAAATATTTTAATATAACAGACAGCTGGCAGGTGGCTTATTGCGCTTGTTGCAGCTTCCAGCTATGATACTTGGCATATTGCTGCTGCTTTTAATCCTCAAAGCATTTTGCCAGTATTAAGGAATTTGTGCACCCCAAGTCAGCATCCTCTGGAACCAAGGCCGGAGTATCTGGTGGGATGTGCCACCTTGAGGCATGGGTGGACTTCTGTGCAAGCTGTCCCAGGCTGGTGCAGCTCTGCTTTCTGTCTGCAAAGCCCTGGCTGCCCTGCCCAGCAAAAGAGGAGAGTGGGATCTGCAAGGCCAGCTTTTGTGGCCCAGTGCTGGGCTGGGGTCCCACCTTGCCTGTTCCCCCGTGCTGGGTTTGGAGATCAGAGCTCCACAGAAAAAGGGAGAAACAACTTCTGTATCTCCTGGGAAGGACGGAGTGCTATTGCAACAGTTGCTCCCCTTGACTGTTGTTGGGGCAGTTGTGGTGATCCCCTCTTAATAGGCAATTTTTTTTTTTAATTTTTTTTTGTGTGTCCCTGAGGTTTAGTACAAGTAATCGCAAGTTGCTGAGGAAGAACCCTCGATAGCTTACCTTCCCGCCATAACTGTGAGCATTGGTCATGTTCCCCTCTGATTTTTGCTGTGATTGTAAGTGTCGGTTGTGTTCCACGCTGGCGTTTCACGTGTGCGACAGAAAAATTAGGTAAGACTGCTGTAAAACATCCCGACAATCGACGGGCCTTCCTTAGGGACTGGTTTTTGCTAGGTGGTGCCTTAGCTTCTTAGCTAGCTGGTGTCCTGGTTCTCCTGTGATTGCTCCAAGGTCCTGTGGAGCTCTGCCCCATCCCTAGTGATGTCTGGGTGCTCAGCGGTCCAGGGGTTTTTGCTGTGGCTGGAGGAGGGACTGGAGGGGCAGGGGTGGAGAAGGAGCGCTGTTATTTTTAAAGAGGACTGTTGCTTTCAGTTCCTGATTGATGATCTTTTGAATGTCCGGGGGGAGGGAGCAGAAGGTAACCTGCTGGTTTTCTCCTTGCACTAATGTGTTTAAAAGGTGGCATCAGCAGTGGAGGCGTGGGGGAACTTGACTGAGCGCTGCCTTTAGCGCGGCTTCAACAGACAAGTATCCTGTGCTCGATGCACTTTCCAAGCTGTACAAACAATGCTTTAAATGTCTGAAGTACCCAGCAGGGCAAGTCAAAATGTCCTTGAGCAACTTTGTATTTAGACAGTGTTTTCTCTTTTCCTTTGATTAGGAGGGAACAGATGTGTCTCTTACGTGTGTGTTTGCGCTCACCCCCTGATGCACACCCATTCCCTGTCCTTGTGCAGGGGCTGCAGTATTTAGGGTAGGCTGTTAGTCCTCTTTGTTCTTTCTTATTACCTTTTTTTTTTTTTTTTTTCAGAGAATCTAAGTTGGAATTTAGAGAGGTCAGACTAAACAAGGTTTTAACTTACTCTCGCTCATTCCCTTATCTCTCTTTAATTTGGATAGAGTAAAAAAAAACTATAATAAGGTTTCCTTTAAAAAAAATGTATGCATATATAGAATCGATTCATTGACCAGTCTTTTTGGGGGTTTTAAGCATTCGGTTTAAGTGGGCTGCTCAGTGAAATTTGTACATTCATAAAATAGCTGATTGAAAAGCAATATTTCAGATAAATACAAGCCAGCGATCTATCAGCAGTTGTAATAAAAGCTGGGCTTCAGGCTGTGATTTTATTTTGAAATAATAAGAATTGCTTTATTCTTTTTACTTGAGTTACCATGGTAATTCTGTCGTGTAGCAGTGTTATATTGATTTAGAAAGTGGACAGTAATATTTCTTTTGTGTTATTCTGTTTCTAGGGGTTGATTTCTAATTTCCACTTGGAGATTACTTTTATAAATTTCTTAAGTCCTTCCACTTTTTTCTCTAGCAGTGTAATTTTCCCCTCACACATTGCTATTTTCTGAGCTTATTGGTTTGCTCTTATTTTAAATTAAACTTGCTGGTTTCAAATATTGAAATGACATCTTTGTCTGTGTCTGTACTTTGGTTTAGCAAAATATTACAGTCTGCTGTTTTATGCTTAATAATTTAAGAGAAGCTTTATGTCTGCCATCAGTGGTTGTTGGTAACTCATGACTAAACCAACACAGAGCTTAAACCTCTGACATTTTAATACTGTGTAATGGTGCTTCCACCCTGCACACTGTTTCTTTTCTTAATCTGCCTTGTGTGTATGTATATGCTAAAGAGAATGACAATTAAATTCTGAAGAGATCAAGAGGAATGTTTGGATGGAGCTGGTTCTTGGCCACTTTAGGTCTCCGTCGCACTTGAGAGAGCCACTGGTTTTGTCCATCATGCAGGTACCATTCCTCGTTACCCATCTTCCTCATGCAATTCAGAATCTTCAATTTCTGAAAGCAAAACTTTGACTTGCAGAAGTGTGTGTCCGTACCCAATGGCTGACAAAAAAAAAAAAAAAAATCAAACTGCTTTAGGTCTGTACAGGATTGTTGTACCTTAGCTATGGAGCACTGCTCTTAGATTGCTACTGCTTTAAGAAGTGACAGCCTAAATTGGGGTGTGACTGGTCCTTTTGGCCTCTCTTTTTTTTTCTTTTTTTTTTTTGGTGAATGAGAAATAATGCTTCTATTCTGAACCTGGGAGATGAAGGGAAATGAGCCTCAAGCACCACTGTTTTCAGAAGTGGTAGTTTAGATCCTGAAACCAAACCCCTGAATTCTGCTTTCAAACGCAAGTAATTCAACTTTCCTTTTAGTATAGAGGGTGGGAAAGCTGCTCTGGGAGCACTAAGTGCAGATTTCCTGGGCTCATGAAAATGCCACTGAAAGGTTTTGCCGTGCAAATAACTGATGGGAGGGGGATTGAAGCCTTGCTCCATTGCCCTTTGGTTTCATTCCCGTGTGAAGCTCACAACAGTCAGAGGGGTCTGGGAGACCCAGCTGATCTATACTGGGATTTCTGGACCAGCTACAGGCAGGAATTACCATCAGCTGGATATCACAGAAGAGGGGAAGGGTGGCATGGACATGTGGTGGTTGACCTCGAAAGACTGAGGTGTGAGGTAGCTGGAAGAAGTCAACTGCAGTCCTGGAATGGGTTGAACAAGAAACAGCTAATAACAATCACTGTTAGTAGTGCTGGAGAGAGGCACTGATAGACCTTGTCTATCATGGTTGAACCAAGTGTCACTCATTCTCAGGGACAGTAAATCTATGTGGAAATAGGGGCAGAGGGGATGCTCGTGAAGACAGAGGGGTCCATGCTTCAACTTGTCTACCTTTGCAAAATGAAGGCGGACTGGTCTGCCAGGACACTGGGAGGAAGGAAAATGGGCTTTTTGCTCTAAAATATTTTATTGTCATTAGAACAAGTAGTTGGAAATGGCTAAGAATATTTCTAAGCTAGCAACTTGAAAGCTTTTGAGCTTCAGAAAAGTTGGTCTCTAGATCGGGCTTCCCCAGAGAATAGTGGAGACACGAAGCTGAATTGTTTGGGTTAGAGCAAGAGATGGTGTGATAGCCTCCAGCTGCAGGAGGTGGGACGCACAAGTCCTCCTCAGTCGTCAGTCCGTGCTGAGGCATTTATGTCACAGTGTATGAAGCTCTGTCACTGTTTCCATATAAAACCCATATTTTCATGAACATTCATTTATGGTGAAAGTCTGCACATAAGATCCTGCCTGAGGATACCTTTTTCTTTCCTATTAAAATTTTATAAACCCGTCACTTGGCTGGGATTTTTACTTCTCTCTGAAAGTAAAGTAGAAGGGGGGCCCTGGTGGGGAAGCATGGAGGGTATAGTGTCATTTTCTTGCTCAGTGCTCCCTAAAAAAAAAAAAAAAAAAAAAAAAACAACCAAAAAAGCAGAAGTTAGAAGTTTATGGGTGAACTGTTAGATGGGAATGGCAAAAGCCATGTCTGCAGGTTGGACTTTTCAATGATCTGATTTGGTTTGGTCAGAGTGTGAAAAGGCACAGGCAGCTGCTGCTCCCAGAAGTCTCCCCGAGCTTTTCTGCACGTGTTGGCGTGCAGGTGTTGCCAGTGCTGTGTGGCTTGAGAGCAGTGATCCGTAAACTTCAAAACCTTCAAATGGGTCTTGACCTGTGAGGCAGTAATGGCCCTTGGAGCATTTATGGGCCATCAGGTGATGTCTGTTACACATGAGTCTGTAATAATTCCAGAATAAATAACTTGATTTTTTTTTTTTTTTGTAAAGTCAGTAATTATATCTCTCCACAATGGAGTGCAATGGCTCCGCATGCTAAAATGCAGTTTTGAAGCAATGCAACAAGAGACTGTTTAATGTCTCTGACAGTCTTGGCACTGAGCACAAGTCCTCTGCTTTCTTCCTCCAGCATTTTCTTTCTCATTGCTTACATGTATTACAGCGTGTCCGTGCTACCAGGAGCTGACATCTCGCCCCAGATTCTCTGTGATGGGGCAAACAAATACCTGATACTATGGGTCTCCTCAAAGTAATGCTTTGGCCTTTCCCCATCCCACCTGCTTTTCAGGAAGAGCTTCAGCTGATAATTTACACTGATCTTGGTAGGGCTCTGCGCTCAAGAGAGCAATCTTGCCCTGGTAGGAGAAGGAACTAGATGATTTAGCAGTCTTTTTTTTTTTTTTTTTTTTTTATAAGCATTTCTCTCTGTATCTGATCTTTTCACAGGATACAGTGCTGCCTGCATCCTAAGTTAGGATTTGGGTTTGCTACCCCCTACCTAAAATATATTTTCTTTCCCTATGGTTCATTCTATTATAACTCTAGGATATATCTTCTGGGACTGAGTAATTGGCTAGGTCAGAAGTAATCTTTATTTTCACTAGAGAGATGTTTACAAACTGATGCTGTAGTATCTCTTTAAAACCCACTGAGAATCTGATTAAAGGCCTGAGGATCTTCTGCAAAGATTGCCTGCTCCCAGTTGACTTGAAAGGGTCAGCGTGCTGTCACAGTTTTGACGACTAAGAATTAACTTAAGGCTGATTCAAATGCTACTCTCTGTGTATAGCATTGATTGGACTGCTTTCAGATGGCAAGAGGTAACTTTATACTGCAGCATGTGTGAACTCCATTTAGTTAAATAGGGAAGCTGAATGAATATAGTCGCTTGTGGTACGGGAGCTCAAAGGTGAGCGTGTGCTACGCCTTCTGCCCTGAATTAAATACTTTGGGGAGGGTGGGAGAGAAACATAATTCTTGTGGTAACATACTTGGGATACAGCTACAGCAGTCAGTTCTTGCCAAGTGCAGCGTTTCACAGCATCTTTTCTTCTTCCCCTACATGTGGTCCACCCTGTAGGCTTGACCATAACGAGATGGGATTGCTTGTAGTGGAAACGGCAGCAGAGTACTCTTTTGAATGGGAAAAAACCCTGTCCCGATGAAATTAGTTTGGTGCAACATTATCACTGCCCCTTTTCCAGGAATTGATAGTAGCACTAAGATTTCTAACCTGGTTTCATGTGAGCATCAGTGCTCAGAGGCATCACGCATTAATGTGGGAAACAGCTGGTGTTAACTCACATAAAGCTGTGGGGTTTGTGGTGCCACGCGTCCAGTTGCGAGCCTTGGAATAGCTTTTAAGAAGCCCCTGCTGAATGCAACCCCTGCCATCATGATGCGCTTTGCGGGAAGCAATGCCAGGCTGCAGACGGGTGTATTCCAGCGCTGTCAGCGTGTGCACCAAAGCAGGCAATGCTGCTGCTTCTGCTGCAGCTCAGTCCCTCGTGGAAGTTCTGCTGAGCGCCTTGTGGAAAGAAAATGGGCTGAGCTGAGGTGTGCTCCTGAGAGCTTGCCCCCGCCTGCCAGCCTCTCCATCCAGCCCGCAGTTGCCCCTAGCTGATGGAGCAACCAGGGAAGGTGCCCACCAGCGTTAAACCTCCAGTCAGGACGCAGGGCCCAGCTGGTGTAAGTCAGTGAGCATCCTGCTGCTTCAAAGCAAAGGTGGGGATTCCTGATTTCTTGCCTTCTGTAACATCTGGTAAGCTAAAGGCCTTTCTGGTGATGCAGCACCTGGGCCTTTCTTGGGGTTTCGTAGATACATCAGCGCTGTCCACAAGTGAATGTTCTCAAGGGTTTGGTGCATCTGTCTTAAAGGGTTTAGATTTCCCTGAGTAATTTCTTGGGAATTCTTCCTAGTATTGTCTTGGAGTGAGCACGATGTAGCTGTAGGCCAAGATGCTAGGCTAACCAAAAGCTTTTGTGCAGATTTTTTGCTTTTTCTTGCTTTTTTTTGTGTCTTGCAACTGTTGTATTAAGTCTGGGGGGAAGAGTTGCTGGAAACACTGACAGGGTCTGAGGTAGAGCAACCGGAGATGCCATGCTGCAGCAATGTGCTGCTTGCCTTTAATTGTGCCCACTGCAATTTCTGTGCTCCCCGCGGGCAGCCTACCGTGCACTGTTCCTGCGTGGTGGCCACG
Source organism: Falco cherrug (assembly GCF_023634085.1). Taxonomy (NCBI): domain Eukaryota; kingdom Metazoa; phylum Chordata; class Aves; order Falconiformes; family Falconidae; genus Falco; species Falco cherrug. The sequence continues at coordinate 30,595,388 of NC_073706.1, forward strand.
CTTGCATCCAGAATTGCAATTTGCCAGTGATCACACCCTCAGAAGAAAAAACATGCCCTGGTGGGATCCTGAGCGCACTGAAAGCAATAGCAACTGCACCAGCCAAGGTAGAGGAAAAGAGAATGATTTTGCCATCTCCTGTAGGTGACCAGCCATAAAGTCAGACAGTTTTCGATCTGCAAGGCTTGAAAAGTGACACCAGAGAGCGACAGTCTCCCCCCACCTTCCCTTCCAGGCTGGAAGAGGTGCTGTACCATGGCCACGGTAGTTTAGTTGTGGCATGTTTCACTGTATGCAGCTGCATCCATTTTCTGTAAACAAAGCTTTGCCTGCCTCTTGGGACAAATATTTGGGACTTGTCTTTTGCCATTATAAACTTTTCATCAAATTAAACAGTGCTTGAACTGGGGAGCTGTGGACATGTTGCAGTAGCCCCTGTGCTACACTTGATGGATATTCAGTGTTTGCTTTTGCTTCTTTTCATCCTGTTTTCTTTCTGCTTGGGCTGGTTGGCTCCTTCCTCATCACTGAGCAAGCTCCACGAGTTTAAGTCTCAAATGATGACTTGTTTCCCACCCCCTGACATCCCAAGGAACTAGATAAAAATTTGAGCTCAACAAAACCAAAATTGCCAAATCCTGATCTCAACTTAGGGATTCTCAGTGTGTGCTGTTCTCATTTCGCTTGTAAACTTACAGCAGTGACACTCTGAAGAACACTCCTTGGTGATGCTTTAATCAAAGAAAACAAATATTTCTTGGTTCTTGGCTTAAGTTTCCATTAGATCTACAGAGCAAGCCAGTTGTGAAGATTATTATGCTGGTTCCTGCTACTCTTGTAGCATGTTAGCATGTTACTTGTAGCATGTTACTCTTGAGTCATGTTAGTTGTTACTACAGTAACAACTGTGAACAGTGTGACAAGTCTCATTTTGTTTCAATTGAATGAATACTCATCAAATGGTATTAACCTAGTTAAAATTTTGCTTATCAAAGGAAAATCTGTAAAGCAAGCCAGGTAAGTGCTTGTTACTGTTTGAAGCTGTATGAGAATGCAGGAGGAGGAGTTGATTTTGAACTTCCCTCACACTGCATATCATGATCAAGCGCTTGAGGCAACTTTTAACATCTGAATGAGTTTGTCATTAAAGAGCAGTGTTGATAGCAGGGCTGTGTTTACTCAGCATTTCCCTGCAAGCTCTCAGAGCCCTCCTTCCACTTAAGTGTTTCCCCTTGAGTTTAGTAGAGATGCCTACCCAGTGAAGGAAAGGTCTTGCACAGCCTGTGGACGCTGCATGACAGTAATTCCATGAAATAAATGCTGAAGATGCTTTTTATGTCCTGGAAAAAAATCACTAAAACATCATGTAGGAAAAAAACCAAAACAACAGGACTTGACCCTGCTTGTGTTTATATTTGTTTGGTACTATGCTGTGTAAGGCAGTGTATGCATACAGAATAGCAAGAAATAATCTCAGAGCTAGAATGTTTGGGTTAAGCATCCAAAAAAAGGTTGAGAAGGGCAATGAAAGTAAAGTAATTTTCCCAAAATAGCAGCGTTTTGGTAATCTCTGGTGGGATGAAATTCTGGTCTCCAGATATCAGGCATGAACACTATATGCTAAATTGCAAAAAACGTGCAAGTTCATGTGATTCTTGCTTTAGTACCATACCCAAGGGCAGATCAGCATGGGTGCTGGCTGTCAGTCCGTTGCCAGTTTACTTTGAGAGTAAGGTTTTGTGTTATACTGTGTCAAATGCTAATCTGGTTAAGGCTTTCTGCATCGCTTATGCAATTTAATATGTCATCCTCACCTTCCCCCTTGCTGGATTTACTCTACTGTATAATATGTATTATGGCAAAGTGTTTTTCCTCTAAAATAGAGAGAAACAATTTGGGAGCAATGCGCAAACCAAATGAAACACAAGCTCTACTGGAAGATTGGTTGACAGCAATGTTTTAAAAATATTAGCAAGGAGATATGCAATAAAGCACAGAAGTGTCTTTGGAAATGTTAAAGCAAACTGGGTCTGTGTGTATGTGAGGAGGGAAGTGTAGTCATCTAGGAGGGGAAGAGGAGGAGAAGGGCATGCATGAGTTGGAAGCAGAACAGACTCAGGAGGGTTTGTGAGTTTTGGGTATTACTGGCTCTAAGTCAGAGGAACTTGTACAGAGCTAAGCAGAAGTTTCATGGAACCTGCCATTTTTGAAACATACCCAGAAAAATATTCCTAACTAGTTAAGGGCTTGACAACATTTAGTCTTTATTTTACATGATGACTGATCAACTAGTATTTAGTCTTCTGCTGGGTCTTGCATGGGTTTGGGTGGTTTTGCATACGGTGCCTTACAGGAACCAGATCTGAAGAGGTAAGTGGGAGGTGGGAAGCGTAGCCTGGCTCTGCTGTGTGCCGCAGTCCTGCGCAGGGGGCTTAAAAGGGCAGTTTCATGGCCAGGTCTGCTGCCAGGTATTTGCAAGCGCTCAGTGCCCTCAGCCTTTGGTGGCCATCCTGTGGGACGCGTGGCAGAGGTGGTGCATGCTGACAGGGAGGCAGGAGCCCCCACTGCAGCCGTGGGCACCCCCTGGCCAGGGCCGGGGTGTCCTGTACCCTGACCAGCTCTGCCTCAGCTGAGGTGCTTGGCATGGAGGCCGTCTTCTGCTTGAGAGCATGTGGCTGAAAGGTATGGTTTGGTGTGTGAAGAGGGGAGGAGCAGAGACCTTCCCAGGTGCTGTGGCAGAGCCATCCTCCCGTTTGCCCCTATGCTGGCTGTGGTGCAAACCCACCGTCTGTGCTTCACCCGGAGCTGCGGCCATTTGCCTGCTGCATCTGAGGAGCACGTCCTGCTTCATAACTCCATCTTTCCGACTTGTGTCAGGCATCCGTGTAGCTCTGTACTTATGCCTCTTCGAAAGACAGAATCTTCATTTCTCCCTCCATTTTTGAAGAACTGAGATTCTTGAGTCATTGAATCATTTGACTTGCCCTCTGCTATGCTGCCTTTGCAGCATCCCTTTTATGTAATCACCGCTGCTCGCAGTATTCTGTAACACAGCCCCACTCCTCTCTCTAATACGCTGCTATGGTGTCCATGACTTACATCCCTGAATTTTCATTACTGCTACAAAGACTTTTATGCGCTTTAAAAGGGAACAGATGGATTCTTCCCTATTTTGGAAGAGATCATTCGTGCCTGTCCATCTTCTCAAGTTCACCTATTTTCATTACTTTAACTCAAAATGATTTGTGGAGCCTTCTGAGCTCTCAAAATTAAACTGGCGCCTGAATAAGATTTGAACCTAGATTTTCCTCATCTAACCTAAAGTAGATGATAGCTTCAAGGGGGGACCTAGAGAATAGTTCATTTTGGTTATAGCTCAAACCGGTAGTCAGCCAGTTCTTTCCCACTGTGCTCTTTCAGAGTTGCTCCAAGGAAGCTCACAAAGAGCCCTTCTGAGACTGAAGTGGGAACAAAGTGCTAATTGTTAAATTATCTTTTGTTCCCCAAAACCTAAGGAAAATAATCTGAAGGATGTTAGTTGCATACAGAGTATTTCTGTCTCCATCCAGCGTTAAGTAGTCTGTTTTAGAAAACCTTTATTTTTTGTCCTTTGCAGTTCTCAATAGGCTTTGGCACTCAATACAGACTCTAGCAGGTGGCATTTTTGGCAAATGACCTCTTCTTAATACCAGGATGTTCAGAAGTTGGCCTTTCTCATCTTTTTGAGAACTGTTAAAATAGGAGGTGAAGGGCAAATGTGCTACTAATAGGGTGAAGACGCACAAAGATCTTAGACCAGAAGAAAATCAAAATATCGGTTTCCAAAGAACTGAGTAACCGGTGAGGAGCGTGGTCTAATAGCTGGGTACAGTAACTAGCACCACTTCTCTCCAGAAACAAATGATGCAAACTTACAAGAGCAGGTCTTCTGCTGTGGCAGAGGTTAATTATACGAGTGGTTCTGCAACTTGCAGGCTTTTCCTTCTGCGCTTTGCTCACATTTGCCTTTCTGGCGTGAACTGCAGTAATATGCACAATTTATGTGTCTCTGTCTGATTTTGGTTAATTGTAGTAGTAATTACTAATTTCCAACCCTTGACCTGCTTTTTTAATCGCATTATTTAAACGATCTTTTTGTGCCATTTTAGAATCTGGTGTTTGGTTTTTAATTTAGATAAATTATGCTAAAATGTTCTTGAGAGAGCCACACGCTAAGGTCAAAAGCTTTATCTGTGCAGTGCCCATTTTCTTGAACCTATTTTAATAATCGTTGCTGCTTTCTTTAACGGGTGGTTTTTGTCTGAACCATGCTAAATCTGTCCTGTTTAGGCCAGGCTGCTGATGTAGCAGTAAAACAGTGCCGCAGAGCAGCCCTGGGGCTTCGGGCTCTCCTGGGTCAGGGTGGCTGTGGGGCTGGGTGTCCCTGCCTGCACAGCTCCCAGCGTGCCCAGCCCCAAGTCCCCTGTTCCACAGCTCTGCCCAGCGCCCCTCACTGTGCTGGCCACACCTGCGGGAGGGCTCTGCAGGCCGGCCAGGTCAGCAGGGTGAGACCCCTCGCCGTACGGACCTCCGAGCTCGGGAGGTGAAGGGGAGGTGGCACTTCATCCCGCAGAAGAGCGATGGCCAGCCGTCACTGTGAGCGGCCAGGGCTTGTGGTCAGCCTTCATGTGGGAGAGCTCTCGGTGGTTTTAGAAATGACACTGGGTTTTTATCCCTCTGCTCTCCCCAGACAGAGACATACCCGTGTCTACAGGTAGGGAGGCGTTTGCTGCCATGAGCTGTGCTACATTTTACGCAGACCGGTTTTCCTACCTTCTCTCCTCCTCCTCCTTTTGCTTTCCATGCAGAAAGTTCAACAGGGTGTGACGTTTCCCAACTTGGAACCAGGTATTAAAGAGCAATTAGCTGGCCAGCCTCCCTGGATAAAACAGAGAAAGCTTGCAAAGATCTTCTTGTCTTTAAACATTTGTACAAATCTCTTGTCAAATACAGAAGTAATTGCCTTTTCCCCCCTTTCTTTTTCCTCTATCCTCAACCACTTTCAGTCCTGCATCTGGTTTAATATAATGGGTGTTTGCATGAATGGCTTAGTTAGCCAGGGTGGTAATAAAACACTTTAAATTTATTGTGACATTTGGATTTAATTAAAAAGTACACACTTAGAAAAGTAAAACATAATGTGTAGAGGGAGTCAGGAAGGTTTTTCTCCTTTTCTTCCAAAAAGCTAATTAGAGTTGTATTTTAAATTGTTTATGTGCTGCTAATCATTGTAATAAATCATTTATACTGAGAAAGACACACTCTAATGTGCTTGTGTAACTGTTTATGCTCTCAAGTTTCTATCATGAACAAATTGATCTGGAAGTGAATTTATTAACCACCGGGGAAGAAATCATTAGTGCTTTCTCTAAATATTCCCCAGGTACGCTTTTATTATAGTAGTTTACTGTTTTAACTAAAAGTAACGTTACAGGGACTTGGTTGTAATTATGATGCAAATCGACTTTCCATCATTTAAAAGGAGGGAAAACTGCCTTTTTGCTGGTAACATATATCGATGTCATATACGCCAGACAGCCTCACAGCTTCCAAAGGTTTCTTGCTGAAAACAAACTGTGAACTTGTGTTTTCAGAGGAGCTAGATGTGGGGACTTTATGGAACTTTCAAAATAATCCACTGGAAGATTTAATCTCTTTAATCTCACCTGGCCTTTACTAAAGGATCTTAGGACAAAGTAAGCATAGCCTGTCACATTAAATAATATTTCACATCCGGCAACCTTGGTGCTTTCAGAGTACTGGAGACCACTGGAAATCTCTTGAAAATAACTGGCATTGCTGGTTCCCTGTCACCCATGAAGATACCAATGCAGAGATTTTCATGCAGAAAATCAGAGAACTGCAATTTGAATGTGAGATTTTCTGATTCATGGTGCTGTTCTTAATCCAAAGTGGGGAGCTGCTGGCATCCCAGCTCTTCCTGAGGGTTTTTTAAGGTGGGCTTGTCCTGCAAGTCTGGAGGTGGGTTGCAGAGCTGCGTGTGAAGATGTAGGGAGCCACGGTCCATGGGGATTTGCAGCCTGCTGGCTGGGGCAGAGGAGCAGCTTTCATGTTTGGAGGTGTCACTGAATCAGTTTTCAACACCCATACTTCCTCCGTGGTAGTAAATGGTATGTCCCACCCTGCCCAAAAAAACAAATCTGACCATTGAAACCTCCAGTTAATGCTGGGTAGGTTTTGTGTGAGCTTTTTAAATTTAGCTGCTATTATTTGAGTACTGAATTATTTATTTACAGATCTAGCATCGGACCACCTAGGTGGGAATACTCACAACATGTAGATATGTATAGTTGAATAGATGGTTAGGCATTTTTATTTGAAGTCCTCAAAACTGTGAACTACAGTGTAACTTGATGGGGAGGTTTCGTTTTCTATGGGATATTCTTAATTTAAGAAAAAAAACCCAAAACAACCAAACGAAAAACCCCAGCAACCAACCCACAAAACTAAAGGGCGTTCCAATTTCTGGTAAAGCAAACAGTCTGCGGCTCTTTCCAGCAGAGAAAGGAGAGTCAATAGGAGTAAAATTGTTCTTTTTAATACATATGTTATTCAGAGGAGGTGACTTTAAAAGGAGAGCTAGGACGGCGCACGTGGAGCCCGTGAGAAGCAGCTGCAGAGCACAGTGGAGCCAGAAGAGGAGCAGAGACGGCGCTGAGCTGGAACCAGCAGCAAGGGCTGCGTGCACCTCCACGCAGGAGCTTTCCCAATTCTCATGCTGCGGAAGCAGCAGGTCACTGTGCTGCACTGCCTCTGGGGGTTCAGATTGTTTCTCCTGCAAAATTTTTACTCAGGCCCCACGTGTGCTGCCCCCCCTTGCCATTTAAACATGCAGTCAGTCCGCCTGTGAGCTGTCCCCATGCTCGGTGGAGGTGTACTGGCTGCTCAACAATTCCCCCCAGTGTTTCCACGGCTGAGAGCGTTTGAAGGATTTGATGGCTCATGTGTGTGTGCACGTCCATGAGACAGACGTCCTGTGGCCTCGGGGAGTTAGGTGCTGGAATAGCTTTGGGCCTTAAGCATCTGCACTTTTATTTTTACTATTTTTTTGAGTATGGTCCTTAGTCTGTCATGGTTGAGTTAATGTTATTTTTGCTCTTTAGCCTTCGGGAGGTTCAGAAATGACAAACGCTTGTGTAGCAGTCCCAGCCACACGCATGCCACCAGCAACCTGTGTGCATGTGTGTGTATGTATGAGGAATTTATTGGTGCTTCGATTACACAAATGTCACTGAAGTGGCTTTCTGTTTGTAGTTTTTCCCTCAGATAGTTTTCTGTCACAAGATCAAGACGTTTATTCTCTGTCTCCTTGTAGACAATATTTCTGACGTGTTGGTTTAAAATCCAGTAATATTATACACATTTTGCTTGCAAAGTGCGTATTTTTTTGAGGCTTCTAGCTATTCATTTTTCCAGAATCCTGCTATACAGTGTTCTGCCACATTAGGTTTCCCTAATAATCCATGGGAGGATGTGATCAAGATCTATTACTGCCTCTCAATGCGGACGTCACCAAATTCTGTGGAGCTGTAGTGGCAATTGGCTTTGCTGTTTGCAGGCGTTTAAATCTGTATTTGCAAAGCCTTGCTGTACTAACCAGGCTTCAGAACTGTAAGGAATCAAAGGATGTCTTGTGCCTTCTAGAAAATGTAGAATTCTTTTTTTTTTTTTTTTTTTTTGTCATCTTTAGATCCTTTTATGGCCATTTTCAGAGTGAAATAAGAAGCCTTCAGTCATTTCGTATTCTACTGAATCTGACACTTAGAAATGTAAACTTGTCTATCAGAGTGCCATTAATTGAGAATAATAAATGTCCCTTTATATGCAGAGTCTTTATGTAGAGGTGACTCCTGCTGTGATTCCTGAAGGCATTTTTCCTTCAAAGCACAAATATATCAGCACTTAAAGCAGCATTTGATATCCTCTTGCCATTGCTGCGGCCTGAGCCTCTACATTGTCACGGCTTATTTTTCTTCTTTTGCCCCTTTACAAGGTGTGCCATATCCAAACGGGGACCTTCTCTGCAAGAAGTGCCCGTGCGTTAATGGAGCTCAGAAATAGCCAGTGGCAGTTGTACAGAAAGCCCCAGAATTCAGAACTGGCTTGTTCTTTAGCAAACAGAGGGACCAACACAGCCACGTAATAACGTCGTTAGTGGAACAGAGTGGTGCCCGTGTACTCCAGTGGGGCCGATAAGGATGAGTTGTTCTTTGCCGCCGCTTGCTGTGTAAGAGCAGCTTTTGTGTGGGGCCTGCTGATGCAGCTTTGGGCTGGTGTTAAAGCATCCTGAATGATGCAAACTCTCTGCCAGCTACTTAACTGCGTAGCCTTAGAGAACCAGGTCTGTAGGTTCTTAAATAGAGCTCTGTTGTCTTTCAGACTTTCTTAACAACCTTGGCATATAGTGGCTGGGTAAGATTTAATACTTCTTGTTTAAGCTTCATGTTGTCTGCTTCCTTGTTAAAAATTCCTTGCAGCTGGGAAGAAATTACCCAGGTTGACCCTTCTACTCGTAGGACTTTTAAGATGTTGGCATCCCGAAACAGGGAGACAGTGGCTCTTGTGCGACGTGCGGGAGCTTTTCCTGGGTGTGCGAGGGTGGTTCTGGATCACAGAAGTGCCAGGGGAAATGGCCACTTCACAGTTCAGGATGAAAATGGGGTAAAAACCCTGTTCGTGATGAATAGAAGTGAGTAATGATTTTAATATGTTGTTAAGGCTGTGTAAGGGATGGGGCACAGGGCTGCTCTGATTTTATCATGTGGAGTGGGAAGGAGCGGTCCCTTCCTTGGTTTAACTCTTCACTGCCCTCAGAAGAGGGTAATGTGCGGGTACCCATGCTGATTCAGACCTTAACAAGGTGATATACAGTGTAGCAGCATATTGATTCAAGTAAAACCACCGAATGGAGCTGTGATGAAGCCATCCATGAATTGCCTATCAAAGACTGATCGTTCTCTGGTGTTTATAATGCAGAGCATCTGCCTTAAATGCTAACTTCCAAAATATTTCTCTGTGTGATGGTAATGTGATGCTAACTGTGGGATGCAGCTCCATTTTTTATGCTTTATAACAAAAATACGAGCTCAGGGGTGTATTAGTATGATAATACATTAACATAAAGCACAGCTTTTTCCTGCAAAAATAGACATTCCTCCCACTGCAACTGAAGAGCAGAGAGGATATCGTCTGTGGAGGTTTGCGTATTGTACTGCAAGTGTATTTTGACACTAGAAACTGAAGAAATGGGAAACTAGATATGTCTGGGGAGTAACTACTAATGTAAGTGTCAGGTTTGATACTGGCAGACTCTGTGGAACCAGTAGCTCAAATCTCCAGAGGGCTGGCGGAGCCCTTGACCTTCGTAGCAGCAGATGAACTGTTGTTATTGCTGAGGGTTGATCTTGGAGGGAGGGGTGGGCAAATCTGTAACTAGAAAGTGCTACCTGGTTTGCGTAGGCACAGGATGTCTCAGGGCACTAATACATAGGAAGGGTTTCCCCTGGTTTTCTTGGCTCTTTAAACGGTGCTGTCTCCGTGTGGTCTGGTGGCTTCACTTTCATCCCTCCGGTTGTCTCTGGTTGCTCTGTGGGGGTCTGTAGGCAAAAGATGTGCATTGTCAACACTGGCTGTAGGAATAGTTTGTGGTGGAGCCCATTTAAAAAAAAAAAGTAAATATTTTGGAGGTACCGGATTTGTACCATTGGTGATAACGTATAAATGTGACGAGTTTTTGCTTCCCAAAGGTCAGCATGGCTGTTGCAAAATCAGCTGTAGGCCTTTGAATGCAAAATGAGTGTCCACCACTTGAAGTTGGCCAACTGTTGTATTGACAGACTCAGAGAGACCCTAGCGAGTCCCGTGTTAGCCCAGCACCATCTTGGTGGCAGTACATGCAGGCAGAGGCTCAGGGAATTGGGTTTTCCAGCCTGGAGAGGAGCCTAACTCGGAGGAGAGCAGAGACTCTCTCCTGGGAGAGGAATTCATGCCAGGCACTTCCATGGGAAAATAAACCCCTGCCAGGCAGCGGCCAGCGGGGCAGACGGAGGAGCGGTGGGGATACAGCATCGATCCCGCTACGGCACCGGGGGGAGAAACTGGCTGTCAGCACCCTGGGCCGCGGTGGCTCGGCACGGGTCTGCCACTCCTCGTGTCACCTGAAGGACCTGTTTGGGACTGGGGCCACGTTTCAGCTGCAGTAGATTTGGGAATGAAGTGAAAATAAGTCTGAACCCACATAAAAAGGGAGAAGTGCCTGGAGAGGTCTTCTGCCGTTTTAATTCTCCAAAAGCAGAGTGGCAATCACACACCCAGCAGTTGCTATGAAATTGCTGCTATGGATAACCAAAAATGGGATAGATTTTTTATTTTTACTTGAACTTTGGGGTGCCTAAAATGCAGATATCTATTCTTTTTCACCCAATGCCTGTTTGTAAGCAGTTCAGTTAAGGACTCAAATGGATCTTGGGTTTTGCAAATACCCATTCATGCACTTCCATTAGATTCGGGGCAGATGTTGGTTTTCCTTATCAGATTTTTGGTTCACTGTGAATTGGGAATGAGTGCACTACTGGTATACAAAGATGAAGTGAAATAAATTAAGATTTCTGTATGCACATTACCACTTCAAATACTGTTGGCATTCAAAAAAACCCCTCCTAGCACTTGAAGTAACAAATTACTCATCTTGGGCTTTGCTGTGGTAGATCATGGCTTGCTTTAAAGTAACGTTCTTTTTCCCTGTGCATAGATAATTTAGGCACTCCTCTGAAAAGAGGTACCACATGGAGTGCAGAAGAGTTGAGGTAGATTGGAGAGAAGAATTACATTTTGCATGTGGAAGCAACGAATGTAGGCTGTAGATAAACAACATGGGTTTAGAGTGATCATTGCTGCTGCAGCTTGATTATTTTTCTCAGGGACAGGCGCTGGCTCACTCCTTCCTTTGAAGAACTATTGTGTTCGTGTCTGCACTGTAGTTTATATAATGTTTGTGCTGATTTCTGTTCGTCCGCTTCCTATCTGCCTCCCTTTCTCACCCAAAAGTAGGATGCTGCGATCATGTAATTTCTGAGTCTTCAGCAGTGGCAACAGGCTGCTACAACAGGTTATGAGAAGGGCACACTGTCGCCTGTGAAAATACCCATATCGTGTACTTTATGCATATAAAAGCATCTGTTCCAGAGCTTTGAAAATGAGGGTTGCAGAGAGGCTGATGTGGTCTTGGGAGCAATCAGAGCTAGGAATAATCTAAGGGTTGTTCACAAGCTCTTTAGGTTCAGAAGCAAATGTTTGTAGGTGTCTCCTCGCTGAAAGGTGTGCTGAGAGCGAGCTGGGGTTGTTCCCTTGCTCTGTGCAGCAGGGAAGGGGAGGGCATGGCAGGGCTGGAGATGGGTGCTGGCAAACCACAGCTTGCTTCTGGTGCGCCAGCTAGGTGTCCAACCATCATTTCTTGAGTACTGCGTTTGCTTTTTGAAACAGTGAGGCAGGGAAAGAAGGAATCTTAATATGATGTGGAAGTAATAAGGTGGAGTTTGCAACCGTACTGCCTTTAATGACTTTTTCTCACAAAACTGGTTTACAGATATTTGTAGTCGGTGAACTTTTTCTTGAAATATCAAAATGTTTGTAGGTATTTTCTTCTTTTTTTTTTTTCTTTTGAGGGGGAATAAATTACCTGGTGTCATTTGAAACTGGTGGATATGTTTCTTTCTTTGATAAAGAGCAGATTTTTTTTGGATTCAGTTTCTTGAACTTGTAGGAAAATTGTATAGCACTGAAATGCTAGGAATTCATCTAAATAGCCAGTGTGAGGTGAAAACGCTCCCTCCACTTTAATTGGCATGGCCCGGTGAAAGGCAGCTCTGGGGCTGCCTCCCTCGCTAACTGCCCAGCCTCATGGCAGATTGGCGTGATTCCCCCGTCTCTGGGGAAGCATAACAGAGCATTCCCTGAAGTGCTCAAAATCCTGAAGGGAAATCAAGATCACTCTTTTTTTTTTTTTTTTTTTTTTTTTTTTTTTTTAATGGGGTTTCTGGAGTGCTTATGTTCATCCAAAGGACTGTGGGCTATTAAATAGAAGGGTTTTTAAAGGTTTTTCTAATTGCCACACTTCCTCCCTCTCCCCCCTTTTAAGTGGCTTTGGACAGTTGCAGAACTTTGATTTCAAATTTGTCTAATCTCTTGAGATATCTAGGTAGGGAAAACTATTGTAACTGAAAATGGCTCCGATTTTTTCCCCCTTTCTTCCATTTTAATAGATATGTTTAGTCTACTTTAAAAGCTTTCTGGAGAACCTTTTATAAATGGCTAATTTAAGCTTGTCAGGTTTTAATTATAATCTCTCTATACACAAGTTAAGATGCTTAATGCTAGTGAAAAGTTCTGAATACAAAGCAAACCTGTGTCAAGTTGCAGAGCACTCTTACCCGTCTTAATTGCTTCTGGGCTGAACTTTAACCTTAAGTCTCCCATCTGTCTTACACATCCCCTTCTCTCATCACAAACACTTTCTTTTTGTAGAGTGCTGAGGATCTGTCTTAATTCTGCAGGATTTTTAGTCCAGCAAAAACCTGCCGTCAGGCTGTGTATGTTCAGCTCCCTTTTTTATCCCACTGCAGCAGGATGCGTGTTCCTGGGGCGCAGCCCTGCTGCCCCGCGCAGCCCCGAGCATGCCCTTACCCCTGCAGGAGCGGGGCTGCTTGTGGAAGATGGGGCACCTCAGCTGTAGAAGTGCCTTGGATCCCAAATGTTATGTCAGCTTCTGGTCTCAGCTAAAATCTCTTCCCAACAGCATCAGTAGTGCTTTTTGTTTGCAGTTTTACAGATGTTTGCTTAGGTAGTTTATTCCTTTTTAGGGCTGTTGTCTGCCTAATTTTCTAGCTATGACCCAGCCCTTGTGGCAAAGGGTAGCTGCATCTTTTTCTTAGATAAGAATGAGTTTCATTCAAGCTTAGAAAATTAGCCTCGGAAATACTCAGCCAGTGCAGAATCCTTCTGGAGAGTGCATTTAAAAGTTTGAATCCAAAATTGATTTGGAAGTACTCTAATCTAAAATAACCCTGATGTTAGCATTGTTGTCTGCAACTCCTGCTAGCCCTGGCGTTCCGGTTCAGCGCGTTGGCACACAGTTCCCTGATGCTGTGAAATTGAGACTCATCGGGAGATACAGACTTTTCTAAAAAGGATTGCGGGGCACTTAAGACTCCTTATTTCATTAGTTCAGTGAAGGAGTTCTTTTCAGCAGTCAGGAATCTCATGATGAGGTGGACGAAAACTGAGCAAATCAAGCTGGAGAAACTCCCATGGAAATGGAGCGGAGGAAAAGCTGTTTAGTAAGTTTTTGGCCAAAAAGTGTAGCGTTTGGGGAGCTGAAGGTTAGTGGTTTAGAATTTCTTTTTAGTCTGAGGTTTCAGGCAAAGCATTAGAAGATACATATCCGGGCTAGACTTCAGGAGGTACATTTCAGGAAGCTTTCAGTTCTGCATGCTGGGCTAGGTCATACGATTTTTTTTTTCATTGTTTTTAACCAAGTGTAACCATCGGCATCTTCACAGGTGTTGGTAAGAATTAAATGGAGCATAAATAACTGAATTGAAGAGCAGACTTCCACTTCAAAAGGATGGGTAGCTGCATGAAGCAGTGGTGTAATGATCCAGAGGAGCAGGATGTATTCAGGAAAGGAGTAAAGTGTGAGTACCATCCAAAGTGCAGGCAGCAGGTCATAAATTCTTGTAGTGGTGGTGGTCTGAAATTCAAGGAATAGGATTAGAAAGCTACTGTAGGTTAATGAAAATGGCTCCCTTAGGATCAGCTTGAATTCAACTTGGTGGTCAACCGTAAGAAGAGGAATGTCTTCTGCAATTCCAGCTTCTCATCCATATTCTGAATACTGCGATGCTCCTGAATGCTTAATAGAGTAGAATATGCTCTGTTACGGTGTATTTCATATGATCTCTAAGATGCTTTAATGCAAACTAAATGTCATGTGAACTCACCCCACACCCTTAGTGCTCACTTTATTCTGGAATATATGGGGAATTGCAGCAGAGTTTTCAAAGCCTTTCTGGGGTATTTCACAAAAAAGAAACAAGGGGGTGGGGATGGGAGTATTGTAATTTTACTGGAGTCTTTCCTGTTGTCCGGGGTAAGGAACAGTGTTCCAGTCCTGTCTCTATAAGTCACCTCAAAGGAACTAATTATAGAATGAGTATACAACAGCTAATGCCAAGAAACCACTTCTAATTGTTACCAGCATCATTTCTTGTAAAGACGGGTAGCATTAATGGCCAGCTGTTGGCTTGTGGCTTAATCAGTTGCGAATAACAGAAAATAGTTTGAGGCCTATAGTTACTAGCCGAGGGCAGCTATAACCAATGTTTTATGAACAGTGTTGCACTGGGGTCTGCATATCTTTCCCTGGGAATGAGAGGGGAAATGGCCAAGAGCAGGACTTTGTCCTAAGTGTCGTAGTGAAATGGGCTAGAGTAAAATCTGTCTGTGGAAGCACGCTGTGACGAAGTAAGGCTGAAGCTAGATCTCAGTAAACAGAACAACAGAAGCAAGTATTTAGTGTCTGCTTTCTCTGTCTTTATCTTCGTGGCATTAAGAGAACAGCTTTCGCTGATACTATTTGCAAGATACAGCAAGTTCTTTCTGACAAACTTCACCCTGCCCATTTTCTAGTCTGGAAATATTAAACTGCCTTTGCCAGAGCAGTCGAGTGAGAAGGGTGCTGCGCTCTCTGAGGTCAGCGGTGGGATGGGAAGGATCGTTGCAGTTGTTGGTGCTCTATGCTATAAACACCTAGGGTCTCTGTTAAACTGCCTGCAAGGCCAGGATATTCAGGGACCTCCTGTAGTCTGAGCACGTGCATTACAGAAGTCATGGGCTTTTATCTGGTCATTCTCACGTAGGAGCCCTAACTGAGGAAAGTGCGCTCCTGTCCTCTGCCTGGCTCCTGCTGGAAAGGGCAAGACAGTGCTGGCTTACTGTTCTGCTCAGACTCCACTGTCTCCTGACCACCTCTGGGTAGGCAGTAGAGGTTGGAAAGGAGCAAAGCAAAACCTTCAGGAGCTGGGAGTAGGACTTGCAAGGTAATTTCAGGCCCCTGAAGTCTGGCTAGGCATCGCTGTGTTGGCTGCAGGTGTGGTCCAGATAAATTCAATGAAGTTGCAGTAGATGTGACCCATTTCTGGCACCTCTTCTGAGGCTTGTTCAATGTACAGCTGAAGCTTACCAAAACAGCTCCACAAATTCCATGGCTTTCCTGTGTCACCAGCCTTTCAGGAGGTCGTATCGTATCATTGAAAACTTCAGGGCTTGCAAAAGGTTAGGGTATTGTTTATATCCATGATGATGCAAATTCTGCATCCTAAATCAGTAATTATTTCTTGGTTACTTGCACAGTGATCACCAATGAAAACTGAGATGAAGAGTCACCACGCTTGGAATTGTGACCACCTCAGCCCCTCTTATACAACATGAAAAACATATCACTTTGAAATATTGCAGGGACAGGGGGAGCTGGGAGACAGGGTGCTCTCTTAACCTTGGCTTTTCTTTGTGACTTTCATGAGACAAAATTCCAGTCTGCTTTATTTTTTAAGTCAGCAAACTGATTATATATATTGTAAAAGATCAGTGTTTTCATGGGTGAGTAGTAATTACTGAGTAATGGCTTAAAACATTTCCTGAAGGAACATAAAGCTGTTTTAAAAAGTCAAGAGTACATTAAAAGGATTACCATGTAGATTTGATTTTTAGATAACACTAAAATGGATCCCAAATGGACTTATGAAAAGGGATGCTATCTCTTTAATGGAAAGTGCACGGTCTGACAGCTCAGCATGCAAATGGTCCTGCAAAGGACTGTCTGTTGTGGTTTTTTTTGCTTTCAACAAGAAGAGAAGGAAATAGCTCTTCTTGCCCTTCTCCTTTCAACTTTCAATAGCAAATGGGTTGGTCCGGTTTTGCTAGGAAAGGGAGAAGAGCCTAGGTTTGGGGAATACCTGCATCTTTCTGCACCACTAGGGAGTATTTCACAACTTCTGGAAGGTCAGCAGCAATTGTCTCTCTTACACCAAGAATGAATTGGGGCATTAAGTAGACAGACTCCCTGTGCATTGTCTATAGGTTAATATTTACTCGTCTCTTAGAAATGAAGAAGATATACAAATAAATTATAGTCCTTGTGTATTTATTGTACTGATCTTGTGTAGGGCACGAGCATCGATGCTTGGCTTTGCAGTAAGTTTGGACAGGGGCAGGAGGGTCTGTTATTTTCATACTACAGTAACTTGCAATTACTAGCAAGTTTGCTATGTCAGAGTTGCCAGCACAACTTTCTGGTGATTGATGGTGTAAAATATGCCTTTGGCCTGAGTAGTATTTCTTCTAGAAACATTTAAAGGAGTATGTTCATATTTCATTAAATACAGAGCACCAGGATTCCAAATTCTTTTGTGGTGCTGCACATGTTATTACAGGCTCCAAAAGTCTTGAGAAATTTCTATAAGCCTGTGAAAGCTTTAGATTGGATAGTCATCATTGCCTGCATTAAGGCCTGTGACAGATTGCTTCATCAGTGTACACAGAGCAGAACATCAAATGGCCATTTGGCAGTGGGCACTGAAATTCTATTAAGGTTGCCGAAAGCTTAGGTTGACATTGTATATGTCTGCAAAGAGGCAGAAGAAAAGATGATGATGATCTTGCAATGATAGAGTTCTATTCTCCTTAAAATATTCACATATATAGCATACCAAATATATCAGGGTGATGTTAATGTTTCACTGCTAAACCTGAGCTCTGCTGCATTTCACGTCTTTGCTTTTGTCTTGAAACCTCAGTAGTAGTATGTTAAACAGTGCATTTTAACTGGAAGATGAGAATTGTTTAGTACTGCATATATGCCCAGAAATAACTGACTTGAGATTTTACTTCTCAAACACTCTTTGAGATTTTTAACTTGATATAGGGGGGTTCTGTTTGATTTTCTTTCCTTTTTGCAAAGGGGAGGGACAAAAAGCTGCCTATAGTTAACATTAGTACATAGATTATTCTTAAATGATCTGAAAAGAGAGGGATATGAGTTCTTGCCTGTGTGACCGTTTGACTCGGGGACTCTTCTTCCCTTGGTTTGCTTTGACACTTAAACCTCCTGAATAGAAAACTTTTAAGCTTAGTGTCTTTTCAGTGGTCACTTGCAAATTGATGGAATATTGAGGAGTATGGGATGAATTTCAGGCTAGTCATCCCTAATAATTTTCGTACCTGTGACATTCTTACGCTGCTGGAAATGTTGTTTGAGGGTAATCTCTCCATTGCCAGATTTTTTCTACTACAGACACTGAAGTAGGGAACTGGCCACCTAAAACCAGGAGCTTTGCCAGTCTGTAGGACTATGGTGACTAATTGAGAAAACTTGATCAGAATGTTCTCAGACTAGGTGTAAGGTGGAAGAAATCTGCAAGTCTTTTTACTGTTCCCAGGGCTTCAAACAGTAAAAATGGATTTTACTGAAACACTACATGTGCTAAGAATAAGCTTTGGACATACGCCAATTATGAAAAATTAAACCTCAAACAAGCATATTTTATGAGCACAGGGAAAATGTTGCTTACTGGAATGATTTATAGAAACTCTTTTGCAGCAACAATTACTATGGTTTGTGTTTAGTCCTGCTGCCATGTGTTCCTTTATAGCTACAGGTTGTCCTCTGGTAAGAGCAACTCTGTAGTAAAGTCTTAAAGCAGATACTGGAAGTCTCAAAACTTTTGGGAAAAATGAAAACCTAGATTCTAACCCTAAATCTTGTGTCCTGACTCAGGACCTACATTGGTACAGATTCAAACAATGCAAACGATCATTCTGGATATCTTGGTCTATCTGAACAAATGGCTTGAAAACAGGGTCTCTGCATGTGAGTTTGGAGGGGGAGTTTAAGCCAGTCATGAAGCTTTGGGTCTCTTTTAGGCAGCTGAAACTGCCAGGGGACACTAGACTCTAAAATATATTTCTTTAAAGCTTGTTCTGAAATGTAGGGCCAAAAAATTGCTGCATTATTGGGAGGAGAACTATAGCATAGTTAAAATGGATGTCTGATCAAAATATTGTTTCTCCTATTAACTGCCCTCTCCAACTACTTTTTTTGCCATGCTTGGGAAATGTGTTCAGTAATGACTCAGAAGAAAGAATAACCACAAATGAATTGCTAAAGCCACTGTAAAAATCACCTGCTGTATATTGCAGCATGAAACTGGAAAAGGGAAAAAGGTTGTGGTTGCTCATTGAATAATTTTGATGAATGGTCTAAGGCTTGTTCATAAGCATTGAGTTGCAAGTACTCGATGTTCCAAATGTAACATTTTAATTGGATATACAGATGACATGTTGAGTTTCACCTTGCTGGCCATAATTCTTCAAATGAAATTCTTGGTGAAGATGCCCGAGACAGCGTACTCTCAGTTCAGTGGAAGTGCATGGTTTAACTTGTTTCACAGGGTGTAATATTCATAGAAGGTGAGTAATACAATACTGAGAACACAAAGTGAGTTTCTTTTTAAGGGAATGAAATTCACTGCATCTTTTTGGCAATGACTGTCTGCATGTACTTAAATGGGTGATGCAGGGCTCTAATGCTTTTAAATGATATGAGATCCTCTGATAAAAGACATAAGACTGCAGCTTATTTATTGTGATGAGACAGGAGTTAATAAGATTACTCCTACTCTTCAGTTACTTTTTCATCTTTTGCAGCCAAATGCTGGGATTTTTGTTAGCAGGCAAAAGGAGGTCAGCTCATTTAAAGTGTGTTGATGCTAGAAATAAACATTTTTTTCTCTCAAGTGGAACTCTGAAACCTAGGCTCGGTTGCCCAACTGCCAAAACTCTGGTCTTTAAACCAGAACTACTTTAGCACTGGAATGCTGCATCTCTACACTAACCACTTACATAAATTAAAAAGAAAAGGAAAAAAAAACAGCTTTAAAAAAATAGAGAAGAAAAAGAAGTGTAACATAAACCTGCAATAACTGTGGTCTTTGGCAGAAGGGTTGTTCAGAAATGTGGTAACTGTATCTGAAAAGCACTGCTCAAGCAAGAATTTGTGGTGGTGAATAAAAACATAGTTCCAGTACTGTGTTGTGCAAGCTGCTGTACAACTGCATAGGAAGCGCTGCGCTGGGGTGGTTGTCACAAACCTTTCTGACTAGATGTATTTTGTGTGTGTTGTAGTATCTGCTTTGTTGTTGAGCAAACTCTTATGGTAAAAGTAGCTAATTTGAGGAAAAGTTTGGGTTTGGTTTTTTGGTTGGTTTTTTTTTTTAAAAAAAAAAACACAAACAAAAAAACACCAAAAAACTTGCAGAGGGAAAGAGTTAAAGCCATCTGCCTGAAAGCATTGTGTAAAACATACACACAATGTTGGGGAAATAAGCCAATTATGTGTGCTTCACAGGAGGTGGGGGACTGACCTTTGTGTATAATTAGTTCTTTTATTTAAAGCAAAGATTTTGAATAGAATAACTAATTAGCTGTCATAAATGGCAAATTGAAGATTTTGGCCAGATTCCTTGGGGAGTGTGGGAGGACATCCCTCCTCCCACCCTGTACTGTACGCTCTGGCTCTCCTCATTAGGGTTGTTTTTAGTTCTCTGCAGTGGTAATGAGGAGTGCAGTGGCAGCACTTCTCAGAGCCCCCTCTAACAAGGCATGAAATGCAGGTGGAGGAGAACCGCCTTCAGCTCCTGCCGCTTTCACTCAGCACATGTGGGTGTAGAGGAGGGCTTGGGGGGGGAGGCCAAGCGGGGGAAGTTGGAGGGGGGTCTGAAAAGTCCTGGTGATATCACTTGTGTTTTATGCTCTGGACTTGACTGTATAAAATACAGGCAAGCTGCAAAGCCTTGAGGCATATATCATTAGCTGGTAGTCCCACATTACTCTTTCAGACCAATTAACCTTTAGAGTTGCATTAAAGAAATTAGGTGGTGAACTTCCATGCTTTCAGAGGGGACCCGTAGCTCTCTTGCAGACCAGAGCACTGTGGAGCCATACACCATAGGACCATTGCAGATAACTGTTATTTAAAAGGTCTACCATTTATAAAAAGTTCCCAGGCTGTCTTGGAAACAAGGCTTTATGAACAGTGCCCTTAGAAGAACGGCAGCTGATTGCCATGTGAATAGAAATATCACCAAAATGGTTTAGAAAAATTTAGAGGTGTACTTAGTGGACACTTGTGTTATAAAGCCAGCTGAATAATTTTACAGAAAGACCCCGACTGAGAAGATACGGGCTGATTAAAGCTTGTTTGTCTGACTGTGAATAGAGGTAAAGTTTAGATTACTCACTACAATAACAACCTCTTTAGACACAGCCATAAATTTCAGTATGTCCAGAGGTGGTGTCTGTAATTTTTTAATGTGCATTGGAGCTCCGAGCACTCAGAACAGGTTTTGTTTTGTATTTACCAGCAGCAAGTCTATTAAGTTGTAAAGGGCAAAGAAGGGAGTGTAGGTAGCCAAAAATAGAAAAGCTTCATCTACTGTTTCTCAGAAAAGATAGCCATTGGATGGCTAGCAACAGGAGAGAAGAGAGCAACTTGATGGTACTTTCAGAATTTGGTAATCAAGCCAGCATGCCCTTTGTAGTCACATATATAAACAGGTGAGTGTCCAGATGTTAATTTTTCTACTTCTGCAACAGTACTTCTCATTTTCCAATCCTTGCCCAGAAGAGCACACGTGGAGTTTGTCAGAGGTGAGCCCTTGGTTTCTTGGCAGCCCTGGTTAGACGCCGTGTGCCCCTGATCAAATCAAACTAGCTATCTTGGCAGTTTTGGGTAAGTACTGGGGGAAAATCTACATAGAGAAATGAAGCAGCATCACAGCCTTGCAGCAGGGAAACTTCCAAAAAGAAAAAGCGGCTCTCCAGGTGGTTTCTGCCTGCAAAGCCCAGTCTGCTTGGGGTGAGCTGGAAGGGAGGGAGGCAGGAGGAGGGAAGTGGGGTCTGGTGTTGGCTGTGCCCTCTCTCCGCAAGCCTCCAACAGCGAAAGGGGTTAAGCTTAGACGCTGCTCTCTTGTTGCTTGGAAATGACATGGCAAGCATTTGAGGAACCCTTGCTGATCAAGTTTGGCAGTTTTTGAAATTTTGTTTCACGCCTTGCCTGCTGTGTCAACTCACCAGCTAATTGCAGCTGCAACTTTCTGTAGTGGCGCGTGTGCTGTGTGCAGACCGCTTGGTTGGGTTGTCGGAGGGAAGCCTCACAGACCAAAATGTAATTTCAAAACACTGAACCTGACCAGCAGAGGCTGACCTTGCTCGTTATTATCTGAGTGGGAATAGCAGCTTTGAACATCATATGATCTCTGAAATGGTACCTTTTTTCATTAGAAAGCCCCCTGCTGAACACTGACCAAATACATAGCTTTTTTTCCTTGCTTAAGGTACTGTTTAAAAATATATATATGTTCCTTCGCTAGTTATTAGAAGAAAATCAAAGTGTTACGTGCCCCTTATTCGCAGAAGCCTCCCGTAAGACAATGGTGTGCTTGCAGTAGCAGGGAGCCGAGATGGCTGCGGTGAGTGAGGGCCGCCAGGGCCACGGATGGAACAAGAACCGCCACCGCAGCCAGCCGGGCCTGCCTGCCACCTCAGGAGACCCTCCTAACCTGCCAGCCTGCCCTCCCTGATCAAACCAGCCTCTTCTAATGGTCTGGCCAGGGTTTCATACCTGTGCCGCTGCCCTTGCGCTGGGCCATGCCTGTGTTACAGCGTCCCCCTCGCTCCAGGCGACCCCCCGGCTGTAACTCTGGAAGGGCACTGCTTTCAAAGGGGCTTGAGAGCCTCGGGAGGTCCTGGCTGGCTGAAGGTTGGTATTTCTGAACTGCAAAGATGATCTCAAGCCTCAGCTGTGCAGCAGTTCTCTAGTGAGGGAGTTGAAGGGGCTCTGGTTATCTCGGATCTGCATTTTGAAATCTGCATCACCTCCTGATGCAGGCTCCTCAAGTGACCTAGACAAACCTTGCAGAAGGATTTTGTGATGACCCCCCTTGCAAGAAATCTTCTGCCCCTAGGGCTACGCAGCTCACATTTAGAAAGCCTGTTTTGGGGGGTGGGTAATAACTCACTGGTGTCTAGGTTTCCTACCTTAAAATATTATTTGCACATCTAGGTCTTAGTTTTCATAGGTGTGAACTGTTTTCTTTTATCACTGGTACTGACCTTACACACTTTGCAAATGCAAATTCATATGTGCGCTCTTCTCTGCCTCAGAATAAGGCGATGTGCTGTCTTCTTGGCACGGAGTTGGAGGGAACGTGGGACAAAGGCTTTTAAATTTTCTGAAAAAGAAGTTATTTGAAAAGTAAAGCTTCTCTTTGCTCCAATTTACTCGGGGTGGGGGGGCGGGGTGAAGAAGAAAAAAAGAAAAAAACCTGTGTCCAGGACCACAGGGCTGCTTCCCTCATTCTTGTAAGAAACTCTCACCAGGCGCATAGGACTTCTGCCGTCCGCTGCGGTATATCACGCTTCTGACACTTCCCTGTCTTTTCCCTCTTTCCAAACGTGTGGGTGTTTCTCTGTGGCTGTGTACATAAAATTTCTCTCAGGAGCCTTAGGGGTTGTGTACGTGGCAGTCAAACACAGATTGAAGTTTTCACTTAATTATTGCATATTTGTCACCGGCGTCAAAAGTTTGCTTGTATCGACTTTGCAAGCGGGTTTCGGGTGTGCTGCAGCCGAGGGCAGGGGGGCTTTTTAAGCCTAAAGAGTTTGTGAATGTTACTTGACCTGTCTCTGTGCTGCTGAGA
Organism: Falco cherrug; assembly: GCF_023634085.1. Taxonomy (NCBI): domain Eukaryota; kingdom Metazoa; phylum Chordata; class Aves; order Falconiformes; family Falconidae; genus Falco; species Falco cherrug. The sequence continues at coordinate 30,618,259 of NC_073706.1, forward strand.
CCACTTTGATAACAAATGGATCAATACCTCGCTGTTTGTGTAGAGGTGTCTTAAGTGCTATTGTCGTCTGCTTGCAGCTCTGACAAAGCAATTATTGCCGTAGGAGTGGTGGGTTTTACACGTGCTGACCATTAGCCACTGTCAGATCACCCCGGCTTTTAAGGAAAGCAGCAAATGTCACTTATTACAGTGGCACTAACTCGGTCCTCTGTGGTTAAGGGACTGTTAATAATTCCATTATCAAGCTGCTACTTTCTGGGACATCTGGCACTTCCTACAGAACCGGTGGCTTAACTTTTCTGTAAGAGTATATAACCAGTGACACCTGCTACTGTCACCAGAGTGTCCCCTCTTGTCTCCTCTGCATTGGTTAAGCCCACGGTGTGCTCGTTACAGGCCCAGCATTGTCATTTTTAGTGATTGACACTAGTAAAAATAAAAATCAGTAGCAAAGTCAAATGAAGGCTCTAGAGAAAATGGGATTCTGGCATCTCAGTGAGTCCACTTCTTCTTTCATCATCTCCTGTCCCCTTCCTCCCCCACAGCACAGCCCTTTGTTTTTCCACCTTGCCTTTTGATTCCATAAAACCGCCTCCCACCTCTCTCTCAAACCGAGAAGGGTGGCAGGTCTCACACCATGTCAGTGCCCACCACGGGAGGCACTGGCTGCTTGGAGAAGAGGAAGAAGCTGGAGACAGCACTGTGAGGAAGATGGCCACAGCAAGCCTCCCCCAGCCGAGTGACCTGAGCCTGCTGTCACCCCCTCATACCCAGCTAGCTCATGCTTGCTTTGCAGTCCCTGCAGGGGTTTCTAGGGAGGAGAGGGCTCCTGGCTGTTCAGTACCTTCCCCAGCGGTACAAGAAGAGGCCAGCTTTGCTGTGCTTAAGGAACATGGCCTCACCAGTGGCAAAGAGACATCGGCTGGGTTATTCTCAGCAGCCCTCAAGGGCTTTTGAATAACTTTTATTTTAGAGCAGCCCCTGGGCTGCTTTAGCTTTCACTAAGGCCTCTGTGACCAGCGGGGTTCACAAGAGAGGAGAAACAGCGGCATACCACATCCTTCCATACCCACTCCTCTCCTTTCCCCATCAAGCTTGATCCAGCCACCATGTCGGACTAGGGGTATGTACAGTGGTGGCCCTTCTGTTCTGCATAATTGCCTGAGGCAGGTAATTAACAACACAAGGGTGCTGGTAATGAAGGAAAAAGCAAATGTTGAAATTGCAGCCAGTTTATTGTGGTGCAAGATGTTAATTAAAAAAAGGCTGGTGCTTTGTGTCAGTCCTACCCTTAGGAAAAAAGGGCTGCGTTGCTGCAAGTGTCGCGCTCCCGCTTAACCAGCAACAGCAAATGAAGTTTAAATTCCCTGGACTATCAGCTTCTTGCAGTGTGAACTCCTTGCAGTGCAACCAGCCAGCAGTATTCGCTCGCAGATCTACCCATAGCTCACAGCGGTACCCCAACCACGGGCAGCCCATTCAGGCTGCTGGGATAACTTCTAAAATGCTTTGTTTGCGTTGCAGGTGTGCCAATGTTATCCGTGCAACCCAAAGGGAAGCAGAAGGGCTGTGCCGGCTGCAACCGGAAGATCAAGGACCGGTACCTGCTGAAGGCTCTGGATAAGTATTGGCATGAAGACTGTCTAAAGTGTGCCTGCTGTGACTGTCGTCTTGGAGAGGTTGGATCAACTCTTTACACAAAAGCAAATCTCATTCTTTGCCGCAGAGATTACCTGAGGTAAATAGAGGAACGTACTGTGGGCTCTTCCCAAAGCCTCTCAGTGTGTTGCCAGCTGTTTGTCATCTTAAACCTCTGCTATGAAAACAAATCCTTGTGCATGGTCAGCCCTGCCCAGACGGGTTTGGAGTTTCTTCCTCTAAGCATGGCATTTTATTTGCACTTGGTGTAGTTTGTAGTCAGGGAGGTGGAATTCTATCTTTAGGGCAAGGGAGGAAGAGGACATTACTTAACTCTTTATTATTATGAACCCACAAGAACAAACAATGCTTGGAAAAGATTAGGAAAAGACTGTTAATTCTCTTGCATGTCTTTGATGTTATGCTCCTGCATATTGACTGAGACCTGAACAAACCTTTACATTTTCTTTTTCAGTGATAGCTTTTTAGTTAGACTTCTAGGGCTTATATTGAGTAAGGTTCCTCCCAAGGCACTCTTGTCTCTTCCCTAAGTAAACAGAGCAAAACACTCCAAAATTACAGATCAACTTCAAAATTCTTTTCTTCGTGAGTATGTCTGCAGAGACCTTCACTAGCTCTGAGATAGAACTACCCTGACAGTGTGTCTGCAATGCATAACAACACATGGGGGTTTTTGCCTGGTGTCTATGAGAATTCTGTACAAAATACCTTATATAAACACAAATGAGTTTTACTAAGACAGCAGGCCTAATGCAAACGTTCTTATGAGGGTCACACTGCAAAACACTGCATTTTGCTTTGGTTTTCCCCTGGAAGAATGTACTTGATCTCCAGCTAATGTGTTATTTTTCCTAAAGCAAAGCACTGATAGCATTTCCCATGTAACCGCCACCAGCAAACACATCTGAAGCAAAAGAAAAACAACACGCTGTTTTAAGATGGGGAGGTAAAATGCCTCTAACCTCGTGGTGCCAGAGGCTGGCTAGATTAGCCTCAATGACCAGATGCTTCAGGTGTTATAATGTAAAACATATCCCTGAAAATCTTTAGTAAATATTTTCTTAGTAAACTTGAACAAAGAAGTTTGTCCTCCTAAAGAAGAGACATTAAGCACTGAGCCAAATAGAAGAAATAAGTCTGTGAGCTGCCACCTTGCTTTTCAGCCAGGCAGGGAACGAGAGCACTCTGCCCACATGGGGATCTTTGTTGCTGTTTGAGCTGAAACTCTCCAGGGCTCACATGAAATGTCTTGGCTGCAGTTCTGCCACACGGGCAGCAGGCGCAGGTCCCCACAGGGAGAGGTGGGATGCATCCCCTAAACGTAAGTGAGGAAAGCTTGGGTAAGGGTGGAACACAGCTGAAGGGAAAAGACAAGTTAAGCAGCCTGTGGAAAGGGTGCAGGAAGGAAAGAGTCAACTATCTTCACTATCACGAAGTATTTTTTGTACCTTGCTATAAGTCTGAGTATTTACTAATGCCACCATTCACTTGCTGTAGAAGTGTCCTTAATCCTGTCTGTGCTATGCTGAAAAAACCGAGCTCCAGAAGGTTCTCTAACACACAGGTTTCTAACCTCAAATTCGCATTTTGGTTCTTCACTGACCCTCCGCCAGTTCAGCTGTACTCTTTCTGTGTTAGGGACATAATTCTGACGTGCCAATGAAGTATATAACAGCTTTTGATCTTCCTTTGTTCAGAATTGCGTAATTTCTTTCCATCATAGCATCACAATTGGGTCACACAAGGTACTAATCACGAGGACCCCAAAAACCTCTCAGGAGAGCTTCTTCCAGGAATAGTCTTCCTTCCAGAAAGCACAGGCTGCATTAATTTCTGGAGTGTTTCTTTATGCTTTATCTTTTTTATCTTTTCTTCATCTTTATCTTGCTTGTGTCCAGCTTGCCAGGCAATCCAGGTCTCTCCATCAGTCATCCTCCTCCTCATTATTTATCACTTCTCTAGACTTTGTCATTTGTGCACTTGATAAACAGTGTTGTGTGTGTTGGTTTGGGGTTTTTTTACATCTGACCTGAAAGATAGGTGTTCGGCATTATTCTACATGTTACAGAACCCTACTAGAATACTCAGCTGGGCAGCGATTCCCATCTACGTTTGCTTTTCAGACCTATGAGCTACCCCACGTTTTGTCTGTTTAATAAGCACCTCATTGACTTTGGTTTGTTCTAGTTTCATAGCAAAAACTATGTGCAGCATCAAATCGGACACATTAAAGTGCCAAAGGAGAGCAGTACTGATGCTGTTAAACTTAGAAGAACCTTTTTATCACTGCAGTTGTAAAGCATTTATTTCTTTCCTTGGTTTATCCTGAGAATGCAGCTTTGAGGTGGAAAAGCTCAATCTGTGCTCTTCTCACGGGCCCCCCAGATGACACAACTTTCTGGGGCATGCAAGAAGCCTGTGCTAGAGATGGGGGAGAAGCCAGGACTTGCAGACCCCAGGAAACAGCCCGCGTCCCGTCTTTGAGAAAAGAGGGCACTTCATGACATGAAATGTGGAAGGCAACATCTGGGGCTAGTGTTTGACTGCTGTGACAGAAGCCGCATGGACGCAGCAGTTAAACATGGTCTCCGAAACAACGTTGTTCTGTGCCTGAAGGGGGTCTCGTAGCCCCCCTGCCTCCATTTGTTGGGTTAGAATAATTCCCAGCCCACCAAGAGGGGAGTCTGTTGCTCTTTGTGCAGCTTGGTTGAATTGTGGAGGGAAGGCTCATGTGGCCTTTACTTTAAATATTTTTCTCCTGTCTGAATTTGGTCCGTTATAATAGCTTGGACCATGAGAAATATTTCTTTCTTGGTTTTTGTTGGGAAGAATATGATTGTCATGTCCCAGGAAATCATACCTGGGAGGCTTAGGTAGGAAGGAATAACATTAATTCTGTAACGCTGCTGTTAACTAGTGTTCAGCTGTTCGGCCAGCTTTGCAGGTATGAGGTTTTGTGTTCTTGCTAATGAATAAATTTAGGTTTATACTATTTTTGGGGGGGTTCTGCTGAACTCCTGGGTTCTGTTCTCCCTGATGTTAAGGAACGCTTTTAGTGTCCTAGGATAGGAATAAGGGCATTGCTATGCAGTCCCAAATTTTATGGAAGTATAAAGTAATTTTTTTTACTTTAAAACATCTTCTGTTGCCTTCTACACATAGCATTTATTTCACTCTCAATTTTAACTGTTAGTTCTATTAATAGAAGAAAAGAAGGTTGCCATCACCACCTTTTCTACTATCTGTTCGCTCCTGGCAATTTGAATTTTTTCTTCTTGGAGAATTACCCATTCCCATCATTATACAATTTCTTCACTTTTATAGTTTTAGAGCTTCTATCCACACCCTTTTTTTCCTCATTAAACATCTCACAGTATTTGTTCTACTAGTCAAATTTCATCAGAATTTGTTCCTAAAAATAAGTTTTCATATTTCACACTGTGCTCACACCATAAAGGGAGTAAGTAATTTATCTGGAGGATGGTCAAAGGAATTTATTGTTGGCCGCTTCTTCTGTATGCCTTTGAATAAGAACAGGGTGAATATTGCACTGATATTTAGCAGGTCAACCATTATGTGAAAAATTAAAAGCTAGACTGATTCTGCACCCGTAAATATAAATATATGAACCTTTTATATCTGAAGTCCAAAAGGGATATTGCTGTGTAGTGACTAGGAGAAAAAAAAAAAAAAAGTGTTTCATAATCTCTTTATAGACCAGCGTTGCTTCCAATTTGCCTGTGAGCTGATGGTGTCGTTTGGGAACACGTGCTTCACTGCCCCGCGAGGCGTGCTGTCCCCTCTGCTCGCTGGGGCTGCCCCGGCTGCAGGGACCCCACCGCCACTGCCCCACGCCAGGCCCCCTTGCCTCGGCGCTGCGGAGGCAGCAATGTATAGGTGCTTCCCTATAGGCAGCAGGGGCTCCTGGGATATTTGGGGCAGCTTCGAAGTTCAGCTGAAGCGGCAGTTAAACCGCAGGTCTGGAACCCTGCTGGTGCCACCCCTCCTGCGGGCGGGTGTCGCGGGGCTGCAGACCCCGCAGGGATCGGGGGGCAGGGGCGAGCTTGTGGCCATTGGCGTGGGACAGGAGCGTGGGCGCTGCCATCCCAGCGTTGCTTCGGAGCCGGCTCCATGCGAGTGTGCTGGTCCTCCGTGGGTTTTTAGAAGAAATCTTTCAAGTGTGTTTCAGAAGCTGCTAGCGGAGCGTAGCCTGCTCGTTCGTTTCAAAAGATAAACTGTCGTCATTGCTTGTGAAGGAACATTTGTTAACCTTCACATTTCATAAAACACTTTCTTGCTCATTTTTTAATCATGAAAGATGAAATTTGATCTCGAGTTGTTATCCTTGCGGTATCACCTCAGTCTCCAGCTGTGTCTAGATGTATCTTTCAATACATTTGGTCTGAGCAAATAGATTTACCGTTTGTTTCATAATCACGGTTGCAGCGCTCCAACCTCTAATTATTTTTGATAAGCAAATGCTATTGAAGAAACTGCTTCTGGGACAGAGAAGCTTAGCCCGCAGCCCGTCTGGCTTCTCGCAGCCCCCCCCCAGCACTGTGTTTGTTCCTGGGCGTAATTAAACATTCACCAGGCTCCAGTTCACAGGGACGGTTTGGGTGTTGCATCAGGATTTCCTGGGAGGAACTGACAACTTAAATTTCACTGTGAAGTGCTGATGAAGAACGTGATTTTTCCTTTTTACTCAGCATGGTGCCCTCACACAAGCAAAGGCGAGTCAGGCTCACTTTAACAGGAGCTGAACTGTTGCTTCTGCATGTTTGATATGCTGGTGTTGGGAAAGTTTTTCATCATTTAAACTGATCAGGGCCTTAATTAGACTCCAAAGAAAGCTTGAAACCTGCATTAAAAAATTATGGCAAATCAGTAACGGAGAAGGGCTTTCCAGCAAGCCCTGATACTTGTCTCAGTGGATTTCATGGAAATTCTTTTCACCCCTCTTCCTACGCGGTTTGGCCAGGGCTGCAACCTCAGCACGGCGTCAGCGCTGCAACCCGAGCGTGATGCCAGTGCCTCTGGCAGGTGGAGCAGCCCCGTGCACCCCGTCCAAGGGGCAGAGAGGTCCCAGCAGGACTGCCATCCCCTGGCACTGGCACCCCTCAGCACCGTTAGTATCCACCCTCGGCAGCTCCTGGTATATATATATATATAGAGAGAGAGAGAGAGAGACGGCACAAGTCAGCTGCCCAGTACTGGGGTTTCCAGTTGTTGGATACTGGTTTTTGCTCTGCTCTGAATGCCCCAGCGGGTTCATTCTGTTAGTGAATCACTTTGGGAGCCCTTTAGATGGAGTGCTCTGTATCTGGCAAACGTGCAGGGTTTCATTTTGTTATGGGATATGAAAAGTGATCTTGCCCAAACGCAGGCGCCCTGCTCTCTGGCACGGGAGGATGCAGGCAAATACCTTCCTTCTGGTGGGTTCCCCAAGTTGGGAGCGAAGGCCCCAAGCCAAGCCGTTAAACCACAGCTGGATGTGTAGCAGAAGTCCTCAGGAACTGCAAAGTGCATGCTGCAACTAGCAGAATTTAAGTTCATCTGCCAGAGACACCACCAATACTCTGAATGCAGTCTGCAGAAGCTGCAGCCCCTGTGCAGCAGCAAGGAGAGTCTTTGGAATTGTTTTTCCACTAGAGGAATGTAGCGTGCGTGCACCGAGAGCGTGCCCTGCCTGCTTTTCAAGGGCCACTTTCAGCATAGGGAGGAGAGGTATAAATGCAGTGTGGCTGAACAAATGGTATCTGCTCAGGGTCTAAAATTGTTGCCAAATTGAAGTGCTGTTCCTGCATTGCAAGAGGGAGCGTCTTGCATGCTGTGTAGGATACCCTCACTTGTACACTTGGTATCTATACAGATTAAGGAGGATTAATTAGGCTCAAAATACAATGTGTCTTGGCTACATTGCTGTGCTTTGTGACATTAAAGCACAGATTTTTTTTCTTTGTAGTAGCTGGTCCAGGAGTTTCTCACAGCCCATGCCTTTCAGGATAAACAAGCAATGCTTGGTTTGTTCATTTGCTTCCCTCCCCCCCTTTCTTTTTTTTTTTTCTTTTTGCCTTCTCCACTACCTCCCAGTGTGGAGGAAAGCTTACGGGGAGTAGTTCTGCCTGGCTGTGGTACAGCAGCATGCCTCTATCACTTTCAACCTTGCAGTTTTCTGACTTGTTTTTAACCTGCCCTAAGAGGACATGGTGGCACGTGTGTTCGTTCAGCAGCGCCAGCCGAGATGGGTTAAGGTCAGCGGCTTCGGTTACACTGTAAGAAAGGCTGGGGCAGCGAAGAGGACTTGGACCTCCACCTGCTGAGAGTCCCAGCCCCGCTGTATCTGCTGAAAACACGGAGGGAGAGACCAAAGGAGTAAAAATAAGTGAAGGTTCAGATGCGTTCTTCAACTGAAAACACAACCCCTTGAGCAACCTTGAAGTTTATGCCCAGTGATCACTGATACATAGTGCAGTCACTTGGCCAGAGGGCTTTTTTTGTACCGCGCTGGTGTTCAGCTCCTCCTGCTATGTTATCCATGAATGCCAAACCCTTTGGCATGCAAGATATAAATTCTTTGGGATTGAACTTGAAGTCTTCATGAGAGGACAGCTTGACCAAGTTCATTAGTATCAAAATGCATATAATTTCCTTCAGCTGACATGACTTCCCACTGCAGCACTGGCAACGGTGTCCTGGATGGGAGGGTGCACCAGCTAATACGTGTTTATATTTACTGTGCTGAGACGCCTATTGCTAAGGTTTTCTCTGAGTATTACACGAAGGCTGATTACAGGGAAGTCGAGAACCTCGAGTCTGAATTTGCTTTTAAGCTTATTCTTTTTATTTTTTTTTAAGTGATGTTCAGGCCTTTCCTGCAATTATTGGCATATTCAGTGCTTTGGTCAAATCAGACTTGTAGCTCAGCATATTTCTAATATCCGCAGATAGGAAAAATACTGATTGCAAGCTGTTAAGAGTCCTTACTGGATGACTAGTTGTTGATTTGTTTCAAATGCTAGGGGCAAAACCTTCTCATGACGAGTGTCAGGTACGTAAAGCAAATATTGTTCTACAGCAGGTCCTGATGAAGCTAGGATATAATAGCCAGCAGGCATATAGGGAGGCTGTATGGGAAAACCTATGTCACCTCCTAGCTGGAGAGGATATGAGCCCGGGGTTCGGTAGCTCTTCAAAAACTATATTCAGATAATCTGGGTATAAAAATATACAGAGAAATATGTAGCTGTACACGATATCTACAAACGTAGATATTTATCTGTAGATAAGCGGTCCTCTTTCAACTCACAATTCTTACCTTTCAGGGTTGATAAAGCCTCTTGTTTTGGGGAATTATCAGTCTCAACTCAGCTGTTTAATTTTGAACTTGTCTTGTTTAAAAAAAAAATCCAGTTGATGCTTGCAAGCTGTCCTTTCTGTACCACTCATAATTTGTAACTGCCTGTCCTGGTTCCTCTTTTTTGTCTCCTGGGAGGTCAACAGCTCAAAAATTTTCACTCTTTCTGTGGAAAGAAGATTTTCTCCCTATTTCTGGATCATAAACTGCTAGCTAGCCAGACACCAGGCTAGGGAGAGGAGAACAACTGGGGACTCTTTCCTTGTAGGCAATGACTAAAACAGATTGTTGTTTCTCGTGGTGACAGAAATAGGCAATCAGGTTCTCAGTTTAGCCATCCTGCACATTTTGGTCAGAAAGGAAAAATCTGTTAAAAGGTGCTAAACTTAATGTGTTCATATGAGCAGCATCTTACTGTTTTGCCTACAGTAAGGACCCTTGACCATTCTTTTTTCCCCCCAAACCTGCAGGGTGCTGTGACTTTACTACAGTTTGAATTAACTTCAGGTGTATTCACGGAGCTGATGAGGTCTAGATCATCATGCAGAAGACTACTCTTTAGCCCAGGCAAGACTACATAAAAAGCATCCTTCAACAGTTGCCTACTGCTTCCAGGAGTGCTCCCTCCTTTTCTCATTAATTCATTTGCATTCACTGCTGCTCCTGTATGCCAATTAGCTTTAATTTTTACTATACACACTGACATCAATGGCCAATGAGAACAGCGCGTAGCAGCGTTTTTAGTGTGCCTATAAACTACAGAAAATTGTCCTTGGACAAACTCCTGCTTTTAGACTGGCTGACAATAGACATGGTTAAGTTCAGGCTAAGAGCCATTAAACATAATTGCTACCACAGGGTAAAAGTTTAATTGTGCTAAATTTTAAATCTGCATAGTCTATGCTTATTTACAAGCTGGCTAGGTCTTCCTGTTACATAAGGGGGGATAAATCTGTACTCTAAAAACTGTTGCCTTTTAACTTCAAAGGGACATGGGGGGAAAAAAAGGGGGTTTTAGAAGCAGCAAAACAACTCCAAACTGGACCCTTTCTGTATTTCCAGCTTCTTTTATGCCTATGGCTGCAAGCTGGTAAGTAGATGCTGAGCATCTTTGATAGATTTTTCTAATTTGCTTCAACTTTGTGTGCGTGAATGTGTGAGAGAGTGTTGCATCTGCTGTGAAGGTGTCTGGGGGACAGAATGCAGATCAGTTTGTTCATGTGGGGTTATTTTAAATTTAACCACAGATGGGGCTTGGGGTGGAAGATTTGCTTCCTGCTCCTTGTCTTCTCTCCCTCCTCCGATAACGTTAAGCTCCCCACCTCAGAAAGTTTCAGCTCAAGTAGCTTCTGGGTAAGTAGGTATCAGAGGTGGCAGGGTTTTTTACAAGCAAACAAAAAAGGCAAAAGCCTGTGTTCATTTTGCTTTTTCTTCCAGCAGATTTAAAAAAAAAAATAATAATCATGTTCACTGAGCTACAAGTTACAGGGTATTTTTAGAAGCATGGTGAATATACAGGGCTCTAAATCACTCTCTGAAAAGCAGATTAAAATTAGGAAGTGCTAGAATAAGTGTGAAGTGTTCATCTGTTGGGAAAGGGAGGGTATGGAGGACTGTGAAACTTGATAGAAGAGAAAAAGATTAGCATGCTGCCTAGCTGGAAGCTATGTTTATGTAGACATTAGAAGGCAACACGATTTCAGCTGGACAGAACATAAGCTTCAGATCTTATGCAAACAGTCAAAGCTGTTTAACAATTGGTTTACCCCCAAACCCCCTGAAAGGAGACAGGTGAATACGATGCCAAATACATTTTTCATGTTTCTTAAGCTAACTGTTTAAATAGTTAAGTGAACATCTGTCCAAATTTCCCCATCATTTCCATTTAGAAAAGTCTCCTATTTGAAGGCTGAAGAAAAGCGCCTGCTTAACAATGCAAATGGTGCTGTCTGGGGCCCCTTTATTTTGTTTAATCTAGATTGAGCTTCACACAACTGTGATGCTAATGAATAATGGATATTTTATACTTGTGCATGTAGCAGTGCTGGGCACAGAGCAAATCTAGGATTAACCTCCCAGTTTCCCTGCCGAACGTATTGGACTCATTTTTTGAGTTTGCTGTGACTTGGGTACTCTAAAACCAGATGCCTGGGTTTACCAAACATAGCAAAACCCCAGCGAAAGCTGTCAGGTTTTGCTGTGCCCAAGTGAAGTACCGTAGAAGGGGGCAGCTACACTGGGGGAGAGAGGGAGAGAGGGATGTCTGCGTTAACGGCGTGATTTGCGAGCAGGTGCTGCGTGAGAGCCAGGGCATTTCAGGGTGGAGACCTGTACACTTCTCAGTGCCACATTTTTCCAGTCGGGTCTGCTGGCGTTGGGCAGCCAGGCACCGTGCTCAGCTGCCTCCTCTTCCTGCCTGCACGCAGGAGCAAGCTGGGGGCAGCTTGCAGGCAGAACGGGGCCACCCCATTACTGGTTACGTGGTCCGAGTTTGCCAGTGCAAACCATATAGCTGGGGTTTTGCTCTGCCTTTCAGCCCTCGTGTGATGGAGCCGGAGGGGCAGACGTTTTGGTAGTCCCTTTGCAGTTTTTCTGTCTTGCACAAATGTTTCTGTTTGGTTTGCGTAGTTTAGCTTGCAGGGAAAAGGTAGTGCTGTTTCTTCCTAGGGAGTCTTGGGGTTTTCCAGCCGAGCCTAATGAAAGATCACTGATACCACTCCTAATGAAAAGTAAGGGTAACCTTTTCTGTCTTTGGGAGCATGGCGCTGTGGGAGGGTGGGAGAGCTGTGTGGAGGTTTCTGTAACATTGCTGGGTGTTTTAATTCACAATTACTGGCCAGTAATAATTAGTATTGATTAGCTTGGCAAATTGCAGGTTTAGAAATTGGTTATAGATTTTCCTGATGCTTCTCATCTATGTGGTGGGGAATCAGCCAGAACCAATGGCTTGAAACAAACTGTGAGCCCAAATCCGTCTGCGGGCAGCGACGCGTTGCACGCACAGAGCTAATGGTCAGCAGGAACCGTACGTCTTGAGGCTCGTCGCCCCCAGAATACCGTTTTTATCATCTCCAAAGCAAAGTAACTAACTGTGTGCATATTGACCCCGGTCTTGGGTGAAACTTGGTTTTGTCGTCCTGTTGATTTGAGGCCCAGTTGGTTCCTGTGGCTGTAACGCTGCAGTGGCATGCTGCCCATGGGGTTCACAGGGGTCTGCAGGGGCATCTTGGAGAAGGGGGCTGGGGGAAGGATGCTGCAGCCTTGGTTGAGTCCCCCAGCGGGAGCTGTAACAGCAGCAGACATCTGGGGAGACAGATAGTGAAAGCCAAGATGAAAATGGCAAAGCTTCCAGTGCTGAAGGGCTGTCCTCGAGGAGCGGGGAGCTGAAGTGGAACGGCTGAGCATGCTGTTCGGGCCACGGTGGAAGGGCTTAGCTGGCTCCCGGGAGGGACACGGAGGTGGGAGGAGGGGGGACCAGCCAGGGAGGAGGGCTGGCACTCTGAGATGCCTTGCAAAATGCTGGTGTACTCATTGCAAGAGAAATCGTGCTTTTTAGGTTTAAACAGCAGGTGAGTGAGGTTCTTCCCGAGCTACATTATAACGTTGCCTGCCAGGGTTGGCAAAGTTTGCAGGTCTTCAGCGTCTTGTTGCAAGAGGCTGCCAGCTTATCCCCCCGTTAGGCTGCGGCCAAGCGCGGCTGGGGCGAGCGCACGCAGAGGACGGGCGGCTCTGAGCACCTCCCCTACCACTGCGGAGAGGCAGGTAGCTTTTGACTGAAATTTTGTGAGCCCCAAAATAGTGCTCTAAGTGTTTAATGCTTTTCTCCATTAGACAGCAAATTAGCCCTAGGCTCACAAACCAAATGAAGTTTCTTCTCGACAATCGGAGCCTGCTCACCAGGCAGTTTTATCCCAAGTTCCCGCACACTGGTTGGTCAGCGAAATGGAGACTGCAACTTCTATTTATTGGTGCAATACAGTATTTGATACTGCTAATTACACTTAATTAGTCCTTCCACCATTTAATTAAAATGGCTTCTAATGATTGTGCTTCTTTGGCAGGCTCTTTGGTACCACCGGGAATTGTGCTGCCTGCAGTAAACTGATCCCTGCCTTTGAGATGGTGATGAGGGCCAGAGATAATGTTTACCATTTGGACTGCTTTGCCTGTCAGCTCTGCAACCAGCGGTGAGGACGCAGTTATTATACACACAAACACAAACTAATTTATACCTTTGTCTGCAAAACAGTGGACAGGTTTGTTCCGCGCTACCTGTCTGGGGCTCACAGCCTGCTGGTGTGGCTTGGGCTGGCTTATTAGGCTGACCTGGGGGATGCATGTGAGTACCTGTAGCCCCTTTACTGCAAATCCCCGTGGGGCTGGTGGGAGTTCGAGGGTCGAGGGGGAGCACACAGACTGCAGATCTGGCCACGGTTGTACACAGCACAGCTGCTGCTGAATAAACCAAACTGCTTCAGCGTCCCTTCAGGATCTACCCTCTTTGCAGAACATAGACGATGGAGAATGGACCTCCTCTGGCAAACTGACGTTGTTTTGCTTAAACTGGATTTCTGACAGGCTCAAAACTGGGAATGGCAAAGAAGAAGGAGAAAGAGGAGGGACAAGAAGGGGAAAAATACTCTAGATAAGCCCTTTCCAACACTAGGAACAAATCCCTTTAGTTGTGTAATTAACAGGGGATCTTGGTGGTGAGATTTTGAGTGGGGCTTGTGTATTTCTGCTGGCTTTTACCCAGAGGAAAATGCACATCAAGGACTATAATAAAGGGTCCCACACAAAGTTTTCAATGGGGCTACCTGTAGCCAGCTGAGTTTGGGGAGGGCTGTGGAAAACCTTCCCAGCACCCTGTTTGTTGGTCCTTGTTGGCAGAATGGAAGCCCACAGAACCAGACATGATACAATGTCACCTTCTGACACATCCAGCTATCCTTGTCCAAGACAGGCCTGAAAGTGCTTGTTGTTCTCACTGCTGGTATAGTTGGGTAGTAGTGACTGCCCAGGGCTCGAGGGCTGGGGTTCCTGTTCTGGACTTGGGGTTGTGTTTCCCAAAGATGAAACTAGGAGGCAATGCTTCATCCCTTGTGCAGGTGTGAGAGAGATGAAAAAACTCATGGGAAGATGGAGAACCTGATCCTCTAAAAGTCGAGCTAAAAGCCCGACTTAAAGATTCATTGCTTGTCCTAGAACAAGAATCACAGTGAGATCTCTAACGAGCCGTATGTGGCACGTGTGTGAATGCAAAGCCCTGCCATCTTTCCCACTGAACTTACAAGACCATGCGAACTGGGGTCTGGTTCTCCTTCCGTGACCTCTGATGGCAGCTTAGTTCATGGGGATGAATGGGGTTGCGGCTGGTTGGTGCCGGGCTATGGAAGCGGAGAATGGGGCGAGCCATTTGTAGCTTGGGTGGCTTTACTCACTCACATCGTTGAAGGCAGAGACGGTGTTTGTTTGAGGTAGAAAACTCCTATTAATATTGGCGGCATCCACCGGTGCGGTGGCAGTGCCGGGGCGGCAGTGACATCTAGTGGCTCCTGGCCCTGGGCTCCTTTCTGGAAGCCATGCTACATCTTTCAGTTGCCCAGTCTTGTTTTGCCACTCTTGAACATGTTCCTGCAACAGCCGTAATGCCCTCTCAGCAGCGTGGTGACTGTCTGCAGAACTAATGCGTTCTCTCCCCAGGACGGTATCTCTTCACCCAGTGGTCATCGCTGGTTGTTGTGGGGTTTGTCTCCAGGCTCAGGAGCGTTGCAGGGGCTGCCAGGCTCAGCCTCAGGCTCGGCTTTCTGCAGCCTGCTGATGGAGGCCAGGCGGGAGAGGGGTGCTCCGGAGGCCACGCCAGTACTCAGGCTCCAGCACCTGCAATGGCCCTTCTGGCGGAGGCAAGTCCCGGCTCTGGGCTGCACAGGCAGGAGTGTTGGGTTGGCTTTGGAGTCTGTAGGATGAGTATTTGTCATCAAACCCCTACTTTACCCTAGCTTCTCTCCTGGAAAAGCCTAGTGCTGCCCAGTTTTCATTCTCAGGATATTTCTTTTAGATTTCACCCTTTACTACAAAGGATCCAAAGCACCTCTCTCCCCCTCTCCCTTCTGCGATTGCCAACGCTGTTCCTGTTGGCAGCGCGAAGTGAGCCTTGCTCTGCCCTTATAATAACCTCCACGTGCTGTCACTGCCTGGCAGGGAAGCGCAGGTAATCGCCCCCTTGTAGCAGATTCACGCTTTGACACTCAAGGGGGTTGCCCAGTTAGGGACGAGCTGAGTTCTTCTGAAATCTGGGCAGAGTAGGCAGCACAGAGCTACGCGTAGATTGTTATTTTGGGCTGAGATCAGAAGGCTATGAAATGTTATGACTTACCCTCTATAGAGATTTTGGCCCCAAAGGGCAGAATGGAAGTGCTCCTGTAACAGACAGCACTGGAAGCTGAACCGAGACCAGTGAGTTGAAATAACCCGAAAGTCAAAATCGCAGAGGTGGATGCCAAAACTAGCTCTGAATCAGAAACCCCACCTTGTTCTTCAGCTATGAAAAGATTTTATGATGATGACCTTTCTCTAGTTCTCTTCCAGCTTACTTGCCCTTCTATAGCTAGACTCTCTGCAGAGTGTTAAATCCATCAGAGCAAAATCTCTAATACTTTTACCAGTGTGCAGTGTTTTCATTAGCTTCATTCTCCAAAACATCAGGTTTGCAGCAAGTCCCACAATGCCACTCAGCCTACCGTGCTTTAAACTGTTGTAAGGTTGACGCTGCTTGTCATAATACTGAACAAAAGTTGGTCGCTGCTGTAACTGGCGAATAGGTCATGGCTTGCAGGAAATCCAGCTACTTGTGTTGCCGTTGTCTAAAATGTGGTTCTGCTTAGAGGAAAATCACTCTATAGAAACGGCAGGGTAGGTTCAGTGCCTGTTGCCTGCTGCTGCCGGCTGGCGCTCAACTGGCCAGAAGTGACAGACCTGCTCAGAGCATGGGGGCCGGTGGCACGGTCCCACAGCTTGCTCTGAAGATTGCTGCGGGCTGGGATGCTTGAGGCTGGGTCTGAAGTTGCCCTGTTCAATCCTCTGTCCCTAGTGGTGAGGCATCAGCTGAAGAGATCCCAGTTTACTGCTGGATTTGCAGGACTGGCAGGCAGGCAGAAATAGTCGCCTTTCCAGTGAATCCAGCCTTCTCTTTCACAGGGTCTCAGGGTACCCCTGCTCTGCATTTTAGTTCCCACGTGCTCATACACACACATGCCCCAACTCCCCAGTTCTCCAGCGCCTCCTTTGGCTCCTCTAGACCCGAACCAGGTTTGGTGAGAGGCAGCTGTTGAGGATGCTGCTGGCAAGATTAATTTTTGCATTTCTCTTCCTGGAGATTTATATTGTACTTAAGGTAGTGATAAATAGCAAAAAAAAGCAAGCAGCTGTGTCTGTTACTTACAGCGAGTAAACCTGCTGGTGGGAAGGTGGTGTTAAGGAGAGTGTGTGCAGTATAGTTTTTAGCATAAAAGCTGTTAATTTAAATTGAGATTAATTTTTAGCTTTTTAATTTACAAAAGAAGGTTGAATTTCAGAACTACTAAAGCATGTGCTACAGAGGGAGGAAGACGGCAGGTCTTGAGTGAAACCATATAAAGCGAGAACCAGCACCCAGTTCTCTCTGTACCAACCTGACAAATTGATCAGTTTATTTGCAGGTGTCTGGTTGGAGAAAACTTGTGCCCATGTTGGACCTCTAAAGGAGCTCTAAAATGATCAGTCCTGTTCTTGTAGCAGAGAATATTTGGTTTTATGGAGATGCTCTACCTGAAGCTGCCAGAGTTAAATCAAATCTAGAAAGCATTTTAGAAAAGGAGTAGGCAATGTCCCTGCCTGAAGCTCTGCCTGGGAGCAGAGGGAACGGGCATTTGGGGTCTGCTAGGTCTCCTGAGGATGGGTTCATCTCTGCTGATCTCCTTTCAAAGCCCAGTGAATATTCATCCTGCCAGAAGCTGGTACCCACCCATTCCTCTTGGTTGAGAGCTGCCTCTCGGCGGTGGCCAGGGTGCCTCTGCTTTCAGGGCCGGGGGCTGAGCTCAGGCTTGGCGCTTGGGGCAGGGGCGCAGCCCCGTGCTCCGGTCTGTGGCTGCCCCGCTAGTGTGATGGGCAAAACCCAACCTCCCAGTTGGGTGGAAAGAGCATTATTTGTTATCTTAAGAAGTCAAGATTAGCTTTGATTCTTGAGCAAGCAGGCACAGCAAAGAAACTATTGGCTGTCAATTCACACCTCTCAGATGTTATATATGGAACTTTTTTGACCTTAATGGTCAAATAAAATTGTTAAATACCACAAGCCTCTCTGTCAACTTCAAGACAAACAGAACAATTTACATGGTATATAGAGAGCAGCGCCCTTCGCTCAATGAAGATAAAGGTTAGGAGTCCAGCCACCAGGAAATTTCTATTTATTGTGTAGCACTGTACACAAGGGGATGAGGAAGGACTTAATAGCCAGTCCTTGCCTGGAAATTAGTGTAAATACTGCCTCACCCGAGGGATCCATGGAAATGCGGATACCAGCAGAAACTTCAAATAGTCTCCGTGTAATATCGCCCGTTTGATTTCCCGGTTGTAGGGCTGACACCTCTCGAACGCAGGGACAAATCCCTTAACGGCTCCCGGCCTCCGCCCGCTGCTGGCGTGGGATGTGCAGGGACCGGGACCGGCTCCATGTGCGGGGTGCTGAGCCCCGCGGTGCTGGGCAAAGGGAGGGCAAAACCCCCGCGCGTGTGCAGGGAAGGGCAGTGGGGGAGAAGCACCAGGGCTTTCCCCAGGTCCCACCCACCGGCAGAGCTGGAAATCAAACTGGTCCCCGGAGCTGCCTTCAGACCCCAGCAGCCCCCTTCCTGCTCTAAGTTCTGTTCATATTTACACCCATGAATTCTTTTTATCTTCCAGATTCTGTGTGGGAGACAAATTTTTCCTGAAGAACAACATGATCTTGTGTCAGATGGACTATGAGGAAGGGCAGCTGAATGGGAGCTTCGAGTCCCAGGTTCAATAACAAACCCTGCTTCGCTGAAGCACTGTGGGATGGGCGCTCGGCCGTGTGAGCAGCGGGGGTGCCTGTCAGCTTGCCTGCAATATTTTTTTAATTCTTGGTCCAGAGAGGACTATATACATTGTAGTACTTTCCCCCCCAACACAAAGCAGTTACAATTTTAGATGTACAGTTGTGCCTGCTTAGCTGAGCACTGCATTGCCTGTATGTTTGTGAGTTTTTGGGGTCTGGGGGAGGGCTCTGTACAGTCTGTTTTCTGTATATAAACTGGAACATTTATTTTATGAAAAATGTAATGCAATTTTATTACTGGTGTGAATTAAAAATTATGAATGTTTCCTGGTCATCTTTAGTTGTGGTTTGTTCCCCACGTGGTTAAAGCCTGTGTTTCCTGTGCTTGATGTTGAGCAGACTAGTAGAAATACATGCACAGATCCCTGGAAACCGCATGGATAAAAGCAGAGGCAGGAGTTCACACACACACACAAACAGGGGGAAGAAATGCTGCTGCAGAGTTAGACCTCTCCGCTTGAACCGTGCAGAGACTTGCATCCAAAAACCTGCTGTGCTGTACAATGGGAGGGACTGAGCCGTGAGCGGGTGGTGGCTGGGAACCCTCGGTGGCTGGCTGGGTCCCACCAAGGCCACCGTGCGACTGGGTTGCTGGCTGGGAGGCATCCGGCTTTTCACCTCTGTGCGTTTAGACAGAGCTCTGCCATGGCCAGGGTGCTTGTTGGCCGGTGATGTGGTGTCCCCAGTCTGGGCTGCGAGGAACCAGCTCCCCCCAGCCCTGCCAGCGGGTGCCAGGCGTTGATCAGAATACTAATTGCACAGCTTCCATAGGCAGTGGGGCTTTCCTGTGGGCATCGCTTGTCCAGGTCTGAGCCGATGTCAGGGTTCAAATGTGACTGGCTGCGGCTGCAGCATCCCTTTTCACAGCCTTTTTTTGCTTACTCAGTGCCAGGTGCTTTGACCTCCCACGTAATAAAGTGATCGGATTTGAAGCATCTCCCTTAGAAAAGCTCCGAACTGTGTTCGTGCTGTGATGCTTTGTGCGGGGATTTTCAAGGTTATGCAATTCACATGCAACCCACTGGACTGTACCAAACACACTTCTTTGTATGGCGAGTGTCACTTTAATACAGTGCACCAGTAGCTGTAAAGGATGGCTGCAATTCTATTTATTTTGTCATCTTGCTTTTTCTTAGATTCCCACACACACACCTTTCCTCTGATAGACACTGAGTACTTTTTTTTCTGACGTGACTTAATCGGTTACTGGTCCTGGGTCGCGCATGTGTTCTCTGAACTGCAGGCACCGTAGTGCAGTGCATCTTGATGCTGCTCTGCCTGTTGCATGAAACGCTTTTATGTACATCTGTGTTGAATAATGGCTAAACAGAAGCCAACCATCACTAGACACTTGGTACGCTTCAAAATGTTACCTGTCATCTGAAGCTACCTCAGGCACGTGGATTGATTAAGTGATTTTTCTTCGTAAACCGACTTTATAGGTTGGGAGATCCATTATAAAGTATGTGGCCCCGTCCTCTTTCATTCCCATAAAAATGGTATTGCAATTAAAAAGCCACCTATAGCTGCCTATGGATAGATATGTGGCGGTTTAATTGCTATTCCATTTTAGTGCCTTTTGCGGTTGGGGGGAGGGGGGGTGTCTTTTAAGAAACTGTAGAGTTGATGCTCTGTTTATAGAGGCTATTGCAATGGAAGGAGCAGCTTGTTGCCCAAACGTTTTGATTCCTTGCTTTGAAATGTGCTGCCAGAGGGTCGCTGCCTCTGCCTGTGCCCCAGGGTGGTGGGTGATGGCTCCCCCCTGCCTGTAATTCAACACAGAACTGGCAGTGCATGGCTGTTGTCCCATGGTGAGGATGGGAGCAGTAAAACCCAACCAAAACCAAAACCCCGCTCCAAACAAGCTGGGTGGGGGGTGTTATTCAGATTTAATTCAGATTCTTAGGAGAGTTTTGGTACCGGTTTAGAAATTAAGTCCTTTGGGAAATGCTACTTATACCTTCTAGAAAGCATTTTTTTTCTTGGCTTAGGTGGTCTCCTTACTTTAGAAGGAAAGGAGGAGGAAAGAGTAACTTTTCGGTGCTACTTGGCTAATGCCAGCTAATGGCTCCACAGCTGCCAGATCTCCCGTACGTGCTTGGGAAAGCCACAGAAATGTCACCCCGGAGAGGAGCATGCTGGAGGAGGGGGTTGCTTGTGCGGGAAACCCCACTGTGCCATTGGATGAATAATGGCACTCGTCTGGTGTGAGCCGTGTCAGGGTCCCTTGGGGGACCTCTGGGGAGACGGGTGCATTGGTGGGGGGGTTTGGGGCTGTGGCAACACATCAGGTAGAGTCAGCAAACCCAGCAGAGTGATGGAGCAGAAGATAGCCCAGGAACTCGGAGGTAAAAACTGGTGATGGACTGGTACATGGGACAAAATGACCAGGAAGTGGAAACAGCTACGGTCAGGTCTGTCCTGGGTGGCTGCCACCTGCGTGGTGCAGCAGCGTGCCGCTTGGGTGCCAGCAGCTCCTCGGTATGCTCAGGTCAGCGGAGCTCTCCCGCGGGGCTGCTCACACCTTGCCAGAGCACCCTTCTGCCCGGGGCAGGCGGGGGGGTTAGCTGCACCCCCGGCCATGACTTGCATGCGATGGAGCCTTGTTGCCTCCCTGCACTTGCCCTTGCTGTGAAACACAGGCCGCGCTCTCCCGCTGGCGTGCCGGGGCTGCACGTCTGATGGGCAGCCCTCTTGGTTTGTCACTGGGGCTGTAGATCCGATTCCTGCCGCCTAACGAGGAATTTCACAACCCTGTTTCAGGCAAAAGCCCCGGCTGGCAGCTGGGAGGGTGGGAGGAAAGCCGGGGGCAGGATACGGCTTCTTGCTGTTGAATAGGATGCAGCAAATACCCAGTTGTCTTATATTTTAAAAAAATAAATGACAAGGGAGAAATTGTGCAGCATCAGTATCCCTCTTTTCTGTGTCTGCACAGCGGACAAGGCCCACCTGCTACAGTCCATGGCCCAGAGAGCGTTGGAAGTGGGATTTCTTTAAAAATAAAAATCCCAGGAGGGCTATGCAATCATGATTTTTTTGTCTGAACGCTGCAAATTTGCTTAATAGAAACAAGTGCTGGAGTGCAGACCTGCTGTTGAATAATCACTTCCACTCTGCAGAGCAGAGCACGGAAACCTTTTGATGGTGTTATAGTCATCACTTGGCATAAATATTCATTCAAGGAATCAGAGCAGAGTAAATGGCATTTTAGACTCTAATCATTTAGTATTAGCAGATAGCCTTTTTACTGCTAAAGATAACCACTGCTTAATCAGTTTAGTGACCACTGGCATATAGTATGACATTTAAGCTTGTGCCTCCGTCCCTGCGTTGAGGACACGGCTGCCCATGACCCTTCTGCCCAAGTCTCCAGTGTTCCCAAAGTCAGCCCAGCCGCTGCCGGCTGCCAACCGCACGCAACTCACTTTAACTTCTGAATTATCGGCCATTTGCCTTCTTATCTTAGATCAAAGCGGTATTTTAGGTTCATACTACAAATGCTAAAATCTAGGATCGTTTCCTCTCTCTTTTTTTTTTTTTTTTTTTTTGCAGTTGGGGCTAATGGCTGATCACAGCACAATTTGATTTTGAGATTAAACCCAAACCAGTATTTAAAGGCAATCAAAATCTGAAGCTTCTCCATTCATCTTTAATGCTGGTGTAATTGCCGCACAGATCCTGGCTCTTTCTCCAGTCTTAAATTTATTTTTTTTTGGTGTGTGCCTCTGTCTTTCAGAGGGATGTTATACTTCCCTGAGCAGCATTAGCGCTATTGAGCACTCCGCTATCGACAATCCAGCTCGCCCGATTTCATATCTTGCCAAACAAGTTAATCTAATATTAACAGCGGTTTGTTACCTCGTTGTTAGCTTAATTTGCTTTACAAGAAATGCTGTATTCGCATTTCATCCCTCTGTCACTGGCTCGCGAACTGTGCTTCCCAGCGCCAAGAAGGGATGGCTCACGCCGTCTCGCGCAAGGCTGTTGGCGCGGTGGGGGGACATCGCCCCGACCAGGCATTTTCACTAATTGGCTGGGGGGGATGTGGGGAGCTGGAAGGCGGGTTTCGAAAGCCATCGAGCAGGTCCTGGAAATGCAATATTCAGAACAGCACAGATACCGCCGCTGCTCTTCCAGGAATATTGCTGAGTCGTAGACAGTAGTTTTCCCTTGTGGCAAACATATACAGTAAATGTCTTTAGTATGGAAATCAGCAGACATATGGGCACAGCGGCAGACGCTTGCAACATCAACAGGTTCCTCAGGCTTTTAGGGGGTGCTCCCACGCCAGCCCCTGCTGCACGCCAGGGACTCGCCAAGGTCCGTCTGCCAGCACGGCGGCAGCCTTGCGCCTCACCTTCACATTGCTGGGGTGGGGGGACCATGTGCAAAGCCCTCCAAGCAATTGCTTAAAAGCCACTTCCCTGAATGCCCCAGTCCTCGGCAGCTCTCCAACGGGAAGGTTCCCCGACGGGGAGGCTCTCTTCCAGCAGCCACACGGAGTTGTGCTGGCTGCAGGGCTGGGAGGGGTGGTGGGACAGGGCTGGGGAGGCCCCGCGGTGGCAGAAGGTGACATCAGTGACTTGGTGCCTGGGGCTAGTCCTCCCTGGGTTAGGGGATGCAGCGTTGATGGAGATGGCTTTTGCAAGTGTTAGTTTCTGGCTGAATCCTTGATGAGCTCCCTGTGTGCTGCACTGCTGCGCCCTGTCCCTGTTTACGGGGTGCTGGCTTTCCACCACTCCAGGTCCGCGGCACCCGCCAGCGAGTGCGGAGCTGCCTGCCCTCAGGCTGTGATATTATTTCCAAAAGGAAGGGATGGCAGGGGGGTGATGCCTCTCACCCCATCCCCTCGCCCGCTGTGTCCCCACATCCCAGATGTCAGCTTCTCAAACAAAAATGGGATGTTTAGCAGAGAGGGAGGTTGGAAGTATTTTGCTAGGGAAGGCCACTGAGACATGGGGCTGGTCCCCAGCTGCCAGTCCCACTGCACCCCAGCTCATCAGGTCACTCCAGCTGCTGGCACTCATCCCTCCAGCTGAGCCCTGTTGGAATTGCCCCAGCGAGGGGGAGCGGGGGCGCGCACCCCTCTGCTCTCCATCCACAGTGAGAACCAGCCCCCAGGGCAAGGCAATCCCCAGGCACCCTCTGGGGCAGGGCTGAGCCCCTGCTAGAGGCACCAGCTTTGGGGGGAGCCTGGCTTTGCAACCTGGATGGAGGTACCACAGCTTACAGGAACTGACTGACTCCATCCGCCTGCCCGTCTTCCTCTGGTTTCAATAGCAAAACGCTGACGGATGCCAAGGATGGCTCTGGCAGGGCAGCTGCCTCGTGACACTGAAGAAGGTTTTTAGTGCAGGGCTGAGAGAAAGCAGGGCTGGAGGAGGAGGAGGAGGAGGAGGAGCTGAGCCAAGAGCAGGGCTTGGTGCTGGAGAAGCAGCAGGAGCCAAAAAGGTGGATCGAAGCCGGGGATCAGCTGTGGATGAAAGAACCAAATAGTGGTAGATTACTGTGAGCTATTGGAGGGTGACACCAGAGATCAATTTTGCCACAAAAGCACCCTGAAACATCTCAGAAGAAATGTAAACATTAGTATAAATAGAAGTAACTAACAATAACATGAATATAAATACATTGCACTGACCACAGCCCCGTGGCTTTAAGGCTGATGCGGGCTTCCACAGCTATCCCAGCAAAACCTCCCCAGCGGGCAGACGATTTAAGTCGCTGCTGCACCACTTGTCCATCATCCTGGATGGCCATCCCTCCCTCCACCTCAGGCATAAAAGCTCACTCTTTGCCTGTGTGAGCAGTGGAGCACCGAAGCCAGGGACTCCTGCACGGGTGCACAGTGCCAGCTCTGCTCCCACCTGCCTGCAGCACCCACAGCTCAACACGTGGGGACAAGTACCAGCAGGTCAGATGTTGGAGGAGAGGTGTGACTCAGGCCCAGGTACACACACATGTATCCTCTTTAAGCCATGGGCAGTTTTTCCCCCCAGGTGATGGAGGGGAAAGGGTGGGGGCTGGGCTGGGTGAGTGGCTTTGGGTGTGCTGTGAAATAAAGGCGCCCCGGTGAGGGGAGGCACACTGGCCCGGTCCGGCGACCTGGCCTCAGGTTTGCCGCTGGGAGACTCCAACAGATGGGCTTGTGGAAATTTGGGGGCTGTTGGAGTTGCCCCCCAGCCACATCAGTGTTTCATCGTGAGCCCCATCAGACCCAGCGCGATGCCTTTCTGCCTGGGCAGGGGTGGCAGGGTGGTGGAGACAGCACGTGCCAAAGAGGCACCCTCCAAAACTCTGCAGCCAGCCCTGCCGTGGCTGCCCTGCTGCCTGCATGTCTGCAGCGAGGCTGGGGCACGCATCGCCATCACCCCCGTCTCTTTTCTGTTGGTGCCTGCTAGGTGATGTCCCCACTGCCCAGGGCAGTGCTGAGCATCCCTCAGGCACTGGAGATCCCCCATGGAGATACCAGGTATGAGACCCCCATGGATCGTGGCCCCTCAGTGCTGGCTGGTGCTGAGCAGCTGGAGCGTGTGGGCGCAGCGTGTGGGCGCAGCGTGGCCGCTCAGCTGCGGGCTGCAGCCCGGCCCCGCTCACCTTGCACACCCTGCAGCAGTGCAGAGACGCACCCAGGCTCTGCTGCTGGCTGGCCACTTGAAGCCAAAGTCCCAGAGCTTCTTGGCATGAACATTTCGATAAATAAGAGAGATTTATTTTGAGAAGAGCACAAAGTTGTTGGGTCACTCCTTTCATTTCTTGCCACTGCAAAATACACGTGGCTTGCACCTTTTCTTATTGCGAAGCCGTGCCGAAGCAGCACCACAGCCGTGCCGAAGCAGGACCACGCAGGCAAATGACTTGTCCCGGTGCAGGCTGTCT
This sequence comes from Falco cherrug, assembly GCF_023634085.1. NCBI lineage: Eukaryota > Metazoa > Chordata > Aves > Falconiformes > Falconidae > Falco > Falco cherrug. The sequence goes on from NC_073706.1 coordinate 30,643,266, forward strand.
GGCCGGTGCTGCTGGGATGGCAGGCAGTGCCCACCGGCTGCCTGTGGGCAGGGAGACGGGGATTGCTGCTCGTTTTAGCCCTCACTAGTAATATCCCTGGAAAGAAATGTTACTAATGCAAACCAAGCTTTTATGGGCAATTTTACTAAGAAAATGACCTTGGGAATAGCTATATTATTATTATTAAATAGAATCAGGTATTTACTTAAAGATCTTGACATCCCTGTAGAAACTGTAGAAAATAATGTTTTTATTTAATGAAAACCAGCATCTCACTCTGGGGCTTATCCTGCAGCTCCGTGCACATCCCAGCAGCGGGTGCCTGCCTGTGGTGGAAGCGCCGAGGCAGAGATTCCCTCCAGTCTGCCTCTCCTTCTGCAGCTCACCTGGCTTTTTTCACCCTTAAAATGCTTCCCTATGCCATTTGCCATCCCTGTCTATCCCAGTGGAGTGACATGTAGCCTCTTGGTGGCAATAGGGTGGCCATCAATGGTGCTCAGAAATGTGTCACCACCCTCCACAAACAGCCAGTGGTGGCACCCACCCCAAAGCTGACGGATCATCTTCTCCCCTCAGCTTCAGGTCCTACCACCACTGTGACTACTCCAGCTGTGGCCTCCAGTCGGTGACTCAAGGGTAGTGGGGTGGCCAAAACACTGCCAAGGTGCCCCTGTCCCTGTCTACCGGCAGCAGGTGTAGAAAGGGGAGAACTGACCCTGCTCACAGCGGGCTGCTGGGGACGAGGGCAGACGTACAGCCGTGCAGCAGCACCACCGTGTATTTGGGCACATGAGCCAGCCACAGAGACCGTGCTGCTGTTTACCACCAGTCTGTAAGCATGGTTTTTCAGTAAGTCTGTTATTTAACCGAAGTAACCCCTGTAACGCTCAGGTTCAGAAGGGCAGGACTTCTGTTTGCAGTCTGGTTTTCTGAAAAGATCGTATCTTTGTCATAATTAATTTTTTTGAATTACGATCTTTAACTTTGTGCCAAACACCGCCCAGAGGTGCAGCGATGTGCCTTGCATCGGTAGCAGGCACCATGCAGCAGCAGGAGCCCTGGGGTGCTGGGGTGATGCCCTCTCTTCTGCCTGCCACAGAGGAGGGTGAAAGGTGTCCCCACAGTCCCAAAGGGAACACCAAGGTTCAGGACAGACATCCTCCAAAGCAGGACACCTTGCCTCTGCACCCCAGAGGAGGCTCTGGAAAACCACAGCCTTTGGCAAGAAAAACCCATCAACCCCACCACTGAGCCGTGGCTGCCCCGGTGGGCTGGGGGGCTGCTGCTGGCCATGCCACGCCGTGTCCCCTTGCCCCGATAAGGAGCAGCAGCCTCATAAAGAATTCCTCAGTGTAATGGCAATGTTGTAAAACATGAATATTTAGTGCATGCATAATAGTTGTTTATTCATACTTAAATGTCAGCTGGTGAAAACATATTTAAAAGGCTCCCTTCCCGGGGAAGCACACGCCGCCAGTGGAGCCGGGCTGCAAGGCGACCCTGGAAAGTCACACTGTTTCTCTCCATGCTGAAGCCCAGGGCTGCGCTGATGGACCCCTGCACTCGCTGGCTGCGTCACATCCCCGCTGGCTGGGGACCAGACCTGTGGGAGCCAGCATCATCCTCAGTGAGTCCGTCTCCCACCGACGGAGGGTTTCGCACTTGTGCCGGAGCTAAATCTGGCTCAAACCGTGCCGGTTCTCCCAGTCCGCTTGTGGGACCCACACCGCTGAGCCGTGGGGGTGCATCCCCAGCATGGGCCATGGGGTGGCCAACGCTTTGCAGGACGGGGCTGCAGCAGTGGCGTGGGGCTGTGGCCAAGGTGGGACCGCCTGCTCGCTGTGCCCACTCGCACTCGCTGGTGCGAACGCTCAACACTTGGGAAGGCAAAAAAAAAAAAAAAAAAAAAAAGAGAAATAAATTATCAGTAAAGTAAGGCAACATAAACTTATGAAGGACGATTTTTTTTGCTGTCAATACACACAAAGAGACAAAAATTGGAAGCTTTTGAGGAAAAGAAATGCTTCTGAACTTCTGAGCAAGAGAGAAAGTACTGAAAGCCCTGCATTGCTGAGCTCCTCTGAGGTAACTTCTGTGCTTGGAAAGAATATTTCAGAAGACATTTTATTCTTTAGAAGATGCCAAAAAATGCAAGACTTGGCACTTTAACAAAACAGAAAAAGGAAAACACATAATCTTCTTAACTAGTAAGTCTTTGAGCCCAGGATCACATTGTTGCCATATAATAAAAAGGGATGTTATGCAGTAAATTGGGCAGTTAAGAATTCTGTGCATACTCAAAATCATGACATTTCAAGGACAATAAAGTTGGCTGGCTTGTGGCCATTGGCCATATGAAGAGAAAACAAAAAACCGGATTGTCAGCTGGTTATTCATACCGCATTACAAAACAAGCCTCCCAACAGGCAAACACTCTTTATTGCTTGTGTTTTTGCTCCAGAAATATATTTTTTAATTAAAAAAAAAAAATAAGTTCTCGCAGCATTCATCTTACAAATGTTAACCCCTTAAAAGACAATTCTGACATACTTTGCCGCTGGCTTTTCCACTTTATAAATGTTCTACAAACAAGGAGAAAATAAGAAAGAAAAAATTATTTCTCAAGTGGCATGAGCTGTTTGTTTCTTTCCAGGGAAAAACAAAGAATCAAGGCATTAAAGACAGCTTTTATGCTATTAATCATGTGGGATGCGATTAATCATGTGGGATGTTTTGATTTTCAGGGCGTCCGACTTGAAATAACGCCTAGGGAGTCGTTTTCCAGATAAAAAGTGAAATCCATGAGCATGTGGGGCTGGGGATGGCCCCGCTTTGGCGATGGGCTGCGGTGTGATGCCGGCAGCGCCAGTGTGCCGGGCAGGTGAGGGCTGGCAGCCAGGCAGGGCAGAGCCGGGAAGGGCACCCACCACTGGCAGGGCGTTATTTTGCCTTGTGGTTCTGCAATGTCGTTCTGCCATGGCCTGCTGGGCCGTACAGGCTCCCCTTGTGCTGTGTCGTTGCTTCTGTATGTGCTCGTGCACAAATGGTGATTTCTTTTCCTTGTACAGATGCTTTATGTGCTGGCAGGCAATGCCGCTTGCCTGAACTGCTGCCCTTGCTTTCCGGAGCCCCTGCTTCATCCAGTTTAGCCCGGAGCTGGGAAAGCCCAGCCCTGAGCCGCATACTGCCTAACCCTACACTTCTATGCTTTCATGGCTCTTTACTTCCACGATTTAATTTCTCCCCAAATAACTTTATTCTGGCTTTTAAATAAAGAATGAGCTTTCTAAGAAGTCCACTTCTTGCAGAGTCACTGTCCTTTTTAGAAACAGCAGAAGCACTGTGATTATTACATTGCCGGATGAAATGATGAGTACAAAATCCTGGAAAACTAGTAAGCATCTGCCCTGAGCTCGGTCAACACCCTGACTACCCACTGTGAGTCTCCCCAAAGCACCGGTGAGGGCAGAGAGCATCCCTCGTGCACATGGTTATGTGCTTGACCCTCACGGTGTGCTTGGGGACCGGGTGGCCCCAGCACAAAGGCGGGATGCTGCAGGGGCTGCTGTCACCTCCTGGTTGGCGTGGTTGTGGGCACTGCCCTGTGGGGCCACTTGCCACAAGCCACCCCCTGACCATCACGCTGACTTTCACTTCCAGGAGGTGACCAGCTCTATCAGTGCTCCCAGCCCCTGGTGGGTCTCATCGATGAGGTTTTATAGAAATAAGAGTTATCAGCGGCACAGCTGACCCTGATGATCCTTGAACTGTATTTATTCGTTTATTTGTAAAGAGGCAGGCAGTCCAGGGAAATTAAATAGGAGCCTTCCTTGCTGGTGCAGGAAAAAGGCAGGTTTCTGACACACTGCTTCCCATAGGTCATTATCCTGTCTCTTTAATTGTCCCAAGGGTTTGTGCTGGAACAGCTGCTGGTGGTTTGCAGCAAGATGCTCAGGGCTATATCTTCTGCAGGTGGAGGGGGGTGGGGTTGGTCTAGGAAGTGATGCTGGGAGCACCTGGAGGGAGCAGGTACAGCAGTGGGATCTTCCAGGCTTTTGTTTGGGCTGAAGGAAGCGCAGGAGCTGTCTGCTGTGCACCTGGGAACAGGGTGAGTCTTGGGAGGTGGTGTGTATGTGTAGGTGCTGTCTAATTCTGACCTCTTGCTAGGAGCTGGCAGTGGCATGTGAGGAAAGAAATGCCCCATCACCGGTTAAGTAAATCCCCCTGATCAAAGGGCAACGCTTTGCAATGCTGGAGCTCTCCCTCCCTGGGCTGCCAGGCCACCTACCATTTTCATTGCTTTAAATGTGGCCGGTGGAAGGTGATGGTGCTGGACCCTCTTGGCTGCGCTCGCTGCTGTGCCAAGACTCCCGTGAGCTGGGGTGAGCCCCCTCCCCTGCCCCATGCTGTGTGGCCCCACTGGAAGGGGGGGACACCCGGGCTGGTCACTGAGCTGCCCCTCCTGCTGGGATGGAGTTCCCCCCCCCATTTAAGGGAACCTCCCCTGCCCACAGCTCTGGGGAGAGTCTGGGCCGGCAAACGCTTGTAAGTGCTTTTTGGGGAATTCCTGCTTGTTTGTTTGTGGAAATGCACCAGCTTAGGTCTGAACTGCTGCAAACAGGCTCATCTCCTGTCAAGGCACCGTGTTTTTCTCATCCTCTTAGTCCTGGGCTGCCTTCCTGCTCCCCTGTAGTAGCTCCTGCTTTCTGTGCTGCCTGTTTCCACCTGTCTTGCTCACTCCTTGTCTTTCTCCCTCTTCTCCCAAGTTCTTGAGTATCTTTATACGCAGTGTGATTTGCTCAACCTTCATTTCGTGTTTTAATCCCCGTTGATCTCTTCCCCAGCTCTGCCTATATCTGTCATTGCCTGTATTTATCGTGTTTTGATTGCATGTTCTCTGGGACAAAGCACGATGATGCCATTTTGTGGATAATTAAATCTGCCTGGTTGCGGTCCAGCCAGCGGGACGACCCGTGCCGCATCACGCAGGAGGGTATAAACTGTCCGGATTTGCATGCAGAGTCTGTCATCTGCTGTGAATCATTTTGGGATGCTTCTGCATGAGCGAAGCTGTTTAAAAATAAATTGTATTGTATTAGACTAATGGAAGATAATAAATTCGGCTGGTCTTTTAGCTTAAAATTCATCAATGTCTGGAGCTGGAAAAGGGGAAGGAGCCAGAGGACATCAAGCCACTGGGCAATCAATGGCCAGGAGCTTAGCACCTGCCAGGCTGCTGCGATGTCCGGCTGTGTCTTGGTGCTCTGGCAGCGTTAAACCCCTCTTAAAAAGGAAAAAACTACAAAAAAACCCTCTTTTAAACATCAGCTAGTAAGATATCCCTTAACCAAAGTCTGCTCTAAGTGGCACTGCACAAAGGGATAATTGCAAGATCAAAAACCTTTGAATTATTGAAGCCTTCCAACCCTCGTGGCATTTGCTGTCCCCTCTCTGTCCCCCACTCTACAGCAGGGACAGCCCTTTCCGGGGGCCTAATTTCCCCAATGTCAGAATGTGTTGGCTCTGCGCTGATTTTGACCAGTGGTGTGGGAGAGGGATGGCAGAACGAAGCCCAAAGTAGGCCTTTCCCAGGCGGTTCTGGGCATGCAGCACAGCTGGGGCAGGGCTGTGGCACAGTGCCGCCTTGCATCCTGGCGGTGGGGGCACCGCAGGCAGCGAGCTTGCGATGGGGCTGATTCACATCCCATAGGAAAAGGCATATGGGCTGTGAAGTCAGCTTTATGGTTATTTCTGGGCATCACTACCTCCCCTGAGCACCAGCATCCTGCTCCCCTGGCCCCTCACATTCCCCCCCACATACGGTCCCTTTGGTTTCCCGCTATTAAAGCCCGGCAGCCAGACTGCAGCACCAGCATCGGGTGGCTCTGGCATCGCTCCAGGAGAGCATCCCTGCGGCATGGTGGCCTCAGGACACCTCAGCAGGGCCCGTTGCTCCTCGATTGCATAAAGGTCCAGGTGCTTTTCCCCTCCATCCCCATGTGTGGGTGATGCCTCGTTGTCCCGGTGCCCTTGTAAATTTGGGGTAATTCTGGTAATACCCGCAGACTGAGGCCTGACTGATACCCACGTACCTGGGAGGAGCAGTTAGCGTGAGATGTGGTGGGAAAGCAGCTTATTAGTAGAGCAAATAATTCACAGGGGATAACTTCTCCAACAAACACAGCTCCTGTTTCTGACTGCCTGTGAAGGAGCTGTGCTTTACCAATATCTGTTGGTTTCCAGAATGAATGGATTTTGCATTATTTCCTTTCGGTTTGGGATGGGTGGGAGCATGCCAGCAATGCTTGGGCTGTCCTGGTGAGCTGCGACAGCTCACACCAATTGTGGCTCTGGTTCAGAGTACCCCAGCGCTGCCCCTCCGCCCAGCCGTGGCAGAGGTTCTAGAACATCCCAGTTACCTGAAAACAGAGCAAACGCAAGGACTTGTGTGGTCTGGCTTAGCATTCACCTAACACAAAAGCCTGTAGAGGCAAACCTTGCCTGTTGATGGAAGATGAAAACAAAAGCCAGCTAAGCAGGGATGCTGCATCCTCGTGTTTAAACTCACCTGTGTGTTCAGGAGAATGCCCTGGATACGTACGCCTGGTCATTCTTAATGTCATAGGTTTGACACAATACAACTGGTAGTTTTCTTTTGCATCTTCAGCAGCAGTCAGCTGAGCAGGAGGAGAGGGAAGCCAAGAATGTAATTTATGGGAGAAAAGCTGCTGCAATCAGATGTTTTGTCCTCTATAAAGTACTCCTGCCGCTTAAGTGCCCACTTGTTGAACAGCATTTTTGGTTGATGTCACTTGCTGGCTCAGTGAGCGGCAGCTTCCAAATGCCTGCTTAGAGGAAAAGCATACTTTAAAAAATGCATGTGTATTTTGGACTCTGCTGTTACAAGTGATGAGGCTCAAGGTCCTGGAAACTCAGCTCCTTTATTGCCGGTAACATGATCTAGCAGCACTCCTGAACCCTTGCCCCAAAACATTGCATTTACAGGGGGAGATGTGGGCTGCAGATACTGGCTATGAGAAAGCCGTGGGGACAAACGGGCCATGCTCGAGCTGCTGTTGTCCTTCCCGCACACATCAATGGTGGTGCCAATGTGGCCAGGGTTAACTCTCGGGGTCTCCAGGAGGTAACCTGGGCAGGGGGTGTGACAGGCAACACCTGTGTAGGTGGGGATGGCCGATCGTGCCAGGCGGGTAAGTAAGCAATGGCTCAGGGCAGTGCATGGCTCCCTGGCTGGTGATGGGCGCAGGGGCCTGCCGCAGCTGCTGAGAGCGGGAATTGGGGATCAGAGGTCTTGTCCCCTCGGCACCCTGCTCTGAGCCTGCCTCCCTGCACCACACCTCTGCCCTGGGCTTTTTTTTTTTTCCCATAGCCAGTGCTAGTGACTTCTCTGTTGCAGTAATCAGTAGATTAACTTTCTAGTTATTCCAGGTCTTTTAAAGGACTCTTCTTTTTTTATTATCCAATTAACTATACAAGTTAATAAGAAATTTTCTTTCATAGAACCAAGCCAATTTTTTTTTCTCTGCCTGGAGTGACATAAATAGACCTTTTCACATATAGCTTCAGTGTCCTGGGACTGATCTGTAGATATATATTGCTGCTTAGAAAGGCCGTAATTTGCAGGTGATTGTTCGGAGGACTTCAAATTACCACCGCTCATATATATGGATATATAAATAAAAAATGAAGCTTCTTGGGACATTCTGAATAAACAGTCTTCTTGGGAAGAAAAAGGATTCTCCATTTAAAAAAGAAACACCAGTATTTCTTTTATATCTATGCCACTGCATGACATATGGGTAGATTATTTCAGTCCTTCATTTCTATTTCAGCATTTCTGGACCATTTGCTCTAACACTTTATCTTTTTTTTTTTTTCTTCTATCATATAAATCCTCCTATATTCGGCTCCCAGTGGAAGTGGCAGGTGTGGGGTCTGGAGGCAGCAGGAGCCCTGCCGCCCAGCCCTGCCTGCCCGCGCCACTGCCGAGAAGAATAGGAGCGGGAAGGATTAGCTCTGGCTACCTTAATGAAATAGCCCTTCAGCTCCTAAGTCTCTCTCACAGCAAAATGCATGCACACACAAAGAGGAATGCTTTTGGAAGCTGCTTGTGATTTTTATTGCCTTGCTGCTGGGGAAGCCCAGCTGGCACCAGCTCACCGGCACCTTTGCTGCTGGGAGCTGCTGGCAGGGTCTGCTCTCTGCAGTCAGGCTCTCTGGTCAAGCTGGGTACCCCAAAGTCACTATTTCACTTTGAAAGATATTTAGATCAGGTTTGTTGGCTCTCCTGGCCAACGACAGAGCCATGTCTCCCCCAGACCAGGACGGCAGGACTGGAGCAGCAAAGTGGGTCTGCAGTGGTGGCCGAGGGCATGTCTGTGAGGGCAGCCCTGCAGCCATGCCAGGCAAGCACCCAGGGCTGCACATCCCTCCAGATGCTTTTCCAGCCTCCAGTGCCTATCCTTCAGGGTCAGCTGTAAGGGAGAGTCATATCATAACCCTTAAGGGACCTTTTCTGAATTTGTCAGTTGCCTTTTCTTTTTTTTTTTTTTTTAAACTCCTATGAACTTTCAGGCATCTGCAACATTATTGCATGGTTTTGTGACTTTTTTCAAAGTTATAAACACATTAATGCAAGTTCAGATGACTTTGTGACCTGAAACTAAGTCATTTAGTGGTAGCTAATGTTCCTCCTCTCCCATCAGAAAACAATCTGTTTCTAGTCCTTTTATTAAAGCTAGCAGCAAAATCTGCCTTCAGTTTCCAGCATTTCCAATATAATTAAGGAGTCTAAAAACGTGCATGCCTTGTGTGAAGGAAAAGTGATCTTGATGTAACAAGAACATGCTTTAATTAGGATTAGTTGATCCACATTCCATTAATAAACGCTGTCCTGTGGATGCCATCACCATGCAGCCAGGCGGGATTTATCGGCCCTGGCGCTTGCTAGCTCCCTCGTGCCGCTGCTGGCCTGGCGAGCCACACGAGGAGCGAGGGTGGGACGGGCTGCTGTATATCACCCATCTCCTGGTGGCCAGATGATGATTCAGATTCACACTGAGATCTATAAAAGTCAGTGGTTTATTGCTGTCTTGTATTTCTGTATTAACCACCTCATTATCATCCCAAATGGAGTATAAATCCTGTATCCAGTTGCTCGAGCCCGAGTGCCTGCGCTCCTCTGCCTCCTGCCGTATAAATCTCAGCTCTGGGTAACTGGAGGGACCCTGCAGTTTCCCAGCTTGGGAGCAGGCGGTGTTTATAAAGGACAAGTTCCCTCTGCTCGGGGGGCAGGTCAGGCAACGCTCCATACTTCTGTCTGTGCATCTCTGGTCCTGCAGCCGAGGGAGCAGCAGGGCTGGTGGTCCCTGCAGACCCTGTGGGCACGAAGCTGTACCTGCTGCCGAGCCACGCGCCTCACCTCTGGGAGTTGTGCTGGTGCCTTGGAGAAAGGTCTGGCTTTGGGGCTTTTCATGTGCGTGGTGGTGGTGTCCAGCCCTGTGATGGCCAGTGCAAGGCCAGTCACCAAGGGGTTGGGAGCCAGTTGGGATGAGCTCCGTGCTTTGGGCACCTGGAATCTTGCTTTTGTGGTGGAGAAAGCCTGAGATAAACGATTAGGCTGGGTCAGATCCTGTTGCAAGCAGCTAGGGACAGGGGGCTCTCTGGGATGCCCCCAAGGGGAATTCACTGCTTCAGGTAAGCCCTGAGGGTGGCCGGTCAACCGCCGTACTCCAATGCACTGAAAAGAGTTTTTATGCCAGGTTTGTAGCTCACTGCACATCAGGGTCAGAAATAATTGCCAGAGGAGGCATGTGATCCTCTCAGTTTTGCTGTGATCATGAGGTCTCAGCACTGGGAGCATGTGCCATTAGCAGGAGACAACTTTTCCTGTAGTTCAAGGGTAGCGAATGCGCTTTTAAGCATCAGTGTTACTCTTAACAATGAGGTATAATTTTCCTAAAATAAATCAGGAAAAAAAATGCAACTTTTGGACCATGATCTCCCAAAGGCAGCTGCTCCATTGGCCTCAGCAGGGTGACTTGGGTGTGCATCAGCCAGGATGCTGATGGGAGCTCGAGCATTTATCAGTTGGCTATAGGCTTTGTAAGAACGGGCCAGCGTACGCTGTTATGGATTGGGGCAGCTGAGATGGAGCTAACGCAGCCTGGCATCGCTGCTTCAAATTTCATTGCTGTCTGATGCCAAAACAGCAACTCCCCACGTTTTACTAAACAAATTCTTTTTTCCATCCTGTTTTCATTATGAAATAACGACCTAATTTAACAATTCCAAAGTGCTTCAACTGAGCCATCTCAAATCTGATGGAACTCTTAAAAAAAAATGTATTTTTTTTTTAAATCCCTCTCTTCTCAGTGAAGCATGCAGCTTTTCCCTTCAGGTTAGGGCTAGCTACTGAAAAACTCAATGGCTGCGCAGGCGCTTGGTTTGCTGTCCCTGCTGCCCAGCTACTCACTGTTTGCATCATTACAATGTGATGTGATGGAAACTACAGGTGGAGAAAAAGACTGAAGGCTGAAGCTGCTTACATACAGAATCATATAGATTCATGTAATTGTAAGCAGTGGGCCAAAGCGGGTTGCTTTTCTCAAAGAGCTTTTCTTTTTTTTATCTAGTTCATTTAATGGCAGGAGACCGAATGAATGATGGGAAAGCAAAATTGTTTTAAAAATTTGTTTCTGTGTAATACAGGGCACTTTTTGAGTAGCTGCCTCTTTTAAAACACACACATCACCAGTGGCTATTTTTGCTGCAAGTTCCTGTCCAACGGAAAGTGATGAGTATCCCAGAATTTGACAAATTACATCCCTCCTTCGCAAATTATTCTCCTTCAATTTTACACCACCTCTGGTCTTGACACGTGTGCTAGAAAGGGTGACAGGCTTTTAAACCTCATTTAATGCTCGTACCCAAGAGTTGCAGAGTTTTCTGGGTTTCTCAGAGGTCAGGCACACTTCTCACACTTTGCGTGCATGGTTTGTTTGAGTTTTTTAAATTATTATTATTTTAGTAGCAATGCTGCTGCTCCTGAGCTGATTTGTGCACCCGGGTCATGTATATTCTCAAGCAAAACTTTTGAAGAGGGAAAATACATTGAGGACAGACACATCAGGGACATAATGAAGAGCCTGTTTGATGCTACTCCCAAAGCTGAGGCTGCCATGAGGAGATGTGGCTTTTCCCCTCCTCTTACCCCTCCGTGAGCTGTCTTCCCTCTGGTACTGGGGTACCCTTCCTCTGCTCTTCATTGCTGGGTGCTGAAACATCATGCAGTTGCAGAAAGGGGTTTGCTCTGTGCCTCTTTCTCACTTTTGGGGTCTATTCTCTCAGAAACAATAATTCCTCTTGTTGGGCACGTTCTGGGCTGTCAGGTTTTCCAGGTTCAGGCAGGTTTTCCCTCGTTAACACCCTTTGAAGGTACATTGGCAAAATGTCAGTGTCATGCTCCATCATAAGATGAGAACTATTAAACGCACCTTGTTATTCCTGGATTCATACCTACACCATCTCTCTTCATCTCTCTGGGAGCTTTATGTAAAGATCAAAATATGATGTTACAGATGATGGTTAAGAGTTCCCTCCTGCTTCTATTTCTACTTTTTTTTTTAAAAAAAAAAAAGTATTTCCCTTCTCCAATGGAACTTTTCCCCATCATTATGTGAAGCAAAAGCAGCTGGGATGCTGGTAGCATGGGGTGCTCACAGCTTTGCAGGGGTGTGATGGGGGAAGAAGCCCTGGTGGGGTGGCTGGTGGTTACAGTTGCCCGGGGTGGGGGTTTGGGGGCCAGGCTTTCCGGCATGGGGTTCGGGGGGAGGGCTGTGGGGCTGCCCTGGTGCTCACACACAGCACGGGGACAGGCACAGGCAGCCTTTGCACATGGCAGCTTGTCAGATGTGGAGCAGGGGTCTGTAGCACTGACCAGCACATGAAGGAGTGTTACACCACTATGGCACATCTCCTGCTCAGGTTTGCTTATAATGGAGCAAACGGCTCTTGCAGTGGCTGGGATGGCTCGTGGTTTGGGTGGCTCCTGGTGGTAGCTGCCAGCTGGGCTTTTGTGTGAGGCGGGCAGGATAACCCTGGTTCCGAGTTGCCTGAAGGTGCCCAGCATGGGAAAACTGCATTGTCCTTCTGCAGAACGTAACGTTTAACTTGGATTTTATCTGCAGAGAACTGCATCTCCTGCACCGCTCCATTGCCTTTCCAGAATACCTTGGCAAAAGGTATACCTTCATCTTGGGAAGCCTGCAGGCTTTCCCACAAGGAATATAAGTTACCGGCAAATGGGAGCACAAACTCAAGCACGTGTGCAGTAGACGAGGCAGAGGCCACATACCCATCGTGCAAGCAGGTGTTGTTAAGAGGCATGTTCCCCTTTGAAATATATCAGCTCTGCACTTGGCCTTTTTATGTGTGATGCTGCAGTGAAATAAATACAATTTAACCTGGGTTCTCCAGCTCAGCAGTTTGGTATCCAGGGCTCGCACGCAGGGATAGAGAGGTCTGCATTTGGGTAAAAACACGTTCCCGGTGACTCAGCTCAGTTAATTTGGCCCGGAATAGGACCTGTTGGCAAAAGTGAGCCAGTTCAGCTGCTTCTTTATTCTTTCACAGACTGAAACCTGAACTCTGGGGCAAGTGAGAGGTCTCCATGGCTGTGCCATGCGGGCTGACCCAGATGGGTGCAGAGTAACACAGCCGCAGCAGCACCCCTGCCGGCAATGGGCACGGCCAGCAGCTGCGCAAGCCCGGACCCCCCAGATGTAGAGAAATGAGTTTGCTCGGTGGGAGGGAGGGTGGTGACCCTGCTGCTGGCTATGGCTGGGTACCTAGTGGGGCTGTCGGAAGCAAGGGGTCTACTTTCTGGTTGGCTGTAAAATGGGCTGTCCAGGAGCATCCGCAGCCCTGCATCCCAGGGAGGAACCTATGGGAAGATCCTGTTAGCTTACACTTATCCCATGCAACCTGCAGGGGAAGAAAGACTGAGGTGGTACATATAGGTGGGAATTTTGCTTCTTCTTCTTCGTGTTAAAAAGAGTATTTAGAGCAGAAGGCCAGCTGTCCTTGGCAAGAAAAAGCTCTGCTGTGTGCATCGTGGACACGGGCCTATGCTCCCCCAGCACCCCTGCGGACACACAAACGTGTGTGCCGGCACCCTGCAGTGGAAATGCAGGGGAAGGGTGTGTTGGGGTGTATTGACCTTTGGGAATTTGGAGTTCAACCAGGAGATATTATCTGAGAGCATCTTTTGGAGATTCATGCTCACAGGTAAATCTCATACATTTCAAAGCCCTGGTCCAGCCGCTGCAATGTAATTTTAGGCTCCTGAGGCCAAGTCAGCACCAGGAGAGGGTCAGAAGAAAGGAATTTAATCAGAAGTGCAGAAATTTCCCCGAACGGTCATTCATTTTTTGGTTATACATTTGCTGGAGCATCCCCAGAAGCACGCTCAGCATTGCTCTGGCCACTGCAGACTACTCTAGACGAAGGCAACTTACCCTGACTTTGGAGCTGTCACAAATGAAAGGCACTTAACAAATGTTTCTGAAATAAGAAAACCTCTGTACTCCTCTCCTCGTCATTCATTTTCAAATTGATAAGTTAAATACTGTACTCCAGCATAAACATTTCTCAGGGACAAAGTATAAACATTTCTAGTGGAGTGCACTTAATACAATTTTGTTTGCCAAGTGGTGCTGTCTCATCCCAAGCTATGACTATGAGAGGGTTTTATTTAAATGGAGATATAAATTAATTGCACTCGGCACAGCCTCTCAGCCCAGCTCTCTCCTGCATCTGTACCCTTGGACTCCCTGAAGGAAGGGGCGGTGGGAGCTGCTGCAGTACAGCCTTGCTGAAATGCCGCAGGACACTGCCGCAGCCGTTCCCCTGCCTGCTGCCTCCCCTGGATAATTTTTTTCCCATTAGGAGACGTGATGGGATTTGCTTTAGTTAGATGCAGATGCAATTCCATAGAAGGCCTCCTTCCCAAGGCAAGGGTTAATGCGGTGTTTTGCGACCTGGCTATATTGTGATGAGCAACACCAAGTCTTAGACAGCTGGATTAGATTAATATACACTAGATATTGTAAGGTTTCCTTCAAGAGAAGAAAGCCTAATTTTAGACTTTGATTGAAAGCCCATCTTGGTAATAGCATGGCTAATTTCCTTTCAAAATTGGCAAAATTCAAGTTTTGACGATGTCTTAAACAGGGCCTGGCTACCAACAGGTCTAAGCTTTCTGACATCTGTCCGTGTCTTGTCCCTCCCTTCTCTACCTGAACTCCTCTTTGGTGCAAATTATCCAGAAATTGGTGAAACCTGACTCTCCTCCAGTTCCTGCTCGGTGATGTGCTTTGCTTATCCCTGAAAATCACTTTTGGAAGAAAGTGAGGAAAAGTGCCGCCCTTGTTAATGGCACTTGATTTTGCACTCTAGGCTGGTATTTCCACGTTTTGCAAAGAACCGTGCGTGGCCACGGCCAGGTTGGCGAGCACTGCAAGGTCCCCAAGGGAAGGTGGGCGCTCATGAGCTGCTTAACTGTTTGCGGATTTGTTTTGTTTTCTGTGAGATGCTAAAATTACTACATGGAGGATTTTGACAAAAAGGTTTCTTCCACGGCCATGCAATCTGCTCGCTGGGAAGCCAAGGGGAGGCTTGGGGCAGTGGGGGGAGGCTTCATCTCCAGCGCTGGAGGGTCCCCTGGACCCCGTCTCCCTGAGGCCCCCCTGACGCTCTACCCAACACCAGCCCCGCTCTTCCTACGAGGAGATGCAATCTGTCAAGTCTGCAGAAACAAACTTGTTCTCATAAACCACGCAGCAGTAATTTTACTGTATGAGAAGAGAGATGTACAGCCAGGGTCTTGCTGCTCATCAGAAAAACGGCGCTACCTTTTGTATAACTATTGCTTTCTTTCACTTTTTTTTTTTTTTCCTTTAAGATTAAAAACCTCCCAAAGAAGGCTTACAAGGTTTATGGCTGAGGTATACAAGAAGCGAATTAAAATTCCATAAATATATTTGCTGGCTAAAATTTATATATCCTGTATTCCTTGGGTATCTAATTAGATCCAAGAAGAAAATAGCCCTGCAAAGGATAGGCATTTTGTTCAAATAATTTTAAAAAATTGAGCTAAATAATGGGCATTTTATACTGCACACAATATAATTGTTCTTCTTGTATTGGGGAACAGTTATAAATTATCTGGTATCCCATTCAGTCTCGTTGCCACGCCGAGTACCAAACAATTGTGAATGTAGTTACTGGGCATGTAAATTCACGGCTTTCTGACAGCTATACCGTTATTGCCACTGCTAACTAACCTTCTGCATAAAAAATGCAATCCCTAGGAAAGAAGGAGCATTTATCTAAGTGCTGACATTGAAACATTCTGAATAACTCTTTGAATCATTTGTACTATTATGGGTAGAAAATGTAATTATTGTAATCAGCCTTGAGTCTGAGGCCATGTTGTTTAAAAAAAAAAAAAAAAGGAGCGGGAGAGAGGGGGGGAAACCAGATCTGAACAACGAAAATGAACCTTGATAATGGAGCAGCCTTGAATTCCACTTCATTTATCACACTAATGGATGTCAAGATGACCTCAATCAAACATTTTGTTTTCCAGTTTTAAGCAATGGAAAATGCTTTCTTTTTTTTTTTTCCCAGAAAAAAAAGTAAGTTATTTAAATTGTTCCTAGTAATTACATTAGAGTACAAGGTCAAAGTCAATATGAAATAATATCCACCAACTTTTTGATGAGTCTAGTCCAGGCTCTTTACTGGCACAGTTCACATATCTCTATAATCCTAGTGCAAGCTTTGTGTTTCTCCTTCCCTATTCCTTATGGTTTTATACTTAAATAGAAACTACATTTCTTGGTGTCTTTATTAGTTTTCTTTTGGAGCCCCAGCAATACTTCATCTAATGTTTTTAAGTAAATGATCATGTGGTTTAGACACTACCTCCCTGACTAGCATATTTCAGGATAGGATATGAAGAAGCAATCTAAATAAAAAGTTTGATGACCACATTTCATTAAAATGTCTTGATTCCCCTGGGCCAGTCTTGTGAGGAACATCACATGGGACCTGAGGGGTAGGTCTTGGGCAAACACTGTGAACGTGGGCCCTGTATTATTCATATTGGAATATTTCAGTTCAGTTATCTCTCTGTAATGGACAAGAGCATCAAGATACCAGCACTTCTGCTCCCCATGACTGATAAAACTGTTGGTTGGATCCAAATCTAGCCAGAGCCCAGAGCTGCCTCTTGGTGGCTTGTCCTCCTCCAGGTCATACAACTTAGTTCTGGATGTTGAGTAGAAGTGTCTGTCTGCCCCTCAGAAATGGGGTGACAAGCTGTTTTTCCATGTCACTGTACAAGTATATAGTCCATAACCTATACTGGTGTCACCCGTAACCATCAAAAGAGATACCCAACGATGTATTTTGATCTAATTCAACAGGCCAGCATTTCTGTGGATCCACAGAGTGTCTTGAGTCATCAAGGACACGTTTCACAGGTTTCCAACCATGACTTCGAGCTATAGAATGACCTGCTTAAAAGTTACAAAGTATTTCATTGAACATGGGCAGTTGTATTAAAAAAAAAAAAAAAGAAGAAAAAGTACAGAAAAATCAACGGTCTGAGGGGGAAACGGAGAAGGAACTATCTGTGAGCATTCACTGTCCTGGGACACACCTGCAGCTGTGGCAGGTACGAGCTTGTCCCTCTTGTTGCCTCTTCTGTCCAAGGGGGACCAGACAAACGTGGCTTCACTTCTGTAGGTGCCAAAGAGCTTTTCACAGGCCTCTGCAGGAGGCCGCTTCTTGTAATTTTTAAGCATGTTGTTAATATATAGCTGTGTCAGTGCATTTACATGATACCCAGAGCAGGAAGACATATGCCATAAAAGACAACGCTGTTAGGAGACCCAGGTCTCTGTTCTGAGCCACACGTGCTACAGCAGATTACGCAAACCCTGGATTTGGACCCAAGAAGTAGCCCTAAGCCCAGGTGTATGGACTTCAGAGATCTGCACGCTCTCTTGCACCATATAGATTGCATGTTTTCCGGTCTCTAACACAAGATTATATCTGTCCTTTCTGTTTTTAATGGGATAATGATGTTCTCTGTTGACATTTTCCACTACAGCTTGTAACGTTTAAAGAGTATCTTGATTTTTAATTCTGGAATTTTAGAATGCTTACATTAGTGTCTTTGGAGAGCACTCACAAAAATACCACGGTGTAAGAGACAGCCTGCTTCTTGAGGAAAAGATGTGATACAGTAAATGATTTGTAAGAAATCTGCAACAACCCCCCTGCCCCAGTAATAGCGTCAAGTGCCAGAATGCCGCGGGCCCTCGCTCACTTGAGTGTGAAGCTCTTGGAGCGGTCTATGCCAAAGAAACTTCTTTTAAATGGTCAGAAATCATCCATATGGTAAAATAGCATCTCACCTCTCTTTACCAATAATTCAGCATTTAGAAAAATACTTTGCAAAAAAAATGTCAACCGTGTTGGTGCATGCAAGGGACCCTCCTGCGGGAAGGGCAGCAACCAGCTTGCCCAAGTCCCCTGGCTTCCTCAGCTGGGCAAAAGGGAGTTGTGCGGCAGAAAAGAGCAGGAGCAAACAGTTAAGATGAGAGCAAAGATGTGCAGTGCTTAAAAGGATGTCTGCAGAGAGGCAGGGCGCAGACCTCGGTGTCTTTCCTGGGAGTAGTAGTGCACTGTGCAGTAACCTCAGGGTAAAACATAGCCCAGTGAATCATAATAGGGGAAAAAAACCAAGTGTGGACATTTTTAAGTTAAGCTTTTAAGAATAAAAAATTGTGTAGAACGCGACATAAATCAGCTGCCTCTTTTCCCCCTCCCTTCCTCCCCCACCCCAAAATACTTGCTAAAGAGATTTGGAGCATTTGGGTCTGGGGAAAAAAAAAAAAAAAAAAAGGGAAAGCTATGAGTGCTTTTTCTTTCTTTTTTTTGCCAAATCATGCAGAAGATGCTGGCAGCTGCAAAGATTCAATTATACACAATGCAAAAAATAATTTAAAAAAATAATGGCACTTGAAAAAAAATTGCCTCTCCAGAAATTGCGTGGAACAATAAATCTGTTAATTAGCTAATTAATATTCAATTGGGGTCAGTGGGCTTAATAGAACCTTTTTCTGAGACCCAAGAAATTTTCCAATCACAATGTTAAGTCTGCCCACTTTCATTATCATCTAAGCGCAGGCAGCCCTTATCTGGCTGCCAGGCGCCCAGGAACAATACGGCACCATTATCATCGCCGTGCAGTGGGTGCGGGTACCACAGTTGGATGTTGCAGGCTGTGAAGTAAAAATGCTTGAGCATTTAGGGTAATTGATATATGGGTTCTGCTGTATTGTTTAGGGCTGTTTGTTTGCTCTACTGGTATTTAAGGCAGCAGAGCATCAGAAGATTGATTTTCATTGGTTGCCATTTTTTATTTTTTTTATTTTTTTTAACAGAATTGATGACAAATTGTTGGTGTGGGACCCTGACCAATAGCATCTGGCAAGTCCTCCCCATGGCACAAGGGATGCTGTGGCCGGGCACACACGGAGATGCTGAGGCAACGCTCTCCTCGTGCCTTCTGCTGGATCTTGTCCGGCTGAGGTGCTGCGGTGATGCGTGGCTCTGCGGGGCGGACATTTAAACCTGCATCACTATAAAAAAGAGGCATTTAAACCAGCCTTACTATAAAAAGGGACAAAATGCAAGATCTATGTTATTAACGGTGGTAGCTGCTTTTATTTATTTTTCCAAGGGACTGCAGTTTTTCTGCTGCAAGACCTGCTATCAGTTTCTTCCCTTGATATCAAAATATGGAAGTGGATCTTTTGGGTTTGGGTCCCCCCACTGCCCCCCAGGTTAAGAGAATGCTGTACATTATAGCTTTTGGAGTTCACTGGACTGAATACCGTTGTTTATGGTATTCCACAACATTTCATAAAACAGTTTGTGACCAAAATTACATTTGTTGCTCAGCTGGTAGTAAATCCTCCAGGTTAGCTTAGAAAGGCCGTCTAGGTCCGTGCAGTTTGACACAGACTCCTTAAATCACTGTCCCAGGCCCCTGGTGCACACCGTACTCTTCTGATGATTAGGTTGTAAATGAAAAATACAGTTGGCGTTCATTCTACAGAATGGGGACTTGATCTACGGGACCTACCTGCCCCTCCGCTTCTCCACTGAGCTTCCTCTCCATGCGCTATGGCAGGTGACACCGAGGAGGGTAAAAGTTGCCGGGATACTTTGCTGTCACCTAATTCAACTGTTTCAAGTTTCTCCAAAAACTTTTCCATCAATGAGCAGTTCTGCTTTCCCCCTCTTTGCGCGGTTGCCTCCCCAGCCCCAGGTTTGCCTGGGGGATGACCTTGGGGAGCTGAAGAAGAAGGGAAGAGGTTTTTCACTGGACATTTGGAGACTGGGAAATCCTTTTTCTCCCCCTCTTTCTCCTTTTCTCACAAAGGAACCCTGTTGCTGGTGTTCAGGGCAGAATATAGTTACTTAAGAAGACAAATGGAGAATTTTGCAAGTATTTCCCAGGCAACGTGCCTGTCGGTTATTTCTGTACTTAACTTGAAACTAGAGACTCCTGGTTACGGAAGGCTTACCCCTGAATCTGCTGGAAAAGAACATTGCAGGTGATTTTTTGCCAGCAAAGCTATAGGTCAAATGATTTACAGATGCCAGCCTTTGGTGGTGGCACCTCCTCTGCCTGGTGCACCCTGAGGCGTGGGTGATGTGGGTGTCTGTTGGACAGGGAGATTTCTGGAGGAGATGGGAAGGTGCCATACGCAGGGGCACCGGTGGCCCTTCCAAGCCAGCAGCCAGATGCTTGTGTTTTCCCTTCAGCCTTGCTGTGGTTTTTCCAGTTAGTGTTTTCAGCCCGACTTCACAGGGCTCACATACTTTATTTTAGTGGCATGGGCTGAGGAGGGGGAAATCACTATTTTTTTTTTCTTTCTCCTTCAACTTTCTTGCAAGTTACTGGACTTTTATATTGACTTCCCGGGTAGCCTATGTGCAATTATTCTGATTAGATCCTGCTCGCCAATTCTCTGCTATAGCGCGCGCATACCCAAAACCTTAAAAGGAAAATAAAAGCTGCTATTTCCTATTTTCATAAATGAAAAGATGTTTCAAGTATTGGGAGACACTGAAAGAAATTCTGCAGTTTGAAGATACTTCAACTTAACTACTAATTGCAGAGGACCAGTGGGTGTAATTTTGGCACTATATTAGCTTTGCCACTCCATGAATAATTTGCATACAAAATGCTTTATTTTGGCAATCTATTAAAGAGCTATACAGTATTTGTGGCTTATCGCATTCACGCAGGAAGCAGGATCCTTGGCCATCTCGTTAAATTCTGTTGATGCATAACAATTTAAAGCATGGCACAAGCTGGTATGACATTTAAAGATGCCTTCACTTAATTATATTACACAAATATTGGGTTGTTTATCCTTGGGAATAAAGTCTTTTTGAAGTCAAAGTTGGCATGCGTATAAAGGAGTAAATTTTAACTGATCCCTCAAGTGGGCCTCCTAGCTGCAAATTGGGGTTCTTGCATTTTTTAAATTATTTGTGATAAGAAGCATTACACTTTGAATACAGCCACTGCCACTGGAGTTGGTTTGGTACTCCCCCCCCTTCTCCTCTAATGGAAAATACGCTCTTTAGCAATAAATCATCACATGAAACCAGAGGGGTAAGTGTAGGCTGGGGGAAGAAATGGGACAAGCAGCGGCGGTCATAACAGTTTTTGGCTGCAAAGAATCCTCACTTTTATCTTCAACAGGAGGAAAAAGTCATGCAACACTGTCTATAGACTGCTCACAGAGAAGCAATGGGGAAATTGGGGTAAAAATAAAATTGGTGCTTTTTTTTTTTATCCCCAGAAGGATAATCACCATGAAGCAAACACTGGAGTTTAGGTTTCTCTGTAGCTAATAAATTGCAAGGCTGCAAATCTAGAATTCACATTGCCCACTTTAGTGGGGTGATCACATTTTCTTTGGTGGTAAAGATACTTTTATATATATCACACACAGAAGACAGAACAGGCTGGGCAGAGGTGTCTCCAGCCCTGTAAAAGACGCATATGTGGAGATCCTAGATGAAAATGAAACCATTCATTTGT
Source organism: Falco cherrug (assembly GCF_023634085.1). Taxonomy (NCBI): domain Eukaryota; kingdom Metazoa; phylum Chordata; class Aves; order Falconiformes; family Falconidae; genus Falco; species Falco cherrug. The sequence goes on from NC_073706.1 coordinate 30,664,486, forward strand.
CAATGTTGGGAAGAAAGTGTGATCATTTTGCTCTGTAGATGATGTTAATAATAGAGAATAGATCAAATTTTGGCTTACTGGACAGTAAAAGGAAAGACTGCTGTGTGATAAAAACCTGGAGCAGGAGCTTTCCTCCATTTCCTGCCCCAGTTTCACCAGTGAAAAAGGTGGGAAAAAAGAAAAGAAAAACAAAACCCAAACAGACAAGAAAGCAAACTAGAGAATGATCCCACCTAACCTTACTTGTAAATAAATGGGATGACCTCCAGGTACGGACAGACCATCACATAGAGGCTCATTGGGCATCAGCTGAGCTACATTAAATGGCCTTCTGTCCCTTTCCAGACTTATTTTAGAAGCTAAATGTGGTGGCTTGAAATGACTTTGTTTGGTTGGGTAATTGGAAGCATTCATTTGACTTAATTCTTGCATAATGTAGGAAAAATATATGGTATTTAGCTCTCACCAAAACCAGTCGTACAGAAGGCATTCGCTCAACACAGTTTAGAGTGCCTGTCTGGGTAGTTACAACTAATATTTTTCTCCTTTGGTCTAACCAAGATACTCTCATAGAAAAATTAACTTTATATCCTATTTCTTAGTATACTTGTTCAGCTATTTAGAGGGGTTTTTAAAAAATGGTGTGTATATATATAAAATTTAATTATGTAGTGTCTTTTGCTCAGCCATAGTTCTTCTGGCTGCAGTTCTGAGCTGCGATTCACCCAGAAACTTCTTTGCCCATAAAGATAAAGTCCCAAAAAGCTGAAAAGAAGGACTGGTCCTGGCATGGTGGCCTCATCTCCTTCCTACTGTACTTTGCAAAGCTTCATTGCTGTGAATAAGCACCTTGAAAAACATGTGGGCCAGTGGGAATTGGCACCACTGCGCTGGAGGCAGAGCTGCTCCTTTCGCTCAAGAAGTTTGGCTCCTCAGTCTATTTTGGCTTTGTTATGTGTGCCCCCTATAATTAATTAACTAATGAGATGATATGAAGTAATTTTATATATCATGGACTATTGATAAAATCAGTGTTAAGTATATTAGCAATTAGGAAACTAAGAGGATGCTAGGAATACTTACTTCCAATTAAGTACTACGATTTAAATTACCGTCTTCCCATTATCCTCTCTTCAGATCTATAAACTGTCCCTTATTGCTGATGCATGTGTATAGATGCATTCCTGGAGAAGCTACGCCATGTCTTGGACTATCTGCCAGTGCAGCGGGATGGATCCGTGCAGAGACACCACGTCTTGAGCCCCAACCAGCTGGTCAGCCAGGCTGAGGCACCTGAACGTCCTCAAACCCACTAGCCTCCTAAGCCGAAATCCCACTGAATTTTGGCAAGATTTAAGAGCCCCAGCTTTGTCCTTAAGATCACTGCAGCTTTGTGAGCGCAGCCACATCTGGTCACTGCCAGCACCCATGGCCAAAAGCGCGGGGACACGGAGCGTGGTCAGAGCCCTGCCAGTGTCCCCGAGCAGCATGGCCCCACCGAGGTGGCCTGGAAGCCTGCGTGGGGCTGCCCCAGGGTGCGCTGTAAATCAGCCAGGCACATCTATAGCTTTTAGCATCTGGTCTTAAGGCTTTGGTCCTCAAAGTGTTGTGGCACCTGCCTTTAACTGGTTACAGCATTTCCAGTGGCTGCAGCAAGGATGAGCAACTCCCACTGGTGCAATTTTTCATTTTTAATGGGACATTAGCTAACTTTGAGGATCTCCACCAAAAGTCTGGCTCAAGTTACTGTCTGAAAGTATGTATTTTCTACCACTCATCTGCCCTATAAACTATCAGAGAATTAATCTGACTCTAAAAGAGAAGGTACTAATTTTTAGTCCTTCTGGAAAAAAAAGCAACCAAACAACCAAAGAAAACAACTTCTGCACAGAAATATTCTTAAACATCAGAGAGGAAAACTCTGCTGTGCTTTGTAGCAATGTGGTGAGGTTTAAACAGCATTCACCTACCCTGGTAAGCAGTGTATTCTTTGCAGTTTCTACCAAGTGCAGCCCTAATATTTATCTTCTACTTTCTACTCTTTGTGAGATTTGGTTGAATAAATTTTAGCTTCATAACAAACATCTCTCGGAGTTAATGGACCAGCAGAGAGGCTGCTGAGCTCCAAGCCACACCAGCAATGCCAGCAGCTCCTAGGGAATTACTTGCAGGTGCAGGTACTTGGCATGCTGGGGCTGGCCAAATACAGACAGTAATGACTGGCATAAAAAGTTTGGCCGGTGCATTAGATGAACTGGGCACGCTGCAAAGCCACGGCTTGCAGATCTCCTGCCCCCCAGTTCAGCAGTGGTTCCACCAGATATCTGTCCACAGGTGGGAGAGGTGCCTCATCGCTGTAGTTGCATCGCCCTGGAAAGCAGGCTGCGGCACCACGCGATGCTCTGTGCAGCCTACAGGCGGGATGGGGACGGCTGGGGAAAGTATGGAAAACCTGCAGCATCAGCTGGTACTCATTAATAACCTTTTGGCGTTTTCTGCCTTTTTTTTGGTTTTCTTTCTTTTTTCTCCTCTTTTTTTTTTTCTTTTTAATCACTTAATGTAAAATAGAGAGCATCAGGTTTTGTAGTTATGTCTGGTTTTAGTTGTAAGAAGTTAGGAAACACAAGACATACAGATTGTAGTTGCTTGTTGCTGGTGTGGGAGCCCACCAGCCCAGCCCTCCCCGCCACACCGAGCCGAAAGGTGGTGCCCAGCATTTCCAGGTTTCCAAGAGCAGCTGTGTAAGGTGTTCCATGCCTTGGTCCTGGCGGGATCAGCTAACTGCCTTTTCTCTCGGCATTTGTCAGAGTGTACCCGCATACGCCAGCGGAGCCACAAGCTGGAGAGTCCGCGGGCAGGGTGGCCGGGACCAGGGCTGAACAGCGCGGGCAGGATGGGCAGGCGGTGCTGCAGGGGCAGGCAAGGCGGGCAAGGCAAGTGCGGGGTGACTGCCAGACCACACGGCTGCTCTCATCTTGGGCTCTTCGGGGGCTTTTTAATATCAGTGGATGACGCCTGATTTGCAGGTAGAATTTGGGCCTTTGGGCTAATTTTACTTAATCTTACAAGATCTCCTGAGAGATTTTTAATGGGAACTCTGTATTAACTGTCCCTACAGCTGCACATCCACAGATTATTTAAACTTAAATGCCTTCTCAGCCTTTACCATTGAAAAGCCTAGGCTATCGTTTCTACCCTTTTCACCAAGCCCTTGACTCTTCTTTCATCCCACTGCTGTTGCAGCGGCAGTGTCTCTCTTTGAGGCTGCCTCCCCCTTTTACAGAGAGGGGGACTTTCTACGGCAAAATGTGTGCGTGTCGTTCTTTTCCTGTTTGTGGGAACCCTCTATCAGCAGTAGCAATACTGTTGTGCCCAGTGGCATCAACCAAGCCCTAAACATACAAAACTGGAACCATAGCTGAAGTTCTGGTAGCAACTGGAGGAGCCCAACCAAGCAGATAAAAAAGGCACAGAGAGTCTGAATGACTTATGTAAAGACAGATGGAAAGTAAGCAACTGCCCCAGAACTAACGAGAACCCTGTGGCCTCGGTTAATGTCCTGCTCTTTGATCTGCCTGGCTCTGCAGAGGGCTGGGTGTGCTGTATGGAGCTGGGCTTGAATCTCACCCCAGAGTAAGTTGCACTTGAGCTGGTGCGGGAGGTGCACATGCCTTCAAAGGTGTAGGGCTTCACTTCAGAAAATCACCTTGGTGGCAATGGGTGACTACGAACACCCTATCAGTCTTATTCTTCTAGTCTGCTTCCAGCTCCATCATTCTGGAGGAGAGGGTTCCTCCAGGTTTTGTTTTATTGTCTGTGCATTTGCGTGCTGTCAGGTATGGGCACGAGAAATCTTCTACCACTGGTATTTGACTGTTTCTCATGTATGACAAAAACCTGCTGTGCTGTTTTTGCTAGTTCTGATGCCTCATACTCCACACGTACCTGGCCCGTTTAGTCATTGCACTGAGCATCAGCTCGTTGTTGTTTGCATATACGGAGTAACAGCCCTGAACAAAATGGTCCGTGGCACCTGCGTTGGCATTGCTTGCATTAAATGACAGCATTTCATACATGCGCTGAATTAAATCGTGAGTGGATACAAAACAAGGTGGCTCTATTGACTTGCAGTTACCAAGCCCTGCTTAGCTGTGGCCTTACCCACCAGCACAGTCCCACAGTGAACTTCACAAGGCTGGTTGGCATGCTGCGTAGGCCGAAATCAGTATGATCTATATTTTCCTTTTTCCTAACACGATGGGTATCAGTCATGGGACCTGACCTCCTTTTTGATTAGCTCTTAATGTTGACCTGCCCCTCTAACCCAATGCACAGTTTAATATGTGGAATGCTGTATCTGACAAGTTAGTATTTAAATACCTTAGTCCTGTGTTGTGTCATAGTCTTTGCAATAAATTGGACATCAATTTTCTGATGTTTTCAGCACATATGTAATGCAAAGTACCATTACCAGTTACTTCACCATCGTCATTAACACTGAGAATTAAAAGTGACCCATACATAAAATGTTATTATGCAATACCTGTGTTTCCTTCTCGTATCTTAGTTATCTCCATCATCACAAATGCTACACTCCCTTCTACCAGCACCGCCCAGTGAAATGTGCACCGAGTGTTCTGCGACATGTTCCCACACAGCATAGGACAGGGTTTAGTACCATCTAGGAGGGATGCAAATGATATAACGTGTGTGCTTGTAAGGCTGTAAAGAGCATTGGGGTGCTGCTGCTGCTGTTACAATAAATGAGATTGCTGTTGACATGACTTTCCATGAATTCCTATGACTTGCAAAAGATGATGTAGACGAGCCAATTATGTTTTATTACCACTGACTATGAAACAAGAATCTAATCTGAATCTCATTGATGCTAATGAACATTTTTACACTGACTTCAAAAGGTGCTGTTGGATCAAGCAGCAAATTATTTTCCTCCAGGGTATTTAAAATTTGATTGTGTCCCACAAAAGTAGAATCTTTCGGGTCTAACGAGCAGTGCGTAACTCTTGCCCCATTACAAGGAAAATGTAGAGGCTGACATTGATGAAACGAGGTGGATCTTTCCTTCCACCAGCTATTTGACAGTTGCGACAAATTGTCTTCTGCCATGAGGTCCTACTAGAGACTCGGTTGTTGGTACAGAGGGCAGGGTCAGCAGTATAAACTTTCAGAGCTTCAAAAAAAACCCCATCCACAAGATGTTTCTATAAAGCACATATTTCTGGCCTACTTGAATCCAGCTGTGTGACTTTCAGGTCAGGAAGAGGAATTACAATACAATCTTCGCTAACTTTTGATTCTCCACAAAAGGTCTTAACAAAATTGGATGAGTTTTATATGAATATGTTAGCAGGGTGTAGAATAACTCTTTGCTTGCCTTCTTCTTACTGAACTGGTAGGTAGCCTTTCTAGTGTGAATAGAGCCCTTTTTTTGTAATGAAAGACTTATGAAAATATAAGAAATGAATGGAAAGAGAAGCACAGTAAGTTCTGCATCTTTTCATTGACCTGTTATTTTTAGTAAATCACTTGTAATCATAACACAAAATCCTTGAAATACGATGTGACAAAAATAATCAGAAATCAAGCCCATCAACTCACACCTTAAAGGCATCAACTCACAGAGTTCAGGACAGCAAGAATACATTTTAGACAGTCTTGTTAGCATATTGCAATCTATTTAGCAATACAGTTAGCATATCACTGCATCTGGTGCAGTGCTGTGTTCCTTATTAATTTTCAATAAGTTTATTTACCTGCTTTGTACTTCAGATCTGCCAGGTGCTGCCAAATGTGCTATGCCATTTCCTCAGATTGAATCCAGGGTTCACTGTCTACTTGCCTGCAACTCTTGCAACACTTGTGCTCACCCCAGGTAAGGGCACAGGAGATGGGTTTTAGGAAGGCGGTTCAACACCCAGTGTGAACTCGCGAAGCAAAAATTAATCACAGCATATACTGTATGTGATAGAAGTGAGTTACTACCTTATTATGTCTCCTGTTTCCATTCAGATGAATTAATGTTTGTTGTGAGCCCTTGGGAAACCAGACAGACTTTAAAGTTGTAATGAGTGCTATCATTATTGCTTTTGACAGTCATTGAAGTATAATTATCTGATCATCTATTTAAAAAAAAAAAAATCAAAACTTGTTATATGTGAGTTCTGAGCTGGCAAATTACAGAACAGTCACCTTAGGAGCGCAGCCATTCAGCTATTTTCTGTAGTGGCACTGCCATCTCCTGGAAAAACAGAAGTTGTGCGTCCAAATTTTTCACCTTGAGACGAAAAATTTTCAAGAGCAAGGGGTTAAAAGTACAAAAGCCAACGAACTCTTAAAATGTAAGGGGTTAGGAGTTGCTGAAATACAGTGCAATGCTAGAAATGGCAGTATGGCTCGTGGTTATCAAAGGGTTTTGCTGAGGAACAAGAATGGCTGTGATGTTTGGAGTGGTGTGGGCTACTCTCACCAAAAGGAGATGGTGAGAACAGCTGGGTGCACTAGGTGATCTGGCGTTTCTTTACACAACGTAAGATCCCCAAACACATCATCAATTGTCCACCAAGAAATGGTGCAGCATTACTTAATGCCCCCAGCAGTCAGTAACCCAGAAACAGATACTTCCAGATCGTGGGACTTTAGCAGTAAAGCGGTTTGTAACGTGTTTTTCATCTGAAAGGAGACGATACTCTATTTTTTTGTCTGCTTTCTTGGCCTTCCCTGAGCCACCCTGTGGCAGTTAGCATTAACCACCCTACCAAGTTACTGAGCTGCGGTTCTGGCTGCCGCTGAAGGATTTCCCCCAAAATCCAAACACACCTCCTGTGTCTCTAAGTGCTGAGTTAGTTTTGTTACTCAGATTTTGTTTGTCCGTGTCCCCAGTTGTCCTCTGTGCCTCAATGCCAGCTTTTCCATCAATTAGCCTGGACCTCTGGCTGCTATGTGCAACCTTCAGCCTAAAGAAGGACTGCAGTAAGAACCTCTCACACTCTTCCCAGGCTCAGCTTCTCAAAGCGGGTCCAAGACCGGTTGGATGATGAAGCTGTGGCTTTGCCCGCAGCACGGGGAGACTTCTCCCTGCCTCGGCTCCCTCTTGCAGAAATGAGCTGGAGATGGGCAGCCATAGTGGGGCTGCCCTTCCTCAGTAGACAGACAGGTGAAACACATAGCTGCTCAGCAGTGTTATCTCACAAGCAGGGCAGAGATCCCCCTCCAGACCCAGCTACTTCATGCATGCCTCTGCTGTTTGCACCGTGACGGGGCTGCGGGAAGGCTGCTCTGGTTTCAGCAAAACACTTTCTTACCGCTTCCCCAAATCATGCTGTTGCATTCAGCTACAAAAGATGAAATACTTCCTCACCTGCACTTACCAGCTAACCTGTGAGACTATGTATTTTACACACCACCTCACCCCCCAAATTCGAATGCATTTCTAATTACTTTCCAATTTACCAGGCCTTGATTTCAGGATATTTTCATATTTCCAGTTGAAGTCAAGGGTTTTTTTTTACCCAAATTCCTCTTACAAGTACTGTCTCGCTGTTGGGGAGCAGCTTTGTCTGAACTATCCATGCTTTATTACCCACACTGTGCTGTAACAGCAACCCATTGCTCCTACACCTGCCTCAGCTGGTCCCATTCCCGTCTCTGCAGCGCTGGATATGGGTACACTGGCTGCCTGGTCAGCCAGCCGCACACAGCTCCAGCTGAACAGTTTCTCCCCACCACGCTCTGCATGCTGCAGGGATGCTGGCCTCAGACATCCAGAAATTGCACAGCCTTTCACTACTATTTTGGATTCAATTTTTTTTTTTCTGCCTGTGATGCATGCAAGATAGCGAAGCTGCTGCAAAGGAATCCGCTGGCACTTGGTTGCCCAGCCTGTTAATTTCTTGCTGTGTATGGTGTCAAACTGCTCTCTGAAATAATCCTGCAGACAGTAGAATGGTAGAAAGTGGCACCTGCTCTTTTGATTGTGGTCAAAGCAATAGTCATGTCTGGTTTGTTGAGGATTTTTCTTTTATTAGAAATACCTAATCTCCTCTGCAAGATTTTATACCATACCTTGTCATACACTTGCAAAAATTTTTGTAACTTCAAGCTGTCCTTCCTTTTTAAAATTATGAAATAGCATCAGGATTTTATTTTCTTTGGAATAAATTCAGTATAACGAGTTGATACTGGTACCAATACCTATGATGATTTTTTTCCCAACCTACAAGAACTCTAAAGTTTCAAGTTTTCTCCTAGACAGTAAAAATTTTCTGTTATATTGTAGGATTTGTACATGCCAAGTCGGTTACTCAGCAGTCCCTTCCTGCAACTGTACCACTGAAGGATGAGGAACATTTGCATGTCTGCAAAAAGAAGAGAGGCAACACACTTTTTTCCCTCCCTGAACACATTTATTCCCTTCAGCCGCCAGTACTCCTCTCTCATAGAACTGTCTAGGTTGGAAAAGACCTTTAAGATCATCAAATCCAACTGCCATGCTTAGGGCAATGTCTGCTGTCAGTTTCCCAGTCAGCCTGTCCGGAGAGAGCATCAGCAATGCAGAGTTTTTACCCAAGACAGGTTGCACAACCAAATTGCTTCTGTTTTTCTATGCATTCAGATGGGCTCTGCCAAGATTCCTTAGTCATGAGCTACCACAAGAAGCAGAGTTTGAACTGGCCTTGTAAATAGGGACTGGAATTCCTATGACACTCCAAAGATTTATTTCCAAAGAGCTCAGATCTCTCGAGCAAGCCATTATCTTTCCGACTCCTCCGTACTGAGTTGCTAAAAGTAGCCCCAAAGTAAAAATGCTAACTAGAATGATCTTGAGCTCTGAAAATACGACAGACAGTTCACGCTGTGGACCATTACAACAATGCCTTGTCTCACCTCCCAAATTTCTGAAGTACTGCCAAACCTACAAGCGCATTTTCTGTAACAGCAACAGAACCTCACCTCATTCACATTTCTGTGCATCTCAGGTAAAGGACCACTTATCTACCAGTGCACTCTAAAAGTGCCCCCATTGAATGGTTCAACATTGCCTCCACGTTTAATTTCAATCTCAAAGCTTTAAACTTTGTGAAGCCTACCAGGTGATGTCATGATTTCCTGATCCAGTGGTTCAGCTTTTACACAAGCATACCACTTTGGTAAAAAAACCTGGTGGGGAATGGCATGCTTTTCGATATTCTCAGCATCAATTTTTTTTCATATGGCCAATGTTTTTAATAAGCTGAAAGCTACAGTTTGAGACAACCAGCAGGTCTCAAATGAAGCTTCAGGCTTTCCTTCGTATTTCTGATGCTGTCTTGAACTCATTTTATGATCAGCTTTTCCCAGTAGCTGTTTTTAATTGAAATGCTTCTTTTCATCAGTGCTAATTTCACTCCAAAATTAATGATTTTTTTTTCTCAATACATAGATGTCTCTCTTAGAAGCCTCTTTTCTTTCCTGTGTATTATGTACAGGTTGGTGCTGAAACACAGTGTTTCAATCACAGCATCATCCCCATCCTCCTTTTCCTCAGCTCCTCTGCAGTCACTGTTACTTCACATCATCCTCAACAGAACTAGATACATATTTATTCACCCTGAACCAAAAAGAAATACAGTAATACAACCTGTTCTCTTTGTTCATTAGCCAGTTGTCTGCTGGAGGAGGCTGTAAGAGAGCTGAGCTCAGCAGAAACTCTCTGGGCATAAAAACCAGCTTCCTATGGAAACTGTAGGACCGGTGCTTCTGGTCTGTCGGCTCAGACAGACTCCCCAGGCGCAGCAGCTGGGCAGATGCGAGAGGCACAGAAAGCATTTCCAGAGACACAGGTCCAGATTTTCTACTGGACGCTGCCACAAGTGGATCCTGCAAGTGGGTCTCACCGTGGGGCTGGAACCCAAAAGACTCTTTTGCATCGCTCCCAGCTGATACTGATACCAGTGTGGGGGAGGTACCTCAAAAAACAGTGGGGCCTCTTTGTACTAGGTCATGATTTGGCCCAGTCTACACAACGTTTGTTTGTTTGTTTGTTTGGTAAACACTGTGCAGATGTAGATGATTATCTTTCTTAGTAGTTCCTCTATGGAATCTCTCTCTTTATCTTTAGTCACATGAAAACATATCAGCTTATAAGGGGCAATTGTTAGCAAGTTGAGCCTATGAAACAGTCGATTTGATTTTCTCAGCAGCTCTTTCTCTCTTGCCTGGCTTCCAGTAATGCCTTTTGCTAGAAGCAAAGACCCTGAAAGGTGCAGCAGCTTTGTAACAGACCTGCTCCCAGATATTTCATCCTGAAGCTGTGCTCTCCAGGTTATGGTATTAGTTGTGCTCCAGTTAGTTCAGCCTGATGGCTGGATCAAACCATATGTCAAAGGCTCACACCAACCCTATGACTAAGTGTCTTGGCTGACACTGCCATCTCTGTAGCATCACCAGAGATAGGTCACTCATATTTGCTCACAGAAACTGTCTTTGCTGTTTGTTTTGCAAGATTTTTGTTTGTTGATACCATCAGGGAAACTCTTCCTTGGTTTTGAACTATTTCACGGTAATAGTTCAAAATCACCCATATTACCAGGGAATTTCCATTGTCATTTCTTGCTCAAGGTAAATTTTCTTCTGTTACTTCTTTCAACCTGGCTTTCATCTGGGTTTCTGAACCTTCAAAGATTCAGAAAGCAAAACGTTATGAACCCCACCTGGTTTCTAATGCTAGTATTACTCTATTGCACTTCCTAAGTGAATTGATGCACTCCACAGACAGGGGTTTGTGTCGCTTCTCGGTTGTTGGTGTTCAATATCCACACCTACAGGGTGCCCATCAAACTCTGGGCAAGACACCCCCTGCACCCTTTAGTGTCAAGGAAGGAAAATATAGTGTGATCTATCACATCTGAAAGCAGACCTCCACCTGTGATCAGGTGAATTATACCTTAAAAGTACCAATTTCCCACTGATCAATACAAACATGTCTCAGATATTTATAAATGTGTATGTATGTCACAGATCGCTGAAACTACTGACATGAATCCACTTCTCCAGTCCCATTCTTACACAGCCCCCAGATTTTCTATTGCCTTGTGCCTTCCATCTCCTTGGCTTCCCACAGTAAAGGACTGGCAATACAGACTCCAAATAATTATCACCTCCTGAACAGTGACAGTCCTGCCAGTCACACTGTGCAAGGAACATGCCTTCAGAGAGCACACTCGAAATGCTGATCCCAGTTATGCACCCAGGAGACAATCCCAATTATCGCTGTGCTGGAGTTCTGTTGACTTCAGTGAGAATTTACATGCACTCTGAGCACGCTGGGGTCCATCCAGGTGCTCCTCCTGAAGACAGCCACCAACAGAGGCAGCTTTGCGAGGCCGGCGTCTTCCTCCATCCAGCATCTTTTCCGAGGGAGGCTTTGCACTGTAGTCAGCACAATAAACGCTCCCCAGATTATCTGTACCTGAGCCACAATGAAATTGATTCAGAATGAAGAACATCTGTTTCCAAGTAAAGTGAAAGTTTTGCCCGGTAATTGATAAAATTAGAGTTTAACTGGCCCTAAAGGTGGCTGGCATGTAGTAAAGAGGCCATGTTCTCTGGTTCCTACTGTACTAAATGCATCCTGTAGCTGAAAGAAAACAGTGATTATCAGAAAGTCAATTGTCATTCTCCCTCTTTAGAAAAATTCCCATTAAAGATAAAGCCAATTTTAATTAGATTAAGTATCCAATTACTGTAATTACATTTTTAAAAAATTCACATCATGAGGATGACCCTTTTAAAAAGGGTTACAAGAATAATTAGTGTATTCATATTAACCAAAATGTATTGGATAATATTTATACCCAGAAGGCAAAGTACATTACACATATTTCACCTTTGGGGAAAGCTTGCAAATGTTTTGGCAGTGGTATGAATATTTATAGGGAAGAGCGTGCTTTAGCAAGATTATATGAGAAAGCATTTATATGCTCACAAATTTTTACCCAAGGGTAAAGTATACATAAAATGTAGTGCAGAGATTACGGATATGCAAAGTACGACTTAAACGAGGAATTTATATCAGTTTGTTTAATTAATTGGAGAAGAATACTATTTCCCTTTTTTTTTTTTTTGTGACAGAAGGGCCCACGGAATTCAAGTCTGAGCTTTCTTTCTGCTGATCAATGACAGCAAGAAAGGTGCAGGGAAAGGGTCTTCCCTCTGCAAGGCATCACCTTGTCCATAGGTTAAACCATCCTCTTTAATATGTTCCTGATCACACCATGTAAGCGATCCCATCTGTCACCTGATGTTACCTACCAACTCACCGCGGAGCTGGAAAACACGCGGGCAGCCTCTAGCCAGCACTGCTCATTTAGGGGCACATCCTCCGGTTCTCAATACCGGGAAGACTCGAAGGCATGCCAAACAGGTTTGCTCACGCACAGAAGACAAGAAACCACGTCCTTGTTCCAGGCTACCCGCGGAAGGCACAGAGGATGTAACCCATTTTTACCGCTTAGGTACAGCGCTGGTGTGGCATCCTGCAAGGACGCTAGCTGTGCAAGCTCTTGTGCTGTGCACGAACCCCTGGCTGCAGGCTAGCGAGCACAACATGCCACAGAGGTCCTCCCAGCAAGTACTGCCGGTGGCAGCCTAACTATCGATTCTTGTCTGCTCTGCAACTAACCAATGGATTTGGGAATTACCAAGGCATTACATTCTTCCTCAGAAAAAAAGCCCTCAGGCTTCCTACTGGTGTTTGCATTTACCTAATACTGGCACTTTTTACCTAATTAAAGTATTTACCTAATACTTTACTACTAATAGTAGTAAAGCTGCCCATATTACTATATTATTGGCCCTTTACTACTAAGATACTCTGCTATGAGAAGTATGCTTGCAGCATGCACATAGACACCTTGCTAAGTTAGGTGGGAGAAGCTGTGCTGGCCCAGCTTTTGGCAAAACCTAGACATATAAGGAGAGTCTTGAGTCATTTGTCAGTTTGATTAAGTTAAGAAATTTGCTCCTAATTTACATTTATATCAAAGATTGTTCATTTTTATAGCAATTTATATGTGTCCAATCAAGAATGAGCAGACAAAAAAAAAAGACAGGCTTAAAATGATTCATTCAAGTTCTTTCACATTAATTTTCTCTTCACTGAATTATCAGCAATTGTACTCGAGCATTCATGCTTCTCCTGTTTTCCAGAATTGTTGAATATTGTTTTACATAATCTGCAGTTTGGTATTCATTAGGCCATAGCATGTGGCTTCTGCAGCTCTTTACCGACGCGTGCGAAAAAGGTTCTGGCTTCTGAAGATGACCCTCCCTTTATGAAAGGAAAAAGTTTAAATAAGTTGCAAATATTTGTGCAAATGGATGGTTGATTTGATGCCGATATTGCCAGCATGGACAGTACCATGAACGTGTACAATTTCCACAGTTCACACTGTCATTGCCTGGTTTTTGACCTTTCTTGCAAAATAAAGTAGCCCATGAAGATCCTTATGAAAAAAAGCATAAAAATAAGAAAAAACCCAGTGTGATTCATACTGGATAAATTGTATTTAAAAACTTTTTCAACATTTGTCCCACAATAAGGAGAAACTGGGAAAGCTGGTAAGCACAGGATAGCAGAGAGGCAGGTAAGTGGGAGGATATCAGGGATAAATAAATATGCAGAAAAGGAAATTAATTTCTAATGTTCCTTTCCAGAAGTTCAAAATGCATCACTTGTTGGAGATTGCTATTGATACGTGCTGAAAATCTATTATACTACCTGGAAAGTATTCTGCTATGTAAGTGTTGTTTTTGAATACTATACCGGTTGTACTTATATCAGTTTGGAAACATAAATCAAGCTATTTATGAATACTAGCACTTGTGATGACACAATTCTGTGAAAACATCTCTCCCTACGTGATGGCAAACAAAATTCAAAGCCATCTAAATTGAGTGAAACCCACTTCACAAGGCTGAACTTTTTGAGACCCGTGTGAGCAATCGGTGTGTTTAAGGTACTCAGACTGTGTTCTGAGAAACATATTCAGATCAAAATATATTTATGGTTTTTCCCTTTCCAGAAAGTAAAATAATTTGTAACATCCTCTTGATCTTCTTTGTTAGGATGCCGTTTTCCGTGGTCGTTTTGTGCAGTTAGAGACAGGTTGTATGGCAAGCTGAACCAGAAGGATTTCCCCTGCAACTTCCACAAAGGACTGGATGTGTCCTTTTTGTGAAGCCAAAGATGCACACACTACGCTTCCCCCCCAGGAAATTTGTATCTGACTCTAGAAGAAAAATGGGTTTTATCAGGTCCTGCTTTTTATAAACATAAGTCTTGATGATTGAAGACTTCACGAAGAGTCATTACAACTATGCAGTCTCTATGTATAATCCCAGTATTAAATTCCTCACTTTGCTTTGAGCTGCTGCAGGCTTTTTGAGTGGCCATGGACCAAGCGCCTATGCTGGGATCAGAAAGCCAGTGATTCCACATAAAATGCTAATTGTAGCATATTGATGTCCCCACTCCTCCTTGATTTTGAATGGTGTGGGGAAAAATACTGAAAAAACTGCCAGAAGCAGTTATTCTTTTTTTCTTCCAGTAACCTTCTTAGGAACAAGGTAAGAGTGGAAAGGCAAACTGCTTCACCCAAACCTAACCACCAAGGAAGCCCCCAGACACCAGTGTTTTGAATCGACTGCCTTGGTGGACAAATGTGAATGTCTGCTGCTTGGAAAGAGCTTGCTGACCTATTGCCTGCCTGAAATGAGCCTTAAGGACTGATGCTTTGGGTATCATCTTCAGCCCCATCAGACGCTGAAGATGGCTGTCCTAAGCAACTGCAAAATCTCACCACTCTGCTAAAAAGCTGCTTCTCCTCTACCAAGAGACAAAAGCTGCTGCTCACGGTAGTGCATCATGGTAGCACATCACTGCGAGAACGATACATTTTTCATGATAGATTGAGTAATTTACTTGTTGCCAGTGGACTGATGACACATTTCTGATCCAGGTGATGCTCCTTTTGATGCCCCTACCTGTTAACTTTGCCACCTCCAGCATCAAGAGCTACTGGCAAGTTTAGGGAAGCGGCACAGACACCAAGAGTTCCCACAGTTCTTATTTCCAGGAGCAGAGGGGGGACACCCACAAGTCCTGCTGTGAGGTGCCGGAGAACTAGTGAAGGAGCGGTGGGTGAAGGAGCTGTGGAAGGAGGCAGCCCAGACAGGTTAGTCCGGTAATGGTTGGTGGGACCTGGCCAAGGGCTGCCGCCTCCCTAGGGCTGAGCTGCTCAGTAGGAACGATTTATGGAATTGTTTGCCTGGTTCCCAGCTGTTCAGACAGCAGATATCTCTTTTGTAGTGATTTTAGAGCCTGTGGTATTCTGCTGCCATAGTGGTCTGCAGTGTTATTTGAAGCAATTCTGCTCTCAGCTCAAGTCTAATTAAGGGTAGCTCTTGCGTAAAGCCAGTTAAACTCAGTAGTCACAGCCCACACCCCATGGAAAATAGTCTAATTCAACTACAGTAACACAGTGTAATATAAATATAATGGAAATACAAAACCATATACATTAATTTGACATGACTGGCAGTTTTTTTGCTTAAGTCGGTGAAAATGAACGAGTACAAACAGTGAACTTCTCTCTTCGATCTTTGGTTAGTAGAGTAAGGAGGTGGTGGTTTCAGGATAACTTTGCACAGCGGCAACCTAATAAAATGCATTGAAAATTTGCAAATTTCAGACTCTCTTGTGAGAACATATGCACATTTACAATTTTTAAATTTCAGAGATAGGTGCTGTAAACAGAGTTAATTTTAAATATGCTCTGGACTTTTCTACACCTGTCCCATGTGCTCAGAGGAACAGAATTCCTCACGGGGAACCCAGCTGAGCCACGGCCTCCTCAGCCAGCTCCTGGAGCCAAGAAGTTTTCCCGCCCCCGCAAGCCGAGCGCGCTGCCAGGAGCGGCCCCACGGCGGGCACCGGGGCCGGGGGCACCCGTCACCCCGCCGCCGCTCGCCACGGGGGGCACGGCCCTAGCCCCTTCCCCGGCCGGGGGCACCCGTCACCCCCGCCGCCGCTCGCCACGGGGGGCACGGCCCTAGCCCCTTCCCCGGCCGGGGACACCCGACACCCCGCCGCCGCTCGCCACGGGGGGCACGGCCCTAGTCCCTTCCCCGGCCGGGGACACCCGACACCCCGCCGCCGCTCGCCACGGCGGGCACGGCCCTAGCCCCTTCCCCGGCCGGGGGCACCCGTCACCCCGCCGCCGCTCGCCACGGGGGGCACGGCCCTAGTCCCTTCCCCGGCCGGGGGCACCCGTCACCCCGCCGCCGCTCGCCACGGGGGGCACGGCCCTAGCCCCTTCCCCGGCCGGGGGCACCCGTCACCCCGCCGCCGCTCGCCACGGCGGGCACGGCCCTAGCCCCTTCCCCGGCCGGGGGCACCCGACACCCCGCCGCCGCTCGCCACGGCGGGCACGGCCCTAGTCCCTTCCCCGGCCGGGGGCACCCGACACCCCGCCGCCGCTCGCCACGGGGGGCACGGCCCTAGCCCCTTCCCCGGCCGGGGGCACCCGACACCCCGCCGCCGCTCGCCACGGCGGGCACGGCCCTAGCCCCTTCCCCGGCCGGGGGCACCCGACACCCCGCCGCCGCTCGCCACGGGGGGCACGGCCCTAGCCCCTTCCCCGGCCGGGGGCACCCGTCACCCCGCCGCCGCTCGCCACGGGGGGCACGGCCCTAGTCCCTTCCCCGGCCGGGGGCACCCGACACCCCGCCGCCGCTCGCCACGGGGGGCACGGCCCTAGCCCCTTCCCCGGCCGGGGGCACCCGACACCCCGCCGCCGCTCGCCACGGCGGGCACGGCCCTAGTCCCTTCCCCGGCCGGGGGCACCCGACACCCCGCCGCCGCTCGCCACGGGGGGCACGGCCCTAGCCCCTTCCCCGGCCGGGGGCACCCGACACCCCGCCGCCGCTCGCCACGGCGGGCACGGCCCTAGCCCCTTCCCCGGCCGGGGGCACCCGACACCCCGCCGCCGCTCGCCACGGCGGGCACGGCCCTAGTCCCTTCCCCGGCCGGGGGCACCCGACACCCCGCCGCCGCTCGCCACGGCGGGCACGGCCCTAGCCCCTTCCCCGGCCGGGGGCACCCGACACCCCGCCGCCGCTCGCCACGGCAGGGCACGGCGGGTCCCGCCGCAGCCGTGCCCCCCGCCCAGCCCGGCCCCGGCCGCCACCAGCAGGGCCCGGCAGTGACCGGTGAGGCTGTCCGCCCGGGAGGAGAAGGGGCGCCGCAGGCTGCGGGGTGTCTGCCCGCCGGCCGGATGGCAGCGCTCCTGGCAGGGCTGGTGGCGGGGTGCAGGGGGAGCCGCGTGCCGGGTTGTTACCGAAATCTCGGAATGAAAAACTTATCAACACCAATGTGATGTAGATAAGCAGACACTTCTTTATTGATGGCCGGGTGGGTGAATGAGGCCTCTCACGACCAACGCACACCAAGTTTCAAAATCATACATCTCATACAGAACTCATACATACTTATTAAGTATTCATGCACAAACATAGTATTTCCCGAAAATCATTAACATACTCTTGCTTCCTATGTTAATCGGCTTATCAGTCCTTCGGGCCTGGGCAAACCCTTCCAAGAATTGTGGGCAGGGGTCTCCAGGACGTGGGCAGTAATCTTTGGGAGGAAGACCGTAGGTCTTCCTCATGGTGTACTTTTCACCTTTTGCCTGGTATGTGATGGTCTTGCAAGTTTGCAGTGTTCTTATCGGTCTGAGCTATTTTATGTCCTTGTCGACCATCTGTTTCTTCTTGTTTCTTTTAGTCACTCCATCTAGATAACTCATAAACAGGCCCCTTGTTAGAGAAAGTTAAAGGAAGAGAAACAGACTCCTTCTTTCATCAGTTATTTCATTAATTATGTCTTTCAAACTATGGTTACATGACCTAATTACTATACCTACATTCTTTGAGCAAATATAAGTTCTTAGCCTTGGTACAGGGCTGTACAGAGGATTTCATAGCAGCTTTTGTTGTGCAACTACTAGTTTCATTAGAATATATTTCTTATTCCTCTATATTGCTATTAAAATGATTTTAGCAAATCTGTAACAGGGTCGCGCCCCTGTCCGTAGGGACCAGCCCCCCGCCCCCCTCCCGCCCCTCGCCTCCCTCCGGCTGCCGCGCGCGCCCGGCGCCTGCGCGCGCCTGCGCCCAGCCTAACGGCGCGGTGGCGGCGCGGTGGCGGTCCGGCCGCCGCCATGGCGTACTCGACGTGCTGCAGGGTGGCCATGGTGTCCTGCCTGGTGCTCTGCGTCTCCCTCCTCCTGCCGCGGACCTTCCTGTCCCGGGGCGGCGGCAGGCAGGAGCCCGGGGCCGCGCCGTTCGCAGCGCCCGCGCCGCCCGAGGGTAAGAGGCCGCGGCGGGCCCCGCCGGCGGGCGGCTGCGCTGAGGCGAGGGCGGGCGGCTCCCGGCTCCCCGCCGCCAGCGCCCCCGGCCCGGCCCGCCGCGTTCCGGCTGCGGCCCGGGGGCCGGGCGGGGGTGGGTGGCGGGGGGTGCCGCCGCCGGGGGAGAGCGGGCCTGGGCTGCGCGGCGGGGCGGCTCTGGGCGGCACCGCTGCCGGCGGGCCTGGCCTGTGTGCCCCTCCCCCGCTCTCCTCAGCGGCCTGTGGCGCCAAGGGCTGAGTTCGCTCTTCTCGCTCATGTATCTTTTTATTTTCCCTTCAAAAAACCCTAGTTTCAAATCTGCCACGTTTCATTTTATATTTTTTAATGTGAGGTACTAAAGCTACTGAAAAGATACATACTCACACCACTTTTTCTTCCTTCATTGTGACATCACTTTTTATTTGAAAGCTTTCTTTTATTATTTTCTGTATGCTTTTGTTGTGGTGTATGAAATAAAAGTTGTTTTGAATCATCTTCATTGTTTAGTTTCCTACTACCGTATTTTAAAGTTGGCTTTCATGCCCCTTTCCTGGTAATGTGTGTGCCCCGTGCTGGTGTGTTCAGAGCCTGGAGCTGTGCCCTTCTCACCCTCCCACTCTGGGTACTGCCTCTTAAATTCTAGAGGAATGGGTGCATGGAAGCATCTCTCGTTCTTTTTATGCCCATTGCCTTTTACTGTTGGTTTTCTCTGCAGGGCACCTCAGGAAGGTAACTAGTATCATAGCCCTAGCACTTGGCAGAGAAGTTTTGCCCAGGGCTGCCTGCAAGGTGGGGGTGAGGCAGAGAACTCTGAGGTTGTGCTGGATGCTGTCCCACAGGCACTCATGTTCAGTGACTTTATCTTATGTATTCTTCCGGCGGCCTGGTTCTTACGTGACCGTATGCTTGGGTGATGTTGATTTCATTTACCGGGGGTTTTTAAGGACATTTAGGCTAAAGTTACTGCTGAAAGAGTCTTAATGTTGAATTGAAATCTATGACTATTGTGGCTGCCCTTTCGTGGTTACTGTGTGTATTCTTAGTCTTTAAGAAACTTGAATATAGGTTCATCAGCACTGTAGATCTACAGGTTTATAGTTTAATTGCAGAATTTCTTAATACTGAAAACCTGAATGGTCACTGATTATTTTTTTTTTTTTTGGTAGCACATAAAGAGCAGTACAGGGCATGGTGCTGGGCCCTGCAAAGGCCCCCAGCAGATGGTTACGGGGGCTCGGTTAGGTCTGTGGAGTCACCTGCCTGAAGCAGGGATGGGAGCAGGCTCTCTATGAGGTGGTACCTGTGCACCTCCTGACTGATCCCGTGGTGACGTCAGATGATGGGTATTTGACAAACTTTTCCCACAGCAGAGCGGTCTTAGGCAGTTGTCAGTTGATATTCTGGTGCTTCTTTCTTTGGCTGCAGGATGGACTGGATTGAATTGATCTGACAGAAAAATTAGGTGTTTTTTTAAAAAAAACCCAACAAAAAACTTGCCCCCAAATTATTTTCAGTGATACCTGTCTGATGAATGATGCTCCTATCTGTTCTAGCACAGCCTGCCTTAAGCAGTGCTGTCATAAGTTGACTAATCACAGCAACAGTTAAAATAGGTAATATAAATACTCTTTCCATCATCAATGTGTGGTATGCTCTTTCCATCATCCTGCAGGAGATGCCAGTACAGTACAAGTTAGTGTGTGCCTGGTGCAGAGCGAGCACTCAGCATGCTCCTCTGTTGCCCCCAAGCACCTGTCTTTGGCTTTGGATGTAATACCTCACCTCAGATGATCCATTTCAGATGAGAATTTACAGTCCATATTTTCAATTTGATAGCAAGAATTTCATTACACCTGCTCTGTAGACCAAACTTTAATTCACCTGAAGTTATTTTTTTATTGGAAGAATAAATCTTGATGGAACAGTTCAACTCATATCTCTGTCATTAGTCATCTTCTTCAGTGAACTGATAACTGCAGTTACCTGACAGAAGTTTCAGAGGCTTGAAGTAATCATGTCATTCTTGAAGTTAATAAAGTGCTTATTGTAGTCTTGGGGGCAAAATGCCTCTGAATAAAACAGTCTTAAAGTTTACTACCATTTGTTAGAACTCATTGTTAGCAGAAGACTTTTTATTGAAACAGGCTTTAAGCATGGGGATAGTGCTTTCTCTAATAAAGCCATTTTCAGAGGTCTCTTCCAGGAAAATGGTATGCATAGCCCTATAGAATTTAATATCTTTCAGACGGAGTTCTTTTTCACAGAAACAGTTTAATGTGTATGAAAAAACTTACTTAAAGAACTTACTATGAATGTATCACATTTCTAGTGTACTTCATGGACAGGCATTAGATTTTTTTTGTTTAAATATTTTTGAAAAGAGGAAAAAAGAGGTACTAGCAGTTTAAAAATTAATTTTAAGTCTATTGTTCGTAAATATATGCCATGCATTTCATAAAGCTACTCTCTAAGTTGGTAGTTTAAGAAAAACCTTACAGCTCCATGACAATAGGTGTATATTCTGCAGTAAGAACAATCAAGTCGCATCAGTTTTACAGGAGAAATACAGGAGTGTTCAGGTGACGTCTGTGCCCAGCTTGGATTTGTGCAATGTGCACATCAGATGCTTGCAGATGTCCTTACTGAAGAAAATCAAGATGTTTCTGTTTTGGGTAGGTTTTGTGTTTTCCTTTTTAACCTCCCACCTGCAGTATTTAATCAGAAATGTTCAGGCGTTTGACTGTGTCCATTAAAAACACCTGTGCACTGGTTTAAAGTAAGGATTTCAAAACTGTTATTCCTTCTAACCTTTCTTGGGTGGATTTCTAAAGCTGTGTTGTTGAGAACCCAGCTAGAGCTATTTTGTAAATGTGAGTAAAAGAGCAAGAACTAAATGAATGTATACTGTTTGTCTAGTACATCTTGATGTTTCACTGTCTGCCAGGATGAGAAGTATTTCTACACAGATTTAGGAAAGAAAAATATAAATCACTGCACATGTAAAAAATCTTAAATGTCGGTGTTGTGATAGTGTATAATACTGAAATGGAGAATGACCTCGAAAATGAACTGAATGTGACCGTGTAGTGTTATAAAAAAGGATTAATTACTTGGGCTTTCTGGGAACAGAGGTGTTGGGGAAATTAGAGGGTGTTATGGAATAGCAGCAGATATGGTAGAGTGGCTTGAAAGAGAATTTAGATTAAATGTCAAGAAAACAGTTTCTGTATGGATCATTCTAAGCTATTACACCAAACAGGGAGACTATGCAAGAAAACCAAGGACACTTTCCATCTAGAGATCAGGTTACTTTATCATGGAGTCTGGGTGTCTTTCTGTGTGTTGGCACTTGCAGCTTTAGAAACCTTTGGCCAATTAATCTCATTGCCCCAAGAGAGAGAGAGCACAAAGATAATTTTTTATGAAAATACACTGCTGAGCAGGGCTGAAGTTGTTTAAAGTCATCTTCAAATGCTTAGGGGCACTTAAGCACCTGTAAACATGGGAGTTGGGGTACAGTTTGAGGACAGGAATTTGCATTGCTGAGGCAGGAGGATAGTTCCATATCACACTGGCATGTGTTCTTTCAGTTAAAGCTTTTGCAAAACATCTAGCTGGTTTGTTCTTTGGCTGTATTTTTTTGGTTGGTTGGTTTTGCATGCGCAATAAGGAATAGGAACTGTCTAACTTGGAAAAAACCCACATTTAATCTTAGCATTTCCAAACCAATGTAGTGTAACCATGGTTTTGGGATACAAGCATAGAAAAAAGGCAAAGTGCCTTCTGCAGAGCATGAGCAGAGCTGTGGGTGCTGTGCCCCTGAGGAGCAGCTTTGAGATTTGAGGAGCGGCGAGAACAGCATACTTTGCTTTGCTGTCAACTTGGGCAAGTCACATGCTTCCCAGACTGCCATTGCCTGTCTGTAACCCTTCTCCTACGCTTCCTGGGATCTGAAGAGCATGCACATTTTATAAATGAAGTCATGTATCATAGGTCTCCTGATGAATGCAGTGCAAACTTAGGTAGCAACAGCCCATATGTACTGTATGTCAAACTTGTTATTTTTTTATGATACATGTATGTAACCCAGCATTTTACAGCTGGTCAGATGTTGCAGGAAGACATACTATCTAGACTAAGATTTGCTGAATTGTACAATAGCTTGAAGTCTAAAACACTTTATAAATAGTCAGGTTGGGCTTAGTAGCAATTCCTAAACCCCATTAGGTAGAGCACGTAACAGCTTTCTTGGGAAAAAGATATTTGGATGGTCTGAATATCATCAGCTGGTTGGCTGTTCTATTAGGTGTGCTATACAGTATGAAGTATGTAGATACACTTTTTAAGATCTGCTTTTTTCAGTTCAGTGTTAATATTGTTAAAAGATTAAAAAATCCACAATAATTCCACCGTGATACTGCTATTAAGGGCTTCATCTACATTCAAAAACCTACAGTCTCTTAAACAACACAAACATTACCTGGGGCATAATTAAGTTTTTGGACTACTGAAGGGACAGGATTAGGCAAAATGTGCTCTGCTTGCCCTGTAGGGGTTTGCAAAGTTGATTTGAAGCATTAAAACTAACAAACTGTTAAATATGTTGAGTAAACCTTGGGTAAAAAGATTGCAGAGCCAGGTAGGGTGTATTTGGTGGAGTTAGGACGTGCAGCTGTCAGGTCTGTGTGAACGCAGCCCTTGGGCTGTCCCAGGGGAGTTGGGAAACTTTCAAGAGCAGAGCAGCACTGTGGCACCCTTCAAAGCTAAATGGAGGTTAGCTGTCTGTGCTGCCCACAGCATGGAAAATCTCCTGTTGAAGTACTCACCATCAGCACTGGCAACCGGATGGTGCAGCAAACAAGGGCTGACGTGTGCTATCCTGTGCTCGTGTAGAAGCATCACTTGATTTTATTGGTGGAGAATATGTTGTCATCTCCATTGGAAAGTGGTGTTTCATCCCTGGAAATGTGGAATCCAGTCATGTCACCTACCGGTGCGTGTGCGAGGGTGTTGGGGTTTGCAGTAGCAGAAGGTATCTTGTTCAGTTGACAGTGGCACCTGAATTGCTGTGCCTTTCCATTTATACACTGTGTATTTGACAGCTGTGTGCATATGTTGCTTTTAAGTTGCTTGTGCCATCAGTTTCCTCTATAACTTGCAGTACATTTGCTATAAAAAGCTATGGAAAATTATATTTTTATAAGGAAATAATTGTAAAAGTTTAAAAATAAACAGGGAAGATTTAGAAGCAAGAGCCATGAAAATACCCTTTAAAATTATTTTCATAATGAAATGACTAGTATGTGTCCCCTTGGCCTGATTATCTTTAATTGAATTGATTCTTTTAAAGCACAAACAAGGCCTTGTGGATAATTTAGAGAACTGTTCCCTTTAAATACAGTTTCACCTTTGTCAATTATTTTCTGCTTGCTTCACCTCTTTTTTTTTCATAAAGAATCTTGGCAAGAGTGTAAGATGTTTTACAAAGGTTTATCTACCCTGCTGTTTCATCCCCACGGCAGTGATGCTGCTCTCTACACATCACACTTGTTTCCACAGTGACCTACTGCTACAGGGCATTCCTGCTGGAGTAGTGGGACTTTCTGGTAAATAGCTATGCTTTCCATCACAGAATTTGAATAATTCACTAAAGGTGCATGAAAACAGCTTCCTCAAAGTTAAGCCTGAGCTAATCTGAGAGTGGTTTTGGTCAGTGGTGGTATAAGTGGGCAGTTTCACTAGAGCCTGGAGCACTCAAAGAATGTATGCCATCACCTGCAAGAAAAATGTGTTTTTAATAGTAGAACTTCACAAATTGGTGGTATCACTTCCTAACATGCATTTACTGTAATTTCTGTGCTCGGGAATTTAGCTGCCTATGATGGTGTTTCCTAGCAAGAGCAAATGTTAATTTAATCTGATTTTCTCGTCTTGCTTCTCATAAAAATATTTGCAGCTGGGTAATCACAGAAATAAAGTTAGTTATTTTCCATGCTATTTCAAACCTGTTTTTCATTTGCTTGATTCAAGTGCATGTAGCCTGCCCCAGCGCCAGTGAGCAGTGTCCAGGCTGCCCAGCATTCCTGCTGCGTGCCAGGGAGGGGGAGTTCTGCAGCTGGCATCGGGCGTGAGCTGCAGCTTGGCCTGGCAGTCCCCATCTCTGGTGCTTCCATCCAATGTCTCCCATTGCCAGACTCGGTGGCAGAGTAGCTGAGTAATTCTGTTCAGTTCCAGTCAGTGGAAGGGAGTACAGGTGCAAGTCCAAGCTGGTTATGGGGATAGAAAGCAGGATGCCAAGTACACGGAGGAGTAAAATAGTGAATTTCATGGCAAAGTTGTTGAATTGATGGCAGCAAGAAAATAGATTAATGCATGAGCTTAGATCTATCGAGATTCTGGAGCCTTCCAGTTGAATGAAATTGTCCGCAGCACGGATCCAGGCTCTCTGCAGTCTTACTCTAGCATCCATGCATCTATTTATGCTCACTCCCCTTTCTTGTTTTAAATTATCCTTCCCTCTTCCAAGGCTTGCGACCCTTTCTTCCCCCTCTGAAATGCCAAAGAAAGTATGTCCCAAGCTATATTCAGTCTCCTGTTTTCTTTTGCTTACTTAACACCTTTTAAGAAGAACAGTTTGAGGTGCCACCACTTTTCTTTATCTTTCATAACCCATTTGATAAAATCAGGTAAAATACTAACAGCAGCAGCCAAAAATCTCTGTTGTGCAAACACTGCAGTCATGTATCAGGATGTTAGATGGATAGTGATTCGTGCATTAACGTGCCTCTGTGTAATATTGAAATATCAGGCTGGCAGCAGTAAACTGGTATGTTGTTGGGATTTTTTTGTGAAGAGAACTGGAAGTAAAAGTTCGGGTTTTCATCCTGTTAGGGGTGCTGATTCATAGGGTCTTTAGACAAGTATATATACCTGTTAAAATCCATGTTTTGTTAATTACCCTGCCAGCTCTTGAAATCAAGAGAGTAATTGTGCATACCTAAGTCCTAGCACTGCATATGTATCTGTAAACTCAGTCCTAATCTGAGGACTGAGTTTACAGACATAGTATTTAGACGTTACTTTACTCTTACTCATCACTGGTGGTGCATTTAAAAGTAGGAAAAATAGGTCAACTGTATCTGCTGCAGTTTTAGGCTGCATGTAAAAAGGTGAAAAGTAATGGAAGAAAAATAATGGTTATGGGTTTTTTTTCAGGGAAGCTGAATCGCTTTCCACCGAGGATGCATTACCAGGCCACTCCTGACAGCCGAGCTGCCCCTCATTTTCCAAGGTCTCACCTTGCTGAAGCAGTTGCCAAAGCCAAGGCAGGTGGAGGTGGTGGTGGAAGCACTGGTGGAACTGGAAGAGGTCTTGTGGGGCAGATTATCCCTATATATGGATTTGGCATCTTCTTATATATCCTGTACATTTTATTTAAGGTAAGACCAACATAAATAGCAAAGTCAGGAAAATAACAGCTAAAAAACCTCAAAACAGAAATGATAGTCCCATTTCTGTACCTGGCTCCATTTCAGCTGTTATTTTATGCTTAGTAACATATTATTATTATGTTATGCTTATGCTGGACCTTTGACTGGTGGTTCAAAGTTTGGTGTATCCTGTGGTTTTTGCGAAGACTGTGGCTAAGAATGCAGGGATGGGTTGCTGCCATCCTATATTGGCCTCTGACCTCTTACAGGTTTTTTTAAGGGTTTTCTTTTCCCCCTGGAAGATGGGTGTGTCTAGAACAATGCTAGATTAATTTTGAATGTACATATAGTATTCTTTTCTTTTATGTATGACTACATATTATGTATACTGTTCATGTCACGTATTGTGTTATGCATTTAAAGTGGGAGAGAGAGAACAGTTACAGCTTAGCTTCTGGAACAAAAGCACCACGTTGTTGGAGAATGGGAGTTTGTAAGGCTTTATTGACTAGGCTGGAACTACCCCAGCTGAGGAACTGGTTGAAAGCTAGTTTGAAAAAGCACAGCCCAAATTCCCCTCCAGTGTTTCACACATGGTTTGAACTCCGCATAGCTTTGTGTTACACAGATGTGACTTGCATGTAGGGGATGACAGTCAGCTGTATGGGAGGAGGGACAAGGGGACTTGTGCAGATGCTTTTTCCTTTGAGTGGGGGACTGAATCCAGACTGAGCGGTGTCCAGACAGTTGAGCCTGCTCTGGATAGAGACAGGCAAGAACATAGTGAATTGACTGAACTGGTCAAACACAGAGAAGGCAAAAGAAACGGAGAGCCTGCAGCTTCCTTACAGAGCCAGCTGCTATCTTTGCTGCAGGTACAAAGTTGGTAAGGAATAGTGGCAGAAAGCATTGCAAGAGGGGCAAGCAGGGTCACATATAATTCCTTCAGAACCTTTTCTTTATTTCACAATAATTGCCCGATGCATTTTTTTCAATCCTATATGCAGGGAGAGTGGAACAGATAAACATTCTAAAATGAAATTATTCTTGATGAGTTATGCTTTCACTATGCTTAAAAATATCATTTGTGCCAAGTGTCTTTCAGGAATTTTCAGCTGGCAAGATCTCCCAGGCATCTTTCATGGTTGTCTGGTTTTGCTGCTGGGCGTGCTTTTCCATGGTTACTTTCTGGTATATTTTAGTTTTCTATCATTTTTTCTGTTGCCTTTGGGGCTTACATACTACTATTGTAGTAACTCATAGAAAGGTCATCTTTTTTCACTCATCAGCTGGCTTCCAAGGGAAAAACTGCTGCTGGAGAGCGGAAATGCCCTACTGCTGCACCTGGAAACATGAAGAGGAAGATCAGTGAGTATGACTTCTGAGTTCTATCTGTGTAGCTGCTGACTCTGTAGACGCATGGTCAGATTGGGTTCTGCAGGTTCTGGGCACACTGTAAAGCTGCTGTCACCCCCTGTAAAGAGCAAGCCAGAAGCTTCTGTGTTGGAGTGAGCAAGAATTAAAGTGAATTACTGCACAGTCTCTTTCTAATCTCATTCAGCTAATGAGACTCTGCGATAGTAGCCTGATCCCAAGCCCTGCTGGAAGCAATGGCTTTTCATGAGGTTCACTGAATTAACTGCACGGATTTGCTGAAAAGCTATGTAGCTAATGATTAAAAATGGGTAATAGGATGTCCATCTATAATTATTCTATAATCGGTAATATTCTAGTAGTAGTATATAAAGATATTAAAAGCTAGCTTAATTTTTTTGAATTTGTGAATTCTTCGCCATCACCAGACACTTCCCTACTTTTTCCCTTCTCTTTTTGCAATGCTTAAAGGTTTCATGAGTGCAATAAAGTAAGCAAAGAGTATTCTGAAATGTTATTTTGATTTTACCTAAGCATCGGTGGGATAGATCCAACTATTTGTAGACATTTATTAGATAAATTCATAAGCTTACTATTTAAGATCAGATGGGTAGTTACCATAATATTATTTAAATGTGTTGTGTTTAGCTGGCTAAATTGTAAAAGGAAAGAAAAGTACTTAGGGCTTTACAGAAAGTGCTGGCAGTAAGATAATTCTCTTAACATATCTGTAATTATCTTGACATTAATGCATATATTAGGAATACCTGATGTACTCAGTGCTGTAGATTGTATTTTCAGTGTACTTGCACTGCATTGTGCCTGGCAATTTTGTGCAATTTATTAGCAACAATAATTGTATTTTTTCCTCTAATGGTTGGCAAGAGAAACTAACTTCGCAGTAAGTTAAACATTTACCGTCGTTGTAACGCGAAGAACTGGTGATGGAAATTACTCTGCCTTTTTCTAAAGCTCTTTGTATTCCCAAAGGATTCACGGCAAGCTGTAGCAGAGCAAGGGACAAGTCACTGGGCTAGGAACCTGAAAACTGAGTCACCACTTACATAGTGACTTGGAGGAAGTAATTTCCTTTCTCTTTGCCAGTTTCCCTTCCTCTATTTTTAAAGTCTCAGACATGCAAAATAATTACATCAGTGATTAAGTAAGTAATGACATTCTCTGCAGAATAGAGATCTTTCTAAAGGCAGGATGTTTGTGGATGGCTTTCTCCATTCCTGCTATGTTGGAGTTCCATTGTGCCTTTGTGCTGCTTAAATGCGTGTGCACTTAGCAGCTGAGTATTTAACTAACCCGGGCTGGTTTCATTTTTTTCCGGCAGTGGGGAACAATGAAGTCTCAGCAATAGAATTTTGAGCGTGAGCTACAAAAGCCAAACAAGGAACTCAAGGATTTTTGTTGACATACATGCTGTTGCATCTTTACAGTTAACGCTTTTGGCTGAATTAACGCAAATACGGGTGTTCCTGCACATATGCATGTGTGTCTACTGTTGCACTATTGACACATTTTTTGAAAAAAGTGCACCCATGGGAATACTGTGCTTTTCTCTCCAGACAGACACTGTGTGGCTAGCTGTTGTTCATCCTGGTAAGCCTGGCAGACTGTTAGCCCTCACTGCCTACTCTGGCACACCTGTGCAGGGTTGGATGCCACCAGGCCCATGAATTTTATTCTTTTTGATAAAGGTACAGTTTCTCAAACTTAGACTCATTAGAAAATGCTCAGGTGCCCCTTTGTCTTTTTTTCGAAGGACTTAACAGGGAAATTCCAAAAGGTATTTTCTTCTCCCTAATTTTAATCTCCATGGCATTTACAGTGGCCTACTCACTCCGTATATTGGGAGGTTGCTCGGGAGCCATTGAAAGAAAGTGCTTTCTGTGTGGCTTATTACCATTGGCAATAGTCTTCACCTTCTTATACCAGGAAAAGTAGGTAGAACTCTTTAAGCTGCATGTGTTAGTTTCCTCACAGCCAGTTTGGTTTGGTGCAGCATATGCTACCTGTGATCATGGTACATTTTCAAAGCTCCTACTGACAGATCTTGGGATTTTGTTCGCTTTACAGCTGACTATGAGCTCACTCAACTCCAGGAAAAACTGAGAGAGACCGAAGAAGCTATGGAAAAATTAATCAACAGAGTGGGACCTAACTATGACAGGTATGTTTCAAATTACAGCATTTTAAGGAGAGGTTCTGCTCTGATTAGAAATTAAACTTACATTGGCTATATTAAAATAGCATTTTGATTGCTATTTCACATTGTAGGGATTTGATTTTACACATCACACTTGTTGTTCTGCCATTTTTGTCTTTCCAGCATCTGTTTTCAAAATAATTTTTTCCAACATCATTTTCCTTAAACAGAAAAGCAACTGTCCCTCCCCTCCCCCTTTGTACAGTGTGTTATTTGGAAGGTAATGACAGGTCTGTGTAAACAGAAAATAAAATGTCTACATTTAAAGTATATGAAACAACCTGGCTTACGTGACCAAAGTAGTATTCTGAATGATGCCTAAGCAAGCCATTTGTTTTATGTTATTTTCCAGTTCTATGGATTATTTTTCTAAATGGAAGTGCTCTTATAATCTATGGAAATGCCTGTTAGAATATCCATAAAATACTTTTTTAAGGGCAGATTTGTATAATAATCTGATTCCATAACTTGGTTCCACCTTGTAACCAGTAAATCCATGCATTTGCTTCTAAATATAAAAGTAAAAAAAGAGTTGCAAAATCAGGATTTAAAAAAATATTATGTTTGTTAATGTTTGCTATAAATCTGAGATTGCTATTCTACATTATAAAGAAACTCTGGTCTATATGTTTTTCAGAAGGAGTGTAACAACACACCGATAGGATAATGTGTAACTGCAGTGTTTGAAAATTTAAATACCATGAACGTTGAAATGATGTTTGCAAGCAAAAAAGATAGCTGTTGAGGTTGAAACGCATGTTAACTTTGTCTGGACCAGCCAGTGCTTGTTTTAACCCATTCTGCAGGAACAGTTCTGTGCCAAACGTGCACCTTATGTTCATTTAAGCTTCAAACCACATTCTCTTTGAGTGTATAGTTTTCCCACGTTGCACCTGCCCTGTATTGCGGCTGCACTCATCTCAGCAAGACAAGGTGCCAGCCTTGCCTGCGTTAGGCCAGGCTCCAGCAGGAGAACCCCTAAGCTGCCCTGCTTACGTTCGTGAAACAGAAGGATACTATTTTGGCTATTACTCACCTCTGTTTTGTAGAGCTAACACAGTGCTCTATGCATAGCTTTAAGCTGCCAGAAATAGGCTTATGAGCTGCCCAGATACTGTGCTGACACTCAGGATAGGATATTTTTTTGCTGAGAAAATGGATTTAGGGTCTGATCCAGTATTTGTTGCACTCTGTGTTACTGGCTCAGAGCCTCTATTTAGTAGAACTTCCCTTCTTTGTTCAACCAAACTATTTATATAGATGGATCTAAAGGCCTCAGGGGAAATCAGAATATGAATCTAATACAGAATTTTATATGTAGCCTCTAAAGAGAAGGGGAAGAGTACCTCTAGATGGAGTAAATAACTGTTTTTCAAATACACACAGACTTTGAAGCTTTCTTAATCTACACTGTGATACTCTTAAGTTCGGTAATACTGGATGAATGTCTTAAAACAAAATGTATGATTAGAAAGTGTGATTAAAGTACGGAATACAGTGCTAGGCTTATTCGATCTGGATGTTGATAGATTTAAATAAAAAGGAAAGAGGAAGAGAACAAATTTACTTGAGCACCATTTATTAACATGCACTTAAACAGAAATCCTTAAAACAGAAAAGGCAGAGAAAGAAACAACCCGTATCAAAATTAAACTAATGCTGAAAGACGCCAGGTGAGACCATGGCCCATTATGCTAGATGTGGCAAAGTGACTCCCAGCCTGCCAAGTGAAGTATTAGTAAACAAACCAAAGGATGTATTTTGCATTGTCACAAAAAGCAATGTATCACTGTAGCACACAGTGTTTGTAATAGTGCTGAGATCTGAGCTCATGCCTCTGTGTCCTCTCACTATATTTCAGGAGCATTCTGGCTGAACTGCTCCAGGATTCATCCTGGCTTCCTCCTTCTGGTGGAGATTCTTAGAATCCAAAGACATTCTAATTTTATATATTTTTGTCAAAAAAACCTTTGCTTTTGAAATCCAGATAAGTTTGGAAGGACAGTTTATTCTCAGATAATACTATACCATAGGAAGAAATCCTCTTTCAAAGGAATAACACATAGTGTGCTGTATGATTTTATTCTGCTTTCTTCTGTAGCAAGTGTATGTGTTTTCTTGCTGTGGCTTGTCCTGCTCATTTCTTTTTCTGTCAAAAGCGTTTGAGTGAAGTGAGGGTGGAAGATCTCTCAATACTATTAGCTGGTTTTCTCAGATGGGATAGCTAATACTGTCCTGCCCTGTGTTGTAGAAGGTAGGCAGGCAGAAACTTGGATTCCCTTTTGTTTTAATGAGGTTTGAAGACCAACCTCCAAACCAACCAAGGAGACCTCCTTCCAAACTAGCGTACCAGTTGGAATTGCTACAGCCTTAAGTACAGAAAGCCCCTTGCAGAAATGCAAAGCTTTCAGAAAGTACAAGAAAAATACTTTTAGTAGGTTGTGGCATGTATTAGAAAGGACTAGAAGCAAGGTAGAGAAAGCAAGAGAAAGAAGGATCTACCTGTCTGGGTCCTCAGCAACATAACCAAACATAAACTAAGAGATGGATAAAGATAATTGTTACCTAATGCACACACTTAAATGGGTAAGCACATAGTGCCTAAGGATATAATGATTCATAGCTCTGAGAAAATCTAGCACTCTTCCCAGCTCTTTTTTTCAACAGGTTATAAATTCAGATTATGCAGTTTTGTAATTTATCATCACATCTCATCACTGAGGGGGACCTCAGTATCTCTGCTTCCTAAATTTAGACCTGAACATAGTCCAGCGTCTGTCAGCAGAGATGAGGAACCTTGCTGGGAATGTGACGATTCAGAAATAACGACTTGATCAATGGTTGTATAGGGCTCTCTGCATTAAAAGCATGTATATTGCTTTTTTCCAGGCTTTTAGCAGAGTGTTTCGATGTTGGGACAGTCATATAATGGGTAAAAAAGGTTTCCCTACCCATTCTCACAGATGTCTTTGTTACCCATATTCTTTTCACCACTGTCTGTAAAATACGGCATTTTGAAACCACTTTAAATTGAAGAATACTTGTAAATATTTTTCTCAATGAGAGTATTGTACAGTACGCTCTTGTAAAAAAAAAAATCTTGATGTCTGGTAATTAGGTTAGAGAGAGAAATAATGCAGCTCAGTTATTTGTTCTTAAAGTCCTGTTTACCAGACTGTCAGCTGGAAAAACTGAAGTGTTTACCATAAACTGAGCAAATGTGATATGGAGGAGAGAGTGAGTGAGAGGCTGTACTCTGTGGGGTGCCATTTTTGGGCTATACCTGCAATTTAATAGAGATTCTTTTAAGTTTATGAAGCAAAAAAATACCAGTTGACATGTCTGAGATACCACGTTAGGTTACGGATTTCCACTGCAGTCATGATAGCTCTTTGGGAAATGTTCTCATCTCAGTGTAAGGATAAGAAACCTTTACTTTACCTCTTAGTGAGCACTTTGGGACTTTACAAAACATAAGCATTGCCACTATGAAAAGTAATAGGTGTGTTGGAGGTACAAACACACAGAGCAAAAATAATGACCTTTTCTTACACTGTAAACCTTTTGCATCTGTTGTCCTCTTAGTATTCATAAGTGCATTTTACTCTGGTAAATCTCCCATATGCAGGCAGCCAGATGTCTTACACATTGCCAGCATTCTACAGTAAGTCTTCCTAGAGGCCTTAAATGAAGTAGAAATAGTGCATGGGCTTTGGTTTCTCTCTCTCTAGAGGGAAAATTTCTTTTAAGCAAGGTGTATGAAGGAGCAGTACTCTGAAACACAGAGCCCTTGTGTTGCAGTAAGGCAGTAGTGCTTTCTAATGGGAGTGTCCAGCATATTAGGAATTTTCCTATATGAAATGCCACAGTAATGCAGCTGCGTTGATTGATCCTATTATCTGAGCTAACATATCTCCCCATTGTGCTAAGCAGATAGGCCTCTCTGTCTTCATCCAGATGATATATATTCAAATTACATACACTTTTTGTCTATAAAAGGAGGATTAGTTTGGCAGGTCTATTACAGCTTCTGTCAAAGGCAGCTAGCTGATGAAACCATTTCTTTTTGTGTGCCTCTTAATTCACATCTCAGATTCTACAATCTGCATAGCCCAGGCTTTTGAGAAGATGCTGTCTCACGCCTTCGCTTGTTCTGTGGAACAAACTGCCACTGCAACTTCGAGGGGACTCGGTGCGACCTCCATATAGCATTGGGGCTGGTATCAGGTTTTCAAACTGTGAGGCAAAGTGCCCCTTAGGGGAACGACAGGGAAGTGATGTTTAGCCTTGTGATCTCAGTCAAGCAAATTAATCTGGTTAGCTGCTAATGAAACCAGTGGGCCTGCTCCTGAGCTAAGTTCAGTTACAGGCAGCTGTGCGTGCAGCTGTGCACGAAGTCTAGCCCAGGGTCAGCACTTTGATCACCATCGCACAAACCAGCAGTATGATGCTAATCTCTTTGGCTTTAAACCAGTATGACTGCTGCTTTTGGTGGAGCATCAGTCCCGTATATGTAGAGTAGCACAAAGTGCCTAATGAAGTGCTGCTGCAGTCATGGCAGTTAGAGGAAAAACTGAAGATGGACACTGCAAGTTTTCACGCTTATGAGAATTCAGGTGCCTGAAACAAGGTTTAGGTAGATACTGATCACCTAACTCCAAAGTCATTGATATCTTTCCTGCTCCCGTCTTCCCATCTCACCCCTAAGATCCACTGAGCAGCTAGCTGTCTAAGCCTGGAGATAGTCTGTCTGATGGTCTGGAGATCACCAGAGGTCATCTGTCTGACTTCACATACCGCCTGCAGTTCAGCATTCTGTGCATGCTGAGGGCCACCCTTTCTGAGTAACTAGGGGCATTAATAGGTCCTGCCTAAAACGTGGCGAGATTGAAAAGCACTGGAGTAGTTCCTCAGTCCCCTGAGAGCCTTGAGCTGGCATTTACGCAGAGATCAAACACCTGGTCAAGAACACCTTGAAACTCAAGATGAAACAAGAACAACAGTCAGAACTGTTTTAACCCCCGGGTACAGCCAGTGTCTGTCTTATTCTGACTTGCTGAGGTAGTAGAGCTCAGATCACCACCCTCTGAATACAACTTTTTTGTCCATTAGATTTTTAGGAGGCTGTTTATTCCAGAGAAAATAACATGTAATAACTACATGATCTTATCTGTTGGAAGCAGTTATGTTACAACAGTAAGTAATTGCATTACCCGAGCAGTAGTAATTACTAGAATCAGCAGTGTAGAACCAGTCAGAATTAGAGTTAGCTTTTAACTGGATAAAAATCTCAGTCCTCTCCCACTCTCCCTCTAATTCTAAAGGGCAAGTTAAATGTAACACCTTTTCATTTTTAAATCTTCCTTCCTGTTTCTCCTCCCAGCTCCCCTCCAGGCAGCATTGTTGACAGGGTATAATAACATGATGATTTGTGCAACTGAAATTTCTTAATGAGGCCTTGAACATTTAATACCTTTAATGGTCATAATAAGAGACTACTAGACTCTTGAGACTAATGTCTGTGTGAGACGTTTTGATCAGCCCCACAAGTTGTTTTAAATGTTGCATAGGTTCTGAATTGCATTTTCTTACAATGCTTCAAGCAAGGCATGACCTTCTAATTCTCACCTAAATTTCTCTAGTGTCTTTTGCACCACAACTTTACTTGTGTGCCACTTTCATCTTGCGCTCACATTGGCTGTACCTGCCTTCCTTTACCTGTTTTAAATTTTCAGGCTTTCTGGATAAATGGATATAAATGGATATAAACCTTTATACTGAGCTGAAGTGCAGACCACATGCAGGTAGATGATTATAGTGATCATACTGCAGCCAGGATTCCTCAGACAGTGCTTCTGGGATGGACCAAACAGTTGGATTCAAACTCTGTTAGTAGTTTGTAATAATAGCGGACTGAATACTGGTGTCTAATATTTTCTAGCAGGACTCAGAATGTTACAACAGACCAGGAAAAAAGGCTACTTCAGCAACTCCGGGAAATTACTAGAGTTATGAAGGAAGGAAAATTCATAGATGGCATCTCTCCTGAGAAGGAAGCTGAAGAAGCTCCTTACATGGAGGATTGGGAAGGTAAGCAAGAGCCTTTCTTACCATTACTCTGATGAGAAAAATTGAAATAAGGATTACTTAGTCCCTGATCCTTTCAAAAAATGTTGTTAGCTTTATCCTTCCTTTTCAGAAGTCAGTTTTCAAAACTTTCCAAGAGATGGTTTGTTTTTCCAACCATAATAGAAAGAACATAAATTTTGAAGCATCCAGCATTCCCTTTAGTGTAAACACTACACTATCTGCTGCCAAAAGTGGCATATGAATATTCACATATGCTCCATCTGCTGCTGGGTCTTGGCTGCGGAAGGTTTCTATTTTTCCCTTTCCTTGCTGAGCTAGATTTCATGCAAAATCATAAACCCCTTGGAAATCAGATTCAATATGTTTTGGATAACTTTACTACTGATTAGTCATTCTTTCTTTGCTCCAGTGTTATAAAAGCCAACTGCAGGAAGCCTGTCCTTTAAAAATTCTTTATTTTTATGTCCTTTCTGTTACTTGATGCTTACTTGTTACATAAATGTGTTTTCAAGATATCCTAGTTGAGTTGCTCACTATTATAATTTTAAATGCAGACTTAATTCCTTGCTCTTTAAGAAGCTTTCAAAAATGATCTAAAACCTAAAGCATAAACAGTGGCCTCAAGCTCTGTTTTCTGAAGTCAAGTTCATGATGCATTTTCTAAAATGAAATGCACAAAGTCGTTGACATACCTGTTTTTTTCAGCTTCATAAATAATGCTGTTTATAGTGAAAGTCTTCACTCAGTCTGTAGGCAGAAACAAAAAGAAAAGGATCTATTTAAAGATATAAGACATGCAATTTTCACCTGTTAGTCTGCCATAGCTTTCAGCAAGGCTAAGATAGTCACTCCTGAAAGTCAGGGTTGATATCCTGGTTCCCTAAAAATAAGTGGAGTTTTCTCATTATCTCCCAAGAAGTCATGTTTTGCACATTCTCGCTATGGATTTAATACTGTGACATTTACATGGCATTAAATAGATGACACTCATACTGGCAGTGCTAAAAACAGCTGTTCTGACAAACTTGTGCATCCACCACTGAAGTCAGTACTGCTTTTAAATTCTGATAACACTTCAAGCTGCGTATCACTTTATTCCTAAGGTTATCCAGAAGAGACCTATCCTGTCTATGACAATTCTGGTTGCTTCAAGCGCAAACAGGACACAATCCTTGTAGATTACCCTGACCCGAGCCAGCCCTCTGCAGAAGAGCTGGCAGAAAGAATGGAGGGCACAGAAGATGAGGAACATCTGTGCAATGAAACGCTGCTAATGGATCTCACCATGGGAAGGGGCGGTCATGATTTAATGCAGAAAAAGGACGAGGTCACTGGCATCAGCGAAGAGGAGGGGGACCTTCATCATAGCCAAAGCAGCGAGGAGTGCTGCTGTTGTTATCAGGGTGATGATCCTGCTGTTATAGCAGAGAATGCTGGATTCCACAACGAGAGCTGCAGCGAAGCAGAAGAGTCACCCCAAGAGGACCTGTCTGTGGAGTCGGAAGATGAAAATGCAGTCCTGAAGAAGCAGAAGGCCAGTGATTCGGATGAAACAGGCACACTGAGAAAGCGCAACACAAAAGGACTTGAGCAGTGAGGACAATAGTAGATGTTACCTAGATGATGAATGTAGAGGTCATAAACTGTCATTTGTGTGGTTTTAGTTCCCAGTGAAGACTTCCCTGTGTTCATCTTCTTGTAGCAGCTTCATTCCCGTGGTACCAAATCAGTCACATCATCTACTTGAACTGGAAGCCAGTGTCCTCTTCCATGCAGTCTTGTCGTGGCTTACCATGACGTTGCCAGCAACGCTTTGTCCTTGCTTTTTGGAGACTGGTATCTTGGGGCAGATTATGCAGGTCAGGTATTTGTGATTCTTTCCTTTCTAATTCTGAAGAAACAGTCCTCAGTTTTGCCCTTTGTCATCCCAGAGTTAACCAAATGTCTCTTCTATCTTTCTCAAAAATGATTGTGTGCTACTAGTTATGAAAATTAATCCAATCCCTATATAGTTATGAGATTACCAGGAAGCTGGAGGAAAAGGATGCCTTCTTTCTCCTGCCTGAATGTTAACTGATCTGCAGAGCAGACTACAGTCACACACGTGACTGATGCGTCATTGCTGCTGTACACCCAAGAAACTGTTGTTGCTACAATCCACAGAATTCATACGCTACCCCAGCCCACTGCCCAGCTCACTCCATGCTGCGGCACCAGTACCCTAATCTATGTCGTGCTGCACAAAGAGCGTGAGCAAGGCTGAAGTGTTTAGAGTTGTTCTTTGTCTTTGCCATAGCTGCGGTGAAACTCCCAGATGAGTGCAGGAACTGAACCGTACTTTGTGTCAGAGAAGAAGACTAAAGATATCCCTGGGGATTAAAAAACTCAAAAGCAGCAAGAAGATCTGTCCTTAAAAGTAGGGAAGAGAGCGAGGGTGAACCTCTGACTGAAAAGAAACCCTGCATCTTCCAGGCCCCCAGAACCTACTTTGGTGGCCTCCGACGCCTCCTGTTGTGCCGGCACAGCGGCCTGAAGGATGCCAGACCCTCTCCTCCCCTCTCCCTGGGACTCCGTGCAGCGGGGACGGCACCTCCCCACGCTCGGGATGGGGAAGGGCCCATGCAACACTTGGAAAGAGCAATTTTTTATGGAGTGCTAGGAGACCTTGTGCAGCTGGCCATGCCTCCTTTTCGCACCGGTGGGGTGTCTGGGTGCTTTTCCCCTTCCCAGCCCCTGGGAGCCAGGTCAGTGGGGGGGTCAGTGAGGACCCCCGGCCCTCCTAGAACACCACTGCCACCATCTTGTCCCGGGGAGCCCAGGCGCACGAGGGGAGGCGGAGGGCAGACCCTGTGCCCAGGGGCAGCAGAAGAGCACAGAGGAGTGATCCCCAGGAAAGGAGCCCTCAGCTCCCCGACCCCCCTCCTTTTCTGACATGAGACCGTCTTTCAGGCCACAGGACCCCAACGCCCAGAACAGCCATATTGGACCACACGCGTCCCCATTGCAGTGGCCTTCTGGTGTCACAAGCCGCCTCGCTGCTGTTCGCTCTGGGCTCTGTAAACACGGGGACCCTGGCAGCTGGCCCGCCATTTGCTGAGCTTCGAGGCCCTCAGGTTCCAAGGATGCCTGGAAACACAAGGTCCCAGAGCAGTGTGTGGCTGCCCATCTGCGTGTGAGGGAGAGGACACGTGGCCGCAGGAGCACAGGGGAAGAGGAGGCCTCAGACAGGGGGCACCATCTGCCATGTGGACCATGGGGTGATGGTGTGGAGCCCGTGGGGGTGACTCTGCCCGCAGATCAAGCACGGATGCAGGTGGGTCCCCCTCCAGCACAGCTCCCCGGGGCACCGCTGCGCCGTGCCAGGGCTCCCCTCCGCGATGCCGCAGGAGCGCCCGGCCCAGCCGCCGCAGCTGCCGTGAGCTGGGAGGCCCAGCCTCCGCACCGGCCTCCTGCGAGCTCACCCCTTCCATCTCCCGCCATCAGCCATCACGGTGTTCATTGCCACGGTGGGGTGAGCCCTTCCTTCTCATCCCCTCCCCTATTTAAAAAAAAATCCCAAACCACCAGTAAACCAAGAAAACAGCAGTAAAAATGCTTTCCCCTGCTCCTGTTTAGTACTTTGGTGACTGCATCTGGCCTGCCCTGTCCCCTCCCAGTCTCCCCAGCCCAGGAAGGACCCTGATGCCTTGGAGGTGGCGAGGGGTCGGGGCACCCAGCACACGAGCGCAGGCTGCAGGACCTGCCTCCCTCCGCTCCTTGGGGTGGCGAGGCACTGGCACGGGCTGCCCAGAGAAGCTGTGGATGTGCCATCCCTGGGAGTGTTCAAGGTCGAGCTGGATGGGGCTTGGAGCAACCTGGTCTGTTGGAAGATGCCTGTCAGCCTCACCTCTGTGCCTGGAAGGTGATGAACAGATCCTCCTGTAAGCTAGGAGTGAGCCCAGGACATCAATATTTGGCTTCAGGACTGACGCCTGCACTGAAACCTTGGTTTTGAAACCATGGAAGAGCCTTCAACAGACAAGGTATGCTGGGACCTGACGGGATCCACCTGTCCCTGTAGGGAAAACATGTCTTTGGGCGTAAACTGGTGGGGCTGATCGAGAGACCTTTAAACTGTAATCAGTATGGGGAGGGGGTGCCAGTGTTAAGTACGTTAATAGCAAGAGGGAGATCTAAAGACAACATTGGACCTATACTTGTTGAAGATGGTCATCTGACTAATGGGGATGAAGGAGAAGCAGAGGCATTCAATGCGTTTTTTGCCTCGGCCTTTAATAATATTGGTAGACCTTGGGCTGCCGGGTACCTGAGTCGGAGGGCCGTGACTGAGGGAACAGCGGCTTTTTGTTTGCAGACACTGGAGTTGTAGGGGACCAGCTGTAGCAGCTGAATGTTCACAAGCCCGTGGGGCCTGCTGGGATTCATCCCAGAGTGCTGACGGAGCTAGTGGATATTACGGCAGGATCCCTTTCGGTCTTCTGCCAAAGGTCTTGGGAGGCTGGGGAGGTCCCGGCTGGCTGGAAGCTGGCCAGTGTTATTCCAGTCTACAAAAAGCGCATGAGGGAAGACCCAGGGAGCTACAGACCTGCTAGTCTAACCTTAGTTCCTAGAAAACTGAAAAATCGTCGAGAAGATTATACTGAGTGCTATTGAAAGGTATTTAAAGAATAATGCGATTATCAGGCACGGTGAACATGGGTTCACAAAGGGAAGGTCCTCTTGAGTTTTATATCCTTCTGTGATAAGGTCACCCACCCAGTGGATGAAGGGAAGGCAGTGGGTGTAGTTTTTCTGGATTTTAGTAATATTTTTTTTTTTATACTGTCCACCACAGCATCCTTCTGGACAAGTTGTCCAGCTGTGGGATGAGCAGGTTCACGTTGTGCTGGGTGAGGAACTGGCTGAGGGGCAGGGCGCCAGGGCTTGTAGTGAATGGGGCTACGTCTGGGTGGCAGCCAGTCACTGGCGGTGTTCCTCAGGGTTCAGTTCTGTGCCCAGCCCTGTTCAATAGATTTATCGGTGCTCTGAGTGCAGGAGTTGAGTGCACCGTGAGCAAGATTGCTGGTAATGCCAAAC
This sequence comes from Falco cherrug, assembly GCF_023634085.1. Taxonomy (NCBI): domain Eukaryota; kingdom Metazoa; phylum Chordata; class Aves; order Falconiformes; family Falconidae; genus Falco; species Falco cherrug. The sequence continues at coordinate 30,705,114 of NC_073706.1, forward strand.
TGGGAGGTGCTGTTGACTTCTGAGGACAAGATGCCTTGCAGAGGGAGCTGGATAGCTGGGGGCATTGGGCAGTGATTAATGGGATGAAATGTAACAAGTCCAAATGGCAGACTCTGCACCTAGGACAGAGTGACGCCGGGCACAAGTACGAACTGGGAGAGGAGCGCTGGGGAGCAGCCCTGCAGGAAGGGACCCGGGGTGCTGGTCAGCAGCAGCTCAGTACCAGTCAGCAGCGTGCCCTGGCAGCCGGGAGGGCAAACCCCATGCTGGGGGGCATCGAACACAGCATCGCATCAAGAGCAGCGACTGTCCTGCTGTATTCGGCACTGGGGCGGCCTCACCTGGAGCGCTGTGCAGTTCTGGGCCCCACAGTTTAAGAAGGATGTGAAGGTCCTTGAATGCGCCCAGAGGGGGGAACACAGCTGGTGAAGGGGCTGGAAAGCATGTCCTGTGAGGAGCAGCTAAGGACTTTGGGTTTGTCTAGTTTGGAGAAAAGGGGGCTGAGGGGTGACCTGACTGCTCGCTACAGCTTCCTGAGGAGGGGAGGTGGAAATGGGCATGCTGAGCTCTTCTCGCTGGTGTCCAGTGGCAGGATGTGTGTGAATCGCTCAAAGCTGCTCCAGGGGAGGTTTAGACTGGATACGAGGAAGCATTTCTCTGTGGAGAGGGTAGTCAAACACCAGAACAGGCTTCCTGGAGAGGTGGTCAATGCGCCAAGCCTGTCAGCGTTTAAGAGGAATTTGGGCAATGCCCTTAATACCATGCTTAACTTGGTCAGCTCTGAATTCAGCAGGCAGTTGGACTAAATGATCGTAGTGGTCCTTTCCAATTGAGATCTGTTCTGTTCTGTTCTATGGGCCATGGAGGACAGGGAGGTGATTCAAGACAGCCGGCACAGCTTCACCGAGGGCAAGTGTTGCCTGACCAACCCAGGGGCCTTCTACAGGGGGGTGACTACATCTCTGCACAAGGGAGGAGCTACAGGTGGCGTCTGTCTGGATTTCGGTAAGGCCTTTGGCACAGTCCCCCACAACTTCCTTCTCTCCAAATCGGACAGATAGGGATTTGATGGATGGACTGCTGGGTGGATGAGGCAGTGCCTGGATGGTCACGTCCAGAGTGCACTTGTTAACAGCTCAATATCTGGCTGGAGATCAGTGACGAGTGGTGTCCCTCAGGGGTCCATACTGGGACCAGTACTGTGTAGACAGTGGGATCGAATGCACCCTCAGCGGATTTGCAGATGATGCCAAGCTGAGTGGTGCGGCTGGCACACCCGAGGGATGGGACGCCATTCAGAGGGACCTGGACAAGCTGGAGAAGTGGGCCCATGGGAACCTCATGAGGTTTAACAGGGCCAAGTGCAAGATCCCGCAGCTGGGTCAGGTGTATCGAGACAGGCTGGGGGGTGAAGGGGTTGAGAAAAGCTGGACCTGAGCTGGCAGTGTGCCCTCGCAGCACAGAAAGCCAACTGTATCCTGGGCTGCATCCAAAGAAGCGTGGCCAGCAGGTCAGGAGAGGGGCATCTGCCCCTCTGCTCCACTGTGGTGAGGATGTCCCTACTCCCGGCAGGGGGGTTGGACTAGGTGACCTTTAAATGCCCCTTCTCACCTGAACAATTGATTAGTCCTGGAACTTGAGAAGTACTAGAACTGTTTTGAACAGCTCGTTTGATTACATATCTTCTGTTTAACAACATGTATGTGTAACCACTACGGGCCGGCTGTATTCCGAGATCATCAGGGTGTATCCCGAGTGTATTTGGGGGAAAAAAAGAGCATCTTGCCCTAGATACACCAGTTGGGATTGTTGCTCAGTGAGTGTCTGCTTGGAACGATCTCGTATTTTGTTTTGCCTGGTTGTTTTTTCAGGTTATAACTGTAGCCTTATTGTAACTTGCTTATGCTAGTTACAAATAATGCCAAAATTAATTCATAGTACAGGAAGAGAGAAAATAAGAGGAAACACATTGAATACTTTGTTTTATTAGGAGTTTATTTATTTTTGCATCCTTTTGTAAGCCAGCATTTGTTTTGGTTTTGCTTCAGCACATTCTGGACTGTTTCAACAGTCTGTCTCTTTTAACCATGTCAGTAGTTTGACCCCTCGCTATGAGCAGGGCCAGTGTTTGCTTCACTGGGAATCCCCACTGCACCTTTGTCACACCTGGGAGCTGATACACAGCATTTCTGAGTACCGCGTTTTATTGAGAGGAATGTGTTAACACCAAAGACAGCCCTTAGAGCAGCATTCATTCTGCTGCAGGTACCGTCTTCTGTCCATCCCTCGGTGCCTGTAACAATGCTCTCACTGCTGAAACACTCCTCGAAGCCACACGAGTGGAGAGACGAGTGAGTCAAAGGATGGGACAATGGACAGTTTCGGTTCTTCTGTAGAAACAGGCTGGCTGGCTGGATTGATCCAGCTGCGTGACTTGCCAGGCGCACAGCCTTTACCTGGTAACTTGCCAGCAGCCTGTGCTGCCTGCACCGCACGGCTGCTGCAGACACAGCAGTAGTCCAGCCCACTGCCATGAGAAACAAGGGTGCCACCTCAGTCTGCTGCAGCTGACAAATGTGGAACTCACGTAATTTTACCTGTCTACACAAATACATGCTTATGGTGTACTTCAAATTCCTGCTGCCTGTAAAGGTACGTGAAATTTAAAAGGTTCACTGTTTTCATCTGCATTTGGGCAAGGGCAAATTTGTGCAAGACATTGTAAAAGCATGACAAAGTGGTTTTATTTGTGAAGTACAAGGTAGCATTTTTTAACAGCTGCTTTTGTACATTAAGAATCTGAAATGTAGTGAATAACGAAGTCCACACTCCAAGATGTGATGCTGACTGCTACAGACGGCACCCGAATAATCGTGCTGCTGAGGCCAGCTCAGCTCACGAGCACACCCAGTGAGTCACTGTGTGCACACGTTGTACTCTTACACTCGCAAACACGGGGTGCAGGTGAACGTTTCTGTAGGCATTTTGGTGGTCGGTGTTCCTGTACTGAGTGAGTACAGGCCTTGATACAGGACTGAAAATGGAGCCACACGTGGATGTCATGGTTCGCTAAAGGCAGCCTGCCGTACTAACGGGACCCTCGCTGCAGTAGTGGGAGGCATCTGAATCCTCGCACTGTGGTGTGGAGCAAGGACCGCCAACCTCAGTTATCCCGAGGGTGGCCTAACCAGCAGGCTGTCCGCTGGTGTCCATCAGTATGTCCTTCGGAGCTCTTCCACTTGGCACGGCGAGTTATATTCTCCTTGTATCGGTGAGAGAAACGTAGAGCAATTTGTTTGTGTGTAACATACTAAGCTTCCCAATAACAAAGTTTTAATTCCTATAGTACAGTCTGGTTTTTGACCTTGCTGTCTTCCACCTTACGGAAAGGTCATTTTTGGCAGACAGTTGAGTCTGGAATTTCTTTCCAAGCCCCTGTGTCCTGTGAGTTAGTCTGGTGAGCCAACACAGTCCCCACAGGCGCACCAAGCACGTGAGTCAAGAAACACCCTATCGCAGCACTAGTGAAAAAAAAAACCAACCCAAACCAAAATTAAGAACCAGTAAGTTTTCCTTTACTAACACAGAGACCAGTTGTTAGGGCTGCTTTTAATACGTGTGGCACAACATGCTTTGTATGTCTTTGCAGCACCAGCAGGAGGAAACGATGCTCATGCAGGCTGGCTGTGCAGCGTCAGAGGCTTGACAGCTCAGCCCTGAAGTCTCCATTGCCCTGGCAGCCCCACGCCAGGTACCAGTAACTGCGCTCTAAACGGGGCCAGCCGCACCTCGTACAGCAGCTTACCAGCAGCTCTCGAACTATGTTCCTCCTGTTCATATGGCACTGCTTCTTCTCTCTTTGCTTCAGCTTTCTCCCCTCCAAAACAGAGATGTCTATTTAGGTAAGCATTTTAGAAAAGGATCATCTCATAGGTGCGGCCAGCATTCTTAACTATTCATTGTTTGCTTTCAGCAGAGAGCATTCATAATTGGAAGAAGAACTTACGTGACAAAAAATCAGGATTCTCGAACCATTAAATAAGTAAATCAAAATCACAGGTCAGAACATCAGCAAACCCAGGACTTCGGAAAAAAATTGTAGAAGTTCAGCTGGACACCCAGTGGAAGCAGTCAGGCTTATTAAAAGCCACATGCCCTTTTACTTACAGTGTTCCCCACCTAGCAGATTAAATGGCTATACTTTTTATTAAAGCTAGAAGAAAACAGCACGTGTTGTTTAAACTAAATATTTTGATAAAACTAGATTTTTTTAAAAAGTGCGTAATTCTTCCTGGATATTTGTTAATAGTTACAGATCATTTCAGGTATTCCATGGGATCAGAAAAAAAGTACAAATATAAGATCAGTGCTGGTCCCAAAAATACTGTAAAGATGACTAGTTATCGAACAGTATTTGGAAAACATAAACCTGTATGATGTTTATGACCTAACTCACTGCATTAGTGATTTATGTTCGTATGTTGGATTCTTTCCTTTTCCAGCTAAGAAAATTACAATTAACTTTGAGGTCACAGAACAATCTAGTGCACTAGTCCTCTATTTAAATTATTTTTACTTGCACATCCCAGTAAAAATGCTGTTTCCAACCTCATGTATACTGGACGAGAGCCCTGGTTAAGGGTTACAAAATTCCCTGTTTTTCAGTGGTTATATACCTACCACGTATTTCAAAGCAAATGAATGCAACATCAGCTCAGACAGACTGAGCTCCTGTGTACAAATGCAGCTGGAAAGGCTGGTCTAGTCAAGTGATTTTTCTCATCTTTGGAGCTTCACCATTTTTCAGGGGGGACAGAGATTCCTGGAGAGCAAATAGACACCTGACACTATGTTCATTTTTCTCAGTTAACTTCCCAGGACAGCTTAGGCAGTGCCCAGAGACAGCTTCTCCTCTGCTGTAACTACTGCTGTGATCCATCACCTGTCAAAATGCAAGATTACCCAAACCTGTGTTGCTCCTGACAGAGGAAACTGTGAGCCTCCCGATACTGACAGTTTCACAGATAAAAAGGTTTGTGCCAAGGTTCACTAAGCTTGTAGTCAGAAATTTTTCTGATGTTTAATCTGACCGTGCTTTGAATTAGTTCTGTCAGTCGGCGCTATGGAGGACAGATGCTTCTCTTCTGCTTTCCAGTAGCTTTTTACATGTTTGAAGCTTGGGCGTTTTAGTAATTGTGCAGTTGATCATTCCTGCCTAAGCATAGTTTTTTTGCTCTTGTCCTTACTGAACTGCATCCCGGGTTTTTCTGACCATTTTCCAGACTAATTTTGGTAGAAATGAGCGGGCCGAAAATTCAGTCCTTAATTAGTTGTCTGTCCTTAAAACCAGCTACACCTGGAAGGAGTCGGCTTACCCCACAGCAAACAGCACTGAGGTAGCAGGAACAGGATGCGATCATCGGGCGGGGGGGACCTAAGGCAGCACGCAAGTGGGCCTCTGCGCGGCCGCATCCATTTGGAATCTCACTGTCCTCTTCATGAAGATGGGTAAGAGGAGTATTTCTACAGTGTGTACCAATTTCAAGTCTCTGGGCTCACAGTCTGAGCAAACTTACAGGCTGAGAAGGATGATGCACCTGGGAAAGTCGGGACTGATAGCATAGCGCATACGGTTCTGTGTTTTGTTCTGAATTCATATTGGTGTTGAAGGTAAAAATACAGTTTAAACAGCACTGGAAACTCCTTACGTGAAATAACCTCCATAACTCTGTGTAGGTAATTTATCAAGGTGTTTCTGACCTTGGCTAGGGAAAGACAGCATTGTTTCAAACAAATGAAGTTTAATATTTCCGCTCAGCGTTCTGTATTGACAAATATGAAATAGGCAAGGTAAATTACATGAAAACACAAAAGTCAGTCGTCGTACGTAATGGTAAACAAACACATTTACTCCAGAATACCAAAGAGTTTCTTAAAAAAATTTACTTTGTAAAAAGCGCATTCTTGCAGGTTTATCTAAAAATCTATAGAAGTCTGAACAAAAAAGACTGGTTAAATTATTGGTTCTCACAATTAAGACTCTTTTTTTTGTCAGTTTTGATATTTCCCACTCTTTAAACCCCATATAATGTAAAGAAACCTATACCGTTACATACTCAAGTTCTACTGTGTATCACTGGTTTATTTAAGAAATGTAGAAAGATGAAAAAATTAAATAAATCCTAACAAAACTGCCCATTCCTTCTGGGGACAGAAACATTCATGTAGCACTTACATATTCTACTTCTCAAAGTTTAAATAAACAAGTCAGAAACAAAGGTGTATTTCTCTTTACAGGCAGATATAGTCCCAACACATTCCAAAATGGGCATTTCTGCAGCTGTTTCCAAGCACTGGATCTTTCAGACTCTCATTAGTTGGATGAAGACAGCATTGGGAAATAAGAAACAGTTCGGCATCTACTGGGAGCTCCCAGAAATAAACCACCTCAACATTATTTCCTTTCTGAGATACTTCTAAAGGTGTGTCAAATTACAAAACATCCTCCACAGGTAATTTTTCCTGTGTTCCCCTACTCCTGAGTGTAAGAAATTATTCAAAAAGGGAAAGGCAAAAGCCTTGTAACGATGGGGTACAGGCTGACTCACTGCATGGATCAATCCCACTGGGAAGTCAGCTCAAAAGAGAAAGGAAAAGCGGTCAGGCTATCAGTAATAGATACAGACACTTACACAGAGACCATTAGAGAGGTATTTTTTAAAAAAAAATCTTTTCCACAGAAGGATTTCACTTGTTCAAAAGTATTTTAAAAGAAGTTTCAAATAGAAGACTAGTTTTAGAAATATTTTGCAGTAATGAATGCCAAGACAGTATCATGGTTTATGCTGTCAGTTTGAACAGTAGGAAAGACAACTGAGTAATTCCGATACCACCAAAGGAAATTTCTTGACTATATATGTATGTATGTATATATGTGTATGCACAGCACAGATGTTTGCACATCTAACATTGGAAAATGTTGAGAAAGTTGTAAATTAAACCCACCCCTAATACCGAGAATCCTGCCGTACTGGGCAGGTGTGTATGTCCGCTCGATATAACTGCCAGTTGACCTTATTTTCATGTCACCAAGTGCAGGATTTTTTATTTGAAATGAACTGTTAGTTTCAATCCCAAGAAAGGAATTTTTAAGATACTAACAAAATTAACAAAGCTCCAAGATTTGTCATCTTTCCTGCATGTTTTACAGTCAAACACTGTAAGAGGTTTGTCTCTTAGGGAAACACCCTGTGGGATTTGCTAATCTTGGGCAGGGCCAGTTATCCAGTTTTATCCTTTAAAACGTGGGCAACTGTTAGCAGTGTTTTGTTTTTCTAAATGCTCTGTTTAGTTACAGTAATGACATCATAGAACATGATGGCACATTTAATAGAAAAGGTCAGCTTCTTCACACACAGACATTTTAGATTCCTCTTTGAATCTGAAGATTCAAGAGGTGGCTTCACGGGTTGTACGTAAGCACAAAGTTTGGCCTTCCTTCCAAACCCAGTTTTCTGAAGCATTCATGACAGTAATGCCCAATTTTTGAGATCCAGATAAGCCCACGTTTAAACAAAGACAGGCAAGATGGCATTAGGATTCTCGTAGGGATGCACAAGCGTGTCATGGAGACAAACAGAAGTTAGAAAGAAACGTTCAGTCACACCAGCAGGCTTTGGATTAGGCCTGAAACAGACATAAATGGGTGAAAATGTCATCATGAAGAGATCTGCACGTCAGTCGAGCTGTTTGGGAGAGAAACAAACGGTGTGGGCAGAGTTCTTACCAATGTAATGCAACGTAAGCAGTGACCATCATAGTCTGCCACTGAACACTGAAATCCATGACTCACTCTAAGCGATGCCAAGCAGCGTGCCAATTCTCTGGCAAGAAATCACCCTGCTGTCGTTCCCCAGCACATACTGCTGCCTTGCCCGCATGCTGGACTTCCTCCACGTCGTTGCACTTTCGTTTGCTTTTCTGTAACTGAACTCCTTGGATTGTGTATTCCTTTTTCTGGGCTTAGGGCTCAATATAGTGCACGTACAATTTTAAAAAGTGTTATCTTCTTATATGCAATGCAAACACATGGAAAGGTCAGATAACTTAAAAGAGCCACAGGTCCTGGTTTTTGCCTTCAGGAGGAGCTCTTTCTTCGGTATTAGGAGAGCTGTATCTTAATGGCTTTGGTTCTGCAGTTTCTTTGCTAAGCTTCCACGCACGCCTTTGCAGCCATGTCCTGTGACTGGTGACAAGCACACAGGGTGGGAAACAGCACACGGTGAAAAACACGCACTGTACACAGCAGGATGACAGTAAGCACGTAAATGGTTGCATTCTTAGTGATAAACCCGTCCGTAATAAACCTGTTGTGTGTGTTTTTCTACATGGTGGCTGCTTGCATGAGTGCTAAAAGAGGCTCTCATCCTCCAGATCCAGGCAGATATAAATGAAGAAGAAAAAGAGAAAAGAAGATTATTTTCTGAGAAACAAGCATATATCTGGTGGGCAAATAAACCTAGTTATACTGGCAGCATTTATACCACACTCCGAGTGTCAAACTCTGCTATACTAGTGAAGCACTTGCTTTCAGCATACAGTCCCCAGATCCCTGGCATTCACAAAATCCAAAGAAGGAAGCACACTGTGGTCACAGAGCTTAAATTCATACAGGTGGCAGTAAGTCAGAGAGTGCTGCAAACCCCCTGCAGCAGAAAAAGAGGACTTCGGAACACAGCCCTTAGCGTGTAGGTGCTGAGCTGTGCGAGTACCATTCAAGGAGCCAGCTGTTCAAAGTGCTGTACTGTAAGCCAGAATTGCCACGCTGGAGAACGCGGAAGGATGAGGCCCTTTACATATGTTCTCCAGTATTTTGGTCTGTAACCTATTCAGCACTTCAGAATTCACCAATAACCTTGAACTGCGCAACGTGACAAATAACCCCAGTGAGGATTACCCAACTGGAACTGAAAGGCCACCCTACTTCAAAATGAGAGCATATACACAGGGATTTAACACACTCCAATTCACAGACGCTAACTTTATAGGTGTCACTGCCTTAGCCTTCTGGAGTGTCCCCATATGGAAAAACCTGTACATGTTTGAAACAAGAGAGTTGTAGATGGGGAAAAAAATAAAAAATCAAAGGGCTTAGAACAAGGGAAGTATAGTAACACACGTTACTAAGAAGCCGAAAAGCATCTATCACCTGCAAGAAAGTATTTGAAGCGATACCAAATAGGAATGCATCCTCACGGGCTTGTGCTATGTAAAAGACTGAATAACCAGTGCTTTTGAAATCAGTTGTTTAAAAAAACAACAAGAAACCTTGTCGTAGCATCACTGAATTCAGGAACTCCTGGGAATCCTTCCTAGTTAAAGAGCCGTATTTTAAGACATTGTTTTTAAGACATATTTTAAGACCTTTTTAAGACATTGTTACAAATCTTGTAAGAGTAAGCGTCGCTGCTGTAGCCCTACATAAAATCACAAGTTAGAATTGACAGTACACAGCATTTCTGTATCTTCAGGGTATTCTAGAACACTGAATCTCCAAATACATACAGTTAGGAATGAAATACAGCCCCCCCCCCCTATTTTTTTTTAACTTCGGGAAACTCAGTGGGCCTGATTTAAGTTACTTTTCAGTTCCTGACACTTGCACAGCAGCCTCACGTTTGTTCTGGGCCATCCTCATAAATTAATATGCCTGAAACATGATTTCAGCGTAATTCCAATTGCCTGATGAGAACTCTGTGTAATGTGGTTTGGTTTTCCAGTATTCCAAAATAAAGTGAAACAGTTTAGTCTTCACAGTGAAGTTCCAAAGAGGGACCCTCTGTCTACTAGTTGGTCACCCACGGCAATAGCTACAGCACAGGATTAGGGACTAAGAACTTAGTTCTAGAGCCAGCTCTAAAAATAACTCTTTTGTTTGTCTGTTTGCTTTGATAAGCTGCCAATCGCACCTGCACTGCCTTTAAAAGGCCAGTAATACTTACCTGCTGCCCCCGGGCTGCTGTAAGGCTTTACTGGCTGACGTGTAGCGTCTGCGAAGTGTTTGCTGAAGTATTGACTAACCCAATCGCAGACTGAACCCCGGCTGGGAGATACTGCAATAAGCATAGAAGTATCAAGGGGAAGACCTCCCAAAGGGAAGTGGTGCCTTTTTGGTGAGAGAGGGCTGGATCTTTGGCCCAGGTCCTCGCACCACGTCACAGATGTAGTATGCAACAGGGTATTTAGGATGTTTCACGGCACACACTCTGCCAATAATAAGAGTCCTAACTGAAAAAAGCCCTCTGTAAATCCAGGTACATAGCACTAAAATATAATGATTCTGCCTCGAAATCCTGGTTTTTTTCTTAGATGAAGTTTCAATTTTTAGTATCAAATACCAGATCTCCACATACAAGGCAGCAGAAAAGGAGGCAGAGACTTCAGTAGAAAACACTGCTCTGTTTGCGTTTAGCACTGGAAGTTTCTGACTTTCAGAAATAAACGTAGTGGGGCACAACAAACCAGTATAAGGCAAAACCCAAGGAAAGTGCATTTTAATAGCTACGTTACGTTTTTCCAGTAGGACTATTAAGCACTGCTTAATAACTTTCAACTAAGAAAATTGCTGGAAAAGGCAGCTGCCCCTCAACCAAATCAACTTGGTACACCTACAGCTCCTTCAAAGACTTATTTTCTTTGAGCTGAAACTACGTCTTTAGAAATCCTTTCTAAAATAGCTCAAAAATACCATAATGGTTAAAGACACATCAGGATCAATAGTTCTGCATCTAGCCAGGGAGGATGGGAGATTCTCCCTAGGGAAAAGAAGAGGGTGGCAGTAACTGGGTTATCTTCTGCTGTCCCCAGACTGGAATGAAAACCTCCTGTTGCACGGTGCCGGAGCTCACAAATGTGTTTGAACAGTGAATGTCATAGCAGTGCCCAGAGCCCACTCACAAAACATACTCAGGTTTTGTCTACTTGTAAGATTTTCTGGATTGGCAAAATGAGCAATCTCATGACGTAACTTCCCAAGACATCAAGACTAAATGTCCTCTAAAATCACACCTGCTGAGACAATAAGCATAGCCTTTAAAAGAAAATAAAAAATTTCAAAGGGACTGAAAATATTCCTGCTGTTATTTGGCAAGTCAACATAGGAAAGGGACATGATTCCTTAGGTGATGTTCAAGATTGCCTAAGAGAGCTGGGAAGTGTACTCTTACTAGGACTTTGGAATTCCCATCACTTACTGCGTCTGATCACACTGACAGATTTCTGCAGCCAGTCTGGCAGCCTGCATAGGCCAAACTGTATTGTGCTTGCACGGCTGCAGCTGCAGCATCAGGAGCTTACTGCTTAAATGAGAGCTCAAACTTCAAAACAAGCTTAAGGAAAGAATATTTTGAATAACTGCCTTGCAATTTCACCCTATCTGTAAGCAATAAAATCAGCGAGATTGTAATGTTAAAATCTATTAAAATGTTTATAAATTCCATTCTGTTACTTTGAGAGAGTTCACGTTACAAATTACTGATACTTCTAAGGGCATTGTGCCAGCTGGGGTAACCTCAGTAAGAAGCTACAGATACAGGGTCAAATGTGAGAAACAGATTGCACTGTAACATTGTAAACATCCCCTGTGAGTATAAAGGTAGTCACAAATCATGAGATTCATTGTTTTAAAGTCAGATGTGCGTGACAGAATCGAAGTCTGCAGTAACAACAGGTTTGAACAGCTGAGTCACATCCAAGAAAAAATAAAACCCCGGAAGTACAAAAAGGCAATTTGCAGCACAACTGCCGAGTGTCTCCCATTTGCTACATAAAAGCATAAATAGGCAGTTGCATTAACTGAACTTCTGCAGTGTGCTCAGAAATAATAGTTTTAAAACAACTGACCGTGCACACTACAACACAACCAACACCACATCACTGGGAGAAGGAAAAAAATGTATCAGATGGTTTGTCCTTACTGCTGTTTCTGCACATTCAGTGACCAAAAATGACACAAGGGAAAAAATTCAAGCCTTACCAAAATCAGTGGTAAGATTGTAGAGATCAGTTAGCTATTCAGTTTGTACATAGGTGGCAGAAAACTTCCTATTTTACTGCAGTTCCTTCAGTAAGAATTCAGTAGGGTGCTTAACACACCACCTGTCACCCACCAGCCTTAATACACTCCTGAGAAGCCTCTCAGCAGAACGGGGATGGACGTAGGCAGGTCCAAAACCTTCCTATTTCCATCCAACTCATTGGAACAGAGGTGCAAAGAGGTTACAAGACTCGCACAAAGTCACACGGTCAGCTGGGATTAAAACCCAGGTGACCTGATCGCCAGGCCTGTGTTCTAACAGCTGTTGGGCAGCCTAAAGACGAGGCTGGTTTTAACAGAGATCTGTGACTCTTCAGGACGTTTCTGGCACGCAGGCAGTACCTAAGCACAGAACAGATGCCTCAGCATTCAGGGGTACTTGCTAGGTTCTGACTCTTAAGCTGGACTTATCCCAGTTCACGTGCTCGCAAGCTTTTGTCAGAGTAATTTTCAAGCTACCATTGTAGACTTAAATAAAACCACGATAAGCTTTCGGTGTTAATGAGCAATCCAATTATAAAGTATATAGGAAGGGTTTTTCTCTCAAAAACGTAAGCATAATTTTTCTGAACTGTGTTCTCTTTCTACAGCAATTCAGCAAACCAGTGCACTGGTTCCATTAAACAGCTTCAAGAGAGCCGGTTAATTCCGGTCTCCTCAGTGAAGACCTTGATAAACATACTCTTACTGAAAACGAGGAATCTAAATTTTTTAGGCCGTTAAATAAAATACAACATATAAAATAAGTTTTAATGCATTTTCATCCAATATACAGCATTTGTGAGTATCAGCTACTGAGCTATATAGTTCACAGCAAAATACCAAAACATCGAGATAGTTGTGCAAGTCTTCTCTTAGTTCCTTGGTGAGCAACAGAAAGAACTGAAAAATACCTACACAATTAACCACAAACACGGAGCAGAACCCTGGAAGGTACATTTCATACATGAAGAACAACAGAAACCCATTTTCATGAAGTAGCACATACATGAGAAGCCTGCATCTACAGCTCGATTAATTCTAGTGCAAGATTTCTGTGTATAAAACTACTTTCTAGTAATCAAAATGAGGCCTTTTGAGAAATCCGAGTCATCAGCCCATAATTCTAATAAAGGTGACTGCTGCTTTATTACAGGTGCTGCCCTCATTTGCCAAGCAATTTTACTGGTGAACACATGATTCTCTAAAACCAGGAAAAATCTTGCAAATGATGTTTTAGGAGCGCAGTGGGGGAACTAGTTGGAATGCCACAGGATCAAACCCAAGATCTTCCCTCTGACACCTGCCACACATCAGGAGAAACTCTGCCCAAAACACCAGGCAACCCCCCCCCATCCTAGCCTCCTAAAATATTCAAAGACAAAATACTCTGGTACTGGTCTAGAGTCATCAAGAACTGGTTTGCCTTGTGACATCCAGTCGTTGTTGTATCCTTATGTGAAATCACTAGTAAGTTAATAATAACTTGAGAAAAGCTCAGACACAAGAACTGGGAGTGATTTTTTATACTAAGGACTGGGTTGATTTCTTCCTTTTTAAAGGGGAGCACTAGGTGGGCCTCAGATTTTTATAGGCAGAAAAGCAGGTCTAATGCTCAATACTTCTAGAGACCTCACTGATGTCTCTGCTTGTCCAAAGTCCCTCCTTTTGTTCATCAAAAGGGAGCCAAAACCCAGAAAGTCTGAATTGATGGCATCGGTTCACCACGACCAATAAAACTCGGTGGTGCCGTCCGACTCCACGATCTTTTTTGATTGTACAGCTACCAAGTTTTATTAGAGAGCCCTTTGCACTAAAGCTCCTTCGGTTCTAGCACCTCACGAGGACAGCCAGCTGGGAGCTCCAGCACTATTGTAAGGCAACTTGAATAGCGGGAGATTTGCCCAGGAATTATTACAAAACCATTCTCACAGACTTCTTAGCATCGGAATTTGTAACAATGGCCTACGACATCACTATTTTACGTGCCACGTATTATCCTACAAAAGGAGTGGAGTGATGTCTGCCTTCTGAAAAATAAACTCTAGTTTAGTGCAGCAACACCCTTCAGCTCACAAAATCACTTTCAACCTTTTGAAAGAGGAAAAATAAGGCAACACTACAAAGAGAATCTTCACAGTCTGCCTCAGGGCTTGTGGGCAGTTCTGCTCATTGATTTGCAACCCCTGGTTTGGAAACTCCAGTTACTGAATGTTTACTGAGAAAATTCCGATTATGTTTTAGGCAAGCTTCTTTATCTGCTGCCTTTTAATGTGTTAATTTACTCTACTGAAAAGCCAAAGGGCCAAATTCATCCCTCTGATAAGGTTTCTATTGTAGGAGCACCACTGGATGTGCACCGAAGGCATTACTCAGCTGTGGAGGCATCACTGAGTAATATTGTCAGAATAAACACTTCTCAGTTACACATCCTTGAAGAAAAGATAAAGGGATCGTGAAAGAATGAGAAGGAACAGAACATCAGAGATGAAGAAAATTAGATAAAAGGGCCAGGAAGAAACTGTTTGATGTAAACAGAGTGACAAGTTAGATTAAGAACTCTCATTAAAGCATGCAGTATTTGCCTATAAGCAGTTCAGGCAAGGAATTTGTTTACCTCTCTCTGCCAAAATCAACAGCAGATGCAAAAAATCATCAATATTGGGATTTTAAATACTATATAATCTACTGTACCCAAACAGTCACTAGGACTATGTGAAGGAAATAGACAGCTCGATGCCATTATATTCTTCGTCACACTAAATAAACAAGGTTATGCCACGCTGCAGACTGACATGCAGGCCCTGCAGTAGCTACTACCAATAGGAGTGTGCAACTAACTACTCCTTGGTTCCTTCAGTATGCATACATCTCTGAAAATACACACTGGTGCCAAGTTTTATTGCTCGTGTGGAGGAAAATCTAACCACGAGGATGGTGGAACCGCAGGTATGACTGTATGTTAGGACAGAACCTGCTGTGACTTTACCAAGTTAGGAAAACAACATTTGGAGATGTGCTGGAAAACTTGCGACCTTCTTGCACTGACATGCAGCAGTGGCGGTCACCAGAAAACTTCCATCAGAAATTATATAGATGCTAAATTAAAAGCAGCTGCTCCTGGAGCAGATGGCAATGGACAAGTGAACCTAAAGAACCCAGGACCTTGCTGAACAACAGCGAGGAATTAGGGTTTGGCAAAGGCTCCCGGGCAGAAATCCTGCTGTAACTGAGCCAGATTTAATGCGAGCTCCTCATTCCTCCTAGTCCCAGGTTAACATCCCCCTCTAGTGACCTCGACTTACAGTGGGGAATTTTTTCCTCAGCAGCTCCTTGGCTGATGTCCCTGCATGACTCTGTTAAGAGGATGGGAATCTGAGCTGCCACTTTCCTCCCGGCATTCTTACAGGTTAAAAAAATACCTGGCTGGGAAGGACGCGCAGTGAGATTGAAGTTACACAATGTGCTGGCAGCACAACTGTCCCAAGAAGTCGCTGCCTTTCCCCAGCCCTTCATTCTGACCCTTGTGCAGGAGTTCACTGCACATGAGCTTCCCTTCAGCCCATTGTTATGATCCACATTAAAAATAACCCTTTCTAAACCACCTCCACTACTACAGCCAACAGACTGTATATCTGCACCGTGAGACACTTAGCTCCTTTGACACAGCGCTGTGCACAGAGAGGCAGAAAACTCTGTCAGTTGCCACTTTCACAGGCTTTAAAGAAAACATATGAGTGGCGAGCCACGGAATGACCGCTGTGCAGGTTCCACCGTTCCCATGCTGGAGAGTTCTTGAAACCCACATCATACATCTACACCAGCAGTGGGAATTCCTGGCCAATTGTGCAGTAGTCTAACCAGAAAATTCTGGTTATCATGGGAGCTAGTTTTTAAAGACTGAGGTAACCAAAGGCCTAAGGGCCTTCTCTGTTAAAATCCGAAGTGAGATCACAGGTGGGGATGTGAAATGGTGGGCAACTACCAGCTACAGGGGAAAACAAAGCATCCATGTGCAAAGCCCAAGTATCACACCGCAGCTCACGACCCATCGTTTTGATCATTTGCTGACAGAACTGACTGCTCAGGTCTCTCAAACAAAAGGTGTCTTTCCATTTTATACAACTGTGTGGAAAGGCTTTTTGCAAAAAGATCTGAAACAAATGACAGAGCCTCCTGTTATTTAAAGATCACATTTGACAGGCTGAGTCCATCAACAGAACGCTGTCCGAAGCCAGCAGACTTTTTTCCATAGATTTTTATAAAGATTAGAAAAAGTGCTGGCAATTACTTAATTTCCATCCCTTATCTGAAACTTCCTTGTCTGTATACTGGGAAGGAGACCTGAAGGCAAATGTGAGGAAGAGAGCACATTTCTTTTATTAGTTGAAATTACACAGTTCAAATGGCACAACCTCTCCTTACGGCCTGTCCCCTATAGCCCAAAAGGGGCCGACAGCTATGAGACAAGCAGATTAAATCTCATTTTCTCTATATAACCTTCGGTTGTGCAGTGCAAGAGTCTATAAAGAGTAAAAAGGAGAATCTGAATACAGACAGTATAAAACACAACTGCTTCTCTCACATTTCAATACCCTTTCTGGTGAACTACTTACAAATTCTATCACTTTGTGTGCCATTTAGGGTAACAGTCTACAGAACAATGGCAGAAAGGCTCATTATTTCTAAAGGTGTTTTACAGTGTGCTTTCAGTTGCAGCTCTTGGCTTTTGAGAGGTTCAGAAAAAAGAATGGCTTGTTCTTTGCTTGTGTTTTGAAATATATAAACAAATGCTATTTCAGATAAATCAGGAAAAAAAGAAACAAAAAATCCACACTATTTTAAGTTATTCTGTGTCCTGCCAGTGTCTCATTTGTATGCAGCATACTCTAGATTTGCCTAGAAGGATTTAGCTCAGTAGCTGGCACGTTTACATCAGAGAGCAACATACACAGTTTCAATTGATTTCAAGCGTTCTTACAATGGGAAATAAATATGAAAAGTGGTTGCTGCTCAAAGTTCAAAAAATGCAATCAACAAATTGTAAAATCGCAAAAGGCCAGACAAATTTAATAAAATATTTCCATTTACCTTCCTCAGCTTTACACAGCCTGTTCAAAATAGTAAGATTCTCTGCAGAGCGCCTTTATCCAACTGTTTATATCACTTCATACAAAATATGTGTTTGAATTACCACAGCAATACAAGGATATAGATTCCCAACACGCGACATGCCAAATTCAACATAAGTTATGCCTTCTTGGCATCGAGACATTTTCCTTTTCCTTTTCTGTACTCCAGATACATTGTCATTTGAAACAAATTAAAAAGCAGGTAGATGTTAAAACATAATGACATCTTAGAATTCAAGTGACTTGTGCAACATTGTTTTGTGCTTTCTACTTCTCCGTTTCCTCCTACTGCAATTAAAACTCATCATGCCCTACGACATATACAATAGCAATGCATCAAGTTCAGTCCAGTATAGGTTTTCAGCCTTCAGACTTGGCTTTATACTACATGAGATCCTTGCACGTTCAAAAAAGTGCATCTTTTTTGTGATCTTTCTTTTATGTTGGATGATGTGAAGCTCTGATTAGTCAATGTGGGAGTGCAACCTTGAGGTATGATTACAGCCTCAGAATTATTCTTAAATGTAAAAAGAAACTTCTTGAGCGTGCACGCCCTTTCCGGATTTAAAAAAGACACCGTTATAATGGTGCTACTAGAGCCACGGTACAGTACCTCATGGCACATCTCCATACCATAATCAAGGACATGAGACAGAACTTCTATTTACACAAAATTTATGTCACTTCCAGAAAAATATGACAGAAAAAAAAGGAAAACTTTATTTCCTGAATTTTTAGAAGATTCCTTTTACTTCCTCTTCAACAATAGACTGGTCCTTCACAACTGCATTTTCCCTGACCATAAGTGACATGAGATGAGTGGATGCTCACCCATGCCCTTTACTCACAAGCCAGCTTGCTGTCAAAACTTGAAAGGGCAATAGCAAAGGCTTGTAGCGCGCACATGGGGTAGTTGTAGTCCATGGTGAACACATCCTCAGCCACGCGGCCAAACTGCATCACTATATAGTCAGCTGCAAGAGAGGTCATAAAAAGTGACAAAGCATTATTTTTGTTTGCAGCCCCTACTAAATAAGTACACATTCAACATCACCCTCTGGCCTAGTTCAACAAAATGCAAACAAAACATGCTCACTCATCAAACTTCGCAACACTTATTCATGCAAGTGGGTGTGCTGATACCAGAGGAAGAAGCAAGGATAGCTTGAGTGAGGAACAGCTGAGTGATAAAGGATTGCAAGACCTGTTAACTGTCAAAAAAATTACACAGATAAAGTGGGTTTTGCAAGCACAGAGAGAAAATTGCTTCTGTATAGAACGCTCAAACCTCTTATATAAACCAAGTGCCCAGTTCCTCATGTACTGAGAACCAATTAATTCTATTCCCACTTAACTTCAGGCAAGTGGACAAGCCAGGACAGCACAGGAAGAGAAGGCATGATTGCGATCTAGACCTAATCATGTCTCATTATATTCAGAAATTCTTTGACTTTTTTTCACTTTTTCAGCAAAAGGAAACCTCTGCCTCATTCAAGAGTTTGAAATGCCTAATTGCAGATGCAGGTGTAATCGTTTCACCTTATGAAGTGCAGCAAATGCATACACCCGTGTTTCAAATTCAGTACTCTCGAAGGCTGGCAGAGCCACTTTCACCAGTTTCCAATGTTCCCCAAGCATGTTCCCCAAGCATGGCACTAGTCTGGCCCAGTGTGCTTCAGCACTGAGTGATTCTGCCTGCCTGAAGGGAGCATAAAGTGGGGCACTGTCATTCCACGTGGGCACTTGCCTGTATCCCTGCTCCAGAAACTAAGCTTGAGAAAAAAGGGGGCTGTACATTTCTGGCAGAAAGCAGCACACTGGTAAGGTCCTAGTGAAGATGTGGAAGGCAGTCCTGACGTTTTCAGGGAGTTCTGTAGAGCTAATGCTACAAAGCCTAGTAATGGCAAAGTGGCTGGGCAGTGGGACCAGTCTGTCGCCATCTCCTGCTGGGCAGTGTATGGGGACCAGCATGAACAAAAACTCCAAGGAAGGACTGTGTGGTACAAGAACTTGGAGCGATACTACCCCACAGTGCTGCTGACTGGAAGTACCACAGCCCTGAGAGCAGAAATTATTCAAATGGTTGCTCAGTTCACAAGCCAGGAAGCCAAGGGAGAAAAGTAAGATCACACATAGCAGAATCACCCACCTTAAGCATTAGCATTTGAACCCAACCTGCATCAACGTCATGGCCGCAAGGCAGAGCAGCATTAAGCTGGACCCACATAACTACATTAAACTCGCTTAGGTAACAACAGTAAGGGCGGAATCACTGCCAGGCTGTGCATGCAGGACTGCTTCTGCACTTTACAGACAAAGTGCGATACTTACGATCGTTATCATGAATAATCTGGAAGTTTTTCACTGAGGCCTGTGTGACTCGACCATGGAAATTTAAAACATAGGACTGGGTGTCATCATTCCAGACTGGCGTTTTGTTATGCAGCTCAATGACACTCTCTGTATTTTTGTTCTGCCATCCTGCAAGAAGTGTCTCATGTTCCTGCACACACCACAGATAAACATTTCAGTTTAACACTCTCACAAGACAAAAAAAGTTCACAGAAAAAAAAAAAAGCTCATAAATCCTGGCCCAAAGGCTAAACTGTCACCCTCCACCCTCAAAACAGCATCATTGAATGAAGCAGAGAACTCTGAGTGTCTTAATGCCAATGTGCATTTGAGTCCTTTCCACAACCTGGAAAACATTAGTTGTATCTTTTGTTATCAAAATACGTAAGGTATTTGTAGTGCTTTTGAGTCCCAGAACTAGTCACATACCCATTGTTCTGCAATTGTGTTTAACCTCTAAACGTTCAGAAATGCAAAAAACCAACTCTAACTGAAAAATAATTCAAGTAATTTTTATCGTTGCAAGATGGTATGACTTACATTTCGTGGTCTGATGGAAACTCTTTCGTGGTCCATATTCATTCCTGGTATGATCACACTCATTTTACGAGGTCCTTTAAATCCCAACACGTTTGTTTCCTAAAAATATTTAGAGGAGAGTTCATCATGTTCTGTATTTTTAAAGTTAATTTCTTCAACAGAGAGACACAGTGGCAGCCCAGGGACCTTATTTGTTAGGCAACTCAAAAAACATCTTGAAACTTGTGCCTTCACTGGCACTGCCAAACATTCTAGCTTTGTCTTAGAAGCTCCAACAACAGGAAAAATGGAAATAGAGGTTTCCAAAAACACTCCTAGCATGGGCTGCCAGCAACCTTAATACAATTAAAAAAACCCATAAATAATCCCTTTGTTAAAAAAGGACATGAACTAACCAGATTTCTTGGCTACTGCCAGATCCCAAAATAAAGTAGCTGTAATTTAAAAATCATAAAATGCAGTCACACATTTTGATGAGAGACAAAATTAAATATATGGGTCCAACTCCATTTATTCCAGAGCCAGTACAAAAGCAAACAAGAAGAAGCTGCCAGTAAGAGCATCTGTTAGCAGTGCTGTGGTTTTCAAAGTCTTCAGATATGTTATGCTTAGAGATGAGCATGGTAAAAAAACACACACATTAGCATGAATACAAATTTTTGAGCTGTGAAAGCAGGGAAAGTAAAGAAATAACATGGGCAGCAAAAATAAATCCATGGAAAATACAAGTTCTTCCATTAAACATGATTTGATGCCTTCCTGACCAGCATTTCACAGAAGTGCTCCAGTAATGCACTATCCTCTCAAAACACAACCCCTAAAATCTAAATAGAGCTAAAATCTTATTTTTATCTGAGGCTTTCTTTTATTTTTTTTTTCCACAGAAGCAACTAGGGCCAATTATTTCAGTAAGTCATCATCTACTTTTGAGAAAGAAAAATGTAAAGGGCAGTACAGTAACTCTGGTAAATGAAGCCGTGACTAAGTCCATCTCCTCATGTTTTGTGCGATTTTATTTCC
Organism: Falco cherrug; assembly: GCF_023634085.1. Classification (NCBI taxonomy): domain Eukaryota; kingdom Metazoa; phylum Chordata; class Aves; order Falconiformes; family Falconidae; genus Falco; species Falco cherrug. The sequence goes on from NC_073706.1 coordinate 30,726,231, forward strand.
CCCTCCCGCCCCCACCCCCAGTCATGCATTTTTTCCCCCTCTACCTTTCCCAAGCAAAGGGCTCTGGACACACACTAAGGAATCTCAGAAAGGAAATTCCCATTGGTGCTATTCCCAGCATCGTACCACAAAATGCCAAGAACTGGAGACCCCCAGGCTCCAACTGGTGTGGCTCCACCACTGGGGCATTTAGAAGTGACATATTCAGATGCCTCTGCTTTTATCTATTTAATTGAAGGGTTCTGATTTTAAGAAACACCAAACTTATACAAACATGTGCTTTTGCAAGTAAAAATCCATGTATCTCAATTCACTGGAAACACCTGAAAATACCTGCCTAAAAGTTACTCATGCAGAAGTGTTATCATCCATCAGACCTTTGAAATAATTTTGGTTGTTTCAGCAAAGCACCTGGAGATTTTACACAACTCTATTAAAGATTTTCATGCATACAAGAAAAATTCCACCAAGTTACTTTGCTGAATATTCTTATATTCCTCTCCCTACATTCTCTCCTTATATTTAGGAGAGACTCACCACAGCAAAGGACAATTTCTAAGAAAAAAAATCATGTTTATGCTTATTTTCTGCTTACTACTGACAATTTTGTCTTCTCTGCAATGTCTTACAAGCTTTTCTTCTTGTCAAGCTGCAGTTAAGCTATATACAATTAATTTAGATGCTGACTGGTTGAAGACGTTGTTCAAGGTAAAATTAAATAATAGCACTGAATCACTTCGCTCCCAACAAGCAGCATTATCACTTTGAAAAGAACAGGACTATATTCTTTGGATTTACTCAGAAACACTAAAATCAGTACCTCTGCCAAATGATAAGGGAAAGGTTTCCACTTGCACATCACATTAATAACCAATGATGTTAAACATTTTATTGGCAAATGCTATCCTTTTGCTGAAATCAAGGAATAGAACTGAAATTCTACGAACACAGAGTATATGAGGAAAACAGTAGGTACAAACAAGGAGCTTTAATTAAAAGCAGACCTTTCTAATCACCGCATCCCAATAAAATTAATTCCCCTTATCTCCTGTCTCATTCTCTGCTTCTCTTTTGTTTCCCTCTTCCACTATTTTGTGTGTGTAAATTCAAGACTACAAATGGCATTATTAGGGGAACATAGGCCAAATTCTGATTTCACACCCTTTTAATGTCACTGACAGGCTTGGTTTACACAGGAACAGAAAATAAGGGTTGTCAGCCGACAGAGCCCTACTGACTCGGCCAGCAGGCCAGTGATTTAAATCATCAGCTAAGGGCCTGGCCCAGTATTGCTCAGAAGCTGCACTCTCTGCCTTAGCACAACCAGTAAGCTGTCCTGCGAGCATGTGTCACAATACACTGGGCTGAAAGAAAACAGTCTCTTCCCAGGGTTGCTTTTAAAATCTTACACACTTCCATAAAATTATGTGAGCGTTTCACTACAGTGGCAATAGCTGCCACGACAAAAGCAGCAAGGTGCATATCCCTCCAGCTGACCAGAGATTCACAATTTAACTACCACAATTTTCTTCCAGCCACTTCCCTTTCTGGACTTGATTCACGTAACAATGCCTTGCCCTTAACATTTTGTGTAGAAACTCATTCCAGAGAAAGCCCAAAGAGAGGGGGGGGTTTATTGCTTTGCCAAGACCCGAGTCACACCTCAGAACACCAGCCGCACACCCTGCCTGCCAACCGGGACACAAACTGAATTGTGAGATGCTACAGATACAAAGGAATCCAGCACACAAAATCCGGGTACAAACGGTACAGTTACACCTTGCTGCTTCTTGAGAAATTCTGCCAAGCGATTCTGAAATCAGCCATTAGGTGCTGCTGCAGGTTTATTAATATACTAGCCTGCCATCGGTGGAGCAAGTAAAAAATGGTTAACAGCACCTGATAAAACTCGGTCCTTACACTAACTTTATTCCTGTTGCTTGAAACACGCCCTGAGGTGAGCCCCACAATAAGAGTTCTCAACACATTTATCCCGCAATAGATGGGGACAGATAAATAGACAAATAGTTAACAACAGAAGCATCACCAGCTCCTGCCTGTATACACTAGACCTGTGGAGATGATTCAGCAGGTCAGGCTCAGTAAGTTGGTGGGAGCGGGTACAGCTTGCTCTCCAGATAGGCACTTGATCGGATGAGCTGAGATACAGTGAGAGGCGTAGTGGTGCTTTCAAAGTATTGTTTGTTACAGTTTTTGCTGCAGGAAAAATCTCAAGGCAGGAATTAAAAGGCTACCTTAGGACAAGGGTGTTTTGGAAGTGCTTTTTCTGGCATTTGCTGGGGTTCTGCTGCAGCCAGGAACAATAATCTCACTTTCGCAAACCTTGCTAGTAATGAAACACCACTCAGATTTCCTTTTGTCCTCTGGCCGCAACACACCTGCAAGCCCGCTGCCTTTCTCCACGAGGATCAAAGTATCAATGGAAGAAGACATTTTCTTACACAAATGTTCATGTTTGAAACTGCTGATCTCAAAACAGACATACAAAAGCAGCTTATCTTAGCCACATTTTCCAAACAGTGGCCACTGTTTTGTTCTTTCCAGCACTCACACTTCTAATTACCTCTGCAGACTGCAACAGAGGCTTTTATTTGGTAACATTAATGGTTCAAATGTCGTTGCTGCTGACTTAAACAAACAATGCCTACATTTTTCAATATATAACTTCTGTTTAAACTGTTTTTTGTTTTCTCCTTGTATTTCCAGTTTGCACCAGAAGATTAGTTGCCTGGCTCCAGGGAATGCCCTCCTGTATAAACTATTAAAATTACCTTTATTAAACATGTAAGCCCTCCTAGGCTCCCACTGGAACGTCAGTCAAACTCTAAACAGACACCAAATCCTGCACTCTCTTGTTAAATCCTGTTAGCTGGGTTTTCTGAAATTCTCAGTTTCAAATCCAACAGGAATGGAGGGATACGTGTGTGTGTGTGTCTGCCTGTCTGCAACCATAGGTCACATGCCTGAGTAATAGCACACATGAACAAACATGCCATTTATACAATATTGACAGGAAAGCAGCATCCTAAGCGGCAGGAAAAGAACACATTAGCAGGCTCTCTCCTCTCCTTTTCATGTGCTGAAATCTTCTAGATGCATCATTCCCCACAACCTGAAGCTGACCTCTCCAGGAATGCATTCTGTGCATACGCAGGGTGTATGCTGGGATGGATGGACCTCCATCTGACAGATTTCCAGGCATCATTGATTAGAGCAGGGCAGGAACTTTTCAGAAAAGTGGTTCTTGGATATTTTTTTCAGAAATTGTTGATTTGTGAAAACAGAAAACTTTCTGTAACAGTGTACATACCAGTTTTGACTGGAAGAATTACCTGGGCCCAGAGCTTTCTGGACAGAAAGAATACGCTCACTAAAACAGTTGGTCCATCCAGTAATCATGAAACAACAGCACCTGTGTTTCAAGTTTTGATTGTCTGCATCACTCCTGACAAGTGCTATTTACTGTCCTATACAAGGGGCTGGTTTCTCTCATTCAATTGAATTTTGGATTTTGTTTGGGGCTTGTTGGGACTTTTCCCAACAAAAAGGTTTAGATTTTTTTATCCCAGTCTGTCAGCCACTGCTGCAGACCTAGCTGGCCAGCTACCTGTGTCTTGAATCAGAGAGGCCCCCTCTAAAATGCCGTTACAAATGATCACACTTCAGTGCAGTAATTCCATGCGCACAACTCCTTCCAGTTCAGAAGACTCCCTCAGATGGTGCCTGCAGGCTGCGAAGCATCCTACCCCTTCCAGAGGGTTACGTAGATGGTCTTACACCTTCTGACCAAGGGTGAGAACTCAGCAACCTGGTTCTATGCACGTTTTTTACCTCTGCTTTCCACTGAATTTCCTGGTTTCTCTAATGAACATCAGCTGAGCTGTTTGATTACATCCAAGTATGAATGCTGATTTACATAATCATAAGTGAGAAGGAAATTCAGTGTGCTATTTCCAAAACTGAACTGCCCTTTCTTGCATATTTTGCCTGTGAGCAGCGCAGTACTTACATAACAAATAGCAGCTAGCTCCTGACGCAGGGTACTCCCCTCCAGGCTTGATGTTGTTTTCATTGGATTTACTCCATTGTCATAAACTGTAAACTTTGTTCCCATAAGATTTGATCTATCAAAAAAATGGAAAATCCAATCACCATTTGTCAGTAATGCTGCCTGAGACATCTATCCTTTACTGCATTGTAGCCCCAAAGGAATGACAGATAATATTGAGTACAAATAGTTGTTAATTCTAATCCCAGCTAAATAGCAATTTCTGGATTAAAGGCCGTAACAAAAATGTAAAGGTACAGTACAGCAGAGTATACAAAAGATCCCTTATTATGCCATGGACTTCTCATGACATCTTGCAAACTATTAAATTCAAGAAAGCAGCAAGGAAAGAATTGGGTGGAGTTATTTTGTTTGTTTGCTTGGTTTTAAAGATATACTTAATCTCTACAAAACTATCTGCTTTCTTACCTGACTACTAAGACTATGAGAATACAGACAGTGATTTTCATAAAGTTGTAAATAAGATCAGTCTTTCCTATTTAAATGGAAATCACACCAAGGAGTGCAAAATGCAACTCAGAACGTGCTAAACCCACATTATTCTCATTTTGTGCCTGCACTGCAATAAATAGCGCATGAAATTCCAAGATCCACAGAGGCAAATGGCAATTAGTAGCACAGTCCCTTTCCTCAGGCACAGACGAGCTAAACAGACATTGAGAGGCTCCACATAGGTATCAACAACAGACTGACGTATGATGTATGACAGACAGAAAAGAAACATGTGCTTCTGAAAGAATTCCACTACTTTTAAACAACTCTAATTAGGACCTTAAGAAACAGGCAAAACCAAAGAGATTTTAAGATTGTGTATCAGAAAGAATTTCCATTCCAAAGTATTTAATATCAATAGTGCTAGACACAATCTACTCATGCACTTCTGAAAATCTCATTAAGGTAAGTTGTGCTCATACACCCTTGAGAATTGGGCCTTTGAGCATTTAAGAGCTTCAGTCCTGCTGACTTTTAATAAAATGTGATCTTGTAAGTACTTGAGAAGTTTTGAAAACATGCCTTGGATACTGGTGAACTTTAAGACCATTATCACATCATGCAGTCAAGCCTCTAATTAACAAGTCATGGTGGCTTACAGGCTTCCTAATTTTAAATGACCTTTATTTATCTTATATAAAGAAAATTTTTAGTTGTATCAGTGTTTACCTCAGTTTTCCAATAAAACTCTCTCCACCCCGAGACAGGTCAGTTGGGTCTATGGAGATGAGGTAATTAGAGGTTTTACTCTTCTTTCGCTTCCGTCCAGCTAACAGAAACACCTAAGCAGTGCAAAAAAAATAAAAATTCTAGAATGCCAAAGGGGTTAGCACACACCACTTCCTGCCTTGATATAAAGAAACCATAGGCAATTTTTCTGTCTTCCAGCATCATTAGCTAAGTAACAGAAGGCCTCCTGGGACTTCGCAAAACCAGATAAAAATCTGGAAAGGAAAAGTGATTTCTCAACCACCCAGTCTATTATTTATGGTTTAAATAATTCAACTCAATCTATTTTGTAAAATGTTTTAAGTTGCTCTGGCTCTTCTCATTGAATAGAAAATAGGTGGGTTTAGGCCACAGAATGCAGAGAACCCCAACTGCTGGCTGTCACATAAAGGTGCCGTGCATGGATTATTTAAGGCCAAAGATTAGTCATATGAAGAAAGGCAATAGTATTGCTCTGTTCTACGGGTTTGCTTTTGGAAGACTGTAGGGCAGATGTCAATGAAACTGAAAATACATTCAAAGTATAGGATTATATTTGCTTTATAAGATTTCTTCAGATTTTTAGTAATATTTTTATATTCAGATGCAACTGGTATGCCATTCAAGTTATTTTATGACCTTTTTACCGTGCTCCCTTTCCAAGTGGAGGTAATAAGTAGGGTACATCCCTCGGTCCATTCCCTTCTTGTCTCTTGTGATTCTGCATTTGACAGTGACACCCTGTGGAGCAGGTCTTACGGCAAATTCCTCCAGGTCACCAACATCTATGAGAGGCTCATTTGTGGAAGGACTGGGGGCTGAGGCCGCTTCCTAAAACAGTAAACAAAACTCAGGTTTCCTCAACTCTGATTTGCAAGGTTGTTAAGTACAAAGGAATCACATTTCATAGAAGCTGCACTTTAAAAAAATAAACCCAATGGTCATACTGTCTTCCCCATTCTGATTCCTCAGCAGCCTCGAAGGCAGCTTATCAAGCTAAGGATCTCTCCCCATCCAATTGGTCAAGCTCTTGGCTACCAAAGGCCTAGGGAGCAGTTCTCTGTGCCACAGATGCTCAGCGTACAGACACACTGACAAAGCAGAACAGGGTGGCGGCACAGGCAGACTGCTATGTTACAATGCAAACCCTGGCTCACACCTTCCCATCTCACCACACTTCTTTTTGCTGAAAGGCCATACCCAAGGACAGTGATGGCCTTTGATGAAAGGAAGAAATGGGATACAGAGAGACAGGTTAGGCTAGAAAGAGATGTAACAGCAACGAGAAGTAAGTGCAGTATGTAAGAGTGGGGCACCATCAACTGGTTTAGCAAAAGCTTGTGATTTAGAAGATCTGAACAAGCTGAAGTCTTATTTTATGTTCAGATGGTAGCAGCGAGAACACAAAAATGCTCAGAAAAGGGCAACAGAAACAAAAGATCCTTTGGAGCACCTGCAAGCGGTAGAAAGGTAAATATTTACTGTTTACCTTTCTCTTCATTCAAGTTCAGACAATATTTGCTATTCTTTTCTCCAAGTCATTGTTTTTATTGCTTGCTCCTATAAACCCAGAGAGCTATCACAGTAAATCACCTTGGAGATACGTTAGTGCATATTAAAAACAAAACAGGAAAGCCAGGCCTATCCTGACTGCACTCTGAAATCACGCAGTACCTAGCAGCCTGCAGGGTCCTTCTTTGGCACTCACTCCCTACCTTGTTGGATTTTTTGCTTGTGGCAGAACCAGGCCTGGTGTTACTGTTTAACTGTGAAGAACTAGAGCTGTCTTCATCTTCCTCATCCTCTTCCTCATCAAAATTCATGCTGCTTGAAATGCCTGAGGAGAAAGCAGCGCACTTGTATGAAATACTAATATATTAAAGCTGTTCATACTTGCTGTAAAACATCACTTAGTATACTGTTGCACCCTGAGGCTCACAGGTGAGAGAGGGTGTGTGTGAAGGGGTTCACCATGCAAGACAGCATACAAATATGTGGGTGAGACAGCACCTGTCCCAAGCAGCCAAAACAGCAAGTGAGAAAGGAAGTATGGTTTCCATTCCACAGAGAGGATCGAGTTCCCCAGTGATACAGGAGCAAAACTCAGTTAGGAATTAAATTCAGATCTTCTTCATCCAATCAAGTACTTCAAGCATAACACAAAAACCTGAAACTGGAGCCCAGTGGACAACTTACCACAGCCACTTGGAAACCTTAACAATTAAAATACAAGCCCTTCTACAACATCCTTTTAACTGTTCCTATGTGATCTGATGAAGAGCAGATCTTAGACTGAGAAGAAACATTCACATCAAGGAAATGTTCTCATGCATATTTATTTCATGTAAAAAACAGTATCAGCGCAGGCCAAAGGAACTGCTTTACAACACTTAAAAATTTGACTTTACAAGAATCTGAAACCTCACACATTTCAAAGGGAAACACAACTTTGAACATCAAACAGGACTTAGCAGCAGAAAGCATCAATGGTGGGACACTTGCCAGGCCTAGTTTTTCAAGGAGTATCATGCAGATGAAGCCACCCTGCATTCAGGTTCAAACTCTTAAGTTCCACATATTAGAGGCTAACTACACAAATTTTTTTCCTAAACAAAACCCCCACAAAAAACCACAATAAATGAAAACACCTGGTCCAGAATTTCCACTATTGGTAAGTCCAATGTAGAAGGATAAACAAAATGCAAAGATTCCCAGAGCCAAGCAGCATCGGCATAATTAACTTTTTCCTTCTGTACTTACCAGGAACATGATCCAGGGCGACAAGACTGGATTGGGAGGTGGAAGAGGACCAGGATGTATTTGCATGGGGATCTGGGAAAGGAAAAGATCCATGGGCTTGATTCTGCAAACCCTTAATTGAGCGAATGAGCCTAAGTGGCCAACAGGACTCAGCAGAGGGCTAAAGGCTTACTGGATGGGGCCATAATGCTGCTGCCTGAATTCTCAGTTATGGACATTTTATCTTTCTGCACAATCAAATTCACACCTTCTACCTGCTGTCACCTTCTCTTTTAATATTTTGAATAAAGTCCAAAAGCTCTGGATCACAGAGTGGAACCTTCAAAAAACATCACCCACACTAAATGGCTGTGCTAGAAACCCTTCTGTGCACAAGGTGCTCTGAATGGGAGGTTTCTGGCCTACGTTTGAATTCTAACACACACAAAAAAGTGACATACACAGACTGTACACAAATATTCATTCAGTAATACCAAAAAAGGTATTCAGACTCTAATTCAGATAGCCTAAATTATAACTAAATCCCTGTGCCTAGTGCATCCTCATCATCTTTCTCAGGCTCTCTAAACTGTTCTTCCGGGACTTCCAGGGATACACAGAGAGACTTTTAGCTTAGGCTTTTGGCATATGAGCTTGGTCTGCAACAAACAGAGACTGAACCAAACTACTGTACAGAAATACAAACTATAATTGCTGATACTATCAGAGATAGTAGCAGCAATGGTTTTCTTCAGTTCAAATTTTGCAACAGAAGGAGAAAAGAAAAAAGGCATTAAAATACTTCTTATTTTATTGCTGCTTCCAATAACTTCAATGCATATCCCTTTAAAATAGCTTTTGACACCAGATGCACACTGGATAATGAAACTACACCAGCATAGTAACAGTGAGTATATAAAACAGAAGCATACGCAATGCTTGTGTTCCACCCAGTTGCTCCATGAATGGTCGTGTTACCACTTCTTCAGTTCCCCTAGTCCGGACACACACCACACAGCATGACAGCAAAAAGGTTCAATAAAATCTGGTTATGCAAGGGAGGCCTGAGTTCACAGGTCAACAGATATTTTCAAAGCCTGTAGAACTCACTTATTAATCACACATTAATCACAAGCATTATTTCTTAATAATGACAAACACCTTTAAGTCAACAATGCATGGGTAATGCAGACAGTCCATCTCCCCAGCTGGCAGCTGTGCAATAAAGCCATACTTCATATGCACAGATGTAATTATTTCTACATCTGTGCTCACTATTTTGCCACCAATATTTTGGTGGTGAAAATTCCATGCCAGTCTCTGAAAAGTCTGCATTTATGACCTGTGGGGAAGAATGCTTCAGAGAGCGCCTGTTTTGTTTGTGAACCCAGAAATCAAATCTATTCCTTCCCTTAATCTCAAAACAGTTGTCACTTCAGGTGGCAAAGAAGAATTAAGACTAAATTGCTCATTCCAAGTCTTTACTGAGACATACTGGAAACTGATAAATGTACAGAAAAAATGTTCGTTCTTCAGTGTTAAAACTTACGGAATTCTGGCTCTGTCCTAGTGATTCATTTGCCAGAGAGGAAGTCTACATATTAAGACTTTGGAAATCAAAATGACGAATATTTCCCGCAGGAAGAAAATTATTCTAGTATGGCAATTTCCAACAGATGGAGAAATCAAAACATTTGGCATTTTCTTGTAAGTGGCATATTCTTTTCACACTCAGGTAGCCTATAACCTCTTGTCTTGTAACAGAATTTGACTCACTGGGGAAGCAGAGACACATGCTGAGCGGCTTCTCTCCACAAAGTTAGTGTCAAAGAGTAGAATGGACACAGGTCAGGGCTACGCAAATCTGACAGGACTCAGCCTTTCCCATTAGGCCAGCTAACATTTATCTCTCTGCTCTTCTCCTTATGCTCCTATTCCAGGCAAGAGGAGGACTGACGGGAGACAGCAATTCTAAATGCTTTTCAGACCAACGGGTACATGCCAGTAAGGGCATGCCACAAGCAGTGAAGTGGCAGAGCGGCAGTGGGAATCCAGATGAAAAGCTCTAGCTCTACATAAAGTTTCCCATGAATATTGGGATACTCCTAACTTTCTAACAAGCCTCTTCTGCTGGTATCAAGTGGCAAACCATACACACATAGTAAAAATATTTTATGGAGATGCTGATAGTTGCTGTCTTGTCTTAATACTTCTCTGTGTCTCACAGAGCATAGCTCTGTTAATAAAAATAAGCAAACCTCCACATTCGCATTTAAAAAAAGGTTCCCCCCTGCCCCAAGCTGAAGCATACTAGTGGTCTACTCTTAGCAGAATCTGTTTGGATCAGGAGTATACTCAGACCTGGTAAGAAAAGGTCAAACCATATATTTAAGAATATCAAGCAACAAAGCAAAACAAAACCAAATCAAAACAAAAAAACCTCACCCACTGCTTTTATTTTAAAAAAATGAACAAAAAATTGGAGAGAATAAAAATATATCTTAACCTGGAAAAAACTTCAAATATAGAAATGATCCTCAGAGTAAAAATCCCAGTGCTCTGACCTAATTTGAGAAGTCTGTTGATAGTTTTAAATCAATCAGCTTTAGTAAGTAGTGAGCCTGATGATTAAATATTCTGAGCCATGGTCTAAGGCAACACAATCACCACACAGATCAGAACTTGTTAGTCATGCCAACACCCCTCCGACTCAAATGCCCAGGAAATACCGCACTTGGAGAAAATCTGCCCGTTTCAGTTGAAGTTGCTCACATCTGCAGAGTAACGTCCCAGAAAAAATGAATCTTAGTGAGAACTGCTCTGCAGACAAGAGGCGGGTATTTAGGTATGAATAGTCTTTTCTAGATGAGTCAAGTTTGCACTTACATTTTGCTCTTTATACACAAAGAGTTTATTCTTAAAGCATCAGAGCACTCTTGGCTTGAGCCATCTTTGCTTCAAAAGCTGTACACTGAAGAAGAACAACTCCAAAGCAAATGCCTTCAGAAAAAGCTTTGTGAGAATGTTAAGGTATTTTTTTTTCCTTCCTACAGTTAATGTCTAATGAGATATAACAACAGTGCAGGAAGGAAGGGACAGATGCATGAATGTGTACATACACAAGCTATCTCCCAAATCATGCATGCCTCCAGGAGAAAAAAAATATTTCAGAACATTTGAGGACTATGCATGGTGGGAAGTGCTGCAGAATACACAGTGCTATAATTCTCACCTCTGCAGACATGAACACACATTATGAAAACATGAACAATGTTTAACTGACAACACAACTAAAATTAATATTCTAGTTTGAATGTTACTATTTTGTACTCTCTTTTTAACCCTCAAGTAAGTGATTTCCAGGGTTGTATAATATAAAAATGTGAACAGATGGATATGAGCATTAGCATCTGCCTGGTACCTTAATAGCAGCACTGCACTGCAGATGGGAAAGCCGCATCCCTAAGAGCCTGGAGAGCTCTTGTTCCTTGGGACAAAAGAGAACTATTTTTTACTTTTCCCCCCCCCAAGATAATAGAATAGAGTCTAACAGGCTCTGAGGAGAAGAAACACAGAGTAGCAGTCTCTGCTTAGGCTAGGGCTAAGAGTAAGGATAGGAAAAAGGAGTCCGTGTACATCAAGCAAGCAATAATAACAACGAAGGCAGCTTTGGCTACTTACCTTTTTTCTGCATCGCTGTTCGAAGATCTTGTTTGCTTTGCTGTTGTTGGCCACTAGCCATTTTTTCTCCATCATCTTCATCATGGCTAGACCGTCCAACAGTGAGAATCTGCACGTGACTTCCTATCTTCTGAACATTATCTTGAAAAGCTGCTGGGCCATCAATCCCTGTCAAACAATAGCAAAAGCCTTAGTTGTCTTTGTGTCAAGAAGTTACTGAGTTGCTCGCTCACAAAAAGCATCTTTTCCAAGAATCAGAAATCAGAGGTCACATTTCTAAACTTAAACAAGACTAAACTAGCTTCCAAGGCAAACATCTTACTTCCCACATACTGCACTAGAGAATCTCCAAGAAGTGATCAGGATTTCACTGTTGCCCTCCTCACCCCCCAATGCACCAGAAACACTAAAAACTAAACAGAAAAGAACTTCACTAGAGAGGACTGACAAAGAAAACCGATGCACGTCTCATAAGTCCAGAAACATAAGCCTGAGTCCTAGATTATGCCATGTCCCCTAATAAACAACACTGCTATTATGAATTGATGCTTTGAAATCTTGAAAATTCACAAGTCAATCTAGTAGTACATACAACAGGAAGAGCAGCATGTTAACAAGCATAAATATGCCTACTGAGTTAGTAAATTGCTGTACAGTTAAAACATCACAGTGGAACCATAAAGTAGATAATACATATTCCCTGGAACCTCCATCCTCTGAGATGTTCAAATCCCAACCAGGCACAGTCCCAGGCAACCTGCTCCGAGCAGGGATGTGGGACTAGACGGTGCCCAGAAGGTGCCTTCCAGTCTCAGCCATGCTGTGGTTCTGTGGCTTCTGATGACAGCCAGAAAGAACCTGTTTACCTCCTTGCAGCTGTAAATCACCTCTGAAGACAGAAAAATGAAAAAATGTGTGTTCTTATCACAACCTAACTTTTTTTTTTCTTCAGGACAGCAAGTTAAATCATCAGATTACAAATGTACTTCAGCTTTTAGTTAAGATTTAGTGCTGGTATATATTACTAAATAAGCTATATAAAAATGCACTTTTGTACCAATAAAAATGGTAATATTATCATGTACAGATACACTAAATACGTAAGCCTGTATACTGTTGCTGTTCTGAATTTTTTGTTACTAAGCAAGCAACACTGTGGAGAATTAGCAAGCATTACAAAGAGCTAGTTCAATAAAAGACTATGATGCTTCTCACACCAAACAGAGCTGAATGCATCCTGTAGTGACTGGGATTTTTTCAGACTGTGATCTCCAAGAATACAATTTCAACCCGCTTTGCCAGCAGCTGTCAACTTGCATTAAAGACAACTGGATTACACATTTAGCATGCTTAGCTGTACTTTGCCGTACTTGCTGCACTGCCACTGCGATATGAAGCTTAAGTGGAAAAGAGTGGCCCACACCCTCAGGATCAGGAACAGCACTGGCTGTGCAACTACCTAACAAGATGCAGTCTAACACTGCAGAAGTATTAAATTCACAGAGTTCAAGACCACAAGGATTTATTGACTCATCTGTATCACACAGACTCTTATCTGGCAACTTCCGCACAAACCCTGTAAATTCTGATTTACTGAAAGTAAAACTAATAACAACTAACAATAAATAAAACAATCTGTCCACTGAACCCTGAAGGACTAAATAAAGTCCATGGAAATGTTTCTCTCATCTTGGTGGGGTGGCAATTTCAGGCAGAAGCTCTGTGTGATGCAGAATGAACAGTGTAATTTCCTATGTTGCAGGTGTAATACAGCAACAAACAGAATAGCATTTTTCTTAAAAGTTATCTCAGGATAAGCACTACAGTAATGGTGCTCCAGAACAGACAGGTAGCTGCTCAAATCCACTCTGGTATTTTTAACAGCTTTAACCACACTAACCATTATCATTAGAGTGGCTGCCTAAAGTTAGATTCTTACCTTAATACTCTTAATGCCTTAACAAATTCAAAGGTGTTAAGCATCCATGAGTTTAACAAGATGCTCGTACCTCATGTGTATCTATCTAGTTCCTTATTAAGCTTTGGACAATACAAACCTAATTTTGACAACCCGTTTCAAAAGGAACAAAACACCTTAATTATTCTTCTTCAAAGCAGAGACTGATCTGCAGCAAATGAAACGCCTTTGACAGCATTAGACATTGCACTGAGACTCTTTTTTCTGATGCCTGCAGAACATTTGCGCTCACATCCCGTGTTGTCAGGAACATCACGTATTATTAAGCGTTAGGACAAAGGCTACACTGGCAGGTCACACTTTCAGAGAAGAAAAATCAATTTCAGTATTCTGAAGAGTGTATCACTGGTAGAGTGTGTTATTAAGCAGTACGAATGGTTCCACTAGTGACCCCATTTAAGGGAATGGAAGATATAGCCAGACGAGGGGGGGGGGGGGGGGGGGGAGCAGGGAAAGAACCTCTGGTGCATTAGAATACTGTAGATGGTTCGTGGCAAATGCAACACTATTTAATATTTGTATAGTACATCTTTGTAGCTATATATGTATGTGTAAAATGGTATTAAATGCAAGCATACATTTCTTTTTCCTGTATCATGAGATATAATTGTATCTTTGCAAGTCACAGTTCAAAAGGCAGTTTTACTATTAACTACCTAATGTCTGAAAACACTTCCAAGCTTTTGTAATTGTGATACTCAAGGTGGATCTCTCCGGGTGTTCTCACTTTCTTTGCCTAGCTGACTCCTTTTCACCCACTTACTGGAAGGATGGTTCACTGTGCAATAAAACAAACCATTCATGTCTATAGTTACCAGCTTCCCTGTTTAAGGACAGGGTCAAAAGAGGCAAAGAAGCTGAGTGGGCTCTGCCAAAAAGAAAGTCTTTATTGCTACACTCAGTGTTTTCTACAGCTTTTACCAAAAATTAGGTAGAAAAAAACCCAACAGAGATGTCCTGGAACACCTGCTAAGAAGAAGAGGGAATTTCTGAGAGGCAGTGAAGGAGGGCAGGGAGGAAAGAGGGAGATCAAAACAACCCCCGGAGTACCAGTCCCTTCAGTAAAGGCCTTCTGGTAAACTTTGACATGGCCACGTCTCAGATGAAACCCAGAGGTACCAGAAATGAAAACAAAGAAATAATGAAAAAAAAGCAACAGAAAATTGGCATTCATTGGTGTTTCCATCCTATAAACTAGTATTTAGCAATGCCTGTATTCTGTTAGCACCTAAAATCTTCTAGACAATATTTATAAATACAGTATCATGCTCTTACAAGCTGGTAATCTAAACTAGCACATAGAATGTTTTTATAACCTGAATTAATCTAAATTCTAAGAAATTCAAAATACATTAGGTGGATATGCACTTAAGTTTGATCTCAGGTATGAGATTTTTAGATAGGATTTTTTTTCTTCTGCTTCAACCACACAAAATGTTAATTACCTACACCCCTCAAAAAAAAAAAAAAATTAAAAAAAATCACAAGATCCAGGTCTGGAATGAGGTGACAGAGAAAAAGGTATGGGGAAAAATAAAGGACAGAACTGCTACCGAAAGCCTTGGAAAAGGAATAAAGTTGCAAATCTTGCTTAGTGTTTATGAGGCATAAGAAACAAATCTAAGCTTTTGTGCCTTCTATACCACACTATGCCTGTTTGAAACTTCAGCTTCTAAAGGATGGACCAACAACCCAAAATCCATTCAGTCTCCCTGGATTTAGTAACAACAATGTATTTCAATGATATGAAGTTGAGACCTTGTTTTATTGTTCCAATCCAGCAATTAAAGGAAATATCTTAATGTAAGGGTCACCAGGCATACATTTCTCTACCCCACATGCCCAGCAGCTTTCTGCTGAACCACTTCCAACAAATTTGGTATGTCCTATAGATAGATACTAAAATGAATATGGATGAGCCATCTCAGTTCTACTAGATGTAGTTATCAAATTTCTTTCTGATGAACAAGTACAGACTGCATGGGATGGCAGCTACAGACCCTGAAGTACATCCCTCCTCCTTGGTCCTACAGATCTAGAGGTCCTTTTGGGGTGTTTTTTCCTTCTCCCACAACAGCACTAGTAGAGCATGACAAGTGCAGTTCTGGCTATCCATTTGATACCCATGCATTTTTGTTTCAGCTTCACAATCTTCCAAAATTATTTTTTCAGGAACGAAATACAACTTCCTAACCCTATTTGCAAGTGGGAAACTAAGGGTATAGTCATGCTGAACGCAAGTCTTAGATGTTCAATAGTCCTGTCTAAACCCAGAATCTGTAACAGATTAGGTCCAAGTGGAACTTCCTCTCAAAACTGGATAGAAATTGAGCATTTCTAGACACCCCATCAGAGAAATTCTCAAAGTCATCACAGTCTAATGACTCTATAATACTACAGTAGAATACCAACATTAAAGAGGATAGGGCAGAACTGCAATTTTGATTACTTCATTGCTCCAGAGATAATCAAGAAAGAGTATTTAAATTTTTAAGGGACAATGGGGTAAGGGGAGAAGGTCAAATGGGAGGAAAAGAGTACATACTACTGAGCTTTGTATGACCAGGGAAAGCTCAGAGAGGCCGCTGATACATGTGGCCACTACTTCTAGATGAGCACAAGACCAAACATGAGGAAAGATTTTGCTATCTGACAGTAGTGCACGATGCACTATGGTAGTCTTGAAAAAATCAGTTACAGATTAAATATATGGCAAACTACCCAGCAGCAAATTACAGGCATAAGCATAGTGAGTCAGCTCTCCAAAACATTATTTAAGTATTTAACTATATACTACATGAATCCCCAGTAATTGGATCTTGCAGGAAAAGAATTTAATTGTATTTATACACATCATGTTCCTTTCTGCATGCATTTATACATGCAAACATTTTGCTGTGAAAAGATTTTCAGCAAATGTTATTTCCTCTTAGTTTTTAAATGAACTCTTAAGTACAGGAAAGAATGATTAACTGATTATTCACAGAGAGTCTTTACTACTCCTAAGACACCATGAAAAGACAGATTTCTAAATTATTTGAAAATAATGGTTACAATAAATTAAGAATTTCTTCATAGGACATCTTCAAACTAAGAAAGAAACTAAAAAGGAAGTTATCATACATCAGAGAGAACTAACTGAGCTCAGTGACTGAACAGCAAATGAGATTACGTATCAGGAAAGGAACATAGCATAGAAAACAAGTATTTCTGTCCCTACTTTACCAATGAGGAACTGCAGGACACAAAGATTCTTGTCATTTTATAAAGCATTTAAGACACAAATTCAACACATGAAGTCAGGCATATTGCTCACAGACTAAGTTTTAAGAATGCTTAAGCCCTTTGCAGACCAGATCTGAAGAGCTGACCGAGGTCAGGCAAGAGGTCCCTGGAAGAGAAAATCTCAAGCCACATTTTCTGAGCTCAGTTACATCAACAAGGGTTCTACAAGTATGTCCTTCCTCTACAAACACGCTGACAGCAAACGCAGGCACACTAGATATTTTATATTTTTTTTTTAAATCTTCTTGTATGTGCCTTCATAGGCAAGATACCAGGTTGGATAAGCCACCGGGTCCAACACAGAATTCATACCCACATGGGTAACACCCAAGGCTGTGGCCAGCAGCAACGCTGCAATTGCAACTGTTCTTCAGAAGCACTGCTATTCAGAAGCTGCTCTTCCTCCCAAATTAGGGATGGCAGCATGACCCTTCAAAGGCCAGCTGGCCTCCTCCGAGGTCAAAGACAGGGAGTCTGTCCTCAGAGAAATCTGTTCCTGTTAGACTGACAGCAGAACAAATAAAGAGTTTTGTCCTTTAAAGAACTTGGCTTAAAGCAAACCCTGCTTCCGCTTCTATTGTCTCAAGTGATACACGTTTGAAACTAGAAAGACAAAACAACAGTTGATTATGTTTTTTTGAATTCTGCATTCCTCAAGAAGTGTGACCACTGGGTATAATAATTTACCTCCAGAACAGTGGAACAAGAAAGTAGTATTTCACTCCCTCTCCCTCCCTCTCTCAATCAGATGAACCTATCCTCAAAAGGAATTAACTGAAAAACCAGAATATTTAAAGGAGGGAAAAGCATTTTTTGAGTCTATTTTTGAGGACTATTGTAGCTGTCAGTATTTTGTAAGCCATTTCCTAGTACATGGCTGTTCTCACAGGGGCTGCACATCCACTGATATGGGTTCCAGCAACTGCAAAATCACAAAGGGATTTGTTTATGGGGAAAGGGGGCGAAGAGAAATTTTTTTTAGGAAAGGACAGCTGGAGGTGATTTAGTCCAAACTTCCATCAAAACAAGGGCTACTGCTAAGACCAGACCAGGACACCAAAAGGAAGTGCTTGAGCACCAAGCTCTACATTCACTTTGACGAAATCTAGAAAACTGTAGCAGGAACTGTACTTTCATAAATCTCTATCCTGAGGAGGCCAGAATGAATTCTTCACAATCTAGTTCACGTGTTGCCAAAGCACAGCCTGAAAGGGTTCTCAGATCTAGAAATAACAGGTGGTTTCTTGGTGGAAACTCACTTATTGTTCCTCCTACCCTTTCTCTTTAATGCACAAAGAAGCTGAGATAAATCTACTCCACATGAACTTCCCTCCCCTTGTCAGAAAGGAAGTGTTACAGTGAGAAATGATGCTTCTTATCCAACAAATGGTGCTGCTTTCTTAAGTCAGCCAGCATTAATGCAGTTGCTTGTTACATATAAAAATGGGACAGGATGCACAAATCAAAACAGACAGACAGGCGTGAAAGGGAGAAAAGAAACACAGAAGCAGCAAACCAAATCAAAACGTGAAATAGCCATCCTGGCAGAAAAAGCGCTGTGTCTCAGAGCAGCTCATTTGCTTTCTGACTCTCATAAGGACAGCAGGGAATACTCAACATGCTATAGACTTTAAACGTACAACATAAAAGAAAAATTGCTGGGAAGGTATTATTTGACCATTTAAACACATCCATATTCCTTGTTTCAGTGACAAAAATCTTCATTTATATAGCCCACGGCAGCGAGTGAACCAGTGCAGTTCAGAGCAGGGTTCTCCTAGAATGTACTTACATGCCAGAAGTGCAAGATTGCTAGGAAAAACACTCAGAAATAGACAAAGAAACAACAACATCAACTTTTCACAGAATGATTCCTGAATTCTCATATTAGATTTCACTTTGAATTAACTCCTTGCTTTGCATGGTCTTCTGGGGCTTTTTTAAAGGTTGTGGTTTTATGTTCCTGTTTGGCTTTGCCCCATTCATTGCACATAGCCAAAAAAGCACTTTATCCAGTATATTTATTGATTTCTTCACAACCCTGGGGGGGGGACATCCAACCAAACACAAAAACCCACACCACTATGTACCTGTGATACTTTTTCAAAGAATCATCAAGGTATTTGATATCTAAAGATGCTCTGGTTTTGTATTTTTAACACTATGTAGGGTGCATACTTTTCATAGGTTCCTGCTGCAACTATGTTCACTTGTTTGCATTATTTTTCTGTGGAACTATCTAGCAACACTGTACACTAATTTCAGTAATATCCTTCATCACGCCTTACTAGCATCACAAATCAAATCAGAATTTGATCCACTGTCTTCCCTGGAAGGACAACCCTTTTTTCAACAAACAAAATTCATTTGTTGCATTTTGGGGTTTTTTCCAATATTGAATATATCATGTCAAACAATAAACTGGGAGAACTTTCAAAAATACCAGTTTAATGAGCTAAGCTAATACAAAATGTTATCAGTTTACTGCATTTTCTTACTGCCTCACAAAATGATGTTTCTTTTTAAAAATAGGCACAGGATATACTGGATACCACCATTAAGAATGTAATGCAAGAAATAATCACAGATTTTGAAAAAAAATTGCTAAATACCACACACTAGCCATCACAGAACCACAAAACATGCTGACCCCTACCTTGAGAAGCACAAGCAGTGCTACGTGAGCAATTAGCCACATTCCTTTTCTTGCCTTATGTCAGCATAACCTCATTAAACCTAGTATTTCCCTTGTGTTTGTCTTTAGAACATTGTTCTGATCATAGTTTCGTCATTCTTGGAGCCACTTAAAAAAGCAGCACACATCTAAGACCAGAGTACAATCATTATACTACAGCTTCAAGAGCAATTCATGTATAATTCAATTTATTTTTTTCTCTGAATTAGCTTATTATTCACAGGATCTGGTCTAAAGGTTTTTTTCTTAAAGCACAGAGAGCTTGGCTATGCTTACAGAGGTGATGCTCACTATAGCTAAATACTAACAGAAACCTTGAAAATGCTATTTTAGCATGTAAAGTGCATTCACCCCGCTGGTTTACAGGACATACAAAGGTTACAGTCAGTAGTCAGAGTGGAGACAAAACCTGAAGCAATTGAAAAGCTGAAAGCAGAACCTAAACCTGCCAAGATTTGGTCAAATTACCAATGAACTTCCTCACACAAAATCTCTTGTGTCACAAAACGGTATAAAACCATTTACCCTTCATCCATTTTCATTGGTTAGATCTTAAGTTATTAGCAAAACCATTCAATATTATTATAAAATCTTTTCTTAAAACTCACATTCACTCTTAGAAGTAACTGAAAAATTGACATAAGCTCCACTCAGGGTTCTGCAACCACTTCCATTTTCTTCATTCTTAAGTAACACAACTTAGCTATGTCTCTAGTGGATTGATCAGTAAAATACCTCTGGAATTTTAAAGTTGCATTCAGTTTTACTTTTTTATCCAATAACAAAATATTTTGCAGCTTCAATAAGGATGCAAGACTGGAAATCCAGTTACAATCCCCTGCAAACCCTCCACATTTACAATATTATCAAAGGTAAACTAGGTATGATTCCAAGGGTGAAACTATACATGAAGGAACAGTTAAATACCAGTATCTGGAAAAAAGTAGATGAGCTGGATGAGAAGGGACTACGTGTATGCTCTGAACATGCTTTAAGTGACAGGGATATTGCTTCTGATTTGTTATTAATCATTAGCATAAACTCCAGGAGAGGAGACACTCATAATGTGTGATGAGCAGCACCTCCACTTCATGGAAAAGTACGTAAGATGCAATTGATGGGCAAATGCTGAAGGCCAGGGAAGACTACACATAGCATAGCAGGATGAGCACTAAGAATTGCAGCAGAAGCAGAGGTTTCTACAGCTGACAATACTAGTTTCCAACACATAGAGCAGTATCAGCATGCCAAAGTTCTCAGTCTACATAAAGTGACATTACTTTTACTGACACAACTTGCTTCTATTAAAATATGCCAACATTTGCCTGTCTGGGGAATTTTTCAGAAAATGAATAAAAATATTAATCGCATATGAGAAAAATACGAGGTGTTTCCTGCTATGAAATAATAAAAACCTGTGCAATTCCTTCACAGTAAGCACACACTGCCTACACCTAGCAAGCAAGTTCTCAGAGAGCCACCCAGCAAGGGCAGCCCCCAGCATGCATGTGAGCAGTGTCTGCAGAACAGCCCTGCAATCACACACTCCAACAAGGACTGCTTCTTGCTAGGTGCCTCACTAGCCTGCAGCTAGAATTTTGTTCACAGAGTATTTCAGCCAGGCGCTCATCAGAAAACTACCTAGAAGACATGTGAACGTGTACGCATGTTTGCTGTTACACAGTGCAAATTTCTCAAACCAAACGTGCTGTAATTGACCAGCACAGTATCTCAAGTTCTGAGCACAGTACAGATACAGACAGCCCATAAAGGCAAAACGGGCACTACATGAGATGAAACAGAGCCTCACGGTTATGCAGTAACTATTATTTAAGTACTACCCCCACACAATGCTCATTCAAAAGAATGCCTAAGACAGGCTTTCTTTTAAACTAGTAAACGAATTTTTGCTCTTCAGCAAGAGGTAATTCAAAATAAAATTTGGCATCTGTATTCCTATGCTGGAGTGGCATCATTTTTACATTAAATTGAGAAACATTAGCTTCCTCTTCACTCATTTGGCCAACAATGTTTATATTCAGTTAATTTCAGCTTTGACTTTTACTTATTAAGGCTAAGTATTGACACACCATCTTTCTTTCAAATACATGAATGAAGTCTTCACCTCGGGGCCAGACTCTAAAGCCTATCTAACCTAGGGCTTTCTTTGCAGCCAGAAGGACCACAGACGTAAGAGACGCTGGAGAGTCAGATCTCAAGAATTAAGCTGCAGTATGTAAAGGATGTGTAAAGGATTTTGATAAGGTAGGCTCAAGGCCTGCAAAATCCTTACAGATAAGCCCCAATACTCTTGACCTCAGTAATTACCCTTATTAGTCACTGCTATCTTTAAATAGACTCGTCAAGGCTAGACAGTTTTCTTACTTAAGCAATAATGGAGAGACTGCTGGACACACAAGAATACAGTACAGTCCAGGCAGGACAGTATTACAGTGGCTTTATCCAAGAACTGCAAATTATTGGAAAGGTATTTATTTCATTAGTCATTTGATATCAGCTAAAAAGAAACTGTATGTTGTACAAACCCTCTCTCTTTCTGTGAGTGTGCATGTATACACACACACATATACAAAATTTTAATACTTCTAAAGTAGCTCGTTACTTCTTCCATCTAGTCGAAGTAGCTCAAATGGTAAATGTAATAATGGCAATGTCATTTTTACCTACCCTTTTGTCATTATCAGTAGTATATTTTTTTGTCTACCTAATCTTACCCAAAGCCACTGCTGAAAATTTTCCATACAAACGCTTCCCGTGTGTCAGCCAAGTGGGACAGAGTAACACTGAAGTAACAACTTGAAGAACCCCTTTGAGGATGTTCTCCCAGTTTTGTTGAAATGATTTTCTAAATGCCCACTTAACCTCCAATTTGTATCATTTAAAGCTCAGTAAGAGTCTGGACAGAAATGAATGCAATTTAAGACTGTTTCTCCAAATTACATTACATGAAGATAGCCTAACATCCCACAGTGGTGTAAAATGGGTCTCATTTCTGTAACGCTGCAGGAAAACACCAGCATCTTTCCACCAGTACCTTTGTCCTCCTCTGCAATTCGAACACTCTCCTTTGGAAAAGACTCAGTTTACAAATTTTAGCCCTCCTTCACCCCCAGGCTGTACATGTCGAGACAAGACCAAGTCACTCACATTTTCCAATCTCATACAAATTTCAAGAAATTACTTTTAGGCGATTTTCAGAAATTCAAATAAACAAAAAAACAAAGAGGTATTTTGCAGTCAATTCAACATCTGGCATTTAGCCGCATGCAGCTAACCTTTGTGTTTCCCTTTTTTCTCTTTTCTGGTGCTGCCAGTCTGACAACTCGCAGCTGCTGCCTTGGTTTTTTTAGTTGGTTTCGGAGCTTGGGCATCCACTACCACTTTTACATCTTCCTGTTCGGCCTCCTGCACTGCTTGAGAGATTCAGGGTACCCCACCAAAAACAAAAACGGAGAGAAAGAAGAGAGAAACAGAAAGAGAGGAGAGATTGAATTGAGAACACTGTGAAGGCATAAAAGGGTAAGCAGACATAGCAGAGTTTTTTTGGTATTTCAGACAATTCATGCAGAGAGGAAAGTCAAATAAAACAGAATTTACACAGCTACAGTAAAAACCTGGAAGTATTAGTTTAGTTGGGATGTATTTCTGAACTTTTGCCTCCTTCCAATAATATATCAGCTCCGAACTTTCAGGCCAAAAGTGACACCAGAATATTAATGTGTTGGTGAGCTATTCTAGGAAGCACTTTTGCTCATGGTAAAGTTCTGCCAGACTGATCATCAGCAGTGGCAGCAAGAAGGCAGAAAAATTTTATTTAGACTTTGTGTAGTGCCTATGCTTAAAGCTACATCCTAACCCTGTAAACAAGGAATCATCGGAAGGTTATTTTCAGAACACATCTTGCACAACTCTACATAACACAGTATGACAAGGAGAATGGCCGTGCATTTTATGTTGAAACTGTACACAAGCAGAAATTAAAAACTCCTCCTACTTTGTAACATACACAAATTAATTCTTTAGAAGTCTCAACATAATATGCATGGCATAAACTTTGAATGTCAGCATAATTCATGCAATGCTAGTTGTTTTCAAAGTAAAAAGGGGCTTTACAATTTTCTAAAAGCATGACACACTTTGAGGTCAATCTTTATTCTGGCCAGGCAAAGCCTTGAAGTGAAATAATATTGAGTTTACAAAGGCATAAAACCAATTACCTTTGTGAAATACATAAAGCAATCATCAAACTTCACACCCCAAACAAAACAACCTGTAGGTGGGCACTGAGGGATTTTGGTGCCAGCTGCTGGTCACAGTTAATTGCTAAGCCCCACTGGCTTCACGTGGTGACTGTGGTTTACCTCAGAGGAGTATCACCCTGGCACCTGGGGCCTCCCACCATCACTTCCTTTTTCCCCAAACTAAAATGCTTTCTTTAAAAGGATAAAAAGAGTCCATTAAGAGACCTTACTGGAGAGAACTGGCCACCCATAAAATTAATTTTTAAATATCCTGACAAACTTCATAAACCCCCAAAGACCAAAAGATGGTCAACGATGTGTGGACTGCCAGTTATCTCTCTTTGAAGATGGAAGTCCTCCCCAGGCTTCTGGTCTGTGAGGCAACTTTCTTGTTTACCAAATCCTTCATGCGCATGAATAGGAGTAGAAACACCAAGGAGATTCTCTAAAGGAGTAAGATGACGGGTTTAACCATGTCTGTGAAGACTGTAGTTTACAAACCTACAGTTACGCTCCTCAGCACAGCAATCTGTTATGAATAGCATTGCATTCACAGCACAATGAGCATCTGAGAAACTCAAACACATGCTCCTTTTCTCATTACGTAGAGGAACAGTTCAAGGTTTATAGAGAATATACACTGATTTAGTAGAGGAGTGACTATAAGCCCAAAGAAACAGCTGGTCACCGCCTGACCCCTCATTCCTGTCTTTATCAATCACTAATCACAAGACTGCAGTTCTTTTGCTGAGTGTAAAGGAGCACTGGATGTGAGTAAGACGTAACCAAAGGCATGAGTGCACAGGGCACCAGGGAAAATGGCACATAAAAGACAGTACACCGGGTCTTACTTCCACAGGCGTGGCAGCCTCAGACTAAGCAGAAAACCAAACAGTCCTAACTCCACAGTCTCTAAATAGGTATGATTTGCCAACCCAGCAATCTATCCTGTATCTGTGGCTCGGTCTCTCTTTAAAAACTGGAGTATGTTCTTTTAATTGTTTTAAAGATTATAATCCACATTATAATTAAATTCAGTACTTTACAAATGACCTATATTAAATGACCAGACAGTTCTTGAAATCATTTAAAAAATGACCATATTCATTCACTCAGATGAAGCATCATTTACTTGGTCCAAAGCAATGATTAATCAGCAAAGGATGAAACATTCTGACATTGTTAATTGAAAAGTTGAAGACTTACTTCACTATCTTGTCAGCCATCCTTTGAATTAACACGTAAAAGCCTGAAGCTTTTTGAATTACTTTTGTCGCATAACTTTCAGCAAGAGATACCTAATTATAAGTACAGTGATGGAGCTCTAAAGGACAGAGAAAGAAATATTTCCATTGCTTTATAAGGCAGAGAAGAAGATTTCAGTCCAGTAGCTATTTTGAGCATATACCATCACTGTTGTCTATGGTAAACAGGACTTTCAGACATAAGTAATGGAGGCTGCAAAATAAGATTTAACCCAGAAGCATGCAGATACTGCAGCTGGGTTCATGAAGGAATTGGCACAGGATTTCCTGCTTCTAATTACAGATGCTTTCCCAAGTTTTACCATTACATTTAAACCACTACCTCTAAAATAAATCCAAACCTAATCGCAAAATACCAACTCCACCACAAAATCATCTTAGTTATTAACTATTCAGCAAACAGCAGAACTCAGCTGAAGCTCATCCACTGTTTTCTCTTGTGACTGCAGATATCAAAGAAGTTATGTAGCTTTGCTACTGACTGTACAAATTCAGTTCAGGACAGTACAGAGATCCAGGGGACTTGGCTACATATTTGCATTTAAGCACAGGGTAAGCACTGGTCTCCCCTGCCCAGAAGTGCTGACCCCCACCAAATACCCGCCAGGTAAGTGCTGCCCAGGGCCAGTCAATACTTTGATCCTTGCAGAGGAGTGGGCAATGGGCCACCTTCTGAAGCCTGCCAGCTTTGCTCAGTGGGTCCAACAGGTTTACATGTGGAGCTAAGTAAAAAACACTGTTTTCTGTTTCCAGTGCCTTCTCTTACCCTGGAGAGTTGTAAGAGCCAACATTTCCAATACTCTCTGCACTCACCTGGCAGCTGGTCATTAGTGTGTGGAGCTTTGAACTCAGTGAACCAGCATTCCTAGTCTGTCTTTGCAGAGATGAAGCAATTCGTAGAAGCAATGTTTATCCCCAACCACTTTATCAGCAGATTAAATGTCTTCTCCTCTGCCCTTTACTACATCTTTGGATCACTAAGGAACAGTCTGACAAGAATTTCCCTTCTCAGCAGGTTAGGAACACCTTGAAGCAAACTCTAACCTGCATTCTCCACAGGCTCTAGACAGCCCCATAAAACAATTCACAGTTCCCTGCAAGAAAGCCTGAATAAGGAAAATGAGATAAACTGGCCTCCCTAGATAATATTGACTGATATGACAATATGATTATGTCCTTAGTTGGACATTAAAAAGTTTAAAAGAAAGGTAGGCAGTACCACAGGATAAATAAATAAAGAACCTTAAATGCAGCTATACAGGGATAGCGTTTCACAGACTTTCACTCAAAAAATGCATTAATTTCAGTACAAAGAAGATTTAGGCAACTTTTAAAATCCCTACTGATCCCTGCCTTAAACAAACCACCTTTGAAAATCTAGCCTGATACTTTGTATGCCCAACCCCAAATTATTAAAATCTTCACTTAAAAAAGCTCTACAGATTTTCCTTTTCCATTAGAATAATCTGTTTGTACTAGAATTCATATTTAGACAAGACAAAAATGGAGAAGCATATGTTGTGTTGAGACAGAATTCCAAACAGCAAATAATGCTGGACTCTCAGATCTGATGTTTCGTTCTCATTTGGACTCATAAATTGTAAGAAGTAGTTCTGAGATAAATGGCAAGCTCTCAGACAAAGCAATGACATGATTTTAATTTTAGTGTTATTCATCAATGTTCATGAAATCAAGTACTGACTACTAACCTCGATACAGTATTAGAAAAAAATACTTTGGAGGATACAGAAAAGAGCACAGATTGCAATATTAATTCAGGATCTGGGCTGAAAAGAAAAAAAGGTATTAACACAGTATGAGGTGAGTGTAGAAGGACTTGCACCAAAGCAGAGAAGGGCAGTGTCCTGGCTTTGCCTTGCATCACCAGTGGGCTGACTACTAAAAGCAGGAAAAAGAAGTCTCTCCCATGAACCAGTTCTATGTGGGAAAACACTGCATGTTACAGGGATAAAGCTACAACACAATCAAACAAAAGGATGCAATTTATAAGTAAGTGAATACTCTATGATGCAGACAAACACAGAATTGAAAAAAATAGTGAAAGATAGTTACCCATACATATTTCTATGAGTGAATGAAAATGAAAAGCGTGTTTTTCCATCTGGCCTTCATGAGAAGTTCACACAGGAAATTAGTTTCAAAGTAGCATGCAATGAAAATTCAGGAGTTTTTTTCCATTTGCATGACCATTTTCTTGATATGAGTGCTTGCACACTCTCATGAACTTAAGAGGAAGAAAGAAAAAAAATATCTATGAATCGTAACTTACCAATCTCTATCACATAAAAGTGCCATGTGCTAAAAAAAAAAAGTTTTTTGATCAGTACACTATGTGAAGAATGAACTGAGTGAAAAATCACAAAAAAATTATCATTTTAAATGGATGCATTAAAAATTTGTGCAGTCTGTCTGGAAAACACCTTCAGTAGAAAGAGGCTGAATCATATGATGAGGGATGCGAGACAAATAATTGGCTCAACTGTGTAAGGCAAATATTCATTATATTTACCAATGTCCTCTCAACTGTGAAAGTAAAATCCGGAATCAGTATCACGCAAAGAAAGATAAACTACAGTTCAGTCAGAGTATACCTTAACAAACCAACGCAAATTGGTTGTCCTTTTCTTACAGTTGCCTAAGATGGTCTTGTGTTTCACTGTAAGAATGGCTTGCTATTTTACTTTGCAAAGTTCTAGCCTTAGTGAATCGTGTTGCTTATTTGGGCTGTTGTTCATTATTACTTTATTTCATCAACTTAGATTCTCAACTGGTCTAGCATTTCTACAATCACCTCAAAGAGACTGGATTCGATCAGAAATACTCTGAAGATGGGAAAACCCACTGTATTTTACAATGCAATGGAATTTTTTCATTAGTTTTATATAGACAATTAGTTAAATACAAGGGCCTGAATTAGGCATGTTAGTTACTATTTAATCACACGCAGAGATTTGATTTCTGCTTTAAAATGGTTATAATCAAAGGTATTACCCCTGCAGCTAGTAACAGATTCCAGATGCCCAAAAGCTTACATTGCCTATAAACTCCCTATGGCTCCTTGCAGTTTACGTATAACACTGATGTGTTGACCAGGGTGATTTTATAAAGGCTAAAATACTCGTAAGTGAAAGTGAACATGAATGAGCTGAGAAAAAAGGAACAAGCATGCACGAGAGCCTGGTGCTGCCTAAGGACGTTACTAAAAGCTCACTGCTGTAAGATTTCCTCAGAAAGAACAAAGAAAGGAATTAAAGAAAAGATTCTTCATAAACCTCCCATATCTGACACTGGAGAGGGGGAAAGAGGAGAAAGCATGTAGAATGGAGGCTTAATAGCAAATTTTGGACTCTTTGGGAAAGCAGAAAACTAGTAAGGAAAGCTGAAATTGTCCACAAAAAAGCTTTGCCAGGAAGATGAAGGACAAAAAGAAACTACAGAATTACGTTGTGTGTTGGGGCCCTGAGGGCACCAGTAGGCTTTAATTGCCCTAAGGAGCCTCCCTGGGGGCCTCTACCTGCACCCTGCCCATGGGATATGGCTCCCTTTCTGCCCAGCTGGGCTCTGCTGCCAGCCGGGCTGTGTGCCGCTTCCCAGCTGCCTCTCCTGCTACGCCGTAGGTAGCTCATCGGCTCCAGGGGCCCCTCATATGTACACTGCAGCCTTGCCTCCTGGCCCCATCTCCTCTCCACTCTGGAGGGCCCTGGCCCCAGTTCATCCCTTGTGCCTGGGACCACTGAGAACCCTGTTAGCAGCGGCTGGCTCTGCCCACCACGCTGAAAGCCTGTAGGGTGGTGCTCCCTGGCACAGAGATTGTCAAAGGCAGAAAATAACAGCTAGTTGTCTAGTAGCAACTAAAAGTAAACGTACTTCAAGTGGAAATTTAAAGCAAAGAGAAGGGAATTTTTCAAGCAATTTTTAAGCAATTGCCTCTAAACTTCCTTCTCAAGTCCTTCAGTACCAACAACCACAAAAAGACCTGTAAACCACCTGCTACCCGCTGCTCTCTGGTCCTTGCTGCTGGGTGAGTTTGTTTATTTTGGAAATGTACTAGTGCAGTAAGGACTGCGGATAAATCAAAAAGGTGTTTTAAAGGATGAAGGTGAAGAGACTGCGGCTGAAAGGGAGATCACAGAATATATGCTTATTGGAAATTAAGTGTTTTGCCTGCATGGTACTTGGGAGTGCTGCCTGATCTCAGTATTAATAGTCTTGAGCACAGAAAATTCCTTGCTATCTACAAAAAATAAACTAATACCATCTCATTACAAGATCAGTGGAAAACAGGAATGGCAAAACACTGTTTTGATGAATACGCAAATATATGGGTTTTTAAAGGAATGGTTAACTGATGTCACCTTATAAAGTTGACAGCTTGGTACTCATCAGACAACTCTCTCATCATTCACAGTAAAGGAGCAGAACGACACATCAAATTTAACAATCCAGACCTATGACTTGTCATCAAAAGTGTGTTCAACACACCACACAACCATTGCATCTAGATGCACTGCCAAATGTCAAAGAAAGAAAGTAAGAAAGTAATTTTGCCTTTTCACACATGGTTAATCTAAATTTCTAAATTGGAAGTTGCCATGAAAATTACTGTGAGAGTATCTAATTGAAAACATTTTTAATTTCAAGTCTTTAAAAAAAAAAAAAAAAGGCACAGCTGCAACAAAGTATGGTAATATTAATGAAAGCAGATCTGGCACTCATTCAAATCTCTGCCTTCCTCAGCGCTGTGAAAATAAAAATCGCTCCCCAATGGAAATCCACCATTTTCACAGAAATACAATTACTTTTCTCTGTAAAAATGAGCTTTTATCATTTGCATTAAATGTAATTAAATAACATAATTAAATTCTTGCAGTAACTAGTATCTCTGCATGCTACTTGGCTCCAGGAATGCTCAGTATGTATTTGCAACCCAGACTGAAAAGAACTGTACTCACAGCAGAATTCTGCAATGTCATATCAGGCTAAAATGTTTGTTCAGGTTTTCAACAAACTTCACAAAATAAGTGGTGTAGAGATATACATGAAAACAAACCAGCAGATGTGACTGTGAGGCATTACAGAATGGCAAGTGAAATTTAATAAGAACTTCAAACAAACAGGAAGCAGTATGTCCTTACGAAGGACATTGAATCAAAAATAGGCAAGAGCACAAGAAAGAGAAGACAAATTTGTAAGTGATCTCTTCTACACAGAGGGATTAAATTTATTCCAGTGAATAAATGACTGTTGTCTTTTATATACAATGTAAACTTAACCGCAATACAAAATATTGTTATTCTTATTTTGCTATTTATAATGATGAAACAGCAATGAAGTTGTATTTGGTACTGCGAGGGGCATTATTTGTAATAATAACAACTGGAGCCAAAGATCATGGAAGTGAATGGAAGGATACCTATTGCTTGAAATGGCCTGGATAATTTAGGCTCTAACCTGGAAATGTGATCCCAAACCACATTCATACCTTCATTTCAGAGCAGAGAAAGGAAAAAGAGGGAAAAAAAAAAAAAGAAGACAGTGCATCCATTTTACACGAAGATTTTTTGTTACTTCCATATACTCAGCTTTGTCCCGGACTTGTCTAGAAATGCTGCCATGAAACTGTTTCTCCTATTCGTACGCCTATGTTCCTAGATGTGCAGATTGTAAAACAAGAGGTTCTGTTCCCATGAAATAGATCTCTATAATCCTTTCCAAGTAACAAAAGCAATTTCCTGCACGCTTGGTCCTACCTGATGTACAGATGCTGACAGGCAAGCACTGCACTACCACTGGCTAACACTCCAGCTCAAACTGACCACCATTGGACCAGAGTGCCAAGGGTTCACTTTATCTCAAGTTGGACTGCTCAAATTAATTTCTGTCAGTTCCCACAGATAACTCAAATACTTCTGTGGTTATTAGTTAATTAAGCATTATGCCAAAACCCAATAGGTTTTAAAAAGATATACTATGTACAAATCGTTCCCAAGCTACAGGATCTGAAAACTGTAGGTAAAATATGGGCAGGAACTGAGAAGAAATATGCTGGCTGCAGACTTGCACCCTGGTAAATTCTGCAGAGCCACTTGCTCAGTGAAAGAGCACCCATCTCCCATCTTTTTTGTCTCACAACACCTAAGAGGAATTGCTAGTAACGGTTAGCAGGGAACAGAGATACCATTGCACCTTATCAATGTGTCATCCCTCTGCTTTGAAGGTATCCAAGAAAAAATCAGTGATCCTGGCAATAATCCTCCCTGCTCTGTGGACACACTCTTTCAGCAGAATCATCTTGCTATTTATTAAACTAACAAAAAAGAAACTCAAAAAGCCCTGTACCTGCTCTGTTTCATACTGAATTGAACTGGCCCTGGCATCTTCAATCCCAAGCAATTCAAGTGTAGGAAAAGCCGCATCTATATTATCCCCTTTGTGAGCTGCCCCAGCTGAGCTCAGTCACAGCCCTTAATTAACATCCCTCCATCCTATCACATCTTAGATTTATTTGCATTTCCCCTTGGCTCCAAACTAGATGAAGCAAAATACATGTGCAGCCAGAGGGCTAGTAGCAACTCCCTGCAGAGGTTCAAAAGCAGCCAAGGGCTCCTTTATATGGAAAAACTTATGATCAGCTTAACTAGCAAAATATGCTGTTCCACTGTATCTACCTACAAACAGCTCACCAGGCCAATGTTCTATATCAGAACAAAAGTGACTGACTTTCTACTCCACACTGATAATTATTCAGGAATGAAATGCATTTTTATTCCAGAGACGAGTTGCCCATCAGGGAACCACTGCAGCACATACAACTGCATCAGAATAAGCTATGGCAGCGTATGAAAGAAAATTTCCCAATGCAGAAAGCCTAATATCTCAGAATTGCTGAGATGTTATCTCTGACCTACTTTGCCCAAAATACCATAGAGATATCTCCACACAGGCATCCAATTATTTGTTGAAATCAACAAGTACTTTTGTGCTACACAGAATTAGTACAAGCTAAAAAAAGAGAGTAGAAGAGGATAGGTGGAAATAAGTGTTCTTTTTGTAGCATTTGCAGTACAGGAATTGATTTCA
The DNA here is from genome assembly GCF_023634085.1 of Falco cherrug. Classification (NCBI taxonomy): domain Eukaryota; kingdom Metazoa; phylum Chordata; class Aves; order Falconiformes; family Falconidae; genus Falco; species Falco cherrug. Next base: position 30,758,527 of record NC_073706.1, read on the forward strand.
CAAACATGCTCATCCAAGCAATGTAGTTCATTCAGCAGACCGTCAACTCCCATCAAAGAGTCATTCTTAACTTAAAATCAGCATGCCCATAACAGAAACAAATGAACGGAAAAGCGCAAAATAGTTCTTTAGAAACAGCCCAGCTGTCTCATGCATCCGACGCTGCCACATACAAATGTTTTCATTGAAGGGGAAAAAAGTGCCAACCCTGAAGCTGAATACCATAGTTGAAAATGGCCATCAAAACTGAACTATGTACCATGCAAACAGTGTAACCGAAGACACTAAGCACATTCCCAGAGAAGACCACACCAAAAAAGGACGCTTCTGGAGTTCTTACAATATTTTCAAAAGCACTGTTCCTAACAAAGGATTTTACAAGGCAATCAAACACTTTGCTAGGTAATTCAATTCTTCTAAATCAGCTTTTGCTAACTGCACGGTTTATTTCAAGGACAGCTGTCCCCAGGGATTAACAAACCCCAGAGTGAATATGAGAAACATTAGTATATTTTTTTTGCTTCTCTGAAACCTTGTGAAATATTGAAAGGGTTTGAGAGACAAATTTAGAACAAACTGATTTAAGGAAAATAAATTAGTAAGTATTCCAGTAAATGGTGTGGTCTGAATATTACAGGAAGGGTCACTTTTACCTTAAGAGCACAGTTAACCTCACTTCAATCCGAAAGTCCACTCTGGTGCAAACTGTTGCAAAATTAGTGCAGATATGAGATTTGCTACCATTTATGGGACAATAATGTCTGTTTCTCTGATCTCTGAAAATTAAAACTTTGTTCAACTGACAATACAGAAGCTTTAGCATATGACGGCACCTCTGTACCATAAGACACTATTTCTTAAAGCAGTTCTTGTACCTTCAATAAGCTACTGAGTGAAAGAGGAAAGAGAAATTTTCTGTTTTCTCCGATTAAAAAGTAAAGAAACAAAACAAAAATTCTGCATTAAATTAAATTCTTAGGTCAGACTAGAAAGAAATTTAGTTTCCTCTTTAAAATCTTCTTCCCAGGCCCTAAGAAATAGACACTAAAGAGAGAGAAATATTACTAATGCTTTTAATATTTATTCAAAAAACATAATTAAAATAATAGTAAGAGAAAAAATAATTCTCCATTTGAAATCACTTATGATAGCCTATCTGCTTGCAGAAGCAAGATTAAAAAGGTCCATTATTAATGAAACCTTAACATTTAATCAATGCAATTTCCAGTTTCTAAAAATAAATCCTGTAGGTGTAACCACACCAAAAAGTTTCACCAGTTGCAAACCAGGGGTAGAGACCCTGAAACCTGCACTTCTCGCAGCGTGATCAGTTAGTCTAGTGAATACCTGCCGTCTCCTTGTTGAAAGACGTGACCACCAACTGAAAATGAAATGGTATAGCATGTGCAGTATACTTGATAGAGTTCTGAACTGAATGATGCATTAAGTCTTCGTTTGTTTGTTTAAGAGCAGGATACTGGTTAGTTTGGTGTTTTTTTCCAGAGGTAGATTCACAAAGGCTTCTTAGGTTTTGGGTTTTAGACATTAAACCTTAAGTACTCTGCCACCTAGTAGCACTCCCAACCTGAAAAGAGCCAACTGCATTCCCAGTACCAGTAGATTTCAGCTCGTTCCACATACTCATCACTACTGAGGGAAGGAAGACTTTTGCTATTGAGGCTTATGAATCCCTTATGACTCAAACCCAACAATCTGCAGAACAAGAAAGTTTAAAAATTACTGTTCTAGCTCTTGCATGTGTTAGCAACCTGAAATGAGATCTACAAGAGATAAAACGTTGAACAAGGGTTACCCAAGCTCCCTCTAGGAAATCCTGAGGAAAAGTATGCATTACCCTCATTAGGGGCCAACAAGCATGGCCCATGTGAGCACAGAACTAAATAACTACTGGTTTCCTTAGGATTTATGTCTGATGATTAAATTCTTTGAAGTCTAACAATAAATGAAACAGCATTAATTTTTTTTCCCCTATGGCTGTGAGACCTGAAGTGTCTCTGTCCCTTCTGGATTCTCTAATCTTTAATAAGAAAGCACAGGCTATATTGTACAAGCTTGAAATGTTCTTCTCTACCTACCCACCTATTTTAATGAACCTTGCAGAAACACAGTATCTTTGAAATTATTATATTCAAACTTAGCTGAAATTAGTTAACAAGTTTCAAATTTATCACTAACACTGTGTAGGCTTAAGCAAATTTACGTGCAGAGGAATACACAGAGTGGAACACATAAGCTTTACTTCAGGAGAAACCAAGACTGAAGACACTTAAATATTCATGGCAACAGGGACAAGCCACTCTCTCTTCCCCACAGCAGTGAAATGGCAGATGGCAGCTATTTACCTTGCTCCCTCCTGTTAGGCTTGCATTGCAAGTTCTGATGTTTTTATCCCCAAACACAAGTGAAGGATATTAATTATCTACTAAAAAAAAATCCAGAAAAAAACACCTTTGCTCCCGTTAGCATAAATTCAACAAGAAGAGCATCATACTATGACTTGCAGTAAACATATATGCAAGAGATAATATTCGTATACCATGATATATGATGCTGCTGTTGCTGTTAAGATACGATTCAACCAACGGTGCTTGTTCTTCCGAATGTTTCATTCTGCGCGTTCTTGGGCGACTGTCCACATTGGACTGAACCATTAATGGGTCCTGGCGCTTTTTTTTCTGCTTCTGTTCTAGCAGTGCTCGCTGAGGAAAATACAAAGAAAAGCATCCGTTACTGGACTCCAAACAGTAGCAACCTATGAAGAAACACAATGGATATCTTTATACCTTCTCCAATTTTCCAGTGGCAACAGTTGGCAAGTGGGATATTGGGATATCAGGTTATATGAAATCTTTCCAAAAAACCACAACCAGCTCACTGCTAAAACATCTTCTGCTGAAAACAGCAAATAATTAGAATAGATCTTTCTAAGCAGTCTACCAGCTGTCAGAGCTTGCTTGGAAATAACCGTTGGGAAAACAGTGTGAGTACTGGCTGTGAAGCAATGGGAGGGTAAGCAAGGGCATCAGGCAGAGATGCCAATTTAAGTTTCTGTAAATTAAAAGCAGGTAATCTGCAAAATAGAATCAAGCGATAATGCTCGACATTAACCTAATTTAACAACTATACAAGATGAACTTTAATTAAACACTTGAATTTCTCAGCTAGACCTGCTGAAAACCAAAACCTTCAGCATCCAATGACACCATAGGCATCTCTCTCTTTGATCCCTCTTCCACAACTTCAAGCAACTAAACTGTTAATTTTATTTATCCATTACTTTACCATTTCCCTCCTCCTGTACAGTGATTTTGTGCTTCTGGAAAACAGATGCACTAAAACTGAAGAATAAAAATGGAGAGTGGACTCTCATCTCCATAAATTGTGTGAAACACCTCAACATGACTTCAAAGCAATCCGAATCTAGTACAGGATTACATCATAAATTAAAAGTATTTGAATTTGAAAATGAGATGCTGCTAGACATGCAAGCTGATAAAACAATGGGAAAAGAAATTTATAGAAAAACATAAAATTAAACTCACGAAGTTTAACTATAAACATAACAAAGTCTTGTGAAAAGGGGACCACAGAAAAATCAAAGGAAAAGTGGAAACCTCAAACCCCATTAGAACATGGTGGCAGCGTTCCCTAAGGTTTCATGGAAGAGATTCTGAATCACTTTTTCTTGTACAAGTCATGTTGGAATACAGTAACAAGTATTTTACAACCACAACGGCTAAATCGATGGAACAACAACAACAACAACAACAACAAAACAACAAAAAACGCCAAACAACTAAAAACACTGTGGTAAACCTCTGTTGGCTGGCATGTCTGGCAGAACCACCTGTCCTTTCTGGTCCATCAAAGGAGTAATAAAAACTGTGTAAATCAGCTTAAAACAAGTCCAAGGCAAAGCAAGTGAGTTATCACTCAAACCACAGTCACTAACTAAAATTTTAATGGAAGTTAGACTTCTAAGCAAGCTGTAACCTTCACAGATCTCTCTTTTGCATTCCCTAATCAAAGGATGCAATTTTCTATCAATTACCAGATACATGTGTCAGTGATTTTGTTATGCCAAGATCTAGACTTCAGAGAGCAAGAAGGCTCCCTCCAAAATCTTACCTGCCTGTCAAGCTTCTGCTGACGCAGGCTGCTCCCCTCATCATCCAGAACACTGCAAAGACAAAGAATAATTAATTGGAACAAATTTATCACTCAAAACACCACTTAACAGCAGTCACTGGAAGAAACTGTTGCAGAAGTTATACATATAGAACTCCCGCTATGTTCCATAGAAGTTTGCCTGCCCTAACCTGCAAAAGTTGGCACAAGAGTATTAAATGCACTGCATGAAAAACTGAAAAATTGTGGTTCACATAAACGTCAACAAAAATATATGTATTATTCAGCCAGTTCACAAAGAAATGCAAAATCCAGTCTACAGCTTGTTTTCTTCTCTATCTTCGAATGCAAAATGTCAACATACACAGCAATGGGGTTTGATTGAAAATTTGCATATAAAACATATAAAAAGTGAGTGTAAAAGAGCTGCTTAGCCACTCAGCAGTATTTAAAATTACGTTAGGAAAATTAACTGTCTAATCTTTCACACACTGAAAACCAGAATTTATTCCTAAATATCTGAAAAGTCACGCTCATTGCCATGCACTCCAACTTTTAGAGACTGGCAAGACAAACAGTATTGCTCACTGCCATATTTCTTTCTGCTAATTGTTGCTAGCTGAAAGATTAGCTCCTGTGCATGCAATCATTTTCATTAATTAGAAGTTAAAAACTAATGGCATTGAAATCAGAAAATTATTTTTGTGAAGTACTTTATCAAATTACTGACTACGTTTTATTTTTTCTGGAGAACAAAGGTCTCTATTGTAAGAACATTATGGTTAAACAATGACTACAGATAATGAAATCTTTTAAACTGTAATATGTCATCTACAAGGAAAACAGTGCTATAGAACAAAAAAACCAGCCTCTTACAAGTAGAATTCATTTTCTCTTACAACATATTTTTGTAAAAGATTAGCTCTCCTTTTTTTATAATCGCTCTTAACAATCAAAAAGAAAGAAAAAAAAAAAAAGAAAAAAAAGAAACCAGGACAAATGAACCTGGATTCTGACCTACATACAACCCAACTGTATTGCAATAGAAATTTCATAAAAAACGTGACTTCCCATGTATTAATATATACTCTTTAGAAGACAGTAACATTATAATACAGTTAGGTATGACATCTAATAAAGGCATGCAGAACACCACCTTTCCAATGCCAGCATTATCAAAGACCTATAATTAAGCATTACTGGTGGCATCACCCTTTTAAAATTTATACACAGGTTATATGTCACAAAAGGCTGATATTCCACAGAAGGAAACTATTCTGTACAAGTACGCTGGATACAAAATTAATCTCTTGTAGAGGTAATGCATTACTCATAGCCCACAAAAAAATTAAAGAAATAAACCCTCACAGTAACAAAAAATATTCTGCTTTACACTAAGCATTCTTCAATTGATAAATTACAGAAACAAGTTATAAAAAGAAGACACATTCCTCCTCTGTAAACAATATCAGGGGTTTTTTTTCAAGAGAGCTTCACTACAACTGCATTACATATTAGCTGGCCTGCTATAAAGTAAAACAACCCTAACTGATATCTGTGGCCAAATGATTGAGTAAAAGATGCCTAAACATAAAGTTGCAGGCTTAATGGCCTGAACAAATCCTCCTCATTTAAGACAATGCTTGAAAAAAGCCAAAACCATGTAATGATCCCAATACAGACCACAAGAACGGCAGGGGCAGCAATGCATATACAGCTGTAATACCCAAAGGTCAAGAGCCAATATAACTCCAATCCACCAGTCATTTGCTGAGCTAAGGAGAAAACTCTGATCTCTTCTCTCATCTTCTGCTTTATAAATCAGACTATGCTTACTCCCCTCACACATATTAAATAAGCTACAAACACACTTCTCAGACATTCCCATAAACCAGAAGTTCAGTAATTAGTTTTAGGTGAATTTAATGTTTTTCAGTATTATGCTAGACTGGCTATAATTCACAACCAAGGTGTCCAAGCACACCGGATGATTCTCACATACCCTGCTTTCCCATCACACCATATCCTGGCATAAAACCCTGCACGGAACAAGGGAGCAGGCAAACACTCTCTGTCAGGTTCCAAACCTTAACTGTGACTCCCTGGTAAACCACAACAAGCTAAATTCAGGTTCAGGTAAAAAAGCATAGCTCCCTCAGGTCTCTTTATTCCCAACCCTACCATAGTAAAGGTGGCAATTTCAGTGACACCACAGCAAACACCAGGAAGAGGAAGGGTGTGATTTGCATTGATTCACCACTCCATGAATGCAAAGCAACTATCAGACACACCAGAGGACTACCAAAAACATGAAACTCCATTCAAAAAGTATGGATGCTGTAATGCTAGAACACCTCTCCATATTGTCCTTCTACTGCAAGACGTCGCTTTTAAAGCCTCTGAATATATGAATCAGAGCTGACACCAAGAGCAGCATGCCTTGAAAACCAGCTGACAAGCTCGTCTGGAACTTCCAGGTCCTTCATTCTCTCCGTATTTTATAAAGTTCTGAGTAGTTTTCCACAATCCTGTTGTAAATATGCAATAACTACAAGCCTTGCACTCCAACTTTCTTCACCGACACCGAAGTTCAGCAGAACACAGTTACTTCAACAATTACCTCCCTCTCCAGATTACTTGACTTGTACAACAATGCCTTACTCCCAGCAGCCAGCTGCACCGCTCTCCTGAATCCTTCCCACTGTAAAAAAGGCCTCATTACCACCAACTCTGTTTCATCAGTTACTTGATGCCAGTATCACTGAAAAGCTGCAGTTCTGTCCTTTCTTGATGCCTAAATAATGGTTATGGAAGTGCAAATAAAAAGAGGATCCAATTTCGCCTATATATTCTTCTGCTGTAACAGCAGACCACTCCACTTGGAGACTCTGTACTTTGTTAATATTTTCTACAGAACCAGTGGTCCCTAGAGTTGCTGATTAGCAGCCAGTATTTCACATTTCCTAATTTTCAATGGAAGAACTCTCCTGAGACTGGGTGACTCCCAAATTTGCCATTAAGAGACACCAAAGTTTTAAGAAATGCATACATACATAAAACAAGCTCCGTTTCTTCACCAATTCCATCAGGCCCTCACTCCTGCTGCCTTGAGAAACACCTGCATTGGACTCTAAGTGTGTAACCACCACTGACCCTTTTTCTTAAATTTCAGTGAAGCCCTGCAGAAAGATTTAGCAGATGATCTTGCTGCAGCATCTGGCAGTTCATGCACTCTGACAGATGCTTCAGGGTCCAAGAGCTGAAATCCAGAGAACCTACACTTTTCAGAAAACACAAAAGTCTAGGAGCAGAAGCTCTGCCTTTGCCTTTCCTGGTCTTTGAAAATAACAAAAATCAATTCCTCTTCCCTCTGGGAGACTTGTGCATTTGGCAAGGACCCAGCCTACCCTGCCCAGTTTCAGAACTGGCCATGCTTTTGTTGCTCAGTGGTCCAAATAACTGGGAGGGTCAGAAACTAAAGGCCCAGTACAGTGGAAACTACAGGTGCAACATCGCAGGACCACCACAGGAAATAACCTCATGGAGAGCAAAGCTGTTAGAACAATTCTGCCTACATGTTTGATGTGATGCTAGAAAATCCCAGCAGCAGCATGAAACTCAGTCAGTCTTAATAGAGAAATGTAACTTCATAATTAATGAAAATTGAATTATTGATGAGAATGCATACATATTAGCAATCTGCTGAGCATGCTGAAGTATCCTGAAGATCCAGTAAGGTTCATTTTTACTCCTATTTGATCAAGTATAATGTACCCACCTGGCATCTTGGCTATGGCTTTGAGCCATTTAAAACAAAAAGCAATTTTACACTATATATAATATTGTAAACAGTGCTTCAGGTCTGCAATAACAGTCTAGGCCAAATTCAGTTAACAAGTCAGAGCTTGTATGTATTTCCTTGCAGATAATTATCCAGGGAAGAGCCATCCATCTATACACAACACAAGCAACCTATTAGAGCTTACTGGATGTTGGGCTTAAGAAGCCAAGCCTATAGCTATATAGCGTACAGATTCATATTAGCAGTCTGCACCATGGCTCCATAAAGACTCAAATATTAAATTTTGATAACATTATTTTAAAGTTTTAAACATGACGTTTGATTCAAATATCCCCACCTCCTATTTTCTAAAGGGAAATATGTTAAATGAACAATCACCTTTTTGTTGAAGTATTACTTTTCATATCACCTTTTTAAGATACCAAATCTATTTTACAGATACAGTTTCAACATTAAATTCAATTTACAAAAAAATAGCCAGGCTTTCTATGCTGCTACACGCGATAAAGAAGACAAAAATACAAGCAATAATTTTAGTATTCTAAGCACTTCATAATCTGTATTCCTTAAAAATCATTTTAAGAGAAACCCAAGACCAAGCAGGTTTCAAGGATGAAGCTGCATGATTACATGGAGCTTCATAACTTACTTCTGAGATGAAGGCAGAAGATGCTGTAAATCAACATCTTGCGAAACTCTACTGTATTTCCACATGGATCTAAGTAAAATTGGAAAAGCCTAATTCAAATAACACATTTCACAGCAAGTACTTCACCTTTACTCTTTGAACATGCAAACTGCTTACATTTCAGTAAGCCATTGCAGGGGTAAAAATTAAGAAGAAACGTTTTCAATCAGAATGTGCAAGGTACATGTAGTCACAGATTTAATTAAGTGTTTTTTTTAAAGGAAAAGTCTAACACAGTAAAACAGCTCTTTCGTTTCTGCCAACAAACGAGGCAATGCTTTTGTCCTTCCTGACAATGCTTCATAAAATAACATTTTCCATTTTAATAACTTTTTAACCAAGACAGAGGTCCAAAATCGTATCTATCACATCTCTGCAGCCCAGCACTAATTGCAGTGAGAAGTGTTGCTGAGCAAACAAGCAGACACATACTACCACTAAACTTTCATATGCTGTTTAGAAGTGTCACCCTTGCATTTTCTCTTTCTGCTGCTTCATGATAATACATTACTAACAGTAGCACCCAAAACCTCTATGTGAAATCAGGGACCTTTGCACAAGCAAAATGAATGCACGTAAGTTAGGGAAAATTCCTGAAACAAACAGTTCACATTATAAAAAGGTGAAGAATTTGCTTTTAAAAATAATACTACCCCCATTTACAACACTAAACCAGAAACAATGGAAAAGCAGAGGAAGTATTTTCATCTTGAGTTTCTTCTGCCATTATTGTCAACTACAGTTCAGAAATAATGGATGATCAAGCCAGATAACAATAAAATAAATAAATAAAAATAGACCACACAAGACTAATCTTCAAGATCACTCAGATCTTTTCCAAGCACTCTTGCTGTTAAGAAAGCTGGTATGTTGCTGTGTCAAGAGAAACAGATTATGGGATCTTTCAAAGCATGGCTGACTCAAAAGGGCAAGAATGGGTGTAATGTGCCATTTGCACATTAAAAAGTCCCTAAAAACATATGAAATAAAATTCCTGCAAAGAGATAGCACTTGGCTTATTGGATACCATCTGTCATATTCACCCAATTACACTCCTCTAAAATCTCTATACTTCCATAAGGTCTCTGTAGTTCCAATAAAACGCAACTGCTCTGGATAACGTTACTGTTAAGCCATTAGGAACAAGCTTTCCAGCAGCACTGTTGAAATGCTACTGTGAAAGCTCATTACCAGGGTCAGGGACCTGCAGGCTGAAGTCATGCTCCAGAGGGAATGGCACAGGTTCTTCAAATCAGTGAAATTCAATGTATTCTTAACCAGCAAAGCCAGCAAGCTCTATAAAGTGCCACGACCTGCAAAGCCCCCACATAAAATAAGGTCTGTTCCCCCATGTATGCCATATGTTGAGTTCACTAGAAGCCACTTGAGAGAACATTACTATATCAGACACACACCCTAATCAAAGACTTCTAAAAGAAACAAATTACTCTGAAAGACTGTGAGGGCTCCACTTAATGCTAGGAATCATCAAGGTTTTCTGATCCCAGAGCAGTTGCTCAGTCTTCTGATTTAGAGTAAAACCTGCAGCTATCTTTATGGTAAAATGAGTAACGTCTTTCCCAAGCCATCTAAACAAGCAGAAGTCTGGCTGTCCTCTTCATTAAAGAGCAGCCCAAGGACATTCAGTCTTAGCTTGCCCTTCTACTGCCAACAGCAGCAGCTCCTGTATTTCTCCCACGCCATGTTCATACAGCAGAGAGGGCAACAGCTTACCATTACCAGTGCGCCTATCAGTTACCACTGAACCGACCAGGAAAGTACAGACACCAGGAACTGCTGCAGAAATGAAGACTGCGTTTTTTTATGTAAAGCTTCAGATAAATAAAATTGTTTCACAGTGAATCTCACAGAGCAAATAAAAGCATGTCTGTCCAGGAATGCAGCACTGCTTCCCCTGCCCCTTAGAAAACCTAAAAGAGAGAAAAAAAGGATAAGGAAAAAAAGGCAGGAATACGAACACAAATACTTGATTCAGAATTATCAGCACCAAATCAGCCACAAAACACAAAAAGATGCAGAGGATCATACACTATGCCAATGATCTAAATGGCACTAAAAGTAATGCCTGCAGGGCAGATGGCTGAAAGCAGAGACTGAATTTGCAGTTGCACAAATAATTACAGAACCAAATGCTTTATTTTCTTTTCAAATCCTGGCTGGCAAACTAGCTTAAAAATCAGTAAATGAACAAGACCTTCCTGAATTGTTGGTCCTATTTGCTTCAGTAAGGTTTATCTAAATGACCACTGTACATTAAAATCTATGACACTCATGTCCGTCCAACAGTTCTGGCTTGGGGATTTAAAAAGAACAACAAAAAAACTTTTTACCACTCTATTTTCCAGAACATTATTAGTTAATATTTTTCTCTTCCATCCCTCTTCAGTCACATGATAAATATTTGCACCTCGGCAAGAGGTAACAACATCTTCATCAATGACCTGGAGGAGACAACTGAATGCACCCTTATCACATTTGCAGAGATGACAAGCTGGGGGGACCAGCCAATATACTCAGGGCACGGCTGCTGTCCAGAGGGACCCTGACAGGTCAGTAGGAGCCTTATGGAATTTAACAAGGACAAACGCAAAGCCCTGCACCTGGGAAGGAAGACTCCCCTGCAACAACACAGGCTGGGGACCATCTGGCCAAATAGGACCTGGATTCTTGATGGACAGCGAGCTGGACATGAGCCAGCAGTGTGCCCTGGCAGCAAAGGCAGCCAACAGTGCCCTGGGCTGTACCAATAAGAACTTGGCCACTGGACCAAGGGAAGTGATTAACATCCTTCCTGTTCTCTTCACTTGTGAGAACCCATACAGAAAATTGCATCCAGTTTTGAGCACCCTGGTACAAGAAAGATGATCAACTGGAGCATCCCAAAGGAGGGCAGAGGTCTGGGCACTGGGATGGAGCACTTGTCCTGTGAGGAGAGGTTGAGGAAGCTGGTCTTGTTCAGCCTGGAAAAGGGATGGCTTTGGAGAGGCCTAATCACAGCCTTCTAATACCAGGCAATCCAGAAACGTGCAGTCTCCATCCTTGGCATCTTCAACACCCAAATGAATAAAGCCCTGATCAACCTGGCCTGACCTCACAGCTGACTGTGCTGTGAGCAGGACATTGGACTGGAGAACTCCATAGGTCCCTTCCAGCCTCCAGAAGTCCCTTCCAGATTCTGTGAATAGCATCCTCCTTTTGGGTGTCACACAGAACTAAAACATCAGTGTCACAGCTGAGCTACAAGGCAGATTATACAAGCAGAATAACTGAAAGAAAACAACAGGAACACACGCTTTTTTTTTTTCTCTGAATTCCATGTAGGTAAGTGTTAAGCTAAACTCCAGCCAAATCCTGAGCATGACCACATAATTGTATTTTTGCTCTGTTTTAATTAGCACACTTCATCCAAATATATCTCCAATTGTTAGAACTTCAGGGGTATATGAAACAAAGAAAAATTGTAGAAATCAAGTCTTCTGAATGTTTCACTCAGAATAAGTTTAAAAACATAAATCACCAGTCAGATAACACATTGGAAGATGGGTGTATTACAGGATATATAGAACTAAGCACTTAAGAGCAAACAGTCCAACAGACTCTCAGTGTTCAAGGGAACAACACAAAACTCTACAGGTACTGTAGATATGCTTTGTATAGAATCACAGAATCATTTAGGCTGAAAAGACCTTTGAGATCATCAAGTCCAATCATTAACCCAGGACTGCCACGTCCACCACTAAACTACGTCCCTAAGCACCGCATCTATGCATTTTTTTAAAAACCTCCAGGGATGGCGAGGCCACCACCTCCCTGAGCACCCTCTATTAATGAGATCCAGCTTTGAGTTTAATCAGAAAACTGCTATTCACCTTCCAAGAACAAAACTGAGGTCACTGGGAAAAAGAAACGACAGTGTAGTATCTGAAATGTCTTGGCTGACAGCTTTCAGTGAGGATGCTAAGAAGCCAGGGAAAGATCTAATGAGAGGAAAAGCAAGTCTATTCCCTAAAGCACGTTGCATGTTTTAAATAACCTGAACTACAGGGCTGCCACTACTGCCCTGGAAAGATCAGTTTGAACTAATATTTGTACAGATTCATTCTCTGCAATTATACAGAGGTGAATAAGATAGCATACAACAGTAAATTGCAGGTAATGAAAATAACACCTAAGGGAAGAGCGGATGGCTGGGCTATTTCTTGCCCTCCCTCAATACACAAACTCGAAATGCAATTTTAGAAAGAAAGGCTATGTCTTAAAAGAGAAAGGTGAATTTAATAAACATGAATGCTGGAGCACAAACACACAATAGCCTTTGGCATTATGTAAGCTATGCTAAAATTGTATTTAAAGTAGATTGATGAGAAGTGCCTGAATAGGAATAAATTGGAAAGGTAAAAAAACCCCAACACAACAACCGTGACCTGGAGATACACTACCTGCAATGCAGATGGATCCAGATGACAAATGACATGACTTTCAGGAAGAGCATTTATTGAAAACGCCTCGCTGCCAGCCACAGGAAAAAAGATCCAGTCCTAACTAATAGTCAGTTTGCTTTCTCTTTAAGTATCAAAATTCGACCCATCTCAGTCATTAAAACACTAAAATCTATGCACAAACAAACCCAACCCACTGATGTACAAAACATCCAACCATAACAAACAGTAAATTAAACAAGCAGAAACTAGGGAGAAGTATTGTCTGGATAGGAGACTGCACTTACTGCAGAATAAGAGTTCTCCACCTGGGCCGTAGAGGACAGTGATGACTCTCCCATTCCACTACTGCTGCACTGGTAAAAGATGTCACCTAGAACAGACCTCTGCGATTCTTATACGGAACAGACTGTCAACCACTGTAATCAAGAGAAAACCTACAGAAGACTGCCGGCTCCTTTCCCTCCCTCTCTTATAATTGTTTTATGAAACATGGTTTTGCCCAGCTGGCAGCATACTGGACCTATTTTATATCAAACAGTGTAACCTTCCAAGACACCTGTAAAATGAGATTAACAAACAAGTCTTAACTCTTCTTAGAAACACTTTCGTGATGCAAGAATGAAGCATTACAGGTACAGTAACTAACCTAAACACAGTGCTGTATTTTAAAATAATAGTATAATTGTGAAGTGTTTAACAAACAAAACACTGATCCCAACGATATGGCCAATGCCACAGGTGTTCAGTGAGGCTTCTCCCTGCAGTAGGCATGTAAACACAGGCACAAATACACTGAAAGAGATGATATCTGAGGCAGTTCACTAATGCAGCAACTTATTAAAAGATCCCGCTGCCTACTTATGTGTTTAGGACAGGACAGGAAAAAGACACAGTGGTATTCATTGGGTTTTTAAAAGGAACAGTAAAATTAAGCTATCAATTTATTGAAAATGTGAAGGTGAAAGAGACAACCTCGTCTCCCTTAGCTGCTATAACAATCAAAACTGAAGAAAAATACAGTAAGAATTATAACTCTGATAGGAGATGTTAGTGAAGGGAAACAGCCAAGCTCCTTTTTCCTTTTTACAGGTGGTTTTACAGTTTCTGTGGAGTACAGTTTCTGAGGGAAGACATGTCATTTCATGATAAATACTAACCCTGAAACAAAATATTTTGTCACTTTCTTCCCCCTACGCATACTATCTTTATAATCCAATCTAGTATTCTTTTGCTGGAACTGAAGAAAGCGGATTTTTCATTTTGGTTTGAGTTCATTCTCTGTAGTTACCTTCTCTACAAGTAGCAAATTCTGACAATCCTGGACAACATTTTTGTTGGAAGAATGAGTTTGCCATATCCTGGTGCCTGAGTACATGACATGGATTTCAAGATGGGTAAAATGTTGATGGCTGGCAAAAGTAACAAATATCATTTGGCCTAGATTTTGAACCCAGTAAGGAAAAGTAAGTCAGTATTTCTAACAGCACTCTATGCAGATGAGGTATTCCATACAGTCTGACCTGTATACTTGAGCCCTGATCGAAAAAAATGTTAATTCAATCTCCTGAAAATGTTTCCACTAATTTCACATGGCATAAAAAGATGAGACGCTGTGCACAAACCCTTTCAAGTTGGGATTTTTAATGACAAAAACTCCTAGAGACAGAGAATTGTTTTCACAATTTGCACATACAGTGCCCGCACAAAAGACAATCTTTTTCTGATGGAGTCTTCCAATTATCAATATAATCTTAGAAAAGCATAGTAATAATAAGGTTGGGATGGTGACTTCCCCCCCACCCCCGCTTTTTTTTATGAGACAGAGGTATTCACTCCTTTCTAAAACGTGGTAATGTCTATAGTATTCAAAGATGATTGCAAAAGAACTTACACATTTTGCCTTTTCTGATTTATGAATTCCCCTTGTGAATAAACAACCAGAAGAACATTATTCTCCATTTCAGACCTAAGGCAATCTTTTTCCTTTGTCTCTGATGAGCAATCAAAGATGGGTAAGTGGAATCCACTCTCAAGACTTGCGAAGCAGCAGGAAAACTTTATAACATGGTCAGAGTTCTCTGCGGCTGTGAAGCAAAGAGCTCCTGAGAAGCAGTGGCAGGTAACCAACACGAGAGCTTTACTCACAGCAAGAATATTACTGACTGTCATTTGAAAGCTGGTCCCTCTAATTATCTCAGTCGGTCATTCTTCTGCGGGTTTAGGGCAAAGGCAAACATTGTGGCACCTGGATGGCATTGCACCAGTGATTCCTTCAGGGTACATTATCCAGTATGTAGGAAACCTCTTAAGGACTGATATTCATGCATGAAGGCTTCCCAATGCAGACATCAATGGGACCTGTGAGCCCATTCTATGTTCTTGGCCTCCACTCAAGATTTCTGCTCCCTGAAGAACTGGAGGGGGCTCTAGCCCACAATGCTGTGGTGGGCCACCACAACAGGCTTGTGCCAATGGCAGGACTGGTCAGAGAAAATAATTCCATTACATTGATCAGCTCCAGATTTTGAAAACTGACATCCTGAAACTCACACCTGCTCTAAAACAGAAAGCAAACCAAAAGCATACCAATTTTCTATAGAATAGATACACCTACAGAATTGAGCCCCTGATAACCCTGAGATCTTTAATCCTATGCCTGTCCACCTGCCTGACTGCCAAAATAAGCAGCATGGAAGACCCCAGAAGCTACAGAGTACTGACCAAGAAGCACAAGAGATGGGTCATGTATGATGGAAGCTGCTGAGGGGGTAGGCAGGCAAGCAACTGAAAAAAATCCCAAAGGAATTTTGCCCAATAAAACTTTTTCAGGATTAGGCTTTCTCCCTGAATAATTCTAAGGCAATAAATCAGCAAATTCTCGTGAAAGCTCTCCCCTCTCCAACACATATTAGTATGCAAAATAACCAGTTGATGAAGAATCACAGAACAGTCAGGGTTGGAAGGGACTGCTGGAGATCATGTAGTCCAACCCACTGCTAAAGCAGATAAAGCATCTACTATAGCAGATACTGTTACATCATCATAATTATTATTATTTTACATATTATCATAGAAAACTGTTGAAAACTGTTGAAACTACAGTACAGCCAACAAAGACTGTCACTCATTAGATTTCCTAAGTGTTTAAGGTTATTTAAGAAATCGTATTCCACAACTTTAGCCATCAGCTGAGAAAGCCAACTGTATGCTGGGCTGCATCAAAAGCACGGCCAGCAGGTTGAGAGAGGTGATTCTGCCCCTCTGCTCTCATGAGACCCCACCTGGAGTACTGCATCCAGCTCTGGGGTCCTCAGTACAAGGACATGGACCTGTTGGAGCAGGTGCAGAGAAGGGCCATGAAAATGATCACAGAGATGGAACACCTACAAGGACAGGCTGAGAGAGTTGGGGGTGTTCAGCCTGGAGAAGAGAAGGCTCCAAGGAGACCTTATTGTGGCCTTTCAATACTTAAAAGAGTCCTTCTAAGAAAGATGGGGACAGACTTTTTAATAAGGCCTGTAGCAATAGGACAGGGGAGTAATGATTTTAAACTGAAAGAGGGTAGATTCAGACTAGATATAAGGAAGAATGTTTTACAATGAGGGTGGTGAAAGACTGGAACAGGTTGCCCAGAGAGGCTGTAGATGCCGCATCCCTGGAAACATTTAAGGTCAGGCTGGAGTGGGCTCTGAGCAACCTGCTCTAGCTGAAGATGTCCCTGATTATTGCAGAGGGG
Source organism: Falco cherrug (assembly GCF_023634085.1). NCBI lineage: Eukaryota > Metazoa > Chordata > Aves > Falconiformes > Falconidae > Falco > Falco cherrug. The sequence continues at coordinate 30,775,365 of NC_073706.1, forward strand.
TTGGACTAGATGACCTTTACAGGTCACTTCCAACCCAAACTATTCTATGTTACACCTTTCATGTTTCTCCATGGCAATTAACCCCCTTTCAAAGATACTACCAAGTCCAGGCACTGTGTTGGAAGAAGGCAGCATTGGAAAGGAGGAAAGAGAAGTCAGACTACTATCAGGCAAGGATCAGTCGCTCTAGCACAGAGTTTGTAAAATTATCTCTGTTATAATTTTTTCTCTATGGGTGGAGGAGAAAAGTATGCCTTATTATAAGGCGTATCAGCCTTTTTTTCCTTTTTGTTAAATTAGGTGATTTTCTCCACATCTGTGTGTAATTCCCAGTCCAGGAAGCTGAACTACCATGGCAAATTTCAGCCTGTGTCAGTTTCCAACTTTCTCTACTAAAAATAATTGCAGAGAGAAAATAAAAGGGAGGAGGAAAAAGCATAACAAGGAATAATGCTATATAGAATCTCATGTCATATGACATATTAGGAAAAGGAAAAAATACTGGGTTTTGACACATTTTAGGAAAAAACCTAACTCGTCCCATTAAACCCATATTTCTGTATTCTGACCATATTTTATTTAACCTCAAATATGCTAGCATGCATTTTTGTGTTTCAAATTGAGAAAAAAAATAGTCCTCTTAATAAATGCATTCACATTTACAATTAGAAGTATCACACTGAGCAACAGTCTTAACATTGCTACACAACATGCCTCTTTTTGTTGCATACAAAGGTACGCATAAATTTTAAACCTTGCATAAATTTGAATCATCTCTGATTTTCATCAATATTAACTGTGCTTACCAATTTGAATTTATATACCTAGTTTAGCATATCACCTTAAAGTACTTCAAATAAATTAGTCAAATTTAAAACAGATCAAATACTTATTATTGGAACTTTTTCTTTCCATTTTCGCTATTAATCATCAAAGTCCCAATCGTACTTCCTCTTGGCTGCCCTGTGACCACCTTTGTTACATCTGACAATCATGAGGCACCTTTTAGCTAAGTAAGTGTACTGAAGGAAATGATATTAGGAAGTACAGACAAGCCTGGCCTTTTCTTGTGCCTCAAGCAGGAAGATTTCAGCTATTGAAGTCTCCTATTTCTATCATCAAAATTCTGTTTACAAAACCACAATCCAAAACAATACCTGGCTATTCAGAAAACTCCAACAGTTAATAGAAACCGACCCTGCAGAGAGGAGAAAAACCAAAATGTGGGTGATCACAATATAACCATGGCTGGAACCTCACTAAAGCCCAATTTTGCTGGGAAAAGCAAGGATGCTCTGATTTGAGGGAAGCCAGCAGAGCAGAGCCCGCTAATATGGCAAAGGTTGTAATCTTTTGAATCCATTTCTGATACCTCTTCACACAAAGGTTTAGTTTCCAGGGTTGTGGCAGTCCGTCTTGATCTAAGAAAGATTCCAGCAGCTAGAATTATCTCTCCTGATACAAATCGTAAGTGCACGTGAATCCACCTGGTGTGTAAAGTTTTACGTTCAAATGAACTATGAAGCTAATACATTATAAACCAGGAAGTCTTCAGTCAAATCTTCAGTCAGAATCTCATGGCAAATTTAGCGTGCTTGAGAAACGCTTAGTTCACAAGGGCAGTACCAGAAAGCAAGTGCACGTTGCAAACTGAAAATTATAGGATACTATAGAACCAAACTCATCTGGTTCTCTCAAATTCCTCCAACAAAGTTATCATTTAGTCTAATAATTACTTCGGATTTTTTTCTCAACACTTCATAACATATTGTGTGGCGGTACAAAGTACTATGTGTACTTACTGTAGTAATATATAATTGGAAAAATATAAAAAAGCAATTAATTACTAAGAAATTTGATGACTTGATAAAAGTAATACATTCTCTGCTCTTCCCAGTTTGACCTCTCAACAGATAATCAGACAAGACATTATTCCCTCATATTTAACTACATATACATAGATATATGTATATTTAAAAAAAATGTGAGAGAAAATCTGCAAAATGACTACTTTTTTTAATACAGTTTAGAAAACTATCTTCATTAACTGGTATGACTCAAATGTTCTTCAGCATTGGGCAGTTCATTGATATAGCAATCCTTCCTTTCAAGACATAAGATTCTGCTCATCTATGAGACAGGCAAGAATGTATGCTGCCAGCAAGAAGTGAGAATTGTGGGAAAGGCATGTGGCAGCATGCAGACTCACAGTTTCAGAGAAGTGGGAACTGGTGTCCCTAAAAAGCTTTGGATCTCCAGGTGAAAATCTCCTCTGCAGTATACAGCCTATTGTTAACACAGTTATCAGATTACTGGGAAAATAAGAGCCAGTTATCGTGACCCAACCAATTCATATTTCTAACTGCAACTATCTTTTCCAAATTACTGTTCTAGGCTTGAAAACATCTTCACATGAACAGCCTGCGTGGTACTGTTTGACAGCCTCCATCGGTCCCCCACGCAAGACATTTCAGACTCTGGAACACCATTTCCATTATATTTGAAGAAGACTGAAAATAGAGTCCGATACATGCACACCATCTAATTTTTAGGGTTCCAGTCCTGAACAGACAAATAAAACTTGTTATTGCTGGACATAAATATTGCCCACTAAGCCCACTCAAATGGCTAAGTATTTGCAAAATAAAAGCTTATGGCATGTGAAATGGTGAACAGCAAAAGAAAAGGCTGATAACAAATCATGAATTTTTATCTTTGCTTTCTAAACTGCTTGTCAAATACGCACCAGTTCTATCAGAGTAATCAGGATACTTTTTCAATTGTTCTGAAAATTCCTAGGATTTGCACAAACATTTTCCCTGGATTTGCACAAACATTTTACCCTAAAAAAAGAGTAACCTTTTTTTAAAAAATAAAGTATGCATAAGATAATTAGATTTTAAAAGGTGTGTCAACTTTAGGGTTTCTTTTTTTCTTAAATTGGCAAGAAGCTGTCACCTGTAACTGTAATAAAATATCCAAAGGCGTGAGATCAAAAAAAGATTTCAGCATTTATCTAATCTACTACTTTTTAAACCGATCTTACCTGAGTTAAGCATTATTTTTCCCTTTCACTGTGTGACAACTGCTAAGCAAATAGGGTACCATGTTTTATAAAACCAAGAAGAGCTATCATACAATACCACAAGCATTCTTTGCCAGTCATGTACTACTACAGATTTTCAGTATCATTTGACCTCTCCAATAAAGGATACAATACCAGCATGACATCCAAGGAACTAAGCAGTATAATTCTCACTAAGGTTGTGCCATTAATCCCTGCACAGAGAGTACTGAAAATTTATGCTCAAATGATGTATTTCTAGATATTTGTCGAAATTACAGTTTTCTAGAATCAGATAATAATTATATAGGATCGCAAATTGTACATATGTCAGTTCCTAGAAACAAAATGGACAGCAAAATCTGCAATTCTAACGGCTGTTTTCATGCTAAATACAGATACAGAGAACACAGCCATTCATTTACCGATTAAGACAAAAATTGTTTCCCTTGTCTTTTTGTTCTCTTTTCTCTAAGTTTCATGCATATTATGAACTCACAGAAAGACAGAAATAAGTTTACTGGCCAGAAGTAACACAGGAAAAATCTACTGACTCTTTACTTAGTGCACAGAATAGACAAACTCTCCTTTTAGAAACATGTCAGATGTACAGAACATTGGGTATCCCTGGGTTTAGGGGTTTGGGGTTTTTTATTCCTTTCTTTATTTTTTAAAGGAAAGGTGAATGAAGTCCTACACTGACCTTCAACCTGTGGGTTCAACCTGTGGAGCTTAAATGAATATTCAATTACATTGTGAGAAGGACTGCTTCCTATGTGTTTACAACTTGACAAAAATACCTTCAAGACAGAAAGAACAACCACAATCTAGATTAATGTCACTTTCCACGTATCCAGAAAAAGTGCAAATCTTTCGCCATCCCAAACATTTTAATAATAAAATCAAAAATTCTGTACAAAACCACTTCCATTTCTAATTTCCAAACTCGTGCAGGTTTAGAGATACCCCACTGATTAGAGCCACACTCTGTAGCAGATTAGTTTAAGCATGACAGAAGCAGGAACTGAGGCAATTCAAGATACTACACGTCTTGAATTTTATGCTTTCCATTCTTTGACAAAGAAAGCCAGCATAATCTAATTTGCTCCAGCATTTCATTTAAAAAATCTAGAGATAAACCATCTTTGGTCATGTGTTAACTAAACAGATCACAGCTGAAGTAGATCAGATTAACTGCTGAAGAAAGATGGTGTTGACAAAGCACAGAAAAGTTTAGCAGCACTTTTTGTGGAGACAAACGGCACATTAAAACATTCAAATTTATTTGCCAGGAGGCTGTCTTAAGCTTAGGTTTAATTTGTTGTAAAGCAAAGCCTGGGAGAATAATATGTTTTTATTGAACAAATTGCTGTTCAGGTGCTATGACATCAGTTACAAACTATTACAGGAAAGGGCTTTTCACCATCCTTTTCATATTTTTTAATATGTGGCTGAAGCTGTCATTTTAATTATTCCCCTTCACCTGCTAGAATGCCTGTTAGCAACAATTATAGCAAAAGCAGTCTCCACTGGGGACTGAAGCGCCACTACAGCCTTGTCAGTAGACACACTTCTAAGCCTGCTAGTTCCCACCTATGAAACATTTTCAAAATGTGGGTGGTAAAATGCAAATAGAAATATGTGATAATCAGATTGGTTGCTGATTTTCTAGAACAGGAAGCAAATCATGTAAAAAGCAAAGCAGGTAAAATTAAATTCAAAACATTTAGGTCTTTGTCAGAGAAGTATTTAAGTTCCCTGTCTGACATGAAACATGTATGTTAATACTGTATTTTGCATAAGACTACAAGACAAAAAGCAGTGAACAAGTGTATCTCTGGAAGTTTCAGGAAGGATTCTCATTTCCACAGGGGTTCTGTAATAAAATTTGACTACAGCACTCAAACTTCAAATTCCTTCACTAGCAATTCAGTATCCGCATAATATGGGAGGGTTGCCTGTTTTCTTAAGGAAGAAAGATTTATGCATTCATAATGTCTGTAATTTTTTTCTTTGGTTGACTAATTTCAACCAAAATTAAAGAGGGGTAAATCTTTCTAAGTCCAACAGATTTCATGATGAAGGTGGTGGCTGGGTAGAGAGAGACACCTTAAATAGTCTCTCTGGAGAGAGGAAGATTTTGGGCTCAGCTCAGTAACATTAATGAGAATCCACACAGGGAAACATTATGAACAACAGCTATAGGAATTCTGGCTTCAAAAGCTGTATCAATCCTAGGACCACTTCTTACAGGTATATGCAGAAGATCCCGTCCAACCCCAACAAACTGTAAAGAAAGTTTACTAGGTTGATTTTTTTCTTGTCCACATACGCAGAGTTCTCATTATCTTAATTTGGATTTCTTATAAGAAAATCAGTAATACAAAAGAAAGAAAAAAAGATAATCTATTTTAGAGGCAAGAAGGGTGAAAGTGGAAGACAAAGCAAATCTAATTCCTTCCCTGATCTCACTACTGAGTTTTTTTCCTGGAAAAGCCACACCTCTGCTGTATGTGCAGTGTCCCCATCAGTAACACTGGGGTAATACCCTCTGCCTTTGCAACATCCCCCAGAGCTCTACACAAAGCGTAGCATGTGCAGGTGAGACACAAAACAGGCAGTGCAGAACAGCACCACGCTGAGCTGCACCCAGACCACTGAGGGACACTGAGCTCTCGAGCCATGGCCACACCATAAATCACCAGGTGCACACCAGAAAAGGGAGACAACAGTAGGAACAATAAGCAAGCACATGTATCTCAGATAGAGGAAGCTGTATCAGACAGAGCTGGAGACCCTGTTTAACCACACCAGATGTAATTAAACCACTTCTGGCACTGTGGAAGTGCATTTCTAAATGCATTTGAATGAGGCAAAAAGTATCAGTTTAGCTACTGGACCATTAAAAAAAGTGTGAAAATAAGGTCCCCCTTTGGGTCTAATCAATACTCATATACCAGCAGATGTTTTTCTACACCTCTCAGATAAATACATATGACTACGTATCTTCTGGTTTCTTTCTGCAACACTAATTGCCCACTGTTATTTGCAGTTTTCATAGCTCTAATATTTCACTGCACAACCTGTGAGTTTGTGTTTATTGTAGGACACAAGTTTACAAGGTGAACCATTTCAGCCTGCAGGATCATCCACTGAATGTCATTCAGCTTAATTCTCTCAGATTCAGAAGGCTCCATTTTCTCACTCTGTCAGGACCTAGCCAAAACTAGAACAGGATGAGGAGTTCAGCCCAAGAATTATGGAAGGAAAGCTGGCTGGCAGAAGCAAGCTAGAAACATGTGAGACAGCAAAAGCTTCCTCTGCGTGACCCTTCAAAAGTGGGGTAGTGTTGCACTGCTACCAGCACACATGCCCTTACCTCTCTGTGCAGCAAACCTGGAGCACGCAGTGTGCTTCTCTGGACTGCCAGCCTCACAACAGTGCCTGCAGCAGTGATCAGAGACTGCTCACCCACACTGCTGAAGCTATGTGTGCTTGCAAAGCTTTCTGCTCCCCAGGGAACCTACTCTCCCCTGCTGCCACGTGCTGACAGAAGGGCCTCTGCTTGAATCTGAAATCTTCAGAAAGACTTTTGATGACAGTTCCTGGATGGGAGCACAGACCTGAAATCCTGCTCAAATATTTATCAGCTTTACAATTAATAAAAGATTTAAGAAGAGCTGGACAATTTTAAGGAAATACTGTTGTTGACTTACTGACAAATTTAACTTCACCCGTATTATGTCCAGTCACTCTCTCAGCAGCACATAACACTATTCTTCCCAAACCAACATCGGTCATTTGACAGCACACTGGACAGAGCACCACTGATCAAATTTCCAGATACAGACAACTCACACAAAAAGGGAAAGAACGACAGAAACAAGCCGAGTAAGCTTCCTTAAGTATTGAGTATCGTTAGACTACAGAGGTAGGCATTTTGTGATGCGAAAAGAAAACAAATGTCAGTCATTTCACAAAGTAACTATTTTAGGGAATTATTAAGTGACTCAATCATTGTTTAGTTATAGACTTTAAAGGACTGAAAATGAAAAATACAGAAACAGTATCATAGCCATTTTGATGAAAAATTAGCAACAGAAGTCATCACGTGCAAAGTGAAAAGCAAAACCATACAGAACACCATCTTTCTATTTACTATTTATTGCAATATGCAGCCATGTTTGGCTTTGTTAACCCAAGTCCATAGTAAAATCAATACTGCAGAGCTGGCTGAATTTTCATCCCAACACACAGAGAGTAACATTGCAGACCCTTTGCAATGTCAATTGAGCACATTTACAATTCATTGTGCAATGCAGTGAAAACTTCTATGCCTCTAATGTTTCTTAATGTTTTTCTTCAGAATAAGGTTTTTCAGATGAGAATGAGTTGTTCTTGCCAAAGAACACTTAAACCTGCAACCTGTTATATGCTGTTTGTCATTTTGACTAGGCAGCAAAATAGTCATCGTCCTCCCTTCTCTCTCCATCGCATTAAGTATTTTCAACAGAAATTTCCAACTTTCAAAGAGGTTCAAAATTAGGAAATAACATGAGCAGAGAATCAAGAGTGACCCTGAGCACTCTTGAAAATCTAGACATTGACTTTTCAAGGCTCCCTGTCTACTATTACATTCCATCCTCTGAAAGGCCTATACCAGCCTAATGCTAAAATACAGCTATCCTGCACGTGTTCTTAAATCCTCTGTTTCAAAATCTTTGTATTTTAATGGAGTACAACAATCGATAAACTGGAAGCCCAGCAACTGGACAGTCACTTCCAATGAGCTCCTAGTTGCTTTACTATCTCCTGCAATTTTTGTTATGGCTTATATTATTTGGTACCACTTCAATGAAATGACAGCTTTCAGAAATCATAATTTATTGTGAGTAAAACTAATTTTCTAAGCCCTAAAATCTTTCCTCTCAAGTCTAAAGTTTACTGGATTCTTTTGCCAGAAATCTTTGAAAGAGAATCCCAATTTATCAAATTCAAATCTTGTAAACATAATGATCTCCAGAGTTTCAGGAGAAAATCTGGGTGATGGGGGGAACAGGCCCAGCCCATGCCAAAATAACCTGAAAGTCCAGGCACTTATCTGAAGTATTAGAAATATCTTCCTAAGGAATCAAACACACAGGGCAGAGATCTGAACACTTGAATTTGCATATCCCACTTTCCAGGCTATGCAAACGTAATTCCACATTTTTTCCAACAGAATAACCTGGACGTCATTCTGATACAGGGTGCACAGGATAGGAAAACTTTTTTCCTTCCAGTACTACTCAGAACAACATCTACCTTCCAAAGCCTCAAGCATATAGCACTAAATGAATAAATAACAGAAAGTGCCTGAGAATCAAAACAGGAAGGAAAAAGGGAAGGAAGGAAAAAAGGAAAAAGGGAAGGAAGGAAGGGAGAACTTTAATTTAATTTATATTTCTCATGTGCTGTTTTTTCTTGATCTTTAAAATCTGTAAGTGATATTCAAGCCTCAAGGAAGTAATTAACAATTTTGCAAGGTGCATCAATACTGCCAGAATACTACACTATATCATTATTTGAAATAGCTAGCATTTAAAAGGCATCTTCCAGGATGCCTCAAAATCTAGCGATGTCATGATCTTTTTGCACTGATAGGATGGGCCAGTTTCTCAGGGTATTAATATAGTATTCCATAATTAATATATCTGGCATATCCAAGAAGAATTATTCTAGTGTTCTGAAAAGCCAGAGCCTACATTAGGCTACTTATAGATGGCCAGTGCTCCTAACAGCCAAAAATTAACATTCTTATTTTAGACCAGATAACTTTTAATTTGAAGTTACATCGACATTGTGAACTGTGCTATGATAGATAACCCAGCTCGCTGTAAACAAGCTAACACGTACACTGGAAACAATTTAAGTCTGATAGTCCCTCACTGCTCACAGACTGCACTGCATTGCTCCTCAAAGGAGGAAATCACTTCGCATTTCCCATGTGGTCGTACGGCTGCCTTAGCTCATGTGCAGCTCGCCCAAGTGCCTTGCTGCTGCACTGCAGTATGCTGCACGGACCTACCACGGAGATCAAATACAGAAGGAAAGGATTTAGCCAATTTGACACCAAGCAAAGCTGCAGGGCTCTCCGTCTCTCCGTCAGCTGTTGAGGTGAGCAGCTGCGGTGAGCACAGCTGAGGGAGCATGCCCAGGCAGGGGAACTCCTCCATGTAGTGACAGAGCTCCAGGGAGGTGAGTAGGCTGAGGAGTATCAGGGAGAGCGAGAGAGAGGTAAGACTACCAGAATGGCACCCTAGCTCCCTGGGACAGGCTGGGCAGGCAAGCAGGATGCATGGCACAGAGGGTTCCCTGTCCCCTCTCCACCTGGCTGAAGGCTATTAGGAAAAATTTCTTCACTTAAGGGGTGGTCAAGCACTGAAGCAGGCTGCCCAGGGAGGTGATCGAGTCACCAACCCTGGAGGAATGCGTAGATGTGGCGCTTAGGGACATGGTTTAGTGGTAGACTTGGCAGCATTAGGCTAAGGGTTGGACTTCATGACTTTAAGGGTCTTTTCCAACCTAAACAATTCTACAGCTGCATAGATTTAACGACAGGCAATATGTAGAGGCACTTGATCTCTGCCTTAAGGAGAGGCAATAAAACAATGCTAGTGCTATTCTAGGGCAAGCACAAAAACTTTCTCTAAAACCTTATACTTCACTTTTTAAATCTGCAGCAACAGCCAGTGAAGTGATTTAAAATTCAGTAACCTGGAAGAACCAATTATCAAGATCCGATTCATTGGTGTGTAAAACATTGTTAATGTCATTTAATGTTGCCCTACAGACACAGTGTCCCAATAGATGCATTATTTACCTGTATAACTAACCTAAAGTTCTGGATAGACGTATAAGAGTTCATGCAATCCCTGGGTCTCCAAAAGACTGTTTAATAGAAATGCATGCTCCTAGCTTGAGTTTTGGGATTTATATCTGTCAAAAATACTGGGATGTATTCCAAAGTACAGTAAACGTCTTAGTCTTTCAGTTGCCACTCAATCTGATCTGAACAGTTAGTCTAAGTGTCATTGTCCTGCCAAGTTATCTATTATTTAACTTCTACAATACAGCAAATAATTTCCTCAAACTTTCAGATGTATTTTTAATTATTTTTTGTTACTGCAGAAAAGTGAAAATGCTGCTGTAGTAGTGCTGGGCAGCAACAAACTGCTCTGGAAAAAACAGAAACCAATTTTTCCCTATGCTTCTTGCTATGGGTACCGTTACTGGAAATAACTAGCCTTTAGCTTTATTCATTTTGCTTTCAAACTGATACCAAATTTGAAAGACAGGCCTGTTTACATCCCTTGCCTAAACACTGATCAAATACTGACGTATCTGTATTTCACTTGCAGACACAATTTCCAACTTAGTCATCATCTGAAGTTAATCAAGGAATTTCTTCATCTTGTAATTTCTCACCTGCAGGTAGTTAGAACTGTGATTACAATTAAAATTACCATTAAAAACTTCACGCTGTGGTTTCATTACCTGTGTCAAATGAGCTATATTAATTATGAATTATGATACTCACAACCTTATGTTAACATGCATCTCAACAGGAACTATGAAGTTTCCACTGAAACCTGCAATTCAAGACTTAATTCTGGTAAACATCTCAGAACTTAAGCTAAAACTCAACTTCACGAAAGAATGACTCAGGTACTTGTGTTGTCAGAGAGCAAGGTAAGTATGTCACTCACAAAGTGCACTCACACGTTCATATTAATGTATTATATACGGCTTGCCATTATTTGCTCAGCTAATACATAAGCTCAGACAAGGTCATGGAACCAAACCAGTTCCCTTTTTTAAGTCAAGAGAAAGGCTCTTGTGGCACCTCTTTCTGACTGCTTCTTCCAGGCAACCACGCCACTACATGTAAGGCAGAGGGCGGTGTTAGACTCTACAGCATCCCTACCCCAGGTATAAGGGTAGTTGTCTGACTGCACAGAATCAGCATCCAAGATCTGCAGGGTTCTTGTACTGGCAGAAGCAGTTACTATCCTCTGCTGTATAAGGCTCTACTGCATCTCCCCAAAGGAAGTGTTTTAAATTGGGTCACATCTTCCCTTTAAGGATAAATAATAGATTAATATGTAATCTCTCAACTTATTAGCAATCCAAAAATATGAAAGCTACTTCTGCTGTAATCACCAAAAGGGAAAGTAAAGATATATTTTAGCTTCTTAATAATGTAAAAGAAAAAAATACAAATACATCTACTAAATAATTTAATTACAGAGCAAACCCAGCATTTAAAGAACTTCCCAAGTGTCAAAGCTACACAATGTAAACATAACCTAAAATTATTCAGTAGATGACCTGCAATACATCCAGTTATTGAACATGTATAAAACAAAAAAAGCTACATTACCATTAAGTATTAGACAAAACAAGCTGGTGTAAGACAACTATGTCAGCAAAAATAAAAAAAGGTTTCATCTTTTATCACACGTACTCATCCTGTTCCAAAATAATTACTCCAGTCTTTCTACCTTCTCCCATAGTTACCTTTGCACCCCCTATCCACCCTTTTCTGGGAGCACATTTTCTTACCTATTTAAGTCACTATCCCCTTACTTCCCATTTTCTTAAGAACAGGACAGTCAAAAGAAGCTGATGATTCTATGTAACAAACTTGAGTGCAAAAAATAAATATACCAACAACTGTCCTGACCTTCTCGCTCGTATTTTACGCTGTTCTTTTGATTCCATCTTCTGAAAATACTCCAGACTGCCGACTGTCTTGCTGTATGGCTCCATACCGTTACCACTACACCAACAGGAACCTGAGACCCTGAGACGGGTCACTTCCTCGGAACTCGCTGGAACCATTCTGGTATTACGTCATAACGAAAGAGGTTCCAGAACTCTGAGAGGCGTTCTGCTCCACACCGCCCTCTATCGGCGTGACGCAGGTTATGAACGAGAAGGGCATCTCCTAATCCCAGTTACCGGCCTTCATATACTACGGGAACAAAAGCTTTAGCAATAAGTGAGATATAAAATAAATACCGTTTTTAACATCCATGCTTAAAGCAATAATCTTTGAATAATCTGAAATTCACAATAATCTTCAAAATAAATAAATTCAGCTTTAAAAATTGCAAACAGTACTAACTACGTAAGTAAGGCAGTAGGAAGTTGGGATGGGTTTATTCAAACCCACACAGTAAAAAACAAATTAAATAGCAAACATTTACAGAGAAGGGTATCTTCTGCAGGGACCATGTAGCTGGCAGGACAGAATTCTATTTTCATAAATACGCTCAGAGTGGAAAAGAGAAGAAAACAAAAAAGACAGCAAGGGGAGCAAGATAGGTACAAACAGCAAAAAGATACCGGTTCATAAAGAGAAAGAACAAAAAAGCATGAATTAGAAAATGAGGTTAAGTCAGCACGAGGGGAAGAGGCACAAGGAAGAAGTGTGAAAAAAATCCAGCTCTCTAGAATGGCAATTTTTAGTTACTAATAAAAAGTACCACCTTCCAGAAAAGCTGCTTGCATGCCTAAATAGATGCTGCTTTAGGGAAAGTCCAAAAACCCTTTGGCATAAGAGTCAAAACTGTCTGACTCGGGGAACTGCTAAAGGAGACATAGCATTTCATATTCACTTTCCGGCTGTGATCCAAATCTGGCACAGATGGCTTGTAGATGATTGTCACTGCCAGAAACCTGCAAATGATTGTTGCTACCAGAAACCCATTGGCCTATTATGAAATGAGTTTCTGTCTCAATCTGGATGTCAATACTGCAAAGGTGGGAAGGGGGCAAGGAGGGGGGATGGGGGTGTGACAATACCCTAGGAAAACACACCTAGTTGGTGTGGCTGCTTCTCTGTCATAAGGCCCAAAGCACACCCTGCAAGAGGTGGCAAAGCCCCTTACTTAAATCCACCTTTGGCACACTGCAAAGCATGGGATGACTAGGTTTCACTCCCCGCTCTGCAGCTGATCTCCCTTGAGCCTTGTCCCATTTCTATTTAAGCCGCTTCCCCGCAACTTCCACAGGTCTCTATTTCCCTTGCTGGTAAACCTGAAGTGATACTTCATTTTCGTCACCTCTTTTCTGCCTGGTTGATTTAGGCTATCAGCTGCAGGGTAGAAATTGCCTCCGACATGTGTTTGTACAGCTCCCTAACACCGATGTTGGGCAATACAGGACCTTGATCCCAGCTGGAGTCTCCATGCACTACAGCAGTAACACCCTATATAAGAGCACAGACCCCCATGAAGAGAGAACTCTAACTTATAACAATTTAAAAGCACACAAGTAGGCTAATTTTATACATCGCAATAACCTGAGACAGGAGACAGCCTAACTGAGAGGAAGTACACGCTCTTTGTACTCTTTTCCTTAGAAAAAGCAGCTCTCATAAATTATCAATGCCATTTCCCACAGCAGGCAGCTGAGAACAAGCTTGCCTGCATTGTGATGCACTCAGTCACAAACTGCACCTTGCAGCGGGGTGAGCCCGCTACCTGCACTGCTGCCTTTAGACTGTCGAGGCTTAAGGGTAGATAACATCCCAATACCTCAAATAAATGCATAGAAACAAGTGTGGGACAATCTTGGTCTTCAAGACCATTATTGTTCCAGGACTTGTTTACACATCACACTTAGAGAAATCTTATCATCTGTTCTAATTGTCATGATTCATGAATTTACAACACAGCTGTGCTCCACAATTTTCATCCAACTGTAATCCCTCACTCTGCAGATAAATAACTAGTGACTGTTTATAGCTGCAATATCTAAGCACAGCCTTAAAACTTCAGAACGCATAAAAGCTACAAAAAATTGAGCATAACACAAAAGTCACAAGTAAAATCATGTATATTACTACCATCACCACATACATTTCAAGACGTATTATGCCACTCAAAATACATGCTGTATAATCTGCTTTATACAGCACCAGACCCCTGTCGCACAGTTCATGGGTTCCCTTTGGGCTATGGCAGGTTTATCCGCACAAACCAAGTCTCAGTAGAATTACACAGACACTATAAAGAGAATTCTGGGGACTTGCGGCAAATTTATTCCTATGTGGACTGCACTTTTCAGCTGACAGTGTTTATATATTTCTCATTATACAGTTTAGATAGTTTCGTAAATGCTGCTTATTAAGTTATAGCATTAAGATTTATTGTTAAAGAAGCCAGTGAAAATGTAAGAACAAATAATAATGACAGGGACTGGGACCTTACTGTGACTGAGTTTATTAATACTTTTATCTTCGCTAGCAACAGTTTCATTTAACCATAGTCATGTAGTGCGAGGAATGTGTTCGCTTACTCAGGACACACCAGCATAAAATAAAAAGTAATATGTTAATTTCAGAAATTCTATAAATTAAAAACAAGTTCAGGAAAAAGATACGAAACCAAAACATATAATATTTTTGAACAAAAAAGCTGAACTCCTGTGAATCTATAATGACTCCCAGATACTTCTGCTTTGTATTTTCTACTGGAAACTGCTGAAGGATACCAAAGGAAAACACTACTGTGCCTGAGAACAGAATTCCTCAAGAAGCTACACCTTACTCTCAACTGCATCAGGAACCACCTTTGGGGCTGGGAGCACCTACGTGAACTGCAGCTGATTTTTCACTTGCATCTAAACTATTTTGATTCTTTATAATAAAGGACAGAAACATCATTAAAAATGTTTCTGTTTAAAGAATTCCTAGTTCATTGTACCTGGTGTGAAGCTCCATACAAGTGCTTAATCATATGCTTGAACTATCTATGAAACAGTTTCATGAACATAAATGCAATATATTTCCTTTTAAAAACAATTTCTCAATTGTATTTCATAACACTAGTGAACTCAAATCCCCTCATCCTATAACTATTACTATTTCAAAAGTAGAACATGTAAGAGAAGAAGAAAAGACATTAAGGGCGAAATGCTGAAATCACAAACTCACAAATAATATGAAACTCTTATTCACCACAGCATGAAAAAGCTAGCACTGACACTTAAAGAATTGCCTACTATTTTTTGTTAATCCACCCAAAATTTTCTCAGTGTCTTAAAAGTGGAAGCATAATATGCTTTGCAAGTTTTGGACATACATGTGGATTGCTTAATGAGTTGTGCACAACACACACAACTGATTCCCCCTGGCTTGTTTCACTTGTAAGGAATAACATGACATTTTATTAAAGAAGAAAACCACTTCTCTGCTTGAATTAATTCAGGTATATAGCTGCATGCACGTTTGATTGCCAGGACGAATGACATAAGCTTAGGGGTCATGCTACCATTTTAAAGCCCGTGCCAAAGTTGAAACAGCTTTGCCAAGCTCTGACAAGGGCTTGCAGCATTTTCTAGCACACTGTAGATCAGCAAGGCTCAGGCTATGTCACACCTATCTTTACAGACTTCAGCACGCTCTGTGCTCTGTGCCCCACACTAGCAGCAGTGGCACTGTTGGCCATTACATACTACCCAGGCCATAAAGAAGGTGGGGAACAGGCCCCCAGGCTTTGCGAGTCAGCATCCATTGAATTCACTACAGTAAACAAAGGTCTGAAGCAACAGAGCAGGTAAGTGTGGGGCACTTCGCTCACAGGGAGATGCACAGAAGGGTGCACATCAGGCCTTTCCCTCTCCTCCTGGATTTCACTCCCACAAAATGGTACTTTGACCTAATTTACTAATACAGTGCTTTCATGGGGAATCTCAGTCACATATGCATTCAGAAACGCTTGTTCCCTGGGTAAGTATGTTTACGGGATTCTGCAGGATGCTTTAAACGAGCAGGTTCAATGAGATTTGCAATGATATACCTCTAAACCAGGAATTAGCTCTGAAGACTGAAAAATAACTCAACTTCTTGAGAGAAGACTAGGTTAGAAGCCTAAACAAACACTTCAGAGCAGAAGCGCGGTTTGTTTGCCTTTTGGTTTGGAGCAGTCCTCAGCAGTTTCTGACCATAAACATGGTTAACATTCAAAAATAGTATTATATTAGAAAAGACATGAGTATCATCAGATCTGTGTTTCTCTGAAGATCTGTGTTTTGTCTCCCTTTGCTTTTCTGAACGGCACTGAGCAGAAACAATAGAGATGTTTTATTTCCTTCTTTGAGGCCACTGCTACAAAACCCCACAGCAAACTTTGGCATTGGCCTCTGCAGAGCCTTGTGTACAGTGAGAGAACGGAGAAACAGTTCCTCTGCTGCTGGGAAGAGCTATGAACAGCTGTTCTGGTATTTTTGCCTTCATTACAAGGCTTCAAATTGCATCAGAATGCATCCGCTAGTCATTTTTGAAGCCTTATTGCCAATTCCTTATGTCTTTTCAAAACACAGGGTCTGAAAGAGCTATCGGAGAAAGAATGGTGATATTCTTGGGTCCATTGTAATCAGATTTCTTTAATTCTGATTCTTATATTGATTAGAACTATCACGTGCACAGATTAGAACAGCAGGCTTCCACTTGTGCATCTACCGCTTATATATTTCTCTGTATTAAGAAGTGAAAAAAAAAAAGGAAAAAAAAAAGATTAGATAGATATCCTAAGCTAAACCATCTGTTAACAACCAGACCAATTAAACCAACCCGCTTTGCTGCCTTAGCCAGAACACCTTTTTAATCACGCTTTCATTCTGCAATCATTCAGTTTGAAAAAGATTCTTCAATGAAAACTAAAGAACCCCATAACGCTAACGTCGCTCCGAACAGCACACTCAGAAATGCTGTCATTATTGCTCCGCAGCGCAGCACAGCACAGCCCATCCCGCCCGGAGCTACATCTTCTTCGGCTCGCTTCCTCCTCGCACTGGCAAGGCAGGAACAAACTGTTCTCTGCTTCAAGCCGCAAACGCTCCCGCTCCAGAGCCGGGCGCCCGTGGTAGGGAGGGGCAGGGCACGGCCGAGCTGGCCCCAGCTCCGCAAAGCGCGGGCGGGTAGCGGGGCCCCTGGGCAGGGCGAGCGGGGCTCTCCGCACCCCGGGGCCGGGGCCGCTCCCGCGGCGCGGAGCCCCCGCTGTGCCGGCTGACGCACGGGGCTCTCGGGCAGCGGCCGCCGCACGGCGGCTCCCGTAGCTTATGGCAACGGCGGAGCCAATGGGAGCCGCTCGCCGGGCGCTGCTATGGCGATCCCGCTCCCCGCCATGGCGGCATCGCCGGTCGCCACCGCTCCGCGCCGTCAGGCAGCGGCGGCCGCGCCCGCCGCCCCGCTCCCGGTGTGGCGCCTAGCGGGCGGAAGGGGCGGCGAGCGCCCGCCGCCGGGTCCCCGCGGCCGAGGCGCGACGGCCGCCGGCGCGGCGCTCCGCCCGCTGCCGCCCGGCCCACCGGGGGGCCCTGTGGCGGAGGCAGGGAGGAAAGCTCTCCCGCTCCGGAGCCGAGTGCGGCTCTCCCAGCGGCGCTCCCGCGGGCCTGACAGCTCTCCCCAGTGACCGGCCCCTGAACTTCGCGGAGCGGGACCGGCCCGAAGTTGGGAGGCGGGACCGAGGGCCCCGCTCCGAGAGCTCCCGGCAGGCACAGCCCGCGACCCGCTCCCGCAGGCGGGACCCACCGCCTCCCCGCCGCGTCCCAGCCCCGCCGCCGAGGCACGGGCGCCGACCCGCCAAGGGGTGGCAGTTCCAGCCCGGGAGCAGCCCCGCTCCCTCCCGCCGCAGGGTCCCCCCCGCACCTGTAAGGGATCCAGTCCGCCTGGTGCCTTGAAGTCATCTCTCCCCGGCGACGCTGCCCGGAGCCGAGGCGGGGGACGCGGCCGCTGCTGCCCGAATCGGAGCCCGCCACGGCGCGGGCAGCATCCTCCGTCAGCGCGCGGTTATCCCGGCAGCGGCCGCAGAAACATCCCCCCGGGGAGGGCTCCCAGCGGCGGGCCGGGCTGCATGTGGAGGGGGGCGGCCGGGGGCAAAGGGAGGCGGCTCCCAGCCCTTCCTCCCTGCCCGGAGCGGCGGCTGTCGGGCACCGGAGCGGGGGAGGGGGACGCGGGAGGGGGCGGAGGAAGGGCCAGCAGCGGGCAGGGAAAGGCAGGGCAGCAGTGCCGCGTCCCCGCTGCCGCTACCCGCCCGCCCCCCCGCTGCTGCTGCCGCCGCCGCCGCCGTGCTCAGGCATCGCCCGGGCGAGGCGGGCCGCGCCGGGCTGAGCCGCCCTCCGCGCCGGGCCCGCCCCTGCCCCGTCAGCCGCGCCGCCACTGACTCAAGGCCGGCGCCCGCCCCAGCACTGGGCATGTGCGGGGCGCCGCGGCCGGCGAGGGCCAGGCTGGGCTCGGCAGCGGCCGGGCCCCGAGACGGGAAAAGACGGCGCCCTGAGGCGGGCAGCGGCCGGGCCCCGAGGCGGGAAAAGATCGATCCCTGAGAAGGGCGACGGCCGGGCCCCGAGGCGGGAAAAGGCCGAGCCCAGAGGCGGGAAAAGGCGGTGCCCAGAGGCGGGCACCAGCCGGGCCCCAGGGCGGGAAAAGATTGTTCCCTGAGGTGGGAAAAGACCAAGCCCTGAGGCGGGCAGCAGCCAGGCCCCAAGGCGGGAAAAGGCCGGGCAGCCCTCACAGCTGACTGAGGCAGGGGAGAGGTGTGAGGAGAGCTCAGGCCATGCTTATGCACTTTTAAGTCCAGCCCTTTGAGCAAAATCTATGTAATTCAGCAACTCAACCCAAAATGGCTGAGGAGCCATGGTTTGGGGTCCATTTGTAAAAGCTTAATGCATCCCTTAAGGGAAAATTCAAGTTTTCGATTTGCCAATGCCAGACTGGTGCCTCATGGTGATGCAGAGCCACTGGGACATGGTGGCTGCAGCCCACGTCTGCTGGCCCTGGCACAGCCATGAGCACCAGCAGCTCACCTGGGGAAACCATGGCAGAAGGCTAAGGCTGGCTGGGAGCAGAGTGCAGCCATGTCTACCTGAGGAGCCCACCTTTTGCTACGTGTGTCTTACAGGCCACCATCTGCTCCTCCCAGCAAGACCGGCTCTGCTCCAGCTCTACAGCCACAGCAGAAGTAAAACCCATTTAAACTATTGACCACGTAAATCCCTCCTGCTTCCCCCTGGCCTTGTGTCAGACTATATGCCTACAGAAACAGTTCCTGACTTTGTGGAAAAAATAGGATCTGAAGAAAGAAGGAACTAGTGAAAGACAAGGATTAATGAAAAATCTGTTTGCTTTGAATAATGTCTGATCCCTAGGATCTCAGAAGTTTTGTTTAGGTAACGTTTGTGCTGTGTATGGAGGAGACACTTAAAGGAAAGAGTTGTGAGTTAGCTGAAGTCATCTTTTTGCACAGAACAGGTGCTGTGAAATGGAAGTTATATGTGGCACCCAGTGTACCCTGGAAAGGCTAAGACGGAGGGGGGCACCTAAGTGACAAAGGCATGAAGCTCTGACCTACTAAGCCATCCCCAAATTGCAGTGTTGGTCTTGTGCTTGATGGTGTGAACTCATGTGGAAGAAGAGTACAGTACAGGTTATCTCATTGCAAGGTATTGCAGAATTAGAAGGAAGGATGAATGATTTAGGTTTCGGAAAGGTGCGCATCTGAGTGGAGAGTATAAAAAATGTTCACCTAAGAAAATAGAGACAGGGAGTTTAAAAGTAAGTGTCCAGAAATAGCAGAGCAGAACAGCAGAAAAATACCCTTTTGTTTTGATTTTATAGCATTAAAAAACCCAAGGCAGCATTATTTTGCAAATAAAACCACACTGAAGGAGATACTTTTTCATACAACATAGATTGGTAGAGTTCATTACCTAAGAGCTTGGCTGGGGCCAGGAAGCCAGAAAGAGTCAACAGAAGATGGCACACTTGACAGCAGAAATATTTCCATATTCTTCACTGTCATAAACTCTTGGGAAGCTATTTTGTTTTAAAGCCAGAAACCAGAATTTAAACATTTTCCAGAAGTTGAAATGAGGTCTGCCTTTACGGAAGAATTCTGTCACATCCGTATGGATAAGTTAACTTACTGCTTTCTTTACCAGCATCAGGCACTAGACTTGACCTCCCTTCCAGAGAGGAACAATGGTCACCACTACCTAGCGAGGAAGCAGCTGCAGGAGAGAGAATCTATCTGCTGGTACTAAGCTGAATGTTTTTTTAAATATGCCTATTAACGGGGACTTCTTTAGAAAAGAAGACAGACAAAAACTGGAAGTGTTTCGCATCTTCAGAGTCAAAAGCTCTCAAGGCTAACGATTAGAATATCTATTTTCAAAACACTGTAAGTATAAAGTCTGATAAATGAGCTAATGCACACACATCAAAAAGATCCCTCTGAACCTTTGAGTGATATGAAATGTGGAAGTGCTATACCGTCATTTAAACAGCCCAAGACCACGTTTGTGTTAACAAATACAAAGCATACCAGGGTTACTGGATGTTCAAATGGGAGGCCATCAGGGTGTCCTGGAAGATGGGGTTGCACAGAGCATAGTCTCTGTCTAGGGAGAGCTGACACGAGAAGAAAGATCAGGAAAATTGTATGGGGAGAAAGGAAAAACAATTCTCTGATATTTTATCTGCTTTTATAAGGTTTACTTACACCCCCAGCCTTCTTTCTCATCCTCCCCCACCCTGATTCTCCCTCATCCCTTCACCATCTTGGGTCACTTGCTTTTATACTGCCTCACTCTCCAGCTTTGGTTCTTTCTCACTGGCAATGTGCTGCCCCCATTTCTGAGCAGGTGAGCTGATCAGAGAGTTAATTCCAGCCCTCTGCAGCTGGCAGCATTAAGAGCGGGGTTACTGCATATCTCTAACTCTGAGCAAGGTCCCAAATCAGTAGTCTCCTGTGGATGGCACTCTGCTTTGTCTAGATGGCACATTGAGCTAACTGAATGACAGGGCAAGAGTTAAAGAGAAATCCTTGCCAGGTGGATGACTAAGGTGTTCAATTTGCTGTTTAACAAGCCTCAAGGCTGCCCTTGAGGTTCAGATCTGTTCATTGACATTTCTAATTATTTTCTGCAGTTCAGGAAAGACATGGCTTTTGCAGGTGCCAGTTTCCCCAGGTACTACTACAACAAAAACTAGGAAAAAATACCGCATGCAACAAATAACCCTTACATGCAATGATGATTTCTAGGTACTATCTGTAAAGAGAATTGTATTTCTCAAAAGCCATGCCTAATTAGTTTCAGATACCAGCCTGACTGATGGACAAGGTAGTCTGTTAGAAAAACAGTGCTTTAAAGGTTCAGCAAAGGATATATGAAACAGATGGAAAGCAGCAACCTGGATGCAAACCTAGCTCCTCCACTGCCAAACATGCCTCGCTGAGTACCATCTTCCTCATATAGTGTGCTACCTTTCCCATTATTCCTTTTGTGTCCTCTGTGTAAAATAAGTGTCCTACTAATACATTTTTTGATTGAGATGATGAATAATACAACACAACTATATCTAACAGTTGGAAACATCTGCATTTGCAACTGAAAGCCTTCTGGCAATCTGGGCAGAGAGCAAGACATCAAAGCAGGGCTCTGCTGAAAGGGAGTTGGGAGAACCTAAGCAAGCAGTAAAATAAGAAACTGATGTAAGCTGTTTCCTAAATGTACAGATTATTAACTTTTAAAAGTTTAATTTTCCTGTGATGGGGGAATTAATTACTTATAATTTAGCCCATGAAAAAAAATCAAGTAGTAAATGTATATACTGATTTGAAGAAGTGCACAGAGTATGTTTTATAGAGAGGGCTTTATCTATCTATATTCTGTTGTTCCTCTTTCTAGAGCCACTGTTGCTTCTGCAGTAGTAAACACATTCAGAGCTTGTGTGCTACAGATAGAAAGGTCTGTATGTTGTGTGGCTTAGAAGGTTTCCTGCATTTCATAGCTGCTGTGGTAGGCTTGGGATATGTATTGAACTAAATTCCTGTCTCATTTGCCTTTTTAGCTGACCTGAAAGAAGATAAATTTTAGAAAAAAGAGAAGTATAATAACACCATACATTTTCTTATTTGTGGACCCATCCTGGTTTTATGCTGTGGTGTAATACACATCGTAACTCACAGTTCCTAACCCATTCATAAGACATCTGAGAGACTAACTTGATCTTTGCATTTTAGGTCTTTTAAAACAGCAGAAGCTTGTTTGTTGTCTCTGGATCAGCTCAAGCATAGTGCAGAGAACACTCCTATCTGGCCTTTTAAATTTTATAACAGCACAAACAGGACAGATTTGGCATAAATGTGTAAGGATTCTGGCTTTTCTTTTATTGGCTTGGATATTTCTAATTTTAAACTCCAAAAGACAAGGAATAGGGATGTGTTTGTGCTGGCATAACTACAGAAGTAGTTGTGTTTAGATTTTTCCATTCCAATATTTCTAAAATCAAGCTATCGTATTTGAAGTAAAACCATGCCAAATAAAACTTATCTGCATTCATTACAAACCTAAAGTTCCTAACAAGGTGCACGAACTTTTCTGTATAAAGCTTAGATCAGTTGTGAAGGCATCTAGGATATTTTGTTTGTTTGTTTGTTTGTTTGTTTGTTTGTTTGTTTGTTTGAAAAATCAAACGGTGCAACTAAAGAGGACCAGATGCAAAAGCTGAGGTTTTGTATAATGAGCCGAAATTCAGCACATTCAGTGGATTTCTTCCTAAGCAGTGAGTCCTGGAACATGTTGAAACAAATTCAAAATTCAATCCAGGGATGATAGTAAGGGCATTAAAACTTTCACAAATCAAAAAGAAGAAAATGCTCACAAAAAGCAAATAAAATCAAAGCCCTGAATGGTGATTTTAGGCATAAATTTCAGTAACACCAAAGTCATACAGATATTCTGCTCAGTTTTGTGGGCTTTGGATGAGGCTTCTACCAAGTTGACTGTCCTTGTGTTTTAAGCAGAAAGAAGCCCAGGTTAAATCTTGTTTCCCTAGCAAGAAAAAAAAAAAAGGCATTATTTTTGATAGCCCCATTTCAACCATAACAAGAAAATTTTGTGGTAAAGGTGAACAATTTAGAGATGTAACTCTGGCAAGGGCACAAACTGGTATGTGAAAGATGTATTGCAGCCTTTACATAGCTCATCCTCTCCATCTTTCCATGAAAACTCACTTTTCCTTACTGTATTTCATCTATTCTCATTTCAATAAGTACATTTCTGTTTCTTTATTGTGAGGCTGTGAAGCATAAATACCAATCAGTAACACACTGAAATAAAATAAAATCTATTCTGCAATAACAGAATAGAGTTCCCTTGCCACCCTGAGTGATTTTTCACTTTAGTCACTTCAGTTTGAACTCGCCTAGTTCCACTGAGATTGTGTCTAATATTAGGTCTTTTACAATTAATATCAAGCTGACACCTACATCTAGATATTCCTATAAAATAAGTATGAGAAAATGTTAACAGTTGAGAAGTGAAGATTGTTAAGCTCACTTTGCCAGCACTGAAAACCAAATCTGGTACAGCACTGTCCTGTTGTTTGCCATTGGTGGCCTGCTTTCAACACCTGCTAAATAAGTTTGTAGTCAATCTGACAGCCGATCCCGTAACAACACTTAGCATGTCTCTCAAAATCTTGCACTGGATATATCCAATGCTCTGATTTCCCACTGTGGGTAATAAACCCTGTTAACTAAGGTGAAAACAAAGTCTCTTGCACAGAGACACAGTAAGTTACATGACTGCTGAACATAACGTCACTGAAACTTGAGTAAGAAACTTGTATAATCGTAATTAAAGCCTCTGTCATCTTTGGAATTGCTATCCCATTGAACATTTATCTAAATCCAGTGGGACTGCTAGTAATGGATTCTGCTGTATATACCCTTCAGACTTGCCTTTTTACTGCCCTCTAACATTGTTCCTACATCCTGATACCTAAAACAATTATTCATGAAGGATGGATTTTCCTATGATAGTGCTTAAATACAAAATTGTATAATCCTATCACGTTTCAGCATACTATTTCACATAGGTTTTGCTTTTAAAGGTTTATTTTCCCTTTGAAGGTTATTATTCCTGCACTGATGCTTTTTTAACTTTTCTGAACCATGCACACTATTTACATGTCACTCAAGGCAGTTAGAATACCAAATTTAAAAAGACATCTTTTCAGAAAGGTTCCCCTGCCCAAAGTACATGTCTCTCTCCTGTAAGAGAGGTCTAAATTCATAGCAAACCGAATGCCAGTTTACTGCCCATGAAAATTATGTCACTTTTTGTTTTTCACTTCAATCAAGGACAGTTTTCAGTTCTGACTACTTTTTTATTATTTTTTATTTTCCCCATGGAGTCACAGGGTGGATGGCAATGGAAGGCATGCCTAGAGATCATCTTGTCCAAACCCTCTGCCTAGAACCACACCAACTACAGCAGGTTTCTCAGAGCTGTGTTCAGGTAAGTTTTGATTACCTCCAAGAATGGAGACTCTGCAACTTCTCTGGACAACCTGTGCTGTTGTTTGACCAGCCTTACAGTCAAAAGGACCTGAGGACCCTGAGGTGTCCTTTCAGGAAAAAAGCAGGCTCTTCCAACTCAGACTGGGAGATCCATGCTGAAATTCTCGTAAGCTGTTAGCAAATGGAAGCACGTCTTAGCCTGATGAAAGGATAAACCCCAAACTGTTTCTTCATATTAAATAGTCTTTCCTTTGCAGCATGGTGAATAGGCAACTGTTCTTAATACTGCAAAACCTCAGGATTAATCTGAAGCAAAGTACATCCTTCATAGTTGTTCTGTAAAAGCATGCATAGGCATTACTTCCAGTTAACGTAAAACAAAAAAAAAATCCATTGAAATTATAAATGTAAAACTGTCTACCCCAGCTGAGGATATAATTGTAAAGGTCATGCCTAGCTATTGGGGAGCTAAACAAAAACCCAACAAAATCCTGTCTAATCTCAGAGATGTTTCCAAGTCACAAATGTTTCAGATTCAGACATGACTTATCTGCCCTTAAAAGCCGTTAACTTCACCTGACGATGAGCCAGAAAATTGAAATGCTCCCAGCAGAACTTGTAAGTAGAACTAGAAATGCTTTGCCATAGGTGTTCATTTGGAACACCATGATAATGGCCTTCTCATTTTATAACCTCTAGATTTCTTCTTCCATCAAAGATGATTATTCAAAGAAGTCCGTTTATTTAAAAAAAAAAAAAAAAGCTTTGAAAGAATTAATGTTCCATTACACTTTAGCATAGAGTTGCAATCAAATTTAAATGAGGTTGAGTCCACTGTACATGGAAAAAAGATTTGAATGTTTTTGTTTGGACTTAAAGCACCTAGAAAAATAGGAAACTAGTTTTAGAACAGCTGAGCATTTTTGTAACTAGAAAACATTGTACAGTTTTCAAAGGCTTCAGATTATATTTAAGATTAAATAGTATCAAGTTATTTTCATTTGCTTGCTTTAAAATGGTCTAACTTCAAAAGAAGCAGTAATAAGTGTTTAAATTATTGTTTTTCTGCTCTGTTTCCAATAGAATGGGTTAAATATATTTGAGCTTGCAATGGAAACACCTGATTTTCCTTCAGAATTTATGGAACTTATTAGCCTGACTTACTGCAATCATCTGTACTTCTGCCCAATATGACGCTATTCTTAATATGACTGCTTTACATCATCTTTGTAATGCAATAAAATGCCACATTCACATTAGAGATGATAAACTCAGGCAAGAGCTAGATTATTTAGTTTGCCTACAGCTATATAGAAAGTCTCTATATGAGCTAGGAATTGATCAGTTGATCTTCACTGAAACATCCATCTGCAGCACACACAAATTATATTTTGGGTACCATGTGCCAAATGGTTTCCGAGTTCTCTGTATTTGCCAGTACAAGGACAGGATGAGAGTGCATTGCTTACTCAGTATTTCCCTGAATTACAATCTAATGCAACTGGTAATATTTTAAAATATACAGATACACTAAATCAGCTTAAACAGCTGGCTGAGAATTTCTGTTTGCAAGACCTATTAATGTTACTGATTTCACTACACCATTTTTTCACTTTCCCTCAGTAGATGACTAAGGCTGTGGCCAAACAGTTCGACATAAGGTAGATGTGAGACACTGGGTTCAATAACGTGGTCCAGCCTAAAAAGACTTTTTTTCTTTTTTCTTTTTTTTTTATGTTTTAGCACATTCTTATAAAATGTCTTAGTTCACTGTTTACCAGGTTCTCAGTGGTTTGGCTTTCAGCGTTTAACAAATACTTGCAGGTCACCTCACAGCTTCCACGGGAGAATGCCAGGGCAGTTTCTTTTTGACTGGTGACGAGGTAGCTCCCCATGTGGACACCTGGGCACTCCCTGCCTACAGCCTGGGGATGGCCGTGGGCTCATTGTGCAGCCCCTGTGCAGCCTAGCGCCCATCTCCAGCAAGTCTTCCCACCAGTGCTTCACACCTAGCCTTGCCGGGGCTACAGAGGCCCCCCAGGCACTCCAGATGCTCCTGTCTCACTGCATGTTTGCTAGCCCCTCAGAAAGGCAACACCTGAATGGTCTGGCGTGAAGCAGGTGAGGTCCCACCACCTCAGAGGGGAGGGCACCGGCAGCAGGCCAGACCCTGCTGGGCTGTAGCCCGCAGTGCAACACTTCATTCAGAGGAGAGAACCCAATGCTGAATTATTAACAGTTCTTCTGTGAGAACTCCATCAGCTGTATCTGGCAGGCCATGAGCACATTTCCCTCATCTTGTGGTTTGAGCAGAGTCCTCTCACCAGAAAGTACAAATAAAGCAGTTTTGCTTATTATTTTTTCTGTACAAAAAGCTGGAGGAACTATTGTTTGCAAAATATATTTCCTGGCAGATAGGAAGATAAGCTTTTAAAATTTCCCTTCTAGACAAAAAATGATAAGTATTTAAGCACCAACTAATTACTAAGCAAATCATATCCTTTCAAAGAGCTCTGTAAAGAAAGCACAAAGGATGCATTAAAATAAGACTTCCACTTAAAAAAATCAAAATATTCAAAGAGACATTTCTTGCACGGCAGAAGATAAGGTAAAGCAACCTTTCTTATGTAATTTGGGGATAAGAATTAAAAACAAAGGAAAAGAAATCAAATAGTTTACATCTCTGTAAGTAAATATTGTATAAAAATTACATGAATACAAAATTTTCTGAACCTGTTTTCACACAGGAAGATGACTGTATGAAATCTATCTTCTTTTTCTTCATTTTACTTTGCATAAACTAATCTTCTTTTTTGGCCTCTCAGACCCTTTACAGACAACATCTACTTTCTCCTAAATTACTGTTGGTAGATATATCAGGATGTTCTTCTCTCTAATACCCCACTCAGGAATTGCTACTTTTACTTCTTGGGATTTCTTCACACTTCCCTATCAATGACAGTTCCATGCTTCTTTTCTAAGCCAAATCCTGTTGCACCTTCCTTGCATTGATACCACATTTTCCTCTCTATCCTTCCAGTTGCATTCATGTGCCAAACACAGTTATTCAGGTCTGGATCATATTAACATTGGTAATAGAATTGTAACCACATCCACCAACACCACCCCCCCCACCCTTCAGGAGCAGCAAGTTATAAAGACAAACTGACTGACAGCAGGGATAATTCCAGATTCATGCAAAATGTATTACTTATGACTAAATCAAAAGGAGACTGAGATCAACACAACATTCCTTCAGTGAGCGTTAAATATATATATATATATATACACACACACAGTGGATGCTATGGAGAATGTGAAACTAGGCAGGTGATCTGAATTGGTAAAAGATATGATACATTCACTTAAGTAAATATTTTTGTGGAAGCTTAGTCACAGGCCTGGATTTGGCGAGAGAGAAAATGTAAAGGGCATGAGACGACTCAGGATGTCAGTCTGTTACTGCCTTGCTGCTGGTACCACCCATCATTCCCATTCCTGCATAAATGATGTGCCAGTGTCTCAGTTTACCTTTCTTCTTTTCATCGCTATGTCTCCTTTTCTTGAATTTAAAGAATCTATTAAGATTCTTCAGGCAAGACTGATGTTCAGGTCTTCAAGAAGGGATTTTTATTCTCTCTACAGTATTGCCCCACCTGTCCCTGGACAGCAGAGTTAATCTCTGAGGGTCAGCACACTTTGACTAGAAGATAAGCAAGAAGGAAACCTGAGACAGGGAAGAGCTGGGGGAAAAGGTATTACAAAATGGGAGTGGAGATTAAAAAAAAAAAACACAAAAAACCCACCAGATTTTCTGCATTTACTAAAAGTCTGTTCCAAAACTACTTTTTCCCAGAGAATACTAGTATGTTTAGATATGTTCTATATTCATATAATATACATATACTTTGTACCTCTAGCAGCCATAATGAAGCAATTGTGCATACTGGATATTTGGCACTGACTTGTTTCTGCTATACCTGCTTTGTGACTCTGCTCCCTCTCAGAGTCCTAACCATAACAACGCCCTTGAGAATCCACTCTACAAAAAGCACTGCCTCTTCCTCAGGAACTTCAGAAAAGTTTCCTAATTCTGACATTTACTGTGTATTGATCTTTGCCTACACTGTCATCCCTTACATTAGGGAGGTGGTAATGGAACAGCTTGTTTACAACCAGTGCTGTATTGTACTGTAGTATGAGGGAGATGTGTTGAGACACACTGACTCAAAGACCTAGAGAAATTCCCTTGTGTGCCTCTTGGCATATTTTCCAATTTAACTCTCAAGCACACTCAGTTAACAATAAGACCCTGCCTTTATACAGAAATGTCAAAGCAAAACCAAGATTCAGTGAAGGAAATTAAGTCAAGGAGAAACAGAAAAAACAGAGCCAATGCAGAAAACACTGGAAAAGATCACTAAGGGCTAATAGGCAAATTGATGTGGAAATGGAGAGAACAAGACAGAGGGGAAAAAATATATATCAAATAAACCCAGACAATAGGAGTCTCAGGTCTAGAAGACACAGCTGGAGTTAATAGTCTACAGTCAGAGAAGCTACACACAAAAGGCCCGTATATCAGCAGGCTGGGGAAAAAAAACATCAACCTACAACAATGAAAATCCTCCAGAAACACCAAATATTGTAATAGGATACAGGAGTAAGTCAGTCAATTAGAAATGAGTCAACAGATGACATACACAAAGGTATGCAGCACCTGAAGTGGTACAGAAGCAGATGGTGGGTAGTGATAGTTTTCTCCTATTTACCAACTTCTTACCACTCGATGGCAATGAATTTTGTTGCACAAAATATGCCAGCCATACCATATGAGCAACACTTGAAAGGAAACATAACGCATGTTTTTCAGAATGGCAGATCTGACTTCAAATTGTCTTTTAAAAACAACTCAATCTGTAGAAAATTGTATTGTGGTGCTGACTTCTGCTGAAAGTACCCAGCCTTACAGAGCACTGTTCTTGGAGATTGTGTGTTTCCTTGCTGTTTGCCCTAGGTGTCAAATACTAGTTGAAGAGTTCTTGTTTTATCCTTTACTACTCACTTTGTATGCAGACACTTTAAAAGACCTAAATGTATTATTACATTGAGATAAGATATTGTAGGGCAGTCCGTGGCTCAGATGCAAATTATGTTCTGGAAGGAAATAACTGGCAATAAATAAACATCTCCAGAAGTCCACTGGAATTGGCGGAAATATTTATGCACATTTATTCTATAGTCAGCCTAATATCATCAAAGTAGGGATTCTGAGAGGAAGAAAACACAATTATACTAGTCAGCCTCAAGATGTATTCTATCAAGCTCTCCTAATGTCAATAAGTGCCAGCTTTCCTCAATACAATTTTTAATTATGTGCAATTAAATCTAACTCTGGATATTTAGAGAAAATTGTTCATTAATTGAAATATTTGGAAGAATCAATGAATATAATTTCCTTTAAAATGAAACCTTTGACTTAACCGTAAATCAGAAAAGAATACTGAAAACTTTTTAGGTTTTCTTACTGGCATCCTTCACTGTGCACTGGAGAGACTATAGGGTGGCAGTAAAACACGAGGGTGCCTCTGTGCATATTGCCCCTACCCAGAGGTAAGTCTACTTTCCTCCTTTAATATAGCAGTTGTAAAAAATATTAAGTAGTATGAGTAGGCCTACCTGCTTACATGACACAGGCACACATTTACCAAACATAAAATGGAGACTCTGGGCTCTTTGAACACCTACCCACCAATGATTTGTGTCACTGCATATAAATTATTTTCATTTCCCCACTGACATGAAATGAATTCTAAGCAGGTACAAAGGGAGTTGTGCCTCTGTTCCAATTGCAATCTCAAGGGAAGAATTGATTAAATATATTTATCTTGAAAAATGTCAGGTTTCCAGCATCATAAGTTTATTTCAAGATCCTCAAGTTACGTTTCCTATCTTGTGATCAGCTGCATCCCTGAAGCAATCTATCATGCCTTTATTAAAAAAAAAATATTTCATGAACAGAGTTAGTGTTATTAACACCTGTAGCCCCTGAACAACAAGAGCACTCTGGGCATCAAAGCAAAGGATCAAAAGAGGCAGCAAACTAGAAAACTGCAATTTAACAAGAGCACATGAAATTAAATTTCAACTGAATGAAATTCTCAGTCCAGGGCCTGATTACCTGATCTTGAACAAGTCACTTCACCCTTAGGTCTCTCTTTCCTCGTGCGATGTTTACAGTGTAAACATGCAAGGCAGTCAGTGTGATGCAGGACAGGCCCCAGATGTATTTGTCTGCTCTAGCAGTGCCATTATCTGGATGAGGAGCTCTGCCAAAAAAATAGAAAGCAAACATGGAAAAAAAAATCTAAATCAGTTTACACTAAGCTGAATTTGTAAGCCTCATAATTTAAGTAATTTAAAATCTAAGATTTTTAAGAAGGCCAGGTCACTTAAGTGCCTATGAGTGCTCAGTCTTGAGGTACTAAACATACTGTTCCCCATCACAGGAACATTTCTTACTTAACCATCCAGTCCTCATGGGCATGAGGAATTTCTCTCACTGCCTCATAATAAGCACCTTCAGCAGAGAAGTTTAAGAAAATAGAGCACAGAGATCTAATCGAAAGTTTTATGCCCTAAATGAGAGTCAGTTGAATCAATTTACAACAGACTGCACACTCTGAGTTGGAAGAATGAAACTTACTTTGTTAAACCAAAGGGCATACAGTGATTTTAATCATATTCCCCAACAACAGCCAGGCTGCTGATTGTTACATAGTTTACCAGCACTGGAAACACCAGAGTTCAGAGGTTATTCCAGAACATATCCAGTTGGAAGTGGCAACTCTATTAAAAAGCCTTGCAAAATTCCAGCAGCAGCTGCTGAGCACGTTGGGCTGAAGACAAGCTAGGGTTTAGGCTCCTTCCAAACTTCTTTTCAGCAACATATATGCTGGTGAAAGATTAATGCGTGCAATCCTCCATAGCAGTGTATATAAATTACAGGTTATGTGCTCAAAAGAATAGAGAAAACAAAGATGGAGATATAATTTCTACAGATTTGAAAGTCTATTTTACTGACAACACTTCTGATAATCTATAACTTCACTAACTCATCTTAAAAGAATAATAATCCCCTCTTGTGCCATTATATAAAGGCACATGGAAGCTATATGGCTCCCCAATTCCTCACATTTCTCCAGAAGAAAGATTGGTACTTTAGCCTGATCTCTGCCATGAGTAAAAGCTGTCCTTAATGGTAGTAAAAGTGGAAAGTACAGAGGGAACAAAACCTTTCCTTTACAAAATGTTTCCTACCCCAAATGTCTTAGGGTACCTGAAGGAAGAGACCTGCCAGGCCTAACTAATGCGTGAGGAGCTGTATTGCCTGGACAGTTGGCTATCTTAGTGGTTTCACCTACTTCCCTCCTTATTGCAACATATCTGTCATTGGCTGAAACATTGGCAAAGATGTATCTGGAGATACAGAGGGGCAAGGGCTAGGTGAACTCTCACAAATTGTATTTGCATCATCAGATGATAATTCCATGTGGCTACTACTCAACCTCCATCACCCTGCATCCAGAGCTAATGCCACGTACTTTCGTGCAGTCCATTCTCATCTTGCATTTAAAACTGATATTTTTCAACAAAGTATTTCCCCATTATACATTCAAAGGGAAAGAGAAAGAGCAGACTGACTTTTGCACAGGCAGAGATGTTCCAGGGCAAGATCATAATTTATTTATTGGTTTAAGTCTGAATAGCTTCATCTGAACTAATAACTCTCCTAAGTTTGTTCCGTGTGTGATTTACTCTGGCAGACAAATTGATAAGTGCAAAGAGATGGATATAGCAGGCAAAATCTTTTCCATTTCAGTTCCAAAGGAATATAGCTGCTGCATGGTAGCAAAACATTTAATAAGAGAATAAAAGTTCAAAGCTAAACAATTGAAAACTTGGTTGGGTAAAATCAGTTCTTTTGCTAACCAGCTCTTGTGAAGTGTTTTATGAAAAATACAGAGCCAGGCTCAGTTCCTGGATAAAACCTGTAATTATTTTATAAAGACATACAGTAATTGAGGATGATTCAGAGATAGCTGAAGAAATAGCAGCTGTATCAGTCTTCAGGGAAACAGTTCACAGAACTACACTTTTAAAGACTCCTCAAGGGCAACTGCTAGCTATAGTCCATCTGTTCATAAAAATCAAAATGAGAAAAAAAATCAATTATGATTTAAATTTAAATCAGATTTCAAGCCCAAGGCTTTTAAATTTCTTTGTCTAAGATTGCAGACACATAGGCTTTGGATTTAAGACCTGCGTGATCTGTTTGAAAGAATGGCTGGCAGGTCACACCAGTTCAGGTCTCTCTGTTAGGCCAAATTTGTGAATGTTACTGAATTTTCCTCCTTTTACTCCCAGTCAAAATTATATCCTAAACTTCAGTTTCCACAGCCTGGCCAGCATAGCAGCCCACAGCTCTCCAAGAAGGTAGTGTGCTGTTCTGGCTGTCTGCCAAGGCAAGATCCTGCCCTGTAGGGACAGAGTGGTGGCTCTCTGACTGCATCTCTGTCCCTTTACATTTCAGAAGCAGAGGGCCCTGAAAATCAGGTTCCACATTCCTAGCTCAGATCTATGAACTGTAGGAAGAAATTGGATGAAAAGATAATGACAGAAGTGAAACTGAGGTCATATCAAGTATTTTTTAAATGAACAGATTGGTTCAACATATTAAGGCAGTGCACATAGATATTAGTTGGAAGCAGAACTCATAAAGACAAATTGATGGGTATTCTCACATGCAAGGGATGCAACTTGGGAATTAATAGAATTGAATTTGCTGTGGCAGCATAAACATCAAATTACTTTTTTTGCTGGGAGAACTGCAATCCTAAGAGCTAATACCATAGCAAGACCTCTTCAGGGTTTTTAATTGCGTTGGCAATGTGAGGTCAGGGACTTGTTCTTTTGTGAGATCAACTTCATGTTATTAATCTGCAGAGAAAGATCTGCATTCAGATGGATTTATCAACATTGTCTATGTTATTTGAAATATATACTACAAACCCTGTGGAAGTAGGGAAAATACTGTATGTAACGATAAAAACTGCAAATCAAACTCTGAATTTCCAAAGGGACTAGCAGAGCTTCACTGACTTGGAGTGAGCAATGAAGATTTACATCAGCTGAGCACTTGGTCCATTATTTCTGTAATACTATGTAAATCATCATAAAACATGACAGATGCAGTATTAATGATGAGCTGCTAAAACTTAACCAGGGTCTCCCTCAAACTTTGCTGCTTCAATCAGGGCTATATATGACACTTCTGGAATAAACTGCTTTTTCATTCCAAATCCATCAAATTTTATATTTTGCCTCTCCTTGAAGTGATGGATTTTTGGCTGGGATGAACTTTATAGTCATGTCTTTGCTGGTCCTGGGCTGGAGTTCACTTTCAGAGTACAGCCGCCTTCTGCTTCTGAGGATGCATGGAATTTGTGTGAGAGTCAGCTAATCTGATGGGCAAACAAGTTCTCTTTCACTGAGCCTGGAGGGTGAACAAGCTGACACTGGATAAGGATGAAGGGGAAATCCAGAATAATGAAGAAGGAAACTCCCAGAACCAGCTTTCTTACCCTTCACCCTCCAGGCAGGGAGAAGGGTGTACAGACAGCACAAGAAAGGTGCTTTCACACACTTCAGCAAACTGCAGCTCTGCCCACAGTACTGCTAAATAAAGGATGGACACCTATCAGTGCAGGAAGAAACACAGCACCTGCTTTTGCAAGGAGATGCTGTTTAAGCAGGCACCAGTCATCATAGGAAGTAAAAAAAGAAAATAATGCACTAAGTGCTTCTTAATGCTTTGCAGCAGAACTGCAGCATATCCCTCCCAACACAGCAGATGTCTCTCATTCTCCCACTGCTCTCCATGAAGTCAGACAAGGTATTTGGAGGGTGTGTGGTGAAACTGTCCTTTGGGGCAGACCTGCAGCTTTCCATGTGCTTATATGAAGGCATGTGTGGGAAGCAAGAGAATATTTAGGCTGCCCTCCAGCCTCTTGAAGAAGCAGCCCATCCCATCTCACTGCATTGCTTAGCCACAGCCTGTTCAAGACATTGGGCCTGCAGGTGGCTCAGTGTACTATCATGCAGAAGTGGTTACCTTTTTCAGAGAAGCTTGGGAGGCCCTGTGAAAGTGGCACCTGCACTGAGGATCCCTTGCATCCAGAAATCATGCCACGCTTCTCCCATGCTGCAGCACTGGCTTTAAAAAAATCATACGCTTCCCAAATAAATTGAGGCCATTTTGAACTGCCTCTTGGCTTTTAGCTTTAGGATTATGGTTTTCACATTTTCTCTACAACAGGGAGTGCTGGAAGTATTTTCCCTGTAAATGCACAGGCTTAAGAGATCACAAGGACTGAGACTTTAGGCTGCACCTCACGAGAGTCTCAGTGTGCTGCAAAAGCAGGCAGTAATGTTAAGCAGACATGTAAGAAGTTCAGCTGATTTCAGTGAAAGAGTTCAGTATGAAGCAGTGACTGTGCAAATGTCACTATGAAATAGTACACGATATAGCCATGTGTATGCAGCATTAGCATATTAATTCTGTTGCAGACAACAGTACTAATATGGTCTTGAGTCATTTACTGATCACTAAATGATTAACTTTTACCACAAATATACTTTTCATTAATCATTTTTTCCATGACAATTGAAAGTGCATCAGACCACAAACCATCAATACAACAACTTTTTCCAGTACTTTGCATTTTCTTATGAGATGAACTAGATAAATTAACTAGTCTTTTCTCAGCTGAAGTATTCATCATTTGGGTGAATAATTGTCATTTATATCAGTAGCGTTCTCCATTCTAATAGTTTATGTGAAAAAGAAAATCGAAATTAAAAACATGGCACTCTTGAGCTGAAAGATGCTGACTCAACAGCACTTTTATAGATGAGAATTTCCCCAAAGAAATGGAGAAAAATAGGGGATAGGGAAGAAAAAACCTGCACATCATAAGGCCAAATCCTGGCCCACAATAAAGCTTTTCTAGGAAAATGTTGGTGATGAAGAGCTGATACAGGAGCACCTTGCAATTCTAAGAATGACATTACTTCAGATTCACACCAATGCCAGCATCTGAGGGTGGTTTAGCATTCTGCCTCCAATACGAAAGCTAAGCCACCTATTCAGACCTAGTCACATGCAGCCCATTTGATAAAAGGCTGCCTTTGCTGTCATCCCCAGCGTCTCCAAGATGTACAAAGCTACACCAAAGACTAAACAGCCCTGAAAGCTTCCTGCCACTTGTTGCAAGGTTTTAGGCTTTTGCTGCAATAGGCAAGCAGATCCTGTAGCAGCTATACCTATGCCTTCCCAAATTGACATGCTGTCTTTCTCCTCCAGCACAAAATGGAAATTTCACAAGTAACTCAGAGAAACGAAGCTTCTCCCACAAACTGTTTCCTTAGAGGACAACAGCATTGCTAGAAATTGTTGCTAGTGTGACTTGACCTACAAAGAACCTAAATGGTTACAGATGGAGCAGACTTTGCATTTTCATTTTATTTCTCTTACAAATTTGTAAAAGAAATATTAATAGCACACTAATGGTAGCAATTACTATAATGAATGTAACAGCTGGTACCAGCAGCTGCGTATATGTTTCAGTTTTATACTTTCCATGTATGGCATGAGGTGGCTCTGAGCAGTTGCAATCACTGTCTCTCACTTTTCCTTTCTGAGGATCCTATTTTCAGCAAGTCAGTGCTTGTGGCAAAAAGTTGGAGAGCTACTTTTGTAAATATGTCACCTCTCAGGAGGTTACTCACAGCTCTAAGAAATAGGTAACATGTTCAAAGTATGATCAGTCTCTCAACCTACTCTGGTCCTCTTGATAAGTATGGTTTTGCAACCAAAGAGTGTATCTTTCAAGGTGCATCAAGCAGTTTGCTCCTCCTCTTCCTAGAAAGAAAATTGAGTGGAAAGGCTCCTGCAGTAGAACTATGAAGCAAGAAACAATTCTGCTCCCTTGGAAACAATTACAAACAAAATGCATGTCTGGGCTCCCAGGCTTGACACCTGCCTGGCTCTGCCTCTGAAGAGACCTCATGAGAGTAAATGAAACAGAAATGAAGCACAGACACTAAGAAAGGGCAGAAAGGAAATAAGAAAATTGTTCTGGCCCATCTTCACTCAGATTAAAGCCAGAATTTTAATTGGGAGTGAACTAGGCTCCTGCTCTGCAGGACATGGGCATCTAGCAGCCATTAGACTGATAGGTTTTAGTCGACCCCATATGATTATGCCAGCCTTCCCAAAGGCAATTCACTTCAGGGCTTTACCTCCAAATTCCCAAATGCTGCCAAATTTGTCATTCAGCCTTCCTGTTTTAAACTCAGAATTCAAGACTAGTCAAATGCTTTGCTGCATTCATATGCTTTTCATGCTAACACAGCCTAAGTGCTAAGGAGCCTGAGGCACTTCCAAGCTTCAGTAAAAGCATGCTGGAACTGAACTGAATGCAGGAAACAAAGGAAGCATGAAAGGCAGTGGGTACTTCTGGTATTCACTTTACATGGTGTAAAAACTTGAAAGGCTACTATACCTCTGCCTGTCATCTGTTCACCTACTGAGCATTCAAGGAAAATATTCATTGAATCAGAATTCTTTCCAGCCATATCTGATAAGAAATTTTGGATTCCTTTTGAACCAGGCCTCAGCCTGTTACCCAATCAATCAACTAAAATACTACAGAAGTACTTTGTTTCTCCTGAAGAGCTACATGTTCTAAAATTACCTCAAATCTTTCTCATAACAAAATGCTTCCAGAATTCACCAAATTCCCAAGCTTAAGTCCACATCTGTTACCACATTTGGAATCCCCCTCTTAGAAACTTGAGTCAAAGCCAACTTTCATGGCCCTGTCGTCTAAACTAACAGTACTGGTTACCCCATGCTCTTATCTTTAAGATCTATTCCAGCTTACACTGCCGTTATGAAATGTAATGACTGCATTTTTTAAAACCCTCTCTGTCAAATGCTTAGGGTGTGAACAAAACACAGGTTTTACTTTTAAACTTTATGTGCATTCAGCAGGACATTATGCAGCAATCCTCTGTCAAAAGATGGAAAAGTGAGTGTAAGGCAGAGAGTGGAGAGAATATACCAAGGTCGTTGTTGAAGGGAAATTAATTTCCTAGAAGCAACAGAAGACCATATACAGTTTTTCCATGCTAAAGTACAGCTTTAGGATCTTTACTGTTCTGACATTGCTAGAATGCAAATCTCAAAGTACAAGGCTTAGAGAAAAACAAAGGCAAGTAGTGTATCTTTAAGGTCTGCAAAAAACAAAGGGACAACTTAAAGGCAATCTGTCAGTGTAATAGCAAAACAGGCACAGTTGCTGACTTCAGCGAGGAAGCAGACAGCTGCTGTTTGAACAAACTAGAAGCTCTGAAGAATTGCTGGCAGCTGTGTTAGAAGGACATTAAAATAATAAAATCCTGTGGTCACAAGGGCAAGCATTGCAGATACAGGTGAGTCATAGACTATTTCAGAACACAGGTTTTTGAACTTCACAGCTATAAGGGACACCTACAATGTGGCCTCACATGTGCCTCTGTGGCTAACACATGATCAAAGAGAGAGACATCCTCAGATGATGACTCATCTGCCATAGTATCATTTTTAGGCACCTTTGTCTGGCTTGCTTAATCCTAAACAACTTCTCTCCATGAAAAGCAAAGCAGAAGTCCTATTTCTGCTCAAATCAATGGGTGCTGCATTGGTGGGAATATAGCCATAGAAGGTCTTGGCTAAATGTCACCACTGCTATAAAGACTCTTGTTTAATTTTGTTTTCTTTAAAGATGTGGAAGAAAGACTGCGTTCTTACACAGATTCTAGAGTATCATCCAGAAATGTTGTGGTAGTGTGAACCCATTGCAAAATTGTGGTAAAAGCTGTACAACAACAGCAGGTATTCAGATAAGTCTTACATCCTTGAGAAAGTATGAAAAACAAGATCAATAAATGCACACTGAATTGTAACAGATCAAAAAATGCAGTTGACATTAAAAATTAACATAAGCTTCAAGATGATTCTGCATGGCCTTTTCTGGTGTCTTTTAAAAGTACCAGCCATAACACAAACACATCAGGGGCAACTGTCTCACTGCATTGTTATAGGATTTTGCTCTTCATTTAAAGCTGAAAAGGAGGTGGCTCACAGTCCAGATGACATGTCATCCTTTTTTTCCCTTCCATTATTTTTACTGCATTAACTGCACACCAGTGATGTCACAGCTTAGTGGAAAGGCACCATACTGTGCATCAGGACACCTGGATTCTTCTTTTGCCTCAGGCACTGGCTGACACTGACCTTCAGCAAGTTTTCAATCCTTATTTTGTTCATTCAGGACCAGGTTGGTCTCTGCCAGTATTAGTGCAGTGCCCAGCACTTTATGTAACCTAGCCTTTATGTAACACATTAAGACAAGCTGCAAATATGCAGGAGGAACAATACTACGTGCATAGCAAATGGAGAGGAACGCCCATACAAGTTCAGGGGGAAGAATTTGTGCCTCCTTCATAAGCTGCTTCTGCAGTTCAGCAACTCAGCCCCCCACAATGCTGTGCTTTGCATCCACAGCTAGGACAGGTAATCAATTCAATAACTGTATTCTGGCCAAATTACAGTATTATCACTTCAGACCAAGTGGAAGAAGAGCTTGGTGGCAAAGATACAGTGTGGAAGGTCATGTTTAAAACCAGACTATTTCATCTTTCTTCAGGGCCTTATGAATTTACTTGTCACAATATCCTAAAGAGCTAACACCACTTTCAGACAGGTTTATAGGGGTAGCACCACTTTCCACAGGCTAGAGAAGAAAGAATTACCGTGCATAATAATAATATAAAGAAAATCAAGTGCAACGCTTATACACTTGGTCAAGATTGTAATTGCTGGGTTTTTTTAAATTCTATGTCCCAAACTGGAGACATAGCAAAAAAGCGGGGGGTTGGGGTGGGTGGGTAGATGAGGGACTTGACAATGCCACAGACTTCAGCATGAACACTGTTTTCGTAACTACACCCTGTTTTCAGATACTCCACATTTACTTATGTTCTGCTCAAGGTTCATTCCTACCCTGACTGATGTCCCAGCTAGTGAAAGCCTCTGATGAAGCTAGACCTCAAGGGGTTTCCCATGGGCTAAATACTAAAGCGTATTATTTTTAAATCTTGAGTTTTATTATATTCTGGCCTCTGAGACAGAGAAAGCAATGCATTAATTACAACGTATTTTTCAAAGAAATTACTATGATCAGGAGTATGTCACTGCATAAATCTACCACTGAGTGAACAGCAGATGGGAGGATACATTTCTTGTCCCTAAATGCAGTCATAGACCATACCTGTGGGACTGTCCATTTCACTCACTATCTAAAAAAAAAAAATAATAATTATGGACTCTCACGTACCTTTCAGAACCAGTAGCACTTGCTGTACTGTTACCTTCATATAGCTGCCTGCTATAATATAAAATGCAGTTCAAAAGTATAGATCTTCCTTGCTTTTGTACAGTTGATTACTCCCAATGCCCTGCCACAGCTGCTGTTTTGTGTAACACAATCAAATTTTGCCATGTGGAAAGATACTGTCCCGGTGAATCAAAGAAAAAAAATTAATGAACCAAAAACCCCTCACCCAAGAAAAAAACACCACAGGTTTCAGTCTTGATGTAAGAAACTGCTGTGTCATACACATCATCTGCCCTTAGTCTTCAGTATTCCTTACATGTATTTCTTCTTTACGTTATTGTCAAACAAATCCCTCAAAGAGAACCTTTCTGACCTTGTGATAAGCTGACCTTGCTTTGTTCTTTAATGTATTATTTTCCTGCTTGCACAGCCAATTTTTCCATTTCTTTTGGTCAATGAGTTCTCATATGCTTTCCTGTCAGTCCCACCACTTCTGCAGAAACCAGAAAGGCACAAACTAAAACCGAGCTTTAGTTTAATTTTAAATCATTAAAGCTGGATTTCAGGCAATTTTGTGAACATTACTAAAATGTATAAAGTGGCTCTCTGAGAAAAAACATGAGCATAAACCTCAAACAGCATGGTTTTCATTCATCTATTCAGTTAGTAGCAAAGCCTGTTGAACATTTTGTGTAAAAGAAAAGGTCCCTAATATCATGACTAGTATTTTTAAACACAGTGCCTTGCTTCAAACTCTTAAGTAACAGCCTGAGTGTCAGATAATTTGTTGTAGGTCCTCTAGTGTGAAGACAATCTACATTTTTGAACATGTTTTCGCAAAGAACTTCCTTATTCCTGCAGTCAATATTTATCGGTGTTTAAGAAATAACTTCTAATGCCTGTGGCAATCCTGTCTGAGCTACACGCGGTGATCCACGGACTATACTGTCCCTCAGAAAGTACTCTCACATCTCTACACAAATATATACCAGTAAGTTTGCACCACCATTCAAGATAAAAACAACCTTGTACTACCTAGAATAGTAGTGCTAGCCACTAAAGGAAGTGCAGTTGCATGCTATTT
The DNA here is from genome assembly GCF_023634085.1 of Falco cherrug. NCBI lineage: Eukaryota > Metazoa > Chordata > Aves > Falconiformes > Falconidae > Falco > Falco cherrug. The sequence goes on from NC_073706.1 coordinate 30,816,366, forward strand.
TCAGCGTGTATTCCTTCTGGATATGGAGCTGGTTTAACCTTTGCTGACAGTCTTCTCAAAGGTGTCTGAATGTCTGAACTACTTATTTCCTTTTTCACTGGGGTGAAAACTATGTATGATGTCACGTAGCTGAGAACAGGCTGGTTTTGGCAAGGTGGTAGGTTTTGGCAATAAGAGTCAAAAGACCTCGAGCATGTTTCACAGCAAGAGGTGCACAGCAATGTTTCTCACATACCCAACTTCACAAGGGACTGAGCTGAAAGCCCAGCTGATACTCTACCAAATCAGCCCTGGGGTCTTCATCCTGCAATATATCCAGTCCCACAAAATCACCACCAAAAGAAATCCATGTATTGATTCTAAATTAACTTACTGATGCCTTAGTAACTAGTTTTTTTATAATGCAGCAGCCTAATGAATGCTCATAGTCAGCCTGAAGAAGCTGGAGAGGAGAAAGGCAGCAAAACCCCCATGAGCTGGAGCTCAAATGTCAAGGAGCACTTCTGCTTTTGGGATGCAGTTATCTGAGCTATGCAGGGCCTTTATTGCTGCCAGTATAGAGCAGTGCAGAAGACTGCAGGAGCACTGGTCTTGGAAATGAGAACATAACCCAAATTCTACCCTGTTATACAAGAAAAAATTTCACCAGGAAACTTACTGAAATCAATAAACTTTTGCCAGATTTACACAGCGGTAACACAGATTAAAAATTTGGCCTCCCGTAGTACATGCTTTCAGCAACAAGCAGATGAATAGTGTCATACACAAATATCTGACTTGTTAAAATGAAGTTCAGCAATGCAGGTATGTGATTTTGGTATTTAAGTATTACAGAACCGGGGTAACTATTGCATTCAAAATGGCTTAGTACCCTGGTGCTTCCCAGTAATGACTCAGTACGGTGCAGAGATCCTTTGCAAGGTAGTAAGCTCCTGCAACTAGATAACCGCCAAATTACTGGAGCAAAATACACCTTTTCCTACACATAGTGGTAATGGCTGTAATTGATGCATTACCGTAAGAATTTTCTTTTCTCCTTACATTTTTAAGCAGGTTATTGTTAAATACTATGGACAGTACAATATTATGCCAAGACTAGAGGGGACGATTGGTGTGGAATTTTTTAAATATCAATTTAATTTAAGCAAGAAATCTAACTTGCATGGACTATTATTTTAGTACTTTTCTAGAAATACATAGATTTTTCTGCCATGGATTGTGTGGTCAAAATCCAAATGCAAGAATATCTTTCCCTGAATATCTTTGTTTTAATTATGTTCCAGTGACTTAATATTTATGCATTTAGAAAGTAACTACTGGGGCATTTTAAAAGGTTCCTGTGAATGGCAAGCTGACAAGTGCTTGCATATCATTCTAAGTAAAACTGCTTCACATTGTTCTGCTGACTATAACAACTATAATTATGCTTTTGTTCAAAATGCTCAACATGTTTCAAGGAAGAATACAAAATCTTCCCTTAGTGTTCTAATGAGTTTGCTTTCCACTGAAGAGCAAATCCTTAAGTAGTAGAACATGTAAATTAACAGTATGCCAAGAGCTGCCCTAAATAAGTATCACCCTGTCATTTGCAGTTAATTTGACTCAGCCTGACAATGCTGAGCTATTAGGCTTCTTGGGTGCTGAGCTTACAGAGGGGAAGGTAGCAGTGTGACAAGCTGTTGATTGTGCTTAGACAAACAGTTGTCTGTCATACTTGCCAGGCCTTTGCTTGGTTTTGTCAGTATGCTCACTATAGGCTATGTAGAAGAAAGATAAACCTGGGTATTTAGTCAAACTATTGGCCATTCCTTTATTCAAAAGTTGGATTTGAAGATAGTCACAATGTTCTGAAAACTATTCAGTATTTTGAAATTACTCAGCAGCTCACAGTGAGTACATACCTGAAACCAATGGAGATATTACTGCTTACTTCACAGAGCCAAGAATTTTATTCCTGGTCTGTTAATTTCCTGTGAAAAACTCATTAGAAGTTTCTGCTGCTTGCATTAGCATTAGAAAAACACTTAATTATTTTTACTTAAAAACAGTCACTTCATCTAAATCAAGCATAGGCACACAGATTTTATGGACTAAATAACATTTTCAGAAATAAATGAGTTCACAGCCATGCTTTTAGATCAATTTGACATAGAATAAAATTCTCATGTGAACACAAAATAAGATGTAGCAGTCTTTTCGGTGTCACAACAGCCTGTTCAGGCCATGAACGTGAGCCCCAGTGGAAATTAGTTTTTGAGAAATACTCCATTACTTACACTAACAATTAGACTTCTACAGTTCTAAGTTAGTGAAATTTCAAAGAAACTTTATGGAGATGGGGGCCAATTGATGTTTTGAAATACACCTTTACCTTAAGAATTCAATATGTACTGCACCCATATTTCAAATTATGTGCATAGTCCTAGTCCTCCCATTTCCAAAATGCGACAGCAAGACAGAAAAGATATGGAAAGGCAAAAAAACCCCGCCACATCCCAATCAGGAATTCTTTTATGGAGTGCTGGGAGACCTTGTGCAGCTGGCTGTGCCTCCTTTTCCTGACAGTGAGATGTCTGGATGCTTCGCCCCATGCTGGTCACAGGGGGCTGCGCCACTTGCAGGGAGTCAGGTCGGGGGGCCGGGGGTTGTCAGTGAGGACCCCCGACCCTTCTAGAACACTGCTGCCACCATCTTGTCCAGGGGAGCCAAGGCACACAAGGGGAGGCAGAGGGCAGACCCTGTGCCCAAGGGTGGTGAAACACTGGCACAGGTTTCCCAGAAAGGCTGTAGATGCCCCATCCCTGGAAACATTCAAGGTCAGGTTGGAGGAGGCTCTGAGCAACCTGCCGTAGCTGAAGATGTCCCTGCAAATTGCAGAGAGGTTGGACTAGATGACCTTTAAATGTCCCTTCCAACGCAAACCACTCCATGATTCTATGAAAAGTATAAAATGTTTCCTAAGGAAAAGATCCATATGCCCTGGCTTCTATAGCATAGAAAAAAGAGAGCTGAAGCTGGAAGAGGAACAAGGTTTACTAGCTGTGATTGCTGTGGAGATGATGAGTGGGGAAGTATGTATTTTCTCTCCCTGGCATTAGAAGCTGCTAACTGGTGGCATTGCTTGCCTTGGTATACTATGACTGCTAAAAGCTTAAACATGTTCAAAAAACTGGTGGGAGAGATGGAAGGAACATCCACTGTGTGCCACAAAGCTGCTGCTTCTGGTTCAGAAGTGCCTAAAGGGCAAATCACTGGAGGCTGGGAGAGCACTACAGCATATGTGATCAGTACAGTGTACGTAAGCAGTACAGCACGTGCCTTCCGCAGTCTTATGTTTCCTACTCATCAGCTGTGGGCTCTGCTGGCAACAGAGTCAGGGACTCGGTGCATCCCGAGGCAGACCCTGCACAGCCTCCTTGTGACCATTTCCCACTAGTCACTCAGGTGAAGTGATGTAATTTGAAATTCCTGAAGGACCTCAAAGCATGTTATTGACCATGAGTCAAACTCTCACCAACTTTGCAAGGCCAATATTTCATTCCCAGGCACATCCAATCTTCCCCCTTGGACATGCCCTGTGAGCAGCAGGCAGATACACACTCAGCAACCAGCATGTTCACTGTGCTGCAAGAAAAGATTGGGTTTTTCCATTGCTCCAACGATGCTCACTTACCCTCCAAAGAGCCACACCAAATTATGTTTCCCCCTCACAATAAAAGAAAAATGTTTTAATTGAAAAGCACTAGAATTTGTTTCTGATCTCAGTCTCTGAAAATCTGATTAAGAAAAAAAAGACTTTAATATTTATCATTAAGACTTCACTTGCCCTGGAAAATAGTGAAAGATAACTGTGAGAATTAAATATATTTAAGGGCAGTTTCATGCCCTTAACTTTTCAGAATGAGACATAGTGAAGCGAAGTTGAGAATTTCTCCTACCTCACTGTAATTTGTAACAAACAGACAGAAAAAATCCAAACCCCACCCAAAACAAAAACCCAAAAGCTTTCACTTTTTCTCCCAAGCCAAAAAAAACCCGTTATGATTTCATATTTCAAAAGTGGGTCAACTTAATTACGGGACTGAATCACTACAAATGTATTTTGTATATAATGTCTTCAGCATTGTTCGTAGTGTATTAATCTTTGAATCATTTTTTAGAAATATATCAGCATATATTTCTCCTTTGCATGCACCTTGATGATTTTCATTTGCCTGTACAAAGATTCCACTTTTAAAACTTGTCTAATTTTAATTTATTAATTTATATTTTCTACTTTTACCACACTAAGCAATCCAGATCGGTAGTTTAGAGACTAGCAAGCTTTCAAAAATACCCGGTTTCATTACTTTCTGTGCTCCCCATTTATCACTGCCAGACTGCAAAGAGGAATAGGAGCAAAAGAAAAAGTACATTGCACAGAACATTTAAGGATCACTTGCAGGTTTTGTTTCCTCCTTCGAAACTCTACTGCAGCTATAAAAAGTGAATAATCAACTGGCCTGATTACCTTCTAGAGCTACAGTATTCTAATTAGTAAATCAAAATGATACATGCATGATAAAAATAATATATGCGGCAAGATCGATGTTACAGAAGGGTGCCATGCAAAAACTGTCCCTCCAGACAAAAACTGAAATAAAAATACTTTCTCTGTTCCCAGCAACACTTAGTCTAATTTCCTTGCAGGTCAAGGTAGCCTAATTAGCTCTAAATAAGGAACACCCAGAAGAGTTTGTTCTATCATACATTTTTAAAAGCCTTTAAACATGTGATTCACTCAACTGAACTCTGCAGTTTGAAATTCAGACTAATTTGATGACCATGATACTGCCCCTTTCCCTCAGATGGAAAGGCATACCAGCTTTTGCAACACTCCATCTCCTGGATGAGGTTTCTTTTTAAATCTGTCTTGGTTTAAGCCCAATGAATACTTCTGTGGCATGTTTTAATTGTACATCCTTCACATGCTTTCAGCACAGCCCTTTGCCTGATGAAGCACAATCAGGTGGCACAGCAGAAAAAAAACCCATGCTGAATGCCTTTCTGATGCCTGAATGAAATCAACACAGTACTTCAAATCTTGATGCTTCTGGAAAAGCAGCGAAAAGGAACTCCCTTGCATTAGAAGCCCAATCTCCGTGCTACACAACTGCTGCACAGGGCTCTGCTTTCTCTAGCAAAGGCACCACCTTATCAGGAATATTCAGAGGTTCTGTAGCAAGCAAGCAACAAAACCTCAGCCTACATTTCTGAGTGGTCTCCAACAAGGTGTCTACACAGCTGGCAGTAGCGGCCTTTGCAGTCATGACTGCGGACAGCAGGGCAGCTAGTTAAGGGCACAGTTTTAGACACAAAGATGAGCCGTGATGTTCTCCGTTTGCCAAGGACAACTGCAGAATTCAGATATATGGTATTTCAGGCAGTGTTGATGCACAAAATAATATACTAAAGAAAACAATCATATTAGTTTCCATATGCTGGTGTCTGTGAATAAAAAAAAAAGCACCAGACTGATAAAACTATTTCACATTTATGAAATATATCTAGAAGCATGATCCAAGAGCCAATAAACCAGTGGTAGATGAATTGATAACTTCCAGCTCAGGCAACTTCCAGCTCAGGCACCATCATGCAAACAAGCAAATGCTATATTTTAGTACTTGTGAAATGCTGACATGCATGCATAAATCAGGAATCACTTTGCCAAGCTGTTCTCATGCTCTTTCAGTGTAAAATGGCAAGATCCTCATCTAGATAATCTTACAGTAAGCGTCACTGGCCACAGATAGTACTGATTTTTTTCACAAACATACAATATTTTGACAAACCTGGATATTAATCAAAGTATGGCTTTTAAGTCCAAAGGCTTAGCTTATTTTAGAAATAGCATGCTAAAAGAAAGAAAACAACATGAGGCATCTTGAAAAACCAGACACAGGCTTTTGTAAGTGATTTTTGCTTTCATTCCTACATAGTGCTACTGGCTATTACTGGTTTGTAACGATAATTATTTCCGATTTGTGTCTCATCAGAAACCTTCTGGGGTTTTCCTCACATACTTTCTTTTAAACATTTATCCACAGGTTAAGTAATTAATTTTTTTTCAGGACGCTAATTTTCCCAATTTACAACAGTGAAAATAGTTGTCTACATCCTTTTGTTAGAATTCAGTTGATACTGATCTGTAATTTTGGATAGTCTTTAAGATAAACTAAGTGCTATAACTCTCTGCAGTTACAGTTTTAGGCAGGACGATTATAATGTGTCTGTTCAAACAATTACATGCAAGAATGAAACTCAAAAATAAAAGCTAAGAATAGCCAATTAGTACATATTTCATACTTTTTTTCTGTAATCTATAGGAAGAAAAAAATCAAATCAGAAAGAATAACTTCCACTCTAAATTCCTATTGTTGTCCTACCTTCCAACCAGCTAGAGACTACATTATCAGACGTTGCTTGAAGTTGTATAAATGAAGTAAAAAAACAATTATTTTTTTCTGATCTGCAATGCAGCACCATTTTATGTTATATTCCTGGATGAAGAGAATTACAGAAATTACATAGCTTGGGTTTTCTCAGGTACACTGTATTAGAATGTCCCAGTATTTCAGTACTGGCAGCCTACACAGTTTATGACCTGGCATACAAGAATTCAGCTATTTCACTAACTGCTTTTAACCACATTGCATTCTAACTCAGCCCAATAAAATCTCTCTGAATTTTCTTCATTGTTAGAATGGACTAAGGGAACTCTTAATATGGCCCTACTCAAATTGGCTGCCCTGTTATTTACAGTGTTTAAACATGTTTAGATTTTCATCATCTGTCACGTTATCCATCACCGTAGCATCTACGCCTAGACTAGTGTTTACAGCTGGTTTCTACTCACATATGTAATAACTGACCTTGGGGCAAAACTCTGTGGAGTGTCCAGACAGAGAATTTGCCACTGTCTTAGATAAAACAAGTTTATTTGCAATTAGTTAATGGGCACTGACAGAACTATGAGTGGTATATTAGGTAAGTTAATTTAAGTAAGATGTGAGAAAACACCTTAGCAGCACACTGAAAGTGCTGGTGGCCTTGGTGCCATCCAAAACCCCAGATGCTGTGGGGACAGCCTGACCCCACCAGACCTTTGCCTTCTCCACCACCTCTGGCCACCTAGTCTCAGGTAGCCAGTGTGCATGGCGCTAAGGGAACCCCTGAGGTCTAGCCATGTACACTGGCTACCCGAGACTGTACTGAGAAGTGGGCTGGCCAGGGAGCGTGGCAGCACCACGTCCCATGGCACGTGGAGGGAGTGGAGCAGAGGCTGGACACCAAGGCTTAATGCAAGCAGTCACATGTTCACACCCCTGGGCCACCCATTCTGCCTCCTCAGCACCATCCCCTTGGTACCAGCACAACTGCTTGCTATGGTAAATACCAAATAGCTAGGTTAAACACAAATACAGGCAGCAGGAGCAGAAATTTAAATGAGAAATTTCCAATAGAAGATATAAAAGAAGAACCTACAGTATGGTATTTCATAGGAAGCTAATGCATTTACCTCATCTCTAATAAAAACGTTCCCACCTGGTGTATTTATAGTTAAGATTCCTTTGGGATTACTTAGTTAAGGTTATGTTTGAGAAAATGCTAAAAGCTCTCACCAAAACCAATGAAAAGTATTTATAGAAAACAATTTTTAATATGCTTGAAAAGATAGACACAGCTTTGGAGAGATGCGCAGAAACTGGATGGGTATAGATCTTTTGAACCCGAACAAGACTGAATAAACAGTTTGATCTGTATTTTCTTACTTTTAAAGTGTTTTCAAGCCATTGATAACAAAAATAAATAACTAAGAGAATCATCAATTTCCACTGTTTTCCAGTTTATGCAAAATGGGTAACAGATTCAGTAACACAATTTGAACAGAAATAGGACTCTATAAATTTCATCTGATTCTCTTCCTTTCTCTTTCCTGGTCATATTATGTTTCCCATTAACTTTAATCACCACATTTGAACTGACATTAGCCAAACCATCTTCTTCACTGATACTTCTTAACCATGCTCAACTCTATCCTTCTGACTTGCTTATCTCCCTGGCACTGTTCTTCCAGTTCCAGACTGTCTGTAGAGCTTCCGCCTTCCTTCTCACATACTGCTTTCTGAATGAACACATAAGCTCTTTATTCCTATGATACACCTTCCCTTTTTCTAGCCTGGCGGAATCCCTTTTCACACCCTCCTCTCACACCCTCCTCTTTTACAGAAAGGGATCCTTCTGTCTGTGACAACCTTCCTGTTTTACATACCCTCACTGGCTCCACCCCATCTGAAGCTTCATATGAATTTGTTTTAACCCCTAATCATAGATTGTTCATTCTGAAATTAGAAAACCAGATTAGGACATTTAAAACATTCTTTCAGTACTCATCTGAAAGATGTCATTATTAAATTAAGTTGTATGTTTAGCACTTGGAGTAGCCAGCAAGTTGCTTAAACAGGAGTAAATTAAAGATCTCGAAAGAAGTCTGTCCTTCCTCCAAAATCCAAATTAAAAACTTATTTATATTCAAAAGCATTATTTAAGTGCTTTTAGATCAACATGAGGGAACTAAAACACACAGCTTCTCCAAAAGCTGATTAGCATTTTACTTCCAGACCAACTGGAAAGGGAAATCAGAGGAAGGCTGTGTGACCAACCTTCAGAAGTATTTAAATCATAGAATCATTTAGGTTGAAAAGATCTTTGAAATCATCAGGTCCAACCGTTAATCCAGGACTGCCAAGTCCATCACTAAACCATGTCCCCAAGCACCACATCTACGTGGTTTTCAAACACCTCCAGGGACAGTGATTCCGCCACCCCCCTAGGCAGCCTGTTCCAATGCTTGACCACCCTTACAGTGAAGAATTTTTCCCCATCCAATCTAAACCTCTCCTGGTGTCACTTGAGGCCATTCGCTCTTGTCCAGTCACTTGTTATCTGGGAGAAGAGACCTGCCCCCACCTGCCTACAACCTCCTTTCAAGTAGCTGTAGAGAGCAATAACACCCCTCCTGAGTGTTCTCCTCTCCAGGCTAAAAAACCCCAAACAAACAGTTCCCTCAGCCACTCCTCATAAGACTTGTGCTCCAGACCCTTCCCCAGCCTTGTTGCCCATCTCTGGACATGCTCCAGCACCTCTGTGTCCTTCTTGAAGTGGGGGCCCAAAAACTGAATACCATATTTGAGACCTCACTCATGTAGAGTGCAGGAGGACAATCACTTCCCCAGCCCTGCTGGCCACACTGTTTCATATACAAGCCAGGATGCTGTTGGACTTCCCGGCCACCTGGGCACACTGCTGGCTCATGGTCAGCTGGCCATCAACCAGCACATCCAGGTCCTTTTCTGCCAGGCAGCTTTCCAGTTGCTCTGCCCTAAGCCTATAGGATTGTGTGGGGTTGTTGTGACCCAAGTGCAGAACCTGGCACTTCTCCTGGTTTAACCTCATACATACCTCACCCCATCAGTCCAGATCCCTCTGCAGAGCCTCCTGTCCTCCAGCAGATCAACGTTCCCCTCCAGCTCGGTGTTCTCTGCAAACTTACTGTGGGTGCACTCAATCCCCTCATCCAGATCGTCAATAAAGATATTACACAGGACTGGACCCAACACTGAGCCCTGGGGAACACCACTTGTGCCTGGCTGCCAGCTGGTTGTAACTCCACTTGCTACCACTCTTTGGGTTTGGCCGTCCAGCCAGCTTTTAACCCAGTGAAGAGTACATCCGTCCAAGCCATGAGCAGTCAGTTTCTCCAGGAGATGCTGTGGGAAATGGTGTCAAAGGGTTTTACTAGGGTCCAGGTAGACAACATCCAGAGCCTTTCCCTCATCCACTAGGGTCATCTTGTCATAAGAGATCAGGTTCGTTAGGCAGGACCTGCCTTTCCTAAACCCATGCTGGCTGGGCCTGACCCCCTGGTTGTCCTGCATGTGCTGTGTGTTGGCACTCGAGATGATCTGCTCCGTAACCTTCCCCAGCACCAAAGTCAGGCTGACAGGCCTGTAGTTCCCTGGATCCTCCTTCCTGCCCTTCTCACCAATGGACATCACATTTGCTAACCTGCAAGCTTATTTTATCAAGTGGGACCAAACATCAGGCTTCAGGTTTATTTGTAACAGCTATTTATCCATAGCTATACATTAATTGCACCTGAGTTATGAATAGGAGGCCGTTTCCCCCTATATCATGGTTTTTGGCATACCAAAATGGCTTGGTCCCTTTGGATACATGGTGCAGGACAATTTGATGAGAGGCTTACTTCTTCACTTGCCTTCCCAAGAAGTCAAGGCCCACCACTGTATAGCCCACTACATTCTTCTGTGGATTGTCATTTGGCTCTGGCTTGAGGACTAAAAGTTTGCTAGTATAACATTTTAGGATGGCCCTGGATGCCTGCTAACACATATCCTCTCTCAGCACACACCAGCTCCTTTCTGAGGATGCTATAGAGATGTTAAAAACCATAATCATGGACCTTATCACTGCGGCAGCCACGATAGTCCCATCTTCATCTAGCCTAAAAGAGGGTAGGAAAGCCACTGCCACCAGTCCAGTGGCATTACAACCTTTCCCTGCACCATCCTCCTCCCTCCTTTGCTGCTGTTTTTTATAACAGCCAGCATTTTCTACATATTGCCACTTCAGACCCCTTTAACAGTCCTAGACAACTAACCACTCCCCAACCATCAGCCTTCTACCTGACAGGTTCTTACTTACCTAACATCAACACCCACAATCAACTTTCTGTTTCTTACTCAGACAGTTCATTAAAAGGTACACTCAATAACCTGACATAAAGTATTTGCTGTATCTTTAAAGATATCCTCAGATGGTGAGAGTGCCACATCCTATTCCCCAAGTTAAAACTAAGTATGTTTTTCTAGCAGAGTTAACTAATATTATTTTTTTTTAATGATTTAGTCAAAAGTAAAACATTTTCAAAGCATCTAAAACCAGACAAGACATATAAAAGGATTCAGGACATTTGAAGGTTGTTGCATTGTTTAGGTAGCAGATTCAAGGGGTGGATAATGGAGTTTCTATTGCAGAAAAGCTGTCATCACACTTTTCCTTGAAACAAATAGTATTTGATTGACAGTTTGCTAACAGACCTATTACTACAAAAGTAGCAGCTAATTCAGAGTACGCTGTTTTCACATTCTGGCCGTAACTCAGCTGTGCCAGCTACAATACTGGAGATAAAATGGTCAGGGAGTTTTGGGGTGGGTTTGTTTTGGGTTTTTTTTTGTTGTTGCTGGGGGGGTGCTTTCTGTGGGGGGTTTTTTGTGGTTTTTTTTTGTTGGGTTCCCCCCCCCCCCCCCACCGCCCCAAGAAGACAGTTCAAGACACAGGCTTTGAATTACAAACAGCTGATAATTGCTCTCTGGCTACAGTGCAGTCTGGTAATTCACCCTTAGTTTAAAATCTGCAGTTATGAGTAAGAGACTGGGCTTATTATGGGTTGAAATAGTTCAACACTCATCACACCGTAAGCTGACCACACATTTGGAGGTAGCGCTGCATGAACCACGGAACACCCCCACTGATCCCACATATTGGTTAGCCCCAAACCAGCCTACCCATCTCTTCAGTCCAGCTGGACCATCATCTTGGTAATAAACCTCTAGGCAATCCAGTCTGTATTTTCTGGCCAGTCTCTGTGTCCCCTGCTGGTCTGGCTGGAACAGGTTTTCAGAGATAAAAGCAATTATTTTTTCATCCAGCAGAATTTATTCTACAGGAGCAGCTCTTGCCTTTTGTGTATGCATGTTCTTCATATCTGTGGGGCATGGGGAAAATGCCCTGTTCTCAGAGGAATACAGCTGAATCTCTTTATCCCTCTTCCAATCTGGAGGCCTAATGGGTGACTAGAAGAAAGGCAGAGCCCTGAAGGAAAAACAAAGCTTATAGCTTTGCCATAGCTGGAGAAACCTTTCCCGTTAGAAGCAATCAGACATTGTCATACACGTGGGTCACTGAACTAGCAGGCTGCAAAAAAGGAAAACAGAAGTAAGCCTTGTGTCTCCTAAGAGTCATAGGAGAGATGGTGGTGGCGGGGGCTGATGATGATGCCCCCATGGACAGGAGTGAGAACTGCAGAATTACTTGGCAGTTGCAATACTGATTACAGAGAAAGGCAAAAAGAACTCCTCTTTTCAAAGTTTTCATGTCAACAAACTGGGAACAAAAAAAAATAAATTTAGACCTGTCTGTTTTTTCCCGATTCATCTGCAAAATTTCCTTAGTTGCAAATCATAGGCAAGCTCAGTAGGATTCCAGGGTACTTAGGCACCTGAGTTGCCACAACAGTATTGGTCCTGTACTACAGGGTCCTCCAGACTTAAACACTGTTGCTCATCAGGACAAATGAGTCCAGGCAGCAAAGCAGTGAGTATTACTATTTTGTATGCTCACATCTAAGTTAGCTCTTTTGGTGGTCCATGGGCGTCTCAGCAGTTTATCATATGGACATACCCTCAGCGTCGTGTTGCCTCTCCCTTGCCCTGTGGAAGGGAGCCTTCAGTCTCAGGGGTTGTAGTAGCAGGAACTGGGTCTTCCATGTGAGCAGGAGACAAAAAGCTGCTTGAGGGGGTGATGGGGAGTAATTTCCTAGAGCCTTTGGAGCCACCTTATAGGCCTCCTTAGTAAGCACACAACACTCTTGACAGTCGCCGGAACACAAAGCAATGCATGCAGGTTGATATCTCTGTTCAGTATTTGCTACTATACCTTTCGTGTTCTGCACTCCTTCCCACAAGCACAACTTCTGGCCAGCAGCCTACAGCAGGGGCCTCCATCTTCTGTAGTCAGATAAATAAATAGTTTCATTTAAAATAAAGTTTGAAACGTTTTTGCCACCAGTGACTGGAAAACTGCTTCCTGTGTCAATCACTACTCCATTAAGAGCTGGTGTTTCAGTTTTGTCTCTTCTTAGGGAGCAGTCAGATAAAGTCCAGATGCTTCAAAAAACTTCAAGTTTGCAAAGGCTTAAGCATAAAAGTTCCTGACTTTCTTAGTCCCATCTTTCTTAGTCCTCCAAACCTAAAATGCATCCCCTGAACTGCCTGGTAAACCATGTGCATGCTTTACTAATCCCGGTTTTCATCTTATCTTGCTGACAAAATAGCAGCACTCTCAGAATGACAAATGCTCTCTCACTTATAGAGGTTGGCATTCAAGGTGACTGAGAGAGACACAAGGAGAATTAATTTTCTTCAGTATTGTTATGGCTGATTTCTGACTTAGCAGTGACACAAAGATACCTAAGACACATATATAAATGCCTGATAAAGGAAATAAAATTCTTGTCTCAAAGAATGAGATATTTCTGAAAGTGTCAGTAAGAGGTTGGATGGAAGATATTGGTAGAAACATCAGCAAATTAAATAATTCACGGACAAACCAGCAAATTGTCTGATCTTCTCTACAGGAAGAGTATGTGCACCACGTATTCTTTAAGAATAACTTTATTTAAAAAGATATAAATAGCATAACAATGAAATTGCTCCAGGTAACTTCACAAATACAAATTTATACACAAAATGTGTAATATTCTATGTTAAATTAGAATGTCTTTTCTCTGGACTTTGCTCTGTTTCAGACTCCCAGGTGTTTAATGATTCTTTAATGTTCATTTTCTGACACGGCTTGATGCCATAGTGTGACTTGGACTTCTTAGAGTTTTATGGAAGATCAATATGGCAGTAATGAGTAAACAAACATTAAAAAAAAAACCACACTAAAATTTACAGCCAGCTCCTGTTCATAGAGTCAAATCAGAGTTTCTTGTAAACATGCCTGCAGTTTCTGAGGCTACTAATCAATATTTTCTCAATATAGTTGTTGAGAGTTGCTGAAGCTTAGGGAAGCAAAATTTCAAGTCAATCTGAGCTGAAAGTATTTCTGGTAATATAGGCACACCTGATACTGTACTTTCATGCAGCAAGAACTTTGTAGCGTGTCATTAATTACTGTGTAACTGACACTTCATTACAGTCACAGAGCATATTTGGCCAATGGTTAACTGAATGCTTTTCAAAGTACCATTTCTGAATGGCACAGAGTGACACTGGAAAACACAGACCAGACTCCAAGATGTTAAGCCACACTGCTACTACTGTTTCACTGGGCTCAACATGATTTCCAGAATGAGTAGCATGAAGGTTGTTTGGTTTGCTATTACCGTGACAGCTCTTCAGGCAAGTCACATGGCCTCTTCTCCTGTAAGGGATTCAGCATCTTCTAATACAGCAAAAGGTAACCAGGCTGAGTTTCAAAGAAAAAGCTGTGTGAGGGTGGGGGGAGCAATTGGCTATGTGTGGCTTTAAGCATTCCACCTCTGATTCTGCAATCTGACAGCAGATTTCCTTCAGGATACAGACATTCAGTTTGTCTGCAAGCCAGCTTGGTCCTCCAGAAACACTTCAGCATTATCTTTCCACTTGTGTTTTCTCCAGCTCTTTTTTCTAGGATAAGCTTAAAATAAAAGCCCAAACCTGATGGTAAGGGGTGAAAAGAAGGTGGTTCTGGCACTCATAAGTAATTCAAGCTGGCATATGATTGATAACATTAGCTTGATAAATTCCTCTGTGCTGAGCTGTACTCTGTGTGTGTGTGACTGATACAGAGATACTGGAGTGCCGGGAAAGAAGACATGCATTTGTGACAGATGGGTGGATGTTTTACAGTGTTGGAAAAGAAATTACATTTCTCAAAATGTCATTTTCCTTCTTGTGCTGGCATTCCCAGGCATTGCGTAGCTGCTGGCAAAGCAGTCTTGGAAACAAGTGATGCCCTGACTGAAGGAAACCACAGAATGCAAATAGGTGCTGCATGACCTGTTAGGTCAGGGCTGATTGGGCTGATGACAATTGCTGCCTGTTACAGAGGTGATTTGTTACTCCACTGCTGTTTCCTGATCTGGAAGGCACTTGCAGACCTCCGCACTTCCCAAGAGGAGGCAACTTTGCCTCCCTGCAACTTGCACTGACCTTCTGAGATAATGTGCTGGGGCTCAAGGCACCACCTCTCTCTGCTCTGCCTTGCAGTAGCCTAGGGCTGTACAATGACATAAGGAGTTTGGCTGGCTCCAAGCCAGGACTCCCATCTGGAAGACCACCGCCCTGTCTCTGCCAAACTGTGCTGTCTTAATTTGGCCTTTTGACAAGGGAATGGCATAAAAAAACCCCTCAGGCTGGTGCTTGGTTCATTTGAAGCAAGCAATGCAGCAAGCACCCAGGCCCGCAGGAAGGACGTGCAAGGCTCGCTAGTGAGCCAGGGGTATCCCACCCTACAGAAGCTGCATTTGGTTGGCAGTATTTTACTTCTTTCTGAACTTTTAGCTCTTGTCTTTAGACTAGTTATTTCAAGGAAAGACCGTGCCTAGTATAACAAGGTTTTGCTCCCAGTTACCCACCGCCGTAAGCAATAATAGAAGAGCACCATCAGTCATTAACAGTCCCGGTAACCTAAGGTTTCTGGACCGCAAAACACAAGCCTTTGCTGCCCAGGTTAAGCGATGCTGCCTGGCTCTCGCACCCTTCCCTAAGCACCCGCTGGTGGCCACTGCGTGGCTTGTACAACACAGACCCACTAGCCAAGGCTGTAGGGAACTGTTGTGTGGGCTCGCTGGCAGAGCCGGCACTGAGCAGATGTGGCCGGCTGACCTTGCATTGCGTTACTCCTGAAAACACTTTGAACCAGGAGCGTGTTCGAGCGGAGGCTCGCTGCTCCCGGCCCCGCGCCGCCGTGCTGCCGCCCGCTTGGGGCACCCGGGGCGGGGGGCACCGGCAGAGCTCGCCCGGGCGTAGCCTGCTCCGCCGCCTCCCGCCGGCTACGCGGGGCGCAGGGGGCAAGCCAGAGCGCGCTGAGCGTCTCGGCAGCTGCCTTTCCCCAGAGCCGCCGGAGGGAGCTGCCCGCGGGGTGCCGCACGGCAACCGGGGCGCGGGCAGCCCCGCCGGAGCCCCCGCGCCGCAGCGGGACCCCGGGCCCGCACAGCGCGGCCCGGCCGCCCGGGGGCGCGCAGCTCCCGTTCCCACGGCTACGGCGCGGCGCTGCAGCGGCACCGCGGCGGGCGGGCGGCCCTCACCGGCTCCCGGCCGCCCGGGGTACGAGCCGCGGCCAGCGCCGCCGCCGAGCCTGCTAGCCGGGACAGCCCCGGGACCCGCCTCAGCGGCCGCCGCCTCACTGACATGCCAGCGCAGGTGCTCCGTAATAACAGCAGCGAGCATCGGCTCCGTGTCACCCACGGGCCCTTTAAAGAGGTGCGCTATTAAAGCCTGTAAGTAAAATATGAAATTCCTACAGAATTCCAAATCGCATCGCAGGAGAACTCACTGGCTTGGTGCCCGTTAAAGCCTATGAGATCTTAACACCCTCACACGAGCCCTGCCCGCTGGCATCCCTGTGGGGACCTCGCTGAAGTGCAAAAACCTTAGCAGTAAGTGCCCAAAGCAGTCGACAAGAAAAAAAAAAAAAAAAGTATCAGCCATAAAACGAGTTACATCTTCCCAGTCACATCTGCTGATTCTTTCAGTTCAGAAAAGGATTTTCCAGTTGCTCGCCGTTGCCTCTAATTGAGGAGGAAATGGACACTAAACGCCATTAGAAGAGCAAATCCTGGCCTTTATTGAGATAAACCAGTTATTTTTAGCCTTAAGTGACTATCTTATCACAGCTTTCCTTAAGAGCAGCTTTGCTATACAATTTTAAGTACCTCCTAAATCATATTTAACATCTTTTCCCCTCCCAGCAAAGAAAGTGAACAAAGAAATATTTTAACAAAGATAGCAACTAGGTTACTCTGTGTTTTGTGGAGTCAACAATGCTGAAAATAAGATTATATAGTAAAATCAACTGACCTGCCTAAATTACACATGCATTCATTTCTACCTTTTTTTTTAACCATTCAAAAACCCATATTGATCCAAAAAAGCAAGCCACTACATATTCCACATGCAGAACCAGAGACAGTTTTTGGTGTAAGACACTTCAGGGAGTTTACGTCCTGCTCACGAGGTACTATCCAAAAGCAAAGCAGGCCCAATGCATCCTCTGGGAACACAAAACCAAGACAATTCAATATCCATTAAAAGATGTAGGAGCTGTTTGCCTAACTGCTTGATATCACATTAATGCAGCTAAACAGCTTTTCTTTAAAAAAATGCAGTAAAAAAAAAAAGAACTACAGGTATCTAAGCTTTACCACAATCAGACACGTTAGCCGTGGAGTGCCATTCTGACCTCCTACATAAAGAGATTCGGAGTATCACCCAGTAACTGCTGCATCAAACCCAATCATTTGTTGTTAAAATCAAATCTATCTTTCAGAAAGACAGCCAAGTCTTGATCTCAGGCATGTGGTAACATGTGGGCCATTACACAATGGAAGATGATGTGCTGCTTCTTACAGCTAGGATACTTCATTTTGATAGTGACATTAAAATTGCAACAATTAACTCTAATGAAATTGACAATTATGTCT
This sequence comes from Falco cherrug, assembly GCF_023634085.1. NCBI lineage: Eukaryota > Metazoa > Chordata > Aves > Falconiformes > Falconidae > Falco > Falco cherrug. The sequence goes on from NC_073706.1 coordinate 30,833,896, forward strand.
TAATGCAATAACGGGCTGTAACATAATTAAATAGAAGTTATCTGAGTGCTTTTTCTTAACGTGCACATTCAGTCTGTACTTTGATCTATAATTTAGCAAGAAAAAGAAAAAAAGCAAAACCAGTGGCTTGGAATGAGCATCAATAGCACTGCACATTCAGCTGTCTTCCTCCTTTCCTACCTTTGTTGCACAGCTGGTGCTCTCATGAGGCCAGTTTCTCACTTTTGTAAACAAGCTGTATTTCCATCTATCTTTCATCAGGAGGAAAATGCTCACACACTAAAAATCTTTCCAAATACAAAGGCAGTGCTTAGCACTACCTGGTTTACCTGAAGTCAGGAACAGGAGTCTCAGACCAAGCACAAGCAGCTGGGGTACCGAAATGCCTTCTGCTACCATAGTATAGAAAAACATCATTACCCATTAATGAAGTTTTGCTCAGAGCACCATTAGTGCACCGTCATTATTCCCCACTGAGCACTGGCAAAGTGTTTAAATAACTCGACCAAGGCAGCAGGGAAGTCTGAAGCAGACCACAGGCTTAAGCCAAACCTCTGATCCTCAGTGCAGGCCCTTAAGATCCTGCAGTCTTCACCTGGCCAGGGGAACCAAGAACAGGGAAACGCATCTAAGAGCAGTCAGTTCTAACTAGAGCAGAGTTGATCCAATACATGAGGAGGTATGTGTTGTTTCCTTTAAAGTGTAAAAAGGAAGCTCATAAAAGCCACAAGCATGGACACATATTTATCCAGATCCTCAGGATGCTTAACCTTTTTTCTTAAAGGGCTTGTGGTTAAAAAGATCTGCTTACCTATAAAGGCATTCTGCTGCCGGGTTTATAGAGGAAAGCTTAAAACCCACGACCTCTGAAATGTTCAAAAGTCTTGGAACAAAATAAAGTATCTAAACTAATTCCTAACTCAGTTTTTTGAAAAATCCTTACTGTTGATGTGTAAATTCTCAAACCTGCCAATACTGCAGTTTAGCACTAAATCACAATATTCGCCATCCAGAGGGCACAGTCCAAGAACAGTTATGGGCTCACAATTTCCCCTGACAGGAAAGAAAGCAAGAACAAGGGAGTAACTAAAGGGCTAGATCCATTTAGTTTATATTCTTACAAATGACAAGAGATTTCTGTTATTTCATTCCCACAAGCCAGTTCTGCTTCACACTGATTTCTAGGAGCAAAAGGGGGGACTAGAAGAGGAAACAGAGTCCCGTCTGGACAGGTGTGGCTCTAACGTTACCTGTGTATCTCCTAAGACAAATAGTCACAGAGACTTCGTTATATCTGGGGTGACAGCTCAAAAGACATAGTTGTCACTCAGAAGCAGTTCCATTCTGTTTCCAGGCACTCACAGCATCTACTTTGAAATAATGAGATCTCCACCATGGAACATGGTGTCCTGGTTTTGACTGGGACAGAGTTAATTTTCTTCCCAGTAGCCGGTACAGTGCTGTGTTTTGGATTTAAGATGAGAATAACATTGGTAGCACACTGATGTTTGCATTGTTGCTGAGCAGTGTTTACACCAAGTCAGGGACTTTTCAGCTTCTCACCCCACCCCACCAGTGAGCAGGCGAGGGGGCACAAGAAGCTGGGATGGGACACAGCCAGGACAGCTGACCCCAGCTGGCCAAAGGGATATTCCATACCAGTTGACATTATGCTGAACAATAAAACTGGGGGGACTTGGCCAGAGGGTGGCAGCCCACTGCTTGGGGACTGCCTGGGCATTGGTCAGCGGGTGGTAGGAATTGCATTGTGCCTCGTTTTGTATATTCCTTTATCATTATTATTATTATTATTATTTTCCCTTCGGTTTCTGTCTTGTTAAACTATCTTCATCTCAACCCAGAAGCTTTACTTTGTTTCCGATTCTCTCCCTGATCACACTGCGGAGGAAGTGAGCAAACGGCTGTGTGGTTTTTAGCTGCCTGTAAACCAGAAGACATGGGCGATTTCCAGTGGTCCCCAGAAGGACTCAGTGCCACAGCCCAGCCAGCACTGCTCTTTTGGGAGATGGATAGTCACATTTACAGTCATCTGCCATTCAGTATGTTCCAGGGGCCAGGGCTAGCACACGGCCAACAATGGCAGAGGAAAGGTATCAGATAAATGGTTCACCTCTTTCTCCTGTTAGGCTTGATCCCATTTTAAAGGGTTACCACCTCATCTCCTTGGCTTGTAATGGTTCCAATAATGAGGATGCATATTACCTACCCTTCGCTAGCACGGCTGATAGTAGCTTTTTGTGCTAATGCCTCCATCCAGTAAAAACTGTTTTACTTTGAATTACATGCCAGGGGGTTGATTCTTGGCATGGCTGAGTAATTTCTTTAATCCAGCAACAAAGCCCTGAGTATGTGAGTATAGATGAATACATGAATATGTCTGCATTGCTTTTTAGTATTAAGACTTGATAATCTAAGTGGAAAAATGGGTGGTGAAATATTCTTGGCTGCTTCTCACACTGTTCCCTTTACATCTTCTACTAGCTGCTGTCAGAAAGATTAGTGGACTGGTCAGACCTCTACCCTGACCTGAAACAACCCTGAACCGTTAGAAATCAGGACTCCTGAAGCTTCTATTTTGAGCACTATCTTTGCCCTATTAAAAAAACCCAACAACATAAACAACAAAAAAACCCCACCACCACAGATTGAGGTATTAAATGGAATATTGAAGAAATCCATTCCCCATTAAAAATATGTAAAATCACTGTAGTTAACATGTACAAGCCTGAGGGATGCAAAGCAGAGGAAAGGAGAAAAGCTGTTCCATGGTAAACTCCACTACAGTTTCTGTATTTCCATCATTTTTTCCCATAGACTGTCTCAAAGCCAAGATACTGCTTTTGTAGTTTAGCCCATAAAAAAGAAAACTAAACATAGGACAAAGTATGCACCCAACCGTAACTGCAGAAATACAGAATTCCTGTAAAAGTAAGATGATACCATGATGTACCTAATAAGCAGCACTCACTAGCACAGCAGGGGTGGTTTTGAGAGGTGTGCAGTTGGCACTTGCTCAACATTCAGACAGTCCTGCAATGAAGTCTCCCAGAGGACCAGCACAGAGCAATACTAATACACCCTGCCCTTCCCCAGCTGTTCTGAATGTCCTGCTAATTACTGCTATTAGTATCTATACAGCAAAGCCATTTTGTGAGAGTACTCAGCATTAACTGTGGATCTCATCTCACTTACGCATTTCAGGTAGCCATCTCTTTCACAAGCAAAGAAGCTAGAACACAGGCACTTAGCAAAAGTTCAAAGTTAATCAGAAAGCCAGTGACCAGGTCAAGAATGTAAGAAGGAGTTATAAAATTGCTGCCAGATGATTCTTCAGTGTAATCTGGAAGCAAGCACTAAAAGCTTGCCTTTGAAGTATTGTGAAATTCTGTCGGACTTCAACCTCGCATATATTGTGCTGAAATTTAAGCATTTTAAGGGCTAAAATGTTTTTCAATTTGTCCACCTAGGCCTTGGATCATTTAATTCAATAACCTAAGAATAGGCATATATTTCAGATTAGATTCCTCTGTCCCCTCAGCTTAGGCTTTCAGCAAACTATCCGTATGTATATAATAGATGAGTGTCAGGGTGATAAAAAGTAGAATTGTAACAAGTTGTTTTAAGTCTGGCTTTTGGCATAGCAGAATTCACACACAGTTACAATTCTTAAAAGCGAATCAACTTGTACAGTCAAAACACACAAAATGACATGTTAATAATTACTAAGAATCTGCATCAGCTGTGGTGTTATACCTGTAAAAATGAAAGCAGAATATTTATATGAAGGCAAAAGTAATAGTTAGGCTGTCTTAAAATTAAGGAATATGTTTAAAGTATCACTTGGACTTTTTTCCTTTTATTTAACAGCAGAGCACTTACTATTTTAATAGGATTCTGACAGCCTGACAAATGCTATTCATCAGTGTTCTTTTCTTTAGAAGGGTACAGATAAAGAAAAATCAAATTTCCTGTATTGCGATAACTTTATTTTTGCGCTCCATTAGAGCCTTTCAAGCAGAACTTAAGATACTTTATTTTTAATTAGTCGTAGCGGAATACTTCTCTCACTGCCTTATCTTAGTCACCATACAGAGCAGTCACCTCAAGATGGCGCTATTTCTCCCTTTTTAGAGGCTGGGCTGCCAGCTGGTGTTACTGAAGCACCGTCCTTCATTCTTGAGGGCAACAAAAGTGGAATTTATCTTTGAGCACATTAAGGTGGTAGCTGCCCCCCCCCAGTTTCTGCATACCCTTCTGATAAAGGTTCTTAACTGCCATTATCAAGACTTGCACCTTACATAAAAGTGAATTTCAACTAGAAAGTCATATTATTTCTAGTTTTGAGAACTTTCTGAAATGTTTGTTTTCTCCTCATACCCTGAAGTCCAAAAGCCAATCTATTTTTTTTGCAATTTCATCCATAGGCCTTCGCTTATCATACTGAAAATGATTCACAGACAAAACTAAAAACCAAGTCAGATGTATTTCTAAATAAGGAAAAGTATCTAGTGTAAAAGCTCAAAATAAACATTCTGTTCAAATTAAAAAACTAAACAAAAAGCCCCAAACAAAAAAAAATCCCAAAACTTAATATATTTCTGAATACTAAATGACCATTTCAAACCACAAACTATTACCAATGATTATTTCAGATTTGCTTTCAAACAGTGCATCAAAGATATTTGGTGGCTTCTGTCCCCCCTCCCTGAAAGGCGTACATGAACAAAATGTACACTTTTACCAAAATCTCCTTTTCCTCCCTCCATTATGCTGTCCAAGACTTTTCTTGGATTCTGTGATTCCGTTTAGCATTAGGCTTCAAGCCCACCAAAACACACTCCTCTTTCAATGCTCTCTGCCAAAGCTAGAGGTCAAAGTTGGAAATTTTTTGCCTTTTACCATGCTTTAGGAGCACAGCACACACAGAAACACACCTGTCAAACATACTGTCCCATTTCTGAATTTTCATTAAATAATAGCAAAAGGAAACAAATTCATGAATGCTCTAATATATAACATGATGTGTCTACAGCTTTTGAACAGATTTTTCTATCATCTTTAGCCCTTTGCAACACCATGAAGCCCTCAATGACTTTTGGCTACATTACTAGTGAGCAAAGCAGCACTTTTTTTCTGGCTCTATAGGAAAGCGGTCTTTTAGCATTTCTGTTACACCCAGCATTGCAGAAAACATTGGGTACCGAGAAAAAAAGAATATTATTAGATCTGGGGGAGGAAATAACTGTTCCTGTGGGCCTCTCCAAGCCACAGGCAAGTGAAGCCTGAAGAGTTTTGCAGGAAAGACGAGTTCTTTACAGTGAGTTTTTTTTATCTGTGCTTTAAAAGTTAGTACTGACAAAGGGTGACAACACTGACAGGCTGTGGTCTGTAACAGGCATGTAAAAACCATAAAATTATGGGTCAAATTTGTGCAAGAGATATAAAAGAGCTAATTTTAGTTCAAAGCTTACTTTCAGGCAGCTCATGTGGCAAGCAACGAACATTACACAGCTAGTTTTGGGCACATGAGATATGGACTAGTTTCCTCCAGGAGCTGATTCAGCTAGAAGTTAAGTGCTGGAAACTTACAATTTTGGAGTTTCCCAAAGTCTGTTTGTAAACCCAGTGTCTGTCTGCAAGCTGTTCCTGTTCCCTATACAAAGGCTTACCCTATTAAATAACCTCTAAAGAAATTGTCCCTCTGCTCCTCTGAATATTTTTACTGTTCCTCTGTCAGCAGTCATCTTGTTGATTCACTGTGAACTGCCCGTGTTAACCTTTATAACCATGAGAAGGACATCTTTTGCATTAGAAGCAATCAAAATATACTCAAGCTGCCACCGAGCAGTACAGCTTTATAGCTGTCATTTCCAGTTGCCCTTACGAGGCACACGTTCAAGGTAGTCTATTGCCTGATCATATTTTGTGGCCTGTGACAGTTTCACAACTTTTCTTAGCTCAAGTCTAGCATTGCCACAAGCCATCTGCTTTGTTTTAAAACAATATGCTATATTATCCAGGTTTTCAGGTGCTTTCATATATATGGTGTATTCAGATGCTTTCTGGTATAAGGGGTTAGGGTCTCTGCCTTCACTTGAATGTTTCTGGTACAAATTAGTAAAAATGCCTTCAAGTCCTGAAGAGATTTAGGAGCTTACCTTAGCTAAAGAGGTTTTTGCTTAAGGTTTCAGCATGCTGCTCTTAATAACGTGACTGTGAACTGTTTGAAGAAAGCAAGCAGCTGAAGTATACTCGCAATGTAGCAAAAAAAGGACATTTGGAACTAGCACCAAGTCAGGAATACTCAGCTTGTTTAAGGACCTGATAAAATACTTGGCAGGAGCAAGATAAAGAATTCAAAAGACAGAAGCTTCATCAGTTCAGTTATAACCCACTTGTCCCTTCACAGCCACTCAACAGCAGACAGGCCCGCTTCACACAGCTGATGTTGCCATTGTATTGGGCTATGGGCAAAACAGAGGCAGAGCAGTAATACCTACTTCCCACAGTTGATACTTTTATAATAGCAGGAGGAAGATACAAAAGGTAGGTCAATAAACACAGCAGGCTGAATCAGAAAATTAGATGAGGCAAGTATCAAGGGCTGCTTCAGGATTATTAGCTACAACCTGGATTTGTGTCACCTATATTTTTGTGTCTCAGGGGATCCAAGTTTGGGGCTAGTTCTTAGGTGGTCTGGATTGGCCCTTGAGCTATACATCTCTCATAGCTACACAAGAAGCTGAAGGCAACTACTTTTCTTGCTTGGATGAAGACAGACTTAGGCTTAAGCATATACATTTCTGTCTCCAAAGCTTTGCAGGCCTAACTGCAGTGTAAATACTGACTGCTCCAAAACTACTGTACAAAGTAGTCATGCTCTTGTGTATGAATATACTGTATTACAGCTGGAGACCAGTCCAACAGCTTCTAAACATCCAAAACTCCTGGTGAGGTCAATAAGCACAGGATACTCCACACCTCACCAGCACAAGTGGACTGAAAATAAGAGACAAAAGACTTTGTGAGAAGGAAATCATCCCAGTGCTGAGCAGTCAGTCTATGGGCACTCGGTACTACTACTTAGATGTTCCATGGATCTGGTCACGGTACTGAAGGTAATTATATCACCTGAATCACTGCAGTTCAACCTCAACTTTACCAAAATAAGAATAACTTCTGAGTTTTCTGGTTCCTTAGCTTTATACTCTTGATTTGATTTGTACTGCTACCAGTTCAGACTTGAAGACTAAACCCAGTTTAAACACCTTTAGATGTCATTAAGCTAAAAAACCCAAACAAACAGAAAACAACAACCAACCAAACGAAAAAACAAACAACCAAAAAGAAACCCCAAACTCCCCAAAACTAACCAGCCAAACACCACCCCAAAACATGGGGAAAATAAGAATAATAAAAAACCAAAACAACCAAGACAACAAAACCCAAAATACAGCAACAAACCACCCCCCACCCCCCCATCAGATAAAGCGCTTTCATATTCAGCAGAACACACATCTAGGACAATGTCAGAAAAAGCGCTATGTTCAGACAAAAGTCACAAGCATTTCTCCTGCGTAGAATACATTCTAATGCTCGTCTCCTTGCATCACCCAGTGCTGCTCCCACTTCTTGTAGGCATCTCTTAAGTCTCATTTAGCAAACTGTGACTGGCTTCTCTCCCATTTGCTGCTTCCCAACTGTTTGTCCCTGTCTGGTGGGCTTATTAACTCCAGGCACCTTATGGACTTTATTAGTAATAGGTGCCTTTCTATTAGAACATGAACAAACCCTGTTTCTAATTTAATGTCTGCCAATCTGCAAAAGAACCATTTTTAACAAATGTAGGCAGAAGAAAGCCCTTTATTTGAGGGATGCTGTGGAGGAAGTGTAACAACAATTAAGGGTCAGTTTCCTGGCAGTGCAATTTAAAGACATGAGTGGGAAAAGTCACTTTAATTAGTGTTTGTTGTATCTGGTGCTGTGCTTATACTGCAGATGTGTCTTCTGCTACATAGTATCTAAAAGCAAGCACTCCACACAGGGACAGGACTTGGAGTCTTTTTTTTTTTTCTTTTTAAACAGAACAAAGGTGCAACAGCTTGCAACCTCTGAGCTTGAGCTCTGGGGAGCTATGTGGAAGTCTCTATGGCACACTTGACATGGGGACAGGTAAGGAATGAAGGTCAAAAAACAACAGCTATCCAGGAAATGGAGCCCTTTACATACCCTGCAGAACCAAGTCATGCTTCTCCAGCCTGGTGCAGACAATACACGCTGCAAAGCAAGTAAAAGCAAAGAATCTGCAGTCACAGCCAGAGGCAGCTGGAATGAGGAATCACCCACCTCCTTTAGAATTAGATCCAGCACTCAGGGTGCTGTCTCACCAGTGCTGAGTAGGTGGGAATAAACAACTCTCCTGGCTTGCTTGGGTATATTCCTTCTAATGCAGCCCAGAACACAGTCTGTCTTATCTGCAATGAAAGCAAACTGTTACCATAGCTTCTTGTCATCAGAGCTGATACTCTGCTTAAAGAGACTGTGACAGACCAGTCTTTCCTGGAAAACAGCCAAGGAGTAGGCAGGCATGGGATACAGCCTACTTTAAATGATGTGTCATTTGAATCCATTCCTCATGTAGCCCAATCACCAGCACCAGTTGGTGTCTGGCCCAGGAGCTGTACCAAGAGTATTTAGAATTGTCATCATCTTATGTAATTACAGTCCTATCTCACAGCTGCTTTGTATGCTGCGGAAAGGCAGGCACTCAGCTGCCCAGAAAGCAAGGCCAGAGTTCAATTTGCCCCACTTCTATATGCTTTTGAAACACTGCCCTATGGTTAGTAGGCTTCTGCCAACAGAACCAAATCCTGATTGCTCTTTATTGTGAGGCATTTCTCACACCTCTTGGCTAAATGCTCACTCCTTCTTCCACCTCCTTTGCTTCAGGCTCCAGCCAACTGTCATCCCCTGGGAGCCAAACATTTACTGCATAAAAACCCCAACACATGACAACTAACCTCTCTCAGTGCTTCTGTCAAGACAACTGCTGCCTTTCAAGCCGATTTCACTGACTAATTAAGCATGGAGACACACCAGACTGCTGACACTGAATGGTGGCTGCAGCATCCATCACTCCAGCAGGATTCAGTCTAATGGGCTAATAGCTACAGCTTCAGAGCCCAGAACAGCTTGTTCACTGGAATGGAAAACCCATTGTTTACCATGCTCTAAAATTCCCCAAGTTATAGAGAGAGAGGGAAAAAAAACCAAACCCCACAACCAAACCCCGTACCTTCCCCAGCCTTGAAAACATTAATTATGAATTACCAAGAGAGAAAAAACACCTGCTCCCCTTTTATCATTAACATTTTATGTATCACACCTTTCAGTTTCTTTCCAGGCATTAAAGCTCCCAAGGTCCTTCAGAGGTAGTTAAAAAGTACATGGCACCCTAAGTCCCATTTGCTTACAAAAACATTTCACCTGTTGTTTCCACCAGGGATAAAGTTTGTTTTCCTCCTGCATGTATGCTTGGCTTCCTTTGTGCATGGGCACATGTATTGTGGATAAAGTGACTTCCCAGGTGTTTGGTAGAGCATTCTCTTTCCTGTTGACCGAGTAGTTCACACAGAAACTTGATGCAGAAAATTACTGTGACCGTAAGATTTTATTTGCATGGTTTCTTACTTTCTGCAATGACTTAGACCATTGTGAAGACCCTGAGAAACAGGTCAGAACCTAAGTGGCATTTAGTTACACAAAGTGTAAAGCAACTAGACCCAAAAGAAAAGGGAAGTCAGTCAGGGACAAGGATGCTATGTACCAAAAAACCCTCGTATTGCCTCACAAAACTCCATGCTCACATTCTCACTCCAACTACATCTGAATTTGGAAAAAAAATCTCCTCTCACAGGGAGGAAATTGGGTCTCTTAAACAGCAACACAGATAACACTACTTACGTTTATTAAGAACACTAGATTGTAAGATTAACATTGTAATTGGTGATGCTTAACCTGATCAAATCAGTACCTCTGAATATGTTTGTGATAAAAAGAAATCTCAACAGAGCAGACATTTTTTTAATGAAAATACTTTCAGACTAAAGAAGGAAGGAAAATTTCAATTACCCTATTTGGCATAAAAGGACCAGAAGGCAAATTACTCTAAGTACATTTAAGTTGCAGCTCTATTTAAAGAAAAACACCACTGATGTTTACAGAATATAAAATTCAGGTTTCACTAAGTACCGAGATCTGACCTCAGTATAATTTCAAATCCATTGAGACAGGTACAATATTTTAAAAAGTGTATTTTTGATTCATCAGACCCAAAGATTATACAATCTGAAAAAGCCTGACAATATATTTTATGTTTCTATCACAAATGGAATGGCAAAGATAAAAAGAATAACTTCTTTCTTGAACTAGTAATACCGGGCTAAGCTCCAGTCAACCTCTAATGCCAAAATTTGGCTCTGATAGCTGAGGAAATAATTAGTGACTTTGGATTATTAAGAGAGGAAAGCAGAAAACTTTAGCAAAAATTACCATGTTTATAAGTGTCTATTTTTAAGAAGACATCCAAAGGAATAGCTACCTGGATTGGGCAAGTTCTTACTGTAAATTGACCATTAAAACAAAACAAATTAGAAAATCAGCCTGCAGAACCACAGAGCTGAAGGCTGTTTTAAATGTCTCCTGCAATGGATTACTTTGCTATGAGAAATTAAGTAACATTTAAATGTATTAAAGTGAAAGACTTTTTTTTTTTTTTTTTTCAAATGGGACCCTAATTCCCAGTTATTTTTTGCAGCCAGCAAGTGTAACCTGTGGTGTCAATCCAACAGGCAGTTAAACAAATGCTGCTAACTGGGGAAGAGGCAGGACAGGCTCTGTGCCCGGGGTGCATATGAGCATGAGATACCATTGACCAGACAGGGAGTAAAGCAAACTCAGTTTCTGCAGAAACAAACATAACCAGAATGACATCAGAGAATACATGTAAAAGTATTTCGACTGAACCTCCCTACGTTTGTTCCAGCCTCTCCAAATCTATTTCCATCTCCCTTAGGTCAGCCTTCTTGACTGTCTTCAGCTGTTTATCATCCTCTTCCTTTTCTCTTTACTCCTGTTCCTGCTACACCCATCTATGTAGGCCACCGTAATTCTAAAGCCAGAAAAACTCAAGCAGATACTAAATACCCATTCTCATTTTCTCATCATTTGGCTATGTATTCTGCATCTTCCTGTCCTGCATCTATTCTCTTTATTCAACTAGCAACCTGCACAAGGCTGCAGCCACCTCAAGTCTTTCTTTCTGTGCCACCGGTGCAATGGGGATGAATTCTTATTGATCCTCCTGCAGTCACACTGTTGGGCAGGTAACAGAAGGTTGAAACCTGCAAGAGCCAGTGACAGCCTCCAAGCAAACTTCCAGACTCTGTAGGGTGCCACTTAATAGTCTCCACAGCTAGAAAGTGAGAATGTCTTAAAAGACAGGCATTTCTCTGATAAGCAACTATAAAACTACATTGAAGTGTTGCATATATTCATAATTTGAGTTTTCTAAATGACAAAGTTTAAGAAAGTAGATTTTTCAAGCGATCAAGACATGCCAGCTTTTCCTGAAAATTCTCTCCTGCCTCAGGGATGCAAAGCACCATGCTATAGGATGTATTCACATCCTTCCACCAACCTGGCAAGGGCTGTTTTTCTAGTGCTTCTAGTCAATATTAAACAAGAAAGTACTGTTTGTTATGCTGGCTTCTAACACCAGATCTCCACACTAAAGCATCTGCACACAGCATTACCGCACTTCTGTAATTTCACCCACATTTCCCATCAAGTTGCCGGAGCCATTAAGCACAAATTCAGCTCTTGCAGACCTCACTATAAACATTATTTTTGCCACATGGGCTCACAGCACTGCTGATTTGTAAGCATCAACTTGCAATAACCAACAGCTAAAGTATTTTTTTTATACTTTTTACAGCTTCAACAAATAGGAAGTACTGAAACACACACAGCATAGATGACCAAATCTCCAATATAAGCTCTCCAAACACAGATCTTTTACATCTGTGCCAACACCCCATGTTATAAGGGCATATCTTCATGGCCTGAATACCTCCCTTTTAGCAGTGCTTTTGCACCTCAGTGAATTAACACCTGTTAGATAATCAGAAATAGAAAATGCTTGGAAGCTTGCCTGTATTTGTTTACCAACCTCAGTCTTTGATAAAAATATAGACCTGAACTGAGAAAGTTTATTTCACAGTAAAGCAAACAGCTTCTCTTCACTGAGTTTCTATCATGCAATTAAATCAGGATACAGGAGGGAGAGCTTCTTTAGATAAATAAATCCCTAAGAGTCATAAGCAATAACTCAATGAAAACCTAGAACATCTAAGTACAGCAATACCTTTTCTGATAAAATCATCTGTTTACTCCAACACATTCTGCTTCTAAAATTTTTTTAAACGGTATGATATAGAACAATATTTCTTGAGTTTGTGTTCCTAAGAGACTGCACACAATTTCTGAAGTAGGATACAGCCAAACAGTCCAGCTGTTCTAAAACTCTAAGCTTTTGTTATACAAGCAATTCATCTCTACAGCCAATTCCCCTCTCGTGACACGCTCACAAGACACAGGATAAAAGGGTCACCTAGCTTCATTTTCTTGTAAATGTATCCTGTCCATAATTTCTCACAAACATTCCTCACCTACAGAAATTTTACTTGTTAAGTACCCATGCCTATCCTATCAGTGATACAAAGCGTCTGTTCAAGCCATAACCAGAACAGAAGTTATATCCCAAAATTCAAGCTCAAATGAACAGTTACTTGCAGAGCAGTTTTGTATTATCTTCTTCCTCTTCATGTAAAGAAAGACTCAATCAGTCAGCTGCTTCCCAAGAAATAATATTGGCCTTGACCAGTTCAGCTGTGGTTAATTTAAGGAGCATGTTAATCATTGTCAGCCCCAAAAGCATTTGGTTGCAGAATAGCTCTGCAATAAACATCTGTGTTACTGCAGAACGATAGGAAGAGACAGATACTCAGCTGCTATATATTGCTGTTTGTCTAGAAAATGTTGAAATAAGGGCTGCAACATACTGGAAATCTAATTGCTTGCTTAATCAAGATCAGTAACATTTGGGCATTTTATGTCTTTTGATCTTAATTTAGGAATACCTTAACTCACATACTTTAAGTTCTACCAGGTCAGAAGCACGCTTGATTGCTGTGGTGAGCTAGGCCTACATCTTTACTTGCTACGACATTGAAGCCTATTTCAATCACCTGCCTGGTGGCACCAGCTATATTTCAAAAATTGTTGTCTCTGTTTTGATGCTCTAGTTTGAACATGAACAGATACGCTTCAGCTCCTCATGCTTCCCTCTACTGGCAAATGCCTAAGTGCATGTAGTTTATAACCAAAGGGAAAAAAAGAAAAAAAAACCCACTGGGATAACTTTACTGTTGAATTTGAAAAATTCTCATTACTATCAAATCAGAGCAGATGTTTTTGCCAGCTTAGGTTTATTGAACTTCACTTGCTAATAGTTCCTTTTCAATTAAAAAAGATCATTGCCGTGGTTGTCTGCAATGTTTAATGCAAATGAAGTAGCACACATGTTGCTGTATGGAGAAAATTAGTTTAAATATCACTGATAATAGACAGTAACCAAGAATCCATGGGTAAAAAATAACACTGCTCTGTCACTAACAGAACACAGCAGAGTATTGCTTTAACCCTGAACATGTTTAAGTGTTTCTTTAAGCTTGCAGAGCTGATAGGAGGATGCAAGTGTACAAATCCTCATGCTTATATGGGTAGTTATCTCAGCTGAACGCTGCAAGACGCAATGGCATACTACCGTCAGACAAGAAGCAGGGATGTCTTGGGAGGAACCAGTCCTCTTTGCTCACAGCTGTGTCTATGTCCACAAGTGTTCTTGGGACACACTGGTCCTGGGTACTTCCCCACTTTGCAGTTATGGAAACATTGCATTATATTACATCTTTTTGTCAGGATCCACATACTTCACTGGTTCCCCATCAGATGGAAGAGCCTTCCCAGTCTCCCCTGCCTGCTCATGGAGTGCAGTGCTCTCAATTGCCTGGCCTAGGCAGGATTTAAAACACAAGAATCAGAGCTTCGTCTAAGGTGGCTGAGAATGAGACTAAATTTTACATCAAGATTCATTGGATGCTATCAGGACAGTGGAAGATTACTTCTGTGAGAACATACATATCTACATCACTCAATTAGAAAAAGTGTAATTTTTGCTGTATCCTTTAAAATAACTCTCAGCCCTCTCTGCTGATGTAATGAGGTCTGTCCAAAGTTCTAATTTCAAAAGCAGTTCAGATAACAAATCCCCCTCCCCCAATCTTAAGGAAAAAAATGATCCAGTCTCTAGGAACAGAATCAATAACAGAGGACTGGCTGGTGAAACATGTAAAGACAGTTTGGAAATTACTTTTTTTTTTTTTTTAATGCTGAAAGACTAGGCTATTACAACTAATAACATAGGAGGCATTCAATTTCTTCCCAGCCATAACTGAATGCACCAAATTGCAACATTAATATATCATGAATTTGATAAATGCTAAGGTATTTTTCAAGTAAGTTACTGAAATCACTGATGCATTTGAAGTATAGGTACTGTTTGAAAACAGCAAATGAACCCTTACCAAAGAAAAATCAGTGTTGAAACATAAAAGCAAAAATCAGACAAATTTACATGGCTGGGTGGCCTTCCAAAAATTAGCCTTTTGCATTTAATCAGCCTAACAGCAAGTAGGAAAATGCCCTCATGTACTAAAGCAGTCAGGATGTCTTGACCTGCAATCCTACTGGCCCCACAGCTTTTTATTTCTTATTGTTCTTTAGAGAGGAATACGAGCTAATTGCTAGCGGAGATTCTGCAGCAACACGACACACCACTGCCCACCTGTAGGAAGTAATCTCTCCTCAACAGCTGTAGCAAGCACCAAAGAGCATATTCACATTGTTGGATCAAGCTCTCTGCCTCCTTGTATCAGAGACAAAAAATGAAAGGCACATGGACCAATATTCAGCAGTTCATTAATCTGCTGGTCTCTGATAAAAGGGCTGTGCCATGACCCTGATGAAAGAAGTAAATGAAGATATTTTTCTTGTATAACCATAAAACCATCAGAACATGCAAACATAGTCTTTGCTCATATGATTTTGCAATTCTTATTTTCTGTCCCTCTCTCCAGAGCATGGATCTGTTACAGAAATCTTTTTGTGTGTCTGTTCTTACAGTGTAGAGGGCAACAGAATCTGATCCCATAGCTGAGATTTCTTGGCCCTACAAAAATTAAAGTGTTAAATAACAAAAACATAGATAAGACCACTGTTAAAACTAATGCATCTAAGTCTAAGCTAGGAACAGTTTGATATAGATACAAATATTAGATGTTCCCTGGCATTTTCCCGCTCACTAAGCAAAAGAACCATTCTGAAGAACTCCAATCCCAGCAGAACAGATGGGGAAACATACTAATTTCCTCTTGGCATTTAAACACAGAGCAAGACAATTCACCTTTTTGCTGTTTTGGAGCTTGGTTCCCACCCCTCCCCCTGTTGTTACAACTCTCCTGTGATGAACTAAGGGAGATGTTCCCCATACATCAGAAAAGTTGCCAAGTATTATTTCCTCTTCAAGCTGCTTCTTTTCCAGCACTCATACTCTTTCTGTGCACTGTTTTAAACATACCTCTCTTCTGCTTTGTATTTTAATGCACAGTATTCAGCCTTTTAGCTAGTCATTAACACTGGAAAACCCAGCATCTCCTTAGACTGCATCCTTCCACGTCAGGGAAGCAACAGTGACAAGCCATAAATCCCACCTGCTCCTTTGAAGAGAGCAGGATTTGTTCCTCTTCCGTAACCAGTCCTTTAAGAGATACATCTGATAAAAACAAGCAACCCTCCTGCCTACCCACCCACACCATCATGCATTCCCTTATTTTTTTCTGTTATGCTTTGTGTGGCTTCCACTGGCAGGGGCAACATAGCAGATATGTTGCTTAATGGAAAAGCTATTTATGCGGAAAGTTTACTAGCTCTTTAACAGTCAGAAACTCTTAAGTACTTGAGTCAAGAGCAGATGGTGGTCAAAGGGGAGCCTGGGTACTTTTTGGCCACAAGGTACCCTCAAGATGATGGGACAACTCCTTTTTTTTGATCTGCTTGCATTCATCCCTATTTATATGCAAGAGACAGGAAAGCAAGGCCAAGATACATGTAATCATTAACTCATTTTATCTATATACGGCACATCCAGATAATCAAAGAGATTTAAGGCAAAAAGGGTTCTTTGACACCCATTTGGGTGGGATGGGAGCATAATCTTGCAGACTTGGCCCTGCTGAGCTATAAGCAGTGCTGTACTTTCTTTCCCTCCAAATATAGGGCTATCCAATTCCTCTGGAATTGCCCTGAACAACAAAGTGAGTGCCTTCCTAGTCTGAAGCCAGGCTGCAAGCCAAAGGGGCAGAGAAGGAAAGGCATCTTTCCTCGTCTGGGACAGCAAGTTCTGCCTCCACCTCGTGATCATCGCTTGCTGGCACTGGAAGAATCAGCTGGGAGTGAAGGAGCACATGGAGCCACTTAAAAGCCTGCAAGGAGCTAGAAAGCAGAGGTATTACCTAGCACCGCAGAATCCCTCTCTGTCCATACTCTTTGTTTTTCTTCACCAACTCCAACAATGGCTCTTTGTTCATGTCTGGAGAATGAGTAGGTTTTATTGTCTACACAGAGATTTCCAGGTAAGAGTCTTATCACTCACAATTATTATTTCTGTGGGACTTTTATGAGCTATAGAGAACAACACTTGTTTGCTTGAAGTGCGGATAGGTGCAAGAAAACGGCTAACACAGTTATTCACATTTATTGGTCTCTAAATCATTTCACTGCCTCATCAAAAGTACTAGGTTAGAACATTATATTTACTTACAGAGCTCCTTTCATCTCAAAGGGATTACATTAGCAAACGCTGACACGCAGCTACCTCTGGGGTGTTCCTCTGTTTCCATAAAAGCCGTGGAAACACTAACAGTGCAAAGTATGAAATCCAGTGAGAACAGCAGAAGAGTTGTGCAGGCTCAGACCAAGGGGCTGCCTAGCTCAGTATCGTGTCTGTAGCAGAAGCACTATGTGGACAACCAGAGAAAAGAATGAGTAAGACAAGTACATGCTTTAAAAAAAAAAAAAAAAATAAATAGGATACTTCTTTTTCCAGCCTTCAAGCATTTTCAGTTCAGGGCATTTCCTGAGTCAAATCTACTGAATCCATATAAAAAACTTTTGCATCCACAGCTTGCTTTGGCAAGCAGCTACATGTCTGTCACCTGCTGTGTGAAAAACAACTTCCTTTTGCTTGTTTTGATTGCATCTCCCACTAGCTTAATTTGCTGACTCCTAGTTCTTGTGCTAGAAAATAGTTTGAGGCTTAAGGACACACTAAAAATGGGAGGAAAGAGAAAAGCTCATCATCAGTAGGGTTCTTTTTTTTTTTTTTTTTTTTTTTTTTCCAAATAAGAGAGGAAAACAGACCTTGGCTAATTCCCCAAATCCTTTGAGAGCAAGTATTTAAATACAAATATTATGCTTTCTTAAAATACCAAGGGAAAAGAATGAGGGGGAAAATCCCCCCTTCAATCACTTGAGCCAGTTTGAAAAAAATGTTGCTTTTAACAACCTCAGACACAGACAGGTTTTTCTATATTCAGAATAATTACCCAGAATCCCAAATAAAACAAGTACGCCCTTATACCCCCTTCCAAATGCCAGCATATGGATACATTGCAGCTGACAAGAAAAGTGCTAATTCTAGACCACACAGAAGCTTTTCCTTCCTCTCTTTCCTCCTCCCACCCCACCAGAAGTGTGGGTTTCAGTTCAATGGGCTTTACAGATAGGTCTGCCATAAACCTGCAAGCACTAAGCTGCCTGATTGTTTACTTACTGGCACCTTCAACTACCTCTTGAAGCTTCATGAAACCAAAGTTTTCTAGAAAGAGCGGTGAGTGCTCCAGCTAAAAATTTTCTGGGAGCACATTCAATGTATAATGACAAGTGCTTTTTATTTCAATTAGAAAAATAAATTAATTTTTCTGCTTTAAGTTGGAGCACCATGAGAGACTCTGAAACATCAGGAGATTCAAAATATAGATTTTTTTTTTTTATATATATTTCAATATGGCGCCTCTAGTACTCAAACAAAATAGGCACTACAGTTTCTCGCTATTAATAGAGGTGTTAACATCTTGATTTTGCAGGGAATGCAGATTACACTCTGTGTTACATTAGTCACTAAAATGCTGTCTTGCATTATGTATGAACAGAAAACACAAACGATAGTTGCCCTGAAGTATAGACTGGATTTTAGAATATTTCCTCCTTCTACTTCATGTACAGCAAATTCCTTACATCTCACCTTGTAACTTGATTTAGTTGATAGCCTACTACATCCAACAAATTATGCTTCTACACCAAACTTTTCTTTACATGCAAAGTTTTCTGCTAGAATAATTTGAATGGACACTAACCAAGAAAACCACAATGCTCATTACATCTATGGAAAACAACACAAAAAAGTAGAAAGTAAATAAAGCTGTAAAGCAACGAAGTGAAACTGGGAAAAATCAATTAATGAATGTAAATAATAATAGCTTCTATGATTACAACAACTAGCTCTAGTAATCCTTAGTACAACATGCGGAGTTTCAGAGTGTTTGTAAAAGTGGTCCAAAATAGGTGCCCTCATCCATTCAGTGCCAGCAGGAAAGTGCGTTTGGATGCATTCACCTACATGCCAAGTATCAGGCAACACATTGATAAAACACCTGCCCTGTCATGCTTGCAGATCTCCTGTATAAGCCACAGTGATATTTTGAATAAATTGGCTTGGTTTCTTTAGCTGCCCTTATGAGAAGTCTTGAAGCGCTATATGAGCTTCATAGTTCACAGAAACAGGTTGAGATATTTACAGATGCAAAGATATCGCATAAAGCAACTCTAAAAAAGGCAAATGGATGTAAAGCTGCTGAATAGATCTTGTTTATAGTTATAACTAAATGCTACCATAAATAATCCTTATTTCCCATGTAGATTTAAAAGAAAAAAAAAAGAAAAAAGAAAAAAGAAAAAAGAAAAAAGAAAAAAGAAAAAAGAAAAAAGAAAAAAGAAAAAAGAAAAAAGAAAAAAGAAAAAAGAAAAAAGAAAAAAGAAAAAAGAAAAAAGAAAAAAGAAAAAAGAAAAAAGGGGCAATATCCAGGTGTTTATGCATTTTTTGTTCAGAAGCCTAAGGCAAATCATCACAAAGCACCTCATCCTCACCCCAGGGGAACGAACAATATTCTTCTATGGACTTTGGCTCAATTGAATGAACCAAACAATTTGCTTTTTCACTTTCTCTTTTTAAAAACCCAGTATTTGTTCATGTCTGTATAGCACATGCACTGTTGCAAAATGTGAAATACCTTCTATTGTTAAACGTTGGAGATTCTGACAGACAGATCCCTGTATTACACTTCCAGGTCTTTACTGAAATTTGGCACTGAACATGGCTACTCAAGCCAGGGGAGTATTTTTCATAAGTCCAACAGGAAAGGAAATTTCTAAAAGAGCAAAGGGAACCTGAACCAGCATTCATCAGCATTTCACTTCAACCAAACTTTTAGAAGCTGGATTTGCAAGCCAGTGCTGCCCAGACACATCTGTGCATCTTACTGCCAGTATTTGCCTGAAAAGACCTAGACACAGCGTGGCTGTGGATGTAGGTCCTGAGCTGTGTTATAGCACGTCACACACACATTCCTGTCCATTATTAGATTTTACCATTCTTACTCTTCTCTTCCAATATGACTTGCACCACTCCTCTGCACCCATTTTATTATGAAATAAGTATGACACTGCACAAAAAAAGGAGACGCCACTTGTTTTGCTTTCAGATCCCATGAATCTTCTTGCAATACAGCAGGGAGCTACAGCTTTCCTGGGATCCTCTGCCACAACAGATTACATTTTTCTGGTAAGGTAGTCACCAACACATTTAAGAAGGTCCATCATAGCACCTTTTCCTAGAGAAAACTGGTAGGCTTAGAATTTGCTGCATCTGGTAAGCAGAATGAAAGTCTTTCTCATCATCTCAGGCACAGCACATTCCTAGGCAGGGCCTCCAAAAATTTCAGTACATGTGATCAACAAAAGGATCAAGTTTTTTTTCCCCAAAATGTGATGAACATATTATATTGATCCTCAGCATCAATTAAAATAGCCAATATATTTTTAGGCTTTAAAACTAGAGCCAATAGTTCATTCATATAGAGATTTTACAAACATCAATAATCACCATTTCAAGGATAAGTTTTCTTTTATATGCCTTGGATGTATTCGGTTAAAATATAAGCTGAAGAGGAAAGAAAACTGTGAGTTGGAATTTATTTGGAACAATTTTCCATGGCAGAAAGTCCAAGTTTTTTGCTAAGAACTCATTTTGATGAAGAATTGAGAACATTAAATTTAAAACTCCAAAGATTCAAGCACCAGTGATTATTTTCAACCCAGGTTCTATTCTATATAAATCAAAACAAGATGTTTTGATGGCATTCTGTCAGGATTAGTGGTGGTAATTAACTATTCCCAAGAAACGTTTCAATTTCAGCAGGGAACTACAACTATCAAGATTGTTGATGTCTCTGGTAGAAGCACTGCAACAAAAAGCTATTCTGCCTCAGAGGTCTCAGGTGACTGTTTCTACGTGTTTATACAAAATGTGCTTCATCCGTCTGTATTGACACATGTAATTTGTTACTGTGATAAGCTGTAGATAGATGTTACGCTATATACACCAGCCTGTAAAATTCAACATTGTAAGGGAAGAAGGTTCAGATAATTTTCATAGTTACATTAACATCTGCAACCCTCATATATGCAGACTTTGCACACTTCCAAGGAAAAAAATATAGAAAGAATGGTCTTCACTCTACTAGAAAACAAAACCAAACCCGTTTTGATTATATTCTAATCCCAAAGACTAACCTTTTCTAAATTTTTATTACTCTCTTTTCATGCTCATACTGCAGTGTCTGACTGGCCACACAGAGTTTTCAACACAAATGTAGCAGACAGACACTTGGCAGCTCTCATAAATACAGACAGGTACTTCTAACTTACTAGGACAAAACATAATGGAAGCTTCTAAGTTCCACCTAATAGTCAGCTCAGCTTGTTAAAAAATGGCACTTCCTTTACTTCCAGCCATACTCGCAAGGGCAGAAGTGAACAGCTGAGTCCCTGGAGATGGGCTACGCACAGAGCTCCCTCAGGGAGGAAGCTGTTTTAAAACCTTTACCAGAGCATGCTGGATATGATTTTGTGGCTCTCTTGTATTTCTTGTATTTCATTCCTTACCTGCTGGCTTCATCTGTCTTCTCTGCCCCAGCACCCCTGTTTTACACCACCATCCCCTAAATTCCCCAGTACAGACCATCTGCAGTCCTCACATCTGCAATGTCACAGGTAAAGCACAGGTCTAGAAAAAGACACCCTCACCACAGCCACAGGTTCAGGAGAGGGAAGTAATGTTTTTCATCACTTGCACAAATTCCTGAAATGATTAGTCAGTTCAGCACGTTGAATTAACGTGCTTAACGCCAACCAGAATTGTTAAAGATCAATATATACACAAATGCCCTCCCTGTAAATTTTCCAGCTTCAGCACTCCTGGTTCATGGTACTTAGCCAGCTGCCCAGCTGCACATTCAAATGTGTGCTGTGAGGCTTATGTCAAAGCTGATTGCATGTAATTCTGAACGGGCGACTTTGCCACCACCACTGTGTTAGAAGCAGCTAGTCTATTTGAAACTTTTGAAGATGTGTGTATCAAAGAACAAGGAAATCTATTTGTGCCCTCCATCATCTTCCCTTACACCAGCACAGCCCCAAGACTGGGTCTGGAATCTGCCATAAAGCACTGCACGTAAGTAGGGCGCTGCCTGCGTTTACATTGAAAAGCTAGAAACAGCATTTTCTTTGTTTTCTTTTTGAGAAACACATTGGCACCAGCATCAGTCTGGCAGCACCAGTATCAGTCTAGCACCGCTGTTTGTAAACAGTAGTCCCTCCATTAACTTAACAAGCACTGTCTGTACTGGACCTTATAAAAAGTTGCTCTGCCCAGCACAGAAATTTTAACAGTAGGGAAGGAGTTTGACATTTTGCATCATTTAGTGAAATGCCAGACATCTGCAGGGCATGAGAAGGCACTCAGGGGTTGCTACTCCACATTCTGCATCCTCCTGTGGGGATGTGGAGTCACATCCCCCACCCCAGCCCTGCACTGGGTGGAGGAGGCAGCAGCTCACCAGTGCAGCACACCAGCTGTCATTTCTTGTGGATGCATATTCCCCCTTATGTCTTTGGACTACATCTGCAGAGCACATGCCTGTAAAGGTTAAGGTTTAGAAGAGTCTTAAGTGTGGTGAGACCACCCTCGGAGGCCTCGCAGTTTTAAGACTCCCGTCTTAGGTCTTAACTCATCTGTTTCCAGCTAGAACTGAAGGCAGTTGCCTAGACAACAAGTCTGATTCATCAGCAGTGGATTGTCAGGGCAACCACCTCTGGCCATACCTGGGATGTGCTGAACAGCACCGTTGTGCAGCAGTGACAGCTGTCAGGCATGGAAGGCTGCCCCCCAAAAAATTACAAGTTAAAAAGGTAAAGGTTTCCACTGGGGTATCTGTTTACTAAGCCAAAGACAGATGCTTTGCACTTGTTCACATCAAAAAAGCTGAGTACAGTTACTCTACATAAGGAAAGAAAATATTTTAATAATAATAATAATATAATTATAATATTAATAATAATTATAGGGGAAGAATCCTATCTCAGCATAAAATGTATTCACATAACATGACTATGTACAGCCCTTCGATGGTTTGTACACAGCATCCTTTGTTTACACTATCACCATCTTTCTTGGGGATATCGCTGCTGTAACATGGGAGGAAGTTCACTGTATTGTTGGAGAATTTACCCTCTGTTTCTTGTTGGTCTACAGCAAGGCACTTGTGTTGATTTCCAATTTTAAATATTTCTTCCATCATTTTTTCTTTTAGAATACTTGCATTTTAAGAAAATGAATACATGCCCAAAATGTACTTGGGGGCTGGAGGGAGGAAGGGGGAGGGGGTAGGGCAGGAAGGTGGAAATCACAGTAACAGGTAATCATCTATTATTTAAACTACTTTATAGGCTCTTGAAAATATTTGAACTTTTTTTTCTCTCCAAATTTAGCCAGTCTTGTGAGATGTTACTCATTTCCCAATGTATTTCAAACACTACGATCATGAATTATCACAATACCCACATATTCTATTTGACCAAGTCTCTCAACCAATAAAGAAATCAATAACACAAATGAGAATACTGGCAGAGCTCTTGAGTACTTATCTTCGGGCCCCTCACCTGTGATCTGCATGTTCTCATATCTCTCTGAGAAGTTGATTAAGGAAGTAGAAAATTAGAGCTGAGAGTTTGGTTTTCTCTCCCCAAACTAACATATGTCAGAAAAAACTTTTCCAGCTCCAAGATCCAAAACTGCTCCCAGTCAGCACCTGCAGGCTTGGTTTCAGAGTCTTACTCAGACTTGTTCCAGAGGTACATTGCTGTGCCTGTCTAGGTTATGCCAGGTTCCCTTATTTCTGTATCTGTTTCACCCAACCCTATAGCCCTTTTCCCAAAACTGTCCTATCTGCCAGATGCACCTGGCTGTTTAACCCCAGCAACAAGTTTGCTGCAAAGATTGAAGAGATGACACCTTACTGAATAGAATTAAGGGCAGGGGTCCACACTGTAAAGTGTATTTTCACTATTTTAAGGATGTGTGGTTTGAGTAGGGCTTGGGACTGAAAACTTTTGTTTTATTTTGGTCTCCCCCAAACTTCTGACCAATTCTGTTAAATTCCCCCATTCCTCTGCTTAGAAGTAGCCAAAAGAAAAGACTATAGATATGAAAGAAAAAATACAGATCCTATTCTGCTGTAATGGACTATTTGGATTGAAATGTTCTCATTTCATCAGGGACTGCACAAACTCATTGAAACTTCTGGTATTAAACACTGTATTTTTAATATCAGCAATAGGTTGCTTTGCAACACATTTTGCTATGGAGTTAAGCAATATTGTCACATTTTAGACTAGCATAATTTGACACAATTTTTTTTATCGCTTATCATTATTTGGATCCTATTTCAGTCACTTTTGGTTGCTCCAGAGTCCACTACAAGACAGGCTGTCAGGGCTCAACCATCCACTCTTCAGCACAGGGTGACGTTTGCAAGTAGGCCTACAACAAGGCCATCTCAGTAAAGCATATATGGCTCTGATTTCTGACTGCCCCATTACCTTTAATTTATTCCATAGGTATCAAAGTATGAAAACCCAGCATTTCTGGGAGTATCTGGCTCTTGCTAGCTCTGTAAGAAAGATATACTTCAGAGATGCCCCTTGTTAGTATGGAGAGGGAGCAGATGGGACATTTTGAGCATGGCAGTGCAGCAATGTCCCCTGCTTGTGCATAAACCATTTTACAATTGCCACAGGATAGACTTCCCTGTACTTCCAATGGTCCAGACCCAATTTAAACCAAATGTTTGAAATCCAGGCATCTGGCAAGCCCAGCTCTGAAAATGTTAATCACACTGCTGGACACTCAGCACTTCCCTTTCTCTGCCAGCCCTTGCCAATATTGCAAAATGACTGCATTGCACAAATAATGGGTCATAATAAAACCATACCCCTCCAAGACCCTTTGGACCTCTGAGCCTCAGACCAGCCCAGTGTGGCCACAGCTTTGCTTCTGGGAGTGGGACTGTACTCCTCCCTGTGTGCCTCAGGCACTCCCAGCACCCAGGGACAACCTGGGGGACTGGGGTGTTCTGCTTTGCAAGCAGTGATGTGTGCTCAAAAGCAAGATTTCTGCCCAATATCATGCAACTTAAGTATCTCAGAAAAACAGATGCCTACTTACAAGGAATTGGGGATTTCTTATACAGTCATTTTCTAGTCAATATTTTGCCGCCCAGTAGAATGCAAGAACCAGTTATAGCAGGGTATCTTACCGATCAGCCTCAGGAGCCACAGGCAACCAAGTCCACCATCAGCCATGTCCCTCCTCCTGCATGCTACAGGTGAGAAAAACCATTATGCTTTCAGTTCTCCACAAGGGCCTGTGGCTACCTTTATATTTCTCCTTCCTAGACTGTGTGTGCAAATATCAGGCTTATGTTTTCTTGATTAGAGGATCTCGAATGACGTAGGAATGAAAAGCTGCATGCAGTATTTTAAAGAGGCCAAGGAATTTCAGCACTTCTCTAAACATATTGGCACTTTCTCAGCATTCAGCCAAAATGTTATGAATTCCCTTACTTCTAAAATACTGTATTTCCTACACACCCCCACCCCCACCCTTTTTTTTTAATCTAAATGGGCTTTTTGTGTCAAGGATTCTGAAGACTGATCAACTAAGCTCACTCACAATATGCCAGGCTTGATAAACATACCTGATTTGTTTAGCAGACTGATGCTCTGCTTAAATTGCAGCTCAATCAGAACAAGATGGGAAATTTGTTATGTAAACAGGAGCCAATATTTGTAAACCTCTTGACTCAACCACAGCTTAAAAAAGTAAATTCAAGTGACCTGGCATGACCTGGGTTTAAATGCAAGCCATTTGAAAAATCAAGTCAGAGAAAATAAGCAATATATATCCCAGGTGAAGTAATTACTTAATTAGTGACCGTAAAGTAATGAGCATCTTATCAGTTTGCTGTTGAAACAGCATTATCATGTATATCTGGCAAACAGGTCTTAGTGTGTTGAGAGACATATTTATGACAAAATATAATTGCTAATAACAGGAGCTATTTCACATTCAACATATGGGAGAGTAAAAGCTGAAAAAATATTTTAGAAGCATCTCATTTTGTGACAGCTAAAATGAGCAAATTTTTTTCAACAACATCGAGCCTTGAAGACAAAGCTATGTTCCTTCTGTTTGCCCCAAGATTTCTGCCTTTTGCATTTACAAAATTACAGGGTATTTCAAGATAAATGTAAGTTACTTTCAACCTCTTTCTGATGACTTAGTAACAAATTACTTTTATGAGGCCAGCGCAGTACTGGAGTTAGAAGACTGCTTCTTTGAAATCTAAAATATACTGACACCTTGACCAAGGAAATGGTACTTTGTAAAATCTGCACCCTGTGAGGGCTTATAAACCGCCCCCCCCCCCCCCCCCCAATCTGCTGGCTCATAAATACTGGAGTGGTAATAAGTCATGAAAAATTGTTGGCTCCTGTTCTTTTTGTACATGATGTAGGAAATGCGTGGCGTTTTACCAACATCAAAGTTAGCCAAATCAGATTCAGTTACCTACAGCAAGAGATGTATTAAACCGCTTATCCAAATCCTGTGTCCAATTCACTGAATGCAAACCCCATGCTATGCCACAGCATTTTACAAATCACAAAGTTTGTGCTGGGACCACTGTGCCACATGAAGGTGGGGTATCAGCCACCTGTGCCGGCACTGGTCTCGCATGCTTACAAGAGGGCAAACCTCCATTACCAATAAGGACAACAGATATGGCCCAAGCTGAAGGAAGCAACCCAGTCTCCACCACCCTTCTTCTGCCTTGTGGTTTAAGAGATGGAGGTTTGCCTTGTTTTTATATCAAAGCAGTGCTGGCTGGAAAGGACTACATAGGGTTGCTAAAAATGTTTTAGGAAGGGTGATGAGCAGCTTCAAAATTAGTTAAATTACATATACTTCTGTACTATTCTCACATTTCAATGTGATAGTCTCAATTACAGATGACAGTTTCCATTACCAGAAAAAATGCACAGAGCGAGAAAAGAAAAATAGAGTTTCTGGATGTGACAGGCCTCAGGAAGAAATTCCAGCCCTATGGTAGTAGCCTTCTTACTCATGAAGGCTTGACCTGCAGGGAGCAGGGAAAGCCTGTTTTACCATTAATCACTATATCTTTCAGATATCTTGTTCTCAGAGAAAAACAATCTACAGGCCTCTGAAATGCAGGAGCAGCACACTGTCATGCTTTGGCATGTCTGCATGCGTATGACATAGTTGGACAAAAAAGCCTCCCCCCCAGCCAAGAGCCTTAGGGAATTCAGCTTCCTCTCAGCACCTCACACAATCTACATAAAGCTATTTTTTGCAACAGGCACTCAGTGCTGTATGACTGAGCACTCTGGAGTAACACTTCTTGGTAACACTTATTCTTGGCAACCAAACAGCCGCTCGGGGTCTCGCTCATAAACCAGGCCCAAAACAGGGGGAAATGTGCAGGAAAATGTGCCCAGGACTGGCTTCTCCAAAGCTTGACAATAGCTACAGAGTAGAGGATAGTCCATTTTCTATAGACTTATTTCCTAACGTTCCAGGCAACTCTGCTACAAAGAGTGCTGAGCAGTTTCAGCGATGACCATGACGTGCTGAAAAAGCTGGGCTGCCTGTCAGCTGGCCCATGGGGCCGCTGAAGACACAGACCTTATTTTTGATGATGCAGACTCCAGGGGATGAGATCTAATTTCCAGATGAGAGTAATGTTTCTGATGAGTGTCTTAAGTCAGCAAATAGAAATAAAGTGTATTTATGCAAATAAGTAGAACTTTGAAATGGATTTAATCAAAAAATGTGAAGGAATTATGCCTTGCAACACCTAGCAAGGCAGATGAATATGGTATATATTGGCAGGTAGAGGGGAAAAAAGAGAATAAACATGCAGGGTTTGAGACAGGGGAGCTAGCTGACCTTGTCACAGCTGAATACACAAGTAGGATTTGGTTACATGTTTGGAAGAAGGGTCTCCTGTTCCCTGTACCTTTTGGTAACGGGTATTTTGAGAGTGGGGGAGAGGAAAAGCAGGCGAATGCCACCAGTGCCTCTCCCCACCTGATTTCCTAAATGAGGAACTTGCCTTTCCTTTGTATTTCCATTGAAAGAAATGCTCAGGATACAGTCAGCACTCCCATCCAGACAGATTTCACAGTGAAGGAGAGCGCTCAAAAGCAGAGAGTGGTTTGCAGCAATGTGTGTAAGGACAAGAGGAAATTTGGAACGAGCTGAACCTGTTCCAGTTTCTGGAGCGAGGTCTGTGGGAGACAGCTTTGCTGGCAGCATCTACACCATTAACTTGCCTTCATATGGCAGTCACTATTTGATGGTGCCTTTTCCTGCTCACGCTCTAGTTTAGATGGTGTGGTTAAAAGAAACAAACAAACAAAAACAACAACAAAAAAAGAGACAAACTCATCTTCTGCGCACCTTACAGCTGATACTTCTTTAGTCTGAGACTAAACCCTTGTGTATTGGCAGAGACTCTGTACCCTTGGAGTAGAGAAACTATTCAAAGAATGGTATTGCAAAGAAAAAGTCCCAGTGTACATAGTGTCCTCTCTTTCCTGCAAAAGAGTTCATTCAAAAACAAACTTCTCCTGGGGCAACAGTACATGCAGCATAAGAAGGCAGGAGAGACTGGAGCCAAGACCTAAGAGGCATTTCCACCAAAAGCAGGCATGCCCAAAATGGTCTGTGCAAGGCATCAGCACCATCACATGCCGTCAGCATCACGTGGTCAGTTACCACTAAGAAATTGTATTATTTCAGAATAAACTTAAAAAATAAGGCATGCCAGCCTGAGATTTCCAACAGTGCCCAGTCCTGTGTGTTTTGGAGAGGCATCAAGGGATCCTCCCTCCTGTGTACTCTGCTATACAGTGTCTTATGCTGGGTAGGTACTTCATGGTGCTCACCTGGACCAGCCCCTGGTGTCCCTGAGCACAGAGAGCACTCCTCCTCATCTTACCCAGGCCAAGGCAAGCAAGGCAGCGTGGCTGTACGAAGTATGACATCTCTAGCTTTATGAACTAAGGCTTGTTTCTGTAATGAATTGGATTTGCCCATTTAAATAAAAGAATCTTACTTGATATTTTATCGTATTTGTAATCAAAAAGGATTACATTTTGTTCTAACTAATTAAAAAGTATTTCTAATTAAAAAAGAACCAACAAAAAAGGTCAATCATGATGTAAATCTCCCCTAGTACAGAGATGCCTGGCTGCAGCCCTACTGTTACACATGCAAGGCTTTCAGCATTGCAAAGATGTGCTAGCTACACAACCGCCATAAGGTAATACTTTTTCAGAACATGATTAATATCTCAAAATAACAGCTCATATTGCTCTGGCCAACTGTCAGATAATACGCTAGTAAGACAGCAGAGATTTAATTCAGAAGGCAATTGAATCCTCCATGCAACAGCTTCAGGCAGCAGCTAAACCAAGTGAACAGCTGTAAAGATCCACCCTCACTTTCTCTAGCCTTGTCCACTGCTAAGGCGCAGCAAAAATAATACCTGATTTTTTTATTGATAGTCCATCACCAGGGATGTAACTGCAGTAAAACTGGAAAGAAAAAGATAAGACAGTAAAGTAGCATAAAAAAGAAATACAAAGGAGAGGACTTGAAAGAGATGGGAGAAAACAAACTGTGCTTCCTAATTATTTTTAAAGGTGTGTTTCCTGCACCAATATCTTTCCAGACTGAGGGATGAGAACATGGCTTTGGCTATAAAAAGGCTCATCTAGTGGCTGTAAAAGTCTCCTATGATACCCAGAGGGTATCTCAACAGCACTGAGTGACGTTCACAGTTACAGGACAGGCAAGATGGCAGAGCTAGCACGGAGCATGCCAGCAGCTCTCAGGGAGTACCAGAGAGTGAACTTCACTGTGAACATCTAATTCTAGAGACTTATCTTCTGACACCTGGTAAGAAAAACCTTTCCTACTCCTGGGCGAGCAAAAGACTGAATGTGGCTGGTTGAATTTGGCAACCAAATTCCCTAACACCATACCAGTTAACACCTCTTGCCTCCTCAAAAACATTGTTTCTTCTATTATGAGATTATTTTTCTTACAAAATCTACAAATCAGAATAGTCATAAGCCCATCTGGGGCCCAGATGGAGAGCACAAAGCTGCAGTTGAATGTCAGCCCACAAGGCTGTAACTAAAACAAAGCTGAACTCAAATTCAAACAGATCAGTACAGCTACAGCGAATTGTTCCCCTGGTACCTTTGCTCTTCTCACTTCTGGCAAAGCTTGGGGAGAAAAGGCTGCCCTTGTGCATAATATTCAGGTGAAAGTGAATTTTAAGTTAGTCTAACAAACATTCAAGAACAGTCTCACCATATCACAGTCAGTGGGATCCGAGTACATATTTTCATAGTCCATTGCATAGGGATAGGGTTTTCATTTGTCTCAAACAAAAAAACAAGTTGCAACTTATAGACCTGCTGGAACTTATGCACAGAAAAATTTGACAGTGCATAAGTTATGACTTACAGACTTCCTGTAAGTTATGCATGGAAAAAACTGACAGTACATGTGGACAGAATCCAAGTAACATTAGAAAACTTTTTGCATAATTTTTGCACCATATTAAAAGCCTGCATCTTAGATACTTCAAAAAAGGCTCATTAAAGGGCTCTAGTATTATTCTCTGCTAAATAATCTGTTTTATCACTCCCTCTCTCCTTGCCTATTCTTATCAAAGTCACCAACCCTGGCTTCCCAACTACCTACACAAGAGGGGTGAGGAGAACCTTATTAAAGAAATTGATTCTCCATATTTTCAACACTGGCATACATTATTTCATTTACCATACAGAGAATTCAGAATTTGTGTTCAGCTTCACCATGACTGAGATGACATCAAAAAGGTAAACTCAGGTACTACAGCTGTAGTAAAAGGGCAATCATATGGTAAAGTAGCCGGAGACCTGCAAACACACTCAGAGCCTCATCCCACTACTGGTGCATCATAGCACTACTAGAGGCACCAGCACTTTTATGCTGCTCAGTACATAAGAATAACAAATGCATAAAAATACTAGCAGCTGCTCTTTGTGACAGAGTCTGGACCGAACAAGCCAGGAAGGTAACTGATAAGATGCAGACTAATGATCTCTGCAATGTTGTTCTTGTCAAGATTCATAAGATCCACAGAAAAGGGACTGAAGCACGTATTTCAAATCATGCAGACAATCCCAAGTTTAATGGGGGCAAGGTAAAAGCAGAGACAGATATTTTAGCAGAAAGATAATTGTCAATACCAAAAAACCAAGCTAAGTCAAAGATAAATGCATAGCTTCCCCAAACAAGCAGGTTTATCACAGCAGGAACAGCACTCAGCATCACCCTGCATCCCCTATTCAGGGCTGTTCCCACAGCACAGCTCCCCCAGGCTGGGTAGGAACACTTCACATGAAACAAGCAGAAAAAACACAGCAGAGCACCTATACTTGTTAATCAATGATGAGATTTTACCTAAATAACTGGATTTTTGTGTGCTGAGATGGGAATAGATTCAACTTGTCTCCCACACATACAGCATCCTTACGTTTGACTCTTAATTCAGTATCTCATTGGATTACATTAGCAAATCTACAGCACAATCAAGAAAACAGAAAAGCCTTGCTGCAATGGATAAGGAAAACAAATGATTCTGCTTTTGCAGGCATTCTATCCTAATTACATTTTAAACCAACCTATTAGTCCATGAAGTTTTTCCAGTGAATGAATCAAATGTACATAACATATGGTAAAGATACTACAGTGAAAAAAAACAGATTTAGGTTACCATATTTGATGTTCAATTGCCTGCCTAGGCACAGACATGTTTGTTTGGGATGCTTACAGTCCCAGCCTGCCCAGGAGGATGCCTGTTGGATAAATTTTGGTTTCACTTACTCAGGAGCACTAGAGT
Source organism: Falco cherrug (assembly GCF_023634085.1). NCBI lineage: Eukaryota > Metazoa > Chordata > Aves > Falconiformes > Falconidae > Falco > Falco cherrug. The sequence continues at coordinate 30,865,815 of NC_073706.1, forward strand.
GCTGCACGTGGCAAGGCCAGTATTCCCCTTCGCCTCATAGGCAGCCAAGAGCTGATGGCCCATGGGAGACAGTAAGTATCAGGAAAATCACTGCCTTCCAGCCTCCCAAACAAAAGGCAGTGTATTTGCAATTAATGATACCATATTTGCGATGATGTATTTAATAATCCCTATAGTCAGACTGTAGCTCAACCCTAGGAACTCCAAAAATTATGAACAGAAATAGCTGTGGCTTAGCCTCAGCTCCCTTGCAAAAAGCAGCCCACCTGCACCAGGAACTGATGGGAGGGGTGCACCTTTGCAGAAAGCACAATTCAGACACTAACAAAAGCAGTGCAGTACTGTATGGTTGCTCATTTTTCATAAAAGAAAGCAAATAATATCTGCGTGATACAGCTCCTTCCAAATACAAGTGGACAGTGGGAGCAAAAGCTCTGGCTTTTAACAAGTCTGGAACATTAAATATCAGCTCTGATTTAAGGCCAGTTCCTACTTTTTAGCCCAAATTTCCTTTTCTTGCTATATATACACATATATTCCAAGCATGAGTAAACTACCTTGGATCTCAGTTTACCCATTGCTTCAGGAATCATTTCACATTTGCAAAAGGATGAATGAAAATAGCCTAGAGTCTGATATGAACATCTTTGACTGTAGTATTCAACATCCTGTGCTCCCCAAGCTAATCCTCTTACTGTGATTAGCAGAAGAACAGAAAGGTTGTAAGGAGGGACTTAAAGGGGCTTTGGCGTCAGCCTGGGTTCATAGCCCAGGATGGCTCCTATGCTTCTTGCGTGAGTGGCCCAAACTGAATTTCAAAATCCCCACTGACTAAATGCAATCAGTGGATTTCTAGGAAGGTGAGAAGAAAAATAAAGCATGCCTGAGAGAAAAAGGAGTTTATACAGTGTGCAGTCAGAGTGAAAGAAGTGAAATTTTTTTGGTGGTGTGGGTGATGCATTTACTGGAAAACCATGGCAGCATGTCTGTGCACACCGGAGAACACACCTGGGAAGCAAACCACAGCCACCTTCAGCATACAGGGCAAAATCACAGCTTCCAGGAGAAGGTGACACTTTCCATCAGTGTCTGGATTTTAAGCCTGTTTGAAGCACAGAATGTCACGCAAGGAGAGTTACGCGAATACCTTAAAAGCTTCTGTTCACACTGTTTGTTGGCGCCCAGCCCCAGTCCCATTGCTTCCCAGTTCCCTTGCAGTATTTACCCATTACTCACTCATCGCTAATAAGACTATAGACTATCCATTATTTAGAAAGTTATATTTTCAGAAATCTGCATCGTGCAAGTCAGCTCTTCTGAGATTCATTTAGACCCATCTAATTAAAATCAACTAAATCCCCTGGCCACACACATCATTCTTGGTAGCCAGCAGTGATTCACCTGCACATAAAAATCAACTCACCTGCTCTGCGGTGAGACACAGCAGCTGTTTAATAATGAACAGCTACCAGTTTCCCTACTGGCCCCCCTCTTTATTTCCTTCTTCAAATTTATCTGCACCTTCCTACCAAAAAGTCTGTTTGGGTCTGAATGTACTGTTTCACAATACAGATGATAACTTCATTCTGAAAACTGGTTATGAAGCCTAGGTTTCATTACTTCTTCCTAAAGCTAGCCAAGGTATATTAAAAAGCAGAGCACTTTTTTTGTTCTACCTAAGATGTTAAATTAACTTGAAGCGGCAACTTCAGCTTGGGAAAGCCCACCATTTGTACTTCAATAGTCCTACTTGGAAAAAAAAAAAAAACCAACAGGAGAAAATAAAGTACAAATGCAGTTCTACTATTAGAAAAACAAGCATCTTGCAGATAGGCAAAACAGTCTGTGTGGAGATGGCCTCTCCTGAATTACTACTTGATTAAATATCCCCTGCTAAGTCCCTCTGGACAGCTTTCTTATGCAGCCCCAGACTTGCAGAGAAGCAGAGCTCTGTGGAAGCACCTTTAAGCAGCCAGACAAATTCCCTGTGTTTTGGTAGGATTTTAGGTTACAGCTCTGCAAAATAATCTGCAAGAACATACACAGAAAAGCCACATTAATGCTTAGTACTTCAGGAGTCCTAGCAGAAGATGTTTAACCTGGATTTTTGAGTAGGATTTTAAAGTTGGAAAAGTTTAACTTAAGGAAGTATGTTTTAAAAGATTGCCAGCAAAGTCTGTAAGGACAGGAGTGAATCTAGGTAAACTTGCACTGTTGAACAGGAACAGATCAATAGTTAACACTGATATCTATGTCATCAATGCCTGTAGGGGCTATAAGGAACTATTCCATCCTGCAAAATATAGCCGGCTGTGTTCACAGACAGCAAAAATGCACAGCATGAAGGAGGATGCTGGTGGTGGTGCATGTGAGATTTCAAAATAAACCAGACTTTCTGAAACAGAAGAGCACTATCTCTGGAATAACAGCATCTAAGTATGACTGGAAGACTATTGCCACACATCTTGTTTCTCTAAGGACCCACAAATTGGTGCAGGAATTTGAACTGACACATTTACCTGAACAGCAATGGATATATGACACAGTGTGGCAGTTTGTCAGAGTAATATGACCATAACATAACATAGTACCAGCAGGATAAAAGGAAACAAACGCGCATCGCTGCAAGCTTATAAAAACAAGAAATTAATTTTTTTTTCCAGTGAGGTAACTTACCTGGATGATCATCCATGTAGTAGACTCCTGGAGACAAATTACAATTTATAAAACACTTTTGAAATTGGTTTTGAGCCGATTTGTTGTCATTTTACAGTTCAAAGACCTGCTCTCCTCTGGAAGCATCTTTGGTTTTGTACCAACTGTTGAAGTCTTCCCCTGTTCTTGACCTTGGCATTCAAGAATTTCAGATATATTTAAGTGTTCACTAACATCCCTCTCTTCTACAAATACAGGTGACTGCTGGCAGAACTCAGTCTGGTCATCTTAAGGGCTCATGATATACTTATTTTCCACAGACAAACAACACTCAGCAGGTATAAATGGATATTATTTGCTGGCCTGGGGCACTTGGTGTTAGCCAGGGCACCAGTGACCCTCTTCCATGTGAGCACTGAGCCCTTCTCCTTGCAGGTTCCACTTGCTGGGATGTGCCCCACATCTGCTGGAAGTACTGCACTTGTTACTAGCCAGGAGCACAAAGCCAAAGGCAATGGGCTTTCAGGGTGCTGGAAAGATAAACCAGCTGCCACCCCTCTTTCAACCTTCTCTAGAAAGTTAAGGATGTATTGAAACACAGAGGTGCTTATTAACTTGATGAACATGACTGCACGAGGCTATGGTTTTAGCCCAGTGGCATGACATTTGAAATGGACTCACAGACCCTACCTACTTGGGTACAGCATTAAAAAAAAGATTAGCTTTGGCCTTTGCAAAGAACAGAATGAACTGAATAATAAATTTTTCTGTTCTTGCAGAAACACCCCCTAAAACCAGTGATGAGCAAGCTTCCCCAAACCTCATCAACCTGCCAAAGCTGTGTGCACCACTGCTTGCCAGCTGGCTGCATGTGCAGCACTTGCCATGTGCTACTGTGTTGACAGTCAGGATTGCCTTTCTGTCCAGATTAATTTCTGAAGGGGGAAAACCCTCTCTGCTGGTTTTCAGTCATGAACTTTATTTCTCAGGCTTCCATTAGTAGTGACATTTACATAAATTCTGTATCAGAGAGAGAAAAGTTTTTATGAGAATGCAGATCAGAAGAGACATGGTTGATTTTTCTTTAGGATATGATATAAAGCTGAAAACTGCAGTGAGAACACAAAGAGTATCTGATAGTTCAGAGCTGCGATGTTCAGTCTTCCTGGTATGACGCACATATTCAGGCACAGAAGAGACTGTCAATTTTGTGCCCCAGCACTGAAGATGAGGCACTTAGCATGTATTTTAGACGTGATAACAAAAGGCATTCACAAAGAGCGTGCAATAAGACCAAAGAAAAGGAAAGAGAAACATGCTAATAAGAAATACTAGAGCAGCATTTCTTATGACATACCACATGCCCTTCTCTTTATGGCCATTTATGCTGGTTTCCTATTGCCCCTTCTAACCTGAAGAGATGCTTGAGTTGGCTTTATGGTTCAAGAGAAACCTGGAACACAGGTTTTAAGCATAAAGCTTTACAGAGGTCTTGGAACTTTTACAGAGGTCTACAAATGCACTGACAAAAGATATATATATTTGTTTCTATTTTTCTCTCCAGCTCCTTCTAAAAGAAATCTTGTTGCAAGATTTGTTAATGAGAATTTGTTAATGAGCTCTCTGACCATGAAGAAAGGACCATCAACACAATGCTGAGATGATTTGCTATATTGCCCTTCATTCTTCATATTTAGAGACTATACTGCTCACCTCATATCTTCCCAAAGAAAAAATTTACAGTTTTAATAGCATGTCTTTTAAAACTAGTTTAAACCTAAGAATTCCTGCTAGGCTCCCTGCCCCTCCTCCCCCCCGCCCCCCCCCCCCCCCCCAAACAAACAAACAAACAAACAAAACCCACAACAAAAAACAACCCAGAAAAAAAACCCAAACAAAACAAAAACCCAAACCCCAAAGCAGAAATACATTTCTGTCATGATAGAAGAATTATAGCTAAACATGTGGGGGTAACAGTAGATGGCATTCCACATCCCACTTCAACCCCCAGAGCAGATCTATAGAAGATCTGCAGAAGCAGGTCTATATTGTGTGACAATACCTTCAAGCACTGAAGCTCCCCACTTAGTTTCACTGGTATTTGAGAGAAGTGGTATCGCTGGTGCTCAGCCAAAACCAGAAATACTCAAAGCTAAATTGCAGCGAGACATAAAGGAAAACTAAGATTGATGAGGAGGCAGCCACTAAACAGAGGAATTGTGTTTTTGATGTTTGTTGATGCGGAGGTCGGGGACCACAGTCCAATTCTCGATAGAGCGCACAGTCTTGCGCTACCATCCCTGGGAACCTGCCCACTGAAAACTTGAGATGGGGTGTCAAGTTTTACACACCAGCGATGTCTGTTGATTGCTATGGCCCAGCTTGTGCACTTCTACATAAAAAATGAATAATGAAATGACTGACAACATACAAGTAACATCTTCCAGGCAGAGTCGTCTCTTTAGTGATTGTCTCTTACTGTAAATTCTTAACTAATGTGTTACATACTATGGATAAATGAAAGATCAGCTGTAACAGCGGCTTCCACTTAAAAACTTACCCTTTTCTCTCATTGCTGAGCTGCTGGCTGTAATATTTACTGCTCCAAACACAATTCTTATGTTCATTAGGTTTGCACCACTGTACATGAGCCAAGTAGGTTTAAAATTTTTTCTCAGGCTTCTTCTGTTTAAGAAGCTTTAAAATTTCTTCTTCAGCAAAGTGGGAGCTGAAGTTTTCTCTCCTACACCTCTCTGCCAGGCTGTCACAAGCCACCACGCAGTCTCTGGAGAATTCATACACCCCAAGGATATGCTGCCAACCAACGCAAAACATTCATCCTTAGCATGGGAGGATGCACATGAACACACCCGCAGATCTTTCCACGCGTCTTGACTCAAGAAAGGAAACATCATTCCCAAACTCTAGGTTCTCCTGTGTAACTGATATTATGATACTTCATTATGAAAGAAAAATAAAGACCAGATTTCCAGCAAACTAAATGTGCAACATTGCTATGTAAATCCTCATAAATTTGTCTGTTACACGGATGTTTTATTCTGCTTTCACTTGAGAGCTGACTGATTCTACCTCTCCTTTTGTCCCATAGAACAATTTCCACTTCTTTTCCATCCAGGTGCTTTGTCCAATGACTACAGCTATAAAGGTATCTACTCCAGGAGGAAACCACCTAAAGACGCAAGATGGCAGAGGAGAGAAGGGTGGTAGTGGCCAAGGGACTCCCTCCTCAACCATCTTCCTCAACATGCTACCTCCCCTTAAGAGCAGACTTAGCAGTAGCTACCAACAGAGGTTCAGGGCATCATGTGCCACCCATCTCCTGACAGCAGATCAGCATGCAGTGCTTGAGATGGTGCTGCTGCGAACGGAGAGTGGAGCTGCTCTTCAGCGTAGTCAAAATGCACTCACTGCAGCAAGCCTAGGAAGGTAAGAAGTGTACCTGCATGCTTCAGGATTTCACAGCCGCTATTTCAAAGAAGAGAAGGAAAAAGAAATTACAGTTTCCTTAAGAAAGCCCTTTTGGGATGAAGTTTGGAGGACAACCGCCATTTACTCATTGATGACAGCATGTTCCAAAAAAGATAAAGGTAGAGAAGTTTAAAAACCTTCACACAAGATTTAAGATTGAAACCCTCAAACACCCTGACCCAAATGCACAGTCATAGCTTTCAACACAGAATAAAAAAAGGTAAAACAGAAATCGCAGCTTCAAAAGGAAGCCATGAACGATGCTGATATCCAGAACATAGCAAAGAGACAGATTAATAGAAAAAACTTTTCAGCTATCTCCAACAGTTGAAACTTCCTGGGAGTAAGTTCCCCAAAATATACTTCCAAACGCTAACAGTAAAGCCTACATTAATCGTAGCATGCTAATTTGTGAGCCCAGTACGGCTGAACTAAAGCTCTCCAGGAAAATACAGAAGATAAGCATGGAAATGAAGCGAAGAGAATAGAGGAGAAAAATGGTGAATGCATTGGTCTCAGGAAGAATTGTGAACAAGGAAGGAAGAAACTGCGGCTTTTACCGTCTCCACAGCTTGCATTTTCTTGTGGTTTGTCGGGTTATTAAAAAAAAAAAAAAAAGCAAAAAAAAAAGCAACACTAACCTCTCTGTTCACATATAGGTATAATCTGCAGGCTACCCATTCCTGCTGCTGCAAAACTTTCTACTGCTACCACAGAAAATCCTTCTGGACTAGCCATTCAGTTGTGACCCTCATCGTAAGAGCTATGCACAGGCCACTGACACCTGAAAAAACCTTGAAAAATCATACAGTCCACTGCTGCCTTGCACAGTCTTCCCAAATGCGTCCTGGAGATTCCCAGTCTACAGTATTTGCCCCTATATTTGATTTCAAACTTGCCTCCTGTGTCCATGAGCTGACTGAATTCTGCACGCTTTCCTAAACGGTGCCTCCCCAGAGCTTGGATTTAACTACGTCCATGGTATCAGAGCTCCCTCAGACCTTCACAAGCACCATTTTGAACTTCAGCAGTCAAATCTGAGTGGTGCTGTTGAGAGTTAGTTTTCAGTCCGCCTGGTCTCTAGCTGCTGGAACTGCTATGAAGGACTCAGGTGGCTCAGTTCACGAGAATGTCTCTGCAGTCTTATACCAGCCAAAACCTGTTCTCCATTTTCACCTTCCTATCATATTAATGACTCTCCTCTCTGAGCTTCCATTTCCACCAGGGTACAACAGGAAGCACTGTTTAAAACCTCCACTTGCCACCTCCCTTTCCAGAGAGTGCCAGCACAAGGAGGCTTTTGAACGCCCCATCTTCTGCTGCTCATTTCACTCCTGACATTGGATGTTTTCAGTAACTGTTTGGCTGCGAGTTGCCTAGAGGAAGTCAGCTTCACACGGCATTCAAGTCCTACCTGCGGGCACCACCAGCAACTGCCACAGCACACAGCAGAGCCCCTTAAAAGTGAAAGTCCCTGAATACAGACCATGAACTCCTACGGGAATGCATCAGTCCCAAAGAAAGTACTACCTGGTGGCTCTTAAGCCCATGTGGGCAATATTTAAAATCAGCGAACTGGGATGGGTGAACACTTCCTGAAGAGCTTGATGGGGAAATGCTCTACTAGTCCCTGTGTGGCATCCGCAAGAGTGAGGTGCTGCACAGCCCCCAGACAAAGCTGTGGAGTGGCAAGAGTGCTGATGGGCAGCAGCCCAGCTGCCAAAACCTGTGCCAGCACTGAAAACCAAGAACATGAGAAAGGGCAGGTTTGGGTCTTCTCTGGAAGACAAGCATTTCTGCACTCCTGGGGGCCATAGGTACGGTGAGCAGGTAACACATTGCTCAGGAGGAAAAGAAACAGAATAGAAATGCGTAGTAGTTGTCCAGAAAAGAGGGTATCACTGAGAGCAGAGAGTGAAAGAGCGGTGTTATCCTTCTCTAGGAACTAGCTGGTTGACTGCAGAAGTCCTGAGTGTTTTTAGGACCTTCATAATATACCTAGTATTTGTTTAAATTGCTGCCTATTCCCTGCTTTCGGCTGGCAACGTTCAGAGTCACAAGGAAATTATCACAGCACTGAAACGGGAGGAAGGGAAAGATATGCCCAAGACAAGACTGGCTTTTTAGGAAGGCCAACAAGTCAGACGTGGAAATGTCACATGTGATCTTTAACAGGCTTTTTATATTGTACCTGTTTCCTTTTCACATACGCACTGGTGTAGTTGGGGGAGGGGGGAAGCTTTCCTTTGGTTAGGAGAGCAGCTGAAGTGAACTTTGTTGAACAGTCTCCTCTCATTGCGTGGGGCTCCCCCACCTCAAGTTTCACAGCCAGTGTTTGGACTTGTTCTTCATTGCACAAACTACCCGCAGGAATGAGCGGTGGGTTTCCTGTAGAGAAGTTCTGTGCATCCAGTCTAAGGAAGGATCACAATCACAGGGCCAAATGCTGAGATACACAATAAATGCCAGACAAGCCCCACTAGAAAAAACATCTGCATACTGCACATCAGTGCTTTAATCTGCAAGGCACATGCTTGGCCATTTAAAAGGGACACAGCAACTCCCCGCCTTTCCATGGGTTTCTACCATCACGCGTCTTAGAGAGTCCAGAGGCCACAACCTCTGTTTCATGCACTTCATCTGATTCAACTGACATCGAGCATTTTTTAAAATTATAGATGCAATTGGATTTATAAAGGCAGCACCTGCTCCATCGGCCCTGTCCCTCTATAACTGCAATGCTGATTCATGGGGACCAACATCAAGAGGAGAAACCTGGGTGTGCATCAGCAGGAGCAGTCACTAGCTTTTGCACGGCGCTCAGCTGTTCCTGGTGCTGCCCCACATGTCTGTGCAGACAGGTATGTTTCTAGACCCCTCCTAACTCCAAGGAAATAGAGGAGGGAACAAGCAAAAAAGCACAGTGACTTTTGCAGGTCATGCCGTAATGAGTAACAGAGTTAAGAACTGGAAATATTATGGGTTTTTACCCCCCCAAAAAAAATCAGTTATGCTCTCTTTGCTGCCAGCTGATGTTGGAATAACCCCAGCCCTAAACCCCAGCTATGACGTTTCGTGCACACTGGTGAGGAGGAATAAGCCAAGCATCATCACGTGGTTTCACAGGACTTTTGTAAATGACGTAAGAGTCTTTACCTCTGCTTTGCAAGCAGCAGCATTTCTTGCCCAAGGTTACAAGTGTCCCTTGAGGAAGGAGCAAATTACATTGTTTAACTTGACTAGCAAAGCTCCTACAACCCGCTACACTGAGGCGCAACTCTCATGAAATCTTGCAAGAACCGCATGTTCCCATGCAAGCCCCAACAGTCAAGTAAGCAGCCGGGGGAGGGTCTCAGCCTGTGGGGCTTTGCCTGAGCCTGCAGGTCGGAAAGGCATCCCACCCCCTGCTGGAGCAGGGCCCAGCAGGGAAAGCCCATGTCCCTGGGCTTCGGCACACACCGCAGATGCTCAAAGATCCTCAAAAAGGGTTCCCCCCCTGGCAGAAAGTTCATCCAAATCCTTTTCCTGTCATTGCTCACTGAGACCGAAGATGGGGCTGTGAACGCACTTCAAACTCAAATGGCAAGGCAGCCACTAGGGTTTGGGATACGAAAGAGGTAGCTCCTTCTGTCGTGGGCCTGGGCACAAGAGGCGTGTGGGAGGACAGGCTCAGCGTGCAAGAACAACTCCACACCGTTTTTTAGAAAGGGAAGACTATAAGTAAAAGCAGCCATTCACTACTTAGCCTCTCAGCACTGAAAAATATATAGTATGCAGGTATTGGTTCATGGAGCTTGGATTTAGTGGGGAAAATATAAAAATCTGGAAACTGGTCACCAAGAAACCACCCTGGGCACTGAAATATTGCATTTCTCCCCCCCCCCCCAGGTGCAGCATGAAAGCCAAGCAGGGTAGACACGAGTGCAGTACATCTCCTGGGTGTAAGGCTAATAAACAGCAATCGGCAACTTCTCTGTCACGGTAAGGAAGACTGAAAACTGGAGAAATACATGGCAAGCAATACATAAGGTTAAATCAGAATGCGATAGCACTGGGAGAAAGCATCCAAGAGGAGGTTTTATGAAATATCCGGATTGTTTACTGCAGGGTTAGGATATCAAAACTACTGCAAACTTGGACTGCATGGGACAGACCTGAGCACTACAGGGTCTCAATGCTGCAGTTGCTGAAGATGTAGCATCAGACAGAAAGCATCCTCTGTGTGGGAGAATATATGCATAAAACCACAGCTTGTTGTATAACTCAGCTTTGCATATACATAAACATATACACATGTTTTCCAAAGATGACACTGTTCCCATTGCCACCTCTGTATGTATCCGTATACATTTTCTGCTGAGGAAATATGAATGTACTGAAAATGAGTTAAACTCACTAGATGTACATATAAACCATATAAAGCCATGCACCTGGGAAGCGTGGGCGACACTGAATATGTGTTTAAGCACTGAAAACCACTTCCAAAGGTTATTTCTTCAGAATATTGAGGTGGCTTGCAGTAGTGATTCAGTGAGATGCTAACACTGCTTAGCATCTAGCCCCATTTCAGGATTTCAGGTGTAACATTTATACAGACAAAAAGTGAAAGGAAAAAAAAAATAGTATGAAGGTTGTTTTTATTTTTAATCCAGGCTCAAAGAACCTGAGAACCTGTCAGTCACAACCATGAATCACATAAAAGCAAGGCTAGCGCTACAATAATTTTCCATTCCCTGGAAGAGAAAAAACACACATACATAGTTGCATCTTGATATGAAACGGTGTGAATATTTCAGCTGTCTCAGTGAGACACCTAATTCAGCCCTCTTAGCTCTGTGGTACTTGGGTTGCACACAGCATTCCTTACAGCTCTTGCTTGAAAATACCACTCTTCAGGCACATCCTGGCTCCCTGGCCCCTTCCTTTCCTAAGCATTAGTTTGTATTTGTAGGAAACATCTAGGCGAGGGCTTTGAATGGCAGTTACTAGAGATCCCCTTTCAGAAGTCTAGGTGACTGCTCAGGCAATCACTGCATCTCAGTTGCCCTGCTCGGAGGAGAGAGCCGGGGAACCTTTGTGCTGTACTGCTCGGGGCTGGCAGCAGCCCCTGGTCTTGCCACAGCAGGGCAAAACTACCACCCTGGTTTCCAGACAAACGCCTACTAAAAAACAGCAAACACCACTGCTTGAGTCGCCGAGACCCGGGTGCCTCAGGTGTCTTTCCGACAGTAAAAGCGGCATAAGTATAGGTTTATGCTTTCCTGAAGAGGGCTCTCCGTCTCAGTTTATATAAACAGCTTGCCAGTCTTGCAGTATTAGAAAGGAAAAGGAAAAAAAAAAAGAAACAACAAACCAAAACAAGATAGACGATACCTGTTGTAACTCCATCTACTGTAAGACATGGTCCTGTTGCTGCCAACACCATCCATCTCCGTCTCCGCTACGACACTTCCAGCATTGCTCGCCTCCCGCAGGCACTGGCTGCCACTCTTGGAAATCAGGCTCCTGCCTGAAGACAGGCCCACCACCGGGATGCGGGCAGACGCCTCCGGCCTTGCACGGCGGCGGGGCCAAAATTCACCACCGAGCAGTGGCTTCACATCGAGCTCTGGATGCACGGAGCAAACCACTGCCCTCGCTGCAGGGGGGGGGGGGAGGGATGAAGGGCTGGGGAGGCTCCCGGGGTCCCTGCCAAGGGGACCGGCAGCAGGATGCTCTCAGCCACCCGGCAGACACAAAGGCACTCAGCTAATAAACTGGAGCAAGAGTGCTAAGCTGCTTAAGAGATACTCAGCGAAGCTGCGCTCAGGAGAAGCGGCTTGTACGCCTCCTGCTCCAGCACACACGCTTGCTTTATTTATTTATTTATTCTGGTTGCCACAGATACGGGTCCATCGCTCTGACATCAGCCATCTCCTACCCCGCTGCGGGTCCCTGAGTGTCGCCAACATGATCTTCTAGGCAGACAGCGATCACGTCCCCTGCGTGCAGGGGCAGCGTTAGGAGCCAGCCATGGCTCGGCAGCTCCGCAGGATCACCTCCCCGCCGGGGACACGGCCCCACTGCACCTCCTGCTGCAGCCCCTGCACCTGACCGGCCAGTGCACAGACTTCAGGGGTCACTAGGAGTACAGCAAAAATGCTTCACATCCCCCACTTAGTCACTAGTTTTGCACAGTGCACAGCCCCAGTTTGCCCCAGAGCCAGGGCATCAGCATGATGCCCATTCAGCCTCAACATGACTCTCTCCGAGTGCAGGTCTCGGGCGCAGGACTGAGCACCAAGCCACGCTTCATGGCTCCTGCCCACATTTCCCCAGCGGCGACCAGCGATGTTCAGTGTTGGGGCCTGTGCTGAGGACCTGGGGGTCTCCCACAAAGGCATTTCTCACCCCTGCCAGCTGCAGGCAGCACCGGGTCTGCTCTGCTCCCCAGTGCCAATGCCTGCCCACTGGTGAGTGACAGACCTTGCTTGCTCACCGAGTGTTTTCTGATCAGTTCTGAGACCCTCAATACAAGGGGACTGTGTGACAGTAGTTCAAACTGAACCACTTTACACACACACACACACACACCCCCTAAACCTACCAAAAACATTCCTTCAAATTCCCTTACGGTTTTCCTTTCAGAAAAGAAAAAAGAAAGTTCACCAGAACCTGTGCCGCATCTCTGCTTTTTTAAGACGCTTTATTACAGGTCTTCATTACACCTTCAAACTGTGCAGTGGTTTCTTGCATTTGCTCTTAAAATATTTCCTTGCCAGCAGCTTCCCAGTGCCACACATTTGTGAGGTTTGGCTGGCGAGGCGCACAGCTGTACGACAGGCACACAGAGACAGCTGGATCGTGACCCTCTGGACGGGTGCCCTTCATCGCTCCTACCAGCGTTTGGCTGGCGGCACAGATCTCAAAAGCAAGCCTTACTGATGATGCTCGGTAGACACTCCCAGGACGAGGACATCCGCAGGGTCAGGAGCAGACAGGCACAGGTTTATCTCTCCAGAAGCGTGTTCAGAGCTGCCCAGAGCTCCCGGTGCACAGCTATGCTCAGGGCATTGCATGGCCCCAGGGCCCCACGCTCTGCCCTACCATCCACTCCTGATTTAAGGGGACAGAGCTTCCCAACAGCCCATGACACCACGGGCAGGCACAGGGGGCTGCGCTGAGGAGTTGGCCATACCTTGCCCAAGAGAGATGCTACCAGAAACAGTGCTAGGTCAGCACAGTCAGCCCCAGGGTGACCCAGGATGCCTATGTACATGCATAGGGAATGGGAGGCCTGCTTCCAAACCTTTCCCAGCCAGCCTCAGCTCTTTGGCCCGTGTTAGCATCTCCTGGCCCCTTACCCTCTCTGCAAGGCCAACCAGGTGCCAGACCCTGCTCTTAAGCTGTATGACGCTCTCCCAGCTCCTAAGGGTAAGATCTCCCAGGAGAAGTTACCAAAACTCCCAAACATACATAAGTAAGGACTGGAAGGAACTTGGGTTAATCAGGACCAGTCCCCCATCTTACAAGCAACTCTGTCTGATGAGTGGTTTCAGGCTGAAGCTCCAGAGGCTGGAGAGGCTGGTAGTGAAGAGCTCCTAGAGCTCCACCCTGAAGACAGAGACCCTCCTGCTTCTAGCTCAAAGGTATTCAGAGATATCCACTTGGTCTGTCTCAGAATCAAACCTCAGAAATCAGAAATCCTCTTGAATACCTGTCACAAATCTTTTCATTTCTAGTCTTTGTTTTGGGAGGGTGAATGATCCAAACCCTTAATCTCTTCACATCAGGATAGGCAGAACCAGCCCAAAAGCTTTTTCCATGTACCAAATTTGATCTGATCAAAACTTTTCTGAATGTTGTGACGTTTGGCCACACGTCTTTCAAATAGGGAAAACATCATCCAGGTTTCCTTGGCATGGCAATTAAGATGCCCAGGCCTGAGCCTCATTCTTTGTAACTGTGTATAACCTGTGAGTTTATCATCCTAATTCCTGTTACAGATACTGCTGTTGGTGTTACGTGTAGACAGCATGTTCCCATTTATCACATTTATAACCCACATTGAGTGACCTGGACAAAACAAACCATCTGGAAAGCAGAGAGTTAGTCACAGCCCATGTCCTCCACCTACCTGCATCTGCTCACTGCTGTGCTCATACTAACAAAATTATAGATAGGCAAACCAAAACCTGATCATGTAACTTGGTTCTTGGATTACTCAGGCCAATGTTTTCCACACCGGAGCAGCTGAAAATCACCCTGACAACCCCCTGCATCCCAGGGAAGCCTCCATCAGAAACAAACACTTCAAGACACATCAGCAAAAGCGAGGAGCACAGGTTAGCTGCTGGAGCATGGGCTCTTGTCTCCATGTGCCTCACCTGAAGCACAGCTCACTGGAACCTTGGGCTCCTACTCATTCATCCTGGACCAGGGTATTGAGCGGGAGAACATCAGCCATGGTGGTTCCTACCCAGATGGGGAAACACAGCCATACACCCAGAGTTGTCTTGTTCCAGCTGCCTCATTTCCTTATACTGAAAACTGTCCTGGCATGCTGAGGCAGGTGGGTTGTGAGGATTTCAGGTTGACCCAGTCAAACTTTATGGCAAATACAGCCTCTCTGCATGGGTAACACTCCAAAACCAAAAACCCACTTCCAAGCTCCATATACAAACAGAGCATCGTTTCAGCAGACCAGTGCTTTGAGAAGTTGCCTGTGCCTGCTTCGGGAGACCACTCCCTCTGCATACATCCTCGGGCAAGGCATGCTCCAGAGTAAAAGCAAATGCAACCTCCACTGCTCTGCTGCAGGTGAACAATAATTTGAGTGTCCTTAGAAAAATTACTCTGGGTGGCAGATTTAGTGTCTCCCTGCTTCCTGTGTGTGGATGGTAAAATCCCTAAATGCAAACCCCTCCCAACTCTTCCTCTCAGGAGTTTCTCAGCTCCTGTGTCACTAATTCAAAAGAAACACTAATGGCTTTGGCAGTGAAGCCTTTGCCTGTGATTAGCTGTGCTGGGCTGTGGCTTTCTCCTTTAAGTCTCCCAGCTCCACTTCTGCCATCTGACCGCACAACTTGCACTGGTGGCCACATTTTCAGACTGGGTATTTTCAAGAAATGTTTGACAGGGAAGCTGGGGCACTCAAAAGCTTGTGCAAGGTGAAGAGACACGAATCGGACCCATGCTGGAATTCAGTCAGAAAGAGAAATGTTTTTCTCGCCATTTGCTCTGCTACCAGTGCCGCAAGGCATGTGACACCATGTGTTTGTGCATGGGCACATCTACACACAACTGACATGAGTCACATCTGCTCCCTGTTTCCAGGGATTGTCTCTGACCATTGCAGATACAGAGGCATCTCAAAGCACTGTGTTTAATTCAAGGAGAGCAGAGGGGCTAGGCTTCTAGATTATAACATATTAATGCTGGAGCAATAATAAAATTTCAGTTCTTTGTTAGAAGTGTTGAGGAGCTGCACCACAAAGTGACGACCCAGTGCCAGCTGCGGGGAACGTTGGAACAACTGAGCAGAGAAAACACAAAACCTTCCATCTTTTCAGGTTTTTAGTATATGACAAACGACCTTACCACCCAAATAAACACAACCTGGAATATTGGCTTGAGCTGTTGGAACTCCACAGAAACTAAACTGGCAGCAGCGCTGAAGCAAAAAGGTTGTTCCTGCATTTTCATGACAGCACATACCTTGCTGCAAACAAGTGACAAAATACCTGCTGAGTCACTGGATGGTGCCTAACAGGTTTAACAGTGGAAAGCCAAATCCAACACAGAACAACTCCAGATTAGGTATTCTGGAAATACTCTGAGGTTTAAGTACTACAGACAGTAATTTTTCCAGCAAAACTTCATGTTCACGGCCAGTCATCTGTCCCATCACCAGGTGTCTGTGGTCACAGAATCTGCCCCTTTTGTAACAGTTCAGGCTAAGTCCAGCGGTGAGATCTGGAAGAAGACAGACAAATCTCTGCATCTGTCCAGCCAAAAAGGCACTGGCCAGAGCAGATGATGGTGTTTGCTTGCCTGCTCCAAACCCCCAGCACCAGCGTGGGCAGGCTCAGTGAATGAATCGTCAGGACGTCCCCTTGCATTGGACGGGCTCAAAGCAGCACCTGCCAGCACCGCTCAGGTCATTTTCTAGACAAGGCCATGAAAATGAAAATCTCAGTGAGATTACAAGTCTTTCAGCAGTGCTAATTAGTGCCTACTTATGCAATCGAGGATTTCCCCAAGCCCTCGGGGCTGCTGCCTGGAAGGGACGATGCAGGGACCTGTGCTGGGGGCAGCGGGGCACTAACTGCCCCTTCCCTACTGTTCCAACCAAAGAAATTCCTCCCCTCCTCCTCCTCCCCAGGGGCTGCTCCTGTTCAGCCCTGTGGCTGGCCACTGTCCAGGTGATGAGGAGAGCAGAGGGTGAGGACAGAGGACTCCAAGCCACAGGCAGAGGAGACCCAGCCTCCCAAGCACTGTTGTAAACAGGGGCTTTTTCAGAAAATTGCTGCAGCATGCTTTGAGCCACCCATTGCCTCTGGCACGCTGCTGGGGGAGGCTGCAAGCGTGACGCTTATGAGATACCAGCAGGAGACTATTGTAATCCAGTGTGTGTGTCAGCTCCAGAGAGAGTCAGGCTGACTCGAACAAACCATACATATTCTCCTTCAATAACCAGTCAGATTTTAGGACAGCAACAGCAAAACCTCAAGAAAAATCAGTTATAAACCCTCTGACATCTGGGCAGACATCCTTGCATCCTCCTGCAGAATAAATACCTGGACCTTGCTTAGAAAGAGACTTGGGTTTATAGCTAAGCCCTAACACAACAACCCCCCAGGGTTTAAGTGTGCCCCTGAGCAAGGTCCACACAGCAGGTCAGCAGAACCTCAAAGCTACTCACACCTGCTCCAGACAGAAGTAGGAATTAAGAGCCTCAATCATTTGTCAGCACCACTTGCCGCTCCTGCAGCTGAAGGTACTTGGGCAGTCGCAATGGAAGATGCTATATGTGTCCTTTCCTCACACAGGGCTTTGCTGCCTTAAAAGAAGCATGAGATGCTTGTGAAAAACCACTAAATAATTTTACAAAAAAAACCCAAAAAACAGAGGGGATAGAAAAAAAAAAAGGAAGAAAAAGCAGACAGGCTGCAAGGTACATTATGTCCTACCACAGCAGAAGAAAACAACCTAAAAGCATCTGTGCTGTTGGAGAGTGGCTAAAGTAACAAGGAGAAACACATACCAGTGGGACGAGCCGTGGAGACTCCAAGCCAACTAACATCTGTGCTGGGGAACTAATAAGCCAGTGCCTTGAATAATATAATGTTTTATGCTGGGGAACTAGGGAAGGAGGAATGCTGCTGCTTGTTTTTCCACACGGCCTCATATCACCCTGTGAAAGTAAAGCTCATGACAGTTGTTGGGCTTAACAATTTTGCCAGAAAAGAGGATATTTACATCCTTAAGAGCATCTGGCATATTTCTGTATTTCATCTTCCTTTCAAAGGATAATGCAGCTTCTAAAAATTCCCTCGAAGAGTCATTATATTATAGTGGGAGCAGAGTAAAATTACACAACTTCATTTGTCAGCCTCCAAGCACTTTTTGCAAAGAGGCCAGCATCACCATTTACATCTTACAGAAAGGCTGCTTTCCCAACAGCATCCAAGAAACCACGGTGGACACCAGTGCTGCCTGCAGCCTCACGAGTCCTCCTCCAGCACCCTGCGCACTGCATTGCCCCCAGGTCCCACACCGGCACAGGATGACACCCACGCTCTGGTCATCAGGCCTCCTTTGGTTGTGTCCTCAAACACAACTAATGATGCTCCTGCAGATTTTTGTAACTACTACAGAGAGCGGATAAATCAGCTAGCCGAGCAGACCCGTCCTTAAAGCAGTGCAGTAATGAGGACCGTCGCTGAAACTGGCTTGTAATACAGGGATTGTTGAGCAACCGTTTGTCTTGCTAGAGAAAAAACCCAGTATCAGGAGCGTTAAAACAGGGCTCCTCAGGCTTTTTTGATCAGATTTTTTTTTTTTGGGGGGGGGGGGAGGCGGATAAAGTGAAGTAGCCAATTTATTATTTTAAAAATTATTTTTTAAAGCTTACAAAATAAGTTAGTATTTAAATTGCATGGGAAACTGAGATTACTTTAGGACAGTAGAACATGCAGTACATAAAAAATATCAAAAAGTTAATCTGACATTTTACAACAAAATCCAGACAGACACACCCCTACACAATTCAGGCTGTCCCCTCTGCTGGGAAGTGGGAGCTTTGTCACCTCAGCACAGCGACACAAGCCAAACATGAGGTGGCCACCACACCTCAAACAAATGCCATCTTCAGGAGAGCTGACAAAAGGCACCAACAAAGCTCCACGCAGCTATCAGCCCTACCTCATCTCAGGGGTTTTTATGTGAAACAATGACAGATTTCATGCTGGAACACACATACACCCCAGTTACACTTTCCAGCTTTTACTGTCGTTCTGAAATTAATAATATAATTTCCAGATATGGAAAAAAGTCACTTGATCCTTCTCTGGCTGAGAAGAGCTTTGAATTGCAAAATCCTTCACTAGACCATAAAACCACTGTAGAGATTTGCTCTTCTGCAGAGCGTTGATTTCAGAGGGCTCATATCTGGGTATTAAAGTAGCAGAAACTTTTGGCAGGTGATCAGTCGGTAACCGAACTGCAAACCTCACAACATACTGATTTCTGATGAATAAGCAGCAGCTCACAATTAAAGACCAAAGCACCCTGTCCTTCCACACACAAGGTACAATACCTGTTACATGGCTCACTTGAAAAAATCTGAACCCGAGCTGCAAAGCACTGCTGTTCATCTCCTCCTCATCCCGCTCAGCAAGCTACTTCTTGCCAATGAGCACCCAACTTCGCTGTTGTGGGAAGCGGCATTTAACAAATTCAAAAATATAACAAAGGTACCTGATTATCCCCCTAAAACACATCAATTGCACAACCCACTGCCCATAGTTACCAGTTTCCTCCTGTTGGATCTCTGATGAAAGAGCGATGCACGCCCGGCACGCCCTGGGCAGCCACCGCCACTGCAGCCTCCCCGGTGAGCGCAGGTGCAATCCCAGTGCCAGGTCTGGCACGGGCACACTGCTCAGCTGAAGCCATAAGCTGCTTTAACCAAAAACCCTGGTTTTAAACGGGACTTTGCATTTGTCCTTGTTAAATTCCATTGTCTCCTGTTGACCCATTCCTCCAGCCCGTCAGGGTCCTTCTGGATGCCAGCTCCACTCCCAAGTTTACCAACTGGTTCTCCCCAACTTGGTGTCACCTCCAAATACGACGAGGGCGCCCTCGGTTGCCTCCTTCAGGCCTCTGACGAAATGTTTATCGCGACAGGTGCCAAGCCAGACACCCGTAGCACCTTGTTACTGCACAAGCAGCACACCCTCATGTCACTGTGCCTGCAGACCAGCCCGTTACCCGCCGAGGCCAACCATGACCCTGAGCCCCACACACCAGGCAGCTTTTTGCCCATCTGGTTGTCCATCCACCCAGGCCACAAGGTCCTAACTTTGACACAAAAATATGGTGGGAGCACACGGTGAAAGCCTTGTTGAGGTAAAACCCATGCACTGCTCTCCCCTCATTCAGTTGGTTTATCATAGAAGGCAATCATGCTGGTCAGGTATGGCTGACCCCGGTAAATTCACACATTCATGCAGCTGTTCCCAACCACTTCACTTTTATGTGTTCCTGGAGGACTTGCTGTGTGGCTTCCCAGGGGCAGAAGCGAGGCTGACGCCGTGCAGGTTCCTACCTTGCTCCCCAGGCCTTACATGAAGAGGGGTGCAACACCTGCTTTCCTTCAGTCACCAGGAATGTCCCTCATCTCCATCAAAGATGGTCACCAAAGAGGACCAAGGAGGCTTGCGAGGACATCAGCTGGTTCTCTCACATCCTGGATGGAGCCCATCAGGTCCTGTGAATTTGTATGGGTTGAGTTCTCCGAAGTAACTCCCACTTCAATCCTCATCCACTGCTGCTGGCTCTTCTCCTCACTGTACCTTTTCACTGCCTGGAAAACCCTGTTGGTCAAGACCAAGGCAACGAAGGCACTGGGTACTGTGTCTACTGCCACTGATCGCTCAGCAACAGGTCTCCATGTGCCTTGTTCAGCAAGTCACACCTAACTCTGGACAGATAAACTGAGGGGAAACTGTCTGCAACGTGTTATTTAAGAAACGGTCTGGAGGAATAAGCCAGATTCAGTCCTAGTAAAATGCAAACGTCAGATAGTAGCGGCTAAGGGGACCCGCCCTGGCGCTAAAAGCAGGAAAGAGCTACGTGTTCTCTACTTGCACATCCAGAGCCCTGCAAAGATGCTGGAAGTAACACCAGCAGGAAGAAGTCACAACAGAGCACCTCATGGAAGCAATGATGCAGCCCAGACCTCAGGACTTGGCAGTGACAGCTGCCTTCCCAGGCACCTTACAAACCCAACCGTGCTATTAGACCCTGCCCGATGTTGGCAGCATCACAAAGCTGGTTATCGTAACGAGGACTTGAATGATCTAAGTTGGTTGTTCCAAGAGGCAGATAAACAGGAGAGGTCTCGCTACCTTTTAATTACAAAAAGGATCAAGAAGTTAAGACAGCTGGTTCAGAGAGGCAGCTGGAGTAGCTAGGTGAGCAACTTCACTGTGCACCTTGCACGTCAGGAATCCACAAGACAAAAAAAAAGTGCCAAAACACACAGAATTCACAAGTTATTCTCCCTCCAGTTTCCCAGAAATACAAAAGGCTGAATGGATATTTTAAAAACAGTAATAGGGAGGAACAGAAATGCAGTACTCTACAAAATCTTGGCAATGTAGCCCTCAGAACGCCCAAAAGTCAGCTTTTCAAATGAGCAGGATCACCCTGTAAAGTAGAAGCATCGGTTCACATTGTCAGCACAGTACTTTATACATGCAACTAAGGCACTTGATTTATCTGTGAATAATAAAACTCAGCTTAAGACACAGAAGAGCTTAGTCTCACAAGGAAAGAGAGAGGACAAAATGCCTCTTACGGTGAGACAAGCAGCCAGCAGTTCAAGGACACAGCATTCTTCCGAGGGGCAGTGAAGGACAGGCAGATTTTACAGCTTGCAGAAATCATAGAGCACAGAGCACACGTGAACTTCTACTGTTGAAGTCACAGCAGGTGTTGCCTGAAAGTTACAGTAGGACTAAGAAAAGCATCAGAACGTTGTTTCACTTTCAAAGGTCAGCACCGCATTCGAGAGATTTCCCCACTCCTCAGAGGAGCGCCAGGGCGGGTGCCTGGACAAGAGGAACTGCATTTCTCTCATGCTGGCAGCAATCCCCACTTAGATGTATTACTTAGCTGACCATTAAGTGTTTATACATCACTTTCTGACTGCAAACTGCACACTAGTAATGATACTCAAATATAACTTGTTTTGTTTCATCTAGTTTGGCAAACTACAAAGAAATCAAGAATTTGTATAATATTCTAATTAACCTAATGGTTTAGATTGCAAGCATCCTTCCTGCTTTTCACACCAATTTATTCAGGACCACTATTTGTAAGTCACTGGGTTTTCCCCAGCTACCGACCACGCGGATTTTCCTGAATTCACAGAGCGGCGCACTCCGGAACAGCACTGACACACAGCCCCCTTCCACTGCTCATCGGTGGCTTTGTGGTGGGTCTTGTCCTTCGTTCCTCCCCTGCTTGTAAAAACAACTTTTAACTGTACACGGATCTTGGTAAAAGCAGCTCTTAAGCACCCCGAACGCCACACGTTCGCCTACCAATAGTGACATCTCCTGGCTGCCAATAAACCCCTTTCCTGTGCGTTTTGCATTTGGAGGGGGCGCAGGGCAGCCCCAGGCGCCCCGGGGAGGCCTGGTGGGCAGCGCAGGAGAGCCCCCCCACCGCACCCCGCTGTGCTGCTGCAGCGCCCTGTTTTCTTTCGAAAGCGTAAGCTATTCATATTACCAGAGTAAGTTCATTTTCTATATTTGCCATAAGAAATGTGAGATGCATTCAGAGGAGTATCTGTACCGAACTATTGCTCTTCAGCAGTCCGGTGCAAGTGAAATGAAAACTGCCTCTAGTATGAGTTAATTCATGCCTCAGAGACAAGGAACTAAGAGGTTTTACCATTGCCTCTGCTTGCATTTTTGGTGCCTGTACTTCACTGTACTAACTTCTTCCTCTCTACAATACTTCCAGGTCAGAAGCATTTATGAAGTGCTGTTACTACAAGTTAGTGAGTAACAAACACTGTGCACCTTAATACTGTTCACAAGACCCAGTTTAAAAAGTAGCTGAACACACCAGTATTTGCTTTCCAGCAGCAAGACTATGCACTTTGTTCTGCACACCACTTGCTGGCTGGCTCAGGAACATTACTAACTACACTACATGCATTAATGCAATTTAGCTTTTGTGTGGGACATCACCTGCCCTTTATATTCAATCCACAAAAGTCTCTCAGACTCTCCAAAATAACTGCAGCCTTAGAAGTCTAGTATAGCAAGCATAAAGCAAGCACAGCACAATACAGTGTTGTTTCGGGGTATTATGCCCTCCATGTAGTTCAATCCACTGTCTTTTCCGCATCTGCTGCTTCTCATTTAAAGCTCTTCACCTTACCAGCTAAAGGCTACTAAGACAGCCCTACCCCTCCTCATTCCCGCAGCCTATCTGCTGCACACAAGCGTTTCCGTGGTCAGAGCTCTACGAGACTATCCGAACACCGAGAACACTCACAAAGTTTTCTGGCCTTACAACACACACCACAGGGATGAAGACCTTGAACATACTTCTACTTGCTCCCGCGTAAAACCTGGAACCTGCTCCAAGGCTGCAGTTTCAGCTTCGCTTCCCAACAGACGCAGGCGAGCGGACAGCAAAGCCCTATTCACAAAGCTGCAAGCGCATTTGCCATTTGGGATGCTGTGAGCAACAGCCCGTTTTAACAATTTTAAGCCTTCAAATCTTGGCAAAGACTGCTGCTCTGCACTACCATACCCCCACAGCTCCAGCTTGACAGTCTTCCTAAATTCAGTTTGAGTGTTTCTTTTATCACGGTTTTGGTGCACGAGGGTAATCAACATCCAGAACATAGGCTACATCAAGTGAACAAATGAATTCCCTGTTTAGCAGACTCCCGAGTTTTTCCAGACAACAAACTTCTAATTTAAAGCACAACTAACTTTTGGCAGTGCTTGTCTCATGGTGACTTGACTGCAAGAAATCTTGTTTGGAATCAGCTCATTAAAGCTTTGTAATAACAAGATTATGTGGCAAGGCCAGTCAGCGATGGCGACAGCTGTGCCACAGCTGAAGCCTTGTCACACGAACTGGTGTCAGAAGGGTGTTAGCTAAGATTTGTTTGAATCCAGACTTGAACTTTATCCATGACTACTAACCACAAGGCCATGCATAAAGTCAGTTTTCCTTGGCATTAGTGGGCACTAACTCCTTTCAAACATATTTTGCTTTATTAAACCTTTCACAACAGCTCATCTCATCACAGCTCCCGCACTGGGCTAGCCAGGCTCGCCTCGGGCATTCATCCCGTCACCTCTAGCCTGACAGCCTGAACACCCAGCACTTCTGCAGGGCCACCCACACTAGTCGTTGCTCCAAGGGAGGGTGTGGAGGAGCCTGCCTTTTCCTGCAGAAGACAGCAGGTGCTGCCAGGGTGCGTTGCACAGCACGTCCTGCACCCTGCAAGACACCATGAATTTTCATTTTTCTAACAACGTAACAAAACCAGCTTTTATAGGAAGCTCATCCGCCTTGTGTGCCTCCAACGGCTCTGCAGCTTGACCACACGAGGTTAGTTTTAACCTGCCCCGTTGCAGATGCACAGTTCACAGGCAGCTGCCCAGTGCAACAGGCTGGAAACAGACTAAACAACTGGTCCTACTTCTTACTTCTCTCCTCTGCACAATCAAGGTCAATTTATAATTATCATCTGTGTCACTGGCCCTGCTGCCCCTGAACAGGCCATGTCACAAAACCAAAGTAGCTTTTAGAGGTGATGTAATACTTCTGGAAATTCTCCTCTTCACCTGTATCCATTAGTTCGCTTGTGAGCACTGATGCAGAAGAGTTGCTAGGTCAGAGAAAGAAAATGCATTAACCAGAGCAGGCACAAGGAACTACAGCGTACTTCCATGGAAGCAATTCTTCCCGATTCTGGACCACCCATAAAACTTCACCAACTGCAGAAAAAGGCATTTGCCTATAAGCAGGTCAATCCTTGTCATTCAGTGGAGCAGCAGGCTCAGTGGTGCAATACTCCACAGAGAGGTGAGTTGGTTTGTGCTTTGAAATAATGAACCAGACCCTCCTCTGTGCTCTAGAAGGAGCAGGAGGTCATTTGTGGATACATTTTAAGCACCCCAAATTTCTGAACTGTGAGTTTAAATGATTTGTGGACGGAAGTAACCACAAACATAAGCAACACATCTTTAAGCATTTATTCTGTCATGTAAAGTTGTGATCAACTCTCTCAGTTTGTCAGCTAAGCTGCTCTCCTGCAGCAAGGTGGCAATGTTGTAAATACACAAATCATCCGAGGTATATAGAAGGGGGCTACTTCTTTTGAGAAGATTTGAGAAGACTGACAAGGTCCCTATTGCACTTTGCAAGCTCTGCAGTAAGGACAGAAGTCCCACTTTCCACCGTTACCTTCAGGTACAACAACTAGAAAAGCAAATTACTGAAATACTTCAAGCTGTTTCAAATTCACAACCACTAAGACCACCATTACTGCCCCCCCCCCCAAAAAAAAAGTATTTTTCTAAATACTTACTTCAAGTCCAAAAAGTAGGATTGAAATGCCTACATTTAACAGCTCCTTAATATGCCATATACAAACACCAAGTGAAGATTTCCCTGTGCATTCTTTCCAGTAGATGCCTTAAAAACACATGCACTGCAGAATATACTTCTTTATCAAACAGAGCAGGTTCTATAGCAGTAGCTGGTGGTCGCCCTTCTGCTTAACTTGTTTATACCACGTTTACAATGTGGCTTAGCAGACAGGAGTAGGTTGCTCAGCATCAACCACCTCAAAGCTATTCTGCTTCCCATGAGGAAAAGCAAAGGTGTGGTGCTCTCCACCTTCCCTAGGCATTACAGAGTTACACATTAGAAGACCTATTTATCTAACCATCTTCATTTTCAGATCAATCTATCATGAGTGTAAAGTTGAAAAAAGGAAAAATGATGAAACCTAAAGATTTTTGCATCTCCAGAGATTCAGTCTCAACACACACGCTGTAATTTGTCTCTTTTCATTCCCAAGTCACACATTTAGTGACTTGACTCTGGAGAGCTCTACATATTTAAGAAAACATTTGCCACTGGCAGTAATTTCTTGCATTTGACTTGAAAAGCGCAATCCATCTCCCAAATATACTTCCACTGTAACTTTTTGTGGAACCTTCTACGCATTATCCATAAGCATCCCTTCATCAACCAGTAACTTTACTTAAGGGGGGAGCTACCCACTCTCTCAGAACAGTATCATACAAGCTAATCTAAAGGACACTAAAAATTTAAATTCCTCTGCTACGCACAGTACTAGCGGCACTTTTAGGTTTAATGCTTTGCTGGTGCAAAGGCAAGGGGAGCTTGTTCAAGCACTGTTTTCTCAGCAGACATCTACAGATTTATGGCAGAGCACTCTACAGTGAGCACAGCCTGGGAACAGAAAGAACTGTCAACCGGACCACTGACTACATACTTCAAGTCAAAACAAACATCAGCTTCTATCATCTATCATGATTTAAATTGGAAGGGCTTTGCTTTACTTCCAGGCTCGAAGAAAGGCTGTGCAGACACGCATATCTATCTTCTATAACCGGGTCCCATCGCTCCCTTCTCCCCACCCCCAAAAAATACATTACAGGTTTTGGAAGACAGTCAGAAAGAGGCCGTGTGCTTACCCCCGATAATGGTTAGATCATCTTTAATTCTAGCACCTGAAGTTATACAAGGGTTTGCTTAATAATCAAGTTTCAAAGAACTGTTGGACACATTCAGTAAGGTGACAACTGTGCAATACCACTCAGTATTTCAATATCAGGGACCATACTCTTGAATTGTTTAAACACAATCCACAGAACTCAAAATTAACAACCATCCACAGTTTAACTAAACAATCAGTTAAAAGTCTTACAGTTTAATAATTCACATAATGGTCAGTCTTTAGTAAGGGATAGTGAAGCTCATTAAAACACAACACTAGATTTTCCTCTATGGGTGCGTTGGGCAGGCACATAATCGGCCGTTCTTGGATATAACCGGAAGTAAGGAGAAGTTCACCACAGTTTGGCAAATCCCACATTTTGTCAGTTAAAAGTGAACTGTGAGAATTAAATACTCATCTTTACATATACACAAGTTTATGCTGTGAAAGCATATTTGCTTACAAACATATAAAAATACTTGTTAACTAGTTTGATAAGAAAATAATGTATAAAAGTATATAGCAAAAACATTTAATCATCTCTGACAATGGAAAGATCAAATTCATTTTTATATCACATGAAACAAAAACAGCTACAATTTTAGTTTTCCTTAATCCCTTACCCAGAAATACAAAGGAAGACACAATTTGTTTCCAAACAAATGATGTGAAATTTCTTAATAAGCTGAAACGCCTCAATCCAGAATGAGCTCAGGTATTTGGCCATATCCTAATAGTAGTAGTAATCATCCTGTAGCTGTTCTGGATTCATAAAATAAATACAGTAGACTGTTTTGGCCACTGAAATAAAACTGCAGCATAAATGAGAGATGAAAATTTTTGCTGACAATGAAATTCAGTGTAGGTTTTTCTTAAGGCTAGCTGAATACTCAAGTCTAATTTAACTGAGGGCAAAAAAAGCCAATCCACTCCTTTTTTTAAGGAGTATCCTCTATACTTCAATATAGGTCTTTGTAATAGCTAATGAAATGTCAAAAGTAAAAATAAATTAATTCACAAGAGACAACTTATGCATGACTTCAACACCTTGTCCTACACGGGTTTGTTTCATCTCCTTTGCGAATAAAACTCCACAAGGTGCAAGCTCTTAAGGGAGAGAAGGAAGGAACTGTGGTATTAAAAGAAGCAGCCTTAGTGTTTTGTTTTGAAGTCTGCCCCAGGATGACCGAGTCTTCTTCAAGAACTATTCTGCCAGCTTCTCGGACTAAGGCTATTCTGGTGACCACTTTTAGGACATGCACATATAAGGCTAGACCAATACCAGAAGTGATGTAAAATGATGGAAAGAAAAAAAAAATCTGGCAGTTGATAGCTTGTTTCTTGGGATTCTCAGAAAATAACACAATGGCAGCCTTTCTTGTCTTTTTCTTTCCGTGTTGGCTCTGGTGAAGGAGGGCACTCTTGTTCTTGAAATTTCCTGGAAACAGATATTTCAAATTCAATTCATAGAATCATTTTCAGTTCAGTAAAAATAAATACTGTATTTAAAAGTTACTGGTTTACACTCTTATAGAGGAAGGACTTACTTTTAACACCCAAACTACTGACTTAGTGATGTTTTTTTGGGTTGGTATTTCTGTTGTGATTTTGGTTTAGTTTTTGTTTGTTTCTTAAGAAACACATTTTTTTGCAGAAGGCAGATCCCAGATTTAGTTTTTCAGGTTTGCTTACCAGGCGATCAATAAAATCTGAGATTTAAGTGAAAAAATTATCTTTCAAATATATATTACATTCACATCAACATTCTTCCTAACACACAGGAGTATTCTACAATGGAGAGTACTGATCAAACTTTACGGGTAACAGCAGGAAGAATTTTCTCAGTGATTTCCCACTACATTTCGTACGTTTGCTGTAGCTATCCATTAAATTAGGGGCATTAATTATCTGGTCTCAAGTGATCATACCTTATAACTCTGACAAGTTCATGAAAAGCTTGGTCTACATTCAATCTGATTTTTGCTGAGGCTTCCATGTACGTTACTTTTAGTTGCCGCGCTAGCTGCTGACCTTCCTCTTGCGTCACCTGTAACACACATCAGTCATTAAGTTCAAGGCTTCTGCAGGCATACTCCTATCAGCAGACACTGCACATACACGTTAAGGATGTATTTCCCTTCAAACAATAATGCTTATCTGGCCACAAAATAGCTTCCACACTGTCCACGTAATGCAACTGAGGAACAAATCCATGCAATGAATGTTTTCAAGTGCAAGTGAAGACTTAAAAGTTTCTGCAATTGACAGAGACTGGCCCTCTGAGGCATTTCCCTCACTGCAGCTGCCTTGTCTTTGCTTCAGCTCCACGTAACGCCACCAAGTTTTCCTTCACAGGCAGACAAGAGTCCCTCACCCCTCAAAGCAAGGGCTTCAGCCAACATCTGCTGGACTACTAACAAACCTGCGAATACTATTGCTAAGTTCACCTTCTCTCTCTCCCAACTAAGTCTAGAGAAAAAGAAAAAAAATAATCAGATGACTACTTTTAAAACAAGAACTTCTGAATCTTTAGAGGAGTCGTTAAAAAAACCTGCTTATGACACAGCACAATATTGATACAGCCAGTTATAAATATAGCTTAATTACAAAAGATCTACAAAATCCATGAGACCTTCAGACTATACAGAGATACTGAAGAAACCTTGTCTACCTCTTGACTCCTTGGGACAGAGGAAAGGGAGATGAAGAGGAAATAATGAGCGTCAGAAGAAGTTGCTATAAAGTTTAAGTGATGAAGCAGAAGGCAGGAAGCTAGCGGACCATTATAGGAAGGAGGAATAAGTCAGTCACAGGGCAAACCCAAAAGGAGATCACTGCGTATTTTTGGATGAAGTAGAAAGCAGCGAGGTCAGACAACAGAAGGCCACCCTGAGCTGCGTCAGGCATGTGAGGCTTCAACAGAAAGGTCACCCACAGGGCCGGGGAGGAAAGGGCAGCTTTCAGCGATAAGAGGCAGTACACCAGCTCTTGCCAAGACAATGGCTTGTGGAAGAAGTGTCAAAGATTACACTGCTTTCACAGAGAGAAGTTAAACCATGTAGAGGACTGATGACGAGGACAAAGAGGAAAAGGACTTATTTCAAATTCAGTTTTGAAAAGGCACTCAGATATTCATTTACATTAAGAAGCTCTACAGAAATGGAAATAGATGGGAATAGAAAAGCAGCATCGGCAGAGTTCACCACAGTACAAGACACAGCAGCTGCACACACAGTTTGAGAGCCTTCACACACAGCACCTCAACATTTGATTCCTCTGACCTTAGCACCCCTGCTGGTATTACCTTCATACACTTACTGCTGAATTGAGGGCTGCTCTCCCTAAACCCTCATGAAGCTCTACAAGGAGCCCCCAGCACCTTGTGCCATTAGCTGGAGTAACTCAGGATGCATCTGCTGATCTCACTCACAGAAATGCTGTATTTCAGTGTTTTTACCACCAGCTGAAGCAAAAACACACCCTCAAAACCAATCCAACCTCAAGATCAACTACTAGAGCTGTATTTTTAACTGCAGGGCACAAAGTGAGAATGACTGGGACCCTTCAATCCTCCACTGCTGTCTGAAATCCGACTGTTATTCAAAAGTTTTTGCTCCGCTAGTTACAACAAATCCAGTTACACCCTCCTCTCTAGCCCCATACATTGAAACATCCTTATTCCAATTCTTATTAAGGCTGCTCTCTGAGAAACATTCACAGCTGTTTTCTGGCACATCAATGACATTGCAGAATCCCCCAAAGTTTGTATCAGGGCTTCCAGAACCTTCTATGCATCTCTGCCTCACTTAAACAAAAGTATGTTAAAGCACAGATACGGCAGGTTCTGCAAAACCACTTTACTTTTCTTCATCCCTGCACAGTCTACTGTAGCCCCAGGAAGTGAGAGGCTAAAGCCTAATAAAAATAATTGGGAAGGAATGTACAGTCCTGAGGAGAAACTGAATCCAGTCTCTAAACACATGTGGTTACTACTTTCTTCATTATTGTATCTAAAGCACATTAGAGCTATAAAACAAAACTAACACTGTAATAAAGTCAGACTGCATTTCCACAATATTCTGCATTTAAAATGTTATAGATGCAACAGTGAAGTCCTTACTCCATTTAGTAGACCATCTGGAATTGTTTAATTCCAAAATAATCCTTTTGACAATATACTTGTAGGATTGACAAGTAGCTTGTGGTCAATTTTAGTGACCTCAACAAAGTCAGTTTAAAAAAGTATCTTTAGTTTGGGGCATACTACATAAGCATTTGCAGTGCCCAAGCCGTAAATTAGAGGCCAGAACATACCAGTCCCATTTTCAAAACTGAGGGAATTGTACCAAGCACAAACATAGAAGTGCTTGAAAACAAAAATATGAACATTTGTTTTTTTATTCTCCCTTTTCAAGTACGACAACCCTGTATCTGACAGGTTTTTCAGTAAGCATGATGGGAGAGCTTATTAAACATCACCAGCAAAATAAAACTAAATCCTTTTTCTTCAAAGAACACTGTATTATATTTTGACAGATGTAAAGACAACCACAGATTTTCTGGTAGTAAATGTGCACGTAGATACGTGTGTGTTGGTTCTGCAGTGAAAAATATCTTAGTTTTGGTAAGTTCAAGGCTGAATACGAATGGGAATCACGGTGCTTATCCTTTCTTACAGGGTATTTTACCATTTGATTTTGGATATCATTCATTCACACTGTTCAGACATTTGGTAAAAGTTTCCCCAATTATAGATGATGTGAGCAAGTCAAACACAGGAAAGCTTATTCCCCCACTCCCCAACTTAACAATCTTCTCACTCAAGCAGTTTCCACTTGAGTTCCTGCACAAGCATCCTGCGAACATGTCACACACACACACCCTTCACTATCGTATCTGAGAACTGTCAGAAATACATTAATTTCTGAAGTTTCTACTCTTTTCTCCACCTAAAGCAGCTTACAAGGCTGCCTAACGTAACACCACATCTTTATTTTGCCTGGACACTTAGGCAAGACTACTTGTGTCAGCAGGTAACAGTTAAGCGCTTCCTCAAATTTGCCAGGAACCCCTTTCTTCTTCCTTGTGGTCACCCTGCAGTGGTCCCTGCACAGAAACATTGCCCACGTCTGCCAAGGGCTCCACCACTCCTAAAGAGCTCATCTGTCTGTCATCCTGATTTCCTGCCTCACCAGCCCACTCACGAGTGTTGCTCGTTCACATTTACAGCGGCCACCGTAATGCTTTCCCGTAAGGGCAGCTCACTACCCACTAATTCTATTTTGTCTGCGTTCTCATATAAGAAGCCACTTTGGTACACACAAACCGTGGTTAGGAAGCACTGACACGTACTCAGATGGACTGACTTGCTGTATTCAAATGCTGCATCAGATAGGTGCCTGGTTGCTAGTTCTCTATAAAGCTCAAAATCAGACAAGCCACGGGAAGACCCGAAGGTACGGCCCACCTGTGATAACACTGGCGCCACAGCATATGGCCATGAAATCTACCACCTCAAGAAATTATCGCACTTGTATGAATCTTAACTATCACAATAGTTAAGAAAAAGGGCAAAACAAAGCGTTAAATCTGCTTGGGCAGGCCACCACCCGGGTCCCTGTACCCACCCACCCCCTGGAATAAGCGACCTCAGCCCAAGCTAGCTGTGAAACAGTGACTCTGCAAAACCATCACATGAACTGCCTGCCTGCCAGCACCTGGGCTGACGCCAATCCCGGTCAAAGCGCAAGGCTGCTGGCCTGGCATCATCAGCTTTGCCCATCATCTGCCCATGCGTAAACTGGAGTTGCACGGAGCAATCTTGAAAACCTTGCTTTAAAGGCACGGATGATCTTAGCGCTTGGCCTCTCAGATGCAAAAGCAAAACGAAAGTTTCATGAAACCCAAGCCCTTTCCCATTGCAACCTGGATTTTCCTTGAAACCCTGCCATCTGGGGAATGATCAGACTTGACCCAGTTTAAGTTCGTAGTTACCTACAAAAAGTCATACATATCCTGCACTGACAAGTCTACTCCTCCATCACTAGTGGTTATTACTAAAACATCTGGTGCTCTACTGAACTGTCTTACTGTAGAAACACCCAGTGTTGAGTTGTACGGAATTAACTCACCTAAGAAAGATTGCTACGCTGCATTTACTTTAAGGAAAGAGCAATGAGACATGGTGTTTCAATTTTGGCTTCACAGTCACCAATCTGTGACTGCTTAGGGAATCTGGAAACACTGGTAACTTTATTCCTTCTCATGCAAGGATGTTCTAAAGATCAATGCTTGCTCATCCTCTAATAACTCATTTCTCTTTGTCAGCCTCACCTGTGGATATTGAGGACTTTGCCTCCCATACAACAAAGGGGACAAAATTACAAGCCGCCTGCTTAACTCCATTTGTCTACACAGTTACTACCCTAGCAAATCGCTACCTCAAACTTCCTTTCACCTCTCTCCTTCCAAAAACACCTGTGAGTTGACCTATAGCACATTACGGCCACCACTATTCTAGACTACACCTTTGGTGCGCCCCAACACCTCATCAGGACCACGCTATTGTTTGTGCGCCTCTGCTGTACAACTCAGTTCATGTATTTACTGAGAAACAGTCGCCACCACACAGGGATCATTAGTTACACATCGTTTGCTTCCAACTTCACAGTATCAAGATAGTACTCAGTACTGTGTTCAACTACAAAACAGTTACTTGTGTAAAGGTGTGGCCAGACCCTTGAGACACCCAACACTTTCCTACACATTTAATTAACTCTTTCTGGACCCAGCGAGATTTGTGTGTTCATTCTTAGTATCGTTTGCTGATCAGAGTGCGCTAAATTAACTTCATGTCAGCCTCCCAGAGGTAGTGTGTGCTCTCTATTTTTTCACTGGTTTGCCTCCTGCCTTTCAGGAAAGGAAGGAAGATACCTAGTATAAGTAGGTTTTGCTCTAAAAAACTCATGCCAGCTACATGAACTTTTAAAAATGCTACTTAAATTCTGAAGCTGAAAAACATACATTTGTGATTAAACGAGACAGCTAAGACAACTTCTTGTCAAACCGCCAGCTGAAGTGAGAGGACTGCACTGTGACTCTAGCTTGGCTGACCAGGTTTTTTGGTGTTAACAAGTAGGGCCTGACACACCAGCAGACCGAAAATGCAAAAATGGCACTTCTCACATTTTTGCCCCAGAATTACAGCCTGGGGACACCCCACAGCTCCTTCCCACCCCAGCACGCCTAACCAAGGTGAGGAGGCACTCCTGCCTTTGCCATCGCAGCCGCCTGCGCAGCAAGCCTGTAGCCAGAGCAGGGTGACCCTGCTTCTCAGGCTGAAGTTTTCCCATACTTGGGAGACATGGTGGCAGGATTAATTCTGAGCCAGATCAGCAAGCTGGTCCACCTCACTGACTGGATGCCTGCATCGAAAGTTCACATGACAGAGCAGAAACAACCCCACCTATGCAGTGGAGACTGGGGCTGTGTTTAACATGCAGCTGATAACATCTAACTGCTTGCTGCTGCCAAAAGGCGAGGTCTCACTTTCTTCCCCCCACCCCAACTCCTCCCTGCTCTGCTCAGAGCCACAGTCCCACCCCTTCCCATGCTTCGGGCTCTGGCACTTGAATCTTTCTGCAAGCTGATTTAACTCACACAGGTCCCAGAAAGTTATTCCAGCTCGTCTGTTTTCCTCCCCGTCTAGAGAGATGATTCAACTCACAAAGAGCTTCAAGCGAGGGCTAGGGCCAGCAAAGGAAAAAGCAGGAATGTGAAGTCAAGAGGGAGGGGAGCCTCTCCCTTCTGGGGACCAATTACATCAGCTCAGCATCCCCAAGCCATTCCTTCAGCCTGACATAAGGCCAACTGAAACACACCATGTGAAAGGAATGGGGCAGGGAAGAGTTAAAAATACATAAGTAGCTGTTCCAGCAAACCCAAAGTACTTTTTCAGCTACAGATGTCTAAGCCCCAGCTTATGATGGAAGTCATACAAATCCATCAGTTTGCATGTAAATTGTGTGAGGGATAGTACCAAAAGTCATGCCTGTCAGCATCTAATCAATTATAGTAATTAAGATAGCCATAAAAAGCTACAGGAGTTTTTGGGGACATATGCTTTCTTGTGTTCAAATATAGGCAGCAGAACTGTGAAGTTAAGCAATTTGAAAACAGCTACTTTGAGCTTGAATGTGTCTGAGCCTGTTATCACCTGAAAAAGCAGCTAGGAATCAGGTAGGGAGGGACCAGCAGGAGAACAGGTGACTAGCACCTCTTTCTTCCTTTAAGGGAGAAAAATGCAGTAGAACAACACTAGGAGGTGGAAGACCAAGAACAAAGTTCTTAACTGTTCCTAGAAATGCATCTTCAGGATTACCAATGACATTTGCAGGTATCCTCCGAGACCTGGGGCTGACAGCAATTGTGTTATTTCCCTCCCAAAGCATCTGGCTGTTTGTCCTTCAGCAATTACCATCTGCAGAACAGTTCAGTTTCACCTACATGGTTTCCATGCCAACATTTGTGTATGAGATGAAGTACATTATGTTCCAGGACCTGCAGGGCTAAATTCGGGAATGGTAATAATGAAAGCACAATGGTAAGTGAAGAGTGGAAGTGTTTTGCTTCTGTCTCGGGGACAGGCTGACAGCTCTGTGCATGTGTCAGTACATGAAGTTACCTCCAATGAGTTTGTGAGCCAATTCTGCGGAAACTTCTTTCAAGACAGCATCTTTCAGCACAGGTTCTAATTTTGTCATGATCTTTCTACACAGGTTCTTGGGTAAAGATGTTGTGACAATCATGGGAGCATACTCACCGGGAACTTTTTTTTTAATACTCAAGGTTTTATGTAGTATTCAAGAAATTCAACAACGTACTAACCTACTGAAGTCTATAACATTTTGTGTTTTCAGTCTAGTTTTTTCTTGTTCTAGCCATTGGTTTTTGACAGAGGGAAGACTTTATTTAGCAAAGCACAAAACCTATGTAAGCACTTGCAGACAGAAGTTAAGTCATGTCCTGGTACACAAATCTGAGAATAGCTTATTGTTTAAAGCTGTGTTTTGCTTGTGAAACTCTTAAAATAATTACAGAAATTTTAGTAATATTTAGTTTACTGTCAGACAAAAAAAAAAATCAATCATATTTGCTACCAAGCTTTAAGAGGCATCTTACTGTCTCAGGAGAAAATACTAAGCTTCCAACAAAATTAGTTGCTGAAGAAAAATACAAGTTTGATGCCTGTTCCTTTCCTGCTGCTATAGTAAGATAATTTTCATTTCAGCTCAAATCAGTTTGATTCATGAAAAATCAAAGGTGAATAGGGAAAACAAATTTAAGACCCCTCCTTAAATCATTCTAAACTAAGTGTTTTAAAGCTTTCTTAGAACTAAAGCAGAGGTTGAAATCTACTAGTTTCAAAACTTTTATTTTAACATCTATAAATACAACAGTAACTGTGCTGCTGTACTTCGAACTTTTAAAGTTTTAAGTCAGTTATGCAGAAGACTAGTGGTCAAATAGACAACAAATGGCTACTCATTTATACACAGCAGCAGGGAACGGTAAAAGCAAGAGCACTGAAGTCTCAGGATCGTTAGAGCTAGTGCTGGAATGCACTGTGCTTGGCACAGCGTGCTGTGGTGAGGAACAGAACGGAGGAACTGGACACGTTCATGCCTGAGTAATCAAGTCATGACAGAAAGCTCTCAGCTCTGTATGCGAATAGATTTGGTCTCAACATAACCCCACTGAGTCAGACAGAAGATGTGCCATATGTGGAATGCCATCATGCTTCTAAGATTCTTCAAGGACAGAAACTTAGTGTAGTCCTGTTTCTTGCATTGGAATTACTTAGTATGGTATGTTATTCTTTTCATTTGTTTCTTGTTCCCAGTCTATTTTTGGGAAGAAAACCATTAAGTTTCTAGAAGAAAGTGAGTAGTAACTAACAGCAAGTGAATTACCTGTCTTTGGTGGTCCAGATCTGCTTTATTACCAACTAGAATCATAGGAAACTCATCGCGATCTTTCACTCTTAGAATCTGTCGTTGAAACTTATAGATTTCTTCAAAACTGTAAAAGAGTAACAGTAGAGCATCAGTGTACTAATTCATAGATTCCCAGGTTCTGCAGAAGTTCATAAACAACGAGTCACCTATTTGGGCTTGCCCTGTCGTGCCACACAAGCGCAGACAGCTGCGGGCACCCCACCAGGGTCCACTAGCACAGCATGACCAGTTAGAGAATCATTCAACACAAACTAAAAAAATCCTCAAGTCACAGCACGAGCTATGCGCAGGACTTCAGGGGTGCTGCAGGGCGAGCAGAACACTTACTGTGTCTCAACCTAGAGGAACCTGGCTGCCAATGTGTTGCAGAGAATCAAGCGACCAGAGTCCATCCTACAAACACTAACTTTGGAGTTCAGCTCTAGCTAGAACATTTAAACTACAGCCTGGAGACCCTAGTGATCAATATTTCAGCTGGCAACCACCATGACTACTTCTAGGAATTTTGGGGGAAGCTGTAAAGCTGGAATATTTTACTTCTTGAAAAACAGAAAAATGGTAGGGCTAAGTGATCAGAATTCTTTCCAGTTACCAACTAAGTTAAACCAGGTACTGATGCTGCTCAAGCAGTAAGGAATACGGCAGCTGTGCTCCAGTGAAGGCAAGCAAAGCAGAAAGCTCCAAGGGCCACCTATTTGTCCTGGTTTCAGCTGGGATTGAGTTAATTTTCTTCTCAGTACCTAGTGCAGTGCTGTGTTTTGGATTTGGTGTAAGAACAATGCTAGTAGCACACTCAGTGTTTTCAGTTGTTGCTGGGTGATGTTTATACTCAGTCAAGGACTTTTTGGTTTCTCAGGCCCTGCCAGCCAGAGGGCTGGAGGGGCATGGGAAGTTGGGAGGGGACACAGCCAGGACAGGTGACCCAAGCTAGCCAAAGAGGTATTCCATACCGTATGACAGCATGCTGAGCATATAAACTGGGGGGGAAGGAGGAGGAAAGGGGGGACATCTGGCATTATGGCATTTGTCCTCCCAAGTAACCCATGTGTGAGCAGCCCTGCTTCCCTGGGATGGCTGAACACCTGCCTGCTGTGGGTAGTAGGAAATTAATTCCTTGCTTTGCTTGTGTGTGCAGCATTTGCTTTACCTATTTAATTGTTCTTATCTCAACCCTTAAGTTTTACATTCCTTTCCCATTCTCCTCCCCATCCCTCTGGGTGAGAGGGGAGTGAACAAGGGGCTGTGTGGTACTTAGTTACCAGCCAGGGTTAAACCACGACACTATTAAACAGTTAATTCTCGCCTAAACAAAGTCTTTTGGAGGAAAAAAAATAGAATCACTCCTTTCAAGTAAACACTGTTAAAGCTACACAAATCACTATACAAGGAGCTTCAGATGCTTGCAGACAATCATATATCCTTTGAAGCACAGACTTCCCAAGCACTATATTTCATTCCAGGCATATAGTCTGAAGCCATTTACACCTAGATCTGCAAACCAAAGTTTAAAAGCAAGATGACCATCAGTAAAAGTTGCATTTTGGAAAAAAAAAAAAAAAAAAAAAAGATGTAGTCAGACATTACAATGCCAACCCACTTCATCTGTGTAAAGCAATCACAAGAAGAAAGGTGAATTGGAAGGAAGGTAAGCCATGACGTACAGCTGGACCTCCGTTGAGATACCCCGTTTTAATACTCTGCTCAGAGGCCTGTGCCAGCTAGAGGAAGAGAGCTGGAAGTTACCAATGAAGGCATCTAGGTTTCTTCTTGTTTCAGAATTAATTTCCTCCACAGAAGCAGGACAGACACTTCATTGACAGGCAAGTCAAGTCTTGAATCAAATGGCTATCAGAACAAAAATGAAAACTCTGCTCTTCAGAAGTCTTTGAAGGATTTCAGAGAGGAGAGCAATATGCAGTTTTAATGTGTCAAGACCTGCTTCAAATCAAGGCAGACCCTTAGCCAGAGGGGCTAACAAAAATTTAGGTTGGGTCCCCCCCCCCCCCCCCCGACAAATCAAGGAGTTCACATGAATACTTCAAACAACCTACAGTCACCTATAGCAAAAATATTTACGTTAACACAAATTCTCAGTATGCCTTAAATCCAGACACAGATCTCTGACAGAAGTGCAAGAGTCTCTTCTGGACAGATGAATGCATACATTTAGCAGCATCTTAAGTGTTAAGGTACAAATCCAATGGAAACACGCTCAGGCTCCATAGAATATTGGTCTTAATTCTCATTATAGAGCAGTTAATAAGATCAGAAGTAATTTTAATTAGAGCCTAGACCGAATCTTTAAGGCAGGGGGGGAAACAGACAGGGGTTTTTTTTTACCATTTTATTGCTCTTCTGTTCCAAGTGGAAACAAGTGGAAGAACATATCCCTGAGCACTTCTTTACTACTACATATCTGAGAAGCTCCATGGAGCAAGACCACAGCCAAAATATTAACTGATTGTCTGTATACATGGCAGTTTCCTACTCTTACAATGATCACGAGCTACCTGACCAAGCTTGTGAGCTTCTAAAAAGATTGTTTGATCTCAACTCTGCGGTTGATCAGTTATGCAGGTTCCAGTCAATTCAGGGCGTACGCAGTGAGCACCGCCTGCAAAAAAGTATAGAGACATACCCTGAACTGGATACACCCGTCCAAAAATCCAGAGCCAGCTGCTTGACACCAACTAGCACACGGCAAGGGGGTATTTCTAAGAACCGATCAGACATCACAGCATGTTGCCCTTAGTTTAAGTTTCTGTCGCTTCCAGGGAGCTAGTATTCTGGACTGTAATGAAGTGCTTGAATACAGTTGTCATTTTTTGGTGTACGCTTTCAAGCCATCCACTGCAAGAGACAGGCGCTTTCAGTAAGTGATTGGTTTAACAAGGGTTTTCATTAGCACTGAAAGAGCGTCAAACCACAGAATCTAAGAGTGATTGCACACTTAACGTTCTTGTTTGAGACTACTTCAGTAAAGGATAAACAGCAATTTAAGATTAATTACAACTTGTTTCAGTAACTTTCCATCACTTACCTTCCTCTATCAGTGACTGAGAAAACAAGCAGAAAACCCTCCCCTGTCCTCATGTACTGTTCACGCATGGCTCCAAATTCTTCTTGTCCTGCTGTATCCAGAACTGAACATAAGCAAAACATTGATTAAGTACAGTTCATGTTCTTAGGAGTACAGACTGAGAAAAAAGAGAACCCTTCCTAACAGGATATTGTGAGAGCCCCACCTGTACATGGTAACTAAGCAGAAGTCACTTTTCACAGATACTACTGGATTTTTGCTAAGATTCCCAACGAGTTCTTAGACTGAAGAACTCAAGACCTACCAAACAAACTGAACAACAAAGTTTGGTGGACTTCTGCTACTTCACAACCAGCTGAAACAGCTGGAAAATGCTTAGGGAGACATAGGGATGGGGGTTGGGAGGGCCGCTGGTTTGCTCTTGAAGAAGTCACTGACAAGGGAGAACTGAAACTTAAAGCAAAGCATTTATATTGCACTTGGGAGAGGCAGCACGCAACAGCCAAGTGATGGGTTTTTCATTCCACCTTGTCACCCAGGTAGCTGCCAGGAGTTATCTAGATTCTCCCAGTTCTGTAGGCAACTTAGGCTTCCAGAATAATTCTTAAAAAAACATGCAATTCAGAACAACACACACATACATAAAGCGTAAGCAGTTCAAATCCTGGGTATCTCATTAAAAAGACAAAGGTAGGTAGCTTTCATCAGTTGCACACTTCCATAAAAGCCACACGCTGCACCGTTGCTTACCCGCGTCACGTTTTGTGCACACAGATACAAACAGACACGAACAGCTACGGGCTGCCAGCACCCTGCTTCAGCCAGGCTACTCACTGTCCAAGCGCGCAGCTCTTTCATCTATCACACATTGCTTGGTGTAGGAGTCTTCAATCGTTGGATCATAATCCGTAACAAAATAGGACTGTGGAAAATAAAACAAGTTTGTGTAAGGCAAGCACGATGCAGGACACTCATCGAGCAAGATGCTAGAACCGTACACCTGACAGCTTAGGGAAGATGAGCAGGTTCTACCCGTGTACAACCACGTGCTACTTAATCCAAAAAGCAGGTAACTGCTTTCCTGTTCCTAGTAAATGCTTGTAAACTGTAGAAATTACTAGCCGAGCCACTGAGTTTACTGGAATTCCCCCAGAATTTCTAGCATTTTCTAGAGATTTCTGGTAACTCCTACGATTTCCCAGAAGGAATCCCTAGAAAACTTTTGGGTTCACTGATTTTTAAGGTCTCTAGTAACTTTAAGTTTCTCTGAATTTTGGGTAGGGATCAGAAGTTTCCAGGATTTCCTTCCCCACTCCCAGAGCCAGTAATTTTAGGAAGTGCCAGGATTTTCCCAGCTGTTGCTAGAATTCTTTAGCAGCTTTATAACAGTTTCTAGCTACGACTCCACACAGCACAAGTGGCACTTCATTTGAAAGTTGAATAGAACTTTAGTGGATCATCCTTGTTCCCAGGATTTCTCTCCTGGTTTTAATGACTTTAAGCACACACACCAGAAAGACAGCTACCTGAAAGTAGTACAAGCCACCAAACGCCTGGTGTCACCCACTGCTTAATAAGCACAAGGCTCCACCAGATCCTGCCAGTCTGCCACAACCCAAGCTGCAGAGCAAAGCGCATCCTGGTACATCTTTCTAGAGACTCTGTGACCTGGTATCAAACTCTAGGCTAGCACTACTGCCTGCAGGCAACAAGCTCAGGTTTCCAACAGTGGATTTGTAGCTTGCACGCAGTCACAGCAAAGTTATCTTCACTCAAAGCTAAAGCACACTGGCACAACAAATGTGAACTCCTATCACATTCCTCCCCCTCCGTGCTCAACGGAGCAGGCACTCGGGATGTGTACTACCTTGACTGTTCAGAAACCAAGCACACGGGGCATGTACACACCCAGATGAATGCCACAGTAACGGAAGGAGTACCACCCGCGTATGTGAGTCAGTTCTGTAAGCCAGCAGAGAAACAGGAGTGCTTTAAAACTAAATATTGGCTCCTAGGAATCAAAAAGGGAGGAGTGCTGTTCTTGCATTAACAAGATATCACCAAAAATAGGGCGCATCTCCTTATTCATGTCAAAATTAATAGCTGTCACTGAAGCGTCTTTCTGATCACAGAAATTCAAAAATACCAAAAGACACCAATCTGTTCCTGCAAGCTTACCAAAGTCAAGTTAACAGATGGCATGGTTCGGAAAACAAACGAAAAAAAACCCATGAACACTAGCCCACTAGAATTCTCCAGACACATCACTGTTGGTGCAGAATGCAGTTAACTCTGCTCTTGCAGGTACAGCCATATTAATATGGCTGTGTTTGTTCACGGCCAGTTTCAAGACGGAGCTGCCCAGGAGAGCTGGCTCAGTCCTTTGTCCTGCCTGCACCAGGTTTCTGGGTTAACAGCATGGACCTGGACTCCCCAGCAGAGCTCCTCGACCAGGCTGCAGCTGCCTTGCTGGGAGGAACACATCGCCAGTTTAACACACTTTACCAGCTGTGTATACTATATATAGCCTATGCTCATATACCATAACCTCACCATCATGCAACTGGCTGCAGGAAGAGCATGTGCAGGTTGCTGTTGATCTATTAATTTCGAGCTGGCACCATACTGAGAAACTGCTGACCCCTAGATCGGAGACACTGATCAGCTCTGCCTATCTCCTTTGCATTTTAAGTAGACATCAGTAAACTGTCCGCTCAGGATACACCTACACAGTAGTCTCAGTCATTCTGCATCAACAGCACCACTGTGTAACCAGCTGTCTAAAGGCAGCAGTAACTAAACAACCATGTTCCT
The DNA here is from genome assembly GCF_023634085.1 of Falco cherrug. NCBI lineage: Eukaryota > Metazoa > Chordata > Aves > Falconiformes > Falconidae > Falco > Falco cherrug. The sequence continues at coordinate 30,907,822 of NC_073706.1, forward strand.
CTGTGAGAAGGACAGAACCCTAGCTATCTCTCCCACCAGAGATTACTGCGGCACGTGAGCTGCTGTAATTCACTCCTTTCTCACAGTGTTTCAGAATGTAAGTCAAGTCGGACATTCCTGGTTAAGAAATGGTCTCCTCCCTCGTTCAGAACATTCATGCACGCTAAGCAACCAGCCCCCTCCAACCCTTTCCAAAACCCCACCCACACAGGACAGGAACCCAAACCAACACACTCCCCCCAAAATTCAAACAAACCAACCGGCATGGGATCCTAAACACAGCAACAAACTTCCAAGTTTTCCAGCAGAAGAGTGCTTATTCGCAGGCAGCAGAACATCTCGCCACAGAGCAAGCCCCAAGATGATGCTATTCCAACTACAAGTTGTCCCTTTACCTTGCTTCTCTGAAGATTTAGAAGGAAAAAAACACTGGCTCCAAAACTGTCCTTGTTTTTTTCTTTTACTTGTATCCATGACTCAAGAAGTGCTATCCAGAAGCTTAAGAACAGACTTTGAGGCATGAATTAATAAACTATGAACTGCGTCCCAACTCTTCTGTGGTTTTTAACAGACTTTGAAAGATGGAAAAGAAATTCACTTAGATCAACATACAAGACCGTAAATAAAGCCATTTACAGAATCTGACTTTAGAGGGGACAATCACAAGGAATAGAATTTAGGTCCTATGTTTCATTAAGGAAACAAAGTGGTATTTATAAAGAACCATGAGGTGACTAAAACATGGTGTCACTACCAGTGTATCTAGAAATTCAGGACTCTGACTAGAAGGTAAAGCACACAGTTTGTCTGAAGTTACTCCCTATCTGTCTCCAGCTTCAACTCCCATTCCTCCATCCCACAGAATTCAGTTAGTCTGACCCTTTACATTGACAAAGCAGTAAAGTCAGTCAAGTTTTAAATAAAAGGGATAATTTGGAATCAATTTATTTCTCTCTCATGAATCAGTATTAGAAGACCACCTAAAGCAGCAGGTTTATCTCTAACAAGAGCAGTATTTTTCACTGACAGAGGTCAGAAAAAGAAAACCATAATAACCTCAGAGGAATTCTTCATTATTTTCCTCATTGTCTGTCCAAGGGCCAAGAACTGCAGCGTGTTCTGTCACCTCTAGGTCATTACTGTGATTCCCTCCACCCTTTCTGGTTTGTTTTTCCTTTGGTTTTGTGGTGTTGTTTTTTTTCTAAAAAGGAAACTACACACAAAGTGAGTGTGCCATACTACATACAGAGATGGAACACTGTTCCTCCTGCAAAAAAGGGAACAGGACTAAGTTGGCCTGATCCAGCATCGGCTGCATCTCAGATTCAGAATGATGCCAGAGCTCCCCCATTTTACAAGTCTCTTACAAGCAGTTTCTTCCCTCCCATGGAGCTGTGCTGCCAAATCTGCTGTCACAGCCACCACAGGAGAGGTTCGCAAGGCAATGAGCACTGTGGTTTACCTCCAGGCACTGGACAAACTCACATGCCTGAAATAGCTGCTGTTTTGAAGGAGCCTTCCCAAATTGCACCAGGACTGTTTGCCAGAGGGAGCATGTCAGCCGCTGCTTGCAGGCCTCATTCAGTCAGGGTTCATTTACAAAAATTAGATGTAGCAGACCCAGTCTGCTACACAACGTGAGCAGAAACAGACCTTGCTGCTGCTGCTGCACAGTGTTTGAAGAATTAAGGGATGGCAGAGAATATCCTGAAGCACCCCGTGAGGCTGTACCTTTACTTCTAAATGCCAACCTGCCACAGTGGGCAGGTGCCTGCACACCCAGCAAGCCCAAGACCATACCCTGACCTCAATAACTTCGTAGAAGCCAAGGAAGAATTGCTTCAAAGATCAACAGGAGTGCAATCCCAGCAGATGCAAAGCCCTGCCAGCCTAGTGGGTTTAAACTGACGCTGAGTCCAGACAAACCAGAGGAGCACGCCCTCCCCCCAGTGTTCAAATACCCAGGTCTTGCCTGCTGCTGTCTCCTTTACGAAAACTGTATGTGCAAGTCCCAACACTGAAAGGCAGTTGCCCTGCTGAACGACAAGAACACCAGAAAGCTACAGCAGGTGTCTCGGGTGCCAGCTGGCACACACCACACTGGAGCACTCTCTAGGGTGACCCATTACAACCAGGTTGTCACATGTGCTCTTCCAGGAGTTTCTATGGCAGATCGGGAAGAGCCAAGCCTCATTCAGCTGGCTCCACCACAGCTGGCCTCTGCCTGCAGGAAATAATTAGAAGAAACTAAATTTCATCTCTTAAGACAGTAACTTGAACACGTCCTTCTGTTACAACACTCCCTTAATCACTAGCAAAAATCAAGGCTTTCCACCCACCTCCTAGAAGGGAAACAAGAAGCCGAGCCCAGTAGTCTCATCAACCATCCAATTTAATATTATGCAACAAGTTTTCTAGGTTTCCTCTTTCTAAGAGTGCTGAGGCAATCAAGTCCAGAGATGGGAAAGCCTGCCAAGGACACAAGCTGTTTTGCAGAGGAAAACAAAAACAAACAAAAAAACCCACCTCATCCCCACTTATCTATATCACTGGCAGCTGGGCAACCCACCACCAAAATCCCTTCCTATAGGCACGCTTGTAATCTGGAAACTTATTTCAAACACAGCCTCCTGACCTTCACAGGAGCGTCTACTTGCAGTGCTCGGGAACAATGACACAACTATACCAAGTATTGCTCTAGCAGCCTTAAATATTACCTACTATTTAAGGTAATAGTAATCCCTAAATCATTGTTTCAATCACTCAAGTCTTCTGGCAAGGGGAACATGTGAAAACCTCCTTTCAGTTTATCATCTTCCCCCTCTGTTATGCTGCCTTTAATATACATAAGGGAATTCCTTCATTAGCTGGGCTTGCTTACAAGCTCAAGAGTCCCGCTCCATATATTAATAAAAATAACTATGGAAATAGAGATCTTACACTGAAAAACTGAGAACCCCAGTGCAGTTTCACAGCTCTCATGCAGTTTTTCTTATTTACTCTTTGGAAGGTCACCAACGTCTGCAAGCTGGAAAGCCACTGGATTGCTTTCCTTTGCATCAACATTTAACTTTTAATGTGAGAGAAAAGTCCGAAACTATCAACAGGGAGCTGCTACACGCTGCAGCCCAGAGGCTGGTTGCAAAACATGCTTCCTTTTATCTTACACAAAGTTTGAAGGACGTGCAACAAAACGCAGCCCAGCACAGTGAAAGCGCACCACTACGAGTAAGTTAAAGGAGTGGTACATGCCAAAATTCATTCTCGCTTTGTCTATAATCTCCATTTGTATTTACTAAATACACTTAATGTTTCAAAGAGCCACTAGTTGCCTATTTAAATTTTTTCCACATTTAAATTTTCAGTTTCAACCCAGTGAAGGGAAGGAAATGGAAGGGTTTCCACCCTCCAGCTGGAGTTACAGACCAGCTCCAGATTTAAATACCATCTACAATTTCAGCATTGCAAATAGCCCAAAAATCCTTCCTAGCTCGAATTTTTAAGTTAGAACTTAAAACAAACACGTTGGTAGATGCTACACACCAAAGCTTCAGCTTTAGACTTGAGTACATTCCCAAATACCTGAAATACATGATCCCAAGACACCTCTCCTAGGCTTTAAGCACTACTTAACAGAGTATTTCTTTTGGCAGTTTCTTCTTAGACTACCTCTAACACCATCATTTCTTTTCCTCATTTCATCTCCACTTCAAGAACATCAGTCTGTTCCTGTCCCACTCAGCAGATGCAAAGTCCAATTCACGATCTGTGGTGGCACATCTTCATCATGGGTATAGAACGAACAACAGTACCTGCTACAGCCCCATCATGCACCGCAGTGAACAGATCAGAAACGCTTAACCCAGAAAAAGATGGAAACCTGACCAAGTTCTCTCTTGCAAACAGCTTTCTTCATGTTTCTGGCATTTGTTCCAAGTCACAAAGTCAGTGCAGTCCTGGTCTTACAACAGTGTAGTGCCCTGGCCAGTTAGTAGGACTGCAAGTGGACACCTTTCTGTTTGAGGTATTTGGCTACACTGTAAAAGCTTTCTCAGACCAGGAATTCAGACCTAAACTGCTGACTGCAGACATCTGTTCTTAACTTTCACTGTGTCCCCACCCATGGAAATCTTACAGCCTCTGCCTTCAGCTCTTGTGCAAGAGCGACACAGCAGTCAAGTCCATAGTAAGGTGACCGCAGGGTCACACCATGCCCTCCCCTCCAGGCTGCAGGAGGGCAGAGATCCCTTCAAGGAGTTTTCATCTACATTCCCATCCCTGTCCCTAGGGGAGCACAAACAGGTTCGATGTCACCAAGACATGTTCCTGGAGGATGGGTGGCAGTAACCTGCCACCTGACTCAAGCACTACGGCTGGCTCTGGTCCAGAGCTAGCTCACCGAGCAGAACTGGTAAGCTAGCAAAGCAGCTGCTAGAACCTCAGCACCCGAAAAGGTTACCTGAAGAACCTCCTTTCACAAGACAAAGGAGGCTCCTCAAATCACTTTCGAAAGATTTGAGCTGGCTGGCTAGAAAACAAGGAAAACTTGCAGGAAAAAACCCGAACTGACTTCTGGAAGCAAACGTAAACCCAGGCTGCATTCCAGGATAAAGGAACAGACACAGCAAAACATACAAATTTAGTATTTTGCAGAGCCTCACGCACTCAGGTCACAGAAAAGAGATAGACAAAAAAAAGCGCACACCACTGATCTCAGAGTCTTTGACAAGCTTGTTACTTACCATATACCTCCCCAAGCACAGGTGGCTCAGTAGGACCTGGCTTTTCCAGGCAGGTCTAACGGGGAGAACAGGAGATGGATGCTGATGGGGTTGCCAAGAGGGTGTGCCACCTCTGCAAAGGGCTCAGGCACCCCACGGAACAGCACCAGCAAGGCTGCAGGGGCTACCCACAGCAAACCCACCACCACTGTCAATAGCAGTGCTTGAGATAGCACTGGGCATGCTTTGCTGATGTAAACAGGCACACTTTGTAGAAGAAGGAATTTGGTGTTGAACACCAGGGATAGCAGGGGCCCAAAGGTCTAGAATTATGCTAATAAACACTAGACTGCAGAGATAACAAATAAAACACTGGACCATGCTACAGAAGGCCAGGTGTATCCTCCTCCAGTTATCCCATATTCATACAGATCTTTAAGAGCTACTTTCTTTTAATTACTCAAACAGTAAGAGCGTCTGTTCCTTTCTTCCAAAAACTATAAATTAAAAGATAAGTCAGTGCTTGTAAGTAATCCATGATACTTCCCTCGATTTACACTACTTCCCGCTGTACTAATGTATACTGCCAGCACTGTTATGGCTATCCAGGGAAAGAGATGTCATTTGTAACCACAATTACTGCAATTATCTAATGATGAGAAACACTTGATAATTTTATGAACAGTGAAAACTGACACACAAAGAGAGAAGAGGATTAAACTGAAGAAAGCTATAGTAAAGGAAAGATGATGTAAGCCATATACAAGTGAAACCTTTTGGAAATACACAAGTTGAAAAAGTTCTTTTCATTTCAGGGGGGACTCCATTGCTCCCTACAACTCCCTGACAGGAGGCTGCAGGCAGGTGGGGGTCGGTCTCTTCTCCCAGATAAGAAGCAACAGGACAAGAGGGAACAGCCTCAAGCTATGCCGGGGAGGTTTAGATCGGATATTAGGAAAAATTTCCCACCGAAAGGGCAGTCAAGCATTGGAACAGGCTGCCCAGGGAGGTGGCGGAATCACTGTCCCTGGAGGTGTTTAAAAAACACATAGCTGTGGTGCTTGGGGACATGGTTTAGTGATGGACGTGGCACCCCTGGGTTAACGGTTGGACTTTATGATCTCAAAGGTCTTTTCAAGCTAAATGATTCTGTGATGCTATCATTTATTCCTGAAGAACTAGCATTACATGTATTACATAATACTGATATTTATGGTTAAGTACATACTTAATGTTTCTGTTAAAGAAGAAAATTATAACAAAGATTGCAAAGTTCTTGAATAACTGATGGTAGCCTCAGAGTACATCCATAAGATTACCTCCCAACACATGATTTGAAAACAAGAGATACAAATCTTAAATTCTGAATAAGATATAGTAGGATACAAAAATAAACATCTGACTTGGTTAAGTACAGGTAAGTCTTCCCCTTAACTTGTTTATGCAATGCAAGGACTGTCAAGACCTTGTGCTTTGTCTGGAAACACTAAACAAAGCATGAGTCAGTCTTATTATACATACAGCCACATACCCTTCTCTCTCCATTCCCTGCCCTTCCATATACACTGATAACTGAACGAGCACATCAGAAAAACTATTAAGAAATCTGTGTTCAGTGTATGGGCACTATTTATCGCACATAGCCAAACATAACATGGCTCTTTTCTTTACAGGCTTTGTTGCAGTCACTACCCAAAGTATCTAAAAACAAAACTAACTTTGCTTCCCTCCCATTGGGAAATGTGAGTTAGGATGCGGGGAGTGAGGGGAGAAAGGATATAAAGAGCAAAGCACCTTCAATCTGAAAACTAATCCACAGATCTTAATTCTGTCCACATGCTTTTAATTTTCTTATTTCCTAAATGAACAGCTGAACTTCGTATCTATAAACCACTTGTTTCCACTGATGCTTCTCTAGATAGCCATATGCTAGGCAATTCCACAGATCTCATCCAGAGTTCAGCAGGAGTGACTCGTGTTAGGGATTTCAGAGCCACATTAGTTCTGCAGCATCAACCTATGGTGCAGGTCACCCAGTGGACTAGGACTCAGGAAGATGAAAGCCTGAAATCAAACTGACTTTTATGCTCTGAAAGGAAACATCCATCAGCTCTTTGCACCTTTCAACACTCCTAAAAACCAGCCTGCTAGTTTTTGGCCCTCCACTACCTCCTGCTTATAATAAAGCAGCTTTACCTTCTCCAAACCTACCTGCACTGCAGCAACACAGGAAAGAATCTCCCTTTTCTCCCTCAAATCTGGCATGCAAGGCACAACTTGCAAAACAGCTTGGGCTTACAGGTAGACATCTGGAGAGGTTTTAACTGCTAAACAGATAATTACAAGATTCTGCAGAAGAAAACCCAGAACAACCACATAGGCATCCACCTACAGACAGCAGACTTGCATGGGGGAAAGAAGAGTCTTCGAAAGGTAAATAAGGCAGCCCCTCAATGCATGTTCAAATCGGAGGTTTAAAGAATAACAGTTAACAACTACTTGATTATAAAATTACATGCCTTTTCGCCAACACCCTGCCCCGCTTAAACATACTGTTCGGGTAACTCATTAATGCAGCCTCAACACTTGGGCTTGATGATCTTAAAGGTCTTTTTCCAAACGAAAGGATTCTACAATTCTAATTATTGACAGAGTGGGTACTGGTTACATGCTCGTAACATGAATACTGATGAGAGTGGGGTTTTTTAAATACATATGAACATCTTTTTAAATACTATGTAACTATGTTCCTTAATAAAAAAAAAGGTTGATACTTTTAAAACAGCTTTCACCTTTTAAACTCAAACTGGATCTGCACTGTGCTTACATCTCCTTTCAGTTACTGGCTTTGCAGCTCTCCACACTGTACATCAACTCAGTATTAGCAGCTCACCAGCCTGGGAACATTCACCTCTAATTTATAATTCTCAAATGTCTCAAAAAATCAAACCACACCAGACACCAAGTACACTCAGAGAGACCTGTTTTAAGCAATACATGCATTAAACTTTGGCCTCTGGAATAATTCCTGGTGATCCAGTTTTCATTATTCAAGATCAGAGAACGTACACTTTCACTGTCTGTTAAGACTTCTTTGTAATGCCTTGAATTAATGCCTTTTAATGCCAGTAAGCACCTACTAAATTCTTTGAAGGTGGCTGTGCAATTTCTCAAGTTGAAACATGTCTGACTGTAAAGTGTACTCTATACTGCAAGCAGAGCGAGTCTTTATTTCATTTAATTTTGGTTTTGCTTCACAGTAAATATATGCAAGAACTATGAACACGACAAGTACTTAATCTTCCTGATCTTGGCCACTTGCAATTCAAGGAATGTTTTAAAATATTTTCTGCATACTATCTTTTCATCCATAACAATTTATCAGGTTCAGGCAGTTTTCAACACAGCAGCTCGCACAAGCTCTTCAGGATGAACTCAGGTTTTATTTTCTCAAAAATCCCATGACAGCTTTTAGAAAGTACCCATCTCATTTTAGGATGTGTATAATCAGATAATAGGCAACATAACTGTAAGTGAAAAGAAAGCAAGGTTCTCAAATCTCTGGTGGGGCAGAAGTTACTGGAATAAGTTTGCATACACATTAAATCACTACAACACCTCAAGATAAACTGTGTGACACAAGAGCTTTGGATTTACACATGTAAGTACAGTAACGGAGTAAGACTTACAATCAATTTAAATAGGTTTAAGTTACTGAAGTGAAGGGCTATCTAAAACAGTCAGCAACAGACTTCAGGTTAGAGGCTAGGAAGAGACCCATGTTCAGGGCATTCACAGTCTAAGAAAGAAGCCACTTCCCAACTCCTTGAGGAATGTACTGGATGAACTGAAATGCATATTGGAAGAGTTAATTCCATGGCAGAAAACCTCTTGATGAGAGTGTAGGTATTCACATCAAATCAGAACCTTTAAACTAGGCTCAAGTTGTAAACAAATTACTTGTTGATTGGACTTTTCAGACTGCCTTGCCTAGGTTACAGACACTTGGACCTATACAGTTACATTAATGCGGTAAAACGTATTTCTAGCCCAGATAAACCAGTAAAAGTTTCACTTCAGCAACTGTAGTGCATTTTAGTAATGTTAACTCCTGCGTCCCATTTTAAGTACCTGAAAACGTTCGAGCCCTGGGCCTGCACAGCAAGCCAGGGCAAGCAATCTCTGAAGTTAATACTTCCTACTTTCAGGGTAAGAAGGGTAAGATCCATCTTAGGTAGTAAGAGCCTTTTCCTGCCTTCACTCATTACATCTCAGCTCTCCACAAAGCCACGGGCTAATGTCAGTTGTGCAGCTTTGCGATACCTTGGAAGCAAACGTGGGCTTGGACCACAGTTACTCAAAAAGAGCCAGGTAGGAAGCCTGAGAACGGCAAGTTCTCCGCATTCTTCCTCTTAAAGCGTGTTTAACATGAGATACAGCCAGGTTAACTAGTCCATTAAATCCAGAGCCTACAGTTTTCTAGGATGATTCAAGTTAGGACTAAATATTTGCAGGGTAGTATTTCACAATATAACTGAACTACATTCGCAATTTCCTGCTAGTGGAAGAAGGAGGTTTTGTCATCGCTACTCCTGACCTTCAACCATGGTTCCCCTGTTGCCTACACCACAATCAGTAGACCAGACAGTTCAAACTGCCAGCTAAAAACTTTTAAAAACCCAACGTTAAATACTAACCAACTGCAAACCACCTTTAAATGTCCAGACACTTCAGGAAAGCTCACAGCATGTCACTAAGCCATGTCTCTTCCCCCAGCTCTAATTATACATATATATATATGTATACATATTTTAAGCTTGCGTATTTATATAAGTGCTAAACCAGGACTGAACCAAGACAGTGAAAGCTTCTTGAAGTTTTTATCATACCACTTGTTCTGTTAGAAAAGAAAGAGACACAGAATCATTAGGACATAGGTAATTACAAGCTGAGATTACTCTTTCAGAGCCAGTAACACAACTCATTTATACTGTGAGATCATTGTTGTTATAGATAGCAATACACTAGTTCCTGTCCTATAATTTTTTCCTATTACCACAGTTAATCCCATGGAATTTTTGAACACCAGCTTGGACAATATCCAGCATGAAAACATTCAGCTTCATTAGCCAAGTCTGGAGCACTTTATTTTTCAAAGATTTATTGACTGATCATTAGAAGCTAATTATTTAGGAAAAAGCTATAAAATAGCACTTGTATCTAATAAGAACTATTGTGTCAGAAGATAAGCACAGTTCTAATAGCTTTATTTACGCAAATTATGTATTTATTCAACTCCAACCTTTTGGCCTGAGACTAGACTGTCTAGACTCATTTTGCAGACTACAAACAATTACTATAATCTTTTAAGTTTTGAAAGTGCCATAACCAGAAGTGCCAAGAATACTCAAATGGCAGCAGTGTTACTTAACCATCTATTTTCATTAGGAAGGTTAATTACTAGCAGTCTTCCTCCAAAATCTTTGCCCAAGTAAAATATACAAATATACAGTTTGAGACATGAAAATTTTAAATGCTAATGAAAGCACTGGTTACCTACCTACAAACTAAAGGACTACCTGAAAGTGTGTGAATCACTCAGGAGTGTCAACATATGAAGCTGCAGCACAACACAACTGTACTGGTCAGCGAGTGTTTTTTCCATGCGATCTATACTTTCAGATTTGGTAGCTCCAGGCAGGGCTAGTAGACAAGCTCCCACAGGACCAAGGAGAACAGAGCACCTATGTGCCAGTCACTCTTGAGTCCAGCAATAAGCTCCATAACCTTAACGTCCCCTCTGCAAAGAAATTTTTCAAGAGATTGACATTTCAGCATCAGATTTTTAACTCTGGTACATCAAAGGAGAAATACTCATAACCTTAAGTTTGGGATTTAGAGCCAAAAAACAGAAAGCTTTTTTGACTTGTCTCTAACCTAAGGCATCAGGTTAATCCACCTAATTGTGAGAGTGAGAAGGAGGGAAGGGGATCTCTTCCAAGGTAGGGCAGGCTGTGTAAGCCTTTTCAGTGTGTTCAGATCTTCCTGGCACACAAGCAGTCCTTTTGTTTTCTTTGATCACGCACAGCATTCGACAGATCAGATTCTGACAGAGCGGAAGAGGAAAAAAAAAAAAAACAAAAACTGGACTTTGTCATTGTCAACCAAACAGCACAGCAATGTGCTAAGTTACACTGCCCTTGAAGCAAGACAGAGAAATCCTACCCCATCGCAGCAGAGAGATACCAATGCAGATTTTAGTGATGCAGGCTGACCTGAAATCATGAGTGATGAGGCATGATGCTCATTGAAAAACACAAATATTTTAAATAGAGGCTAGTCTCACAAATGCAGACACCGCTGCCTCATAAGTAGTGGTTCAACTTAATACCACTTTTTTCAAAAACTCCAGGTTTCTGTAAGAACAAGAGATTAGAAATCCAACATACAGAGTTCAAGGAACCTGCAGCATGGACTTGTGCAACTGAAACAAAGCTTCAGCTGGACAAACCACTTTGAAAGAGGCAATACTGAGTATTTTCTACCATGGATACCAGCAGAGTACAATGCTTTTCTTTCCAGCCTAATCAGTGCTTGCAGAGAAGTTTAAGACACGTCCTTGAAGAGTATCTTCATAGTCTCTCTTACTACCACCAGCAGCAGATTTCAAGATCAAAGGTTATTCCTCCTTCACATCTGACAACACTGTAATTCAGACTGGTTTTCTCATCAAGTGCTAAGTTGCACTACAGTGCGTGAGGACTGTTTACAATAGGAAATGCAACGTTTCTGACCTTTCAGAAGCAAAGCCACATATACCGGGACTTTTACATGGGGAGACAGACAGCTGAAGTTCCTAGAAGAAATACAGGAGGTAACACAGAAAATTTTATCCTAAACAGAAATAAAAACAACAACACAACCCAAACTACCACTCTTACAAATTACTATTTCATGTTTTGTGTCACTGTCTCATCAAGTCAACCCAAACATACTGTCCTGCAGTAGCTCCAAGCCTCTATGTTTTATTTCTTTTTGAGGTCTGTTCCAATGCCTGTGTTACACTTACATCCACACCTCAGTGGCTCAAAGTTGATCAGAATCACTGAATTCACTTTTAAACCAGCAAATTTGCAGACTAACACCTGAAGTTTACATCCAGCCTAACACTTCCTGTGCACCTGACTTGCAATCTATCCTTGCTTGTGCTTGGTTCAAGAGTATCAAACTGGGCAGCACCTATTTACCCGAATTGTTTTCACAGTGCACCCAAAGTCACATCAGCATCAGAAATCACACAACAAGCAAGGGGGAGATGCCTTCCTGGCACAGGGTGCACAGAGGGCCCACTCCTTTGTTCCACCGAGCGAGCAGCTGCACACAGGCACACCCCACCAGCGCTGCAGTCGTGGACCTGAATCATTCGCAACAGGAACATTTACTAGGGAGGCTGACAGAAGCAAGTTCCTGGGTGGCGTTATCCTCCCAGTTAAGGAAGGCTTTAAAAGCACAATATGACCGATAATTGTCACAACTTACCTATGGGGAAATGTGTACAGACTCCAATTCCAGGAACCAGAAACAGAGTGGTTTTATAGTTGCTAATCCTGACATGCGAGCAAGATTTCATAGTACAGTACTGGTTACAAGTGCTGTCTTGCTAAAGTTAGATTGGTGGCTGATGTACAGGGACAACGTAGAGATCCTAAAGCCCCAATAAGCACAACTCAAATGCTCTTAAGTAGTTCCATAATTTTCAGCCTCAGCAACTTTAGATTTTAAAGGCAAAAGAGTAACAGTCAAATGGAAGCATGCTTATGTTTTCAAATTTTATTTAAAATGCTTTTGCCTTCAGTATTCAGTCTACGTATTTAAGCAAGCATCAATTTCCATCTAAAAAAAACATTTACCAGCAAAACATTTGCTTGTACTAAAACCTACCACAGTATTTCTTCCCCTTCGTCTCCGCACCTGCAGGTGTAGTACTACTCTTAGTCAGCATCACCCCAAATCACAGGGCAGGGAAACAAGCAGGAAACTCAAGAGAGCTCACTTTTTGGTTGGAATCATCATAGACACAGTGTGGAATACAAAAAGATAGAGATAACCAACATAATACTTAACATCTATAGGATTAACAGTGTTAGATGAGTATTTGGCATGACCTTTGAGTTAGAGGACCTAAGCAGTTAAGTGCTAATCCCAGCCTTCACACTTTTAAGAGAATATATTATTTTAATAGCAAGGCCTGTTTTATCTCAGCAAGAATATAATTACCCCCAGACCAAGTGCTGTTATAACCAAGGCAAAAAGAAATTATACATATCCACCTCCTGTAAGGCACTGTCCGCATTAAATTAACCCCAGCGACACAGTATGCTAAAGACGAGCCTTAGCAGACTTATTCTCATATTAAGATCTGCTTCACACCATACAACACCACAAACTACAGTTTTATGTGCAAATACTTACTTTCACATTATGAAAAGCCACATCTATTATGAACCACATCAAGAAACTGCAAGCAAACATTCAGCTGAGGTGCTACATAATCAACCACCACACACAGTCAACACATGTTTTTACATCATGGCCATTTATGGTAGCTGTAAAGAAGGCAAATGAAAGACTGGAGCAGTTTTACACAAAGCAGCATCACTTCCCATGCTGAAGCAGATTCTAAGTAACAGATAAAAACCCCATGATTTGCACTAAACAGTACATCCACAGATAATCCCTCCTTGTTCAGGGAATTCACAGTTCAAGCCAGAAGCATTTGCTTGAGTCACATAGGCCTTAGGATCACTGAAAAGCAAGGTCTAGTATTTTCTTCTCCAACATCCTGTTTAGCGGTATGTTAGAGCAGGTTCCAGAATAGTTCTCTACCCAAAGTTTGTGAGCAAGGTTCCTCCAAGGGGAAGGAGAGCTTAAAGATCAAACTGAGAGCAAACGCTGTATAGACAGTTTCATTCAGAAGCACACAAACAGCTAAAAGAAAACAGTACTTTGTTTCTTTGAAGAGCTGGATGCTCAGGCAAAACCCGAGCTCTCCAGCAAAGAGCTTTTCTCCTGAAATGATGGATGTTGCAATTCATTGTTTGAAGCACAAATGCTCTAAATATTAACCAAGCCACGTATGCTGTGATAGCACAGCACCGAGGCAGCCATTCTCCACTCTCAGTTCTGTCATCTAAGGCTTGTGAACACAGCTTTGCTTAAGTAATCAGCTGGCAAGTTAATACTGCAAATAGGGCTTCAACATCAAAATGCTCTTCCTCCAGTAGAGCAGCCAACTCTCTGGAGACTATTAAATGAATCTCCAGAACTCAAGGCCATTGAGAGCACACTAACCCCCATCAGATCTAGAAACGCTCATCCTCCTTTTTGCATTCTTCCCTTGCTCCTTACCTAACCCTCATTAAAAACCCTAGGGGGACCACCTGCACTGCTGACACAAACCCTTCAAGAGGGTACCTCCAGTATTGTCTTTGCTGGTGTCCCAAAGCTTAGACTCTCCCCACCCAAAGGTCTTTCCTTTCTGTTAACTGCATCTTACTCTTCCACATGCTTCGCTTTAGGGAAATGTCCCACACCAACTAGAAGAGGGTTGAAGCACCACCAGCTCACATACAACATAGCTCAATTCAGTTAAGCAAAATATTTCCCTCACCCTTTTGCAAATTTGTAACTTTCTATGCTTAAACACATTTCAGCCCAGTTTTCTGTTGGCACTGCTTTTCAAGGGGAGCACAGCTAAATCTTCAGAGCCACCCACATAAGTCCACACAAATCTTCAAGGACAGCTCTTCACCACATTTCACTTGAATAGATTCAATTACTCTCCCCTTCTCCTGCTACTCCTGTTCTGAATAAAACAGGATCTTGTATTTTAACAAAATTCCAAGTTTTAAGGGGAAAATAAAAATGTAAAGCATTTGTTTCTCCTACATTGTACTCTGTTGACCAGTTCATCATCCCATGCTCAAGACTGGCAGGCTTTTGGATTTTTAGGCTCGTTGAAGATGTGACCTTAAAAACTAAGGGTTCAAATTCAGATACTTCAGTTTAGTAACAGCATATAGTCAAGATCTGCTCGGGGGGGGGTTTCCAGCAAGGTGATTTCCCTTCTGTCCCCTGTGTGCTCTCATTCTTACAAAGAATTTACATAAATTCTCAAATAAACTTGTTTTCTAAACTTACGAACCACCATCAGCCTGCACAGAGCAGCCAGATCACATGATTTACTTCATTTGCATTAGAGGATACGTGCCGACTTCTCTATGTAGTATTCCTTTACAGACATCAGTTGAGGAGAAAAGCACCACTAGCTGGAAAACACAGGTGCACATCCTGTGATGAATATAGGTCATGAAAAGCATCGGTAAACATTATTATCTAAACCACATACAAGTATGATCAAAGTGAAGAAGGGCAAGGGCTGATGAAAAATAACTACCATGCTAGTCGTACTTCTCCACTTAAGAAAACTTGGTTCCATTAACTGCTGCTCACTCTGTCTGATTTTATGTTTACTAATTTGTAACAAATCTTTAATAACATGAGTTACCTTCTTTAGGACAGATTCTATGAACAGCCACTGCCACAAAATGACTCTGTAGTTTTTTCATTATTAAGGTATTTTGCCATTAAAGAAAAAGGTACTTACACCAATATTCTTAGAGCAGTTAGCAAGCTCAAAAGAGGATACTAGTACAAACCTACACAGGCTAGCAGAGACTTACAAGGAAGATTTTTTGTTTATCATCTTAACAACACAAGTTAAAAAACTTACACTATCAAATGCTATAAAAATGCCAAAAACTTACACAATCAGCTACACTATGGTAGTTTACAGTCTTTCAACTTGACAGGTCCCATAAGATTTTCCAGAAGGGAAAGCCATTACTCCTGAAATGTAATCTTGCTGCTCTTAGTTACCTTTTGGACCCCTCCCGAGCAATCCATCCCTTCCTCGCCTCATTTCTTGAGGCCATAATCCAAGCAGCAGCTAACACTATTGTGCAGAAGGTAGAGCCCCAGAAGAATTAGCTATCCCACGCAAGGTGCAAGAAGGCAACCTAGGAGTTTCTGCAGCATGAGATAGAACACTTATGAAATCCCCACACACAAACACCAGAAAAAAAACAAATTCAAGTTCTCTCTCCAAGCAAGTTCACATTGATAGAAGTCTGAGCAGCTGCGTAAGTTACCTGAGCTCAACTCAAAACATGTACAGCAGTGCAAATCCATTGCATGCCACAGCCTTCTAGTACTGTAACAAGGTTAGCAGCACTTGAAAAAGTGGCTTTATCATACATCTAGTAGGGAAGACAGCTTAAAACATCTCGTCCTAAAGGAAAGAACTCTGTCACCTAAAAGCACTCATTTTCATCAAGAAAATCACCTATATAGCAATCCCTAAATTCAAACTCTAATGTGCAGTATTCTTCCCTGGTCTGACAGGCACACACACTGAAGTATAATTATAAGTAGAGAACATCATTATTTCATTGCTTTCTTGAGCAAAGAACTTATGCAAACATTTTGTTTAAAGATATAAAGAGGTAGCAGTGCAGCAAATGCCATCTCAAAATGTGTGAGCAGTGTGCAGAGACCTTCAATTTGTTTGCTTTCAGAAGAAGGTTTCAGAGTGCACGGTGTTTGATCAGAGGGGTTTTTTTGTTGGTTTTTTTTTTAAAAAAAAAACAACCTACTGCTATTTCCGCTCCCATATTCTAGCGAGTAGTGATCTTGTGGTAAAGGCATTCAGTGAAGAGAAAACAGAGTGTGGAATGCACAGGCAGCCAGCGTTCTGCACCGAAACCACAGGAAAGCACATTAGTTTCTCTCATTTTTATAGATTAGAAACAGGTTCTTCAACCTCATCATACTTAGAATAATGGACTATTCAGTGTTACTCAGTTTTCCAGTAATCATAGGTGAAGCCTCCAGACAGCTCAGATCACCGTAACTTCTCGCTGGTTAATTCGTACCTAGCGAAGTGTGAATGTACCCCTGAACACAGCGTTACCACCACACAGCTCAGCCAGCTTTTAACACGCAGCAAAGCTAGTATTATTTACAAACACAGGCTGGATACTACCAATTAAAGTTGTTTCTCTTTTGAGCTTTCTTCCAGCGTTAGAAAGTGGTTTAATTTAAATGGTAAGTCCTCCAGACTCATTTCCTGTGCATGTGTTGAAAGCAACCTTTCATAATGACCGGCACTCAGAACCGATCAGATGGGCCCTATGTATTACAAACTTGTTGAACAGAATCAAGACCACACTAGCACATTGTTGGTTTTGATTTTTTGGTTTTGGGGGTTGGGGTTTTTTTGTTGTTTGTTTTGGGGTTGGTTTTTTTTTTTTAATCAGAAAGCAAGCAGAGTTACAACAAAGCATTCTTCAAAAATGCTTTGGCACCAACAGCCTACATGCTTCAAGTTTAGGAAATGATTGCCAGACCCTGAAGGTAAGACATAAAAACAAGTCTAGGGATATCTTCCTATGAATCACTGCTAGAAGAGCAAGCAGCCGCTGGTTTGCAACAGTGCACACTCCAGAGCACTAGTGTGGAAGCTGACAACAAGCCTGTGCTCCAACGCAGAGGTGTTCAGTCAGCACTAACAGAATTAGCACACGCAGGGTTTTGCCCAGGAGAATCAAGTAATGCAGGTCCCTTCTACCAACTACGCTTCATGTATTTTTCTAGATTTAGGAGAGACCAGAGGTATCATAATCCATTTGAGGAAGAAGCTGGAAAAAGATAAATACCTAGCTGAATAGCATTAGGCAATCACAGCAGCATCTCGTAACAGCTACCAGCACTGGGGAAAAGCTGAGACACTTAAAAATTAAAAAAAAATCTCAGGCTACTCAACTGACATGGAAGCACTCACATACAAAACAGCTAGCTGAACTACATGTACTGCAGGAAACTTAAGTTTAACAAACTGTTCAGCTGCTAGAAAAACTCAGCCTCAATTATCTAGTCTGAAGCAAGCAGCTCCAGCTTAAATCATTCATCTTCTGCAACCACCCTGAAACAAATTCTTCCAGATCACCACCTTGCCTCACGCAGGGAGGCAGCCAGCACCTTTTCAGGAGATCACATCAAGAGATGCAGGGCTTTTGTTTATTTTCTTCAGAATATTTGTAAATTGAAGAAATGCACAGAATACAGAATTTCAAGGTGCAATTTTAGCTCTTAAACTAGAAAAATCCCAAACTCTTAGACCTGGAGCAAAATCCCTAACTCTGTGGGATTTTAAAAGCCCCAGCCAGAGTTCCACTGAACAGATACCCAGTCAGCATCGATCAGATTATTTTCAAATTCTGCTCAAAGAGAACAATTCTATTATCGGTTTCTTTTTTGGGGGAGAAGATTTCTCATGTGTCAGTCGAAATATTCAAGTCCTCCCACAAAGCAAGTCAAAGCAGCCATGGAGGAGGGGAAGCCACTATTAAAAATGTGTGGAATGTAACTTACTTGGAAGAAGGCAGATAATATTAGGACAAGGAAGCCTTCTACTTCCGATCTAAGGCTATTTTCCCAAACAGTCCCACCAACACAGATACTGGGTATTTTCAAATTTACAAATATTAGTGAATTTCATCCTTTGTAGACTATACAAGACTAAAAATCAGTTGCACAGATAAAGAAAATATCAAACCCTTTGGTTACCTGATACACACTCTATCTATTTGCATGGGTGCAAAAACTTCTAGATAGCAAAAGGAAAAAGTTTCTTCACTTCAAAAGCTGAGCTTTGAAGTGACTTTTTTTAAATTCAAAGAAGTTGAGAAGTATGCATCAATACATTTGAGCGTACCTTTCCAGCAAGACAGAAACAAAGCACAAACTCTGTAGGAGACAATAAGTTTTCTATAGTTAGATTCATGCCACAGACACAGGTATTCAGAAGTTTTCCAGATTTTAAATAGCCTTGTTAAAAGTTTAAGAATGTTTCCTCACACAAAGCGATGCTCTCAGAACTAGTAGCTACCTAAGATGATCAAAGAGCTAACCCACTGACAGGCAGCAAACTAACTTTCAGCCTCAGCAGTCTCAGAGATGCACAACACCTACTGTAGCTAGACCAGTCAGAAGACCACAATAACCTGAAGTCTCAGAGCTGCCTTGACATTTCCAGCTGAACCTGAAAGAAATCAAACCTCTTGCTCCGTTAGCTGGTCTGAAGTCAGAGAATTCTGCTGTCTGGTAAGAGGGTGTTCAACTGGACTTGCTCATCACTATTACACACAGGAGGCATTTTGCAACTCTTCTTGTGTTTGCTCTACATGGTAAAAGCAACCACTCTGAAGTCTCATTCTCCACCTTGAGCAGAGCTGGAACAGGTCAGCTTCCCCCCTGCTGCCCCAGGCTTTGCACAGCTGTACACATGTCATCTTCAGTGGTTAACCTGCTGCAGAAGCTGCTGCCCATACCACCCCTCCTCCCCTCCCTCTGCCTGCACACAGCTCTCAGCATCACTGTGTTGGTCCACATCAGCTACAGAGATTTTTACTTGGGGCTTTGTGATCCTTTTTACAGCATCATCCCCTATGGCTGAAGCGATTTAACTGAGCAAGTTATGAGCAGCGTAACTGCTAGAAGCAGAAGCATCTTAAATTATCTTTACTGCTGAAGACCTGTTTTCATGTAACATTTAGAGCTACAATCATGCTCGGGAAGTTACAGTGAGCAACCCAATTCCCTTCTGATGTTTCCTTGGATGATTCTGCAGTGCCTCCAGATGATTAATCCTCCCGTTATCCAGGTACGGCATACAGCTTAAACATTCAGTTATTGCAGCAATCAAACAAGATGAGAGCTTTAAGGTTTTTCTGTACCTCAGCGCTTGCTAGTATTACCTGTACAACATAAAATAATATCCTACAAAAGCCAGAGAAGCAGTTAAACAACACACAAGATTGTACAGCAGTTTAGTACACACTTTCCCTTTGTTTATGGGAAGAGGCTTCTGGCTGTGAAAGAGCTAGAAGCACAAGCATCTGACCCAAAGCTAAGCTGTCAACAGCACTGTCGGTTGGTGACAGCCTGTTCAGAGCCAGCATTGAATATCCTGCCTTGCTGCTTTTAAAGTGGTCCATCCACTGGATGCCACAGGCAGAACACTTTACTTCTAGAAACAAAAAACAGCACCCAGATCAACACACCCCATCACACACCTTACCTCTACAGAGACAGAAGAAAGACATCTCCAGTTTAAAACTTCTCATTTAAATACCCTCAGACAGTAAGGCAAGACACATTTGGTTTAACTCAAGAGTTTTTTACCTTGCTCAGATGCTAAGAACAATTTTGGCCTCACATGTTTACTTTGAAACTTGAGGGTCTGGAAATTGTTTATCATGGCACACAATCTACCAACAAAGTTTTCAGAATTGCCTGCAGCACTGTGGGAGAGCTGCCGAGTTCAGGAGGATATCTGCTCCACCCATGATACTTGGAGACCCCAAAGCTGGATCTCAAGTTGAGGACTCCCAGCAGGGCGAGAACCCCGTTCACAGGAAGGAGGAACACCAGTTAAAGGAAACTCAAAGATGGGAAATCAATATGATACAGCATGCATATTTGCATCTTTGAAATCTCAGTCAGGACATCTAGTCAAGATTCAGATTAACATTGTCTGGGGCGAGGCAGGAGAATAAGATGCAAGGGCAAGGATAGCATGTTTCTGGAGGACTTCAAAGACAAACTCCTAAGAAAAAATCCTAAGCAGCAACCGGAATTGCAAGACAGTTAAAATACACTCATACTTGAGTTCATTATAATGCTGGGTAGTACAAAGCCACAATCCCTTTAAATACATCACTATTACTTACTTTATTAGGTTTTGCTAATGAAAACCTCTTAGTGTGAGCTAGTAGAAGAAAACATTGTAAACGTTTTTTAACAGGGTCTTTCTCTCAAGTAGTAGAGTTAGTAGCACATACACAAGTATATTATCAACAACCACTTTTTACACATGATTATAAAGGACCTTCATAAAAAGAGAGGAACACAGGAAAACTATTAGGAGTACACAGTTTAGCAACAGTCTACCTCAAGCAGTACATATTACTGCAATCCCACTTACTTTCCTTACACAGAGTTAAGTCTAATAACAGAAGAAATTTAGCAGATCTCTTTCTTACCCAAGGATGCCGGATTTTCCATGCAGATTTACCACTGGCATCATACCATTTCATGGTCTACTTGCCACATAAGCAGCAAAATATTCAGATGTGCTTGCAGGTTTATAGATTTATATCTGCTTAAGTGAGGAATGCTGAAGATGCTCTGTGATATGAGCTGAGCAAGTTAGCTTTGTCAGAAAAACTCAAAACGGTAACTGCAGTCATTTTAGAATTTCTCCTTTTTCTAGCAAATGTAACTAATGACTTAACATTATATCACTAGAGTTATGGAATACTCAGAACAAACAAATAATTTGATTTTAAGTTGTACAGAAGCACAAGTTTATTTTCTGGCTTAAAAGACCCAAGGGAATTGACACACACGATAGTTATGAATATGTGTACCTATGGTTAATCTGCCGAGAAATAAAGCTTCTCATAGGTCTTCTGCATAAAGATATTTGTGAAATACTTTGGTTATTAGTGTTACTTTTTGGGTTTTTTTGCTTGAACTGTAGCACTTTTATGTGTCAGTGCCAACATCTAGTTAATTATTAATGCACACTGGTCCTAGCAGCTAGTACTTCATGCTATCTTTAATAGTGCCCTTCTGCATACATTCCTACCATCTGAACTCACTGCTATCTAGATTCACCAGAAACTACAGTTCACTTTCTGGACGCAGCTGAGAAGCTGGTACAGGTCTGGTTAAACAAGCACGACTGCCAGATGAAGCTGTTTGCAGAGCTGCACGGCAAACCAGACAGAGTAACCGATCCCGGGTAAAAACATTCTCTGGTTATTTTTAACTCTGATCACTTGTGGAGTTTCAGTGAACTAGATGGAGTAAACAGCCACAGCAGTAAACTGCTGTGGCAGCTTGGGGACTGCTGAGCATTTTTCCTTACTGGTAGTACTAGCTTATCAAATTAAACCTTCCGTTACAGCAAAGCCCTGTTTCTTCAGGCTTAAAAGAATCAAAACCTTTTCCTAGCCTTGTGCCTCCTCACCGGTTGTCCCTTCTGAAAAGGAAACAAACCAACAACCAGCCTTCACATTCAAGGCTCTTCTGTTTCTCCAGCAGCACTAGCATGCTGCTCCAACCTGCGACAGCTTCAGCACAGTCCTCAGTCACGGACAGAGCCCTCACTTTCCATCCTGGTTTTGGGAAGCGTTCCAGACGCCTTCTCCTCTACAGTCTGTTGTGAGCTTTTGTGTGAGCACATCTGTACTCCACAAAAATTCACCACAGAACTTACCCATCCAACAGGATCTCCACCTGTAAGCAGAGCTTTCAGCACTTCCCCACACAACCAGAGATGTGCACTACAGTCTTCCTAACCCCATCCCGCTCAGGCTGGAGGTTCAGCATATACCTTAGGACAGCTAAAGAGCAAGTTCTCCAACCTTTCCCTTTCCAGCAGCAGATAAGGATCCCTGACCTCGCTTTGAGGACAGGCAGCCTTGCAAACAATGCCCTTTTAAGTCGCAAGATCAAGCACTTCAATACATGACTTTGTTCAACTTAACCATGAAGAACCCATGCCCAGCATTCCAGCCAGCCCTCATAAAAGGAGCCTAATAAAAAGCAATCAATCTATATATTTTTTTTAAAAAAGGAAGTAATTTTAACCTCATGGAAGTTCCACCTAGAGGCAGTGCTGCTTATCAGGCAGTTTACACATTGGGATGTGACCAGCTTAAGTATATGCATTGTGTGTCATCATCGGAGATTAAGTAAGAAAAGGCAAAGATTAAGTAAACATCCTTTTTGTCTGCCACCTACTTCAAGTAATTAAGTTATAAAGAAAGGAAAGAAAGACTGGAAAGAAGTATTTTCTTTTGTGTTACCTGTTCCCACGAGCACATTACAGGCTATCCCAGACCCAAGCTGCAGCCACACTTAAGCCACAAGACAGAACATAACAATGGCAAATAGCAGAAGGCGAAAGAGCCAAGCAAAAAAAAAAAAAAAAAAGTTGTTCACAATCACAGGGCATCTCATTCTTTACTAAGAGAGATACAGTTCAAGACAAATAAGAAGGGTTTCACTCACTACTCTGAAATAGTTCACCTAGGATCCAACTCAACTCTGTAACTGTAGTAACAGGCTACCACTACTATCTGTCAACATTTCAAAACAAACCTCCAGCAACTTTGCAAGGCAAACCATTCGCCACGCAAACATCGCCTACCAGTATTATTTACAATATAGCTTTTCAATTCAAAAATACCATTCACTCTATGCCTTCTGATAAAAGTCTGGATGGAACTTTGATCAACCAAGACAAACATCTTTGGACATGTTATATGCAAAGCAACAGGGAAGAGTTAAAAAAAAAAGGCAATTACAGGCTTGATTTCAGTTTTAATTCTGATTTAACTTCCTGAAATAGAACACATTTATAATTACAGTATATAAGTGCTGCCTTTACCTGGATGTTACTTTTTCCTTTAACAGTGTTTATGGCCACAGTTGAAAACAAGACTAGCAAACCAGGGCAGGTAAGCCACCTGAATCATCAGAACCAACGGACAAGTCTTCTGCTTGTGTCATACCAGCCTAGACCTAAAGAGCGACCAATTTCGGAAGGTCTGCAAAAAACCCAGCCTCCTACCAGCTAGCCAGAAGACTGCTAAATTTCACTTCATGAAACTGGTATTTATCTTCAGGTGCATCAAGGAGCTCAGTCACAACATTTTCAGTGCCGGTAATGCTTTTGGCAAATGCAGACAGGTTGCATGATGTATACAAACATGAGCCATTCATGTTCTTCAAAATTCTCTGAACACAAGGGCTCTACTTATAAGAGCCACGCTCTACCACCACTACTGAATACTGGAAATCAGAGCTTCAGCCGAAGCCAGAAGCAGAAGCCCTTCCCTCTAGCATGGGAAGGAGGAACAGGGCTACGGGCCAGCGGCTCCTATTCATCCCCAAGAGTGCATAGGGCACGCCGGCCAGTAATCCGGGAAGCTGTGCCAGTACTCCTTGTGCAAGTGGCAGCAGAAGTCAACCTGATAACCAAAAGGTACGTCAATATTTACTTGCTATATAAGCAACTGCTGCTACAAGTTAACACACAGAAAGGTGCTTTCCGACTACAGTATGGTTTAAAATTATCCCAAAGAAATCTCACTTTGGGAAGGGACCGTACATTCTTCAAAACCAGAATGAGGAGTATCTCACAATTTAAGCACCAGTCCAAATCTATGCTGGTTTTTGAACCCAGCTCAGTTCTACCCTGTATACACACAGTAATACACAGCATCCCTGCTGGCTAAGGTACACTGCAGTACACCATCGCCAGGTATACCACAACACCGACATGCAAACCAATGCTTCCTTCTTGCCTGCAAGTTAAGCCTGAAGTCATCTGCTACATTTCCCAGGCTGTAGAATTAAAAGTAACAGAGCAAGACAAACCTTTTGTTTGGTAGCAGTGCTCTAGGAAGCAAGGAACCGAGCAGTTCAAGTTTTACAAGAAGTGCAACAAGCAGCACTTACTATTCCAGGTGACTGTATCACAACTGTTTTGCTCTGGTTAGGATTTTTATTTCCCACCTTTAACCTCAACAGATGCCAACCATCAGTTGCTCACTCTCTTAAACAGTTTTTTGTCACCTTGCGTTACGCTGTACTACTTGCCGTAAGAAGGCCCCACGCTTTATCAAAATGTAAGCATACCAGTCCCAGCGTAGCCCTGCATGAATCTGCAGCCTGGAATTCATGGCATTTTATTCCTTTGATTTTTCTTATGCGCCTACTTGAAGAACATTTTTCCGACGGTCAGCAACGGTTAGTCAGAATACCTAGGAACTGCAGAGGGATTTGCACACTCCACAAGTCTAGCATACAAAAGTGGTACACTTAAGACATCAGGGTCTGTCAAACATCCAGCATGCCAGCTCAAACACCAGCTGCCTTTTCAGTTGTTGCTTTTCAATCTGCTTTACTACTGTTTTAGGGCTTTACCATAAAATTCCGAACAAGCTATTTTCTTGCCCAACAGCTATATCAGAGATAAAAGGTACTTTGAGATAACCCACCTTTAGCTTTATTGCTAGTTAATGAGAACTAACAGTCTCGTGAAAGTAGCAGCTTGGAAAAGGAAAAAGGGGAAAAAAAAAGTATGAACAGCTGCTCACCACCCATCTTCAAGCTATATATGCTTGCTTTCAGACTAGTGTCTGATATTAACATTAAAGCATCAACAAGTCAACAAATCTACATCCAACTCATTTTATTTACTAGTTAGCAGAACAGTAAGCTCAGCTCCAATCAGAAATTGTTACTGAGATTTTAAGAGCAGTAGGGAAAATATTTTATCTTACAAATTTGGCAGTAAGAATTAAGCTTGTAAACACAGCACGAAATCAGTAAACTAGGAAAAAAATGCCAAACACTAAACCCCTAGATACATTTTATATTAGATTGTTTTATCAGTTTCAGACATGCACATGCATTACCATAGTTAACATGAAGCTGATTGACAAACTAAGCTCGACTCAGCCACACTGAGTTACATCCAGTCAATACCATCTCAGGTTCTAGTGACATTTATTAACTGAAACATTCTTGTAAGTCACCAAAGTCTACTCAGTATGCAAAAATACACCTGTCATTGTCACAAAAGCAGCACTATAGCTTTACGAAAAGGAAAAACAGTATGACAAATTTTAACAATTCTGATCAAACACATCCACTATTTTGCAGTGCAGATTTGAAAAAATAAAACTTTAGTTGCTTTCTTGCTGTATACTGCTAAAACTAGCTATACGTTGTTCAGTTTAATTAAAAAAAAAAGCATGAAGTAAATGGCAACTGCAGGGTACAAAAAACTGCAGAGGGTGATTAGGTATTTGCTAGGCTGTACTCCCTTTGAGCAAGGAAACCTGAATATTACAAAGGGCTGAGTTAGAAGGGAATGTGGGGTATTTTGTGACAGACCTCTGCATGACAGCTGGAGAAAAGCTATTGTGGCAACAGCTGTGTGCTCTGCACAGCTCATACTCCCAAATACCTCAGCCTGCTAAGAGGCCAGTTAACTGGCTGCAATGCATTTTAGAAGTTTTCTGCCTCTTGGGATGTGAGCATGATGGATTATTCGTGTATGTCTTAAATAAGAGCAGGCACGCTCAGTTCTGTCACTTAGAGTTTTACAAAATACCGTGGTGTAATGCTGAACTACCATTCACGGCTGCTTTCCTAAAGTTTCTAGCTGCAACGGATCTCATCAACTCCCCTCTGCAATCAGAATGTCTTCACTTCCTGTCTTAACAGTGCACCCTCTCAACAGCAGTAAGTTCATTTATCATATCCTGATTTAAAGGAAATTATATTATATTTCCAGGATGAAATCCTGGCCCACCAAAAGCAGTATTGAGCTGTGTTTATCTCCCCAGAGGAAGAATTTTGAGGAATACACCAATCATCCAACCACTGAAAGCTTTGATCTGCTAATTCGTACTCTGAAGTTTCTCCAAGTTGTTAGGTGAACTTCTAAAAGGTGAACCCAAGATCACAAGCAATCTTACACAAGTGACCAGTTACATCTCATGTACCATTCCTACTGCACCGCGCTAATTTAGCACAACGATGCTGGATCCAGTCTGTGAAAGAGCTTTCATTGTATGACAGAAGTTTGCTCACTCAGCTTCCTTACAAAAACATTGTTGTTTCAGCTCAGATTGTGGCACAACAATCTTCAGGAACTGATACTCCGGCACACAGCACAGCACGCACAGGAGCGCTTTACGTGCTGATCACTACCATAACAAGTCCAATCTCATCCACGACTACTCTTGTAAGAATGAATGCTCTCCGTTTCCCCACCAACACCTAAACAAGGCTGGAAAGGATGCGCTGTGCACAAATCCCAGAAAGCTGGCAAAAGAAAGAAGACAAACTGGTTCTTCTTACATCCTCAGTTCCTCATGTTTGCATTTATTTCATCTGAAATGAAGGAAGAGTCTTCCCATTTTCAAATATGAATCCCTCTTCATCTTTCAAAGACAGAACAGAAATCACAGCACATGCTTCCCCATAATATCCTATCACAACAGTCTTGTTTACTGGAAAATAATCAGCAGCACTGAAGGAAAAGCAAGAATAACTGTACTTGAGTACTGATTCACTGAAAACTAAAGAGAGGATTAAAGGAAAGCAAGACCAAGCGTGCAAATGTTTGCAAGTATCAGTAAGAATAAGCTTTCCTTTCCAAGCTTCAAAACCGAGTTGGCAACAGCCACATTTTCATCACAAGCAATAAAGAAGCAAAAAGAGAACGGAAATCCTTCACTGACATCAATATTTGTCATGTGGCAAGAGTTAGTACTGATCCATGTTTTAGTGGAAGCAACTACAAGCTTGTCACTTAATCCTAAGAAATTCCAAAAATGAAGCATGTGACTTGCTTGTAATCAATTTTAAAACAATCTGGAGCAGTTCCTATGCAGTCTTAAGATAAATACAACGTATTTAGCAATACACTTGCTGTACAGAAACTACACAAATGGTTGCATGGCATCACACACACTTGATAACATCACAGCTTTAAAAGCTCAGGAAGATACTGTGATATATAAATAACAGACCAAGCCTCCTCTCCTATTGTCTGTAACTGCACAGCAAGCATGGAAACGAATACAAAAAAAATACCTCTTTTCTACAGGACCCAAGGTTCTTCTCAGAAGGTCTTTATTTCCCAGCTATTTTTCATATTTTTTTTTTTAGAAGGTTGAATTTTCTGCTAAACATCACTTTGTGATAGCAAGATTTCACCTCAAGATAAAGCAGCTGAGAGGGCAAAAAGCTGTAGATAACTTAATGCAAAGTGACAATAAGCTGTTTTGAAAAATTCACCCTCAACATGTCAGCTTAACACGACAGTGCTGTTCCCTCAACACTCTTTCACAATGAACTATTTCTTTTTCTGCTAGTAATTGGAAGAGATCCTTATACGTGACAAAGCAGACACAGGTTCCTCTTTTGCAGGTATCTGCTGGAAGACAGGCATTAGTCACAGCACTTGAGCCAAAACTTTTACTTCTATAGGGATGTAACTCAAGCTTTTAGTTTAAAGAACTAATTTCTACCAGCACTCAAATACTTCGGTTATCCAGTACTTGGCAGAACCTTACTGCTATTAAAATAAATGGATGTACCAAGTCATCAAGCATGAACTTCACTTTTTTGTTTTCCCCTCCTTGTATCTTTAATAAAAATTACAGCTCTGTTGGGGTTTTTCTTGTGATGTTAAAATTATCCAAAAGCCTGTAACATCACCAGGGACTCCAATAATCCATTCAGCAACATCTCCCAAGACAGAAGCATCTCAGAACCGAAGCCATGTCCAGATGCACATGCCAGTGTCACAACCAGTTTAGATGCCCACAAAAAGACACGGGCAATGCCATCTAAAGCAGCAGTACTGTGTTTGAGTGAATGACACTGTAAGCCAACTTCAGCCAACCACAGCAATTATTTCTGTATACAAGCAATGAGGAATTCAATCGACACACTGAGAGGATTGCAGTTATTCTAGCCCCATCACCTTCAAACAGGCCAGTGAGTCAGGATCTTGTTCGCATCTGGCCAGCCACCTACACGCCCCACAAACAAGGCACCTGTACCACACGTATTTCTGTCCCATCTCAAATGCCCTGCTCAAGCTAATTTATAAAGAACTAATTCTCGAGTGTCACAATGTCCTGTACGATACTGGATCTTCCAAGCACTCGGTTATCCAGTCCTTAGCCAGAATCTGAAAGCATCATCTTCTATGTTGTTACTCACTCCATGCTGCAGAGCTTAAATTCTCAACAGAATACTGCAGCTAAGGAACACATGGATGTGAGTGTTAGCTAAGAACATCTGAAGTGAAGAAACAGCCCATTTGCTATCAGATCACCTGTTCTAACAGCCTGAGAGCATCATCTCCGCCAGCACAGCAGGGGCAGGTCAGGCAGAGCTCTCACCCTGGCCTCTCCCCGGCAGAACCGGAGCCCCAGCAAACCAGCCGCTCTCTCCCGATTTGGAGTCGGCAGCACCAGCAAGCGGAAGGCCACGAGTTGTCTCCTCCTTCTACCACGGACAGGCAGTGGATGGCCAAGGCTCCCACAGCGCCGGCAGGAACGCTCGAAGCAACAGGGCGGGAGGGGAAAGTCACCGGAGGGGCCAGGGCGGGCGGCGCGGGGGGCGCCTGACGGGCCGCTGCGCGCTGCCTGCACGTACGTGTGCGCCCACATGTGCCTGCCCCGACACGGGCTTTGCGGAAAGCCAGCAGGGAAGAACTTCCACGGCCTCGGAGCTGGAGCACCGACAGCCGGAGCCGAGGGCGCGGCGGGCCCGGCCAGCCCCTGCCCAGCCGCCTGCCCCTCTCCCCTCAGAGCCGCGGCAGCCCCGGCCCCGCGCTGCGCCGCCGGCTCGGCCCCGGGGCGGCTATTACGGGGCCGCCCGCCGCCACTGCCGCTTCCCGGGCGGAGCGCGGGGCCGGACCCGCCCGCGGAACCGGGAGGCCGCCGGTCCCAGTGCCTCGGCGCCCCCGGCCGCCCGCTCGCGGCCCCGGCGCTCCGCAACCCCGCCCCGGCGGCGCCGGCCGCCAGAGCCGCGCGGCGCAGGGCCCCGGCTGAGGGGCCCGGGGGCGGCGGCCGCCGCTTCCCGCCCTCCAGAACCTTCCCGGGGGGTTCGCGCCGCGCCCCGACCGCCGCCCCGGGCCCCTCAAGGTCACGCCGCTGCCCCGCTCCCCTGCCCGGCGAGCCCCGCCGCCTCCGGGAGCTGCCGCCCGCCGCGCCGGCCCCGACCCCCCCCCGCGCTGCGCGCCGGGCAGCGCCCAGGCCCCGGCCGGGCGGAGCGGCTGCCCCCCCACCCCCCCCAGGCGCCGCGGCCCCTCACCTGGATGAACTGGATGGTGAGCGCCGACTTGCCCACGCCGCCGCCGCCCACCACCACCAGCCGGTACTTCTCCTGCCCCGGGCCGTCCCTGCAGCCCGCGGCCATGGGGGAGCCGAGCCGAGCAGAGCCGATCGCGGCAGCGCCGCCGTGTCCAGGAACGGGTCCGGGTCCTCGATCTCCGCCGCCGCCGCCCCTCTCCGCCCGCTCCCTCTGGGTGAGCAGCCGCAGGCCCCGCCGCCCCTACGCTCCGCCGAGTAGCGCCGCCGGCAGCGCCCCGCCGCGCGGTGCAGGAGGGAGGGAGCGCCCGCCCCCGCAGCCAGGGCGCCGCGGCTACAAATGGCCGCCAGGGGCGGGGCCGGCCCGGCCGTATGCTAATGTAGGGCGGAGCCTGTCCGCCCCGCCCCGCCACTTCAGAGGGCAGCGCGGCGCGGCCCGGCCCGGCCGTACTGAGGGCAGCGGGCAGGGCGCCGGGCGGGAGGCGGCAGCGGGGTCCCGCTTCTCGGCACCACAGCCCTTTGTTTGTAACGGGCGGGTTGGGGCAGCCCCTGGGCCGGCCCTTTCCCCTGCGCTCTCCCGCCAAACGGCGCTACCGAAGTGATGACGAACGGTGCGGGGGCTGTCCCGGGCCCTCCGCCGCCCGAGTGCCCGCCAGCGTTCATCAGCCCCCTGCACACCCACGGGAGGGTGCACCGAGGCACAGCGGGTTTAAAGCCAAAGCATCGCTCTGCCGGGCATGGGTTTGCCCGGCGGGAACGGGGGAAAACAGTGCCGAAGGCTTCAGCCCTTGCCTGCTCTTCATGGGCCCTCCCGGGGCTATGCTTGCGGAGGGGCTCCCCGCTCCTTCAGGCCATGCAGAGCAAGGCCACCGTGCCCCGAGTGTCCCCCGGTGCTGGGTGCAACGGCCCCACGCGTCTGAACCCCCCTTGGTCCTTCAAACCGCTGCTGCCCTGGCCACGGGCTGGCTGCTCGCAGGGCTGACCCTAATCACCTGCTGCCCGCTGTGCTTCTGGGCACCCGAAGTGTGAGACAGGTGGCCACTGCACCTATGACAAGCAGAACTTTCTGCTTGTAGAGTTACTTTCAGGTAATTCCTTCTTCTCTCCCTCTCCCTTGTTGAAAAGATGCATAACCACAGAATCACGTAGGAATAATTCTACATACGTGTATGCAGACATACACACAGCCTTTTGCCAGCATGGAACGACCACTGGTTGCTACCACGTTCCTGAATGGCAGAGTCACACGACAAGTCTGTAACGTAGAGACATTCCTCCTACCTAGAAAATAACAAAACCAGCAGCAGTATGCAAGCTTTGTTGAAGGGACCTGCCCAGCACAGCCCTGGAGCCATGTGGGGAGGCAGGGACAGCAATCTGGGCAGCCTGCTGCTTATTTGCCCAAGAAACACAGAGTTCCCACAAGCAGCATGCATTCCGGCTCGGCGCTGGGCCAGGTGAGGGTCCCCACACAGGACCCACCGCCCTGCCGCAGACCCGGCTGGGCAGTACTGCGGCGAACAGGGGTCCACAGTGCGATAACCTATTGTGGAGCTAATTAAGAACTAACGTGATACCATGTATACACACGGGGATAAATCAGCCATGTACCCGTAATCTTCATTCCACCGTTTCCTAATTTGTCATGCTGAACTTTGTAATTCTTGCAAAAACTTTACAATTAAATTTAAAAAAGCAAAACTATAAACCCCAAATCAACATAATGAATAACACCTTTCAACACCCATTCTGTCTCACTGGAGGGAAGAGCGTTCGGCACACAGGAAACAAACCGAAGCCTTTCCAGTTCGCAAAGGAGATAAGTGAGTGGGAGGTCTGTAACGCTCTATGCTGCACAGAGGAGTTGAGCAGAGAAAGTCTCAAAATAGGAGAACTGAGGGACGCCCAGTGATAGTCTGAAGATACAAGTTCAAATGAACAAAAAGCCATGCTGTTTTCCGCAGACACAGACATGGAGCTGTGGAAGTCACTGCCACACGGGGCTGTGGAAAAGAAAACTGCACCCAAGCGACAAAAGCTTAGACAAAGTCAGAGAGCATAAAGCAGCTACTAAGCACCGTGGTCAGGGACACTGTTTTGATTTGGGAAGTTTCTAAAACTCTGGGAGCCTGAAGGCGGGTTGGCTGTGAGAAACGGGTCACTTCCCACGTGTCCTGGTTCTGGTGCTCTCGCCTGTGAATCACTTACTGGGCACTGTCAGGAGCAGGAACCTGTGGGAGCATTCAGCCAGCAGGACAAGTCTTCTCCTAATCCTTAATTATGTCCTCTAGCTTAAGAAAAAGTAAAAGTACAGACTACGATGAAGTGAAACTCCTGCTAGTTTATAAAGTATTGGGTGTTTTTAAATAAAAATACAGTTATGATCTCATAGTTGGCTATTAGTATAGAGACGAGTAAACTCCACTGTCAGGGATGCCAGTGACATGGAAAGCAGATTTCAAGTGAGTTTTAAGAACTAATCTATACAAACTATTGCAACAGGATATCTGATTTTTTGGTTTAAAGATACACAGAAAACCAAACATCTTTATTTTCCCTTAACATTTTTTTAGGTTTCAGTATCATTATGCTTCCTTTTAAATAGCTATTCTCACTGGCATGGTTATCCAATCTGTGAATTCTACAAGAAAATCTTGGTTTTTTAAACAGCACTGATATGTTAAAGGATTAAACCAACTAACACAATCACCCATTACATTAAAAAAGACTATTGCAAGAACCTATTACTGTGAAATTCTTTGCATTTGATACTTTTGGCAATGAAATTCAGTTTCATAAATAGAGTGATACTCTTGCAAAGCACAAGGTAGTGATCACAGAAAAAACAAGAGACGGATGGCAATTAATAAATAGCTTCTTTTTTTTTTTTTTTTGTAGTTTTATGACTTCACCCAAAGATCCCAGTAAGAGTTGTTTTCTTTCTGTTGTATAAACATAAGCAGAGAGAGAAGTTCTCAAGTACAGAGGTGTTATAGTCTAAAACCTTGGGTGCTCAAGCATCTATGTGTAATAGTAATTTTATACATGGAAATGATGGTCTCGTACTCCCCATGCTGTCAAGAGGCAGAAGCTGGAACCTCCAGAGGAGGGCACCAGGGCAGCCAGGGCAGCACCAGCCCTGGCAGTGCCAGTATCTACTGCCTGCACCCTGCGCTCTGGCAGAGACTCAGCACCTTGTCTTCCCGCAGGAGCAGCACTTGCTATGAGCCTTGGTTTCAGGAGCAAGGGGCATACATGTGAGTAAAGACAGGGAGATGAAGATGCAACACATTCCAGGTTTCAAGATCACCTAACCTGGGAAAGACTGAGTGGTGAAGTGCCTAAAAGGTGAAGACGAGAAACTTGTGACTGATAGGAGGTGGCAGGTTGAGGTGACTCAAAAGGGGTTTTGTGAGGTCCACGCAGTCAGGAAAATAAATTTTGCAGCACCAGTTTGCATATCCCTAGGGAGGCAGAAAATGCAGGGTTTCATAACAGAGGGGAAAAACTTGAAATACTGAGACTTGAGATGATGAAGACATGACCAAAGTTCTGATGAAGCAGCTGGAAAAAAGAAGTACAGATTTTAGAACCGTTACATAGAAAGAAGCTGCGTCATTTCAGGTCTAGCCTGAATATGCATATTTAAAAAGAGACAAAATCAAGAATGACATCCAGATGGCAAGCTTAAAAGAAAGAGCACCATAGCACTTTATATAATGACAGGAAAAAAAAGATTTCAGGAAGTGCTTCGGGGAAAGATCCAGAACCTTATTTTACATTGGCAGCCTGGCAAAGATGTGGGTTTGGAAGGTTAGAAGACGTGTATGCAGTAAGTGACATATTGAAAGTTAAAAAGTGCTCTGTGAGAACGTAATAGCTTAATTAAAAGAAAATTTGTTCACAGACTTCTCACAGGAAAAAAGGTACAAAAATCTTTGGGACATGAGTCAGCATGGTAGGTAACTTTAACACTGAGTTATTTCACTAATTTAGGATTATATGTGTACCTAATGGTGGCACTTATTTACCTTGCTCAAATAGGCCTTAAATATCACCCTTTGTACCGTGCGGATACTGTGACCTAAGGAGATGGATGTGCTGCAGTTCCCACCAAGAACGCCACTGCTGACCATAAGATGGGAGGAAACTGCCTTTCTCAAAGCCTTAAAGCAAGAAACTCAGGAGAAAACTTAAAAACAATTTGATTTTCTATGGGATAGGAATGTAAGAAAGACCTAATTCAGAATAAAACAGGCAAGAATTTTTCCTGTGTCTAAAAAAAAAGTGAACTAGTTATTATACTTCTAATGAGCACCCAGAAACTAGAAGAAAAGATAAGCCATTTCTCCTCAGACACACTTACTAGTTTCTATCTGAGTAAGAAGTAAAACTATTTTCAGCCAAGTAGCTATAGCTTTTTTAAATGTTCATCTATTTTTGTATCTACCTATTCCAGTAAAGCAGTCTGTAGTAAACACTTAAAAATGCATCATTTGCTCTGAGACTTGAAATTGATCCACAAAGGAAAAATACTATGTCCACCCTGGTTTTTTGCTCTAATTGCTAAGATAGGCTTGTCAATTTTTGTTAATTATTATGATTGCTTTAGCAATTCAGATGTGTTTATACCCAGTAGTAATTACAAAACAGTAACATCCCAGGAGAAAAGAGCAAAACAAACTGTGTAGAATACAATTTTTAGACAAGATTGTTTAAGTTCGTGATGGTATATGTTTTCCCTAACACTTACATAACTGCACTGAACAATCAACATGTGGGCAAATTTTTTTTTTTTCTTACAAAATGCACAGCATCATTCCTTTAGTGAGCAGGTCAGGTTTTGCACAACGTCAGTCCTTTAGTAGAGCAGGTCAGGTTTTGCACACCCAGGCATTCAGGCAATCGTCTAACAAAGCAAGCAATTTTAGACGCTATGTATTTGTATATTTTTACATCTGTATTTATTTCTATATTTACTTTGTGATTTTGCTAGGATAAAAAAGAAGCAGGAAACAACCCCAAACTAGTACTAGACATTCCCCATAGACTCTAGAAAATGTGAAGGCAACCCCAAGAGCAAATTTCTCCAGAAATCACCTCTAAATCACTACCTGCAAGAAGACCCTTACTCTATTGGAAAAGAGAGTGTACTTTTTCCGTCTCTTTCCAGGTGAAGTGAGTAGCTAGGGGAACGCCCGTGGGTTGTGACAGGCGGCAGAATCAAGCTTGGGGCAGATGGCAATCCCTTGCTGTTCAGTGCAAGGGCCCTCCAGAACAGAGTGGCCATGTCTGTGCGGCACCGTGAAGTGTGGTGCCTTCAGTTCCTGACACCGCAAACCTCTTTCCATCTGCTGTGGTCACCACCCACCCATCTTCCTTGCAGTATGGGTCCACACCAGAGCATTCCCTGGAGGCTGGCAAGCCCCATGTGTATACGACCTCAGTCACGTGCCCTTTGCGGAGAGCTGCCTGAGACCATCACAGGGGTCTTCATGGCATCTTCTGGGACCTGTCCCTGGACCAGAGGGGTAAGGCAAGGCCAGACCTTGCTGGCTAGGGGCCCCCAGCATCCCAGAGGAGCTTGTGGGATGGTGCCAGTGTCTTGCTGGCTAAGTGCATCCAGGATTTCCCGATGCAGGGGGCATGCTGAGCGCTGTCCCTGAGGGCAGGCAGCTGCCAGATGTGCCCTCAGGGACAGGGCTGCTGCACAGCCCTGCAGTGCCTGGCCAGCCGCAGTCAGCCCGTGGGTGGCCAGTTCAGGGTTGAGAGCCGAGGGAACATCTGCAGCATTCCGTCCCTGTGCTTATCTCAGTGCACTGGCAGTGTGTGCCACCTGCATGAAGGCAGTTTGGGGGATTCACAACCTGCCAGCTCACATTCGCACCCCAGCGAGCCGCCCGTCTCACATGGCGCTGCGGGAGAGCCCCCTCCAGCCCGATGGTGTTCGGCAGCCGAATTCACTGCGCCCACCACCTCATCAATTTGGGGGCTTCAGGTGGGAATGAACCAGCAGTGCTGTGAAAGGCAGTCCCACAAACCACAGCTGGATTTCCTTGGCCAGAAAACATGCTACCTTAATTGATGCACAAAGCCACTTTGTGTACCACAGTACACGCACAAGACACAGAAACGGGTTTTTTTCTTCACCACCAAAATGCTAAACACTACTGGTTTCCTTTCCCCTCATACAGGATATAAGAAACTTTTTATTTTCCCCTAATGCTCATAAGCCTATTTGCTGTCTTACATTTATGATGTTTCCACAGAGTGATGAGAGACAGGCAGGATAACAAAAAGATAGTCCCTGTGTAGGAAATGCCTGGCTATCCAAATCAGCTTCTGAATCTCAAGCTTGGCAACAGCCAGGTTTTCACACACCTTTTGGTCATGCATGATCCCGCTGCCCCGAAACGGAGAGGCAGTTAGCTTTCACCACTGGCCCTAAGAAACCTCTGCCACTCACGCTGTAAAAACCCCGAGGGTTTGTGGGCACACCTCTGTGGGCATAGATTGCTTTCCTGAAGTCAGAAAGAGGGTGCAGCCAATACAGCTAGGATGTCAAAGCTGCATTTCCACTACCCACACAAAGCTCCCACACCAGTACTGCTCTTCCAGATCCACTTATTTGTGATAGTCAGGTTTGAATAGAGAAAGAAAAGGTGAGAAATTACTTGGTTAGGTTGGACTAAATCAGCTGGGCCTGACAACATTTGTTGTAAAGCACATGGCGAGCAGCCTCAGAGGCATTGGTGGTTACTGTCAGCACTTCACAGGTGAGAAGTCCAGGAGACTGAAGAGGATAAATATGTTAAAAAGGGAAAAAAGGAAGAGTAGAGAATTGTAAAAGATCAGTCACTCCAACCTCATTTTCTGGAAAAAGTATTAAATAATTAAACTCTTTGTAAATACCTGGAAGAAAACAAGGAGGTAACTGACAACCAATATGTTCTTCTCCAAGAACAAATTGTGTCAAATCAAAATATTTTCCTCCTATGATCCATTAACAGGCATTTGAGTAGGAGGAAGCAGTATGCATTCCATATCTCGATTTTTGCAAAGCATCTGATACTGTCTTTCATGATGCACTTGTAAACGGGCTAGTTCATCTTGTTATGTTAGAGGGCAGCGCTAAAGCAGGAGCAGGGCCGTCCAGGTGGGAACACTGGACTTGTGATTTTCAGTAGTTTATTGACAAAACCAAGGATAGTGCCACACACCTATCCAGAAGACCTGACCCAATGTAGTATTATTAAATATTTCAGTAATAACCTAGATGATGAAACACAAAAGCACGTCCTACATCTTCAGAAACTGCATGCTGGGGGAAGAAACAAGACTTCTGAATGACCACAAGAGTCTAAAAAAGTTCTAAAAAGGGAGAATGTAATTCATACACAAGACAGGCATTTTTCCTTATGTAGACAACAATTTGTTAGTTATTTGATTGCAGTTAGGTATATTAAAAGAGAATGAAAAAATATTACTTTCTCCTTCACTGGTGCTTCCTGTCACTTCTTGGTATTGTATACCACCTGAGCTTGAACTCCTTCTTTTTACTTTTATATTTCCAGAAATATCCCTCGTTGCATTTCATTTCTCTTGCTAACTTACAGTGTAATTTCCATCATAAAGGCTTGTATTACCATTTTAGTATAACTCCTTAGTATCATGACCTATATTTCATTTTCTGCATGTTTCCTTCTTATGCTGAGATCAAAGGAGAGCTAATGATTGAGGCACTCTGGTCTTACTAAAATTCCTGTCCTCCTTTTGCACTACAGTGGTGTGTGCTTGTGCTTCACAGCATTTCTTTAGGAAACTGCCAATTCCACTGTTTCCTATAAACTCCCTTTTTGTAAGGCCACTCACTTGCAGCCTCCTTTCTACTTCCCTTTACCCTTCATGATCCATTCCCATGGATTAATTTTTCTAGAATTCATTGCCCCACTGTTTCTGTGCCTCAGCCAGATGCAGAGAGCTGTCTGGTTAACTCTGAGAACTCTAAATCCACACAGAAGCAAAGAGCAAAATGCACTAGGAATCCTTTACTGAAACACATGACCTCAAAATAGCATAGTTCCATAGTAAAGATGGAGTTTACCAGATGTCTGCGACTGTGAAATGACGAGATGTAAAAGATTCGGTACTTCAGAGTGGCTTAAACAACTGAGCAGCACAGGATAGAAGTACTGGAAATATATTTAAACAAGCGCATTTATACATAGATCCACGATTTTGGTGCCCAGACTAGTTTGCCTACTCTGCCTCTACAGTGTGCACTTACCTGTGCAATGCAGGTACATCCCAAGGCCAGTGAAAGATTTGCTCTTCATTGATGCAAAATGTGGGGTTCTTTTTTGAACCATCAGAACTGGTCTGGTGGTGACAAACCCTCTGTTGTTGGCTGCCGAGTGTTTGGTTCTTCAAGATGTCACACTCTGATCTCTTGGTGGTGACTGAAATGACCAAAAATCCATATAATGTGGGATCGGCATCTAGCCAGAAGAGCTGTCCTTCAAAACACTCACATCATCTTTTGAATTTCCAGTGCTAAAAATAGGGCAGTGAGGATTCTTCACCTAGGTGGTGTCTTAAAACAGTACTGTTGTTAGCAATGGGGTTTGTACAGCAAGGTCCTGTCTTGTAGAGAGTTTCACAGATACATAAACATTATTCTGTTGCTGGCTAAAAGCTGCCTGGGGACATGAGTTTCTTTTAAGGGGATATTTTTTCTTGTCTCCGCTCTCTTTTTCATGCATCCTATCACCCAAGTCCCACACTTTTTCAAACTTCAAAGGTGCCCCAACAGTTGAAGCTTCCCTTACTATTTTGGTCACTCTCAGCTACTGAACATGTTACCTATTAAATATAACAGGGCATCCCTACTGCCAGTAAGTAAAGGACAGGCTAGCCTGCGTTTTCAAATGTCACAGCTTGCTGAAATCACTGCTATTGCTTAGTGAAACTGTTTTCTCAGCCTACAATAATTTGCCTCAGCACTGTCATTTCATCATGTAAGGGTTAGTTGCGGGTGAACAGGAGAAAGTTCAACAGTTCATTTTCTTTGGATGAGAGAACTGAGATGCCAGTGTAAAAATCCTGTAAAATGTGTCTTTTTCTCCTGTCTGCAATTCTTCCCATTTTCCCTTTCCATTCTGCAGGCAACTCCTTGTTTGCCAACTCCATCTCTACTGATTTCATCTGCCGGTCTTGTTCTCAGATTCCTCCACCAAGTCCTGCAGCCTAGCGGTCTCATCGCATCCGTACAGCTGAACACACAATGGACAATGAAGTCAACTCCCTTTCCACCTTCTTCCCATCATCAACAGCTCAAGAAGCCCCTTCTCAGGATACAGGGTATTCTGAGGTACAGCTGAACACCAGCTTAAAGATCTGGAAAGGTGTTTTTTCAAAATTCAACAGACATACACTACCCAAGTGAAACTGTTGTCTTCTGCCTTGCCCCAATTTAGGTATGGGGAAACAGGCGTGGAAGAAGAATTGCTGGAGGTGAGAAAGTAGGCTGTTTCAGAGTTTCAGCAATTCCTCTTCCTCTCCTGTTCCTCCTGCCTCCATCTACGTACCTCAAGGAAATGCTATATGCGTAGCAGAATAACCTATATGCAGAATAGCTTCTGTTTGGCTCCAGAGGCACTCAAGCTTTCCTTTCAAAGGTGATGTTAACAGACTTTGCCAAATCTGTCATATTTTGACCAGTGAGGCCTATTGCCAAGGAGAAGAAAAGCATTTGTTCAAATATGTGAAATTTGTTTGTACTGTGATTTCAGCTGAGGAATTAACATTTAATTTTTCATATTTTTACAGGTTGTTTTTTGCCACCCATTTAAAGAACCATTAATTAGTGGATCACACCGGTGGATTCTGTACTAACATGTCGTAAGACCCAGTTTCTGTCACATGGAAATTACCGTCCAAATAGACAGAAGACATATTATTATCCCATTTGCAGACAGGGCATTCAAGCACGAACACGCTAAGGAATATGCCTGAGGATACACAGAAAGCCTACATCAGTCAAGCCAGCCATACAGGAGAACAAACAACACAAGCCCTTTACTTACTCCTTCCCCAGACACTCTGTATCTCCCTTTAAATCAGCCTGTTAACTCACCAGCAGCAGCACTGCAGGTGAAGAAGGGGTGGAAATAGATGGTTTTTTATGTACATGAGAACAAGGGACTGAAATCAATATGAATCAATGAGATCAATATATCTGCTGTAGGAATGAATTAATTTAAACAAATTCTATTATGCTTGTTTATGCTCTTTAATCACTGAAAATCAGAGTCGATCCAAAAAGTGAAAATGTACCTACTGATTGAGGAATGGGGAAATTAAGGTAAAAACAAACAGGCCAGCTTGGTAACAAGTGCATGATAAACAGACATTTTACTGAAAAGGAGACTTTCCAGATATTTCTGTGACATGCTGTTGCCACTTGAAATGTGGTGCCTTCTGGTGCTGTCTCAGAATATCTGGCAGAACACGTTGTATGTAATCAGATGTTATTTTTTCAATGTGTAATTTTTTAAAATTCTGTCTTCTCTGATAAGCATCGTGCAAGACAAATGTTCTACTTGCTAAATAATTTCCTTCAGAAAAATTGAACAAACACGTCTCTAGGATTTTCTGCTACTAGCAACTCCGACTCCCGTTTTTAAAAGTCCATAACACAATAAAGCAAAATTTTTAAGATGCTTTGGCTCACTAGCAAATCTTCTATTAAAGGAAAAAATATTTTAAAAAAAAGTGGTAATCACACAAAATAATAAGAGAACAAATTATAATAATCATTAAAGCCACCATTAAATCTAAATTTATCTATTATTTATGTAGAATAAAGTCACATTGAGGAGCTTACACTCTGAGCCCACTGAAATGCGGCCATTCACCACTCACAGAACCGACTCCTGTGCTTAAAATGGCACTTTCCTTCACTACCTTGTAGTAAATGAATGCTAATCAGTACTACTTCAGCAAACTCTTACTCAACTAGATAATTTCTTGGTTCCCCAGACAGAACTTGCGTGTGGACATTTTCCAAAAGCATTGGCAAGGCTAGGGCCTGATTTTAACCAGTGATGTTTTAAAAAGCAAAGGACAAAAAGGAAAGCGGTGAAGATGAAAATCAGCAGAGACAAGGGCAAATAAGCCGTTCAGCAGTGGTGAGGGCACATGTAAGGTATCTGACCCTGGGGTCAGCATGTCTTCCCCAGCCGTGGCAGAGCCTGCACAGGAAACCAGCAACTTTTTCCCACATTATCACGTCGGCAGGGAGCCGTGCAGGGAAGCGCAGAAAGTGACCTGCAGTTTTCCTGGGTTCTGGCATCACGTCTAGTGCATCAGATTTGCACTTCTTCAAAACAGCTTATGAGACGCAAACAAATATTTGCGCGCTTGGCTCCCTGTAAATGAAAATGTTTCGGTTCTTGCTTGAGCACTGCCTGGTAACAAAGAACACAGTGAAACAGGAGTGATCAGGAGATTAAATTCAGCCACGCTGAGATCCCTACAACTGCCCTGCTCTACCATTTTGGACAAGATGCATGAGGTTCAAAGCTCTGCCTTCCTGCAAGTTGTCTTTCACCTGGCACATCTCACCCAAGCCATCCTCCCGGCTACAAGGTCTCCCATGCACAAGCTTTTTGCTTCTGATCGTATTCCTGCCTCGCTCATTCCTTGCCCTGTTCCAGGTGACGCTGTTGGCTTGCTGTCCAGGCCTTCTCCCAGCACTTTGGTCACAGATGGAGGCAGAATGGGAGGCTTCAGGCTGCAGTCATGGCAGCTCCTCTTAGGAGGACACCCAGAGTGAGCTGGCTCCTCCCACACAGCCCTTTGCTTGGGGAAGAAGATAAAGGCATTGAGTTTCTAAAAGTCTTTGCCCCTATAATTGCTTTGTCCCTTGTCAGCTGAAGACTCTGGGCCAGGGAGATGAGCTTGGACTAGTGGGTCAACAGCAGCAAGATGCAGAACTTCAAAATGAAACCTGTTGGTACCAGCACTGACTGCGCGGTGGCTGCCTCTCAGCCTTGTGGCCTCCAAGTCCCACCAGCCCACAGTGAAGCAGACTGTGGTGGACAAATCCAGCACAAGCAAAGCTGTGATTAAGGATCCTGAGGCCGTCATCCAAACCTTCTTCTCAGTTTGGGCTGCACAAGGCAGAGGTATCACTGAAGCACCAGGCCACTGGTCTCCACAGGTTCCTTATCTGACAAGACCCACTCCCCCACTCTGCGTCTACAGATTTGCATACATCCTGGCAGGCTTCACTAGAAGGCATCATGTGACATCTGTGTTTTCCACTCCTCCAGCGTTAGGTTCAAAGGGGATGCTGAAACCTTCTTTCCAAGCAGGATCATTCACAGCACAAAGCAGAAGAAGCTGAAACCCCTCCATGCCGGTGGGTGATGAAGCTGTACCCACACAGCAGTGGAGAACAGGGCTAGTTTAACCACATGCTATGAAATGCCATGAATAAGTGGAATGTGCTTTTTTCTTTGACTACAATATGGCAGGTCCTGATTGACAGACTAGACACAAATGTGCAAACTGCACAAGCTGCACAGATCAGCGCGGCCCTGATGACTGCTGTGTCCTACACAGCTTCTGCAAGGAACTGGCTGAGCCTTTCCATCTGGACGAGGAGAACAAGAACTAGTTTTTCAGCTTTTATGCCCATCTTCTGCAGCCTGGAAGGCTGGAGCAGCTGGAGGAGCCAGACTGATCCCCGGCGCCTGACCATGCCTTCATTAACAGGGTGAACTGAGCAGGTCTGGGTGGAGTACAACTAACTCTACGTGACTTTTCTCTCTCATTCTGTTTCCTAGAGGAGAGGTTTAGGTTTGCCTGCTTTACCCACTCACTCTCTGTGGGACCTCAACCCATACTTCCAGGCAAGCATGGTTGCTCTGACTGTTTCTGTCCTGGCCTTCCATGTCTTTTTTGACCTTTCAAGCATTCTGGCATGTGGCTGTGACTGCTGCCTCCACAGCCCTCAGGAAACATCACAGGCTGAGGGCTACATGTTTTGCTGGAGAAAATTGTGGCTGACAAGTGGCTGTGCTATGCAGTTCAGGAAGGGGGAGAGGGTGAAGAGAGATTTTCTTGCTGTCTGCTTCTTGGGAGGCAGTGGAGAGAGTGGCAGAGGGAGCAAGGCAGCTCATGTGGATGGGGGCATAAGACCTGGTAAGGGCTAGAAAGGTGGAACCAGCTGACTGGATCCTGCAGGAAAAAAACCATACACTTTCACCAAGGAAACCTTTCCCCCTGTCCACAGTGACACAAGATCTTCTGTCCTGTCCTGTTCTCCCCCTTTTTATCTCTGTAGAAACTGGCTATTTCCCCACTTCCTAGGCTTTTGGATAACCACTCTATTCAAGGAGCGGCCCTGCCTTCTGAATCTCACAAAAGGCCACCTGCACCCTAGATGTTATTAATGCTCTCTATTTTGCAGAGAAGAGATGCCCAAATGGTCACCATGTGGTATGGAGCCTGCTGCCATTTTGTGTCCTTTCAGCCTACACCTAAGGAGGTCTTTCTCTGAAAAGAGGGGGACAGAGCAGACATTACTCTTCTTCATGCTTCATTAACTGATCTACCTTGTACTTCTTGGGAGCATAAATCTGGCTCTAGAGGAAGCCAGAAACTCCCCTGGCAGAAGCTACAACCCATACCCTCCAATAACTACTCAAAGGAAGACATTCCTAGAAAGGCAGCCCACTTACTCAGGCTGAAACGAGAAGTACTGACACAGGGGATCGCTGACGCAGGCTGAGGCTAGGAGTGGGCTGAAGAGGTTTCCTGGGTTTATCTTCTCTGGTGGACTCTGTGGGGTCAAGAAACAGGATCCAAAGGATACCCTCTCCTTGTGACTCTGCTGCATGGTCTGTCCAGAGCATGGATATGCAAAGGAGTGTCTGATTTAGTGGTGCACTCTCACTGGAAGATGTGTTCAAGCTGTCTGTACCACATCATAACATGGGTAACAGCTGCCATATCACCACTCTGCATGGTTCCTCATGTCTTCAAGGGCACAGCCACCTTGTACCTGTTGTCATTACTAGCTGGCAACCTCTTAATAGCGTTACAATGCCGTTTCCTTCAGCTGTAGGTTGCCCTGTGCTGGCTTTTGTGGAAGAAGAAAAGGAATGATGTTACCAAACAAAAACAAAGCACCCTCCCAAAAAAAGGAAAAAAAAAAAAAAAGATATAAAAGAAACAGGTGCTTCAGCAAGGGGAAACAGCAGTAGAAGGTACAGCAAGCAAAGCAGGGAAAAGATTAATCAGAGGAATTCCTAGGGAAGATGAAGAAGTGAGTTTCAAAGGTTAGAGGGCTAACAGCAGGAAATATGAGGGGCCTGACACGTTTTGGACCTTTGTACATCCTGAAAAGCACCTCAGAGTGTCACAGGATCTCCCAGGGAACTTCAGTCCATGCTGGAAGATTTCGTGATGGTGTGGCCCAGTTGCTGCTTTGAACACTTTAGAAGTGGGCACACAGTAACCACCTGAAAGTGGTTTGGTTTCGTCTAGGAAGAACATAGTCTGCATGCACCAAAGCTGCTTTGTGGTCCAAACCAACAGGCAGCACGTGGGGACAACTGGGGGCATCTGCTCCAGAGCCACACCAGCACTCCAAGCCAAACTGCAGATATATATATACATATAAAAATAAAAATATATAGAAATATATATATATACAAATCTATTTATCTATCTATCTATATATGCAGCTGGTGGACGGCATTGCACAAACACAAATGTAGCTGCTGCTGTAAGGAAATTACAAACCAAGGACAAGACAGTGATATAGCCCTGAGATTAGACAGAATAAGCAGACTCCTGATTACAGCTTGGCACCAGATCAGATCACAAGCACAGTCAAATGA
Organism: Falco cherrug; assembly: GCF_023634085.1. Classification (NCBI taxonomy): domain Eukaryota; kingdom Metazoa; phylum Chordata; class Aves; order Falconiformes; family Falconidae; genus Falco; species Falco cherrug. The sequence goes on from NC_073706.1 coordinate 30,952,492, forward strand.
AGTATTGCCAGGAGTATTAGCCATCCCCAGAGGCACTGGGAGCAGGCAAGACTGCCTTCAGCCACAGCCCGCAGCAGTGAGGATCACTGGCCAGCTGTGGCCAAGGAGACTCCTCTACGGCAGCACTGCACCAGAGGCAGGAGGACGCAAGCCCAGCTTGCTCCTCAGGAGGGACATGAGAATCATATCACGAGAAGTTATTAGATGATGCAGCCAAAAGGTGTGGTCTGTTCTTTTTGTTTGGATTTACCTGATATTAATGAAATGGCAGAGATTGGCATTACTACTGGCAATTAATCTTTTCACACTTAGACCCAAAGAGATAAAGAGACTTTGGTTTCCAAACACTTTCTTTAAGCCATGCCTTCGCATTTGCTGAAAATGCTTCTCGGTTTGTTGAAAGCAAGATTTCACACTACATGTTTGACCAAACTTCTTTATAATTCCCACTGTCAGAAAAGTATAGTCGTTTCTCATTTCATTGTAAGTCATAAAAACAAACCTGTCATTCATCCATGCCCTACAGGCTTTTTAGACTCATTTCTTTTGACACATCTTACTATTGGAGAATCGTTCTAGATAGTTGGGCAATAAAGTGTTAATGCTTTCCGGGGCAGGAAGCGAGGGATAGGCTTTTTTCCAGAAAGAAATGGAGCAATGTCTAACATAGACAAAACTTCAGTTTTGTTCTTTGTTGACCTTCTAATGCAGTGTATATCTGAGCAGGGATCCATCCTCACCACTTCTTTCCTTCATATCCGTCTGGATTTAATATCAAGAGGCATAGTGCAAAGACCATCTTTTCTCACCATTTGGGAATGGATTGGACATGGTTATAGTCATTACATCCACAAGCAGCACGACTGTATTATTTCTGTTTCAATATATATAAAAAAAGCTGCCCTAGGGATAACAGGCAGGTCTGAGTAATGTACACACGACATATGGACTCCTGTTGTGTATTTGTGACACTCCTTAACACTAAGAATTAAAATCTATGGCTCTCATCTTTCAGCTGATAACATCAAGACAGGCTGCCGTGACTACACAGAGCCTTCCTGAAATCAGCCTGGTCTCTGAGCAAACACAGTAGTTCTTGTGGGAACTACTAAATAAGAACAATTTGGATCTGCAGCTTAAACTGCAGCATATATAGAAACAAGCCCTGTTTACTGCAGCAGACGAAGCTGTCTCTGTTGCCTCTGACTTGGTTCTGTGATAAAGGGTCACGCTTTTGTTAGGGATATGGACAGGAACTACCAACTGCAGCTCATAGCTATGCAAAGAGGTAATCTCCGGTGGAAAAAAACCCAACCGTCACCGAATAATTAATCTTGCATTCCACTTAAGATCTCTCCCACACAAATGGGGGAAGGTGTGTCATGATTCAGATCACTGCCAAAATAGCACGACGTGGCATTTCTTAGTGTAATTGTTTCAACAGATCATTTATTTTTTCTGTAAGCATGAGTTTGACTTCAGCTCTCATCCTTGAAATACCAGGGTGAACTTCATTAAATGCGGTTTACCTTCACTGAATGACTAACGAGATCCTGGTGCTGTGGGAAGCACAGCAGACTGCACAGTCCCTGGGCAGCGAAGCCAAGCCCTGCACATCGCCACTCACAGCCATGCCCTTCCACATCCTTCGGCACGTGCTCCACATAGGACAGCAGTGCTCTGTGGCAAGAAGAGGAGCCTGCTAGCAAGACTGCTGAGAAGGCTGGATTTTGAGGGAGAAAGCCCAGGGGAAACAGGGTGACTCCAATACTGGAAACAGACAGACTTCTACCTTCTCCCTTTCTAATGACAAGCCATAAGAACATACTTATAGATGTTCTTATGCCCCAGGAGTCTCAAGAGAACATCCACACACAGCATTAAGAGGAAGCCCTTGTATGCCTGCCACACACCTTACTCGCATTTAGGGATGTAGTATTTTAAAATAAGTTCATACTAAGTTCATAAGCTTTGTAAAGTCTCAATGCATTCAGCATGTACTTGTCTTTTCTACATCGGTCTGGCTTTCTCAACAGTAAAAATAAAGACAACGAATTCCCAGTTAGACAATTACCTGCTTAAAACACTGGATACACATCCAAGGCACTGAAATGTTTTTTAGGGAAATACAGGAGTGCACACGTGTAACTACTAACAAGCTATCTGGTTTTCTAACCATGCAATTACCATATTAAAAGAAAAATGCATGGCAATATAAAGTCAGTTTGGAAACATATCAGACTAATGGGCTACAGTTTCCCAGATTTTTCCCTACTGAACAATAAACATGTATTTGTACCACTTACTGATACACTGCATTGAGATTAAGATGAATTTGATTTGATCTCAATACTGAGTTCCTGAGCTCAGGGTATCCACAGCAAGCACAAAGAACAAGCAAGTTGGAAACCACAGCAAGGTAAGCAAAGTACTCAGCAATTCATCCCAAGAGCGCTGTTTTATCTATCCCTTGTTAAGGGATTAATGTAACGTTGGTTGAAACTGGTGAGGATTTTACTTTACAGTTAATAAGAATTGCGAGCTACAGACTATGACAGAAAAAAGGGCTCCTGCAGTCACTATGGAGGGCATATGAAGAAATAGGAAATAAATTTACTTTTTAAGTGTCCTACTGTGTATCTGAAAGTAATCTGTAAATTCACATAAAGTGCATTGGTTCTACATAACTGATAAACAGAAGCAATTTCCTTTCACCTTTACATTGAGATAGCCTTCTGCTGCACTTCAGTAGGGCAAGCCATGGGTCACACGCACAAGAAGATTTCTTCAAGGCAACACAGTGTCACTCACCTTATCTTAGTAATCAAAAATGGAACCTGCACTGTTAGAAACTATCCAGGACCTTCCTTTGACTTTGCTGTAGAGGTTGGATTTCAGCTTCTAGAAGTGATATTTACACTTCACCACCGCAATGAAATGTTTGGATTACTTCACTACTACTAATAAAATAATACTGATAAATGTAGGTACCTGAGACAGGAGGTATTCTGTGGTCCAGCAACCAATATCTATATTTATTTAACATTTTTAAAGGCAAAGCCTAGGAGAAGTGAAGCACAAGGACTCGTCATTGAATGTGCTTCAATCCATGCATCCTTACAGGGCAAAGCCTTCTGAGTCTTTCAACTCCAGACAGCACCTGCCCAGAAGGTAGCTTGCCGTAGTTACTAGTGAACTTGGACTTGGCCTTTCCTTAAATAACGCATATAACAAACAACACCACAAATAATAACCCTCCTCTCATCCCCAGCAGCAGCTGAAACAGAAATCAGCAGAACGAGGAAAAGCAAAGGATAAACCCACAGCACGTTTAACAATGCTAAACAAATGTGAAAGCAGAGCTGCAGTCTGGTTTGCAATAGCCCTTCACCTCCACTTGGAACCGTGGAACAGGCAGCTATGACTTAGCTAATATACATGTTAGGGATAAAGAACGGATTCACTTGCTCAGTATTTGCAGCGACAGTAATTTATTCAATAAAAAGCAGCTCATGCATGTCCTGTCACAAATCTCTAGTAATTATTCCTGTCTTCCTTGCCACTCATTATTCTCTCCACAGTCAAGGCAGAGCATCTGATGCATCGCTTCACCAGCATTCATTTCTTCAGTTACAGTCTCACCAGAGACACTCCTCACTGCAAAAGCTCAATCACTACTCAATAGGATTATTGCTGACCTCCCCTCCATGGCCTCCCAAACCCCTCAGAGCTCCTCCTTACTTCGCCCTAGGCTGGTCACAGTAGAGCTCTAATAGCAAGTCACCTTCCCCTTCACATGTCTTGGAGTCCACTTCTTTCAAAGAATTTGTTTGCTGGCCTCCTTGCCTTTGTGTTCACGTTTCCCAGCCTGAGTGAGTGACACAAGCTCACTTGCATCATCACTGCCATTTCTCCTTTTCTTTCCTTAAAGCTTTCCTAAGCATCTCCTCTGGTTGAAACCCTGCATCTTTGCCATCATCTTCCTTCTTCAGCTGCAACATGCTAAAGACGAGATTTTGTTCAAGCACTTTGGAGACAGAATTACAGTTTATGCAAGTTTTTTTAGATCACAAATGTCTGAGAGCAGAGATCATGTATCGGTCTAATATAGTGTCTATTAAATTGTGTCCTCAAGCTATGTTTGATACATCTGTAAACCCAGAAATAGCAATAACACTAAAGAAAGAGGTAAGAGCTGTAGCACATGCTAGGGATAAAAAAGATGACAGTAATCAAGGTTAGACTCTGCCTGCCCCTCAGTGAGATTTTGCTCTGACCTCTCCTGATGTTTATCACCATTAAGAGGACATGGAAACCCATTATCCCGTAAGTTAAGGTGAATAGCTAGTAGGTGTGGTGGGAACATCATCTGAGGCTCGTAGAATTCATTTTCCCTAAGCAAAGTGAAGAAAAAGGTATTATGTATCAGAAAAGTAGGAAAGTGTCCTGGGGCTTCTCCTTGTACACTGTTATTCATGCATACTCTGTACTCCAAGGTCTTTCCTTAGGCATTGTCAACCAGAGAGAGAGACAACGAGATCTAAAAGTTTGGGATGTCACTAAGAGCATGGTTCAGGGCCAAATCAAGAAGGAGAGCAATGGAGGAATGGACTGGAAGGTAGGAAGTAGTGTCACAGGTTAAAGTAATTTTAAGTAAAAAAAAAAAAAACATCAAGCAACAGAGTGGGAAGGTAGTGAATGTGAATAAAAATAGAGTTGAAATGTAAAAAATGAACTCTTCACATCAAAATATTCCAATATATAAGATATGATAATTCTTATCATATACAATAGTCATTGGAGCAAAAGAAATGGAAGAGTGTAAAGGAGCCAAGGAAGTCTAAATGAACTGTCCGTTTCAATATTGAACAATTTCACAATTTTCCCAGTTTCACTAAAATAGATGATTACAAGCAAGTAGCATTTTCCAGAGGGAAGCTGGCTAGTCATTTTTTGTTGGGTTTTTTTTTTTTTTTAATTAAAATATTATCAGCTCTTGCTATAAACGATACTTGTCTCTGTGCCAAGATATTTTGCCTTTGGGAGCACAGCAGGTTTTCTCCCCCATCTGCTGTTCTTGGAGAGATTTTACAGTATTCCCTCATGCTGCCTCCCCATGGTTCCAGTGAAGAACTTGGTGTAGTCTGGGGCTGTGGATAGATCACGATAAATTTTTCAGAGAGGAAAAAAAGATGACAGATCTGGTTCTAGAAAGTTAACTTTCAGGTCATCTGCTGACAGGTTCCATATGACTGCCAGATTACTGTTTTAATGAAGGTACTGCCTAGGAATATCAGACAGAAATTAGAAGACTGTTTCTGAACACAACATGGAGATAAATAACACAAATTTCATCACATCTAATAAGAGAACACAAAAATGCTAGCCAAATATCTGCCCAGCTCAGACAGTTTCATCACAGAAGCTCACAGTCCAGGAGTCAATTCTGAAACAGTGGAGACACCAAAACAGAAAAGAGTGACAGAGGTAGGCCAGAAAACATGCAATGACAAAGTATATTAAATCTAACAATAAACCAGGACTTTGAGGACACAGCTCCTTATTTGCTCACCCTCCACCTTTTAAAAGCTGTAATAATGGTCCCTGCAGTACAGTTTGCCGTAGGGTCTTTTCATTATTTCTGTTTGGTCTTATTCAGGGAGTCACTAGAGTTAGATAATTGAAAGTAATATTAAAGGTTATGAAAAAAGCATGATAGAGTTCGAATTTTAAAGAGACTTGCAAGCAAGCCTTGCCCTTACCTCTCCACTGGAGGAGAAAGATGGAAACTCATATTGTACTCTGCTGATAAATACTCACCTGATGTATTAAGACCTGCACCAAATAAACTCTCAAGTCAACCGCATTTAAGAAGTTCACTGGAATTTTCTGCTTTTTTATTGCAGGGTCTTCTACCTACCTTTTGCAGTCCATTCAGTATGAGGTCCTATAGATCTACAGACATCATATAATCTTCCCTAATTACTATCAACCATTGCTTCTTAATTATTCAACATTTTTTCATGCTCTGATAGATTGCTTGTCCTCATTTTAATCAGTCAACTCATCCCACGAGTTAGAATCTGTATAAATGTCAAGTCAATACTTAATTCTGTTAAGGTTGAAATTGAAAACCTTATCTCATAAACCAAACTACATTTTGCAGTCTGGGCTCCGAGTCAAAGCCAGGTGACGTGAGGGAAAGCTCAGAGAATCGGAAGAAATTCCTGGAACATTTTGTAAGCGAGTGACAATAAATTGTGTGTCCCACCAAATTCCACATCAGGTAAATCTCTGCCACCCTACACTACAGCATGCTGTCAAAGGCTTACCATTTCCAGTAAAGATTATTGTATTTTAGTAGGGACTTAAGGAATATTCTGCATCCATTAGTGGCCTGTTCAGTGCTGAAAGGCTTAATGAATTGCTTGAGATATCTAGAATAGTATATTATTGCTCACTTATTGGAAAAGTACCAGGCAGATTATCAAATGCTTTTTTTACAGATATATATATATATATAAAATCAATAACTAAGGACACACTACTTTTAACTGCAAGAAATTTCAGTAATCATTAAATATGTAGAGATCACAAGCCACAGAGAAATTAAAATGAAACGTACGAAAGCACCTTCAGACAAAAGTAGGTCCTGAATCTACAAAGATTTTCTAATTTCAAAGCTGCAAGAGGACACCATATTTGTGATTTGACAGGAAGAGAAGAGTGGAGACTTGTGCTCCTGCTTAGATGCTTGCTGGGAACTCAGTCTCCCAGCATGTTGACTTTTTTTCTTGATGGTTTAGATAGATATAAGATTGAATTCAAAGCTAAATTAACTTCATAATATTAGCGAATGAGACTGCACTGCTCTGTATTTATAGTCTTCTTGGAAACGCAAGATTCATCTGCCCTTTCTGAGACAGACTACAATGAACAGACTAAGAACTCCAAGCCAAATATTTTTGAGATTAAAATAATTTTATCTTTTTTTAGGTTCATCTTATTTTACTTATTTTAGATATAATCAAGTGGAGGCACTAAAAACATGGGGGGTTGAGCTGCTGAGTACCCTGCACTTTCTGTGAAAGATACGCTTAAATAAGCCAGGTAGGGTGCATCCTGGGATGGCACCTCTTTAGCCTCTGAGAAGTAAGGAACATTTATAACTTCTCACAGCCCCCTAAGGACGGCTTTACAGGCACCAGTAAGGAAAACGCAAACAAAACAAAACAAAAAGGAACATGCTGAGCTGGAAAACATACCACAGTCTCATTTGAACAGATCCTACAGCAGAGCAAGTGCAGCCTTTAAAAGTGTCACCACTACAGCTGGGCATTCCCCTCTCTGGAACGTGTTCGCTCTTCCAGTGACTGTTGGGTCCCATAACTACTAACTCCAGTCATCAGTATCTGGGGAAGGATTGCAGTTTTTAAAAAATTGCTTGTTTTAACCAAAACCTAAAACATTAAGACAAGCTCATCGACTTACAAAACCCACAAAATACATTTCTTAGATACAGATCTTCAGGTTTTAACATGGATTTCAAAACCTGAATTCCCAAGTAGTCTTGAGGCATGACTGGAATGACTTTGGCAAGATCTCCCTTCCTGACCAGCTGGGCATGAATTTTTACTCCTTCAAACATAAAACCCCCTTTGCTGTTGACTAAAACCAAAACCAACCCCTCCCTCATGTTTTACACATCACTTACTCAGAGAAATAGGGTGGAGTTAAAGTGTTCTCACAGTAAGGGAAAGGAGGTGCAGAGCTACAACAGGAAGGGGACAGAAGCCATTGTTTTGTTATCCTCCATGCTGGCAACCATATCCCATTGCCCACTGTCCTGTCTTCAAACCCACATCCCGCTAGAGCGCTGCAGAGAGCGCCTCCAGCTCAGACCAACTGGGGCTGCGAGACTGCATCAGAGCATCAATAAGCTATTTTTGGGTTTGGAAAAGGACAGAGACTGAAATTATAGTTGCCTCTCCTGAGCAGCGAGATTCAGTGTTTTCTCCTATGATTTTTCCCTATGTTGGACACTTTAAGAGGATTTATAAAACCCGTTTAGGAAAATAAAGAAGGGTCCTCACCATTTTCCTTTTTGTCTTCCTATCTAGCAAATGAAATACAAATTAACCCTAATCTGTAGCTTACAATTTGCACCTGATTCTTTGATGTCCTTCTTGCTGAGGAAGTCTAGGCTGCCCCCACACTATGGCTGATGCGAGGGTTGGAGGTGGAGGTCTTGCAAACCTGCGCTGCTGACCAGCTGGAGAACTTGGAGTAGCTGAGGGTTAAAGCACACTCCGGGACACAGGCTTAGCTAACTGCTGGTATCCAAACAAGCTGTCAGCAATGCTCTTTTCCACTGAAAAGAGAAGCTCCTGTGTTAGGTTTGATAACTTCACCTTTCATTTAATAAGTTCTCCTCAGTATGATATGAACTGAAATGAGAATCCTGCATTACAGACTTAAAGCCGTCAGCCTTTTCACTGATTTTAATGTTTTTTAAATTACACAACAGAGTACCTGGGAAGTACTGGCATGGAGTACATTAGGCCTTAGGCAGCACCTGAGAAAGATGGGTTTCTAAATCAAGCTCTCAGCTTGATTTTCTTCCTGTTTTCAAGCTGCTGCATTCACTGTTTCTGTTTTGTTTAGCCTTTTTTATAACTTCTCCTGAAACAGTGAATTCCTCAGCATGGGGGTTGTCTCCCATCGTCTATGTACAGAGCCCAGCAAAAAAACTTCCATCCAGGTCTTGCTGAAATACAAGTAATCAACTAGTTTGATTGTAGCTGGAGATATATCTCACTAAAACAATGGGATATAAACACTGCTTTTCATTTAAGATGGCTTCAAGAACTCAGTAAATTCCTCTTTGAGAGCTGATACTTGAAAGAATAGATTCCAAAATACAGCACACAAACCCAAGCAGAAATGCAAGCCTAGCTGGAAACCGGAGCGTGGGAGAAGGCATTTGTTGAAGAACTGCATTGGGAAGGGTGGCAAGACCCCGGGCACTCATGCACATATACGTAATGCAAAAGAGGGGCACAGAGCAAAGGGAGACGGAAGCTCACCCTGAACAAGCATGGCAGTGTAATCACCAAAAACACCTCGGTGAGCGAAGGAGGGTGTTGGCTGTAAGCGCGTGGAGGAAGTCTCCACTCCCATGGCTCTCCTGTACTCAAGGAAGGACAACTGGCTTCTCAAATAAACAAGACCTGTTCCTAGCAGTACCTCTCTCACCAATCTCTCAACAATCAACAAGATTCTGATTTTTTGGCTAGATATGTACATCAAAGATGTATCAATATTAACAATGCATTTTAGTGTAGCAGGAGAAAAAATATGTCAGGTCAAAGAAGCCAGGAAAGACACGTGTTGTTTGCCCCTGGGTAATGGCAAAAAGCAGGTGGCACAAATCCCAGAAGCCCACTATTTAAAAAGTATTTCACCCTTGATTATCTGCGCTGTGACTTTTATTCTGCCTTTGCTGCATCAACTCACACGTGGCCAGTCAAAAAGAAACAATACTGATTTTCTGAATCTAGAAACACCAAAAGCTCTCCATGAGCACAAAGGACCAAAGAGCCACGGGTTCATGCAGCCATCCAGACCTGCTGAGACACTGTGCAATTCTGCTTCCTTTTTTCTCCTAGCAGAACAAAAATTAGATTTACATCCTGAAAGGAAGAGTCACCAAAGGGTGTGCTAGGTGACCTAACAGAACCTTTGCATCCCTAACATCTGATTCAGTGCAAAGAATGCAGAGCTGTGAATCATGACACTGAGCTGAACAAGCAGTGACACAGTTGGAGCCAAAAGATCTCCAGACGTTTCCACTCTACCCGACGCCTTACCATAAGCATATAATGAACAGAAAAAGATGATGTGTTTGAGACAGAAACACAAATCAGAAGGCAGTGTGTCGGCTGGATCCCTCCAGTGGCACGTTTCCCTACACAGGTAGCAGTCTTTGGGCGAAAAACTGCGTAGGCAGGGGACGGAAAAGAATCCCAAACTCAGTACCTTGCAGGTAGGCGGCAGATCTGATTCACATTGTAATCATTTGTAATAGCCTGCAGCCAGAAGGCCAAATACTTTCATCTCGTAAGCTAAGCAGTGTTAGCTGGATCAATATTTGCAGTGGAAGATCTCCAAGCGGCACCTACGTGGGCAGGAAGCAATGCTGATGAGAACTGGGCTCGGCCCAGCACTGAGCTAGAACCGCAGGATGAGGTTTGGAAGGAGTTACTCTGTCAGCGTCGCCACTTCTTACAGACAGGGCTGTAAGGGGCAGCCCTGCTGATGCCACTTTCTCTCTGAATAGGGTCTCCTGATACCCTGGACAAAGTGCAGCCTATGCAACTGCATCCTAACCCCGTGCCACAGCTGCAGCTGGAGACAAGATGGATTCTTCCTGCTGGCAAACCCCTCGCAGATCCCTGGGCTCTCTTTATGTGCTGACCTAATGCAGCCCAGAACCATGGCAATCCACAGTCCTGATTAACTTCACAAATTTAACAAGCTAAGACTGTAAAACTTGGTCTAAAATCTCAGATTGATTTCAATACAGCCTAAGGATATGCTTAAGGAATATGCTAGTTTCCTTGAGCTGTTGTCTCTGGTTAAAAATAACGTGCCCATAGCTAATACTAAGCTTGAAATTAGGATCTTTGCATATGCTTCAACCTATTTTGGCTATTTTGGGAATGGACAAAGAATTCAACACTGAAAAAACAAGTGTAAGCAAAATACACTTGTCTCCTTCTTGCTGAAACAAACACTAAGTCATATATTATCATTGTCATAAAAAAGACTTCATCAGGACAGAGAGACTCAATGCTACAGCCTGCAGCAAAGATACCATTAATAAAATAAATCACATCATTCACAACTACAAGTGCTTCACTTTAAAGACAAAAAATAGGGAGAATAGGACTGTGTGTACTTGGATGAAACAGTACAATCTGTATCAGTGTACTGCACACGTCAACGCGGCTCGTACAATGAATAAAGAGGAAATGCAACACAGTCAAATAACTTTATTAATCTTCTGCACAATGACATTCCACTAAACTCATATAACCCATGGTCTAACCGCTATATAAGCTATCAGATTGCTCCCCCATGAATAAATAAAATAACACAGAAAAAAATGAGAATGAAAGTTCAATTATTGGTATCTTTTAAGGCTAGTGGGCAAATATTTCAACAAAATGTAAGATGACTTGGGGTCAGATGGGAGCACACTGAAGTTTTTCAGCATAAGAAGCAAACTGATACTCCTGTTAATATCAATTTCAGCCAAATTTGACATACCACATGAGAATATTTTTTTTTTCTTCATGCAAATCAGCTGGATGAGGATAGAAACCCAAGCAAGGAGCCACACAGAGAGGAAAAATAGATGCAGTGAAGAAGCAGCCAGCTGACTAACAAGCACATCAATACTGACCTGCCAGTCAGCCCATCCATAACTTTAAATCAGCCAAAATGCTGCTGCTTACCAGGAGAAATACAGGAAGGGAATTAGAAAGTCTTATAAAAGCAGAAGGAAAACCCGTGTGGATATGAGCAGGTGATGGAGATACAGAAGACAAACACGTAGGAAAGCTACATCAGCTCTGCTGTGAACAAAAAACTTGCTTTTCTCAAGGATTTTATGGTTATGCTTTTCAACTGAGAAACCAACAGGCCAAAACCTTCATACTGCTAAGGAAATTTGGTGGCAATATAAGGTGCAGTTTTAAATGAGACAGAGATCCTAGCACAGAGCAGTCAGTGTCCAAAGGCACCACCTTTTTGGTGCCAGCCATCCCACAGCCCCCTCAGAGGAGGAAGGTACAATGGGACAGGAGCAGGTCTGATCTGAAATTCATCACATCTGGTCCTTTAAAACAAACAACTTTAGGTATGGCTAAGGTTGATTTTTTTGGACAAAAGAGGTTCTGAATTGGAGAGATGCAATAATCTCCCTCCATTAGTTCTGAGGTATGGACTGGGACTTACCCAACATCGATTTGGTTTATTTAAATTCTGCAAATGTGAAATGTGTAAACACTTTTTAAGTACTAACCAAACTCCAAGACAGCTCACAGACACCCTCAGAAACAGCCAAAAAATACTAAAAAAGTCCAGAGGAGTTGCTGGGAAAGTGGGATCAAATTGTGAAATGCTGAATTTGCTTGAAAAGAAAGCTCTGCATGAAGCCTTGAAGGCATAAGTAAAAGCTGAGGGCACAGCATCCTCAGGAAAAGATTCCATCAACTAATTCTCTAAACAAGGAAGGCTTCTGACCTTTTCCAGATGAGCCTCATCAGGACAGAGAACAGAACAAATAGAACCAACCTTTACTGCCTTGAAGGGATATAGGGAAAGAGGCAGTCATTCAAATATCTCAGGTCTGGGAGACTACAGGCACACTCCATCTGTACCAGGCAGCAGGGATAAGGGCACCCCTGATGCAGCTATGTGCACATGGTGTGACTTTCACCACCAGAACGGCTCTGCTCCTCACCTGACCACTTGGTCCTGGCAGAGATCCTTCACAGGAGCGTTAGGATCCCCACCCTAGAGTGAATGAGCAGCCAAGGGCATCGTTATGGAGCAGAAACAACCCTCCTAACCTCATACCCTCCCCAAAATCGATAAATGTGGTTTAGCTGCGTTGGCTCCACAGGCTGGGCAGAGAATGGCCTGAGAGCAGCCGTGAGAAGGACTTGGAGCTGTTGGTGGATGAGAAGCTCGATGTGACCCAGCAAGGAGCGCTGGCAACCCAGAAAGCCAGCTGTATCCTGGGCTGCACTAAAAGAAGTGTGACCAGCATGTCGAGGGAGGTGATTCTTCCCCTTCTGCTCTGCTCTCATGAGAGCCCACCTGGAGTACTGCATCCAGCCTTGGGCCCCCAGCATAAGAAAGACATGGACCTGTTGGAGTGAGTCCAGAGGAGGGCTGTGAAGGTGACCAGAGGGCTGGAGCACCTCTCCTGTGAGGACAGGCTGAGAGAGCTGGGGTTGCTCAGCCTGGAGAAGGCTCCAGGGAGAGCTTACAGCCGCCTTCCAGCACCTAAAGGGGCCTCCAAGAAAGCTGGAGAGGGACATTTTACAAGGGCTTGCAGCAACAGGGCAAGGGGTGGTGGGCTCAAACAGAAAAAGGGCAGATTTAGATTAGATACAAGGAAGAAATTCTTTGCTGTGAGGGTGGCGAGCACCAGCCCAGGCTGCCCAGCTGTGGGTGCCCCATCCCTGGCAGTGTCCCAGGCCGGGCTGGCCGGGGCTCTGAGCAACCTGGGCTGGTGGGAGGTGTCCTGCCCATGGCAGGGATTGGAACTAGATGACCTTCAAGGTCCCTTCCAACCCAAACCAGTCTATGATTCTGTGATTCTACAAATTAGAAAAATAAGGAATAATAAAAACTGACTTTAGATCAGTAAAGCAAAGAGCTATGATTACAAGAATATATATGGACAACAGATCTGCTACAAAAGGGCCTAATTCAAAGTCCATAAGGAAAGCCATTTCAAATAACATTCTTCACAGCAGCAATCCCTTTTATAGCACAGAAGAGACATGTGGCTGTATTTAGGATATCCAAGAAGAAAGCCCAGAAGCAGAGTAAGAACCAAAAGAGTTTTTATGTCAACAGAAAGGTACACTTTCTTCTCCTCTCCTTTCTTCTTCTTTACATAAACACATTATGCAGTGCCAAAAAAAAAGAGAAGGAAATGAAAAGAAAATGGATCAGTTGAAGCCTCCAGGAAAGATAACCTTCAAAGGAAATTTAGCGGAAAATTGAAGAAAATAGAAGCTGAGATTTCTCTTGTACCTCATGGCTACAGAAATAGATAAGTAGGAGAAAAGGCTGCAAGCAGCATTGCTCCTTTTTGTGACGAGAGAGAAAGCCCCAGATATATTCAATCAGTTCCAAAGGGAGAAAGATAATGGGAAATTAGAAATACCCATGAATGGGTTTGAAGTCTCTGGCCACACATCATTGACAAGAACATGCAATTTCAACACAGATGAGAGAGGGGAAATAAATGATCCATATGTGACACACTTAAAAACTCACAGAAACACCCAAGCAAACTTTTGGAAGTTACCAATGTTATCAAACCACCATTAGGCTTTCAGAAACTTTTTCCTGTTGTTACAGGTGTATTTGTGGATTAAGTAGAAAACTACTGCTTCATCCACAACCCAACACTCCTGAGATTGTCACATCCAAGTATAGCTACAATAACGATCAAAAATTAACACTTCCTTCCATCAACTTGTTGCTGCCTGCACGCAGGAGGGAGAAGCTGGAAAGGAAAACATAATGAAAAAAAACTGATACAGAAATATTTAACATTAATATCTCAATTTGAAATTAACAGCAGTTCCAAGAGACAGTGGTTGTTTTGTTTTGTGTTTGGGTGTTTTTGTTTGTTTGGGTTTTTTTTTTTTAGCAGGCTGATCACTAGGCAAGCAGAGGGTTTGGGGCAAGAACTCCAGTTCTCCCTTGACTATACCATCTTGATTTGGCAGCAGGGAGAAAGATCAGCATTTTCTTTATGGTTTCTGGGCTTAATTAATTTGCCTGTTATGGCAGTGTGTCCCTGAAGTGGGGGAAGTCTGCTGGAGGGAGAAGAAGACAGAGAAAAAAAAATATGTGAGATTGACTTCTTTAAAATGAGGGAGGAGGAGAGGGGATTAGCAGAGCCCAGAAAACAAGCGCTGCTGGTTTGTGCAGGGGAATATCCTGCCCCCACCTCCTGCCTGAGACCAAACCATCCCACTGCTGGGCATCCTCTGGTACTCCCCAGAACTGAAGCTGATCCCAACAGCAGGAATCTTAACAAAATGTAGCCATAGAAACCAGGCACTTCTACAAAAAAGAAAAAGGCATTTCTGCAACATCAAGGGACTTGCCAGTTAAACCTCATTTTCTCTCATGCGTTTCCCCTGTAAACAAGAAAAATTTAGGATCTGCAGTTTTAAGACGATATTCGCAAATGACATGAATCCTTCAAAGCGGTCTCATCACAGATAAGGCACTCAGTTGGAGAAGCAGTAGACACTCTTCCAGTTGTCCAGCTTCCTTCCATGGATGCCGGCCTGTGATCAGTGTTGGCAGTGGTCTCACAAAACAAATGAATCTTTAAACAATAAGCTACAGATTAAAAGCCTGAGAGGCTCCCCTGCGAACCATGCAGAAATAAGAGCATTACAGAGAGGGCTGGAGACCGGTGGTGCAGAAAGTTAAGTCACCAGAGACATGAGTTCATATTTGATGCATGGGTAGAGGTGAAACGGGCTTACAGTTCTCAGACACTTCAGGGATTTGTTCTTGCTGCAGCACTCACACAGTAGCCATTTCCTAACGATCAGAGTCTAAGAACTGGAATAATGGATGTGCTGTAGGTAGAACAAACTAAAGCTCAACAGCAGTGCTGCGTGGAAATTTGTACTCAGTAGCTGCTTTCTCTGTTGTCAAAAGTACTGTAAAGTAACTGTCACCTTTGGGTTTAAACACCAACTACACTAGTGAGATTGCTGTAGTGCTAAACGTAGAGAGGATCATTTCTGCCACTGACCAGTGAAAGACATGTATTTCCCCTTCTTGTCTAGCTCAGAATCAGATAAAGTGTCTGCATCTGCTGGTAACCATCCCTCTCAAGAGCACAACTATACCTTCCTGGGGATATCCAGAGGAATATAAGCAGCACGAGGACGTGTGCTGCAATGGACAGTGTGTATGTAAAGTAAGGTGTGCTGCCCCTGACTTTCCAAAATTAAAAAGGGAAAATGTGGGCATCCCACTCTTAGCTGTCATTGATGGGAAACTGATTCAATGCCAGCACAATTAGAAAAGAAGTAGCTGTTCCAAAAATTAGAGAAGTTAGTTGTCATCTTTTTGAAGCTGCTGTTTCTACTGACAGCACACACAGCAAAAGAGAGAAACACAATTCATTTTGGCAGCAGCCAGCCCTACACCATGACCTGGCTCAGCTCAAAGCACAGGAGAGGAAAACAAACCCAGAGCTAGATGCCTCGAGCAGCAGTGCTCTCTGTTTCTTTCATAAGCACAGAGAGTACCATCGTGCGCAGCACAGTCCTCAAGGGAACCAGCCACCACGTTTACTGACTCCAGAGCTGCCACTACTCAGGACCTCAGGTGCATTTGCCTGGTGAAATAAGAATAATTTAATTTAAAAGGTACTAACATCTCAAATCCAACTGGCTATAAAGAAGGAACACTGCCACAGGACTCCTACCTTGTATAAAGCATTGAATAAGTAAACCCAGGTCCCTTTCTATTAAAACCAAAGCAAAAAATAAAGCCAACAGTGCGGATGCATAAATGGATTTTCCCCTACAGCTGACACTGAACCTAAATTAAACTAAATTGTTTTCGTAATTTGCAACCTCTGGTTTCTCCATAATTACAATGTTGTGAAATGAGCAGGAACAGCTAGTATATGCCCACAGGGAAGAATTACATTTAGTGACCCTGTAATGATCCAGGATGAAGAAGATGCAATAAACTAACCCACAGTATTCATTAATGAATAAGATCAGTAAGAAACAAGGAAACTAGAGTTAATGAATATATATAGCATTTTGATGTAAAAGCTGCAGGCAGAAGTAGCCAGCAGTTTTATTCCAGCCATGGTCTTAAGCCATAAAACACTTCATTAGAGACAATCATCTTCTGAAAAAATCCCCAAACTCTCCCCATCTACAGCATGCTTGTCAAAAAAACTGTTTTACAACAGTCTGCCTTTAAAATATGATGTAAAGATATGTTATTAGCTATTACAGATAACACATTCTGCTAAAAACTAATCTTAACCTCATCTGATTTTAGAATTGCTGCTCCCATCTGTTTTTCCCTTGCACTACTGAACAATCTTTCCGTTGACCATCAAAATTAAAACAATCTCTCAGCGATACTGTGCTCTCCTTTTTTCATCCGCTATTATTCTGGGTCTGTTAAGCATTTATAAAAAAAAAAAGTATAAGAAAACACTAACACAGGTGACTATGGAAAATCACAGAATTACAGAAAGTTAGAAGGAATTTCCCTTCCTACACACAATCTTCTCTTGCTTCTTTCTTACAATCCTTTGTTTCTTGAAGAATGAGAACATACATAACAGTAGGTAAAGAGAAGGCAAAATTAATTTGAAGCTTGTATTATGTTACCACTCAGATAACCCAGTCATAACTGATGGCACAGCATATCATGGTCCAAACATGTCTAGCACATATTACATACATACTGTGCCTGTCTCTGTAAAGCTTATCTGACAATCAAGATAAGATTCAAAACAAAATTTTATGATGGGAAGAGCTCATTTAGTTAACATGGTGTTCTGGCTAAAGCACAATTTGAGGGGTACCTTCTGGGAAAGGCAAGTTCCCCTTTGCTGATACAGTTTGCACTAATTAAATTGCAGTTGCACATTTGCACCTGCGACTGATCTGTACCAACAATGGTTTTCTTCTGTGTTCATGCTGTGACATGCAGATACAAAAGCAGAGAACAAACTTTAGCCTGCTCCAGCATCATTAAAGAATGCAATATTCCATATGTGTGAACTCTATCCTGCCTACTTAACACTCCTACCTTACAGGATTAAATATACACTTGCTTCTAGTGAATAATTACATCTGGTATCAAAATTTGATGGTGTACTATAACTGCTTGAAAAACTTAAGAGAAGGATGAGCATCATTGCTGCTATTTTCTTCCAAGTCCATCACCGAGCAGCTACATGAGAAACCTTTCTCCTTAGCCTCAGGAATTAGGTATCCACCAGTGCTCTGAGCTGCTAGAAAAGACCAATTACTCAGAAAATAGTATCCTAAAGAATTTTCTAAAGATTCTAATTTTTAGAAAATAATTCTTAGAAAATTTGAATTCTTTATTCAAAATAATCTGTCATTATGAACAGTATTATAAGCAGCAAACAACTGTAAGATTAGCATTTTCACTGGACATTAAAACCTCATTGATAACTAAAGAGGGTAAGGCTTCCTTTAGAAAAGTTTCAAGCACATGCCTATTCAGAGCTACCAACAGAAGTTAATAAATATCTCAGAGACTCATTTCATCTCTCAGCAATCTGCTAGATGAAGAATTGTGAAGCCATTTATTTTGTAAAATCCCATTAGTTTTTGATAAACTCTTTCAGACAAATGGCAATTTTGAATGATTCACCTGAACAAAATCACGCACCCACACTTTCAAAATGCCATTGGGGTGAGGTCAGGCAGAGAACGAGTCTGCCAGTGTAAATGACTGCATTTGTCTTCTGTCAGAGTCCTTCGCTTTGGGCACAAAAAGTACTTCCATAAGATGATTGGCTTGACAGAGATCAAGAAAATGGATTGATTTTTTATTTTCAGGAAGCTTTCAAGGAATTTAGAATAATAGATCCTTTTAAAAAGCTTCAGATGCTCTGAAAGTACATGGGCCTGTGTGTGCACGGGGAAGTGCACCTCCCTGTGGGTTTTACTGATGTAGGAGAATCAAGGACCACTCTTCTCTCAGTTATATATTGCTACATCACGTACAGTTGTGAACATTTGTGGAAGTAAACATACAGTACCTGGGTTTCAAAATACAACACAGTCCTTGGAGAAACGCCTCATCCCCTTTGGATGAGAACTGCAATGCTTTTATCTAGAAACAGGCTTTCCAGACTGAATCAATGACTATACCCTCCTGAAACAGACCAAAGGTATTCATTTAAAATTCAGCTCTGCATTAACACTCTTTAGCAAATTTGCAAACGGTACCAAAGGTTGGTTCTAAGGATATCGGCTAACACCCTGGCATCAATGCAGCGAGTAATAACTGCTATTACCACCATGGGTAGTACCTGGCTTGTAGGTGTTACAATGAATGCATTAGAGGGAAAACCATTTACGACCCTCCCACTGCTCTCAGATCCATTCCTCCTCGCCCTTCTCTTGTGGGGAGCAGCAGCCCAGGCCCAGCCAGCCCTGAGCCTCTTGTGCTCTGGGTTTCAAGATTCCATCTTGCTTATGTTTTTAAGTAGCTCTAAGCTGGCTCCAACTGAGACACCAGCAAGCTTCCTTGCGACCTCAGGACCAGCCTCTAGCAAATTACAATCTTCCTTGTCTGCTTTATCCATGATCTGATGTACTAGTCCCAAATCTAGCACTGAAGAAACTCAAATTAACACACAGTTACTGCACAACTGACACTGCAGTCTAGCTGTGCATGAGGTTATATCCCTGGATCCAAACTGCAGGGCAGAGATGATCATCAGTCAGTTGTTCTCAAACTCAGGATCTTGTTTTCATCCCATAACTCAAATTTTGCATGGAAAGAACTATCACAAGACCCATTTATCTAAATAGCTGCTTTAGTTAGGAAAGCTGAGGTTTAGTGGAACTTCAAAGAGATGAGTATCTTTTGCCCAGTCATCAGCACCAGAATTAATTGCAGCCACAGGAACATAAGATATATACAAGCATTCAAACAATAATGCATTGGATTGCCATTGGGCAATCCACATGATTCAGCTGGATTTTGAAATGGTTGCATGGAGCTCGTCTATGTGAATGGCACCAATTCAACATACTTTTCAGATGACTGAATTTTATATGGTAATCTATAATGTTAGAGCTATATCACATTTAAGACTGTCATCAAAAAACATGAAGAGACAAGCAATTGTAATACCTGCATCACTTACATCACCCAGGAAAACTTTTATCACATGGTACAGACCCACTCCACAACTGTTATCACTGTCATTCACACTTCATGTAGCAGTGTTCTAGGGCAGAAACCTTTGCGAATGAGCACTACCAGAGTTCAGTACACAGCATCATTTCTTTAGAGATCGTTGCATTTCCAAGCTCCCAATTAATTAAATGCAGTTTCAGGTTGCTTTAAAATGTATTGTATATTGCAAAACATGAAGTTAAAAAGCCACACCTGGAATCCAAATAACTGCAGTGATCAGACGCAACATACTCCAGGCTAGCAAAGTACATGTTTCCTTCCTTTGGTAAGATTTGGGGGCTTCAGTAGTGGAGGACTGTGCCACTGAAGGATTCCCAAGCAGTTCAGGGTTACCAACATTTTTTACAGAAGTAGTTACAGGATAATATCACACAAAGCTGAAAACATTAACTCCCTCCAAAGCTTACCATAATCTAATCAAGAAGGATCAGCTAAACCTTTCAAGGGGCAGCCCGTGCCAGTGCCTCACCACCCCAAGGAGCGGAGGGAGGCAGGTCCTGCAGCCTGCGCTCGTGTGCTGGGTGCCCCGGCCCCTCGCCACCTCCAAGGCATCAGGGTCCTTCCTGGGCTGGGGAGACTGGGAGGGGACAGGGCAGGCCAGATGCAGTCACCAAAGTACTAAACAGGAGCAGGGGAAAGCATTTTTACTGCTGTTTTCTTGGTTTACTGGTGGTTTGGGATTTTTTTTAAATAGGGGAGGGGATGAGAAGGAAGGGCTCACCCCACCGTGGCAATGAACACCGTGATGGCTGATGGCGGGAGATGGAAGGGGTGAGCTCGCAGGAGGCCGGTGCGGAGGCTGGGCCTCCCAGCTCACGGCAGCTGCGGCGGCTGGGCCGGGCGCTCCTGCGGCATCGCGGAGGGGAGCCCTGGCACGGCGCAGCGGTGCCCCGGGAGCTGTGCTGGAGGGGGACCCACCTGCATCCGTGCTTGATCTGCGGGCAGAGTCACCCCCACGGGCTCCACACCATCACCCCATGGTCCATGTGGATGCAGAGGGAAGAAAGTGGGGACTGTTGGTGAGATTTTCAGAAGCAGAACAGCAACTTAAGCTTTTATAAGGAACTTTTCACCAACAGATCTTGGGACACTTCAGATATGGCAGCATATCTGCACTTCACAGCTATGAAGCTGAGGCCCTAAGGTGATTTCCTGGGCACATGAGAAAAATTGCAGAAACCCATTTCATTCTCAAGACCTAGTCCCATGTAGCATCCCTTAAATATTGCTATGAAAATCAGTTTCAAGCTTTAGAAAACACGGTTGTCCCAAGTACAAACCCCAGTAATTTGCAAGAAAACCGGTAATGCAAAATCACGTTGGTAACAAAAAAGCAAAGGTTAAACAAGATTTGCAGCTTCGTTATTCATGTGCTTTAACATACATAACTTGAGAAGTTAGGGACTACTTTACACTTCCAAAAATGTAAGTATATATTTGTTAGGGCTTGTATCTTCATGCTCTACAGCAACACATGAGAAATTAGCTGGAACACATAATTAAGTGAAAAATCAGGAATTGTGTAACAAATGCATTCCATAGTCTCACATGACCTGTATTTTCCATAAATAATAAGCTTAACTGATTAACTGATAAATGTCTTCATCTGCTTTTAGCATCTGCATGCCGCAAGAACAGGTTTCTTTGGCATTCCATACCTCTCTCAAAATGACAGTGTTTCTACGGCAACGTTCACATTTATTAAGGCTGGATATAGTATCACTGTTGAACTTGTGTGCCTGAAGTGTAAGTGAGAACAGGCGTAGGAAAAAAGCACCTGTTCTTACTTATGGAGCAGGCATACAAACCCTGGAATAATTATATCTCTTGTTAAAGATGCATTAACATAGCATTACATGCTTTAAAACACAAGCACTGAAGTATTGACAGGTCAAGCACCTTAAGGTTTTGATAGCTTATTTTCTTGCACCTTTATGAAAGAAAGTTTGATGTGGCATTAAGAAAAAATAATCTCATATAGGAATCCAAGGCAATTCCTGCTGATCTGAGTAAAAGGTGGATCTGTTTTCCATGATGGAAACATTTATACAGCTAAAGTACAAGAAACAAAATTTTGGCTTTGTCAATCACCTTCTTAGTCTCTGTATGTCAGAAAGTTAGGAGAGACATAGCCACTTGTATCACGGGACAGTACAGTATGCACAGAGCCAGCTGCCACACTTTGGGTGAAATCACTCTTCTCAGACGAGGTTGGATGAACCAGAGAAGCAGAATGCTCCTACAGCCGGGTTTTCACTGGCACGTAGGTGCTATCCCAGTAGGTAAAAACCTGTCTGAATGCAACCTAGTAAATTGGTGAAGACTGGATTTATAGAAATGGGGGTTTTAGGAGCAGGTGCAGTCAGCAGGACTCTCCCTAGGCAGACATGTAGGACCCTGCAGACAGGCTGAATCAGCCAGTGATAATGTGCTTTGCTGCATGTGCCACCAGTTACAGATGCCAAGTGCCCTTTTCTCCTGCTCCACCAAGCTCAAGTATGGATGAAGGGTGAGCTACAGCATCGTTGAGGATGACAGTATTTCAAAGAACCAGAGCTACAGTAGAATAAGAATTCACTCTTTCTCCTTAGAAAAATAAAACGTGTCAATATACATCTAATTGTAAGGAGCCAGTGAATGCAATCACTTTGTACATGGTGACCACATCAGCTGTACTAACCAAATCAACTGGGACACTTGCCTTTCAGGCTGGTATCAGATCTGTGCATAACACACAATGTTAAGTGGATCATTCAAGTTGTAGTTTTCAGGTATTAGAATACTGTAAATAAACAGAAGTTGCTTAAGACCGAATAGATGGAAGCCTGGAGCATAACTCCCATCTGGCACAAGCTGCACATTTGGTCTTTATGACCAGATGTCTCATCACGTAGAGTGGCCTCCTACTGACAGACACAGGAACAGCCTGAAAGACCTTAGAGCATGGGATAATGCCTAGAGCAGGCAGCCTCTCCTCTGCCAGCAGCCACTGAAACAGGTAGGAATGACAGGGAAGTTAATGGTTGAAGTGAAACTCAGACACCAACTTGGAGATCAGCTCTGATTTGGTCTGACCTGTTGCCATTCTGGTACCGCATGTCCATGCTCAGTCTTAACTAGGAATGAAGCTGGCACCAGGTGCTGGTCCCAGGTGCACACGACACAGGCATAGACCTAACTGCTGCAGGTCCTCGCAGCCACATGGTAAGTGAGGCACAGAGAGAGTGTTCTGGTTCACAGCTTCAGCCCAGGTCCCACCAGGAGGAAAACTGCTCTAAGTTCCACTGCATACCACAACACTACCAACACAGATGCAAAGAAGGTCCATACCTAAAACCGTACACTACATTATTAAAACAGATGAATCCAGGTTTTTTTCACTGTGCCCAGAGGTCCCATACCCTTTTGTTTTACAGGTTAAAAAAAACCCAAACCCAAAACAAACAAAACCTAAGATTACACTGGAACAAGCTGGGACACCTCTGAAGGGACAATGCTACAGAGCTGAAGGCACTTATGCATGCCAGCACCGTTCATTCACTATTCCTGGCTTCAAAAAAGAATTTACTACTAAATGGTATATGCTTCTGCATATGAACAACCCTTTGATGTGTTTCAGTAGGCATGGCTCAAACAGGAAATTAGCCCACTAGCACCACTAAATTCAAAGGATACCGGAAAGAACAATAGAATTTCATTTGAAAAACACTAAAGCAAGGATGCCTATGCAACACATCATGTTAGTTTTGGACAGTACAGGAGATCTACAGTTGTCAGTAACATAAATATTTAAAATCAAGGAAGGAAGGAAGTAAAGGTCATGGGGAACCTCATCTAGTGAAGTTTATACATAAATATTTTATTGATGTGTATTCTCATATAACATAGTTTAAGGACAGCTCAGTAGAAATAATTCTTTATTCTTGCATCTGAATATGAGTGACAGCAGTTACTCTAAAAGATCAGATTAAAAACTCATTGCTGCATTTTGAAATTCAAATGGTAATTTCTGTAAAAGAAAATGGTTTCCTGACCTTTCTAAATACAGAAGTTGGATGTCATTCCCAGACTTTGGAAGTAATTAGAATTAGAGCATGATAAAATTCTCACAACTCTTTATGGTATTATAAGACCTCAGAAAAAGAAGAGACTGCATTTTTAATGAAAAGATGCTGGTGTGACCACCTGTTGTAAAAGACTAGACCTTTGATCAGATCTTACAGGGAAGACATGAAACATCAAACCTGAAAAACACTGTGAATAAGACGTAGGAAGAGTGAGACCCACTAACTCTGCTCTTGTGTTGGGGCCAGGATAACAATAGGATTATTGTTATTTGTTCTGCTTCTCCTAAATGAAATCCCAGTGAAAGAAAGAGCAAAATAGGGAACTTGCAAGCCACAGAAGTGCAGATTCTATACCTATGTAAAATAACTGTTTTTGGCAACATCCAGTTTCATAAAACTCAAATTATAAAATGTCTACAGTCTATAGCTACAAGAATTATGCTGATCTTTCAAAACAAAACAAATCATATTTTTGCTAGCAACGTTCTATTCTTGGCAATTGTGGATCATACTGATGAAATATACTGCACTGATGCAATCAGAAAATGATACACAGTTTGGAAAAGGTTAAAATTACAGCTACATAATGCACAAAAAAACTTAAGAGAAATATCTAGTGAAACAAAATGGATATTTATGGCTTTGCTCAAATAAAAATGTGCCTAGATTAGCATTACTAATGCAGAGGCAAAGTCACAGTTAGAATTTCCTGTATTTCACCTATATGCTTCTCTTAATGAACGCATTATCTTGTCTTTCAAAGAGAAGATTCCCCCTAGGCCAGCTGTATACAGCCAAATCTATCTCATTACACTTTAGAAAAAAGTAAAATCTCTAGAGAAAAGGCAATGTTCAAACAGATGTACTATACTAGTAATCTGAGCTATCAGCATCACTATGCACAGGCTATACATAGCTAGGCATCTTGAAAATACACATAAAGCCAAATTAAAGTGACCCCGAGTGGGCCAAAATTATCCTGTATCACTTTTATGATGAAACCTGCAACATATCCTTTGCCTTCTTCCTCTTACCACTTTTAAACACCCAAATCTCTACCAAAATTTCCTATCAGTTGTGAGACAGCACCCTCTGCCGTAGCAACACATGAAAACTTTATAAACTACCTTAATTTGTGACCAGATGTGGCTGATAGGTATTACTATGCAGATTACCCGAGATGTGGATTAGCTGACTGGGTCTTCCCTCAACACCCAGTTGTAGCTCCGCGCCAAAGAGCACATGATACAGAGCAAACACCCCTTGCGTGAGGTTTCACATTTCTGAGAGTTGTAAAAAGCTGTCTCCACAGAGACCACTTAGAAATCTTTTTAAAGGTCAATATACAAACTACGTACCCTCATGGACTGATTTATTTTTGTTTTATATTACCTACCTTCAGGTTTTCTTGGGATGACCCCTTCCTTGTCTAGATAACAGAGAATTGCCTAGATCATGCCTGTCATCAGATAAACATTCCTATTTCTCATGTTATCAACTAAATAGGACAAAAATATAAATCCTCATTGGGCCCTGAATAAAGAAATCCGGCTCCGACTCAGCAGCTCTACATCAGAAGCAGGGGCATAAGAGAAGCTAGCTTCCTGCTATGCCAGCACTGCATTAGGCAATGACTTTCTAAAACTTCTAATAGAAAAGCAGCAAGTTTTCTTGCTCCACTTACTCCTAATGGGAATTAATTCCTGTTCTTATCCAAGTTTCTGAAATCAGTTGTGGAATAACACTACCTTACCCAAGCACAGTGTACGCAATACGTACTTATTGCTACAAAAAATTTAGGTTTATAACTTCCTTGTACGAAGTTTTGAACAACAAAGCATAGCCACAGCTATATACTCACTTTTACTAAATTTTGTTCCAACAAAAGAGCTGTAAGTGCATCCTTAAGTAGAATGGTCTAAGATATTCCTTTGTATATGCAGAACAATTCTGTAGTATATAAGAAATGTTTCACACCCCATTAATGTGTATCTAAACTTCCACAGAAATAACTGAAGAGTTCCCGTTCTCCTTAGAAGAACAATTTTTAAGTGCTCAGTGGTGCATCTAAGGTTCTCAGCTTTCCTATTTGCTCAGAATTGCTGATCTTCATGGAAACCACAATGATCATACATCAGCTTTCCTCCTATTTTCTTTCCTTCTAAGTGATTGTGGTAGTTGTCACAAATACGGATTTTTTAAGCAGTGACAGGCCTGCCCAGGAGCGGTTAAAGATCAGTGGAACACCACTCTCAAATGACACTTGAGAATCCTGTCTGTGTACACAGGCAGACACAGAAAATCTCTATCAGCCTCTCTTTAGTGCACAAAAGCTAAATTTAGAAAGAGGTCTTTGGAACAAAAATCAGTCTATTGTCTGAACTACCGAGGAAAAGCGTAGCCAAAACACAATAGTATATATATAAAAGGATATAATTTCATCTCTGAAGTATAGACATGAAACACACATCTAACATTTTTTAGTGTTCAGGCTACTGAAAAAGTGCATACCATCAATGAGAAAGTCTGTACAAGGCAAATTCTGCAGGAGAGCTTTGAAAAGCATGACAGGTGGAAAATCAATCCTAAAGTCATGGCAGCTTCTGCTAAACAGGTGTTCTTATGTCCTTGAATAAAGTTCTAATAGCAAAAGATAACCTAAACCAAATTAAATTATATGCCCCTTCCAGCTGACTGAGTCACATAAAATACGGCTATCTGCACATGCCAGGATGGTTTCTGTTCTCCAGTGAGGACAGCAGATTGTGACTGAAACAGGCCTTGGATAACAGATACTGGAAGACATTCTCCTTCTCCAAAAACATCCTTTCCTTGGCTGCAAATCCACCTCATTCACACCATTCAGTACATACGCAGCTACGACTCAATCTCTGTTAGTGTCCTACTAATTACAATGTCTTTGTGAAGAGATGAGTCCTTTCACCGGAATCTTAGGATTTTCTTCTCTCATAGTTTGGCTTAAAGTGATTGAAGAATAAAATCCTGCCACACACCCTCAAGCAGCATACTGATATCCATGGAATTTCACGGGACAGCACATACAACATACTCCAATGCTTTTCTCCTATCATCCCCTCCCAAATTATGAAATACTAAGCAATTAAGATCACAATCTCATTATCTCTACTATATCCTTGTGAATCTGGCATAGCTTCACAGAAGGCAATGTAACTGCTGTGAGATGATGCAGAGACATAACTTCATTATCAAGGCAAATGCGCATATCCAGAGCTTCAGCTGCCGGTGGTATTGTGTGACGCTCGAGTTGGAGCTTTCATTAGAAAGCAAAACAATGGCGGAACCAAAAAGGGATTTTAAAACATGCAAAACAAACAGGCCACTCTGCAAACCCATGCTGCACTATCTTACTGATTCACTGTCTCTAACATCTACTGGGGTGCAAAGCTGGATATCCCCCACTATGACAGGTAAAGGTTTTAAAAATCGTATCACCATGATACTTAGTGTCAACAATATCTACCATGTATACCTGAAACATACATTACTGTGTCCTGTACATTTCATGACCATATTTGATGCTCACAGAAGTGCACAAGGTAATCAGGGTCTTCAGAAGCTATATGGCCTCATCATATAAGCCTTCCAAGTTTTTTTCTCTGCTCACACAAACACATGGCAACAGCCTTGCATGTCTAAGTTCCCTTCTTTTTTCTTATTGTACATATTAAGTGTGAGGTGTGTGCCTAAGGGGAAACAGTAAAATAAATGCACCATAGCTTTGGAAGTCATGTATTTCAAATCTGTAAGATTTAACAAGAGACACAGCCTTAGCAGGTATACAGGCTCGTCTGTAATAGAGGCGTGCACACTGGAGTACAGTAATGCAGACTTCAGTACTGTCAGACACAGCATGGCCTTGATGGCTAACGGCTTAAAAAATAACTACTGCCAGAAGACACCTATTGATTTTATGGATTTTTGTGTACTAAAAATTCAGAATTGTACAGCTGCATCAGTGCAAAGTTTTACCTGTTAACAGATCTGCCCCTTTTTTTACTATGGGCAAACTATTTTCCTCTAGCACCTAAGCTTAAGAACAGGATTGGAATGAAAACTAAACCTAATGCTTATAAGAACAGACCAAAGCTAGCTGTCAAAAAGTAGTATTGGGAGGAACAGGTAATGAAATATTTAAATGAATGTCACTTCTTAGCTCAGTTTTTGCATTGTATTTCTAGGGCTATCCTTTAGCCAGGTAAAATACAGCAGCCTAGACTCTTCCAGTTCAGAATTTACATGTGTGCTGCTTCCTGAGCTTATTCAGAGTGGAAAATAGGTATTTTCACCATTGAGGCCTTACATGTTTTGGGAATCAGCTACCCAGGATATTAACTCAGTTTTCTTCTGTCCTACTGGAGCCGGACTAAGCTGTTCCACTTCAGGAGCAGGACTTTGCCAACTAGAAGAGTACTGCTGCCTCTGGAGACTCTTCTGTAGAATTAATTTCTTGCAACAATTTAACAAATTCAGAATTAATGCTTGACAGATTTAAGTGAAAAGTATTTTCAATCTAATGGTTATCCGTTTTAATCTACTGCTAATTTGCATAACACTTAGTAGCCAAATGATGTTAACTCACTTCCACATCCTGACCTGACCTTCACTCACAATTCTTCCTTTTCAGCAATTCCTCAACTTGGTTCAATTCACTGCAAGATAATAATCAGTCCGAATCCTTCCTTCCTGAGCTTACACATGTGGCTAATGGCTGCATTCACTGAAAACACTGCTCATGCTGGTACAGCTTTAATATTGCACTTGGCTCTCTTTTCTGTATTAACTAAAAAATAAGAACACCACCAGCAATGTTATATTACTCATGGTAACACTGTTAGGAAAACATTTCAGAAACAAAGTTTAACGTTCTACTACTTGCTGGAAAGCACTGAATTTTGACAAGCTCTTTTCTAATATTACAAGCTTTTCTGTGCCAAGTGGTTACATTACTAACCCAACCATCTAGAACATACAGCCTTTGATTTAGCTGTCAATTATATATTCTCCTAGCTATACCAGAGTATTTTAAGAGCCATGATCACACATGCACACAATTCAGGCCTAGTCATTATTGTAAACACTTAAGCTATTACACACTCCCACTTTCTTAGAGTATCAAAATACCTGGCCCGATATTCAATACTGATCAAATAATACAGAGATTATAATTTACAGACAAAACAGTAATGGCATAATTTGTTTATTGTATTGTGAGCATCAGTATATATTAGAGACAAAGAAAACATGACTTCCAGGACAAAAAAAAAAGAACAACCCTGGAGATTTAAAGTTTTGCTCAGTATCAATCATGGAGAACCTATAAATTATCTGCTGGAATGCTTTCAGCTCAAAAGCTTGGCTTCTACAATTACAGAACACTGAAGAATATAAGATGTTCTGGACCCCAAAAGCCACATACCTAAGGTTAAATTGTAAAAGACTTGAAAAGACACTAGGTAAAATCTATAAACTCGTTTTCTTCTGAGACAGATTGATCTTATCTCCAAGACTCAGGGCCATTCCCTGTAAGGAAAGGAAAGAAGAAATTCACAATTCAGATACTTCAAAATAACTTTATCTTATCTATATTAAAATGGAAGTTCCATGTATAGAAATCTATGAAGTTAGTGGCATGGAAATTAAAGTATACAAATAAATGAACAATTAGAAATAATTATAGCGCACACTTCCTTAACACCAGGGTAAGGCTACATCTACATATATTATTGAAACAACGAAACTTAAATAAACTAACAACTGCTAAATCTGTTATCAATACAAAAGGCAAGAGAATTAAAAAAAAATAAGTCTTTTGACCTCCCACCAATTGAAAGTCTGCTGCCACTGGAGAAAATACATTTGTCAGTCCAGTTACTGAAATTCACCTGTTGAAAGTCTCAATGCCAATACTAGCACTCAATGCACTAAAGCTATAGAAAATCATTTAATCACAGAACTGTATTAATATTACATAGAACTGAAGAAATCTCAGAAGAAACTGCATGAATAAATCCATGTAATCAATACCAGAATGATGTCAAGATGCAACAATGCTGGCACATGTAATTAAATGCAGTCTTATATAAAAATGCCACTGTAAATATATCAGAAACGTTAATTTCAACCACTCCAAAATCTTTACAGTGACATCATATAAACCATATGGTTTCCTTGAATGTGAAATGTCAGGTAGCCCTTTATTGGTGCTGTTTAAAATACTTTTATCGATACACTTTTTTAAAATTTATTAAACAGTTCGAGATCTTGTACTTATTTTTAGTTGGGAGGTAGCAGTTCTAAAATCCTAAGCAGACTCATAGATGTACTGACAGAAAATAATCCTACTGAAAGACACTAGGTTTTGTTTTGCTGGTTTGAGAAAGAACTAGTGAACAGCTATTTCATGCATAAAATTTCTTTGTGTGAAATTGAAATGTGTAATTTAGTAGGAAACAGATCATGGAACCTTAGGGAGCATTTGCTCTTTATTTAAAAGCAAATAAAACATAACATCTTATTTGCAGTGCTACAGATAAAATAAGGACATTTTGGCCCAAGAGCCTATTTTATGATAATGCACTGGAAGAAAAGATCTTGAACATGTTTTTAGGGTATGATTACACCTAATTAGAAAGACATTCTTTCCTCAAAAAATCTGCATAAGATAGTTTCAAAACTATGGTTAATGTTTCTATATTAATCTTCCCAAATTTTTTCCCATTTACCTGCTACTGTAAACCAATGTACATCAAAAAATCTGCATGGTTTTAGAGTACTTGGCACATTTTCTTAAAAATGACAAGGAAAACCAGTGCTCTAAGTATGTCATATTACCTGGCTCTTTGCACGGATTCGTATGTGACCAGTGACAGGCGCCTCTGGTCCAAGATGAATTGGCTTTTCAATGCTGACATTTGCAAGTGCATCTTCTCCAAATATGGAACGTGCGTAAAGATTGGCCGCCATAAAGCCACAATAACCAGAGAGTGCCTACGGAAAGCACATATGAACTCTTCAGAAAGGCCAAAATCCTTTACACACATTTTAATTCATCTTAGGTTAGCTAGGCACGCGTCAGTATGTAATGTTTAAACTTCTTTGTTCACATGTGAGAACCATGCAATGGGAAACAGCGGTGGCCTTTTCCTAAAATTAATATTGGAAGATATGCAATCTACAGTATCCATCAAGACAAGGTAGGATGGCATTCTACAGTCTGATTTAATGAACAGCAAAATGGTAAAGAAGCCAAATAGTAGCAATAGCTACTATTCTTATTTTGGCTACTATACATATAATAGCTAGTAGGTATTACACATATTACATCTTAATAGCAAATAGCCATTGGATATATTTAGTTTGCTTCATAACAAAAAGGCTAAACTGGCAAAAGAAATGTAAATTTTGACAGAGAAGAAAGGAACTTGGAGCTACTGAGAAAAACCTTTATAAAAACAGATGGTCCCATGAAATCTATACTGCAGCTTAGCTACTATGAATTAGAACATTCTGATTTTCTAAACTGGGCAAGAAGTAGCTAAGGGGATTAAGCAACTAGTAATTTTGATATCACTAATTTGCTTTTACTCATTTTAGACCACTCATATAAAAAATATGAAGCATATGTAGTATTTCATACTGTAAGCAAGCACTTCTAATAGTAGTCATAGCCAATGCTAAATAATTTAAACAACAAAGCACACAAGCTAAAAAAAGTATCTAAAAGTCTCCAAGCAAATAGCTCACCTTCTCTGGAGTCAAGCATTTCATATTGGTCGACTTCAGTATGTGCTGTAAGTATTCATTTAGATCGACGATATTTGTATTGACTGTAACCTTCAAGAAGGGAAAAAAAGGCAATTACATTAATTAGCACCTCAGGCATTACTTCTTCGTCAGGGCTCTAATAAAGGCGACTACCATTACATTTCTCCTTGAGGAATGCCACATGCAACAAGCTAGAGGCACTTCCCATTATGTGGTGGCATTGTATGAAGTCTTCACCTCCAGCCATCCACTTGTTAAAGACTGAACATTTCATGTTATTACCATGGTTTATAAAATATATTAGGTGAGTATGATACTCTGCTGAACATGTACTCTCTACAGCAAATAGCGGACTTCTTGTCTGAAAACAGTTTACACATTGCCAGAACAAGAAAAAGTAGTATCTAGTCCAATTTAACCAATGAAAAAAATATTACTTTCATGTTTCCTTTCCAGCAACAACGCTCTCTGGGCTGCCTTGGCTTCCTCATATTGAATATTGTGGATCTTGTTTAAATTGTTTTTTAATGTATCTCTTAGGAGTAGTTTACAAATTGCTAAGGCTTCACATACCATGTATTAAGATCTCTTGTTCACAAGTTCTGAGACTCTTAAATCTAGTCTCAAGTGAATACATGTAAATACACATAGCAACCAAGGCTACAGTTTATGTAAAACCTCCCACTGTTTTAATGTTGCTATTCTATTGAATTTTGTTGCTGTGTTGTATAAGATTATCTCCTTTGAACCCCTTTTTCACAGGTCTGTAGCAGTTTGGGCACCCTCTAATATTAAGCATACCCACCATTTTGTCGGTCTTAACACAGCATCCATAACTGCATGCTACAGCTGCATTGCAAAGTAATCAAGTGAAAGATACCCCTGCCCACAGCTGGACTAGATGACCTTCAAAAGGTCCCCTACAACCCAAATTCTATGATTTTTTTAATTTCTTTTTTTTTTAAATAGCAACATTATTCAGAACTGGAGAGACTAAGCAGTATGAATAATTCTGCAGTCTCAGCATAAACATGCTTGTTGCT
Organism: Falco cherrug; assembly: GCF_023634085.1. NCBI lineage: Eukaryota > Metazoa > Chordata > Aves > Falconiformes > Falconidae > Falco > Falco cherrug. The sequence goes on from NC_073706.1 coordinate 30,985,187, forward strand.
GTCTCACCTTTGAGTCAAAATACATAGCAGTCACCAATCAATTTGGACACCATACAGCAGATAAGGCTCAAGGCACATACCTCTTTTCTAAAAAAACCCTTAGTTACTGCATCACTAAGTTTGTAAAACAGGTAAGATAGCAATAAAAGAAGTTACCCGAGGCCAGCATCCAATGTGAATGTAGAATGAGGTTTATATCACAAGAGATAATGTTCATGTAATGACAGAATATAAAACAAGAAACAGAATTATACATCAACAAAAAACACAAACAGCATGCAAAAAATAAAACTAACTTTGTTTTCCCACTCAAATTCTGCCCACATCTGTCTGAACTCCGCATCTGTACAAGAAGCAGGCTGGATGTAATCCATGATGTCAATGTGAATATCACTGAGAACCACGCAGTTTCTGTCGCTGGCTGCTCCAGAGACATCATATACTGCAACATAAAACACAAACCACCCTAATGTTTAAAAAAGTGAATCTGCACTAAATAAGAATGCTCAGTTACCACTTGCCAGTTAACAGCAGCCCCAATGTTTGGTCAGCCTCATTGCTGTCCTCTGTCCTCAAGGACTTTACCCAATTAGCACAGAATTTCTGAGTTACGTGTATTGTCTTTCAGGCGAGGCTGCCTAGCTCATTTCAAATCCAGACCTGGGTTCAAGTATGATGTTGACAAACATTCTAAAGGTAGCATGTCCTACCATAATTAAAAGCAATATACATTTTTCAAAAATCATCACAAAATAGTCACACATTGTAGATCATTCGATTTCCTCTCCCAGTATGAAGTTTTCAATTATTTTTGAGCTTATTAAACAGTTCAGAAATGCTACACATTAATGTTAATCTTGCACACTGAATTGGTTACTTACCAACATTACCAAAAATTATTCCATTTTCTGTTGAAGCAACTTTGACATTAGCTTTAATGTTTGCAAAATCATGTGGAGCAAGTGTCAGAGGAGATGGTTTTTCCACAAGTTTCAAGTCACCTGTGTAAAGAAATTGTATACTGTTAAAGCTCCCTGATCCCTATCTCCCAATGAATTTAGCTTTTGGACAACAGTTTATTTTCTTGTCATTCAATTCTAATGTCTACAGAGTTGCACTAAATACCACCACAAAGGTATTGGTTTTTTTGTTTGTGTTTTGTTATAGTTTGCTACCTGAAAGACAAAATAATTTGTTACATTAAAAATTTCAGTTAAAATAAAAAAAACCAAACCCCACTGAAAACAAATGCAAATACTGACTTAAATAGGCTTCAGATTGAACCTAGTATTACATTTTTAACAATCAGGAAATGCTTAGTTTTACCTTATGTTTTAACCACTGACAACATCGTAACACCTAATCCTACAGTCAAGCGTCTCAAAACCAAAGTTCAACGTCCAGTATTACACGCACTAAGCTATTTATAAACAGATCAAAGTATCACCTTGATTTGAATATAATTGTTCCCAGGACACAGGAAGAGTTGTATTTTTCCTAATCCTCTGGCAAGCAAAAGTCTTTAGTTCTATCAGACTGTGCAATTTGAGAATACAGCATGAACAGCATCAGCTCTATGCACAGGACTGATGCATCAAGTCAGTTTTTGCAATATATCTGAAGAGATCAACTGGGAAATACAGAATTTCACTTTACTGAGCTAATAAATAGAAAAATACAACCTATTAAGTAACACATTTGTTTTATTTACTCCACCACTAATCTGATCAAATGATGTACAAAAGATTTGGAGGAAGGTTATGCCCCTCCAGTCATATTTACATCAATTACAAGCATGTAACATGCGTCCCCCTAGTGTTGTAAACTTATTTCAAGTCCTGACTGCCAAAACAGAAGACAATAGGAAATTGTTCTTGGATTATCTGATCCAGTTCCTCCCCTAGAAGTTAATGAAACCTCACTATTGCTCCAGCAAGCCTCTGGTACAGCTGTTGGTAGAGGGAATGGTATCAGCTGAGCAAATGCAGTATATCTAGGTACTTCAAGCTGAGTGCAAGAACCACCTAGGGCAGATGACTTTCTCTTGCCTGACATTCGCTCCACACCAGTTTGCATTTTGTCCTCTTGTTCCGCGGTAACAGAGTAATGGGGAACAAGTGTATCAAAAATCCTGTCCATAATTTCAGGAAAAAGGGAGAAGGGGAAATGGAATGCTATTTTTCTAGTGAAAAAAGCATGAAGAAATTCACAATCTTACTACAGTTTGTATCATCAGACAGTATTGTCAGTGCCAGTGGAGATAAGTCTTGCACCTTTTGGAAGAAAAATGTGTTTTTAAAGGCATTCAAAAACATCCTTTTGAAATGGCAACTAGCTGGCATAAATCTGTAAGTATTTAGAAGTGTTTCAGAAACTCCTTAAAACTGGTTGCCAATGGCCAGCACCTCACTGCTGCTCAGCGGTTGCTTGGTTTCCACCAGCACTCCTTACCTAGCGTGGCTAGTTCCAGCGTGCAGTTCTGCAGAGTATCACTGGTCTGGTTGACCACAAGTACATCTAGCACAATGTCATACTGATTGACATGGACATAGGCTTCTGCATAGACAGGGTCTGAGAAACCTGTCAGTTGAGTAACCTGTGGAAGAAAAGAGTTTAAGGTATTTTTCTTCTCATAAACCAGTTTAAAACATGGAATTATGTCAAACTGACAAAAAAAAAAAAGAATAAAGTAAAACTAAGCCCATTACTCTTTAACATGAGCCTCCAAATCAAGCAGGTGTGCAAAGAGCTTTTAATTTCACAGAACTAACTTACTAGTAAGAAAGAAGGAACAATATAAAGACACTGAAAAAAAAATCATCGCAAGTTTTGCCTACAAAATATTATTTAAAGAAGTTGTGATGTTTAGGAAATGTAAAGCTCATGCCTAGGTCTTCCAAAATAAAGAGATTTCATTGATTTATAGCTAAGTACACCGTGACTGTCCATATTATTCACACAAATTTTAATTGTAGCCCTCCTTCACATATTCTTTTCCATATACATAATAATTATAAAACCTTTCTGGATTAAAAGTATTAAGAACACCAAAGTTCCTAAAATACAGACTGTAACACCATTTATTCTTAAAAAGGTAAGCAGGACAAAGAAATGCTGACTTAAAATAAAAACATAACTTTAAAAAGTAAAAAGAATTCATGATCTGAGACTTTTAAAGAATAAAATTCTGGGGTTTTAACTCTTAATTAATGAATGGATCAAGAGATTTCTTCTCTTTGGACCTTCTCTGCAGGTCCTGGTAATCACCAGCAAAAAAAAGGTATAAAGAGTGAAACCATAACGCACTGCACTTGGCAACAGGCTATGGCAGCCAAGGAAAGAAAGGGATTCTTAATTGCTTGTGACATCCCTGCTCCTTTCCCTGTGAACCGTACTGGGGGCTCTTCAGACCAGCAAACAATCTTAATTTCTTCTCCCCATGCCACCAGCTCAACACTCTCCAATTCTCCTCCTTATTCTTCCCCTCCCACGTGAAGAAGGTAACAACTTTAAGCACAAGGGCTTTTCTCTTTCTGCTGATCCTAACCAAAAAATACCTGGGTCTTTCCAATCATCATTAGCTGCAGCCCGCGATTCCCAAAGCTGATCCTGTGCACAAGCAGCACAACGTGTATATAACCAAACCACTGACTTTCACGTTACCTTATTAAGTTTGGATGCAAGAGGATCGGCAGCCTCTTTCCTCTGTGTGTTCCCCATTGCTGCCAGAAGGCTGAGTTGAAACTGGTCTTCTTTTGAGCTCATTTCATTTTTAGCAGTAAGTTGCATGAAGGAAATGGGATCATCCGGCTGAACCATCACATTCCTCTTCTCAGATTCTTTCTGCAGGAAGAGAAATATTCAAGAATTCCCAGTGAATTCCATTCCTTTAGCACAGAAACACAGTCAAATAATGGTTGGCTTACACAGAGTCAAATGATGACATTTCTGGGACCAGCTTGGATGTGAACAGCTGTAACAAACTCCAAGTGTTACACGTTTATAATAGCTCACCTTCTGGGAAAGTTTCTCCTCTTCTAGCTTAGCTGACAGCATATGAGAGAGAGACTGCCTGCATTCTTTGTTAAAAATATCGTTCATGAGGGGAGAACATTCTGACAAAACTTTCAAACACAAGGAAATACGATCCACATCATCATCTGTAATTGGCTTCTTGGGAAGAGACGACTTTCCCAAATGGAGAATAGTGGCCATCAGCAGCATAGCTTCAGCAATAAAGGACTACGGAGGAGGACAAAGGAAAGAGAATGGAAGGAGGTTATTGCATTTTATACAGCCTTACAATTTACAAAAAGGTGCACATAAATCATAAAATCTCTGAACAGATTATTTTTTTGTACTTGTTATCCAGAAACCAAACATCATGACTTAGAGACTGTCTACGTAGAGAGGCTGGAAAGCAGTAGGTCCTGTTTGTGACTCAAGTTATCATTATTAACCAATCACTAACTGGCACTTCACTTTGGACTTAACCCATTTTGCATCTGTTTAAAAGAAGAGAGGCAACAAGAAGCTCATTTTCACAAGTACCGTGAAACAATAGATGACTTACATTTTGCTTCTTCTTTTCCTGAACTAGTGACACGTATCGTAAAGCAATCTTAGTTAAAGTTGTAGCAAGGGAAGCTGCAACAAAGAAATCGCCATCAAGCAGGAATCCCCGTAATGGAGGTCTGCAAAGACAAATGATAATCAGAAAACTAGCTTTGGACAATGCTCTTTAGCCTACTTATCTTCATACCATAACATCCGTACTGTACAAACAAAACAAGCTTGAAAGGTCTCAGAAGTTGTTTTTTATTTACTCTAGAAGAAATTTTCCACATACAGAGATACTCACAAGTCACGTAACCATTTCCACACAGAATACGGAGTGAAGTAAAAAGTATAATGTATAATAATTTCATTGTAGCTCGGAGATGATAATGACTAGTCAAGATGAAGTAGCCCATTTGCAGTAATTAAGGAAATATAGCAATTGTTCTAGCTACCAATAAACTAAACTACAGCAAGGTGATATTAAGAAAAAAAATTAATCTAAAGGCAACATCTCTGTATCCAATTAAAATTGTGAGGGAACTTTATGTATAAATTATAAAGAATCAACTAGAATTTAGAATACCATAATTAATAATGTCTTTTTTGATACACAGTAAGCTTTGATTACAAATTCTAAGCAATTAGGCATCTTCCTGCACCAAGATGATGATATCTAATAATACAACAGGAAGTTACCTCAACCACTAAACTCAGTATGAGAGAGAATACCACTTAACTAAAAAAAGTAATTAACCAAGTCACTCCAGGCCTAGTAAGACATCCTAAATACCTGTCTTCTTCCTTTTTGGCCGGTCGGGAACTACTGAGAGCACTCTGTGTTGCGTAAGTGCCCATCTCTGTCACCAGTTTCTGGGCTGGACCCACAGACACCTCTTCTTCAGGTTTTAGCTCACCAGCTTCTTTTTTGATTTCAGATTCTACTATTGGGATCTAGAAATGAACAGGAAACAATCATTACAATTAATAATAAAAAAAAAAAGATAGTTTTGTTCTGCAGAAGGTTTTAACAAAAATTATCCACATTGTTAGGTTTTTGTAAGTAAAAGGTCAGTTACATTGCCACAGTTGACAGAATTTGAAACAGGCAGATGTTGAAACATATACAGAAGCCTCCTACCTATGCAACAAAGCTCAGATTGTACAGATTGTCTTAGATCCCTCTCAGAACAACCCAGACTTTAAAGCACTCTTTTAGTAGGTAGAACTAAACCATATCTTAAAGCTGCCGTAAGTTTTTTTTACTTTAGATTTCTTGTGCATATGCCATTACATAACACAAGAGCTCACACCCTGTTGCAACTTACAGGATCTTTTAAAAATATTTTTTTTCTTAGAAAACATACTGCATAACAGTAAGTAAAACCACAAAGAGCTAACCTATCAAAGTAAACACACCTCTCCAAGTGATCTGCGAACTTCTGTCATTACACTTTGTATATCTTCCTTTGTGCTGCAATATTCTCCAAGGATCCACAAAGCTCCTCGATAAATCCTAAGACAAGAACAGTAACTTAAGTCATGCTTTCATGATATACTCAAACCAGCATCTTTTTTGGTCAGGTGGTAAAAGCCAGTCTCAACAAATACAGAAGGATGTGACTGACAGAAAGCAAGTTCGATCAAAAGCAGTCACCCTTTCAGCCTTAGTAAATTAACGAACAAGTATATCAAATGAGATATATCCTCTGCTACAACTTTATCTCCATCTGTGTTAATCCTGATATTCACAAAATTAAATTTCTTTATGATCATAATGAAATAACTCTACTATATGTGAATTACGTCAGTTGAAGTTTCTCCAGGTAACCAAGACAAATTTTTCCTTCATATAGGAGAAAATGAAAAACAAGAACACAAATTAAGATCTGGAAAAAAAAAAACAACAGCAAAGCTTCAGAGGGTTTTTTTCCCACTTCATGAGATGATGATGGAGATAGGATTCGGACTGTCTGCGTATTGGAAGAATGGCAGAGCAGTGTCCTGATACATAGAAGTTCTCATATGACTTCACCTTTGCAGATCCATCAGAAAAACAAGTTTTTAGAGTGCTGAAAAGTACTAAAGAAGCTTTGCAGATTGCAAAGCCCAGTCTGTGTTAGATTGGGTTTTCTAATAGATGTACAGTTAAGTATTTCCAGTTGCCTTCAAGTGCCAATTCCTGCTGCAGTCATCCCTTAGTAACTCTGTTTTATCAAACATAGCATTCAGAGACAGCCTTCATCAACAACGGTATCTTCTAGCAAGTGGAAATATAACTACCAATGGCACCATAAAAATGAAATTTGAATACATTTTCTTCATTCAATGCAACAAGCACTCAATGCATCTTGTGTACAAGTAGGCAAGAAGGAAGCTGTACCTAGAAGTGATCTATGCACAAAATATCCCAGCTTCAGTTATTCTTTGTGTATGGATTGCAAGGATTTTCATACCTTTTTAATGACAATATATATTCAATGCAAGTGAGCCACAGGGTGCTCCAATGTCTGTTTGATATCATATTTTGGACTCACTTGACAGATTTAATAGCGTGAAAGACTTCAAGCATCTTCTCAACAATGAGAGGTCTGAGGTTATCAAATCGCTGGATCGCTTCCCGCACAAACTCCAAGACATCAGCAGCTGCCGCTTCATTATTATCACTAAGGAACTCCATCAACTGGCACGAAAGAGTGAACATGAGCACAAACAGCAGCATGGCTAAGTTTGTATAATAGTATTTTCCTTCTACATTCAGAAAAATAAAACTGCATTTAGATCTCCCATTAAACAAAGCTGAAAATAAACAACCTTAAGTACATTCCAAACAATCACCAATTATCATAATCCCCAAATTGTTTGTCTAATGATACAAATTATTGCACTTTTAAGTAAAGGTACTTTTCAGCTCATGTTCTTCAAAAATTTTAAAAATAAAGTCTCAAAAGGCAAACAACTACATCAAAAGTCCTCTGTTTCTTTAGGGATTAAAAATAGTCTTGCTTCATGTGAGGCCACTGTTAGAAACATCCCAGCTTCACTTATTCTCTAGGTTTTGGGTATAGCTAGAACATATTTTATGACAACATAATTAAACATTTGCATACCACTGGAATAACATTCGCAGCCATATCTGGAAACCGAACACTACAGGAATGCAATGTACGAACAAGCAGCTGTCTATACTTGTCTGTATCTTCATGCTCTGTCACATTATTAGTTTTAATCACTTCCTTCTTCAGAACAATCACAAGCTGCAGAAAAGATCAAATCAAATTGATGAAATTCATGTATTTTTCCAAAGAATAAAAAATAGTGTAATTAAACAAAAGTAACATGTATTTCACCTCCTCTACGTTTCTTGAAGAGACAAGATCCAGGGCCAGTTGAAGGGTTTTTTTGCGCACTTCTAGATCTGGGGTACTCAACACTCTCAGGATGTCCATAACTAGATCCTGAAACAATAACAAAACGGTAACTACTTCATTGCTCTAAATTACTTCCTTTTCATATAAGTCTAATTATTAGTTCTCAGTGGTTTTCAAAGACTTTTCTGGACACACACTATATAACGTAGTAACAAACAAGATTTTCTGGGCATTAGGAACTTCAGAGTGTTCATTTAACACATTCCACATTTACATAAAAGACTACCACTCAAGCTACATTAAGCCTTACAATCAAGACAGTATTTGCCGTTAATTCTTACGCAGACAATAAAAGCAGCAAGTCATAGATATAAAAGTCCATCCCATATGCTTTTACCAAAAATATATCAACAGAAGATTCAAACTTCAGAAGTACATTTTTCCATACATCACAACACCCAGAAGTTTTGTTTAGGAAAGAAAAGCCTTCAATAAGCTTGCAGGAAAAGGGACAGATAACACACCTGTAACACTCGTTCATGGGAGGGGTGCTCCTTTAATTCAATCAACCGATCCAAAACAATCAGTTTCACATTATTATCACTTTCTTTAATAATCAAATCTATGTAGCATTGGGCAGCTGCCTAAAATTAAAAGGATCAAAAATATTATTTAAGTAATGAAGAGAATAAACTGGCAAATTTCTGAGAGCAATTCAGGAAAAGACACCTTCCACATTACTATTAAAGCAACTACTCAAAGAGTTGGCACAGAAATGAACCTGAGAACAGACTTTAAAACTTCCTGGTCCACTGTAAGCATCAATTCCACCACCATTTTACAAAAACTGCACAGGAAAGCTCACAATGGCATCAGCTTACAAACACAGACTTGATTTCAAATTCAAAGAAAGTCATAAAGAGATCAATGTTCTGGCATGCTTTGAGTCACCACTTAAGTACACAACAGGGCATGAAAACAGATTTAAAACAGTTGCCAGTGTTAGCGTATCTAGGTATGATTTTAATGACAGCTTCTACATATAATATTCCTGCTCAATAAAAACTACTACATGAAAGCAAGAATGCTGGAATTAATACTCCTCCTGATCTTTTCAGACTACTATTAAAAATGCTTTTCCTTTAAATCTAGGCTTGCATATTCTATTTTTTAAATTTCCATACAAGTTCAAAATTTCTGTGTGATCTCAAATAATCAGCTGTACAAACATAAATCTAGGAACCCAAGGTCAATCAGTAATCAGTGTAAATTTTCACTGCTTTATGCTTCCACTCTGGTCTGAGAAGAGTAATATTTATGAGCAAAGTCAGTCATGCAGCCTCTGCAGATCTTCAGCTTTAGCCTGCTTTGTATGTACTAGTACACACACCAGTATTCCAAGAAGTTTGCAGGTTGGCACCAACTACTGTACAACAGTTTGCACAGTATTCAAGCTTGTCCCCTACCAAAGCGGCATGAAGTTCACTAGCTGCAGGTCTGCAAAATACCGTCTCATCCTTCCTTTGTGATCAGTTTTAAGAGATATTTTAAGACAGTTTCACATATGAAATGTTAAACACCCCATATTACTAACGCCTTCGCTCTTTCAAAGTACCAGTGTACAGCATACAGTATTCATTGCAGTGCACTAAGAGCTACTGAAACATCTGAAAACATCACTTTTATACCTTGATTGCTGTTGGTGCACTGGAGAGTGTAACTAGAGTACCTGCAGCTTCATACTTCACTGCAGGACTCGATGACTGCAGTAAGTTGTAGATGCAGCGAATAAACCGAGCTCTCTCTGATGGATTTGCGTGACAGACCTAGACAAGAACAATGCATAATTGACAGATAAAGAAAAAAAACAAAATAGCAATCGCATAGCTTAATTGCTCCATTATCTTACAAGGAGAAAATAAAGCAAAAGGCGATGACCTTTTCTGGGGATAGGAAGTGTCACTCAGAGTTGTAAAACTCTAATTGCAAAAAGCTATTAAAAAGCTATTATTGATAATTCCATGCAATGCTACAAGGTCTTAAAATCTCAGACCAAAAGGAAGGGCATAGCCTCTACTAGCTTTTGCGACAGATGCCCTGCTCATGTCCATGAAAAACAGTCTGATAATACACAGTCCACATCACGGCAAATCAGGCAAGACGTATTGCTCTGTAGCGGGCACACTTGAGCAGTTTATTGTTTCAAGAGACAAATATTATTCAGCTCTACTAAACAATGACATTTTCCTGACACGGACTAAATGCTAGCTATAATGTCTTTTCCAGCAACACTCTCTCTCTTTTAAAAAGGAGTCTAATACCATCTACCATGTACATTTATTTTAAACATGCCACAGCCATTTCCCTTTTACCTTATAGATTAGTTCAACAATAACCAACTGCAGAATGTCACCAAATGTCTGGACTTGGTCAATACAGGTGCTCAAATAATCCAAAGCTCGATCCTATACAAATAAAAGATACATTATTCTAAAGTATTCTGAGTTTGCCCACCCAGCTATATTTTAAATCAAAACACATTTTAAAAATCAAAATACAAACCAGCATATATTCAACCTTCAACTTTAAATGTAAAATAATTTTCAAAAACACTGCAAACCTGAAGAGCAAATTAATCCATTCTGTCTATAAAACTGAAAAACCAGAAACAAAACTAATGGTAATCAGGCACAAAAGGCAACTGCCTGTAGTGCAAAGAATCCAAAACACTAGACAGAAATAGCTATTTCTTTCTCTTGACTACAAAGGTATAAAACAGCAGGTAATGGAGCACTTCTCAGTCTGGTTACGCTCACTTGGCAAAACTAATTACAGTTTTCAGCACCAAGATATGCCTTCACCAAATACAGTAATTCCCCTTTAAAATGAAAACAGCACTAAAGACCTACTTTAACTTTTCCAGTTACCCAATATTCCACAAACGGGTTAATGCTATCATATATGTTTCTTTTATCAATATAAATAGTCAATACTACCAACAAAGTACTGTCTAGTTACCTAGCACATTTTCAAGTTGTAAACTGAATGAGTTTGAGGATGAGTACCCTTACCTGATCTGCATGAATTAGCATCATAAATGCGTTTCTTTTGCAGCTTGCATCTTTCTCGTTCACCAAAAAATCATGGATCAGTTCAGGAGCATCAGGTATAAGATGTTCAAAATTTCTTTTTTTAAAAAAAAACAACAACATAAATAAAAGAACTACTGGTAAGGAGCAGAAACTAAGGCTTAAGTGTATATCCTAAATACAAGTGTTTACAAAAATGCAAAAAGCATAAAATGGCAATACATAGCCTTGTGTAGCTATTTGAAACTACGGAGAGACTCAAGGAGCTTTAAAAAAATTTTTAGCATGGCAGCTACCCCATCAATGATTTCTGTTAACAGTAACATTCAGCTACACTGTTCAGGTAACAACTGCAATGATGTTTAGTATATAGCTGCAGTACAAGAAGAAAATTTCACTTCAAATAAATCTATATATGCATATTTCTGCAAGGATTCTTCTAGATCTATGGTTGTGGACAATGGCTAAGATTAATAACATTTAGATCACTAAGGAAGGCATTTGCCCATTAGAATTAACTTGCAATATAAGGACCTCAGTCACGTTTGGAAAAACTAAAGGTACTGCTGCTGCTTCCTCAAGCAAGTCCATTATACAGATGAGAAAAAGCAAACAAGCAAAAAAACCCACAACCCCAAACACCACATGATAAACGTTTATGAGATCTCAAAAGCTATCCAGATCACTAAAGCCAGCATTGGTCCTCTGTATCCATGACTGCAAATACTTTCTGGCATTTACCTATAAATGGTGTAAATTGCAAGAACTGCATTTCTGCGCACATAGCTGTGACGATGTTCTAGACATGCACGAATGGCTGGCATCAAAGGCTCCAGCAGTTCTGCTTCTTTTAGCTTACAAAGAAAACGGAGAGTAGAGCCTCGGATAAATTCATTTGGGTGCTGAAGATCCTAAAATCAACAAGAAACATATTTGAAATGCCAGACTTTTCAGCCTCATTGTTAAGCTCAGATGAACACACTTGCCAGCCTCCTCCCACACTCAGCTTCCAGTGGCACAGCTTCCCAACATCCACAATGACATGCCACCGTCTCCTCAGGAAACACCTTCTTAAAATGCTGCTGCCCCACAATATTTAAAAATGTGTATTTCTGTGTAGTGAAACTTACAAAGCCTGTGGATTTTTTTCCTGCATTGTATGTGTTTTCTCCAATTGCTAAGGCTATGAAAGCTTACCCCACAGCCATTCCTGCACACTGGACACGAACCTCTAGTCTGTATTAGTTCACCTGCTTCTGACCCATTCCCAAAGAAGCTGAGGGACTTTATTATCTTTGTGAAAGAGTGTCTCCCAAATATACAACGATGAAATTATTCCAAAATTAGTGTCCTTTTATGACCCATGGTTTGTCCCTAGACACTATGAGGACGGTAACTAGATTATTCCTCATCTTTGAGGTTCACTGGCTTGGAAACTAAGACAATAAATTTTTGTTAAGTCGCAATAGTAAAAGAACACATAAAAAACCCTTGGTGGTAGGTCTGCTGGTTATCTATAATTATCCAGCTCTGAAGCACTAAAACCTAACGGTTAGGAAGAAAATGCCGAGCATAAACCATTTTTATATTTATTAAGTAACAAAAAATGAGATACTTTATAGAGAGATCTGGTATAGAAACATAAGCAATGAAAGAAACAATGGGCTACCTTTCTGTATGCATCACACACAAGGATCATTTCCTGCAAAAGCCTGCCATCTGGTGTGGTCTTTGGCACTATCTCCCAAAAGACAAGCAGCAGTTTTTTGATGGTATGATCTTGGAGAGGCAGTACAAAACGTATGATGGTCATCAGAAGCCCGGGTAATTTTTCACCATTCAGAATCATAATGATTACTTTCTTCAAGGCCTCTGTCTTCAACTTGACATCTCCTTTTTCTAGAGGAGGAGGAAATTAAATCAGGAAGGCTAACATGTCACAGTTACTTTAAACAGGAACATGAACTTCAGTGTCAGAAGATCCAAACCCACTCTGAAAGCACGCAATATAGCATATCAATAAAATTCACACCCTTACTTCTACTAAAAGGACAAAGAGGAAGCAAGAAAGATTTAAAAAGTATGGAGTTCAGACTTAAATCTAGGATCAACATATTGGAATTAACACAGTTCAACAAATTTCATGGCAGTTTCAATGCTTAAATTTAAACAGCCTTTTATACCAGGATACTACAATGTGCTTTGATGTCATATGTATACTAAATAAAAACACTGCCATTAATGCCAGCAAGATACAGCAGCGCATTCAACAGTGATAAGACAACTTGTTGCTTATCATTACGTTACTTAAATCTACCTTAGCCCAAACAGGTACTATTTCAAAGAGAAAACCAGAAAAAGATTTCAAGTTTTCACACAGACCGAGGGGGGGAAGAAAACCCAACAAAACTAAAACATGTAAGATAAATATCACAAAGCTTCTTAAAACACAGCAAACAGAGGAATGCACACATTTTGAAAATCAACAGAAGGAAATAAACATCAAATTGACCTGTTTTGAGTTTATAAAGCATACACAATATTCTAGGAAAGGTACAATGAGAGAATATAAGAATAATTCAGGTAAGATGCAGTATCCTTCAAATCATTCTCCATTACTTGCCTAGGTCATTTTTTAAGCTGATTTCAGAAGGTGGTTCTGAATCCATTGGAACATTGATTAATGTGTAACACACATTCTCTGCAGCAGTCATGGTTCTTGGTTACAGAAGTTTTCTCAATGGAAGAATTATTTTGACACAAGTATCAGGCAACCTAAAACACAAGCACACAGAGCCATCCTAAAGTGAAGAGAATTTATTAACCAACACAAAAATGTTTTACAACTCACTCAATGATTTGAAGGGATTGCTGGGTTTCTTGAGAAGCCACATTCAAAAGCCTTCTCAACTTTCTCTTACACTAAAATATTCCTCTTAGCACCGAAAAATGAAATTTCCCAAAGAAAAATAAAAATAAAAATGAAAGAAATATTTCCAATACTTAAGGCATGGTCAGAGGTAACAGAAGTGTACAGACACCTGATGGCAGCTAAACGGATGCAGCAGCTTTTCCATCACCTACTTACCCCCTGCTCCCAGTTATATATTCCCACTGCCTTCCCTGCAGTCCTGTGCCCCTCCAGGTGAACTGGCCCAAGCTGCAAAATTAGCTGAAAAATCACAGGAATAATAATAAAAAAAGACTAAAAAAGCAGAAGAGTTTTTGACTTGTTTAACAAGCTGAATTAACCTATGAAGGAAACCTTGAAGATAAGGACAAGATCCAACTGAGCAGAAACCAAGTGAAAAGGCAACATGTGGAGAGGGAAGCAAGACTGTACTTTTACCAGCCAAGGATCATCAGACCAGCTCAACTCTACTGTCTAACTGCTCTGCTAGGCATTAGAGGGAAGTATTTTTTATGGTGAAAAAGCACGACAAGGTTACAGATCTAGCAAAGCTGCTATATGGCTGACAGTTCAGGTAACAAAATCAGCAATTAAGCTCCATCCTCATTCTCATGGTTGTTTCTTCCTTATATAACAGACATCTAGGATCAAATAAAACTTTTTATTTCATTTCTTAAATAATGAAAAACGCTCAGGTTTGTGCTTGCTCAGTTAATGCCATAATACCCTACTTACAAGCACAATAAAGAAAACTGCTGATTACATGAGCAATTTTGTATTTTCTACAGAAAATGTGTCAAAAAAATTATAGAAAAATTACTTCATGCCTTTATTGCTATTGATTTTCTGGAAGTCTTAGACTGAGTTTAAGAAGTCATTTAAATAAGGAAGATGCCTTTTTACTTTCAATTACAATATGTACCTCAGTCAATGTGTAAAAGCACATTTTTATATACTTAATAACTAAAAATAGAGCCAACTATTATTATTAATAATAGAGAACCGAACAAACTGATTCCCATCAAAGGTTGTAATTTACATAAAGATGAAAACACTAAACTCTCCAACTCAATCTATGCTTTCGCTGCAGATCACTTTTTCTCAAAATTGAATGATCCCGCACAGGGACATACATCTGTGACACAAACTTTCAACAACATGCCCGTTTAAGTTACCGTCTGGGGACACCAGATCCTATCCCCACATCACCTCTTTTATCTGTGCGGACAACTTTTGAGATGTAAACCCTGTAAACTCTCCACTGCCACCTTATTTTTGAAACAGTAAGAAAAATAAACTGACAGACCAGCAAACACCCATTCCCAGCCTGGTTAAACGCAGCACCCCACAAGTAGCTCTGACGAGAGAGAAGGTGGGACGTGGCGCGGCAGTGCTTGAACGAGCACTTGAGACACTACACAAGCTGGTATTGGGTTCAAAGTCCCTTTTCTCATCGAATGGACACCTAGAGAACTTCTGGCTGAACAGTGAGCAGGTAAGTTGTGCTGACTTGGGCTGCCGCCTCTTTCTACACAAGACAACGCAACTAGAACTGTACCACAACTACTACCCAAAAATATAACTGCAATACATACTTTTTTTAAAAACACCTCTTTCTGTTACGAATTGTAGATTTTTAAGGCTAAGATTCTTCAAGCTCACCGTTTACAAATATCTACATAAACAATCGTGCTCATTTTTAGAAATCCAGCTGTTTTCTTGCCTCTTTTTGCACACTTTTTCCATACTGTTGCTCAAAACTCCTGTCTCAAAGCCCTACAGCTAACACCTTCACCTCTAGTAACAACTCAGACCACAAAGTGGATCTTTGTGAAAAGTAGACCAGGTATCTTTACTTATACAAAGGTCTCAACCGCAGAAATTCTCCCAAAAATCCCAGCCAAACTGGTCTCTGAAACATGAAAATGTGGAGTGCATTTTAGGCTCTGAAAAGCAGCAGTGAAAACCAACCCTCCTAAAATGAGAGCTGGAAGACTTGGCAGAGAGAATGGCCACCAAGTCTTCCTCCCTGCAAGGCACCAAGCCTTGAAATGACAGTTTCATCTTACAGAGGATCACCACATACAGAGTATCTACAGAAGAAAATTGAAAGCTACAGTTTATACAACACAGGGTGACAAAAGTCCACACTTGCTCACCAACCTGGGGAGCTGTACAACCCGGGGGCTACCTGATGAACCAAAACCCTGTGAAAGCATTGCTTTATTAGTGTGTGACCTACAATATATAACGTAAAGACACTTACTAAAAAAATCCTAAAGTATAGCCTGTTGAGGGAGATCTATGCCTTAATTTTCCAGGTGCTTTTAGCGCTAAGTTAAAACTGCAAAGATGTAGCTGCCCCTGCCTGCCTGCCACTACCCTGAAGAAACCCGGAGCCCTACAGCCGCGCAGCAGCCCCTCTCCGGGAAGCCCCGCCACAAAGGGCCCAAGCCCCCGCAGGCCCCGGTCAAGCAGCGCTGGGCCTCCCCTGAGGGACCCCCCTGGAAGATATCAGCGGGGCCTTGAGGCCTCGGGCCTGCGGGCCCCACCGGAGCCACGGCACCACCCCGGCCCCAACCGCTCCGAGGTACCAGCCTCCCCCCCTCTACCCCTGGGAGGCCGCAAGGTTCCGTACTCGGTGGCGTGGCGGCCCGGTGCGGTGGAGTTAGCCCCGGGTGCGGAGCTCTGCCCGCGGCGCTCCCGCTCCGGCGATGGCTGACGTGGAGCCGCTCCTTCCTCAGGCCACATCGATAGTACGGCGGCCCCAGCGGGACACGCCTCACGCCCGCATGGAAACGCGAAAGGGGCGGGGCCGCCGGGCGGCCCCGCCTCTTTCGCGTTACCGTGCGGGCGGGTGTGCGCGCCGGAGTGCCACGAAGGCGGGAGCCGGGGCTTGCGCCTCTGACGTCACGGACACGTGAGAGATACGTCAGCGCTGCGGCGGGGTGGAGTTTCCCGCGCAGGCAGGAAGGCGGGCTCGGACCCCCCGGGACACCCTCCGTAAACATTGCCAGAGGGGAAAAAAAATTAAAATCCAATAAAAATAAAACAAAACAAACCAGCTCACAGGGCAAAAAACCCCCCCCCAACAAACAACCAAAAATAAATGAGTGGATAAATAAGGGAAAATAATTCGAGAAAGGGAAAATAAGTATTTAAAAAAAAATTAATAATTATAAGCAGATTTGTCTAGTGCTTAAAACCAGATACACAGCCCTGGCTTTTTTTGGATTTTCTTTTTTTTTTAATGTATCATTATCTATTATTTAATATTTTATTATGTATATTTTTATATTGTTGTATTATCTATGTATATTTATATTTGTTATATTTGTATCTATTTATGTATTTTGTATAGTTTGCTATTTTTACATGGATCCAACACAGTATTTTAAAGCCTGTTCCAAACAGCGCCATGCTTTATTAATTAATAAATACCAAATGCAAGGTTTCTGCCTTAAAAAAAAAAAAAAAAAAAAAGTACATTGAGCAGGATATCAAACCCCCCCGAGTCCACGCCAAAAATTTCTTATCCTTTTCAACGTATTCATTAGTGAGAATTGTAATAGAATGATCCAACATGGAAAAAAAAAAATTACGCTGAACTCATTTTGCTTAAAATACAGGCAGCCATTTTACACCCTTGCAACTTCACTGTAGGCCATCAGTGAGCTAAAAGCCCTTTGCTGCCTCATGGCTGGCTCGCAGCTCTAAAGCAAGCAAGCGATAAAATTGGGTTCCAAGCGAGCTGGGGCTTACTAAAGCAGGGAACTCAAAAAACCAACACACAAGCTGGTTGGCAGCTTCACACTTCTCCAGCCTGTAATGCTTCTGCTAACCACTCGTCACCAGAAATGTCTTTGCAAGTGGAGTTCCAGACAATGACAAGACAACGTGGGGAAACACGCTGTATCCTACTGGCTCCACAACGATTTTGTACGTTTGTAGGCCTTTTAAAGTTCTCTCAGTTCCATAGTTTCCTAGGGCACCCTGTTTATACACAGCAAGTAAATGCTCACTCTGACAAATGGTCAAATACACGATGGCACCTTCATATGACAGAAGTATTTGAATAGTTGTTCAGATTAAAAAAAACACAAACCCACAGCAGATTCCAAGAAAGTGATTTATTTCCACTTGTCCTTACAAGTTAAAGACAGTATGCTTTTTCTTAAAAAACAGTATCATGTACTATTTAGAAAATGATTACACCTTTCTCGTCAAAGAAAATACATCCAATTATGACGTCCTGTCTACCTTTTAAGGATAGGTGGGTTGGTTTCTTTCTTTTTAAGAGTAATCCTCAGAACGTATCAGCAGAAAACGCATATAGGTGAGGATAAAGTTACCAACAAATTGATAAACGTTCCTGTATACTTAGACATACATTAACACGAAGGAACTTATCCACCAACTAGTGCTCCATTGGCTCCTCTGCCTTTTCTGCAGGTTCATCAGCAGGCGGAGCAGGCTTAAAGAGAGGAAAAATAAATATTTTAGGAAGGCAGAAGACAACACCTGGCAAATCAGCTTTATCCTGGCCTCAGCACCATGAGTGGTAAATGCAGCTCACGTGACCAAACAGCTTACGAAGTAGTGTTACCCAAATTAGCGTGGAGCAGGACAGAGCTGGTCATTAGGAGACTAAGGATGCATCTTGCCACAGGTGTGAGAAACATGTAGCCACTGTTGCAAAAACAGTGAAAACTTGTATTTGGTCAAAGACAGACATACTTGATTGAAGAGAGATGGCATGGGAACAGCCTGGCACCAATTCAGTATAACTTGACTTAATAAGCATCCCAGTCTCCAGCTAATATTATATGGTCTTCATACAGCAACTTCAATTTTTTATTTTTTTTTTTTAAAAAAATCACATTCCTAAAACTCTACTAGCGTAGTAGAGAGTTAAACATAGTAAACATAACTATGCTAGGTCATATATCACAAAATGGTGTCTTTCAACAAAGCCTATTTATTTGTATCTGAACCACACACCTTTCTCTGTGGTCTCTCCTCAAGACCTTCTAGGAATGGTGCTACGTCATCATCGTCATAGATGGTAAACTCCATGTCTTTGCCAACAATTCCAATGGAAACATTCTGTTAAGCAAAGTTTTGAAAGAAGTGAGAAGCATTTTTCTGCAAATAACTCTCGCTTTTGCTTGTGAAACAGATCAAAGTTTCCTCCAGTGATAAAGAGACTCATTGTGCTGTTTGTGTCCACTTAAGGAAAAAAGGACATTTTGAGACACAACTCCTTTGGCAAACCGTACTAGGAACAGAAAGGGAGGCAGATTTATACCTTACAAAAGCTATCAGGTTTCAAAATCTTGTAAGTAAAACTACTTTTCAAGGGTTTCACTTTCTTTCAACATTTGTTTTGGTTTTAATAAACATACACAATTTTTCAAAACTACTTATTTTAATCTTAATTTGAATTTTCATTGTTTTAAGAGTTCTAAAAACCAAAGAGTAAAGGGCTAAGTATAAAAAAAAATTAAAAATGGAAAAGGGCAGATCAGCCACAAGCAGAACACCAACTAACAGCCATCCTTACAGTTTTCTTGTTCAACACCTCTTCAATTCACTGTCAGAATTTCTGCTACTTTTTGACGCTGGATACTTAATCAACTACTTGTGCATTACCTTCCCTCACATCCCAGGTGAATCACTGACTCTGCTGACAACGCAAATTGTGATTCCAGTTCTATGTAATGCAACTTTAACGGCGATCAAAGTTTAAAATGGGAGGAAGCAACCAAGGAAAGAATGTCTCATTTAGAGAAAGTACAATTTTTGTCAAAAATTTTTAAATCCAAGATAATTAAGGAAACTGTAGGTACACTGGTGACATAAAATTAAGAAGATATTATCTACCAGCATTCAGCTTCCAAATTTCAGTGCCAGACATAATTTATATAAATTTTGTCACAGTAATTTCTAGTAACAGTGGCACTAAAATACTCTTGTTAAGAAAACCTAGTATTTACCTTGGTGGTCAGATCCTGCTCAGCAGGAAGAGTCTCTCTCAGGGCACGCAGTCCATGTTTAACTAACTCATTTAGATTACCTTAAAATGAAATCAGAAAGACATTTACAAACTGTACGGTATTATCTCTAGACACTCACTTCCTCTTATTCCTATTCCTAGTAGACAACTAGAAAATCAGCCTGGCTAACTTGACTTCCAGAGCTTTTCTTCTTTTTGGTACCAAACACAGAGCTGGTTATAAAAAGCACACCTTGAAAAACCAGCCCTTCCTTACATGTGAGGTTGAACGCATCTGGGTTTGGCACCTGCCTTGCCTCCAGTACAAGTCATAATCAAAGCTTTTTTCCCCTCCACCAAGCAGCTATTCGATAGCTTCTTCATCACCATTTCATACAAAAATAAATTCACCATTTGAAATGCACCACCTAAATACTGGCCCTGACATACTATCCCTGCTCTGATACGGAAAAATTGTACTTTCCCTCAGTTAAACAGGGCAGAGGCCCTGTTACTGTTTTCTCTGCTTTTCTGAGCACAACTTCTCTTTGAATTACATGTAATAAGCATCCAGATGTTACAGTATGAAAATTTGTAACATTTTATCCAAAATTTTGCAGATTTACACTTATGCCAAACTTGGCTCCCAAAATTTATCTTCCTGTCTTACTAACGCAAAAGAACAGAGCAGTAGCAGAAAAAGTGCACAATTGATGAATAACATTAGATAAGACAGGGTTTCATTACTCACAGTCAGTAAATTCAGTCATGTGTCTCTCCAAGTAAGTTCGCGCTGACTGTGAACGAGCACCAATAGACATTGCTTTGCAGTCAAAATAGTTTGCAGAGGGACAAGTCTGGAAGATGTGAGGACCCATATCCTACAAAGAGAGGGAAAACCCACACAGAAGGTAAAACAAATGTATAAGCTTATACCAAGTCTGCTCCTGGAATACATTTTTTAAAACAGTTTTGCTTCATGGTACATTGCATAGCTTACATATATATATGCACATAAATACATTTTATATTGCTTATCATGTCACTGTTATACAATTCCTTCAAAATTACTGTTAAAGAAAGTGAAATCTAAAAAAAAAAAAGTTCTTTACACCTTGTTCATTAAATTGCCGTTTTTACGTGGACAGGATAGCTGGCATCAAAAATGTTTCTTTTTCTGTTCCATAAACTGTGCTGTGTATATGTATGCTTCCTACTTCATGGCTTGCAATAGACACTTTACACTTCATATTATCTTTTGTATTATCTACAAAAAAAAGTAAAAACCTGCAGCAGACTCAACCATGCCATGCAAGATTTCAGGCAAGACGACAATTTCCTTCAACCCTGCTCATATCAAAAACTCTTGAGGTCAGACATTGTGTGTGCTGCATTAAGCAAACTTGTTGCTAAACAAGAGAGAGGCCAGTAATGATTTCCACATCCATTTTTTATAAAACTCATTTAAAATAATAGTTTGTAAAGCTCCATAATCGATAGTAAAATAATTACTGCCATTGTGGGATCAACATTTTGATCTCTTAAAACATAAAGAAATCTAATTTTTTGCACCTTAATTAGCTTTTCATTTTTGCAAATGTACACATCATAAGTAGGATTAGCTATTAAGCAACATTTCAAAATGTTATGTTTAGGGTAAGTTACAGAAAATTATTTCCTTATTCAAAGAATACTGATGAGTCCATCCCTTCCATCTTTCCCCATTTGGTGTATAAAATTGCATTAAGCACATTTTCTTCTAGATCAATAGTAGTTACTATTGGAAACAGCTTGCTTACATCATAACCTGCAATGAGCAGTCCTACGCCATACGGTCTTCTGCCATAACGCTGCGTTGGTATCTGGGTTTCTTAAATAAGCTAAGGAAACAATCTCAAAATAACATGTTAATTACCCAAAACATTTACCTCAGCCAAGCGGAGATGTACCAAAATCATTATATAGTCCTTGCAAACCTTTCCGCAGGAGTGAGGACCACATTCAAGAGAAAAAGATCTTGCAACTTACTTGCAACACCAACTTCTTCACCAAAAGAAAATTTAGCAATTATCTTTCCTGAAATAAAGTGGTGCATTCAACAAAGTAATACAAACAGTTCACCTAATGCTGCACAGCTTAGTTTAATTTCTTAACCCTTTGAACTCTTTCTAGGCACCTGATAACAGAACACAAGGCCTCTGCTGTGTTCTATGCAAAGATAGAAATTTCCACGGGAAAAAAGAAATAATCTGACAAAGCAGCTACAATGCAACAATCACATTTTGAATAGCGCAGTCACCTTTTGCCCCCTACCTCCAAAGGCATGGGGCTGTGTGACAAAGAGCACGGTGTTAAAACGTTGTACAGCACTTTATCGCTTCTCTACCAGTTCAGCGTATGTTATGGGATATTCTCTGAAAGAACACCCAAGCAATGCGAATAAAGAAAAATTAACTTTCAGGTTTTTTAAATTTAATATGCCTTTTAAGGTGTGATATATGAAAATAATTTTATGAACATGCACGAAGGAGTAAAAAGCTACAGAAGTGTTACAGGTGTAAAAAAAAAAAGAAAAAGGATACTGCTTCCAATTAGTGACACTAGGCGAGACACTGGAAGAGGTCTATCAAACACAAACCTAGAATCCAGACACTCCTGACGCATGAAATTGCTAGGAGAAAAAAAAAAACAACCAAACAGAAAAATAAGAATAAAGAATAAAAACCAAACTAATGCACAGATCAAAGTCACAATGAGTTTGTGTCTCAATACTTGTTGTTAAGGTAAGCATTTTTGTTTCAGCTCTGCTTGTTGAGAAAAAGGGCCAAAGGCAATAAATAATTTTATTTCATCATGACCTATAATTTTTATTTAGAAAGTTGACCACAGGTTTGAAAGAGTATTATAATATTTCAGCCATACAAATGCAAAGAAAGTAGTCACACAAGCAACAGATGGATCATCTGGAAAAAAGCCACAGTTAAATTCTAACATTTCTTTGTGATATCACAGAAATTAAGATTTATTTCAGAAGTTCCTCCTATGCCTTTTTTTTTGCCCTTTCCTATCAAACTGAGGAAAATGCCTTCTTCCATGTACATTTACCTCATCTGATGAAACCATGTGGCCAGCAGGTAAAAAGCAAGCCACTCTAAAGCCCAAGCATACAGCAGTGTATGTTTTTAATAACTTGCTTAAATGCGTGTACACAGAAGCAGCTGCTAGAGGGAAGTGAGTGATGCACTTTCCCAGACTGCTTGGAAACCCCATCACACGGAGGAAACCAGACAAGACAGTCTTACTAGTAACAAAACCAAAGAGCAAAATTGTGGGCCAAACAAATGAGATTTCTGCCAACTACTTAAAGATCTGCCAGAATTTCATGCCGAGGTCTTTGGCATAGTACAACAGAGCAGTAACTTAAGACTAATCCTTAGCTGACCAGAAAATTTCATTCGCAATAGTCTACAAATGAACTTTCCACTCATTATTGCAGAACTGTGTATGTTGTGTATGTCAACAACTAAGATACTCACCACAAGAGCCTTGCATCAGCAGTAAGTCCAGCAATTGAGATACCAATATGGTTGTCAACATACAGGATTTTTTTCTGATGAGCTGCCAGCTCAGACTGTGCTCTCTACGCATAAAAGAAGAAAGCTATGTAGCAGACTGAACGGTTTGCCAAGCACTGTGGAGAAATCTGCTAACATTTATAGCAAGAACTGAATATGACATGAAACAATAATAAAAAAAAAAATGTATAAACTTGCAACAGAAGACAAGAAAAATCTGATGCCAGTTCAGTAGGGAACTGTGAGAACTAAAGAAAGGACAGACACACACTCAAGCTTTGGGAAAAGAAATAGTTTTACTACTTAGTAACCAATGGATAAAAAATAGTAATAAGGGATACATTTTTTAAAGGGGGTGGGGAATAATCTTTCATTCATTTCCTTAATTTTGTGAAAAAGTACTTTGCACAGGTACTGGAAGTATTTATAGCTCTATACTGGTACTCAAGCAAAAGGAAACTGGCATTGCATTTACACTACACATAAAAGCTCAGACTGCCCAAAACAGATTTGCCAAACCAAAACTTTTCTCCTAACATTAGTGTCCTGAGAACACAGTTTTGAGGTTACCTTGAGAGCAACCAGAACAGCATGTGTTTTCGATTTCAGCCCCACCGTAGCTGAGCCTTGTTTCACAGCTTCCATGGCATATTCTATTTGATGGATTCGGCCCTACAGAGTAAAACCAAAGGTAATAATTCTGAAGTTCATCCTCTAAATCAAGTTTCAATGGTTTTTGATTTTCAGACCTTTGATCCCCCCGCCCCAACAGGTACACTAACTGCATTACAGTTTAAACCTACAACCATGAGACTCCCTCAATTATCTTCTGCAAACACTTCACCATTAACCCACAAAAATCTGGCCGTTTCTGAGCCACTCACTACTGCATACAAAGAAACTGGAAAAGCTAAAGAGCGAATAATCTTGAGATTATAATCACAAGACTTCTGTCACTGTCTTTAAAGGAATCGGTACTTGACCCAATGTGATACAAAGATAAAACTTCCAGCTGAAGTCGGACATGTAACTTTTAATCGAGTTTCCTCAAGAAATTAGTCTTATGCAATTGCTGTGTCTCACCATCATTCCCTAATAACTTCTGCACAAGTTATTAGTCAACTGCAGTAAAGTCTGAAAGAGGAGTAGAGGTCTCACAGACTATTAAGTCCCACTATTAAGTTCTGCAAAGGCAGCCAGGAGCTTTGCAGGAAAATAAGACAATGTCCTTTTAATGCAACCACTGAGAGCAAAGTAGCTAATTTCTTGCATTTGAGTTGATGAGCCTATGTCCAATAGCCAGCATGTTCACTGCTACTGTGCAAGTACAGAATTACTAACCACAGCACACAGTTGCATCCTACCAGTTGTAATGGAGTGGAACACAGTAGCTGTTATAATAAAATGTACTGAGGATAATCTACAGGAAATCACCTTCTACAACGTTGGTGGGGAGTTTTTTGGGGTTTTGATCTGGTTTACATAGAGGAATACAAAGTGCAGCAGATGCTTAAAATACCCTAACGTTCCATTTAATTCACAAAGTTATAAATGGAATTTCAGTAACATCAGATATTTCCTGCCCGAGAGCAGTGTGGAATCACTGTGACCTGTCCAACATGTATTTATCAACTTTCATGAATGACTTGCAAGGCTGTAGAAGTGTGAAACTCCTTTAATCTCGTATTTCCTTTTCTTTACAATAACATCTGAAAACATCCCCCAAGACAGTATCATTATTCTTCGCTCCTTTATTAACAATACCAAGAACTATTATGGTACCATATCACTGCCTCACCTACCAGAATACATGGAGCAGTAATGGCAGCACTTAGTAATTTTAAATGTCTTTTATAAAAGACAACAACACTTCACATTTTCAAGGCAATTTATGGAAAAAAAATAGAAATTAGTGTTGTTAATGACTTCACAATATCTACTAAAGGTCTCAAGAGAATATTATAGTTTTTAAAGTAATTTTTCAAGTAACAGACAGATTAAAAGATTTAAAATTACAGTTCCTGATACAGAATCTGCCAGAGAAACACAGTCATTAATAAGGACGAAAATAGTTCAAAGCCACCTACAACTATCATTGTATTGACTAAAACCCACCCAATTATTCAAGGTTGTCTTCATATAGGATGGAAAGTATAAAATATGCTCTGTTACAATGTGTGTTGAAGCTGTATCTTTTAAGCAGTACCACTACACCATGAAGGTTTTCCATAGTAATACAAACTCACAAACTAACGACACATTAACTTTAGACTAATACGATTTGCTATTTGCATTTAGAATAAATCTTTAGTTTTGCTAAATCTAGAAATGAGTCAATTTTCAAGACTCTTGATTTTCCATATATATCCTATCTTACAATGTCCATATGGAGAGAAGAGGCAACATGAATTGACACTTGCATTTAAAATTCTGGAGTATCTGTTTTGAAGTCAATATAACCTATGTAAGTTTTAGAAGGCACAATGTATCTTTCTAATAACAATACACAGTGTGAAACTGATTTAGAGGTAATAATATTTAAAACTCAAGTGCAAATCTCAATATAATCTGAAGTACAGATAGCATGAAGCCTCTGTAACATTCTACGACACAGGAAACTAGGGACACACCGCTGCACAGATTTCACTGAATCACGACGCAAACTGCACTACAAGAGGTATGGCGTTTAACCACTTAATGTTCTAGCTCTCAATGTTATAATTATAAGCTTTATATATGGAATTTATTTGACAGGGATGTTTGTGACCATTTCAATCTAGAAAATTAACTTCTGCACATTTATACTATAAAAATCAGCATCTCAGATGCCATGCTTCAGATTAGCATATGGGAATAGTCATTCCAGTACAGGCTTACACGGCAGAGAGTTGTGTGCACACAAAAAAAGAGAAGCAGGCGCTGTTACACCACACTTGAAAAAGCCAGCATATACTCACTTAAGCACTAAATACTAACTTTTAGTAATTTTATTTTGTTTTGAACAATTTGCAAGCAGTAAAGCTCTTAATACAGAAATACCCCAACCAAAGAAGTTCTTCCCAATTGCAAACCGAATGGTGCCTTTCCAATATTAGCTAGGGAATAAAAGAGAGAATGAACTAGCAGTAGTCTAACACTGGCAAAATAGAAGCTTGGTTTCATGCTTTTTAATACCAACTTTTTAATATAGGTCTGTAAATTGGTCACAGAACGGTTGGCTTTGGAAGGGACCTTTAAAGACCAAGTCCAACCCTCAGTGATGACAGCATCTATTTTGTACCTCATAAGTACATTTGGAAAGCAACTACCCTAAGTACTTTGAGGTAACAGGGCCCACACAGCAGCAGCTCAGAGGCGTTAACGGCCTTCTAGACACCTACAGCCCACAAAACAAGAAGGGCACAGACGACAGTAAGCTTTAGGCACCTGAACACAGTCTGCATTACCGTGATACCACTGCTGTGAGAGTGACGGAAAACCAAAAAGCACGCAAAGAGCCAGTCAGCATGCTTATAAAGATTTTACCTGCGGGCTCCAAACTGTGACATCGTTGTCATACTGGTTACGAAACTAGAAGGAATAAAAAAAAAATATCCATTAGTGTAACTAATACGCAGGCAGGGAGAGCATTCCCGAGTGCAGCTGGGGTCGTTTTCTTTTCAGGGCCTTGCAGGTGCAGCTGTAGCTCCCCGGCCTGCCACGGGGGCCACCCCCCGTCGCGTTTCTTTCCACGCCGGGGCAAGAGCACAGGCATAGGGGGCAGAGCAGCGACCCGCAGCCCCGGCGCGGGGAAGCCGGAGGGCGAGGAGCCGGTGCCCGCGCCGGGGAGGGCCGCTGCGAACCCCGGCGTCGCCCGGCCCGGGGCCCGCCCCGCCGGCCGCCCAGCAGCCACGGCCGGCTTCTCTGCAGCGTCACGCCAGGCCCAGCCGGGCCGAAGGGGTCGCGCTCTGCCGCCACTGCTCGCCCCCCCACCCCCCCGGGCCCCGCCTGCCCTAGCGCGGCCGCCCCCGGCTCCGGGCGGCCCCGGCAGCTAGGCCCAGGCCCGGCCCGGCCCGCGGCGAGCCAGACCCCGCACAGCCCGGGAACCGCTTACTCACGGCCCCGTTCCCTCCTTCTCGCCTCCCCCTTCCCCCCAGGCCCGCTCGGCAACCCAGGCACGGGGCACGGAGCGCGCTGCCCCAGCTGGCCCGCCGTGGCCGCCCCTCACCATCCTCCTTCCCCCAACAGCGGCGCGGGCTCCGGGGCAGCGAGGGGGGACCGCTCCGGCAGCGACCGCTCTGGTCTGAAAGCGCCTAGGCAGCGCTAGTCGCACCTCGAGTCATCGACCGAGCGCACGGCGGCTGGCCCCGCCCCTCGGGCGAGCGATGTAGCGCGGGGCGGCCCCGCTAGCGCGTGCGCGGTCTGGAAGGGATCGCGGGGCGTGGGCGGCTCGCTGGCCTGAGGGGGGCTGTGAGGCGGTGGGGGGGCCTCTTCCCTATTGCTCTAAGGGGGGCCGTGAGGCTGGGGGGGGGCGGCTCTCCCTCTGCCGCCCTGAAGGGAGCCGTGAGGGGGGGGGAAGAGCGCCGGGCTCTCCCCTGCTGCCCTCAGGCGGGGAGCGGCTCTCCCCTGCCGCCCCGCTGAGTAGAGACGGGGGCCGGCCCTTCCCTGCTGCCCTGAGGCGCCGCTCGGGTCGCGGCACGTTTCCTGGCGTCCGCAGCCCTCAGCTGACAAACGCCTGGCAGCTGCTCCTTGCTGCAGCCCCCGAACGGCTTCCTTAAGCCGGCTCTGACCGCGGTTTTCTTGCTGTTCAGTGTTTCTCCTACTCAAAACGGTGCAGAACGGCTCTTAAAGATTCCTGCATGCAATACAAAAAGTCTGTTACTTGAGGAAAACATGTATTGTGGAATTTGGAAATAATTTCTTTTTCTTACTGAAACTCGATGTTAGCCTTTTTGCTGGTTTTTAAAGACTGCTGAAGATAAAGGCGCCGATGTAAAATAGGATCCGTAAAATAGGATCCATGTGCTATTAATTGCCTTCTCTTTATAGTGAGAAAACTCTGCCTTTGTTCTTCATAGTCACAGGATATGAAGAGGGCATGGGAAAAAACACCGTGGTATGGTCGTTGTTAGGAATATGCTCTAGGTTTTATGAAACCCTTAGGTACAGAGGGGAGTACATATGGATAAAATCAATCACCAGTTACTCTTTAAAAACTGACTTTAAAAAAATCAAACCCCCACCGCTGCCAGCTTCACAAAAGCTACCTCTGAAACAGCTATGAGAATTTGTTCACCAAATCTGTGCACAGATGCACACCAACCTCAGAAGGGTACTACAGAACCACCAATATTAGGTTTGTACCATTTGCCCCCTCACTTATTTTTTCCACTCGGAGCTAAAATCCATCACTGTCGACAGAAGGGTATCTCTGTCCAGCGTGCATATGTCGCACCCATCTTGGTTAGCAGGCTACAGAGTCCAATCCTACCTATTCTAAAACCACTACAAGGTTTCAAAGCTGTATTTCAGTCATTCTCCTTTTATCACAAGCATGTGGTTTATGAAGTGTGCTTCCCAAAACTGCAGTGAAGTTTTCATGCGGTGTCCAGGCTAACAAAACTTATGAGCCTAAGCAGATTAGGGTAAAAAAGAAAACCAAAAAAAACCCAAAACCAAACACAACCAAAAAAAAAACCCACAACACCCTACCAAACCAAATAAAGGCAGTTGGGTAGGAGTAAAACAACAGCCACTCTTAATCAGATGTAGCAGACTGGAAATCCTCGTACATTTCTGTTTCGGAAAAAAAAAGGGTACAGGAAGTCTCTGAAATTATATAAAGCTACATGAGAAGCACTATTATGAATAATATTAGAACAATATTACTATGTCTTTCTTAATTAGAGCTAAGATGTGATTAAATTTCTAAATGGGTCTTTTTGCTCTCAAAGATAAAAAACTACAAGTGCTTAACAAAGATTAGTTGCTTACTGGAGCTCTTATTTTGGACTATATGAAATATTTTTATATAGTTGTAAATGAAAAATGAGTTAAATATTACTATGATAACTCCTCTATAGGATTGTGTGACTCAACCATGAAGAAAAAAGAGAATCAATACTGTATTCATATGTTTTCTTTTTAAAAAAAAAACAAGTATCCAGCTGCTGAGGTCACAGTCCTTAAAGTCGAACTAGTGTTCTAGCAGCTTGTGTTACTGCAGGACCAATGACACGTTTCTTTTACCACTGGAGCATTTTCTCTTTTCCCCTGGACAGGGCCACAGTGTTGTCTAGGAAACAAAAAATCTAAACAGACTGATGTAAATTATTTAACTTGTTTTGTTATTTTTAAGCTTTCTGATTAACAAAAATTCATTTGATCTGAAATAACTTCCTTTCTTCAACATTGTTTGGTGTGCCCCGAAACAGGACATATAAACATTTTATTAAGTGAGCTGAACAGCTTTGAAGTCTCTCGCTGAACTTTCTGTAAATATTCCCATAGTCTCTGCTAGAATGCCATTCTGTAATAACTTCCCACAGCAATAAGGGACTCCCCAAAGGTCCGTTTACTCCACCTACAGCAACAGAACAATAGACAGATACTTCCTCTCTTTTGGCAAAAGCGCCTCAGTTTTGATAGAACGCTAGCCTATGCCAAGACTCTCTGTTGTTCCGTATGTGTACAACAATAACGCTGGGAACCACGCTTTTAGTGATAAAAAGACAGGATTTGTAAAACTTCCCACAGAAAAGTGGTAAAAGCTGTATAAATTAAGAACTTCTGGAAGCTATATGAACTATTGTAGAGGTTTATTAAATAACTCTTTTCCCGAGTAATATTTTTTTCTTTTATTAAACTGATAGAAAAATATATTAAAAACCAAACTAACCAGATGTCCAGCTATTAAAAATTTATTCCAAAGCAAATGGCTTCGGGTCACGTGACCGCCGGAAGGGTGGCATGGAATGGCACTCCAGCTGTGCTCCGCTGCTTCAGGCGGCACAACTGTTACCATATTCCCAAGGCAGCAGCACAAGAGGATGTCAGACGCAGAAATAATCTCTAGAAAGGGGAAGTGCTTACGGCGGAAGGAAGTCATTCACTTCCTTCTGAATGCTCCTGCTTGCCCTTTAGGCTTCAGTATGAGCCCTCCATAGGCAGGGCTACAGCCAGTGGGTTTGTAATCTCTTTCTGATTACACCTCAGTGCACTGGTGTGAAAAAGCACCCAACCTATTTCCCGCTGATGTATTTGAACTGAGAGTACAATATTTAAATACAAAATGAGATAAAGGAATGAGCAAGGCAAAATTAAAGACCTCCTCTTCGGATAATAAAGGCATCAAAGCAGAAAGGATGCATTTTTTATATATTTCACCCAAATATGGCAGTTCCTGAAATTAGTGGTTTGTCAGTTATTCAAAGTTGTTAGAAAATTTGAATGAAGGCCTTAAACGAGAGTTTCAGTAAAATTTAAGTGATACGTAAGCATTATGTTGACCTCTGCACTTCAGAAAACGTCACCCTTGCTGTATTTAATGGTGGTACAGTGGCCTGCACGAAATGATCTGACAGTTTTAGACAGCTTCATGGGAGATAAAAATCCACATGACAAAAGGCTACGGTAACACAGACGCAGCTGATAGACACAGCAGAAAAAACAATAGTGAGAGATGAAGCTGGTTAAACTGATGTTTTCTCCAGGCCCTAAGACACATTGATGAGGCAATGCGGGGGCCAACTGCACGTTCATTTTGCTACCGCTGTATCTGACCCATTAATAAATATCTACAAAACTATCCCAATTATCCGTGGCATAAGTATTCATTTTATAATACTAAAATCTATAGGAAAATGCATCAAATGTTTTCTTTGGTAACAGTCCTAACACCAGTATTAAGATGTGCTTGCATAGTTCTACAGAAGCTTTGAATTCATAGGAAAAGGATTGGAGAAATACAAATTTAATTGTGGAGAAACAAAGTGAATGACAAGCGGCAATCAACATAGTACAAGAAATCACTGTCTAAGAGACTACAGGACTGAAAAGTACAACTAAAACTATCCTCATATTTAAATAATTATTTCTAAAACATCTCTGTTGGGAAAAATAGTGTTTTCTCAGTTTTAGAAGCACAATTGGCAACCTGATAATCAGGATCACTTCAGAGAAATGAAGACACAATCGGTAGCTTTACAAAAAGATGTCCAAAGCTCAGGAAGGACCCAATTAAATGTTAGAAATTATAGGAGGGAGAACAAAATGTAAAGCATTACTGTGTCACTGTGTAAAACCATACTGCCCCTGACACCGTTCAGATTTGAATACCCGCTATGACTCTCATTTCCCACCTTAAAACAATGCGGCAGTACTGAAGACACTGGGAAAGGCAGAAAGAATAATTCAAATTATGGAATAGTTTCATATAAAGAATCACAGTAAAGACTAGAAGTCTTCAGGCTAGGTAACAGATAAGGGAGGAAAGGTGATGTACACTCGTCAAATCACAACTGGCACAGAGATGCTGAATAGGTACGATGCTTCTCTCTTCCCTCCAGCGCTGGTGTCATTAAAAGCAGCAGGTTCAAGCAAAGACAAGGCGGTAATTCCTGGGACGTGTCATACCTGTGCTGTGAAAACCTTTGCACCTGAACACACTGTGGCCTCTTGTATTTAGAGAGCAACTGGACAAATTCATGGACAAAACAACTTTTCAAGCCACCTCGCAATAGTGCTGATACAATGTTTAAACAAAGTGCAGCAGTGAAAAAATAGCTAACCTAAACCACACATATACAGTCTCAAGAGAAATGTATACCATTTTGTTCTGTGTCATGTTTCCAGCATAGTTACAAGCAGCATCTGACATCTGAGAGGTGACAGGCATTGCTCTGCGGAGATTAATATACAGGAACTAAAAGGCAAAGCCATTATGCCTCCTCGTCTGCTGAAAAGGCCACATTCCGCCAAGCCCCCTTTTGGAATACCACTCACCGTCAATCTGCATTAAGAGGAAGGATGAAGTAAAGCTCAGCCGCCAAGGAAAAGTCAGGCTGCTCCTGGAATAGGTGGCATAGGCAAGAACATGTGGCAACGCAGAGCGAGCTGCATTAGGCAAGTAACTCTCAAAGGTTTTATAGCAATGCTATCCCTATTTAAATCACATGTGAGAAAACAAGCACAGCAAAATCCTGACGCAGGAAGAACTTAATTTGTACAGTTTGCTCCCTTTTTTGTATTGTGGTGAATGTCAATTTGATGATCAGTCATCTAGGCCAACATGAGAGGGGGTAGGTACCTTCTTCTTGAACAGAGTACAAGACTGTCTTAAAAACGATCATCAAGAGAATGAACTTCATTTTGATATGCTGTATGTGGTTGGACTACATTTACATCTAATTTAGTCTGAAGTCACCATGTTGATAATCACATTAAGAGTCTCTTACACTTCTCAAGTCATTAATTTCTGTCTTTTGATTTTAATGCCACAAACCTGGATCTTAATCTCTAAAATAAAACTGGGTTTAAATAATGGCCCCAACACCCTTATCCCACATTGACAAACATACAAACATTTCAGCTTCATGTACAAAGGTTGGTTTCATCAATCTTAAGATTAAATTGTATATTGTCATAATACTTCCAGTACTGAACGTTTTGACTTAAGTTTTTTGAGAACCATCTTACTCTCTCGACAGTGTGAACAGTCTGTATTTGATTTAATGCAGGTAATAAATTTACTTCATAAACAGATATTTTATAAGGTAAAAAGACTACTTAATTGTAAACATTCTTGTACGACATTGGTCGTATTTGATGATGTTTTCATCAGGTCAAGGCTGAGGGCAAAAATTTGACAGCTGCTCTAAAAGTAGGTCCATGTCTTTATAATAATTTGAAGATTAACTCAAAAATGCTCACAAAGAAAAAAAAATAGTTTTGTATTTAGTACTGTAAATAGGGAAAATGTAACTTGTCTCTATAAACGACACCAAATTCCTTTCTTACTCTTTTGCAAATTTCAGTAGAGGTGCAGACATTTCTTTCTCTATGACAGTCTTGTATTTGTGTTGCCACAAATTAACATTTTTTTAAACGACTGACTAATATAAAATACTGGAATATTTTGTCATGAAAAATGTTAACTACACAAATTTTTCAAATCTATTCCTAATTTTTTAAAATCCATAGCTTTTGTGAACTGACATAATTTATCCTTTTCAGGACAGGCCTTCAGGGCAACTAACTGTGTCTGATCATCAAAGCTGGCTGGGAAAGACCAGGCAGTGCTGAAAGCGGCTGAAATAATCCTTGTGGAAAGAGAACTCCAGAAAAAAGTCTAGCTCTTT
This sequence comes from Falco cherrug, assembly GCF_023634085.1. NCBI lineage: Eukaryota > Metazoa > Chordata > Aves > Falconiformes > Falconidae > Falco > Falco cherrug. The sequence goes on from NC_073706.1 coordinate 31,019,022, forward strand.
ATGTCCGGTCCTGGGACAAACAAGAGCTGTTGTAGCATATCCTGGTCACAGAAATAGTTTTATTCAAACAAGAATTTACAAATAAAAACTAAAATGTATTTAGAGAGAAATTCACATGGGTATTATTGCTAGGTATTTCTTGGGCATGACATCTATTTCTTCTTTCTGAGTGAGGATGGATTTCTGTATAATAAGAATATATTTTGAGCTGTAAATTGCTTGCTAGCCTAGAAGTTGTGATTTAAACAGTTTATATAGTATTGTCTGAGTCACCAAAAGTTAACTGAAGAACTGTTATCATAATTTATGGGATTATTATGAAATACATTATTGGAGTGTTATGAAATTTTGTTAAGCTTTTTATTTCAATGAAAAAGAATGGCAGTTATTGTTTTAAGTTGCTGAGGACAAAAGATAATTTCAGTGAGCAGAGAGCTGCATAAAAACTTTCAAATATATATTATTTGCTACTGTTGATTCATATTGTTGGAATTATTTTTGACTGAGCATACCTGAATCAAAACCAAAGTGTCATCAAACATTCAAGAGGGGATATATAACATTTTGAGACAGACATCTATGACTGATGCACAAGTTCATGAACAAACACTGTATCAGTTATATTAGTGATGAAATTTTTCAAAATTTCTACCTATGAAAAGATTAAATATAGTTCTTTCAGATTGGAAATAACAGAGTGATACAGAAATAAAGCCTTTGTAATTCACGTGACCACTAATGGATTCCATTTCCTTATGATGGACATTATTGTCATATTAAATTAATGGCTAGACAAAGTATTACCTTCTTATTTATGCATTTATATTTCATAAATATTTTACAATAAGTACTTATATGTAGATCACACAATAAAACATTCACAATGTTTATGGCACATCTATTACTGCCAAAAGTTTCTGCTTGAAAATGGAAATACATTCACATACAGAAATAAGTTTGCCAGAGGCTATTAAACTACCTTAAAAAAAATAAAAGAAAAAAAAAAAAAAAAAGAGAGAGAGAGAAAAGACCCTAGGAATGACTTACTATTCCTGGCAAGACATTAAGGATTCCTGCGACACTTCTTACAGGCATTTTCAGGTTCTATGGGAGAGTTAAACTTACTGTAATAGTCAGTTACTATTTAAGCAACAATCCTGGTATTTGTGGACCACACTTTTCAAAAAGTGACTCAGCCCGTTCTTAGCATGGATTCAGTTTTTGATTAGGAACGACTACAATATAGAATTAATATGCAGAAAAATACAGATGTTTGAGTAAGCTTTAGTCTTAAAACTCTTGCTATCATCAGCCAGGATTTTTTACTGTTTGCCAAGTTCCTTGTTTTGCTACATGGATTTTAACAGCCTTGCTGTCATGCATATCCCTGTTTCCATAGTACAAATTTTATTTGGCACTGCCATCTTTATTGCACATATTCTTAAACTAACAACAATGCAAGCAGAAATCTAAGCCTGTCCAGACAAATGAGAGAGCTTCTGGCAGCGTAACGTCCATTGTCTGCAATCGTTCTGACAGATCACTGAGCTCAGACAGTGCATCATACGTGCTTAAATTATGAACAAATTCCATTGATGTAAGGATAATTCTAAATGCAGAGTATTTGGCACAACTCTTGGCTTTTAAGCCTGGTCCATGGAAGGATTCAGTGATGGGCCTGAAGGGCTCCAAATTAATTCCAGACCACATCGATACAACCCTGTCTTGAAACTAGCTAGTGAGTATCTAAAATTCTCTGCAGTAGTTATTAGCATAACACTATATACTCAACACATCTGCACATCTGTTTTGGATTTCAAGAAGTATATATCAAATAAATTTGTGACTACAGATGCCTCGTTCACAACAGATTTTGTGGCACCAAAAAAGTTTTAAGCTGTGTTTATCACATCATTAAATGAATAGAAATTATTCTTCAGACAAAAGGTATTACCAAATGGAAGATTTCATACTTGAAGAGGGAAATAAAAAACCCCAAACCACAGAGCATGAAATCAGAAGACTATCTTTGCATTTGTGTAGACCCTTTCAACAGTGTTAAAATAATTAATAAACCCAAAAAGATTATTTTCCAGGTTGGAAATTGAATATGTACCTTAGGATTTTGAAAAGTGTCCAGTGATGGAGGCTATCAATTTTTTGTAATGCAACTCTGAAATGCGTTAAGACAATTAGCAGAAAGCCCTGGGTACCTCCTTGTTTCACAGTGAGCAGCGAATATGAATGGATTTGTATTTCTTCTTAATATTGTGCAAAATCACATAGGTGAAAGTTACAAATAAGTTACTCTCAAACAGAATGCTCCTTTTATCAGATTCTGTATTCTCACTATTGCCTTTACACAATACTGAAAACACATTATTTAATTAGTTTCAGACAAAAATAGTCTTCTCACCACTAAAGCTAAACATTAAGTAAATTTGTTTAGGATCTTATCCAAAACCCACTTACACAATGTAATTTGAAGTATGCTCTGATACTGCTTCCTTATCAATAATTACCAGTTTTCACCCAGATATATGGCTTGCCCTTTCATAATGTAGCTTTCTACTGAAGTGGTATCAATATATATTTCTAATGCAAATTAAACTCATCAATCATTTCTTCAGAATATATTCAACCTCAGTTTTAAAATTCACTGAGTTACAATCTTTATATCATTATAATTTTTTTCACTGACTTCAGTATAGCCACAGTTTTACTTAGATGACATGTTGACCATGGAAGTCAGTACTGCCACATTTAAATCAAATCAAGAATGTATATACAGTTTATTTCTGCTTTTATTGAAAACTGTTTGGTATGTATGTATAACTCGAATTTTCATATCATAGCGTTTGCTTTGTGAATTTAAAGAATTCATCTAGATTAACGTTGCCTGCAGCAACATATTTGTGAATGGTCTTCTGGGTTTTGGCTCAAATCTGATTAGCCACAAAGAAGAAAAGAAATTTAAAAAACACTACAGGACTTGACAGAATGACAAATGTATTATGCACATTCGTATTTTTGCAAAAGGTTTTAATCATACGGTGTTGTGCAACTGTAGCATACAAGTGCAATGACAGCAATACTTCATTGCTTAGGAGTGGTTTACCTCTCCTTTAATAGACTTTTGAGCTTTGGTATCAAATTGACCAACTTTCTCTGGTTTCTAGCCACGGATGAACTCATTACCAAGTGAAGTGAATGTGAATTTCATAGAACGTTTCTCAGCTCAGGAAATGCCATTTCTTAAGTTGCACTTACACACATACACATGATCACCATTTTAAGGTCTTTTCTTTAAATAGTTGGTAACAGTTTTAATATACATATCTCTAGCTTTGCATGTGTTGTTCTTCTTCCATCTTTTTCTTTCTCAATGCATGCCTCTTTCCAAGATTAGTGTAAGTTATGACGGACCTGTGATGAACATTCACAAACACTTCAAAGCTCAAGTACCACTTCTGGCCACTCAAAAATTGTTCAGAAACAGAGGAAACAACTATAACATTCATATCCTACTTGAAAACTAATACATAAAGGAGGAAAAAATATTAACAAACCCTTCAAGATACTATAGTATCAACAAAAAACAAGAAGCCACCAGCCTGGAAGCACAGTGCTGAAACAGCTGTCAGATAGATTGAGCTGACAGAGGAGCCCAGCGCCATCCAGGAAATAGAGCAGAATTCCAGACGATGAGGCCAGGGAAAGGAAAATTAGCTTTTCTGTGTATCACATGGCAAATTGAGTCTACTTTGCCAATTCAATTTGCCTTTTATTTGTTCTTCTATTAATTAGGGTATTTCTCTGAAGGGAAAAAAAAAACCCCAAAAGCATTTACAGGCATTTAAAAGAAAGAAAAAGGATTTCAATAATGAAGTTGAACGGAGAAGTTGAACAGAAAAGTTGAAATCATGTCCGATCTGCCTTATGTTCATCCTTAGCAATCAGAATGATCATCGCTGTCCTATTTTATCTTTCAAAATAACTCTGAAGATTAAAAAACATATGCGTGGTTGACAATGCATCTGTCTCTAACAAGTGATTACAAAAGGGACTGGAAGACACTTGAGTAAAAAGCATGGCATTTCCTATTGGTGTCCATGGGAAGAATAGTTCTTGGTTAACCACATTCTTGTAGAAGTCTCCAGAACTTTGTCATGGACTTCCTGCTTGTGATATGAATGCCTGAAGAGACCTAATCTGTTTTCCGGCTCATTCAAGAACCCGGCAGATTGCTAGCTGATACACTATACTTCTGGGGAGGACAGCATGCGTCCTTCTGATCTCAAGTCACCCAAGGACAACTTCTAGCTAAGCAAGCAAGCATCTGTTACAAAGACCTGGAAGAATGGGTAATCAGAAGAACATTCCAAGAATAATATTGCTCAGACTCAACGACAAAAAGTCCATAATTCAAAAAAAGGTCAAAACTTCACTAAACAACCAGTAGAAAAGTAAGCTATTTCCTACTACTTCTGCTTGCTTACGGTACAGTGTTCCAGTTTACACCCCTTTGTGGTCCATATCGCTCCTTTAGAATGGATGTTAAAGAACCTTTTTCTTTATAATTGTTTTATTCTCCCTGGAAACACAGAAGCCAAGAAAATTGCCTAAGAAATAAGGAGGTGAAAGCACAGACTGCCGTCCCTGCTGCGTCAAGTGAGGCTTGCAGGATTGTTCTACATGACATATGACCCTCAATAATTGGAGTGTCAAACTTCTGGCAAAAATCTTTGGGCAGTAATCTGATAAAGGTCACCAGATGGTGAAAAATCTTGTGGATGCAGTTTGAGAAGCACACAAGGTAGTTCCAAATGTGGAACTGAAGCGAGGCTGAGAAGCCCAGTCTTTTATGGAGCACAAGTAACCCAGGAGTTCTCAGAAAAGTAGCCTTGGAACATACTTAGGAAGCACGGAGAGGAGGTGAAGGTCTAGACCACAGGGAGATCATTTCCTTAAGAATGTGATAATATGGCAATACGCTGTGTTAGAGCTCTCTGGAAGACCGGTAGCATGAAGCTGTAGGTCTGACAAGCTTCTTCAATTGCCGCACTGGTCATGGAGCTGACCCACTGCTAAGGCCTTGCTCAGGAATTAGAATGTCCCAAGTATGGGGTTTCATCTTTGTCTAGAGTACAGCTCTTTCCCATCCTGACTGAAACAGGGTGTTCACAAGTAATTCTTCAGTTGTGTTAACAGGATAATAAGCTATTTTAATGCTACTTGGTCCTGAAGAACCCACAAACCTAATTAACAAATACTCCTGAAGCCGGTGTTAATGACCTCAGTGGACAAAAAGCAAAGCTTCCCAGGAACACAGGCTATCAGAGCAAAGGAAATGGTTATCTGAGATTAAAAAACAATTGCCAAGATCAACGCACCTCTCAAAACCCCAGTGCAGAACCTAAACAGAGTAGAAAAAAAATACCAGCAGTAGCTAAAACTCTCTTAGCTGTAAAAAAAATGGAAAAAGTTTCAAAGCTGGGAGTCAGCTTTCCACACACCACGGGTACTACATGAAATGAAGGACCATTTTGAATCAGTAGATGTTTCAGAGCAACTGAGTAAGAGAGTATTGCGCTTATTGTCACACTGCCATTATGCAGCTGGTTGACACTTGTGCATGCTCCTGCTGCTATCAATGAGATTATCTGACAGATAAGCTCTCAGTGTGAACTCAAACACAGATCAGCTGATAAAAAGAACACTGAATCCTTGCCTATATGCAAACAAAGTATAAGTGTACTATTAATCATCCAGGAAGCTTTTAAAGAAAGCTAGCCCTTAGAGAGCCCCATAGCCTATCTATATGGAAAAAAAGAGGGGGGAAAGGGGTAGGGGGGAAAGGCGGGGGAGATGACAGATTTCTTATCAGAAGAAATGGCTTTTGACTCTTGGAACACATTGTTTATATTCTACATCTAAAAAAGTTACATTTGCACTTGTGAACTATGTTCAGTGATTAAGTAATTAACACGGAATTACATGGAAAGTACCTGATTCTATTGGTTAAGGTTCATGTAAGTTAAATTTCTGTAAGACATTTTGCCATTTAAGACTGACTTTCTGAGTAGCTGGGAAAGCATGGCCTGACTTCACAAACATCTTATAAAAGGTCATGTTCATTTATAAAAATAGTTTATATGTGTTTCAGATTAACACAAACAGAAAACAAATGTACTTGCTCTGGCAACTGGAATCTTGTTACCTTACGTATAGCATAATAAACCATTATATACTCATTTCATTTATGTCCCAAGCCAATATATTTCTGTATCTGCTATAAAAACAAAGGCTTTTAGCTAGACCTCTCAGAAGCATGATCCTGTTTATAGATCATAATTGCCTAAAGCCTCAGTATAAAAAATACATACTAAGGCAGCATTCCTGCCTATCTAAGGTTCTTTTATTTTGCTGGGCAGTGTACAGAATCAGGCCTCTCAACTCAAAACCTGAATGTTCCTTAGTCATTTTAATTTACATGCCAGACTAATATATTTTACAGCAATTCAACGTTTTTCTATTCAGAAATATGTTACTTGCACCGTTAGATTTGGTACAGACCTATTTGTGTAGGAGACCTGGCTGGGGATGTAACTAGATAGGATAGGTAACTGCTCTGTGTACATTTTAACAATTCCTAAACTACACAGTATATAAATTGAGTCTGGAAAACGAGTATCTTTTTTTCCCTAAGTATCAGAAGGCATTGAAAGTTTAACTAAATGTTTCCTTAAAAGTGGAATGCCGTTTTCCTTCTTCCTTCAACCCCTCTCAGAACTTGCATGAAAAATGCATCAAATCATGACAAGGGGACATGTTAATAAATGAAAGCAAAATTAAGTTTGTGTATAACAGATAGAGTCCTCATTTAAGCATTAAAAAAAGCAAAAATGCCAAGTATCTAATATTTTAAACAGGGCTGTGTAAGTAACTTCACAGTAAGTAATCAAGGGCAAAACTGAAGAATATAAAATATTGTTTAAATCCAACCTTTACCAAAACTACCTGGCATCTGATGTTTTATCTTAATATAGAAGTGCCTCAGAATTAACAGCAGCAATTTGAATATGTGATGTAAGCAAGTACAGTTAAAGTACGTCACTCAGCTTCTTTGGTATTTGGCTAACCCCCTGGTACATAGATTTTTTTTTTGTAATTCCTATATATCAGATAATGAAAGCAGTGTGTAGTGTTTTAAATCCCAAAGGTTGCATGCATCTAGGAGACTTACATTTAGGAAACTACTACATTGCAATAAGCCTTACAATAATTAAGTACTAAAAACTGATGTGGCCAGGCATCACAAACTTTCAAACATTATCAAGCACACATTTGTACTAAGCAGTAACTATTATGAATATTAGAGTCTTTATAATTAGTAGCAGTCACAGAGAAACAGATTCTAACTCAGCAAATTTTACAAATCAGCAAGTAAGCAAACAATAATAAAGGGTAATACAGGTACATGTTCACTTAATTTACTAATTGTACTGCTTGTTTGCTATGCTTTTTTCCCTTGCAATATATTAGCATAATATTCACATCTAATAAACATTCTAATTCTAGTAAAGAAGACATTTGAGTATAGCAATAAGAGTAATCAAGTAAACATAGCACTGTAGTTTGTTGTAGATCAGCACTTGTGAATACTGAAGCAGTGAAATCCATTATGCAATATCTATTAATCTTGAAAAAAACCTGAATGCTAAATAAGTAAAAACCTCTGTAACTCAGTTCATGGTCCGTGTTACGCTAACAACTGTAATAAAATGAGATGCGTGTGTTTCATGTAACTTCCAACTGATGTAACATTTTTTCCAAATGTAATTAAAATTCCACCAAGGTTGAACTAGACAGATTTTCAGGTCTCTAAAAACCCTAAAGATTTTATTCCATGCTTCGATAAAGTCTTACACAACAGGAATCATTATGGAATGGTATACATGATATTGCAAGTACATGATAAATAAGAAATCAGTTCATGATATAAACTTAAACGTAGCTCTGCACTGATACAGTGTTTGAGTTTGTTATATTATGCATCAGTTGTTACTACCTAGTTATTACTAATTGAGCATAAGTGCAAAGGTATCATAATGTAAACTTCTGGGTTTGATTAATTAGCTCCAGTAAAACCTATTGCTGTGTCCAGTTCACTCTTCCAAGATCCTTTCAAACTGTTAATTCAAGCAGGAAAAATTCCAAAGCAATAAAAGAACCCTTCTAAATGTATTGCTTTCGTTATTGCAGGTCAATTATTATTCTTCTGTTACAAGAAAGAATCAAAAAGTGCACAGGGCCGATTGTTCCTACAGGATTACTTTGTACCCCAGAACGCTGGACGCATTTGAGCTACAGATAAGCACATAAAATTTAATCAAGTGAAGTTTAAACACTTGTATATTAACTAGATTCAGAATTTGTAAGATTTCCATAGCATACCCTCATTTTTGGTTACATAGCCAATTCAGACACGTTAACAATAGGGGAAGAGAGGTTTTTTGTGATGGACTGGTCTTTGCTGCTTGGGTAAGCCCCACAGAGATGAGCAATATTTTGTAAAAGAACCTATTTATTCTTAGTCATAACAAAAAGGAACATCTTGGAAACATTTAAATACATTTTCACATGCAACTGTTCTTCCTCTTGGTGCAACATCATGCCTACAGGTAATAAGCACTAGTTTTGAGCACAAAAATAGCTGAGTTAAATGATCAAGCCACTTACCTGTTACTTGATCTTGTAAAACTGCTGTCTGCTTTACCTGTTTGCCATTGACAGCTAAATACAATGCCTCAATGCCTGTAAAGAATCAGGATACATCATTGTGCCATACAGAGGAAGGAAAAGTAGCAAACCCATCAGAGCTGCAAAACCATTTCACGCCTTTAGCTGGTGTGCAGTTTCTGATACGGCTCTGAGTTTTCTTAAGCTACAGGCATGCAGTGGGTGCTGCTTTCAATAACCTGCCAGCAGTGAGAGAGAAGGGGGGCTTCAGCTAAGATGCTAAAAGAGCAGGCTCATCAATTACTGCAGCTGCATGCAGTATTGATTAGGAATGCTAAACGGGCTTATTGCATTGTAAGGGGAAGAAAAGTAACTTGGAGCTACAAAAATAGATTTAAATAGAAAAGATTTCTGAGGCAAGTTGTTTGAAACTGGAACACTTTTGCTACATGACTTCCTCGGCAATATAGAAGGCTGAGGTTACAGAAGGATGATGAAAAACTTGATCTTAACAATTAATAGAAATAAAATTAGCCTAAGAAATACTGGTGCTGTGCTTAGGTTTAGAGGACAGACATGAAACATGTAAATTTATCATTTTAAAATGAGACGATTTCTGTCTCCTACCACAATTTATTGCTGTCTGCTTTTTTATTCAGATGAATTCCTTCTGTGCTTAGAATGACAGAATACTTCCACACTAATGAGCTAATTAGCTTAATTGCATAATTTTGCTATTTCTTATTAATCTCATGTTGCATTTCCAGAAGAAATAGTTACTAAGTCACAATTACAGAATTCTGATACATTTCTCCTCCTTTTTGGGGCAGGGGGTGCGGGAGAGTTACATTTACATGTCGTCTTCTGGACATTTGCTTACCCAGATGTCTTATTAGACCATCATTACTTTGAATGGTAAACCCAAATTGATCTCCAACAATGTCAGAAATCAAGATAATGGTATATAATACTTTATGATAACCTTTGAATGCTTAATATTGCAGACAATAATCTTAGTTTTTATTCAAGAGGTAAGGTATTGCATATATTTCCACATATTTTCTGTCAAAGCACTATTATTCAGGCATCTGCAGCCTGATACTTTGAGTCAAAGCTTCAGTTTTATTTGATTAAGAACAAAAGAAATAGTGAATATGTTAGTACTAGTTCTTTCTAGGTCCAAGCTTTTACAGTATTTACTGTAAGAAAGCATTGAGTATGATGCATTTCTGAATACATTAAGGCCTATAAGGATTTCATACACATAACTGAATGAAATAATACAGCCAGACAAAACAGTTGAGGTTATACTCAAGCACGTGCTGAAACACAGGCCAGACCCTGAAGAGGTATAACTCAGCACAATTTCTCTACTAGGTTGTTTTACGTCTGCTGCCAATATAATGCAATTTTAGCAATTTAACAGAATTTAAATGAATGTTAATTAACAAGGACCTGTCTTAATGATTTAGGGTCAATAAAACGGGTATTGGAAAGATGTGGAAATGAGAGAAGCTGACTGAGCGATTCAGCTTACTCTTTTCTCCTCTCTCCCTCCCAATAAATGACCTGACTTGGACTGATTTTTGATCTTTTTCAGAATATATTTATGCATCTGATGCTCATGTGGTAAGTCAGACCTCTGTGAAAAAACAAACCAGCTCCCTAGTTAGACTGAATCTTTAGTATTATTAACGAGCAGAGTGCATAAAATGCTTCTATTTCAATTCAAGACAGAAACATCTATTAGCAAGTTAAGGACCGAATTGCCATTGAAATATTAGTATGTATTTTTAAGTTTAATGCAATTTAATTGAAGTTGTAGATTTTGTAATAGAACATGATTCAGCATAACATAAACTTCTTACAGAGAGATGCTACATATGTAGCATCACCTATTTTCTGTTTTATTATTACTCTTCAGTTTTGCTTATACCATAGAATGACAAATTGTACTTGAATATTAGCTTTGAAAAAATGAAACCTGGCAAAAATTTCACTTTTGACAAATTCCTGCATTTTTATTATAAAAAAATTAAACTATCTTGCTATTCCCCAAATAAGCTCATGTAAAAAAATCAGTACCTTATATAATTACCCAGTTCTCTAATATCTTAAAGCCAGAATTTCGGCAGCTGTTTTTTAAACTTGATATCCCATTAGTTTTATTAAGAAATAAGCATCCAAATTCATGGTAGCTTGGGCAAAGAACCAGCTAAAGACCTCCTCCTTTATTTAAATGCCTATTTCTGAATGACTTCTCAAATACTCTTTTTTTAAAATGTATACATTATATATTGCATAAAAAAGATGTTTTACAAAGTTATGCAATTCCTTTAAAACTTTCTATAAAGCTAATATGAAGTGTTAGACTATTAATGTTATTTGAAGGAATACATACGTGGCCTGAATATTGAAATCACATCAGCATCAAGAGATTCTGCTTGTAAAACATTAAAAATCATTGTCTATTGACAATTTCACCTTTAAAGTGAGACGTAAGGTATGACCAAAATACATTCCAGCTGTAGAATTGCACATCATTACATGCTTATCTGGAGATGCATGTGTTGGTCCATTTCAGAAGAGTCCCAGGTTTGTTCAGATGAGGAGGGTGACTGCGTAGATTTACAATACAGCAGCAGAAGCATCTGCATACAGCACCAGAAGCCAGCATACTGCCGCTTCTCTTCATAAAAACAAAAATACGGGCACCAGAAAAAAAATGAGAGACCAGACCAAGATTTGTGTCCTAGTTTCTGAAGTGTTAAATTAGGCCAATGCGGTATTTCTGTTACTCACTGATTCTTCCTTAAAGTTTGTTGCTGCCAAGCTACAGCTTGGATCATTGGACCGAAGTTTTCCTTCGCCAGAAATGGGAAATCTCATCTAACAATGGCATATCATAGTGGCTCCATCCTTGTAGCACTACCACACACACCTTTTAAGCAGAAAGGTGCTATATCTACTCAAGATGTCTTGTCACAGAAGGAACCACTTTCTCTGCTACTCCTTTCCAGTTTTCTTTGCCATGTGCCTGTTTTTGACAAATTAAACTAAAAGATGTAATCTGTAGTAACTTGGTCTTTGCTGCCACATGATGAAGATCAAAATGTAACTTACCTTTGAAAGTGAGTGCTCTGCTTCATGTGGAATACAGCTGGAATCTCTTTCCCACCCTTAGACAGGACAAATACATTAACACCATCTTACTGCAAGTATACTGACATCATGCATAGTAAATACACTTGCGCAAGAAGCCTCTTTTACCTGTTGTTTTTTGGTTTTAATTCCCTTAGTAACTGCATCTCAGTACCCTTCAGCCACTTGTTTCCATTACGCCAGGTTGCCTGTGAACCACTGCAGATCTCTTCTAGGCCTTCAGTGCTGAGCACATACGAACATCTTAGCCGTTGATATCACAGCCTGCTTTCAAAGGACACAGATAAATACAAAAACACCCAAACTGCTCTAGTTCCTCGCTGCAGCACGTTTCTACAGTTGACCAAACAGAGCAGCCACAGTGTTTGCTAGAACACGAACTCAGAAAGATGATACGTAATGCTGGGGTTTCTCCAAACCTTCGTTCAAGTTTGGTCAAGACTTTTGATTTCCCCAAGTGAACCAGACTTGTATAGGTTTTCTGGAAGTCTAATACTTATTTTGTTTGTTGTTTCTTTTTTGCTAACTGATTAGGGCTGTAACAATGCAATTTCTTTATTCATTCAAGCATCTGATGTAAAACAGATAACAAAGTTGACACAGTTACTGCCTGCATCATCTTAACTGTCTTTATATGAATTGAAAAATTAACTTCTAAAACTGTAATATTCAAAGAAAAAATAATTAAACCCATGGTATTCAGACATCAACTTCCTCAGGGATATGAATGAAAGAAAAGCAGCATATGCAGTAACTTATTAACTCAGAGTTCCAACACATGTCCCCTGTTCCCACCTTTTTTTTTTTTTTTTTTTTTTAAATATGCCCTCTGCACTACCCCAGCTTCAGGTAGTAGGATATTGTTCCCTGAACAAGGCATCAATTTACCCATTCTTCAGTCATACACAAGAATTTCTACGCAAATGATCCCAGCTTATGATTAGAAAGCCAAGTTATTTAAACCACATAGCTGGTTTAAATTTCTTTTGTTTCCAATTTCAAAGGACACTTTGTTTAAAGAACTTGATTACATCTAAGGCCGTTATTAAAAATGAATCTCAAATAGAACAGATGCATATTGGCCGAGATAAGGTTCAGTCCCTGAGAAGCTGTCAACTGTATCTGAGACAATTTTGTCACAGAGATACACTAAAAGGAGAATCTAGAAAACACTGATATGTCTCAATTTCCTGAAATATTACCCTGTGAAAGTTTCCAAATTAGGCACCATATTCTTAATCTCTTTCCCCATGGAAAAAGGGCAAGGATTACCATCTGGGCACAATTACAAACAATAGTATTTAGATCCTATTATTATTACATTGATGAATACAGCATGGAAGGGTTGAAGAGAAACTTTAAAGAAGACTCTCTAGAATTTGATTAACCCTTCTGTGCTGGTACAAGGGAAAGCACAAAATGTTTTTCTGAAGAACTGGGCAACTATGTCCAAAGTTATTAAACAGATGCAAAAGCTGTCCCCACAGTGAGAAACTGATCAGAATCACAGGACTAAATTAGGAAGGAATAATCAAATGTTTGTATTTGACGTGTCTTAAGAACAGAAGACCACAACTTGGTTGTACTTTGAAGTGACAACCACAGCGATTTTGAGCAGGGCTGATCCCTGTGCATACTAAGATTACAGGGCACAAGCAGCCAGGGCATTGACCAAAAAAAAAGAAAAATAAAAATTGAGCGGTGCAAACAGAACGGAATGATTAAAACTTAGAAATATTCAAGTGGATGTGGTAAGATTTAGCATGTTCTGGATGTGTGGGTCAAAGGAGAAACAGGCCAAAGAAGATGCCAAAATTATGGCCTTGAGCGAAGAGAGTCATGGTTGTACCCTCTGCTCTTTCTAGTTATTCTGATTTGGAACAAAGAATAGACAATAAAAACAATAACTCATTAATTTGAAATATTATAGCCCAATTTTCATTTATAAGCATATCCAATAGCAACTGAAGACATTTCCTTGTATGCCGAGGCCATAGAACCTTATGGTACCTTAAGAACTAACCAAAATCACTGAGCTACTTCTCTTCTTTTGCTAGTGAAACTGGAAGATGTCAAGAAAATTACATTACCCTGAAATTAATGTCTTCATTCCAATTTAAATGAAACATTTTATGTTTTTCTGCATTTGTTTAATAGTAAAAGAAAAGGTATTTCTTTATTCTACAAATTATTCTGTTGCAAGGAGAAATTTAGTTAATGTTCTTCTAATTTATGATAGATGCTAAACTACTGAAACCACGTTTTCTTTTTACTGCAATTGTTCATGATTAGATTGCTAAACTCTCAGGACAGGGGCCTGGAATATGCTAGGAAGTGCACTGTTAGGCAACAGTGGCGCTACTAGAGAACAACTATACTCCCATTACATTTGAGTGAATTGTGTATACATTTCTTCAGGGTGTTTTTGCACAGACATGCCACAGAAATAAAAGCTAATTAATTAATGATAAATGATCTGAACACAAATAAATAGTGAGGTGGTGAAGTATGCTCTTGGTACTAATTTACTGAGAGTAGTAGAACAGAGGTGGCTGAGGGAATCTGCACACAGCCTCCCAATCCTGAGTGCACAGGCAGGTGAAATTTAGTGTAGAGAACTATACTGTAAACACAGGGGAAAAAAAATCCTATCCTTGCCTATAAAACTATCTAGCGGACGTAAATGTTAACTGTCAGAAAATAGATCCTGGGATCTATATAGTTAATGCCATGAAAACAATGTTCAATATTTGTTCAGTGCTCAACAGAGCAACTTACTACAATGCTCAGTTTATCTGCTTTCTCCCTTCCCTAACAGAGCAAGAAAAATAAATGACAGCCATTATAAGGAAAAAACTGGATAATGACATGAAAACCATTATATTGACTGCTTTTATGTCTTCAACACTGTGTGTAACTCCTGGTCTCCTCATCTCCAAAACCATATAGCAGTGCTCAGGAAAAAAAATAATTAAAAGAAGACATTAATAGTAACATGAAAAAATCAAATGGACTAAAACTCTGCAACCTGGAAAATACAAGACTGAGGCAAGATACAAAATCATGAGTTGAAGGGAGAAGGTAACCAGAGAGCAGCTGTTCATTGTCTCTACCAAAATGGCAAGAATATCATCTTAAGCCAGACAGGAAACTTTAAAAAACCCAAACTCACGTTTCACACAACGCAGTCAGGTTGCATTGAGCAAGGACCTCTTCCTGTCGTACTCTGCCCTTGCCAAAAGCCTACATTGACTTAGAAAAAAAACCCCAACGATTGGACAAATTTGTGGAATAAAAATATACTGAGAATCATTAAAAGTAAGGCACTGCTTCTGATTTTGAGAGTGCTGAAGCCACAGACGGTTGCATTCAGGTATTAAGGGATCATACAATGTCCTTCCTTAGGCACTTTCTACTGTCCACTGACACATATGCTCAGATATGATGTTATAATGAAGATGACGCTATCTAACTATTTCTGTAATGCATTTATTTATAGCTGAATTCAAGGGAATTGAGAAATAAAGGATGTGTGCGTAGCAGCAAGGTATGTCTCAGCCTTGAAAACATTTACACACACACTGAACGTGCCCAACCGAGACCATTAACATACGAATGCAAGTAAATGTAAGAATATAACCCGCAAAGGAACTTTGTGTTTTCTCTTTTGAGGACTTTTTAACACGGGTCTTGTACCCAGTCAGGACAGAATTTTTCTTTTTTTGGGGGGGGGGAAGGAGCGTGGGCGTATCGCTAACAGGAGGTGGTGCACAACAGCGTGCAAACCCATCGCTTCGTTTTGAGCAACACATCACTGCTTACCCCAGCCTGCTTCCGTGCAGAAGCGGCCCTGCCGCCGCACGCCGCGTTTCCCGCCGGTCCCCCGGGCGGTTTGTGGCAGCCGCGGGCCCAGCACGGCGGCAGGGCCGGAACCCCCGCTTCCAGTGCGCGAGCAAAAACTGCAGCCACCGACAGACCCGGTTTCTAAAGCAGCTTTAGTAAGGCAGCGTAGCACGACGGGGAAACGTGGCGCAGAGAACAAGTATTTTAAGCAACGAGGTAAAGATGCACAGTTGCAGTTTCGCAAGTGCTAAGCCCCAGCTCTTCCAGAAGCAAACAGCCGGGACGAAGCAGCAAAGCCGCCGCGCAGAGCCCCGTCGGGGGCCGGTCTGCACCGACGGCGGGACGAACGCTTGCAACAGTTTGCTGCAAAGTGATTTAGTTTGATCCGTTCCGAAGGGATTAGCTGTGCAAATAACGAAACCTGGCCCTTAGGTTGCTGGAAACTTCGCTAACAAAAGCTAACAAAGACGGAAAAAAAGTGTAGAAAATGACTGTCGCCCATACTTACTTTTCAGGTGTCTAAAAAAAAAAAAAAAAAAAAAAAAAAAAAAAGAGGGACGGTCCTTAAAGGGAAGCCGCTGCGGCACTCGGTGCGCGCTGGAGCCGGACCAGGGGCGGCACGGCAAGGCGAGATGCGAGGGGCCGGGGCAGCGGCAGCTGGGGGGGCGTCCGCTCCCCCCCGCCGGGAGCGCGCACGCCCGGGAAGAGCCCCTCGGGGTCCCTCCGCCGTTGCGGGGAGCCGGGCCCGCGGCCCCGCCGGCACCCCTGGGCTCGCCTCGGGCGGGAGGCTCGCGCCGGGGCCGGAGCGCGTGCCCGCGCACGCCTCCCGCCTCTCCCCCGCCCGCCCAGCCCCCGCGGCCGTTAGCGCGTGGCAGTTAGCGCGCGGCCCCTGCCGGGGCGCGTGCCGCCGCCGGGGCTTCCGCGCGCGCCGTGTGCAGCGGCGCGAGGGCAGGCGCGAGGGGAGGCGGGCCGGCGGCCCGGGGCCGTTCCCCGCCGCGCTCCCGCCCCCGCCGGGGCCGCTCCGCCAGCGGCCGCTGCTGCCGGCGAGCGCTGGGAGGCGGCAGCGAGTCCCCGCCGCGGGATCCGCTTGGGGAAAGCGAGCGGGCGAGCGAGACTTTTACCTTTTCTCTCTTTTCCCGTCCTCGCCCACCATGCCGCGGACGCCGCTGCCCGCCGAAGGGGAGGCGGCGGCTCAGCCCGGCGCCCTTCTCCTGAGGAGATGAGGGAGGCGCGGCCGGGCCGGAGCCAGCGCGACCCGCGCCTCTCCCCCGTACTGCCCCCTCCCGCGTCCCCGACCACCATGAGGGAAGAGAGAGAAGCCGCGGCCGCCTGCCCCCACGGACCCAGCAAGCCCCCGCAGCACTGCCCGCAGCCGGACGGCGGCGGGGCGGCCGCCCCCCTGGCGCTCCCCGGCGGCAGCGGCAGCAGCCCGGAAAGCCTGCGGAACGGCTACGTGAAGAGCTGCGCGACCCCCCTGAGGCAGGACCCCCCGAAGAGCTTCCTCTCCCTGCTGCTGTTCCCTACCGCCGCCTCGTCCTCCTCCTCCTGGGCTCTGCTCAGCCTGGGCGCCCTGGCCGCCGCCGTCCTCTCGCTCTTGGCCTTTCACGGCGGGGGTAGCGCCGGGGGCCAGCAGGACGGGAGCAGCTGGCGGAGCCCCCGGCCGCTGCACGCCTTGCTGTGCCTGTCCCGCTGCCTCAGCCCCCTCTTCAGCATCGCCTGTGCCTTCTTCTTCCTCACCTGCTACCTCGCCGCCGGCAGGCGCGGGGAGCACGGCGGCGGCACGACCCGCTGGTGGCTGCTGGCGCTTCCCGTGTGCTGCTACTCGGGGGACTTCGTGGCGCTGCAGTGGCTGCTGCCCGCCGAGGGACATGAAGAGGAACCCCAGACCCTCGGCGAGCCTCAGGTGGTCCTAGGCAGGCTCCTGGCGGTGCTGGGCTCGGTGGCAGCGCTGACCCTGCTGCAGAGCTCCCTGAAGCTGCGCCGGAGCCTCCTCGTCTTGGTCTTCTCCAGCCTGGTGTGGCTGCTGTCGCTCACCACCCTTCACTCGCTCCCCCCAGCCCTCAGACCGCTGCTGGCCAGCTCGGTTGGGGTGGCAGGCTGCCTCCTAGCACTCTGTGGCGGAGAGCACGGCATCTTCTCGGCTCAGAGCCGAGGAGCGCACCACCAGCATCATCACCACCCACGGCTCCCCAGCGTGGAGGAAAAAGTGCCTGTGATCCGACCCAGGAGGAGGTCTAGCTGCGTATCCTTAGGCGAGACTTCGGCCAGCTACTATGGCAGCTGCAAAATGTTTAGGAGACCCTCGTTGCCTTGCATTTCCAGAGAGCAGGTAGGTGTCTTCGAAACTGGAAGGAGAAACTTCCTGAGAAATGAACGCCACTTGCTTTTCCTAACTGCTGTGTATGTCTCTGCTGGATGCCTGCTAACTGGCAAACTCCTGTTAGAGGAACGGAGGCAAGTGTTACGTCTGTGGGTTTCTCGACTCTGTTCTGCAGAATTGGTATAATCCTTTCTGTCTGTATAGAAGCTATATCATAATAATGTATTTGCTATAGGACAGAAGGTTTGCTCGGTTTTCATATGATCTTAAATATTAAAAAGTAGTTCCTATTGATTAGAACAAACCACCAAACGAAACATGTTCAGCTATCAGATACCTTGCTGTTTTGTTTCTTTTCTGAAGCCCAACACCTCCTCCGCTTCTGGCAGACTTTATGAGAGAAAGAAACCACAGCTTTCTAGCTGCTTGGCGCTTCTGGTTCTTCCCATTTTTCTGTCGACAAAATGATTGTTGAGTGCTAAAGAAGTACCAGTTTTTGAGGGGTATTATTTATCAAATGTTGGCGTTGTTTGAGTGGCAGCTGTCCCTCTGCCTTGCAGATTGCTGTGTCTTGTTTCTCTCTGTCCTTCTCGCCCTCTTTTCCTCGTTCCACGTAAATTAACGTTAGGTTTGGGTTGATGAGATTTAAGAAACTCCTTTTTACTGAAGAGAGAGCTGTTCAGCAGAGTCTGGAGGGATTCCCGAAACGCTCACTTTTCTTGAATGGAACTCTGTTGGTTTCTACCTCCCGGAAAACTTTTCAATGAGTCTGTTTTTTTGTAGCGTAACCCTCCATCTGTGTGTGTGGAGTTTGTTTTTATGTGGGGAACTTGCACGTGAACTGCAAGTACATCGAGTTGTGTCGCCGGTGAAACTGGCCTGAGGCTGCTGCAAGTGGATTATCAGACCGTTATAGGAGAGAGAATAAGGGGAGTGTATTTAATAAACGTGCAAAGGAACAGTTTCTGAGAAGGGATTGTTGCTGCAGAGGCCCCTGTCTACTTAAGGTTGTGGCTGAAATCCATGGATACTAAATTAAATTTTCTAATTTTGCTTTGACGTGTATTCCTTAATGCACTTCTTGTGATTGTCAGTGAAACAGGTCTGAGAAAATACGAGGTGAATCTGAAATGGTGAGTGGTTTTCAAGCATTTATTTCCCTGCATTTGCACAACAGAATAATACAGCGGTAATTGTTTTTGGATAAAAGGTTAAATGCAAGTATGCTGTAACAGCCTTCAGAAATAATTTGAAACTTACTGAATGAGCTATCTAATGCATACTGTGACACAAACATTAAATTACTGTACTAGTGTTTAAGGTATGTAGGGAATATTGTGTAGTAATTTACTTTCTCTGTTCCCTTCTGGATAGTAAATGCTGTCTTTCTGCCACATTTGTCTGCAGTACAAAAACTTCAGAAAATGTGGTTTCATTAACCTTTCTAGATAACAGAAGATACTTGTTCTTATGCAACGTACTAAATGCTCCCTTTGATATTTGGCTCACTTCCTAAAGGTATGCGCATATTTCAAGTTAAGGCATTTATTATTCTTTAAGTAACATCATAAATGTCAACCATAACTAAATACATAGAATTTATTGGCAGTACTTAAATCATACGTGTTCATGATAAAATGTAACTGTTTGGTAGACTTCCAGAATTTGATATCTTTGTTATCACTAGAAGTGAACAG
Organism: Falco cherrug; assembly: GCF_023634085.1. Taxonomy (NCBI): domain Eukaryota; kingdom Metazoa; phylum Chordata; class Aves; order Falconiformes; family Falconidae; genus Falco; species Falco cherrug. Next base: position 31,038,786 of record NC_073706.1, read on the forward strand.
AAACAACAAAGAGATCTGAAGTTCTTTGCTTTCCTAATAGTCTATTATACTTTACAATAAATATTTGTCCTTTATGAAGCAGAGTTTAAGTGGTATTCAGAGATATGCGTTTTGCGTAGCATTTTATAAGCATAACACAGGTTAAATCCACTGATCTCCTGTCTGACTTGGAGAGAGATCAGACATTGCAGAGCTGATAAAGTGTCAATTGTTTGGGTGGGGGGAAGAACTAAGTCCATAATGTGTGACTTTATTTGAATAAACACTACAAGTTTTTTTTATTGCTTTCTTGAAACAGAAGGAATGTGTATGCACTTAATGCTTTCCAGAGAGCATTTATTATACGTGTTTTCTTTAAGGACTAAATGCACATTTTGCAGATAATTTTAAAATATTTCAGTATTTCTTTTGTAGTATTAATGTTATAAGAGTGAGTTCAATGAGCATTGTTAGGAGGGTCGGCAGAGTACAAGGAATGTGCTGCAGGTTCACCGTGACAGGAATACTTTGATGAATGAGAGCTAAGTTGCTATTGTGATTCTATTCAAAGTATTTTGTATGATTGTTAGGAACCTCTTGTATGCAGAGGTTTATATGAACCTCTGCAAGCAGGGGCGCTTAAGAACAAAAAAGGCAGATGTATCAAATCATAGAATACGAGGTTGGAAGGGACCTCAAGGATCATCTGGTCCAACCTTTCCTGGTGAAAGCACAGCCTAGGAAAAGTGGCCCAGCACCTTGTCCAGCTGAATCTTAAAAGTGTCTGGTGTTGGGGAATCCACCACTTCCTTGGGAAGGTTATTCCAGTGGCTGATTGTTCTCATTGTGAAAAACTTTCCTCTTGAGTAGATTTTTAGTTGCTCTTTGAGGAAAAAAGGGAATACTAGTATTGACCTTAAGTTTCCAGATGCTTGTTGTTTGAAATTGTCGGGCTCTCTGTCTATGAGAAAATTATTATACTGACCTGACTGTTCTTTTTCATAAATAAGATCAAGCCAGAAACTGTAAGGGGTTTGTGTGCATGGAGGGTGAGAGTGGGGACAACACACAAAGGTATGTGCAACCAGTAGTGTGTGCACACTGGAACTGGATGGAGCTATTGCTCTTTTCTGGGGTAGAAGTGGAAAGAGGCCCTGTGAGCACAGTCCTGTAAATGCTTACTAATTTGAGCAATCCTTATGACAAAGATTTAGATTATTGCTTTCTGTACTTGAACAGGTACGGCAGCTATAAAGCTGGAAGGTTGATAAAATTAATTACCTTTTTCTTACCTTTTATATGAGTGTTCATGCTTAGTTTAGCCACCAAAGTCTACAAATTCATGCTGTGTATGGCTTTTCTGTAGTACATGTGGCTACCAATGTAGTTTGAGGTGGTGGGAAAGAGTTTTGAATAGATTATACTCACATAAAAATTTAAAGATTTACTTAAAAGCTATTAAAAAAAATTAAACATACACATAGAAGGAAGCAATGTGACTAAAATCAAGAGTTAAAAATTATGCAAATACAGTGTCTTTTCTGAACTACTACATTAACACTTATCCTGCTCACAGATATGCATATGATTTTAGCAGTAAACAGGCTTTTTATATTCTTACTTCAGTATTTGCCCTGGACCTAGAGAGGAATTGCTTATTAGCAGTATGGCTGCAGTATTAATTGGTATTATAAATTTTGTGTAGATTATGTTTAGATTATATGTATTAATTGGATGCTAATCTCATAGCTGTACCTACCACTACTGGTATCAAAGGATTTATATTCATTGATTGTTGTCTATTTAGCACTTTGTTATTTTTCTTAATTCTTTTTCCCCCCACATGAAAGCTGTATACGAATTGGGAATCTAAAAGGTGCTTTTCAGTGTTGCAGATTTTCTAAACACTCTATGTCTGAAAAATATTGTAGTAAAAGCTATTTATTCTTTAACATGATGATGAATATGTATTTGAGAGCAAATAACTGTGTGTAGGAACTCATACATAGGAACTTCTCAGATCCAGAAAGAGTATGTGGTTTCTAAAATTTATATTCTTCCTTGAGTAGAGAATAGGCCTTCCTAATTAAATATGTAGGATGTGTGTCCAAAACAGTCTGCAAACAGAGCTAATACTTTTCCTAGTTACCTGACTAGGTTCAAACACATAGGAAGGCTGGGGTATTTCATGGATAGACTCCTTTCATGTTGCACAGAACAGTTGTCCTGTGGTTAGGTTGGTTGTTGAATTGACTGCCACCTTTCCCCAGTTTGTGTTCCAACCTATCTTGTACCTTGGAGCGTTAGCTTAGGAAGATCAGGACTTGATTTGAAAAGTCTAAAATACGTAACTTGAAATGAATGCAGTTCCTTATTTTCTTAGACAATTTAGATCAGTGTCACCTATTTGTGAAATAGATTATACTTTGTCCTTAAGTACTTGGGGGATAAATTTTCTAGTGCAGATACTGTCTGTTAATGTGTATTCTACAGTGTCTTAAAATTGTTACACTCAGATACTGCTTGCAGCCTAGTAACATGTGAGCCTTTACCTGTTGATTGCAGCTAATAACATAAAATGTAAGTCATCTTGCTCTGTATTTAACAAAATAGCTCTTTTGAGATTTTAAGTTATCCCCTAATGATTACAATGTCTGTTACCACAAGTGTACCTGCATGTCAGGATTTGTTTCCGTTGTTAACAGAATCTTCGTATTGGGTTTTTATTGTTTGTCTTGTGGGGAAAATAAAAGTAAAAATGTGTGTGTTGAGCTGTAAATGTAGTCAATTTCAATGGGATGTGACTGAATGCAGGGAATACACAAAGAGAAAGGACTACATGGTGAAAGCAACAGTCTTGGAAGACTGTTTTTCCAACCGTATTTAAGATATGTAGGATTATATTGTTTCTGTCTGGTTTTCTCTGACCCTGACAAAATGTTTTGCAGTAGTTGAAATGTGAAATAAGAAGACTCTTGGGAAGAGTTGCATACTTTTTCTACACACAAATATATACACCTTCTTTTTTTTTTTCATCCTGAAGTTATATTCTTGTAGTATTATACCACAAAGAAAGGATTACTTGAGCACGGTCTGCCCATAGAGACCTGTAGATCGGTCAGAGTTTAAGATGGTATCCTCTGGCAAAGTCACTGCCAGGACCATACTCTGGTTCACAGAGAATGACAAAGAATGCCCTCAGGGAGACTGAGTGCAGTTAAGAACTCTGTTAGCTAAGTTTACCTTAAGCCAGTTTTTAGATATCCAAGGCTTGGTGACAGCTCATGTTCTGGACAGAAAAGTACACTAAAAGCAGGGAAATAAACATGTCTTTAAATTGTCAGTGGAGCGAAGGGTGTTGACTGTTTCTGCAGGTGTGGTTTCTTGGCAAGAAAAGGTAAAAGGAGAAAAGAAGGAGATCAAAGACAACTGCTGTGGAAATATTGGAGAAATTTGGAGGAAGGTGAAGGTGGCATGATACAGGAGTGACCAGAGCGCCAGTAGGAAAGTAATGGAGGAAGCTGGGAGAGAAGGTTCTAAGAACTGTATGATCGACTGTGTCAAAGAAAACTAACAGGATAAATTGGATAAAGTACTAATTTTCAGCTTTGACTAGGAAGGTATTTTAAACTTACGAAAGAAAACTGTAGGGATGAGGAACAAAAGGTTCCTAGGGGAGTCTCTAGAATGGTAAAGAGGACAGCCTCCATGCTGCAGTTCATGAACAGTGTATTTTGTGAGGTTAAATATGAAAGGGAAGAGAATTACAAGGAGTCAGGTTTATTTTCCTGAGGAGGAGACTCATCTTTTGACACAGTGTATGTGTGTGCATGTATATGCCTGACAGTACCATCCTAAACTTGACCAACTGAACTGACTGAATACTATGGCCTTAGAACTTTCAAAGATACCAAATTCCAGCAAGTTTTATGAAAAAAAAAATGAGTGGCAAGTGAAGAGACCCTATGGAATATGCCCCAACATGGAGCAAGTCTGCAGTGCGAGCTGAACTTTACATAAGTAAATGTATTTCATGAGTGAATACCAGAACTGGGGGGTGGGAATTCTGTTAAAGCATGGGGCCTTACTTGACACTTGATAGGAAAGTTGTATTTTTAAAAAAAGCTTTTTTCCGCTGGTTTTAGTTTTCTGATACCTAAAAATGGAAACTTCATGCAGTCTTACCGTCATTCATTTGAACAAATTAACAAAGCCAACTCAGGTCTGGTGTTCAGAAACTAGTTGCTGAAGATGGGAAAGAGTAAATCTTGTACTTTTGTGCAAAGATAAGGATTGCAGACAGGGAAACTGGGAGATGTAGTCTGTTCTGTCATTGATGCAAAAATTTGTGGAGGAAAACAGATGAGAAAAACTACTGCCTGCCAAATAAGAAGGGAGAGCAGATCACAGGAGGTGCAAGCCATTGAATATTTTGCTGGGATCTCACCCATGTTTTTCAGGATAAAACTATGTGGAGAGAGAGCTGAAAGAATAGTTTAAGATGAGAATAAAGAAGAGTGAAAGGAAATATTGAATTTCAACATGCCTTTTTCAGTGGGTGAAAACAATGCTTAGCGAGATAGTATGACACAGCAGAGTAAATTTTGGTGGGGAAAAAAATAATAATGCAACTTTTCTGCAACTCAAATAGCAGGAATGAACATTTAAGGTAAAAGTGAGGGCTTGGATTGGTAAGGGCAGACTGTGTAATATATGAGTGAACATTAATGAAACATAAAAAGGATCAATAACTTTAGGGATCCAGTGGAAGTAAAAGCATACTAGAGCCTTCCAAACAGACAGGAACCATGGATGCTAATAAATTAGAGTTCACAGGGTAACAAGTCAACTGACAGATGATGGTATTTGGGAAGGGGAAGTGCAACAGAAACAGATCGGAGAGATCTGTCCTTAAGGAAGACCAGTTAAGTGAATGGCCTTATTGGCAAATGTGGAAAAATGAAGTGTTTTAGGGAACTAGAGACAACATAACAATGAATGACTGCTGACATAAAATTATAGTTCCCAGAGTGGTTTTATATTTGAAAATGGATCATACAGCTTTGGGAAAGGACATAAATTCAGGCTACTGGTGACCAGGAGTAAGTTTTGATGTGTTGGGCCATCGCTACTTTTTCATAGCTTTTATATGTAGCATGTTCCTTTGAAACAAGTGCAAATTTACTGGAAAAGGGACAAAACAGGGCACAGATATCTGAGTGATTTTTTTACATCCCTCTGTTTGTTTGATAGTTCAAACCGGTGCTGCTATGCAATACATTCATGGCTACCATTGCTAACCTCACTTTGTACAGGAGGTGCGGAAAAAGCTGACATATTACCAATTAAATGACTGATTGAATGCCAATCCTGACAAGTTTTGCTACCCGTTACTGAGTTGCCAACCTTAACTTAGTGAAGGTATTCAGGTTTGCATAAAGGAACATTAAAGGCATATTTGCAGCAAATGGTCCATTTGTTGTTCATTTGATAAATGTTTGTTTTATGGAAAGTTAAAATGATCTTTTTCCTATATGATTTACTATTTTTAAGCTATTCAAGAAATTGAGTAGAAAATGTCCATGAGAAGCTGTATTTGGGTGCTTTGGGTTTGGTTTTAAGAGAGCTTCCCTTTTTTATGAGGAACGTTCTAGGGGTTTTTTTGTCTGAATTAGCAATACAGGTACATTGGTTTAGCTATATCTGTGCTGGTAATAGTAATTGAGAAATATACATGCAGTTTTAATTTGGGGTGAGTACTTTCAGTATACCCATAACGGCCGGTGCTGCTCCCCTGCCCCAGCAGAACTGTACCACTGTTAGGTAGTGATACAGCAAGCCTGTGTCACACCTGCCTGTTTATACCTATTTTCAGTACAGTTTTATCTGCAGAATTCACAATGTAGAATAAACTCTTCTGAAAGTGTGTGAAGCTTAAGGTTTGCAGAGGGAAGTTTTGTCAGTTTTATTGCAATAATAGCTTAACTATGACGCCCTGTGTAGGCACTGTGGTATCAGTGTCTCTTTTAGCCTTCGTTATTGGTCATGTTACATTTTCTCTTTGATTAGATTAAACCCTTTTAACAGGATAGGAGCTAAAGAAAAGGCTAAAAAAGGCATTATTATATCAGGCTTGCTGTCCATGTCTTTAGCATTTTTTTGTTTCAATGTGACCTAAAATTAAAGGCCTGTGTTTACATTTAGGATCTTTTTATTTTTCTTAGTCAGTTTAACATTACAAATTCAATCATAATGTATTTTCTGGGGTTTATTCTGTAGTTATTTTTCTTCTAAGCGTTGTTGCGTGATACCTGTTTGCTACTTCAGGAATATAATTTTGTGCCTTCTGCCTAGTGGATTCTCTTAAAGGATTTCTAAATTTCTGGGTACTCTTAAGTTACTAATATAGGATAAGAAGTAATTTTTTTAAGAACAGGTATCAGTGAGTTTTTCTAGTACTTTTTGGCTTTCCAGAACAGTTTCTATCCTTTCACACAAATTGCTGATGTTTTTCAACATGATGACTGATAAACACTAAACCTCAGCTATCTCATTGTCTTCTGTGTGAGAGCTGTATGGTGGCCAGGGAACCTGGCAGTGTGTGTGCTTTACAGAAGTGAACGGCTTCTTAGCTGGGCTTGTAACTTTGGAAGTGAACTGCCTTTTTGTGAGCTTTCTTGGAGGCAGGGAGTGATCTCTGTATTTATAGGACATCATTAGTAGTTAGTAAAATTCACTGTCATGCATATAGTTTAACAATTCAAACTTCAAAAAGAAAGGAATTTTTTTTAAAGAGACTTCTTAAGTGATTATTGTTTTGATTAACATCCGCACTAGCCTTCATTTCATTTGGTTTGCCACCTAGATAGTGTAATGTGTAAATGCACTCACAAGCTCTTGCAGTTCCATAGTATGCTGCACACTCTTACTCCCTTGGAATAGGATTATCCTCATTACATAGTATGAAATTAAATTTCAGTTAATTTAAACTGCATTTTTGTAGCTACAAGTGTTATCGTCTTAGATGTGGATAGTAGGGGAGGGAAATTTGTGTTGAAACCTGAAGGTGTGATTAGCAGGCTGAAAAAGTTTAGATCCTGCTGTGCCTGTGAAATGCCATCTGCTCTGGCACTGCCCTGAAGGAATTGGCTCAAACTGGAAGACGTAAAGGCACACTAGAACAATTTTACTCTTGAGCAGTCAGATCTGTGAGAAGCAGGCTTTATTTTGCTCAGGGAAAGATGAATGTTGATCTGGGTTATACTGTTTCCATTGAGATTGTGCATACAAAAGTGCATTGAAATGCAGACATACCTGCTGTGTATTGCTGCTTATAGAATGGGGTAAACAAACACAAACAGTAGTGATGAGAGGGGCTTGGTTCTTCCTAACATGTTGGTATAGGATAGAGCAGCACATTTCATGTCTTAGAAAATACAAACAAGCTTGTTTGTGCCCTTTGTCTCTCCTTGTTTCAACTAACTGCATTTTCAGGGCAGCATAGTATCCATGTGGGGATCACTGAAGCACGCTTACAAAGCAAATTTCAAATGAAACTTCCAAGGAGAGAATTTCAATTGATTACGAACATACATGTTTAACTAGGTGTCTTTTAGTCTCTTTTTTTATTATTATTGTGAAGTAGTAAGAAGCTGAGGAATGTTACTTAAGATTTTTCCAATGATTGATTAAATGTAGTATGTTTATCTGAAGTCAAAGTAAGTGGTTACCGTGATGTAAATAACAGCTTTGTGCTGTTATGGCAAAGCGTAGTTGGAAGTATTTTGATTACAAGTATCTGTTAATTTATTTTTATGTAGTTGTAGAAAAGTGTTAATTAGACTCTCTATAAGAGATACTGCCATGGTGAATAAAAAGTAGCAAGAAAGTTTCCATGCCATGGTAATATTGAAAATCTGATTTTTCCTTCTATTTGGAGCTTCTCATTGAACAAGTTTAATTAAGAAAGAATCGTTTAGAACAGCTTTTGTGTTAATGACCTGTCTTTGTCATCATTGCTTTTAATTAATTTATTTTTTATAACTGGCAGACAGTTCATTAGATGCCAAAGAATTTTTAAAGGAGCTTGAATATAATAGGTTTGCAAGTGATTTTCCATGATGTCAAGATGAAAGTTAGAAAATGGGAGTAGATGAGGAGAGACAGGTGCTGACTATTGCTTTTAAGTGTGGCCTGTTTTCAAATGAGAGATGAGACAATGACTGTCATATCAGAGACATCTGCAGAATGTTGTGAAGAAGAAAATATAGTGTTTCAGTCAGTGTGAAGGATAACAATTTTTTATGAAGACTAAAAATCAAAACTAATTAAAAGTCTTTAAGCTTCAGTCAGTCTTGTTAAAACTGAGTAAAATTCTGTGCTTACATATGAAATTTGTGTAATCCATTTAATAAGATCATTAAAGATAAAATTTCAGGACAAACTAATCTAGAAACTGGTGTTGTATCTGTAAATATGAAATCGATATCCTGTTCAGGAAAGCATCTTACAACTTTAGAAACGACTCAAACTGTGTCTCATAAAAAAAGAGATGCCATTTAGACATTAACTGCAAAAGAGAATGCAGTTTTAATAATGAACCTATAAAGGTATATAGTTAGTCTTACGTAATTTTTCCTGTGAGACTAAAATTTCATTGCTAAAGATCTGTAAGTCTTCTATACTTGTCTTAAAGGTTATTCTAGTAGGAAGCTCCCTAGAGTCAGCAGAACTCTTTATGCTTTCAAGTGGAAAAGAACATGTATTTAAGGATTGAGATTGTAGTTCTTACTTGTTTAAAAATTCACAGGGTTTAATTTAATTTATAACTTTAGCCCTCTAGTAGCAAGTGTTAACAATCACAAATTAATACATTCTTAAAGCTATGTTCCTTTCACCTGACTGATGATGGACAGGATTGGTGTGCTTTTAGAAAATGGGCCTTGAAAGTACAAGAAAAATAATTTCTCAGGACATCAATGTTCAGTAGTAAATTGCTTGCTTGCTTGTCTTTTTTGAACCATCATTTACCTTTCTCTTTCCTTGTCCTTACCTGTTTTTAATTTTATAATTATTTTAGCTTCTCTTCCTACCAGTGTGTTCTTTCTCCTTCAACATGTTACAAGATCAGTAACATATCTTGGTCCAAAATTACACGTATCTTTCAGCAAAGACATAAAAATGTTCTGGCTGAAAGCACTTCTTTAGAAACCTAGTAATGAAATTATTGTTTAAAAAACCCCACACTTATGTAGAACATTTGGTAACATACAATTTATAAAATATATTAAATATTTCCTTGCATTTACGGCATAAAAATGTTTCTAGAATCTCTTCAGTACCATGTAAATGTCCATTATTGAAGAACGATACATAAGTAGACTACATTTGAAAAGGTGTGTGCATTTATTTTGACATACTCGTACAGACCTTGTCCTTTACCTTGATACTATACAATATTGTAAAGGTCTTTGTTTTTTCATTTTATCATTTTAGTCCTGCAAGTTAGATGCAAGGTGCTTACTCGCCTGCTTCATTCTCTATAAGCATAACTGCAAATTTATTTGTAAGATCTGAGCTCTTAATATGTAAGCTTTTGCAGTTAGGAACTTACTCTTTGCTGCCCAAAGAGAATCTGTATGTCTGCGTGGTTTCAAAGCTGAAAACAACCCTCTGTTTATTTCCTGGATAGAGGGGACAAAGGTTGTCTAGGTTTTTGGGTTTTCTTTTGTTTGTTTGTGTGTGTTTTGGGGGTTTTAGGTTGTTGGGTTTTCTTTTTGAGAAGACTAAGCCTTTAGCCATCTCGTTTATGTTTTGCCTCTTTCCTATTGTAAACAAGTGAGGAAGGAGAAATAGGAGTAGTATTAGCTCAAGTGCTGCAGCTGTAGCAAGAGTAGATGGCTGACTAATGATAATAGGGAATGAACTGTGCCTTAAAAAATAAATACTGAGTATCTTACTCCCTTCATTTCTCCATTCAAAATGGAAGGAAAGAATTACAGGATTTGTATTTGTTGATGTACCTTCCTGCAATCTTTGAGAGCTTTAAGAAAGCTTTCCCTGATCTTTATAATACTGAAATTCATATACAAATTTAATTGAAGTATTTCATTCTGATTACAGCTATGGTTGCAACAGGGCGAGTAGGAGCAGAGGAATATTTTCTGTCCTGATGTCTTGAGCTTTATTTGCCTCCACAAGGCAAGCAAATTTAACTGGACTTTTGTAGAATTTTCTTTTTTGAAGGAAATTTTGAACTTTAGTTCCAATTTTTGAGTAGTACTTTGTCTCAACGTGTCTGTTAGATTCCCAGCTGTGTCCCAGGTCTGTCTTTTTCTTCCCATGAACTCTGCTTCATTTTTTGAGACATTCTGCAGTGGTACCCCTGCCAATTACAGGAAGAGGGGTAAGCCAAGAAAAAAAAGCAGTGACTTCCCTGCATCTGTCTTGTCATGAGTGTCATTTGGGAGGTTATCTAGCTTGGTGGAGAGAGCTGTATTTTTCTTCTCGTGCCCCAGTCAGGGTATAGCTGGAGAAAAAATGTATATCGTGATGGTGGATTCCATAGTTGCTGGACTTGTATAAGGTGGATAACAATTCTGAGTATTGAAAAAGTACTAAATTGTTAGTAACTGGGTAGACTTCCAAGCTTTATAGAGGCTAGCCTTCTATGCAAAATGGTCTTGTTATGTATCAGCTACATAACTGAAATGGTTAAATCATTTGATGCCTGTGTTTATGTTTAGATAGTGCCTTCTGACAGAACTTGTATGTGGATGTTCCTCCACTTGGTTCTAATCCAGACATCTAAAACCTCATTTTATTGAGGATGTCCTCAGCAACCATTTTATGTTTTAGTTTTGGAGAACCTGTCTCAGCCTTGAATCCCATAACCTAAAGACATCATGTGGCTCATGATTTTTCTCAGGGATTCCTGATCAGCTGATGAGTAGAGTTGGGGTGGGAATCTTTTGTATCTCAGCATAAACCTGCAACAATAGTCTCACTAGCCTGTGTTGGTTTGCTTCCCTCCCCTACAGGGATATTTGGGTTCCTCAACATGCCTTGTGCAATCACAGGTTTTCTGCCTATCAATGCCTCTTCATCCCTGAAACTTCTTGATCTCTTTCTGGAATGTCCATGATTACATACCAGATAATGTATTTTTTTTTTCTGAGCTGGCTTTCCATTCCATTGAGGAACACAGGCTATTGGTAAAGGAAACATTTATTTCTTTTTTTCTTCTGCCCTCCTACCTACTGTGTGGGTACTGCAACATCAGAATGAAGAGTAATGCAGGTGTACGGCAAGAAGCTAAGAAGTGATAACAGAAGAAAACTATACTAATAGCATAGAAAAGCCTGCTGATGGAAACATCTGCATTTAGAGAACATCATTGCTGAGATGCTAACAACTAGTTAATTACCAACTAAGCAGAGCATCAATCATATTGTGAAACGTGGTAGCCCTTTTATGTTTCTTATTTCCTACAAAAGTATGGTGGCCAGTGCATAACTGCATACTGTTCTTCAGAGTTTTATTACAGGCCACTCATTTGCCTGTACCCCTGGACTTTTTGGATTAAAACTTCATATTTTGTGTTTTGGAATTTGGGTAAGTTATGATACTAGATTTTAAGAAGGTTTCCCAAGAAACTGGAGGATCCATGATGTATTTGAAAGAATGAGACTTCCACTTACTGGAAAGTCAGGGCTGCTTTAGATCTCCTTTTAGAGTGGTTCTAATTTGATATGAACCTGGCCTCATGAGTGAGTAAGCTTTTGTGAAAGAAATAGTGAAGAGTCCCTAATGTTGCCTCCTCCCTGCACCTTCACATTTTTGATACCTAGTTCTCTTTAGTGGCCAGGAAGCTGCTGTGACAGGTTGTTCTGGCTGCCTGTGGGCTGTCTATTTCAGAATGCTTTAGGGGATTTCCACTTAAAATTACACTGGTAGGCCAGTGAAGGTGGGAGACTTTTTTTCAGCAGTATGTCTCATGTGTATTTTGCCTTGGTGAAGCATTGCCTAAAATTTTTAAACAAAATATACTACTTCTATGTTGCCTTCTTGCTTTTTTTGTGCCCTGCAACTATTTCATAGTACAGAAAACCAGTTACGGTTTACACCAGATAAGCAACAATGTCAGCAAATAAAGGCTTTGTGCTTGTTTTGTCTTTATTCATGTCCCGAAATGACCCAAGTTCAAATTCACATTTAAAAATAAAACTTAAAACTGTCTTTTTTGCATGTGCAATATATTGTCAGAAAGGCCAGCATTTGCATTTTTTTAACAATTTTTTTCCACCAGAATCTGCAGTTTCCCTGCAAGATAGCTCACAGATGAGATCCATGCTCTACATATTTTTTTTGTTAAGCTCAAAATGTGATTTTTGTTTTCCTGGCTGTATACAGTAACTGTTCTGTGACAAATTTTTAAAACATGCTTCCTAGTTATATATGAATACACATCTTTTTGAAGTGAATGAGCGGTAGTTAGATGCATCCTCTTGATGTTTGTATCCAATTTACTTTGAGTATAGTACAAAATGAGGAAAATTCTGGAACTATAAAGCTAAAACCATTCAATGAAAATCAGAGATACGGGTAATTTGGTGTTTTATGTAAGATCTGCAGGTGACTAATTTTCTTAAACTTAACATGTGGCAGAAACTTTCAGTAGTGCAAACGCAAATTGAAAGATATGTTACGCTTTTTTAAATTTTAGATGATGTTTTCTTTCTCATGTTTTTCCTTCTCAGTTAAAAAGAAAATGCAATGTAGACAGCTACTGCAAAGGTGAGAAAATTAAAGAGGCACGCAGAAAACGCTATTGTAAAAGTTAATTTATAGATAGGCTTGGTTAACTGTGAAGATGTTAGTCAAGGGTTAAGCTCAGTATTTTTCGCTGGCTGCCGAGTGAAACAGGATGCAGTGACTACATTGTCAGACTGCTGGTGTGAGTGCAAACAGATGAGGAAATGCTGGATCAGGCACTTCAGCAACTTGGGCTGTTACCGAGGAAACCGCTTGCGTCATACTTGCCAGCAATTAGCTTACAGTTCTTTTATTTTTGATAGTGTTGCAAGCTGGACTCGACTGTTACAAAGGAAAAGACTGGCTTCATCTCAGACTGTTTGGTAGTGACTGCTGCTGTGGTGCTCATGCAAATTTGCAAAGAGTTACTTTGGATACATTGTAAAATTATTTAAACTCTCCAGCTTACTTCTCCAAAGAACACTGTAGTTGTGCTTGATTCTGAAAGATGTGCAATCAAATTTTTGTGATCTGTATGAAAATTTAACCTCTAAAGCAAGGGATTCTTTTCCTAAATACTTTTTTCCTCCGTTGATTAAAATTCAGTAACTTACAGTGGTTACCTAGCCACTAATATAAACCAGTTAGTGTTGCAAGCAGTATGTGTTTTATCTCAGAAAATCATCATGTCTTCTGCATTTCACTTACAGTGTAAACAAATTCACAGTAACTGCTTTAATATTGATGTATGTTGTTAGTATGAGTATTGCCTTATGGCTACTTATGGCTGGTTATTTTTTTACAGAAAAAAACCATGCAGTCACCAACAGGTTAAACCAAGAAGAGTGTGTGGAGTTTGTTGTTGTGTTGTTACACAGGCAAACACATAAATAAACTTGGATTTTAAACGGTGGCTAAAGGCTAAACTTGCTAAAATGCCAAAGTTAATATAGAATACGCTTGTGTTCCTGTGTTTTTGTGAACATTAAAAAGCTAACATATTTTAAATGTTTAAATACTAGGGTTTTCAAGTTACTTTGGAATAATTCTTCCATATAATAATACCCCTGCATTTTCTTCATTTTTAAAAGAATAACTTTGACAGTTCATCAGTTAGAGCTGTGTTAGTATCTGAAAGGTATACACAAAGCTCCTGGTGGGGAAAAGTCAAGCAACCAAATCACCAAACCTCCCTGACTCTACCCCCACCCCCCAAAAAAACAAACAAACAATGCAACAACTCCCCCCCCCCCCCCCCCCCCCCCCCCGAATCCTTGAATACAAGGCTTAGAATTATTTGTTCCTGCACATTTATGATAATTAACTTAGCTGTAAAATACTGGCAGTCCCTATTTTTAAGACATTTTTCACACTCAGCCAGTGTCATCTATGGTTAGTTGGTCACTGGGGTTGCATTTCAAATGGTGATCACTGTCTACCTGGTCTCGGATCTTCATACAGGATCCTCTTCAATTTTATTTTATTGTAAAAAGAAATATACATTGTGTATGGGTGGCAGTGGCTAAAGCACTGGGATGCCTCTATAAAGGAAAAGCAACTGGTTTTGCTGCTGGTTCAAAATAGTGTTACTGACATTGCTAACACGTTGTGTGTAGCCACTGCTTGGTGTGTGCTTTATCTGGTATGCATTTGTATTAGCTCAATTGCCAAGTTATGAAGTCTTACCATTGAATTCAATGAGTACTGAAATTTAAATCTGTGTGATTATTAAAGAGCTAATGTAGGTGTCGACAAAGCAAGATCTGGAAACTGCAGATTTTGAATTGTAAATTTTGTCCTTCTTCTTTATCCCTTCAATTCTACACAGTAAAATGGAGGTTATGGTGTCATCAGGTCACTGTTGGGCTCTATGAGTGTATGTCCAGTAACTTTGCCATTTCTTTAGGGCGGTGCCTGCAAATTACACAATACATCAAACATATATAATATTTTGTTTTATCCCCATTTAGATCTTCAGCCCTGTAAGCCTTGTTAGTCTTCCTTCAATTAAGGAGATGGGAATTACAAGTTCACATACTTATTTTTCTACATAACTTTTAATATTGCTTAGATATGTGAATTTAATCTTCATTCTGGCACTTGTTAGCTATTTCAAAGTGCTTTTATGAGCTGACAACATTTGATTGTTTTCTGAATGTCCTATTCTTAGCCAGACTGGTATATATGCGTGTTTCAAAAGATAAATCTGTAATAACAGGTGGAGCTGCAGCATAGTAGGACACTACTTGGCTGTTTCATCTTTCAGTCATTCTGTGAAGTTTTGTGTGATTCCTGAGCAAACATTTGGTTTATATCTGTTGTAGTATCCTGACTTTGTAAGTCTGCTTGTCTAATATAGTGTGTTCTGTAACTTTTAAAACCAGTCAGATAGGTGGGTGTTATGAAAGAGAAGAGGGATTAAGGTCTCTTCCATCTTTTCCTGATTGTGATTTTTACTGAGGAAAACAAATCAGTAAAATGTTCTTTGCAAATCTTATGCTGTGAGTTATTTTGTAGAAAATTTCAATTAAAGCATCAAATGACTGACAGTCCATCGTTTGTTTTTGTATATAGCTAAAATGGCCAGCAGTCAGATCACCTTGTATGGATAGGTTTGTGCATCAGGAGTATTTAAATGCTTTTCTGAGCAACACAAAGGTGTTTTTTACTTTGATTCATTTTCTCATCATATGGTTATGTTCCTAAATGATCATTAGAATCACCTAAGATGGGCAGGTTTTTTTAAAACTTAGTTACTCCCATTGTCTAATTTGAATAACTTTCTTCCATGTCTTTTCAGTTTCAAACCATCTTTGCCAGTAATGTGTTTTTGGGGTTTTTTTGTTTGCATGTAATCGTTAGGCTCAATAGAGGAAATTATGTAGACTTCTGTTCAGCAGCCCCTTTCTCCTGGTATTAAAATCTACCTCTTTCCTCTTTTCCTCTGGAAGTTTCTTCACAGCTCGACCCTAGGACATCACAAGTTCAGTGTGTGCAGTACACCTGTCATTGGCTTCTTTGTTTAGGATTTTCAGAGGATAAAAACTAGGAGGAATTACAGAGAGGTGTGCCTTAGCCATCTCTAAATTTTCCTGGCATGTCACAAGTTTTCCTTTACTCTCTGTGATTTTCATCATTTCATTTATTGCCTGTATCCAAGCAGGTAACTTGTTTCCAGTTTCTTGAGTGTCAGGCTTTCTCTTGATGTGTTAGGTATCCACATAGAATTTGAGTCCTTAATTAATCAATAGAATGCAATAATGACCTAAAATCTTGTGCAATGGAGAGCTTGTTTTTCCTTTTCATTGCCTTAGATTACAGTTGCAGATGATTTTCTCAGTCTTCATATGCCACAATGGTTTTCTTCTGGGATACTAATTTTATAAACAATTCTGACTAAAATGTTGTGTCCTCTGTGTATTGTAGCTATTCAGAGGAAATGTTTTTACTAAGATGCCCATTGGAACCTGACTTCAGTGGCTTTGAAGGTCAAGTGACACAGTGATATCAGTAACTTTTCTATACTTCCTTTTTTCTTTTTTTTTTTTTTGTTTTTTTGTTTTTTTGGCATTTGGGAATGCTGAACTCTTCTCCCTCACCCCTCCTTCCTCATTGTTCCTTTACATTTTGGTGTTTTGTGGTTTGAGGGTTTTTTTGCTGGTAATACCAGCAGCAGAACTCACTAAAATGCATGATAGTCAGCTGAAAGCTACAATTGCAGTGCAAGTCTTGATTAAAATTTTGAGTTCTGAGGTCAGAGCTTGATAATTTTCAGATGCTAAGAATTATGTTCAATTTAGATTAATTTTTATGTAGTCACAAAAAAGGATTTTTTTAATTTTATTTTGACCTTCAGATGCATCATTTCTAATATGAACACCTCTAGTCAAATGTTCCAATTCCCTGAATGCTTTGTGGTGCTTCCCCTTGAAAGGAGTGGTCCTTCTCAGCACTGTCCGTTCATTCCTTCCCTGGCACCATCCCCCTTTGTGCTGACACAAGCATGCACGAGACTACACAGCGAACTAAATTGGGGAACTAATCCCTGTTAAAAGTAATCAGTTCTTTTTGTAGTTCCTTGCCACGTTGTCTACATGAATGCTTTTGCTGTAGAAGGGAAGGGAGTGACACAGGGATGGGAATGAGCAGCTGAGGGAGGGCAGGACTGCTCCTTTCTTGTGGCAATGCCAAGTTGTACTGATTTGAGGGAACTAATGGCACTGCAGCATAAAGAATGGATGTGTTGGAACTTCCCAGTAAATAAGTCAAAAAAGCATCCCCTCACACCCAAAAGCCTCTGTATTTTTTCATGTCTTATGTGAACTGTGTATTTTGCATTTGTCCACTTGAAATAAAAAGAACAGAATGCTTCAACATTGGGTAGCTGAAATAGAGCAAATGGGTACTTAAAATGTAAGGTATTAAGCAATTGCAGTCAGGTGTGGTACCATGCTTGCAACATCCAACATTATACACAAAGTTTTCACAAAGACCTTGACAGGAAAGGAAAAATCAGAAAATTTAGATATCTAAGTTAAATTTGTACAGTAAATGGGGCAGAGGGTTCTTTTGAAAAACAATTTGTGGTGACAGAATCATACCACATTCATATGTGAGAACAGAATGAACGGATAAAGGACACATGTGACTCAGATTCTTCCTAATACCTGAGTATGTGGCACTCATTTAAAACAGGGCTTTCATACTGTTGTGTTTATGTGAAAATTCTTCATTATTTTCAGAGTGAAGTAAAAGGAAAACATTATACAACTGTAACAACACTTTTGTGAGTCACTTTACAAGTCTTGGACTCACATCAATCCATCATGCTTCTGTCTACAGGACTATGTAATACGGTAGCGGAGGGAAAATGTTGCCTTAGAATATGGAAGTGGATGTCGACTCATGCTGAGTCAAGAAGTAGGTCTGTCCCTTTCTGATGCTTCTAGGTATTTTGATGATTTCTCTGCTTACTTTTCTGGGTACCTGGTTTCTGATAAAGTAAGTTGCTACAGTAAGAAAGCTTCAACCCAGCTTTTTGCAGTAACCCTCCTTGGCTCTTAATTTTCACATTGCCAAAAAAGTCACATATGTGACAGCAAGAAAAAAGAAAATGTCATCAAAATTACAGTTTCTTATTAATAGTTCAAGCCCAGACTGAAATTCATGGGACAAATAGGTCCTATGGCTTTGTTCCTGCCAGCTTGAGTTCTATCTCATTTACCATTTTCTATAATATGGAATTATGCAATCTAATCATGTATCACTCATTCCTCACATAGTAAGTCTGAGTCTGTGATATGCTCATTTTATAGAGGTGTTTGCTTATATGTTCTGTCCATCATCCCAGTAGAATCACCAATGTAAAAGGCATTAGCTACAATTATATTTTTTTGCAGAAGGAGTTGGCAGTGGAGAAATGGAAGCAGGCACACCACATGTCTTGTTTCAGCTTTTGAATAAATTTGTCTATTGAGGTGCACACACAAATGAGTTCAGGTACTTGCTTCTGCTCTGAAGTTTTTGATTTTTCTTCTGCTGCATGTTGGAGGTTTCTGATCAAAGAGAAAATCTTATGAAAATGCCTGCAGCCCTGCTGCTTGGAGTTGTTAGCTCTACACTGTTATGAAATCTGAAATATTAGATCTTGCATTGTGCAACTAATAATGCTTTCCTAATATAAGGACAGTTTATCATCACCTAATTAATTTTTTTTTTTAAATAATGTTCAGGAAGATAAAGCAGAAATTTGCCCTTTATTAAGTTCGTATTTTTTGAACCAAAACATTAACAAAAATGTTGATTAAATAGTTGCTTGACAAAGATTAAATAACACAGAAGAAGTGAGAGGGAAGTGAAAGGAATGATGAACTGGGGCGACTTTAATCACGTAAAGAAGAAACAAGACTATAGAAGCATAAAGTTTGTAAATAAAGCCTGATGTCAGGCTGAATTTGCTTGGTAATTTTTTTTGATCTTCCATACCAATTATTCCTAGCCAGAAGATGGAGTTAGAACACTTATGTCAAAATAAGGATTTAGCAATTCTTAGGGCTTTATCTATTTGCTAGTGATTGTATAAGTTCATCTGTTTTCGACAGTGCTGTATGAAGTATGAAGGGATGTGCAGGGTCCTCTGTCACTGGAATTCCTAGAACATGGTCTGTAAGATCTTTAATAAGTATGGCTAGCTGGTAGAAATATATTGAAAAGTTAAAACAGTATAAAAGCCTTTTCAACTGAAAACATTATTCAGAATATATTGCAAGAAATAGTTGAGGGGAATTATTTATTGACTGAGACAGTTCGACAAGCACTCCTGAAGAGTGTAAGAGTGGCCCTTAGCAGTCATCCATTGTCATGACTGCAAAAAGGTATAATGACCCTACAACATCTCAAGAAAAGGAGTACAGAAACAACTGTTTGTGTTGGCTTTAAAACAGCTGTATCCCATGCTGCTAATGGTGTAACTGAGACAATTCACAGCGTACTCTGAAACCTATCAGGAATTTGGGTGCCCATGGGTGGATAGTTTGTGTTGAATTCCATTCTGCCATTAATCTTTCTGATTAATTGAACATTTGGACAAGTAACCCACAAAGCTTAAATATATTGCCAAAACTCCTTGTTGTGGCAGATGAACTGTCAAAAATTGAATGTTCTGTGAATTTTAGCTAAAGTTTTTTATAAATGGTCAATGCTGACAGGGATATAACCCAAGGCCAGACTGGACAATTCTAATCAGTTTTCCCTGTCTTTCCCTGCCTTATTTTCTATGCTGCACTATCTGGGGGCCTCCAGTCAAAACCTGATCTTTCTTATATGTTAAAGGCTGTGTTCTCAATGCACATGTACTGTGTGCTGATTTAATTAATTAATTTTGTTACAGTCCTGTATGGGTTGAGGAGAATTAAAGGTTACCCTTTTATCTATTGGACAGAAAAATGTATCAAACAGAAGCAATTTCAGGATCTCCTAAGTGTTTGATTGTATTGGCATTTAATACAGCTTAATCCACAATAAGATTACAGTTTTGTTGCTATGTCAAAATGCTAAAAAAGCATTTGTATTTATTACATTTCATTATATAAAATAGACTTTTATTCTCTCTTTTCTTGGCACACTTACAAAGCAAGGGATTCCTATTTTGCAAAGGTGCTCTAAAGGTAGCAGTTTTGGAAGATATAATTTGTCAGAGAATTTCAACAAAATATTCAAAATGTTTTAATTTTTCACTATGAAAACTAGGAACATTGAGATTATCATGAATACTGCTTAGTGAAATGATACGGATTTTTTGTTTTGTTCATTCCATAACTTCTTGGAGTGCTTTGTGTAGCTTTATTTTTTTATTTGATTGAAGGATCGGTGTATTCCTCTGTGTTAGTACTTTAGTAATGATTGTTAGAACACTTACTTCAACGTTAAAAAAAAAAAATTAAGAAAAAGCAAATCCACATACACTTAATTTCAAAAATCTTATAAAAAGGAAGAAATAGAATGCCTGAAGTTCACAAAACGTGCTTTTCCTACCCCATTTTCAGATCGGTGTATTTAATGACTGACTTGTTAGGATGTGTCTAAATATTGTGAAATGCCCTGTATGTTTGCACTGAATCTCATAACTTCAAAGAAGCCACACAACTTTTTTATATTAGCAAAAATGTCAATGTCAAAAATATAACAAAAAACTTTGAAATTAAATTACAGCTTTTGCATATTGACATTTAAAACATATTTAGTATTCTGACTAGTTTTATAACCTATATGACCTGTACAGCATGCTTTTGTTTAAGCAGCTTGTAATCATTTTTAGTAATCATTTGTACACACTGAGAAACCGCATTTTCTGGTTTGCAAAGTAGTAGCTCCCTTTCTGTGTCCTGAGGCAATTAATTAAAACTGTTTAAGTGTGATAGTGAGTGTTAAAATTGTTCAAACGTAATAGAGTCAGTCTTACAGTGTTTGCAATAACAATTTTCCACATCACTTTTTTTTAAGCGCCAATATTTTTTTGTTATTGAAGAGTAAATCAATTGAACTGTTCCATTCTGCAAATGAATCGGCATTTCTTTTGTAAGTAGCCTTTTCTAGTCTTAGCCAATTAATTTTTGTGAACTCCAAGTTGAGCTTCCTCTAAACATCTTTCATTGTTATAGCTTTAATCCTGAATTTGCACTACTTGAAATCATAGTCCTTACACAAAGCTAAAGCATCTTTTAGTTATGTAAATGTATCCCTATAGTTTATGTTACAAGACAAAAAGTGTTTAAGAAATAATTTCCTTTCTCCTATTTTATCTTCCTGTTAAATACTAACAAAATACTGTCCCATGCTGTCAGATACCTGCATTTGGTGAGGAGTTTTTGTTTCCTTGCCACAGATGCCTGTTTTCCAGGTCACCCCTAAAGTGGCTATTCTGATCGTCTTTTTGGGTGCACCACTGTAGGTTAACTTATTGGCAATATAAGCCTTTATTAAATTATGTCTGTAGGATTTTATAAATGTATAAAAATTTACAAATGTGCATGTACATTGTATGTGTTTAATTCAAGTACCTTTTTGTCATGTGATCATCCATCCCTAGTATCTTTGAATTCATTGGCTTGTTTCAGTTAAATATGACAGAGGTTAATCATCCTGAATAATACATTTCCTGTAAGTTTCATGAAAATCTGTAGCCAGCAAAAGAAGAGAGCCTACTAGCACCCTCATTATGAAAAAGACTGAAGAAGCCACAAAAGACAGATGGAATGAGTACTCTAAACACAGGAAAACGGGGCATTTGGAGCTTGCGATTCCAAGTTGCCAGGTAATCTAGGCATAAGACAAAAGTTCCTGCCAGGTAGTCTAGTCACGAGCCAAAAGTTTCGAGGATTTTGTCACTTGTGCTCCTCACAGAATTACTTACCTCTTTTTCTGAAAAAGTGTGTTTACTGTTCTGATATGGCTTGTTGAGATGTTTTGTTTGAGTTTTGGGAAGATGGTCTATGTAGTGAAGCATGACAGCATATTTCCTGTCACGTTACAGGATTTAATTTACTGCTCTTCAGTCTTTACCAGTTACAGAAATAAGCTGTCTAGCGGTGACAGCTCCAAGGTAAATGAAATGCTGTCTCATTTATTGGCTGATTTATTTATGCTCTGAGCCTTTCTAGCAGTAGACTATAACTTTTTTTTCTTGTTTGTAGCAGATTGCTAAATGGGAATGGCAATGGCCATTGTTTGATGGAGGCACTCAAACAGGTTTTGACTGAGCATGAGGCATGCTTCACTGCTGTTGCTGGGATGTGAAAGCAAGTTCTCACTGGTATTTTATTTCGTGTTGTACCTATTCAGAAGTAGAAGAATAGGTCACAGTCCATTCTTTTGGAGCCCTGAATAGTAAAATGGACAGCAGATAAAAGGATGTAGTAAAGAAGCTTGCTTTTCAGGGAAAAGATGAACTTTCATAGAATTTCTTTTCTCAGAATGATCAGAAAGCCTAAAGTTCTATTAACATCAATTCCCACTCATTTTCCTCAGTGTTTTCTGATACTCCGAGGTGGGTTTTTTTCCCCCTGTAAGAAAAGTAACTTATGTGTGAGTGAAGTATCTTTCTCATTGAATCTTCAAGTCCACATTTTGTTGGCGGATAAGATGGTTTGTATGTTTATTCTTAATTGTTTATATCTGAGTGTTGTCTATTTCAGAAGTGAGGTGATTTTTTTTAAAAAAATTATTTACTAGTTAAGGTTTATGAAGGAGAGGGTGAAGAAGGAAAAAAGACACTTATTTAAAACTTGGCCCATATCCAAGGCCAGTTATTAGAACAACAACAAAATTGATCTCCCAGTAAGTCTTACCTCTTTATGGAATACAAAGCTGGCATTGTGGGAGCATAATTCTAAGCAGAATTCTGCAACTGTGCACTTAGTGCATAGACTGCATTTTTCATAATGACTGGACATTTGCTTCTGGGTCTTCGCTTCCTATCACAAGTTATATTAAAAGATTATCCAGGAAGCTTCTGAATGTCTCTGCATGGGAGGTTTACCAGCAGTGAGCCTTGGATAACAGTCTCCTGCTGGTGCTGTCCATTGAAGCACGGTTGAACTGTGCTCTAGCTCCTCAAAATTTCTTAAAAGTATAGCAGTTTGAACAGCTAGTTTTTTCCTTCGTCACCGTGATTATTTCCAGATACAGCAGCAGAAAAATGATGCTTTGTTTCCCAAAGGTACTAGAAAACTGGCAACTCAGTTCTCAGCTGTCATGGTGGGAGGTGTGATGCGAAGTGAATTCAGAATCCTGGAAAAGTTGACTTAGAGTCCATGTACGGGTATATAAATCAGAAAGCAAGCTGAAGCATTTTCTGAACTGTAACAGAATCAACGAGGAAGGCTTTGCTGAGTTTAGTAGAGCCAATTATTTTCTTCAGATCTCTCTGCTTGACTTCCAGATAAACTACTTAGACCTTCGGCTGGTGTCAGAATGTTTCAGTTTGGGATCAAATGGCTATTCTTGGCCCAGATTACTTCTGGACATTGTCCAGAGACAATATTCTTTAGGGGTGCACTGAAATCACAGAAACAGCTTTCTCCCACTCCTGGTAGCAGACCAAAAAATGCTGAGATGAATGGAACCATGCATTAGCTGCTTCAGATCAAATTGATGTTACTTGCTCCTTTTCCTTGGCTTTAGAGAATTTGGGGATGAATTGTGTAAAAGCGCTTGCATGTCAGGAAGTTAATATTTTAAAAAAGAGAGTTAGCCCTGTTTACAGTCCTTTATTTAGTTTTTCCACTTTGCATATGGATGGTGGGATGAAGGGGGAATGTTCCTGATTTTGATCACTTCCATTTGATATAGCATATGTTCCAGTTACCCTTCTCAAATTTGTAGTAATTCTGATGTTAGCTTAAAGGAAGAGGTAGATTGTGTTCTCTTTCAATGCAGTTTTTTTTATTGGAGATGTGGACAGCAAAAAACTGTGATAAATGCATACACAGCTTCTTGTATCTGAGTAACTAATTATAGTTCAGGGGTTGAGAGTGACTGTTGAACATGAGGTTTCGTATTGGAAATACGTCAAAATAATATGAAAATAAGCGTTCTGGTTTTTTGTAGTATTGACTCATATTATTCAGGTTTCTTCTCTGCAGTGTCCTCTTTTTGGCATTCTAGTTTTAGCCTCTTCCTTCATGTTTTCTCAGAACTAGCAAGTGGAACGTGAGCACACAAGGTACAGTCTCTCTAACATTGCAGTGCATTCCTATTAGGCCCAGTTCTGATGAGAAAACTGCTTAATTTTCACAGCCTGAAGCTGGAGGATGCCTACTAGAGGTGTAATCCATAAATTTAGTGCTTAACTTTAAATAACATTTTTTTGAACTTGTGCAAGCTATGCACTTTTTCCCTTCTTCAATAGATTTCCAAAAGTGTAACAAGTGGTTAGAAACTTCATAATATGTTGTTACAGAATGGGAAGTATTGGGCTACTCAAAATTTGAGCTTTACTTGTAAGTTACTCTGGACCAGTAAATTAAACCTGTACGTACAGTTTTCACTTACATTCTTTCTAAATTAAAATTCTCTTAACTGTAAAATTAAGTTTATTTGGGAAACTGTCACAAACTGCTTCGTAGCTGTATAGTTTTATGTTGTTTATTCTTCAGGGTCTTCAGAATAATTTTTGTATTGAGTTATTTAAGGCAGAGCACTTCTAAGTTCCTTAAATGATACACTTTCTAAACATTTGATGATTTAGAAAATAGTGATGGGATGATTATTTCTACTGGTGCAGGTTGTTTTGTGAGATCTTTTGTTTTCCTGCTGTGGGAACAACAGGGCTTTGTCCCTGTAAACAGTTAGCCAATGAAGTTGTTACTGGATTTGAATTTTTGTTTACAGATTAAACAGAAGTGAAAGAAGCTCAAAGCTTGCATTCCAAAACTGGTGGTTGGTTTTTTTTTTTTTTTCTGGGGGTGTGTGTAGGGTGGTGGGAAGTGGAAATTGTAACATTTAGAATATAGAAAAGTAAATCTATTACTCTTGGTATTCACTGCAAAATATTTAAGCAGATAAAAGTTCTTTGAATAATGCATGAAGTTTTGGAAAAGATCTTTTGTAGTTCTATTTATAAATTTGTGTTTCTTTCCTGAAACTATGGTGAGCCCTGCATACTGTCATTCTTTCTCAATTGTAAACATAGTTTTGGTACTACCACTTTTGCACCAAATGCTGTTCCTAGGCGACTGCTGACGTCAGTTGGTGCAGCACAAGAAGGTTTGTGTGTTTATCTGCTGCGGGCAGACTCTTAGAAAAGACGAAAGTATGTAACTAGATTAGGCCAAAGAGATTGCTGCTTTAAATAAGGATACGTACCGTTTGCAGTGTCATTCTTTATTTTTTCTGTATTTTATTTTGATTAACAGTTGTATCTTCTGTTGCATATGTCACAGTAACTAGTTTGCAGGAGATAAGGAGGACTATATATTCTCTTTGCTATTGCTTTAAAGGGGTAGCCTTTTTTCCTTCTTTTCTATAGCATAGTTAGAATGAGAATTTAAAAGGAGTATGTGTTGTGGCATAAAGCTTTCACATAATAGGGCTATTAGA
This sequence comes from Falco cherrug, assembly GCF_023634085.1. Taxonomy (NCBI): domain Eukaryota; kingdom Metazoa; phylum Chordata; class Aves; order Falconiformes; family Falconidae; genus Falco; species Falco cherrug. The sequence continues at coordinate 31,064,115 of NC_073706.1, forward strand.
AATGAAATCAGGCATACAATTTCCCATTCCAGTGAAACATATTTACTTAAAGATTTTTGGCCAGAGTCTATACATTTGGAAAAACTGGAATTATACTCTTGGAATAGTTTACTGCATGCCTTTGTGTCAAATAGAGTTAGAGTAGAGCTGGTTTAATGACCTTTGTGATATTTTTTTGTCTTTCGATTATACTTGCAGCACACCCACGATGAATAAAACTTACCTGTAGTAAAAACTCTGTAGAAAATCCTTTTATGAAAAAGAAAGGAAATAGCAATGGGACTGCACTCATGGTAGGCCAAAGAACAAAACTAAGAAGTTTATAGGAAGTAGTAGTACTGGATGGTTTAATAAGGCAGGAAGAAAAATGACAAGCACAGAATCTCTTCTTCAGGTTGAACAATAGAATCAGCAACTTCCAGAACTGAATAAAAGCAGGTAACAATTGCTCCAAATTAACTTAAATCACAGTAAAATTAAAGAAAATGTCAGGCTAAATAAGGTCCGCTTTGAATGTGGCTGTGGTGATGGTCTTGCTGGTTTTGAAGTTCACCTCAATCTTTTTACCTTTCATGTACTGTTTGTTATATTGTGCTGTCCAGTCTGGCCCTGAAAATCTTCAAAGATGAAAGCTGCACAGCCTCTCTGGGCATTCTGCTTTACCTTGTCCCACTGCTTGTGTGTTGTCATAGTGAGAAATTTTTTTCCTTATGTCTAGTCTGAACTTTTCATTTCAACATTGCCTCTTGTCTTTCCATTACACACCACCGGATACAGCCTGGCTTTGTTGCTATGATGGTCTCCTCTTAGGCACCGGCAGGCTGCTGTTAGGTCCCCCCCCAAAAGCCATTGCTTCTCCAGACCAGACAAGCCCAGCTCCCCCAGCCTCTCCTCACAGGGTAGGTTCTCCAGTCCTGTAGTAATCATGTGGTCCTCTGCTGAACTTGTTCCATGTTATCAACGTGTGTCTAGTACTGGGGAGCCCCAGACCGGATGTACCGGTCTGGATATGGTCTCACAAGACCCGAGCAGAGGGGGCAGTCATTTCCTTTAGTCTAATGGCTGTGCTGCTGTGAATATAGGCCAGCATACATTTGGCCACCTTTGCTGCCAGGGCACACTGCAGGCTCATGTTCAGCCCTTCATTCTTTTCAGAACAGCTCTCAGCCTCTATAGCTTCTTCCTTGCCAGGTTCAGGGCTTTGTGTATGTTGCTGTTGAATTTTGTAAGACTCCTGTTCACTCATTCTTCCAGTTTGTCTAGGTCCTGTTCTTAAACAAATGGTGAAGTTACTTGTGAGTTTCATTAGTAAAAAAGCATAAAAATGCCTCAGATTAAGAGTTCATTTAGCTTAGTATTCTGTTTTTAATCTCTGATCTTTGTCTAAGATCAAGTTTAACATCTGTTCTTACCAGTTAAATATCTTTAACATCCTTGAGTTGAACTATTAAACAGATTTTTGGGACTGAAAGATGGGTTAGAACTTTATCCTATGTGTCTGCCTGTTATTGCAGTGTCTCCAGAAGAAGTACACCAAGGCAAAAATCAATAAAAACAGTAATCATAAGTTGCTGCTTATTATCTTCCCATCCATTACAAGGGCTAATGTGCAATTAAATGCATTAAAGATCATGGGGGGAAAGAAAGTAGTCATAATCAGAGGCTGATGGAAGGATAAAAATACGATAACATGATGCTCTTCCTGCCGCACCCACTTGTACCACCTTCCTACACTCTCCCAACTTCCACCTGTTTTCAGCTCAGAGGGCTTCCTAATGTACTTCAGCTATTTAGTTACAAGTGCCTGTTCAGTCTCCTCTTCAATTTATGGGCCCTTCCTCCTTTGCCTAGTTTCCCCTTGAACTTATTTAAGCTTCTTTCATCCCCAACTTCCTTTGATAGAGCAGGTCACTTACTACCTGCTAGCGAAAAACTGTCTCTTTTTGTTTTGGACCTGACTTGTCCTAGCTCTTCCTAATGGCTTCTGGTGCTTGTGGTCGGTTGAGTTTAACTTTCTTATGACCAGTTCCTTAGGCAGAATATGCAACAATCATGAGTTCAGTGTAGCAATATACATGAAGTCTAGCAGTGAGAATAACTAATTGGTTTAAAAATTATTTTAAGGTGATTTGAGAGACCAGCTTGATATGTCAAGAGTTCATGACTTTGTATATTCTTAGATTGAATATAATGCAGTAATACATAGTTTTGCTGTTTTCTGGCAGCTGGTAACTGTCTGCCATTAGGATTTTTTGTTGCAGGATGATGCCACTCAGAGTTCTGCCCACCGATAGCAAATGCTCTTGTGCAAAACGCATGGAGAACAGCAGAAAAATCTGCTCACTGTGAAACGATACCATGCTATTAATTTCCTTTTGCAGGGGAGAGTTGTTGATTCTGTGTTGCGTGAGATCAGTTGTAATTACTGTAACTGTCTTTGCATAATTACAAAGAAATGGCAGCATTTTGGACGTACAGTTTGGGTTTTTACAAGTTTTTGTTCTGTGGGTTCTGCTCTTGTTCAGAGAGCAAATGTATGTTTTTGTAATAAACGGATTATTCAAAAAAATATCCTTTCAGTGTCGCTGACTTCAAAAGTCAGCCACAGCCAAGATCCCAAAATACAGTTTTATAGACACAGAAAAGATCACTCTTTCCTTGTTTGGTTATGTGTTAACAGTAAAACGAATAATATTTAAATATTTTTTACAAAGGTAACTCATTGTTTATGACTGATGATCCTATAACAATCCGATTTCAAATTCTAAAAGCTGCTGATCTGGGATACTATAGAAAATATATTGAATTTCTATAATGATTTTTTTAATGATCCTGTTTAATTTGTTAAACAGTTGCTGTAATCTTTTCTTGAATTAGAGGTATAAAAAATTTAAATGAAATTTTCAAGAACACCTGTGATTTAACCATAATTATCTTAAATTGAGACAAAGCAACAGGCTTTTATTACATTTCCTAACTGCAGTACAACCTATAGCAACCATTCTTGTCTCAGGTTTCTTAGTTACCTTCCTGATGTTCAATTAGTTTGTGAAACTGTAACTGGGCTCTGATCCAAAAGCTTTTCTCTGTAAATTTGTAATAGACATATTGAGAAGCATTTCTCTCTAGACTTGCAAGAAATATCTGTGGTGCTTTTTATAACTTTTGGTAAGTTATTTGCTGGATTATTATTAGTAGTCCAGTGGTTACTTTTCAAAAAGTAACATTTTCAGTGCAGCATCGTAATATTTTAAAGCTGCATTATTTCATCATCTAAGGTTTTTTCATACTTTTTCAATACATCTTAAACTAGCAACCACAATTTTAAAATTCTGAAATACAGTGTAGAGTCAACAGAACTTTTCAGAACACTTTGGCTCATTTGCATAGGAAAATGGTTTTAATAAGGAAATACTAAATTGGGAAGATGTGTGATGTTAGTATGAAATGCTGGAAATGGAATAATCTTTCACTGATAAATGGCTAACAGATCTTGTTGTTTTGCTCATTGTTTATACAGAAGTTATGAAAATACAAATTTTTTGTAACTTTGATCCTGTAAAAATGTCCTGAAAGGCTAGGAGACTTCAACAGGTACAGCTTAATTTTGGTTAGCATGTGTTATACAGCAATTAATAGGAAAGTTGGCTGATAAGGTGCATTTATAAAGTTGCAAATCAAATATATTTGTACATAAGTGGTGAAGATGCTTTCAGTCTCTATAGCCCAGAATAAACACTTCCATGAGGTTCACATATGGCTGCCAAAAAAAGGAAAGGTTTGTAGCTAAACTAGGCATGATATCTGAAAGAATCAGTTTCAACTCAAATGTGGTGATGCCTAATGTAGTCTTTGGAGGCTTTGTTCTGTGATTTCCTTTTGAGTTGTTCTTTTTTGGAGGCAACTGCTTTAATGTGTTGTTTCTAGAAACAATTCATAGCATATTTTGTGAAATATTACCTATTCGCTTTCTGCTTTTAGTAGCTTTGCCTCATTGCTATATTCCAGAAACTGACCATTCTTTTTGGGCAAATAATTGGTTCTCTTACATGCTGTACAGCAGTGGTCCACAGACTACTTGGGATGGCTGATGGTTACTACCCCACTTTGGGTTACAGAAGTTGCAAGGGGACTTCCATCCCTGAGGTAAAAACTTAACTGCTTGTTAGTATTTGGAGTAATAACCCTAGCAGAAATGAGGCTTGAAATGGAAATTATCACAACGAGGGAAATAAAGCTGGCAACTACTCCTTTTGGTATAAAGGGAAGATGGGGATACAGGATAACATTTATTCTTTCATAGAAAACCTTTACTGTTGACATAACTCTGTGACCTCTTGAGGTTCCTTTCAAACAGAGTTATCCTAGAAGACTATGTACCTGTTGGTGTGAAATTTTGTGTAGACATAGGTAACCAGTTCAGGTACTGCTGAGGGCATGTCTGCCATAGCATATAATTCTTCTGAGGATGTGAATCTTAGGAAAGAAGGTTCTGAGTCAGTGTCGAACTCCAGCCACTGTGGCTACTGAGCTAGTACTACCTCAGTTTTTACTCTTTGCTAGCTTTTATAAATGAACTGAAAGAATCTTAGTATCTTTGGCTACCGCTCATAACTCTTCTGTCATTGTAGAAATAGTCCATACAGCTTTGTATGTCCCACCTTTCTTTTCTTGGGATTTAAACTTGCAAAAAACTAGAGATACTAATTCCTTTAACCAGTACCTCAAACAGTCCGTTAGCTTACTGTGTAAATGTAAGCTAATGGCATGTATTAATTCTATGTTTCAAAAAGTGGTGGGACCAGACTAAATGTTTAGTGTTCTGAAACGTGTTTTGCATACCTGTAGTATGTTCTCACTGTGTAGCACAGCAGTAATAGCATCTGTGTTCAAATCATATTATGTCCTCAAGTATCATTAAAACCTGAAAAATTCTGCTAATGTGATGTAAATCTTAAGTTGCACTGATGTTTAACTTAGCATTTTGGTTAAGTCTTGTGAGGTTTGGAGGAAAATGTTCATATGTGTTAACGCTATTTTGCAATGCTGTCTGACTGCAGCATTAGTTGCCTTTAATGTCAGTGACAAAACTCCTCAAAAATTAAAACCTCTTGGTGTTTTCAATTTAGTTCTCTTGTCCCCACACTGGTATGAAACCTTTGTTGATTTTGAATGCTGCAGTTTAATGCTGCTGAAGTAATTAACTACAGAATGAGCTTTGAAGTCTATTTTACTTAAAAGCATTGAGTCTGTATCTTCCTTTAAAGAATCGTGTTCTGTTATGGAAGAATTATCAGAAATTTGCATCTTTTAAACTGGGGAAAGAAGTGATACCATACGATTCTTGTCCTTCATTAGATTACATCTGCAAAGTATGTAATATATAACGAGTAAACTACTTACATGATTCACATTAGAATTTTTGAACTGTTTTACTATGTAAGTGCAAAATCCATTTTAAAATTCTCAGTTTGTGAAACATATAAAACTTTTTTGTCTTTCATAAACAGGTTACAGGTCGATTTTGAACCTACTGATCTTTAGTTTAACTGCTGGTACTTGAGCTACAGAAATAATTTTGAAATCCTTCTGTAGACCTGTTCCTGAAGAAATATTTGATGCATCTTTACTCAATTAATTAGTGAATCTTGGGGTTTTTGTGGGTGAATAAATGTGCAACAGAGGAACCCTGACATAGGAAAGGTGCTGGATCACACAGCAAGCTGAAATTTCAGTGCTTGATCAGGTTAGAATCTGGTAAGGCCCTGCTGGATGTCACTCTCCTCCATTAGGTGGAGGTGCTACACTCTCTTTTGAGACTGATTTGTGAAGCTTGTCTTCATTAACTATTATAAGGCTTGAAGCAGCTGTTCGATGAACTGGATAACTAAGAAATCATTACCAAACATACTGTAACAGAAAAATATGCTCCTAAGGTCTACAAGAATTCCTCATCGCATCAGCAGTTTACTGGATTTATGTTAATAGGACTTTAAAAATTGGGTAGTCCTTTATGCCCAGATTTATCAAGAAAGCTAGAAATTAATAGTGGTATTATGGGTAGAAATAACACAGTAGAAGAGTTTGCAAAAACTATCTTGCAAACCAGTCTAAAGAAAAAGAAGAACAATATTTCTGTTTTTTAAAAATTGTTATCTATGTGTTTAAGATTAATGAAAATCTTGGAAGTCTAAAGAATCCAGATAATTGTGAATTGGTGGCTATTGAGTGAGTTGGAGTTAATATTGGTATTAATTTAAACTGCTAGATAAAGAATAAGTTATATGTCATGACAGGAAAAAATATCTTGGAAGCTAGAATGAGTATCTTTTATAAAGCTGTACTGTGCAATGTTAGTACTATTGAGAATTACTACTAAATATTAATTTAGATAGTGCATGTGAGTTAAAACAATAAATATTTTGTGGAGATTATGTGAATACGTCTTCAGCTGGGTATACATATGAGTAATTATGGAAATGCTTGCAGGCACTTGTCGGTTCCTGGGTTGGCAGCTAAGAAATCAGATAAATAGCTAAGAATTTTTAAAAATGTTTCAACAAGATTTTTTCTCTCTTCAGAGATCTTGCATTTTGAAGCACCTTAAGAATTTTAAAACTATATTAATGTAAAAACATATCATTATGTAGATTGCTTAGATTTTTGCATGAAGGTGGGGTGCTCAGACTAAATCTTTTGATACCACCAATGATTGTTTATTGAAGCAGCCATTCAGAGAAACCAGAAAAGGTAATCCAACTGTTAACTTCTTTCTGAGGAATATTTAGGATCTGTTTCAAAATAGCAATCAGAGAGCATCTTTGTAATGACAATTGCAATGTCAGCGGTCATTCAGAATTCATATTGGAGCAATGGAAACCAAAAATCCATTACACTTGTGCTCAGAAAAAATGTTAAAAAAAGGGGGGAAAGTAAATAAAATAGAATCCCTGCAGGCGACATAGAGACTATTCAAAGACATTATACTGGAAATTTGAGACAAATGCGTGCCATTTATCAAAATAAGATATAAAGATATAAAAAAAAAAAGCCATGATTAAACAGGATGGTGAAAAAGGCTCATAGGAAAAAGTAAGCATTCTTGAAAAAAAGTTAGGCTTGTATTTAGAACACACAGGTTAAATGTAATAGTCCAAGGCAGATAAAAAATAATATGAAGAGCAGCTTGTAGAATATATAAAAAAATATTAATTATATTTATACAAATACATTAGAAGCTTGAAGCCTCCCAGAATGCCTGTAGGACTAGCAGGTTCTAAGAAATAGAAGGAGCATATAAGATGAGGCCACAGCAGGAAAAGAGAAGATTATTTTTGATAATGCTTGCTGTGGTAGAACCTGGAGAAAAATCGTATGCTGAAGTTTACAGGCAATGTTTCAGAGGGTTTAAGGCAAATTTAAGTATCATAAAAGAAATTTGTTAAAGGAAGACCAGGAAAATGTCAGGACCAGATAATGCATACCCAAGGCTCTTGAGAACCTTGAGGGTGAAACAACTAAATTGCTGAATGTAATATGCTTTTTACTTAAAATTTATTAGGTCCCAGCTTGACTGCAAGTTGGCCGATGTCATGTCACTTCATGAAAGTTCCCAGAAGAGCTCTAAAGAACTCTTGGCTGATAATCATGGCTTTCATAGCAGGCAAATTGGTAGAAATCATTACAAACATTAACATTACTCATTTTGGAGAAAGATGATGTCTTGGGGAAGAGTCAACACAACTCGACTTTAGCAGGTCTTGCGTCAAACATGAGAATTTTTTTAAGGAACCGGCAAGTTTGTTGATAATAAGGATCCACCTGACACAGTGTGCTTGGATTTCTAAAAGGCAAGATTGGAAAATGGAAGAGAAAGAGGTAACAGGGCTAATCCAAGCTATCGGAAACCCTTTCATACAAGGCACTATGAGGGCAGCTGTGGGGAAAGTTCACTCCATCCCAGCCAGAATGAATATTTATACTGTTTGTGTACCTTCCACTTTGTCACTTTAAGTACCAGTTATTAGGAGTTTGAGGAACTCTAAGAATCTGATTTGATTGGAATGCCAAAGGCAGGGGCAGCTGATGTATCTGACAGTAAGTATTGATACAGGAGTTGCTTTTATTTGGTGGATTTTGTTAGCATGATTCCATGGAGTCCCTCTTGAGGAACTCAAATTACAAGTACCTAAAACGCATTTTTATATAATGCTATAGGTCATAAAAATGTAAAACCTGGGCTGCATATAGACATATTTGGGTAGAGATTTGTATGATTTATTTTTTTAGCTCTGCACATAGGAGGAGAACATTTGTTAGGTTAGGTAAAGGGTTCTGAAGTGAAGTCAAATTTTGTTAAGCCTGTCTAGCCAAAACTGATTGGTAAATTGATTTCTATTATAATCTAACTTGTCTTTGCCTCCATTTTCCCAAATGAGAACTGCTAACTTGGCACATAGACTAAACTTACCTTATTCTTTCTTTCTTTTGATTAAGACCAATGTTGTCTGAAACTCCTTTGTTGTACGGCAAGACTGGAAACTGAAGAGGAATGGCCTTTATGACAAGGATGTGTGTATTGTTATCTTTGTGAAAATCTGCTTTCAGATGGCTTATACTTTTTAAAAATTTTATTTTGTATATGCTCAATAAAACTTCTTTCATCTTTATAGCACCGTACCTGAAGATTCCACCATCATGAGTATGATCCTATCTGAAGTGGACTTGGCCTATAGTTTCAGTTGTGAGCTTGAGCTGTGCCTGAGAACTAAACAGGAGGATGCTTTCTTCTGTGCTTTGTCCCTCCCTTGTTTTGTCTTGCCTGATTTGATTGCAGTAAGGATAAGAACTGGATATGGTGGTGGGGAAGAAAAGAAGTTAAAAGGTTTTGGTAAGCAGGAGGGAAGAAGTTGGGACTGAGGGAGTGGAGGTGCAAATGGTGGTTTGAACTTGAATGAGAATGGGATAATTTTATATCTGGAGTAACGAGACTGACATGCTAGACCAAGAGGTTGTGATGAGAAGCTTGAGAAGTAAACATAGTTGTAGGTAACTGGAGTAAGGAGGTAAGGGTTGCATCTGGATTAATGATGGAAGGGACATGGCTGTAAATCTTGTATTTGAGAGAGCAAACAGAAGTTTGTGCCTGCTGAGGAACATTGCAGTTCAGGAACCTGAATGACACCATCTCCCTCTGCTGCAAGCAACCACCTTGAGAAAGGCTCTTAGTGCTTTCTAATACTCATCTGAATAAAAAATACTAACCTGACTTCTACTGTTGCTTTTCCCAATGGGGCAGATCTTCTGGTGGCTTGTCACTCCATCAGTGTGGTGACATATGGTGGAATTTAGGAGTTTTGGTTTGTCATCTTGAGAAAAATTAGGCATTAGCAATAAAAAAGCTATTTGGAATATTGGAATTGAAAAATTACATAGTTCTGAAAATAAAGGTGCTTATGATTTTGAAAGTTCAAATTATATCATTCCATGCCACTCAAATCCTGAAATTTGTGGTGCAACACAGTGAATAATGAGAGATTTTGTTTTGTTTTGTTTTCTCACTGTAGTTCCCAGTTCTGTGTGTCCCCAAATAAATGTAAAGAATGAGTCAGAGGTCAGAAAAAAAGAAGTGATGGGCTTAGGCTTGAGGCAGTTGTATATTACATTGGAGAACTGAGTTTTATTCTGACTTGGTCATTGAAATTTCTTTGTGTGTGTGAGATCCTTGGTGAGTCACTAAAGTCTTAACTTTTCCTAAGTGGTTAGTAAGTGTGTGTGTGTGTGTGTATTGGTTTGGTGGTTTTGGTTGGGTTTTTTTTTTGGGGGGGTTGAGTTGTTTTCAGACCATGGATCTGATTTGTAGTAATAGTAACCACTCTTTGCTGTAGCCAAAGACTATCAACGTACTTTGAAAGACGTATCAACAAGGTACTTTGAATGCCTAAAATCTATGTAAGTGATGAAAGAAACTGACATCCAAATTTAGCAGGATTATTTTTAATTAATTTTGTAAGAATTTTTGTGAATATTCGGGTGTTATGATGGCAGGCACTATACTAAAGCCAGAGGAAGTAAAAAAAAAAAAAAAAAAAAAAAAGTGGTTTTTCAACTGCATTCAGCAAGTATGGAGCCATACGCTGGACAATAAAGAAGCAGAGTATTGTGCTTTCTGTGGACCTGATCCATTGTCTTTCAGGTGTGGCAACTCACACTTGCTATATTCCTTGTTGACAGATTTCCGTCTCATTTACCTATTTGTAAATCCCTTAAAACTAAGTCCTCTCAGTATATTGACAAGGAGTATCTTTGCAGCTTTTTCTATTTATACAGACGTTATTAGCATGATATATTCTTAACACAATTATTGTGTCAAACTTGAGGCTACCTTATGAGACTGAGAATCTGAGATACGTTTTCTACATTGAATTTTGAAAATTTTTTTCTGTTCACCTGAATAAGTGATGAACTACTTACACGCATCACCAAAAAGGCGTATGACAGCTAATTAATGGTTCTGCTGCAATAGAACAAATTCTCTCAGTTATGAATGAAATTTTTGTTTACAATACCTGAGCACGTGGCAGTGGTACTGTGATCCTAAAACATTAGCAACAATATTTTTGATGTCTAAAACACCGTGAGTGCTGCTTATGCAACTAATATGCATGCGTGTGTGTATATGTATATTATACTATACATTACTGCAGATTTTTATATATTTCTGTTCAAATATTGGAGTTTTATGTACAGTAAAGCATGTGATGCTTTTAAGAAATTTGCAATTACGCTTTGCAGTTTTGCTTGAAATGTTATACTAATAGCCTAATTCACTTCTGTTGTACGTGATTCTGATAAAGCCTTTCCTTTTCCAGCAATCATTTATCTTTTTGCCAGGTATAGGCTGGATGTGTTCAGAGAAAAGAATCTTCGATAATTAGAGATATACAATAAATTCTATAGTCGATAAGGCTTTTTAAGAGCTATGTCTTATTTTGTTTCAGGGTTGAAAGTATGACAAGAAAAGATCATGTTGTGGTTGTAATAGCTGAATGACGAAGAATCTTTGATAGTGTTGTTATGCTGATAACCAGTCTATTTCAGTTGCCATTCTCTCTTGGTCTGTCTTTAAAATATTTATCATAATGCTTTCATCTGTCTTGGCAGAGATTGAGAAGGTGGTTGGTTTTTTTTTAAAATAACATTATAGAAATCTCATTAGAAAATTAATTAGTATTCTATTCACATTTTGGAAGTTTGGAAGTGAGGTCACACTAAATGGGTGGAATAGAAATAAATACTGATTTGTTTCCTTACTTAAAATGGTCTAAGTTAACCTTGTACTCCATAATCATTTAGACATGTGGGTGGGTATATTGCTATGGCTTGGCTAGTTTATCATACATCAGCTGTTCTGCAGTAATAGCACATGAATTTGCTTTTATTTCCAGTGTAGTAATACATTCCCAGTATATTTTCTCTGAGGGGTGATAACTTGAAGTATTTTATTTTTAAAAAACAGTAAGAGGCTTTATTCAGATGGAGCAGCTGAAAAGTAGCAGCTTGCACCACACTAATTGCCTAATGGATGGGTCCGAGAGGGCCTAATGGTTAGAAAAATGTCCCACTTCCCTGGGTAGATTCAATTCTACGTGAAACTGCAGCGCTTTTCCTGTCTTGAGTCATGCATTACCAACCTATTTCTACCAGTTGAGAAAGCAGGTAATTCCCATTTCCTGGAGTTAAGAGACATATATAGAGAGAGCTTTGGATTTATCAGGTTGCTTCAAGAGATTATTATAATGTTTGTGCTTTTATTACTATATTAATAACTTCCAAGAGTTTACTTTGCACTTTCTTTAGAATACTACAAAGAAATTTGGCCTACTGCTTGCACAGCACATATAAGAATGTTAAATGGGTTGATTTAATTTATTACATTAATATTAGGAATCTCAACATTAGTCTTTGGTTTGAGCACAGGTTCAGTTAACACAATTTCTATCCCCTTCATTTGACCCAATAGTTTCAGATGCTGAATGATGATTTTAAACTGATAATAAATATCTTTTGAGCTGTTTTTCTTTTTCCTTTGGAATATCTAGTTGGAGAGCTGTCTCCACCGCTTTGGCAGGCAACTTCTGTCACTTAATCCAGTGGCATCCAAGTTTTTCTAAATTGTGAGTGAAAAACAGTCTCCTAGCCTTTCACTGCCTATATTGGTGCTGTTCAGAATGACGGATTTTATCTGCCCACTATGTAGCATGCAGATTCCTCAGTAGTTTAGCTTCTTCTCCTTTCCCACCAGCCTGTAGCAATTTAGTTCAAACATTTGCATGTTAATAGTATAAAAAAAGTCAAATTAGCATCTTTTACCACCAGTAATCATTTTCTATACAGACTGATGAGGCTGTAATGAACCAGTTATGAGAGGGCAACTCATGAATATAAATAGTCCCATTTTACAAGTATTTTGCCAAGGTCAGTGGGAGAGAGGAGGGAGGTCAGAAGTAGCTCCTTAGTCACAATCACATCTGGAGCTGAAACAAACTTTCTTTGTCTGTAGAACTTTGGCAGTGTTTTAGAGTTGCCAGAGTTTAGATGCTAAAATCTGGGACAATGGCAGAGAACTAAATTGCACATACATAGATTAACTGTGCATGGAAAGTACAATTTATCTGCATAATCACTTTTTCTGGATGCCCTGTGGCTTTGATTTGTGCATGTTTGGGAAAACAACTGTTACCACAGAAATACAGGAAAAAGCCATACCCTATATGCTTTTCATAAGGCATTGGATTTGACCACTAGAACATAACATCTTAATTATACAGGACATCTGGCAGGCCTATGAGGTTCAGTCTGCATTTTTCCCTCATCACAGAGGAAATATTAATGCATCAGCAGAAGCATGCTTTGGATACAGCGATTATTGTTCAAGATAGCACTACTGGCACTTGTTTTTGACCTCTAGACTTTTTTCTGCTTGGCAGTGGCTTTTGCTATTGTCCAAGTGCAGACTAGTGTCTTCTCAAAGAAAAAAATATTTTTGTTTTCTCTTATCTGTCAGTCTATCCACTTAAGTAGTTTCTGTTATGATAATATTATAAAATGCGACTCACAAATTGCCTCAGAGTGGAGAGAGGGGGAAAAAAAGCATGTCTGCAAATTCCAAAAAGGGTAGTGCTTATGTGATTCTTTTTGCAGTTTCTCAGTTTAAAACTGGATTTTAAGGAAGCTGTCTTGGGAATGTAAGCTCTTTAGGGGAAGAGGGCACAAGTTGTCTCAAAATTTAGGAACTCAAGACAGCAAGTTATGGCTGCAAAGAACACCATAGCCAATGGACATGGTCGTGGGTACTTTCTAGAAAGTATTTTCCAGCCAAAATAATCTCAATTTTTTAAAGGTACATAGCAGTTATTTTCCTTCCATATCCAACATCTCAAACTGATGGGGTACATAAACTTTTTCTGTAATTACTGACCAATCTTGTAGCTTCACTGAATAAATATTTTATATTTGACAGTCGTTATACATAATCAGTCTCAAATAATACCATAGTGATTCCTCTCTTGATATGCTTGACGAGTGAAAAATAAACCAAGCATTGCATCCTCATGCCCCCTGAAACATTCCCACAGGTTTGAATTACTGTTGGATATGGGACTTGCCACTTTCCAACTTCAGGGGTTCTTACGTTACAGTTCAGCATAAAACTGTGGTGCCATATAGATTTGGGAAACTTGAGGTACTTATAAATTACCTAATGGCCACGGTGATACATGTCTGAAATGAGAGTTGTGGTAAAAGGTTTTGAACGTTTTTAGTTTTTTCTGCTGTGATGAGGAATGGTTCTTAATCTGCTGTTATCTGGGCTGAATGAAGGCAGGAGCAACATTAGTTTCCTTTGGGCATCATCTGCCCAGCGCAGTAGCCTTCCCATGCGACTGATGAGTAGCAACAGCATTAAGCTACTTGAGTTACTTGCTTCCTGGTATCTCAGATAGTTTGTTAGAATGGTTGCTTGGAAATGGGATATATCCTTAGACCTTTAGAAGTTTCAAATTTTAATGCGGTTTGAATTTAGTGTTCAGTAGTTGTGTGTAAGATTGTGACCAGCATGGGTGTTAAAGCACGGTGCTAGCCTCAGTGATATCAGAGGCTGTGACCATTTTGAAGTAGGAGAGCTTTTTAGGAACTTCTTTGGGAAGGGCATTATTAGCCTGCTTCCAAAAAGGTTCATTCAGTGATGAGAAAGCCATAGTGTAAACCGTGTGGATCTGATAGCTAGAAGCTATCAAATAATTCTTCAAAGAAATATTTTGGATCAATCCAACAAATAGTGGAAGGATGTATTGGATTTTTTTATTAGAATGAAGAAATTGATGATGGAGAAATTGGCTTTTTCTGTATATTTCTATACCACTGGAAAATCTACTGGTTGCATTAGTTTTGTGTTTTAATAGTGAGTACTTATATCCTCTTTTGTATTTCAAAATATAATGCCTGGTGTAGAAAAGCAAGGAAGGCAAAAAGCTCAAGCAAAGCTAGTATGTATCAATGGTGTGACCTCTTAAGTGGTGTGTCACCGTCTCCCCAAAATATCATAACTAAGTTAATTTCTATCCTAATTCTAAAGCTATTCAATGTGTTCAGTTACAGACATACAAGGATATTATTATAACTTTTCAACAATTTGATATGAAGAAAGGAAAAAATACTGGGACCTGCTCAAAGTCTTAAAAATCTATTGATCTCCGCTGGGACTGCCAACCTGTTGTGCTCCAATCTGAGTTGTGCGGTTTGTAGAGTCACACAATGTTTGAGGTTGGATGGGACCTCTGGAGGTTGTCTGCTCTGACTCCCCTGCACAAGCAGAGCTGCCTAGTGCCAGTTGCCCAGGACCATGTCCACAAAATGAGTAATGACCTGAATTGAAAATAGCTTTTTGTCTGGGAAAGATGATTATAGGAAAGCTAGTCTTGATTTTTCTGTAATAGACTGAAGATTTTATTCTGTTTGCTTTCTCTTATGAAGATCAAACATAACATGGCTAGAAAAACTAGCAGAATTACTAAATATTTTTAATCTTAATTTTAAGAATTAGTAATTTTTTATTGTTGTTCCTCTTTTTTAGGAAAATTGTGCAGCACAAAAAGCACTTTTAAAAAATATATTGGCTATTACATTGAAAAATAACTGATAAAATTAATTCAGCTGGTTTCTACTGAAATGTGATAGGCTCAAAATGTCTCACTGTAGAATGAAGTTCATTTCTGATGTAATACTTTTGACTTTGCTCAGTTTGTAGCTGTCTCTTTTTCCTGCAAATATCTCTCATTTTTCTAATGTCTTTAAATGCACAAGTGTTCATCTGGTGGGGGTTGAAGGGGTGCTTTTTTTTTTTTTAAAAAAAACCAACAGCTTGGCATTATTATGCATAAAAAAATTGGAAAATAATTCTCTAGTAATTTTATACACTTAAGTTGTATTGTTATGTGTGAACCATATAACTTCCTTTTCAATTGTCAAGTTAAATTTGAATCTTGCTCAAATGGACTTAATTACAAAACCTGAAATCTTACTCTTTCTACAGATTATACATTGCATAAAAATGCATTTTCTTTTCTTCAGGTTTTTAAAAAAATGCTTATTTATGGGTTTAAACTACCCATAAAATCGGAAGTACTCTCAAGTGGAATGGAAAATTTCATAGCTGTGCCCTGGTATGGCTGACTAAAAATGTTCATATGGTACTTTAAGCACTTTTAGTATGCTGGTGTCTGACAAATGGCTTCTTGTTTGTCAGATGGTCTGAAATGGTTACTCTTCAGCTTATACTTTGTGATACTATTGCTGCTTTTACTTTGTTACGTAAATGGCAGGCCTCAACATACACATTTCTGTCCTGTAAGGTTCACTTGCCATTCCTGGCAAGTGTTTATACTGTCTGTATAAATAATGAAGTAATAGTATGCTTATAGGAGGTCTTTCTAAAGTCTTTTTCTAAAGTTAGTTTGGTAAACCTTGTGTCATAAAAGTTTGTAGAGTCATTATCTATGTAAATATTTTTTAAAGGTTTTGATTGCTTTTGTTTCGTTATTTAAGGGTGGAAAATGCATTTGTAAGTGTTCACAGTGCACCTTGTATCAGAAGGTATTAAGGTTTAAAAAGCTAGATTTAGGAGTACAAGTAACAAAACTGTGCTGTGGCTGAGGTCTGGGATAAATATGGTCCTTATCTGAATCTCAGAACAATTCCTGTAGAGGAAGAAGTATGTTTATTCAGTAAATAGTATTGGAGGTATAATATGTATTTTAGCTCAGTTTCCAAAGGAAGTAAATCCTTATATGATCCTGCCTTGCAGGCAGGAAGATGCAGGGGAGTGTTTGTACTGTCTGTGTTTGCCTGTACATCTGTCCCCTCTTGCCTGCTAGCTTTTGAACCTGTTGCATCATTTAAAAAAAATTGATAGAGGAGGAGTTATTTTACTGATAATCCAGTTCCTATAAATTTTGGGATTGTAGATATTAAGGATTTCACTTTAAGCTTCTGTGTGAGCTCCTCTACTTGATAGAGATCACCTGTGGGAAAAAGACCTCACAAGCATTTTAAGACCATGGCGATTTCAGTTTCAATTTACATTTTTGGTGTATTTTTTTTGCTGTTCCCTCTTGCTTTTTTACCCTACAGTATTTCATTAAATGAATTTTGAGGCATTCATATTGAATTTTTGGGTTTTAACATTCTCATTTCAATAGTGAGCCCTTTCCAAAAGATTTGCTAAAATTATGAGGAAAAGAGTTCCTTTCTGTAAATATTTAACTACTATATTGCAGGTACCAGGTAATCAAGCAGGAGTTTCCCTTCTGCCTTGCTATCATGAGGTTTCTAAAGATGTGGAGTTCTTTATGATTCTCTCTTACTTCAGCTGCTCCATGTCTATTCTAATTGTTTTAATGAACCAAGTTCCTTGTTTGAGTAGGTGTATGACTGTTGTGTACCTCTTTGAAGTTGTTTATGTTGCTGGAATTAAACTTTACCAAATTAATTTTGATCTTCTTTCTAATGCACTACTTTATTAAACATAATTTTTGCTACAAGTGCAAACAAATTACAAGGCTTTATGAATAATTTTATCTATATTGGGAGGAAGGGAGAAAGTAAGAAGGTAAAGAGATGACAGATTTAGATGTTACCTCGGTTTTTCTAGTTTTGAAACCAAACTATAACTTTCATACACTTAGTTGCAGAAGTAATGTTGGGATAGGGCTTGTAGCAGAGGTGGAGTTGTATTCTTCATTTTAAAATATCTTTTACTGTAGTGGCAGCTGCCAAGCAGTGATACTGTAATAATATTTTGGCAAACACCTATTCCTGCTATGGTAGGAAAACAGAAAAACACCATGAAATAAGGCATATTTACATGTTTAATAATGCTTTTGTTTTGATTTTTCTATTATGTGTGTGGATTAGCGTGTTTTCTCTTTATAAACCTGGAACTAGTCTCATAATACACAGTTCCTCCAGTTAATCTGTTAAAATTCAAAGTGTGGACTAATGTTTTTAGCTCTGACATAGTCTGACTTCTTCCTGGTGAAGAGAAGCACACACACACGGAGGCTGAAATATGTGCAGATCTTAATTTTCATATATGTTTAAAATTAGTGAAAATTTGCTGTGAACAAAAGAGCATTGAAAAAATTAATTTGATATGATGCAACTGTCAAAACTTACTGAGATGTGCTGAGCTTGAATCTTGCTTGCTACCTGCCAAAAAAATAACCCTGGCTGCTTTTCAGTTTATGACTGGAGAAAATTTCTTTATTATGTTCCTAAATCATTATTTTTTTTAAAAAGAAAAAAGTATATGACACTCAGATGGTAATATTTGAAAGAAAACAATGGAAATAATGTTTGTTTTATGTTAAATAGGGTAACATTTTGTCACTTGTGTAAATAATTATTGGCTCTTGAATAAGTACCCTGTGCTTTTTGAATGAAAGGTAGCATTGCATAAGTGTTGGGACTTAAACAATTATTTAAGATATCTTTCTGCAATTTAAATATTGTCATTTGGCTTCGTGTTTTTAAAAAAGCTTGCTAGCTTTTAGCTGAAATTTCATTTCCCAGTTTATCTTGTATAAAAGCTGGTAAGGAGGAAAGATCAGGTGGTGCTGCAGCATCCATACACTGTAGTTGAATGCTAAGAGTTCCTTCAGGCTGTCTTGTACTCTCTCACCCCTGCTCTGAGCCCCAAGATTCAAAAATGCTTGCATAATTGGGTACTGTTTTGTGACTTATTAATTGCTCTCTTGGGTATATAGTTGCATGTGAGCCAGATTGGCTATTTTCCCAGCTTGCATCACTGGCAGCTGTTTTGCTTGAGGCAGATGGCTTCTAAGAGAAGCACCCATAAATTAGGCCATTGCTACTTTTTTCACACCGTTCTCTGAGAGATAACCTGATGAGATGACATTTCAAAGTGGGTTTTGTACACCCTGCTTAATTTCTTTACAACTGTCTAAACAGCACATTTTACAGTCATCTCTTTTTTTAGAAGAATTTTAGGGCATGAAAATGTTAAATTGTATTAAGAACCATTGGTGATGTTTTCTATACGAAAGAAGGTTCTGAAAAAAAGAATTCGTGTCAGAAAGAAGAAAAAACCTTAATACCCTTTACATAGTGAGAGTAAGAATATTTTTAAGGGCAGTAGCTAGAGAGGAAATAGAATAGTGTATATAGGAAAACTTCAGTGGTCTGCCTAAGTGTTTTAGACATATTTGTGTGTAATATTTTTCTTCTGGACTTTGTGCTCACAGTTCCCATGTAGAAGTTTAATAGCTAGACTTCTAGAAAAATACTTCTAAGGGAGTAGTTTTGAGACTTGTGCAATTTTCTTGTATTTAAGAATTCTATTACTTTTGCTGACTGTTTATTCATTTGTTCCTGTACTGCTGTATTTTGTTAAAGCAAATTACTTTTGGTCTAGTTTGTGCCTTGAAGATTTTTCTTTACTGTGTTAACCATGCCAGCAATCGTCCAGTGGGTTTTAAGAACCACCTTTACTATAGAGACAGCTTCTGAAATTCATGTCTCTGTGTACATCTTTGCAATAAGGCATGTGTTTGAGAAATATGATATTTTATTTGGACTGATACTCCAGAAAATAAAGGATTATTAAAGGAAACATCAGTAATTACCTCCAGTGAAGTCCTAAGCTTTCATGCTCGGGTGGCAAGTTGGGAAGGTTTCTAGATCTAACTGATGTCTAGTTAGGACATGCTATAAAGGAGGGAAAAATGGGCTCTGAAAGAGGATTGGTCTCGGACAGAATTTAGCTTGGAAAAAATACTTTTGTGTTTTTCTTCCATGAGGAAACAATCATCTTGAGTTGAGCTGTATCAGAGCTTTTAATCTACAATATTGGTCCAAGCTGCCTTTGTATGTGGACTACTGTTAAATCTCAGTGTTTTGTTGCCGCCTTGCCTTACCATGAAGAAGTACTTGCGAGCAGCTCTGCTTACAGACTGGCCACAGAAACAAAGTCTGTCTGTATTTATCATGCTGTTATCTATAAATTGCTTTTTAGTAGTTGAAACAGTTAAATAGTTAATGGCTTTTGTGGTTATGACAGGTGTCTGTTGATTCCCCCCTGCCCCCAGTATTTTTAATTTTCTTGAAATGCCAGATTTGTTCATTTTACTACTGAGGGGAGGTGCTGAAATGTGACGGTGGTCTTCCTGCTCTACTGAACTTGCTATATAATTCTTCTTTATATGTGCAAAAGATACTGTAGGTTTGTGCATATTCTTTGCAAGGCAAGAATGAAGTCAGAATCTGAAGATAGATACGATCTATCTTTTGCTGTAAGTGTTCAAATCAGAATTATTTTTTAAAATAATATTAATTTGGGGAGGATGGGATTTCTGTGCTCCCACATAGTCCATAGAGATGAGGTGATTTGGAGCATTTCTGGCTAGGCTGCATATGACATAATCTAGAGCAAATATTTAAAACATTTATTGACACATACTCTCTTTTAAGTAAAATTAGCTTCTGCCAAAAGACCCAGATATTCTCATTAAAAAATAGGCTCTAGGGTAAACCAGTCGGTAGTTATGAGATAGGTGCAGAAATTACTACAATCTGTTATGTCCTATGTAAGTAAAGAATAAAACTAGCCCCTTTGGGCATGGTATTTGTCTGTGTGTATCCTGGTTTATCTTCTGCTGTTAAAGCTTCACTTGGCTGCTCTTCAGCGTCAAAAGATACTTTCAGCAGTCAGTGGCATAACTGAAGCACAGAAAATGCAGGCAACTGCCATCGCAGAGCTCCAAAGTGTGTGTCTCCCTGTTTGCATTAAACTGTAGTTAGTAACCGGTCTTTAATGATGCTACCATTTTTGATTGATACTTGCGTAACTGTCTTCGCTGAACAAGAAAGCATCGCTGCAAAGGTAGACCTAAAAAAATTCCTATCATGATGCTCTGAAGTAGAGAGAGGGGTTTAGGTAAAGTCAAACTGCTGTGTGGTTGGGGTTTTTCGCTTGTAAAAATGTGAAAGTAGGAAAAAAAGAAACAGCAAAGGTTGTTGGCAATTTTCAGCTGAGTTGGGTTTGTTTATTGTGGTTTTTTTTTTTTTTTTGGTAAAGCCTGTCTTCCTCAAAATTTGAGAGATTTTTCGTTTGTTTGTTTTTCCTGCCAACTACTTCCTACTGACTGATCTCTGGGTCAGAATCCCTGGTAATAATGTATAGCAATTAGCCTGTGTCTTGCTGATCTAATTGCTCATTTAGGCCAGCTCAGTGTCCTTGGCAGAAACAAATAAAAAAAGTTAGATGGTATGAACAGATGAATTGAAAAGAGGGTTTTTTTTAAAAAAAAAGGAAAGGCAAAAAAGGTAACAGAAGAAATCATTCCTTCTGTCCATGTATTTCAGACGATTCTGTCAATCTGTTTTTGCATTTCAGAGTTTATGGCTGCCTGACTTTAATCTTTTGTTTGAAACATTTGAGTTGTTAAGTATCTTTGTTTTCAGTAGCACCCATGACACAAACTTAACATGTCAGTGATTTTTCCTTCTCATCATACTAGTATAAACAGAACTTTCTCTGTATAAAAATTTGTTTGTATACAGATTATTTGCTGTAATACAGTTGAAGTGGTAAATATTCTGTATCTACTTATCATAACTTTTCAGGGGAATAAGTTATTGGTTATTTTGGTTACCCTTACTTCAAAACATTCCCACTTGAATATGATAATTAGTTTAATCTTAAATTATGCTATTTGCAGCTGGGTGAAGAAAATGTTGTAGTGATAGACATGAAGAAACTAGCATGGTTCAAAAGAATAAATACCCTTCACCTGAAGATGTGTTCTTCACTTTTCCTATCATATGACCATCTCTATTTAAAAGGACATGTGAACTTACGTTTAAAAATTGTTCTTTCAGGTTATTTGATCCAGTGCTGATAAGTGGTAATGTGGTGATATGGTAATTGGCCATCACCATCAAATTAAAAAAAGACAATTACATAGATAGAGCAATCACGGACCTTTGCAGGACAATCTAAGCAGTCTGGAAAATGCATTTAAAATATGAAATAATACTGTTGAAATAAAATAGCAAGTTAAGGAATGGTAATTTAGACTCTCACCAGAATATTAGTCCTTCCTTATTTCTCTTTTCCCCTCCCTCGGTCTGCTGCTCATCTTGTTTCTCTTCAAGCAGTAATAGTAAAATTATTGGAGGATAAAGAATGGGGAACAGACTGAACTTGTTTCCATTTAGGACTATAATTGGTAATAAATACCTTTTAATTTAAAATTTAAAATACAGCTTCTGAACATCACTAGCTAGTTTTAAGAATAGGGCTAATCTCAAGAATTCTTACACATCTTTTCTGAATTTGTGTTCTTTTAAGCTATTCGGTGATATAATAGTTTCGAAGCTTGTACCTTTTGCCTTTTAAAGCAGGTATAGTTACAGTTGTGACAGTGCCTGTCATCTTCAGATTAGACTTGCAATTCACTCTGTTCTTCAAGAAGTAGTTTCTAATTGGGTGTGCTGATAACAGATGCATCAGTGTGTTTGTTTAGTTAAGTGTAAGCAAGTTCTCAGCTTTATTGGCTTGCTATCTACCATATACCTATACAAGAATGTAAAAAGTCTGAGAAGGAAATGTAATGGAGGGTTCCCAAGCTCTTTGATCTGTCTTGTATTTAAGTTTTGAAGAAGGTGCATACTTAGTTATTGGTGGAGGAGAGCTAGATCATTAGTGGCAATTATTCTGCAAAAGGAACAAATGGATTAGGTTATATTTAAGCCATAATATAAACAAATCTGATGGATAGTATTTTTTTTTTTAACTGTATTTCTTTTAAAGGGAATGACTGGGTCATACGGAACTCTGAAGGGAGTCAGAGACTGCTGCTATTCTTAGGAGCATATTGGGTAGTGGGAAGAGGAGAAGCTTCCAGATTACAAGAATGAAGGAAGAATTAGTTTTACAGAAAGGAGCAGGAACCTGTAGTTCAAAGGCAGATATGGATAAGAGCAGCAACTTTATAACTAGGCCTCAGAAGGAAACTTCCTAATGACAGAAAAGGATAGTACACTTTGCTGCAACTAGGAAAATTGCTAAGATGGGACCATTTTTATAATTGCTTATTTTGTATTAATTGGAGATGATAACAAAATGGTCCACCCAGCCTAGGCTTTTTATCTTTAATAATAGTCAGTAGCAACATTGGTTTCAGAATTGTTTTTTTTCTACCCTGGTGTCTTTGCCATGTTTTCTGAAATTACAGTGTGGTCCATCCTTAGCTAGAGGATACGTCTGGGCTGTGATGAGTAGCCATGGATTTGATCAGTGTCTGTGAGCTTTTTTTAACATCTTTGGTTGCATTTAGTTTTTTGTAAAAACCTGCAGTAATGACTGCAATAATTTAATTATGTACTGTGTGAGAAGTACCTCCTTTGGCTTGTTTCAAGCCTGCTGCCAGATGATCTAATTACATGGCCCTCATTCATATGCTTGTGATCACTACTGACTAACCTTTCTGTATTTACCTTCTCCATCACATTGGTAACTATAGAGGATTGTTACAACCCTCCATTTTCCTCACACTTGAGGGATCTAGGTCTGTATACCTCACAGTAGAAGCTGCTGCATGTATTTGATTTCTCTTATTAGCCTATCCTTTTTTATTTTTTCTATACTTCTATATCTACAGGCAGCACTCAGACAGTGGGCATAGCATGGATTTATCCAGTGACACTCTTTTTTTATTGTTTGATGTTCCCCTTCTAATATTTCATTTAACATCTTTGAGAATTGGTCTGGTGCAAATGACTCAAAGATGGTTTTGCTGTTTGCTGTTGATGTAATATGAGCCCAATTTTCTATATAAACAGTTTAAAATTTATTTTTGTTCTCAGCATTTACTCATTAGTACTGAATTTCAGCAATGTCAATAAGACTTGCTATTGAGATCTTTTGATGCTTTTTCATAACCAACTCTATTTGTGACTAGCCTCAGGAATTTTGTGTCATCAGTTTATGTTGACAGGTCAGACTTCTGTTGCCTTTTCAATTCATTTTGAGTGGGGTGATTAAGATAGATACCAGCTTGAATCTTTGAGGAATTCTCTATTGGCAGGTGTGGCTTTTTTTTTTCTTTTTGTGAATGTTTTACTCCTATTCTATAATTTCTTTGTTTTAAAAAATTGCTAATCCAGAAGAGAGCCATCCCTTTCTTCCCATGTACACGTGATTTCTTCAGGAGCATTAAGGGGAGACCATGTCAAAGTTTTTGTTTGTTTGTGTTTGGTTGTTTTTTCTGTTGTTGTTGTTTGGGGTTTTTTTTTTGGTTGATCAAAGTCCAATGACTGACCAGTTCACTTATTGGTGTGTGTGGTATGTTTCAAAGAGTCCAGTAGATTTTTTGGGCATGGTATCCTTGTATGAAAAATCCTACTGATTTTTGTCAATGTTTCATTTAAATGGTGCATCCATAAATTCATTTCATAGGGTTTTTTCTCAGTGTCTTCCCCCTCCCCAGGTTTCTGCCTATTTCCTCAGGCAGTTTCCCCACATTCTTCTGGATCCCTTTAAAAGCTGATGTTATAGCTGCTAGTTTCTGTTCCTGTGGTACAAACACAACTTGTGATTGGTTATACCACATTGTAGAGATTTTCCTGCTTTGAAGGTTACTGTAATAAAATCTTATCTTTCATGTATCGGATCAGGCATGATTAAATATTTGATTATTTATGTTGGCCCATCTTACTCCTAGTTTAGTTTGTATGTGCTTTACAAGGGTATTGGATTAATATATAAATTTTGAATGCAATAATTAACTGATACATTTCAAATACAAAAATAGAGAAAAAATTCTAATTGCTCCATTTCACTGTAAAGACTGTAATTAAATGCTGTAGAAGGTATTTGTCATATGTATTAATTTTAGAATGAAATCTATAATACCTGTAATGTAATGGAAAACCCCTTTGTTTTTAAAGCATAAGGTGTATTGCTTTCAGTTAAAAAAAAAAGTACAATAAGTATAGAACTATTTGCCTTTTTCATAAAGATTATGAGGATTTTTTAAAATGGAATAGCCAATTACAGTGGTCTGACAGCTGTTGTAAAACTTTTTCTGTTTGCCTCATTGGGACAGTATTTTTCTGGTCAGATGTTGCCGGGAATCTTGGCATCCCATAGTTTTTCCATGGTTAGTGTTTGTTTTAAATTCTAGGTATTTTCCCCTTTTCTGCTTTAAAAAAAATCAAAACATATGCAAGTGCTAGGAGATGCTAGTTGAGAGTTGGATTTGTTGGTAAGAACATAAATTAGTCAAAGACGAGTGTAGACTTCTTTTTGTTAGGGTCATCTCATTAATAGCGATTTTGAAAACATAGTCTGAAAGATACTTCATAGCAAACACATTAAAGGCTATTAGAACAAGCCTGAGAAATGAAAAAATTAGTGGTGTTCTCCAAAGAAAAGTTATTTTGCATGCATTTATAATATTTGATGGATTTATTGGGTATGCTACACTGAAACTTTATTGCAATAATAATACTTGTCCCAAATGGCAAATGATATTCTCACTGCCAGTGTTGTTTTCTGTAGGCATGTAACTTTCACTACTGTGATGATTTTGCTAAAAATGCCTTGCAGTGTAAAAGAACATTTAAACATTTATACTTTTACACTTTTAATTAAACATTATTTAATTATTTATTAATTATTTAATTAAACATTAACATTTATATTTTTCTGCTTGTATAGGAAAGGCTGGTGAACTATTCTTATCTTACCATCACTGGAAGACACTTGACCCATCTTGACCTCCTTGTTTCGTATTAGTTTCTCCACCTTAGTCACACTACCAAAATGAAAGAAAAAAAAATAAGTAATTGTGTTAAGTCTGGGTATTTTTACAATTGATTCAACCTGATGTATTGCAAGGTTTGATTTTTGGCTTGGGGTTTTCTTTTTGGGATGGGGTAATCAATTTCACTCATCAAAATTGTAGAAGAACTTACTATAGAAAAAGAAGTCTGTAGTGTATTCCCACTTAGAATAAGGAACAAGTTAACCACTATTTTTCACAATTCTCTCTTGTCTTACAATTTCATATGCCTGTATTCAAAAACCTTTGCAAAAAAAAATTATCCCTAATTGTAACCTGTGCCCTATGACCAGGGTAACAAAGTGGCTTAGAGAGTAAGTCAAAACACTGGAGTGAAAACAGGCTTTTGGTTGTGATTTTACCTTACCTTTGCAGAAGGTTATACAATTATGTCTTCAAGTGTGGGAGAGTCCTGTGATAATTTCAACAGCAGAATGGAATATAATTTATGAAAAGGCCAATGAAGAAAAAGAACCTGTATTTTGGATATGTTGACTGTGGGAGAGAGAGGATTTTTCTTACCTGGAAGCATACCTTTAGTTACCACATTAGCAGAGTGTGAAACCTGGCTTACATCTACATAAAGTAAATCTGTTTCAGGAGCCTATGTGATTAAATGTTATAAAAAACCCCATAGCATTTCACAACTTCTGGAGTTTTAGGGTGTCAGGGATTCTTTTCCCCTCTTTTAACTGAAATCTGAGCTTGTTCATCTCTCAGTTTTTTCAAAGAGAAATTTTTTACGAGATTAGTAGCTGGTAGCAACCATCAGAGGTGTCTGACTGCATACTCTCTTCCTAGAGAGTTGAGTTCATCACAAGGCAAGGTGGAACAGTGTGTGCCCCCCTCCCCGTACTGCTAGTGGTGATTGCTTTGTTCACTTGGCACATGCAAGATAAAATGCCATCAGGATCTATCTATGCAAGACTTGCCATTTGGGGTCAAAGTGGATCTCCCCAACTAGTTTTATTTAATCTAGTCATCATTTAATGTTACAAGTGGGAAGACATCATTGTTCTTTCTTTTTCATATGGAACAACATTACAACATGGAAAAAAATATTTCTGTGTTCTTTCAAATCTGCTGCCATTTGAGATTTTTCTCAGCTGCTTACAAAGCTGCCAACAAAAGTACTACTTAACATGAATACATTAGAGAAAAGTAAACTGGCAGTTTCTATAAAATGCAGCAATTTGCATTCCCTTGTTCTCAGTTTCTGACAGCAATCTGTGTTACGTACTTAAGAGTTTCAATATTTTTTTCCCCCAAGAGATCTCATCTTGTATTTTCTGGCACTCCAGCAAGAAACTTGTCCATTAAGATAACTTTTTTATACTGATTTAACTTTCACTAACACAATTGCTCTTCTAATCAAACTCATAATTGTACTCTCTCATCTGTTTTTAAATTATTGCTTTTAATTCTTTAACTTGAGCAACTGAGCATTAAGTTAGTTCAGTCCAGTGTGTAACTTTCAACCACAGCAGTGCTGCAATATTTGCTTTCCTTTATGACATAATATCTTCTTTGGCTGCTTGACAATTTTCTTTCAGCTTACTTTCCTAACTTCAGTGCCTGTAATGTTTCTTTTTGGGTCATCATCAAGTTATTGAAAGAAAACAACACTGATCTTGTGTAAAGCTTGTACCTTGTGGCGATTTTGTAAATGAAAATCCTTAAGACAGCAATTAATGATATAAAATAAAGAAGTGGTGGTGTTTAGTGATTTAGATGTTTTGTTACTCTGAAGGTGCTGTGTCACTGAATGAACTAGTGTGAGAAATTTGAAAATACAGCCTCATGGTCTGAAAAAAAAGAAGTCTTATAGTTGTTCTCCAGCTAACTTCAGGCATAAGCTTTTGCAAAAACAAATTGTTCAGTGGGTAGACTGTGTGAAAGTGTTGTGGATTGTTTGCTTCCTCACTGTGCGGATTTGGCACTGACAGATTCAAAATGAAAGGGAACTTTGCCTTATTTATATTTAACTTGTGAAATGCCGTTGTATATGATACTGGATCTATCAGAAGTTCACTTGAGTTCTGAAAAGATGATCAGAGAAATGCATAGGTGAAAAAAATCTATTGACCTTTGTAACATACAAAGGCATACATAGAATGTATGGCTCCTTGAGCTGTGCTGCTGAGGCTGAAAGAATGTTCTGAGAATATTAAGTAAGCACTGCTTACTTTAGAATATTCTTATCTTGAGGTGGCCGCTGTTGTCAGTGGCAGAATACTGGACTAGATGATCATTTGGTCGAATTCATTTGATGTGAACCATTCTCACTTTCATGTTTTGGGCTGAGTTGTACAGCTTAATTTTATGCTGCTTGTTTTAGAGGCAGACTTGGGGAGGGAGGAGAAATGTAAGCATTTTTGTGAGATTGTAGAGTAAGTTGTGATTAAAAATCTTTGAAAAATTCAGTATCTTCTTCAGTACTAAAAAAAGTCCTTGTGGTTGTATGAAATAGTTTATCTTTGCTGAAAAGAAAAAGATCTGAGATTCATTCCTATATCTCTAGTGTAATAGGTGAGGAAAACAAACCCACTTGATTAAAAAAATTAAGTCAATAGAGGGGAATAAGTGGTTTTCAATTACTGCATTAAGAATATATCAGCATACAGTAAAATGCTTCAGTGTAAGATTTGTGCATATCTTTCTATTGCAGAAAGGTAAAATTGGACGTGCCGCACTCTGTCTGTCCCAACATGGTACATAAGTGTGTCAATACAGCAGTAAAGGCTTGTACTACATATAATTGTAAAATAATGCCAATAGGTAAATAGTAAAAGGATGTTTTGGGAGCAATTTCTAGATTTTGCTTTTTGTAAAATAAACACTACTTCAAAAAATGGTTTTAGGTTTTGGATGACAGTAAAAGTAGTACAGAATGCCAGAACACCGAAGCAACTGTACCAGATCAGAGCAGTAATCCACCTAGCACTATTTCTTTTCTTTGATGGTGATTAGAACCACATGCTCTAAAGGAAAATGCTTATAATGGGCAATTAAAGGATCTGCACATAGCAGGCTTTTTTCCTCTGCCCTCCCTCCCCCAGTTGCCATAAATTACTGGTTGGCCTTTACTCTGACATGCAAGTCTGACAAAACCTAGAAGGAAGAGGAAATGACCTAAGTGTGGTTTTAGCCAGTTTTTTTCATTACCTACATAAAAAGAAAAAAATCCCAAACCCTACTTTCCCTTGATAGACAAAACACCTTTTAGAACCTTTCTGAAACATTTGAAAATCTTAAAAATATTAAAAGATTGGAGCAAACATAACAAGCAATAAGAAAACTGAAAACTTTCTACAGCAAAGTAGAAGCTGACCTGCTGATGCTCCTGGTTACAAAAGCAGAAGTAGCATGTCTCTTTAAAAACAAGCAAACAAAGCAAGCACATAAAAAAGAAACAAAACCCAGCCAAACAAAAAAAATTTTTTTTCTCCTTGCAGGGAGTAATACTAACTTTAAGAACAAGCCTGCTGAAAGCTTATTTGAAACTTTACTATAAGTGGAGCATTTTTTCTGTTTTTGTATCTGTGCTGAGGACAAAGTTACTGAAAACAGTAACTAAACATGGAGACTCTGAACTGACTTGTTAAAGTTTACTTAAGTGCAGCTCTTGTCAAAGATTTGTGTTTGCAGGGAAGATCAGAATACTGTGGAGTTGGGTGGAAACACTAGGGTGGCCAGACACCTGTATGTTCCAATGTACTTACGTGTCCAGCCAAATATGTTGCAGGTACTATTTAATTTATAGAATAGTATTAACTAAAGCAATTACACAGAAGCAAGTCTCTTTCTGCTGAAAGAAGTTTTAGACTTCTTAAAAAAAGTGAAGATAATGTCTTTTATGAAAAAGTTCAGTAGAGTCAACAACAGTCTAGGATATGACTGTTTCCTTCAGTACATGTACCCAAACCTCAGAACCATGCAAGCACACGCAGTTTCTGTTCAAAGATTGTGGCTATCTGTAGACTTCACAACCTATTAGTCATTTTATGACCTTGGATAAATAAATTGTATAGAATCAGGAAGTGATAAGTATTAGGATTCCAAAAATATCTTGCTATTTTTCCTATACCATATATTTTCATGGAAAAGTTTAGTGGGTAGAGGAATATCATGACTCTAAATGCCTTAAGTATCATACTGAATGCTTTTCCAAGTGCTGTATTTTTTCTTAATTACAATAATCTACTCAAGTGGTGGTTGTTTTGGCCTGCAAGATTTCATAACAGAATGTTGTCTGTTACCTAAATAATGCTACCTCTACTTTGACAGAGTCATTCTTTGGTTGCCTTGCCTTTAGTCTCATACTGAATCCAACTTAACTACTTCATAACATACTGTTCTTCAAAATTTACCTTTTGTACACAGAGGGAAAAAATCCTAAAAAATAAATAAATAAAAACTCCAAGACTTTTAGGTTGTATACTGCTGTGTTTGTTTTTGTGTCATTAAATTACACGGGTTTAAAAAGTTAATTGATTGTAAGCTGTTACAAAAGACTGATTTAGAATTAAAAGCAATGAATACAGCATCAGTCTTGTTTGAAAGGCAGTGATGAAAAGAAATGGATATGTAATGTAACCTTTTTCACATTTTACAATAAATTGTCTTCTCATCTGGTTGTAGAATTTTGGTTTTGAATGAGGTGGTTTTTTACAGAGTTGATTTCTGAATCAAGTTGCTATGGTGTTGGTTTCATTGTTTAGTTAATTCCATGCTTGGTTGCTATGGAAATACTTATTTACAGAGCTGATGCCTAATGGTGTCAAACAGATGATGCTAGCAACTAGGAATCTTTTATATTTGATCAATGAAAGACTTGGCCAGAAGTAGAAACTCATTTTTGTACTCATTTTTGATCCTTTAAAATTTTGGAGCATGGAATGTGCATGGATGGTGTCAAATAGGACAAGTTTTCTTTTCTTAACAAGCATTAAAGCACATGCTGAATCTCTTGAATAGTATCATCATTGAAACAAAAACTTCCCGCTTACCAAGTTTAGGCAAGCAATCAGCAATATTACAAAGTGTAACCTTGTGTATGGCCTTAGTGTGCACACTTCAGTTTAGGGAATGGAGCATATGTATTCATACATTTCAGTTTTAAAATGGATTTTTAGATTTCTAAGCTCTGAAATGTGGGTTTTTTTCATAGCAGTGTATTTTAGAACTGTAGAAGTATGATTATTGTCCTTAGTATAACTTTGCACAAATAATTCTTGAGTAGCTAAGATTAATATGATTTTGTATTTTATAAGTTAAATTATTCTGAAAACATCATTACAGTTATCTAGCTAAATATAGTTTGAGGTGAGCATTAAGGTTTTTAAAAAACTTGTTCAAAATATTTGCAGCTTTAAAATGCGGTACTTTTATAGTAATTTTACAACTTGAGAAAAGTAAAACCCATAGGCTTTTATTGCACCTAAACCTTTAGAAGTTTAAAATACTCCTCAAACATGACTTTAGCCATGTGGAGCTGTGGCACTTACGCAAAGAAGATTCAAAAGAACTCCACCCTCCATGGCATGAACTTGCTTCTGAAAGACACACCTGTCAGAGGCCCTGAAACACTGGCTGTGCCGTGACAGGAGGGATAACTTATATATCAGAAGAAGATATATACAGAAGAATCTGTATATACAGAAGAATCATTAAAAACAAAACAAAACCTCCTGAAGATCTCTCAGGTTTCATTGACCGTCTTCTCCCATTTCTCATCCATTTTTAGTTTATTTGGACTATAAGCTTGTCAGAAGAGCAGTTTTTTCCTTTTTCTTTGTTAAAATTACTATTGCTTGTTCCTGTTGCTGTTTGAGCTAGAAGCTGTATTAGGGAAGGCCTTTATTACCATTACTTTGTGTTACTTTGTGTACTTTTTTTAGCAAATGTTGCTGACGTAACTAATAACTTGTACTTTGCAAAAGTGCCGTCCTTAAGTTTTGGTAGTTCTTGTGTTGGTATTCAATAATCGGGACCTTTGCTTCCCCCGCTCCACCCTCCAGTGAGTAGATGGGATACAAATACTGTCAGATAAGTTGATTGATTCTAAAATTCTTGTGTTCAAAGTGCATGGCAGTTCCTCTGGAGTATATGGAAATACTGTGTGGAGTTTTATTTCATAGGCTGAACAGGCTCAGTTATTATAGTTAACGATAATACAGTCCCTGACTGTTATAAAGAACGAGGCATGGTACTGTGTTACACGTGGGGCTTTGTTTTGTTTTTTATTGTCTTTCAAACCCCTAATCAGCTTGACAGGCAGTTCTGTAAGAGCAGCAAAGTGTGCTGGTTGCTCTTTGGGTGGACTGGGGGACTTGGGTTAGTCAGGCTGATACGAGAACTTCTATAAGCTGACCGGTAGTTTGGTGTCCACAGTTATGGGGGGGACACGACTATACATTTCTCACCTTTCAGGAGTCGGTCTGCAATATCAGAGCCCACTGCAGTTTTATTTTCAGAGGAGCTCCCAGATGTGTGATAGGTGTGATGTTGGCATCGACAGTGGATGCTCAAAAGCCAAAACATGTGAGTTGCTAAGCAGAGGTTTTGAGTTGTGGCTTGGAACCTTTATGACTAGAGTTCCCCTTAGATCAGGTGTTTCTTGTTGGAAGAGGTGAGGAAGAACGTTATGTGCAATGCATTACAAAATCTTAGTATTACAGAATACAGATCTTTCTGCAACAAGTCTTATGGTTGCAAAACCAAAAATTGCAGAGGCTCTGCCTACGACCTATTTTAAGGTCTGTTGGTCTGTTCACATTAAGTCAAAATAAACTGTGTCCTTTTTTACTCCTGTTGTAAGATGGATGCAACTCTGGGAACACTTTGTAACCGTTGTCGATGACCCACAGTAATTAATTAAAGCTTCGACTGCCAAACCCCCAACAGCAATAACGCCAGAAATACTGCTCTTTAGTACTCCGGCTCTAACTTGCAAGGCACGGCGCTGTGCTAATTAACCCCGGCCCGGCAGCTGGTGGGGGCTGAAGCGGTATGCCCTGGGGGCTGGGCTGCACCCCCGGCCCCGCGGGGCGCTTTGGGCGGGGGGGCGGCTTGGCTCGCGCGCGCCACCTGCCGGTGTGGCGTTAGCACCTGGGCACACACGGTACCCCCTGCACCCGCTGCCACGGACGGGTCGGGGTCCGGCTGCGGTGCGGATGGGCCCCCGCCGTGCTCACCGGGGGAAGCGCTCGCTGCAGCCAGCCGCCTCTTGTCCGCCGTGCTTAGCGCAAGCAATCGCTACCTCGCGCCCAGAACTTTCCATCAGCTCGTTTTAATTACCTCGCTGTGTGGCGCGTGGAATGAGCCCTCAACGTGTTACAGTTCATGCAGGCTGTGGTAGCCTGCTAGCTGTCTTAATGTACTACACCTGTCTTCTCTCAAGAGATACGACTTCTAATTAATGGTGGTGTATACTGTTGTGGTTTTTTTTTTTAAATAATCTGTTGGCAACATACAGGTAAATTTAACTTCTGTTTATTTCAAAACTGTTTTGTTTTCTTTGCTGTAAAATTGCTATCCCTGGAGAAGCTTACATCTTTTGGTTTAAATTACAACAAAAAATTTTCAGTCATGAATCAAAGCTGCAAATTTTTTTGTTTCACTAAAATTGTGTATAGAATGGTGCCCTGCCATTTAAAATATCAAACCATTATTTGCACTGTAAGCAATTTTTGCATAAGATGTGCACATCATTTTACCTTGTGTATCCTGGGTCAGTATGCGACAAGATACAGCAGTAACACTTTCTGTTGAATGTTTTCTGCCTCTGCAACCTTGACCCTGTTTCTTTGGTATAGCAGGGCTAAAGCCAAAAGGAAGTTTTGAACTTTTTTAGTCATGGAGCATGACCCCCTAAATCATAACAGTATAGCTTATGGGAGCATGTGTGTGTGTCCATACATGTACACAAAAGCCCCAAGGGCTTGAAAAATGAGTAAAGGAGTTTGCATCAGTAAAAGTAGTTGCAGTTAAAGGTTTGGTACAGAAATTTTCTGGAGTTAGCAAGAGTTAACAAAGTATTTTGTTAAGATCTCATTTAAGACAAATAAATAAAATCAAGTAACATAGCACATATTTAAAAGAAAAATAAAATATTAGAAAGGGAAACCTCTTTTGTGTCCCATAATAGAGGAGGCAAGATTGGAAGCAAGCTAATGCAACTCTGTGGACCATTAGTATCAGAGGTTGCTAATAAACCTAACAAAACTCATGTGGATGTGTGATCTTTGTTGCTGGTTGAGTCAAAAGACAATGAGGCAGATTAATGCAGTCTCTGTGACCAAGTTCAGGAGGACAGAACAAAAGCAAAAATTTTACCTTTGTTTCAGACAGTAAATAAATGTCAGTCTCGAAAGAGAAACTGGAGAATGAAGAAAAACAAAAAACCCACCAACCCCAAAACTGCCCAGATGAACAACTCATTCTAGTTTGCTATGGAAGAAAGACCCCTCCATCTTTATGATGATCATGCTAAAACCAAATACACCAGCAAAATGGGTATGCCCAGATAATGCTGGTCATCATCTTAATGCTTGTCACTGACAGGCTAACAGTCATCTCATAAGCTTATTATTCTTTTTTATTTTTTAATAAATGAGGAGATTGTAGCTAGATAAATCACTTTAAAAAACACCAAAATCCTCCACATCTTAAATTCTTAACTCTTGATTTAGGTCTGCTTGCTTTACACAGTATGAGTTTTGGAGACAGCATAACTTACTCCCAGTTTAAGTACATGCTTAACGGTAGATCATTTCATAGCAAGTGGATGTTGTAACTGTTACCATTAAACCATGTTTAAAGTTACCTCTGTGAACGTAACAGAAGAGAGAAAGAGCCTGTAAATGCTGACCTTGCCTCAATACTGCTAGCATGTTGGCCCATGTTTCTTTAACAACAGTTTCTGCACCTTCTGCTGGACAAGTGCCAGCGTGGAACATTGTTTTTTTTCCATGAAAGAGCTGTTAGTCTTAGAGGAGCAAAACCAAACAGGTCTCACCTATAAAAATAAGTGGGAAAACTTACAGGACTACAGAATATCAGCTACCGAGTGGGGTATTTGCTATTTCTTTGTGCTCTGTAGCTACAGAAAAGAGGAAGAATGTGTTACCTTTATCTTTGTTTAATTTGTGGGTGCATGTTGTGCAAATGAATTAATTTATCAGAGAATAATTAGAACCTGTCAAGAAGTCACAAAGACTGAACACTTTTGAAGCAAAACAGACACATGAATTTCATTTCTTGTATGTTGTTTCTATTTATTGTCAGTATAGAAGAAACATTAAGTGAGTGCTGTTGACGTACTTGAAGCTGATAGTATCTTCAGATTGTGTTGCTGACGTTCTTTGGTTTGGTGGGTTTTGTGAAGTTATTCAGAACATGTAGATTTGTAACCGTGTTCAAGTAAAACCTAACAAAACCTCCTGCAAGAAAATGCTTTTAAAATTACCAGGTTTTAACCTGATATAACAGGGAACTTTTTGCCTTTTTAAAAAATAAATGATGTTGTTGTAGTGCTTTCTGCTCTGTGTTTATGAAATTGCCACTGTTCGAATGATCCTGGAAAGAAAAAAACCAATGAAATATATTGGAGGTTTTAGGATGGATTTGCTTTTATAAGTTGAGGTGAATAGAAGCAGGAAAACACTGTCACCACTTAATTTAGTGTGTATGTTAAATGATTTATAAACAATCCAGAAATATTGAAACAAGGCCATATAATTATTCTGTCATCAAGGTATCTCCATTGCATGCAATTTCTTTAAACTCTTTAGGACTTTTACTGGGGTAGCATTAACTGAGAAAATGGCCTAAGTTACATATAAAAACATGAAGAGAGAAGCATTTTATATTATATCACATAATCAAGATTTATTCCATTGTTGGTTTTCAACATTAGCATACCACCTATTACACCTTTTTTTCCCCCTTTTTTTTTTTTTTTTTTTTTCTTTACAGATGATACTTTGGGATTGGGATTTGAAGCAATGGTACAAACCCTATTACCAGGTCAGTGTATTAAGAATCTAATTATTCTTTTGTGAAATGTGGTTGAATACAGAGTTCACTGTACACTGTCAGATTTCAATTTTTTCATTGATAATTTAAGTAAGTTGTTCTAGTACATTCTAGTTCTGTGTAGCAGAGCCTTGATGTTTAGCAGTTCTGATCAAGATGACAGGGATCTACTTTCTGTGGTGTATATGAGAACAGTCTCAAACCTCACTAAGATGGAAGTAGTTGTTTTGAAATATCCATTAGCATGAGGTCAGGGAGCAATTCCCCAGTCACCAAACTCAGGTCTGCCAGGTTCTCACCTTTTTTCTTGATTGCTTGTTTCTCCCCCTCTCGCATCAGTGGTGGCATCTAGTTTGCTATTGCTGTTCCTGTTCAGAGATTTATGCCAAGTAAAAACTAAACAATTTTTTGGCAGAATTGTTAGTATTTTTTTTTTCAGTAGAATCAGGATTGATAAAAGTAATGAGGCTGTGGAAATTGCAGCTCTGTAAGGGGCATATAACAGTTTGGCCACCAAAATTTCTGTTGGTATCATTGGAAGAGATAGAATATTAAGTTTAATTCTAAGACAAAATAACGAAAAACTGAGATAAAAAACGGCACCAGATTTTTATTTTAAATAGAGAAAAATAAACTGAAAGCTAATGTTGAATTCTGAAATATTTTTTGTGTGTGAAAAAAACCTGCAAGAATTGGTGTCTGAATATGTCTATGTGTATTTTTTCTTTAAAAGAAAAATAAATTGCATTGATTTCTTTCATTTATTTTGTAAATTTTCAATGGATAAGATGGTTATTTAAAACTTAGAATATTGTGAAATGTTTTGACATTTGCAACATTTTCATCTATTGTAGAATGCTGGCAGTGGAAATGGAATTGATCTTTCAGTACTAAATGAGGCTCGGAGCATGCTGACAGACCTCCTGACCGACCTGTCCCTTCCACCACAAGTGATTTCTTCCCTTCGAAGCATTCATAGCTTGATTGGTGCTTTCTCAGGCACGTGCAGGCCAAAGGCTAGTCCATTCACACCATTTCCTGGTTTCTTGCCCTGCCCTGAAATAGAGGATCCTGCTGAAAAAGGAGATCGGAAACTACTCAAGGTCAAATGACTTGAATTTTCATTCATGTGTGTGTTGCAATTTTTAAAAAAATTATCAAGGGAAATTTATCTGGAAAGAATGCTCCTGTATGGATAGTAGCTTCTTTACTTAAGTACCTGTGAACTATGTTTAAGGTCAAAAGAGAGCAGCTGTGAAAACACATTGAAATGTAGACAGCTACCAAAATGCAAATTCATGTGGTTGATGGGTAAAAGCACAGTTCTGGACTTTGAACACATGATTCCTCAAAATAAACACAAGATTAAAAAACCTAAAAGCAAATACAAAACAAAGATTTTTATGTTCTCATGATATGGCACAAACAGGGCTGTTCTTGATTTTCCCACATTTTTGATCTAGCAATTAATATCAGTGTGGCTTTTTCATTGACATTTTTTTCTAAAGAAATTGACTCTTGTGAACATCAAACTAGCCATCAGATGCAAGCAAATCAGCTATATAAAAGAAAAAATATCTCTTCTTTCTGTGCAGCACATCACATTATGGAACCAGTGTGTAAATATACCATTACTTCTCCATTATCTAGGGTAAATAAGTAAAGCAAGGATGTAGTTACTGTGTGGTGTGTTAAGGAATGTGGAGGAAAATCATCAAATACAGAAACTCAGATGCAGTGCAACAGAGCTAATACTTCTAGGGTTGCCCTGTACTGAGAGCTTGAGGCTTTTTTTTGCGGAGGCTGGTCTGGGACATTCCTGCCCTATGCTTCCTTCCATTTCCAGGCAGTGGGCAGCTTGGCCCAAACTGATCAGCTTGTTGGCTTGCTGTTTTGAAGCCAGATCAACTACTTCAAGCCAGATTCAGCCTGTGAAATGTCTGTTGGGAACCATTGTCAAGAGAAATACTTTGGAGGAAAAGCTCAGTGTTCACAGATTACTCTGTGGAAGATCCTGCAGGATCATTGTGGTATGAAATTCCTTGGAATATCACACGGATATCTGCATAAATCAGTTGAGTAGGGATCATAATCATTCCACATGTTTTCATTTGTGGACTGCTAATGATTGGTATACTGATGTGAAAAAAAATAATTTATGTTAATGTGAAGATTTAACACAATCTTAAAAATTTCTATACAGCTAGTCAGAAATGAAAAATATTTGTTGCTGGAGACTGGTTATAAAGATTATGTGAGATTGAAAGATGTTTTTTAACAGCTATTCTCTTTTCCTCCTTACTAAAATTAGGTAGCTGTTCCTTTAAGCTTCAGGGGTTTTTCTGTATATTAATTTACCTTGTGGATAAAATAGTGCTTGTCACTGTAAGTCAATGAATGTTTGATTTCAGTATATGTTTAGGGGTAAGTCAAAAGATTTATGCCTATGTATGTTACTGTAAAAAAGAAAAAGATTTTCTTTCAAAAACCAGGTAAGTCAGCACAAACTCCAGATTATGATGCACCAAAGAAAATTATAAGAAAGTATGTCTTCAAAATGGGACCTTTCAGACTATATTAAAAGGTTCCTATTCTCTCTTTCCATAACTTGGAATGTAAAAGGTCTCCTCTATATTTCAGATTAATTGTTTCATTGCTGAGGATTATGTACGTACCTATTTCTCTTCCCTGTCTGGCTTCTGAAGTGCATTTGGTGACAATTTTTTCTCACTTCTGATGGGGAACTGCCTGTTCTTTTCAGTAGGAAAAAAAAATAAATGAAAAGACAGAAACAGAAATGGGGCTTCAGACCTTGGTGATAGCAATAACTGGTTATCCAATACCAACTCTTCATTCTGAGTTTCTTGATAGTCAACAGCTTGGAAAGCGTAAACTGCCCAGTTGGTGCTATTCACTGCTCAGTCTCTTTAAATTCCTAAAAAAGAAAAAGGAAATCTTAGTTAGACAAAAAACTTCTCAGGGCTGCTCTGCAATAAAAGGACTTCCCACTTTCATTGTGACAGAACTGTCCCCAGATTTCCTAGTGTATGGCAGTAGACTGTCTGCCAGACTGATGGATTTCTAGTACTGTCAACAGTCATGATTTCACACTTTTCAGTCAAGTTTTCACACTTCGGGCAAGTAAAAGTTGTCTAGGCAAGTACTTGAGTATCCACATCCCTTGTGTCCTGGCATTGTTCTTGCTGGTAACTGAAAGTCTTTTCATAATAACTTTGATTTCTGCTACAGTCTAAATTTTTTTTCCAGAGCAACTTTTCCCCTTTATATAGTGATTGTCAGTGACTTTGCTAGCGTAGAATGATCTGGAGTTCCTTAGTCCTTCACTATCCATGTGTTGTTTATTCTCTGCTTCTTTATCTAGTAGGGGAAAGTTCTGGAGATTTGTCATATCCCCAGTGTTCCCATTCTTAGAGAAGCCAGGAAGAAGAAAAAGTTTGTGCAGGTGCTGGTGCCTTCTTTCTGTATTATGCTAAAGTGCACACTTGTTTCGGGGAG
Organism: Falco cherrug; assembly: GCF_023634085.1. Classification (NCBI taxonomy): domain Eukaryota; kingdom Metazoa; phylum Chordata; class Aves; order Falconiformes; family Falconidae; genus Falco; species Falco cherrug. Next base: position 31,103,093 of record NC_073706.1, read on the forward strand.
TGGACCTTTCTCCACTGGTGTTGGGGATTTTCAGTGGTGCTCCCTGTGTTGTAGAAAGCACACAGGTGAGATTGATGTGGTCCATTGGCGAAGAAGTCCATTCTAGCCTGAGAGAACTGGACTACCACTGTATGATAGCACACAGAATATGCTCCTCCAGTTTCCTTTCTGGTAGGACTGGATCAAGGACTGCTGCATGTTTCTGTGGGCAATATGGTGGTCTTATTCTGCCTGTCCAGCTCCACCTTTCTAGCTGTGACTACAGCTTTGCAGCAAAGGAAATAGAGTCAGGGTACATACCATATCAAGGACTCAAAACAGTCTGATTTTTCAGGGTAAGAGGCTGTACTCTTTGATGTTACCACTCCTTTCTTTTTTTTTTTTTAACATACGGAACAGCTGTGTGAGTTACGTATGACCTTTGACCACCTGATGAAGCTTAGAATTGTAAAGTCATTATTTCTGCTGAACTTTTGTGGTGGTGATGTCCAGGGGTCAGCTATCGTCACATAACCCTGCATACCTTACTCAATACTGCAAATATTGCTTTGGATTTTTTGTTTTAAACACTTTTTCCTGGTATCCTTTTTACTTTGTAAGGTTTGATTACATGCATCTATATTATGCAGAAGACTCTTTCCCCCCCACCCCCCCACCCTCCACTGAATGGCCAAATCTACGGATGAGTTAACAAGTGGATTGTAGACTGAATGCAGTCGGAGAGAGTTTTGCTGGTTTGGGTTGGGGTTTTTTTTTAATTGGTTTAAAATACAGTGTATAGCTTATCGGTGCAATGGATGCAGATATGCCAGAGATGGCTTTGCAGTTTCAGTTCAGTGATCTTTCTATTAATTAGGTTCTACTAGTTGCTATCTAAACATGGCTATACTTTTCTGGGGTTATTTCGGTAAGGCAGAGCTAATAAGCCCCAAGTTATTGCCATACAGGACTGTTTGGGTGCTGCTGCCCTGCTTTGCACAGGGCTTTATGTTCAAGTACAATGGTGATTCCCAGTGTTTGGGCTGTGGGTGTACCTAAACCAACACAGCTTCCAGGTGGGGAGGGTGAAGTGACTGGGAAGCTTCCCAGGTGCTGTGGGCCTGGTATGGAAGGAGAGAGGGAGTCTTGATGGACCAGAACTGACCCTATGCATTGTGCATCACCCTTTCCACAGGTTCCACAGTTCTACACCATCAATATTTAGCATCTCAGTTACTAAAAACTCAGGCTGTCCTGGGAACTGCACAGCTGACTGTGTAGTTATATGATTGGGGTGTGTAGAAAAAGAATCTATAATCCTACAGCAACTCAATAGTGCTATAAGGTCTCAGTTTTTAAAAGCTCTGAAGAATAATTGTTGGATCACATGGATTTCAAGTAACTACATATTTTAATGTGAGGAAAGGAAAAAAAGATATGAACAATAATTATTCCCAGTAAGCAAATTAACTCAATTGCATCTTTTTTGTTTTCTTAAGAAATAAGAATGGGTGTGAGATACCATACTTAATGTTTTGCTATAAAAAATTAACAATAAATAGTCTTCACAAACTATAAGTAAAATTTTAATGTCTGCTTTTAATTATATAGATTTTAACCATGGTTCAATTACTCAACAGGGATTAAATAGCAGGAATAGCCTGCCGACGCCACAGCTGAGACGAACTCCAGGAGCTTCTGGCATTCCACCTTTAGAATCAACATCTCCTAGGTGGGAACGGAGTAACAGCAAGAGATCTCATCAGGAGTATAACACATCAAGGTAAGCACTTAACCACATTTTAAGGGCAATAATAAATGTAGCCTTTCTAAAATGTGCATGTCTGTAATGTTGAAACTTGGCAGTGGAAGAATTTAATGTAAAATCTTGTGAATTGAGTCTCCAAATTCTGCCAGCATAAACTGGAAAATGTTTCAAGTTAATTATATACTATACTTTGTAACTCTGATCTCAGGCAGAAATCAGGTCATTGTGAGGTTGAATGGCATGCTCTGTCATAAGTAGGCCTGCATATCAGTTTTAGTAGGAAATGAGAAAAAAAGTCCAACATACAGGATTGCGAAACAAAGTAGTTTAACCTCTAAACCTTTACTGACTTCCTTCTTTTCCTTTTTACTTAAAATATGTATCACTTTCCAACTGCTGCATCCACCCAAATTTGTTTTCTAATTAAAAAGATCGTATAGCTTTCTTGCATTAGGTAGCCCCTGTTGTGTGTATTGCAGTATTTATTATTCCTATGGTCATCGAGCAAGCAGTAAGGTAGACTAAGAAAGAAATCTCTTCTCGTTAGTCAATATGGTGCCAATAAAGCTTTTATTTCTGGAATTAATGTTACAGTTTTAATTAGGATTAAAGTAAATATACATTTTTTTTCTTTTTTGTTTAATGTTGAGTGAAACTTCACACATATAGTTTTATTTAAATGTGTAAATGTATATGGCTTTGCTCGATACTTTGTAAGTAAAGTACAACAGATGTTTGAAATTGTGTTGTAGCTAAAGTCTGTGAAAATGTGTGTGGGTTTGCTTTTTTTTGCCTTCTGGTTTTTTTTTGTACTTGGTATCTCTTAAGACTAATGGTTTTACATAGGTCATACGGAAAATATAATAGACGCATTTTTAAAAAAGCAGATATGAGTTATGCTGATAACTGATAGTTACTAGTAGTGGATGAAAGTTTATATATACATGTCCAAGAATTTATTTATCAATATTATATTTAATTTTAAAGTAAACCATTTAATAATTTGGCCCTTGTCAGTGGCTTCTTCCCCTTGAATAAAATAGGCTCTTCATGTTTTTACATATTAAAACTTAATTGTGGTTTGTGTATAAAATGTAATTGAAGATGCTGGTAGTAGCAGTAGTAGTAGTTTAAAGATTGTATTTTCATGCTGATTTGTTTATCAGTGTTGGAAAGAATCTCCCCAGTTATATCGACGAGAAATAACCAGAGACCAGAGAAATTGCATTAAACTTAGAAACCATGGGACTTCAGTTTGAGGCTCAGCTCTTCTGGTGCGGACGTGGTGTATGTTTACAGAGGGTTTCCTTACAGCTCTTACTCGCCAAAGAAACCTACTCAAACTCACCCGATTAAAAGCAGCAGTACGGAAAACACCCTCGCACATACTTTATCATTTTAAATTATCTCTTCACCCTGATGACTAGCACCTCTAGTTAGTCATGTTCCCCTGCCCTGCTCCTGTCCACCCCCATGCAGCCCTAGGAGATGTGTTCACTTTTTCGTGGTTTGTGCCCTGCCCTTCAGAGTTCTTGCCTATTCTTACACTGTACCTGTCTCCTTGCATCTTCCAGTGATGGTTCTTAGCAAGTTCCCTTTAACTTCTGACACGTAATCATCTCAAAATCACCCATGGGTGCTTACTTTACTGATAAGGTTAGATAAAGTAGCTGAACTGGCACAGGTGTTCCTGCTGCCAAAAGAGGCAGTCCTGTATTCCTAGAGCACTTTGTGCTGTTGGCTCTGGCTCTTGAGTCAGCCCCTTAAAATGTCAGAAAAATAACAGCAATAAAAAGACATTTTTTCCTGCCCTGGGGAGCTGATTCAGCCTAATGAAAGACCCAATGAATGTTAGAAGAGAATGAAGGAGGAGCAGGCTAACAGCAAAAAAGGGAGGGTGGAACAGTAAACTGTTCACTGGGAGTAAAGCTTATCAAAACCCAAAATATTTCTTTGCACACAGTGACTGCTTTCTCAACTCAGCTGGAATTCAGTTGAAAGATATCACATAGTGGTACAATAAATTAATATTACTAGAAAATTTGATTTAATGTTTCAAATTTTTTTCTATCCATCCAGTGGCCAAAAGCAACTTGAGTCAGCTGCTGTTTCATTTGCATGCAGATTCTTGATTTGGTTTGTCATTCAAACACTAGTTCAAGACAAACCGACCATGCTTAATATATAGTCTTCCTGTATTAAATACTGTTGCAGCATTTTTGTGTGCTTTAAAAGAATACATGTAAGCTGTGGTAGCTAAACAGTGTAGAAATAGTGAAAAGTTCAATCTGTCCTGGTTCTTTTTAAAGTTGTCTAACATGTCAGTTCGGAAGAACAAATATGTGTTTATTCTTTAATTTTTTATATTTATATATTTAAACAAATTATGAGAGATCAAGTATTATTTCTGTATTTGACTTGTTTGAAATCAGCTTAAACAAGCTTAGATCTGTTGGGATAAATACGTTTTTCCCACATTGAAATGAAATAATTAGTTTACATGAACTATTTTCACTTTAAAGTACGTCTATACAGCTATTTTTAATTGCATATCGCATTTTTGTACGAAAGGAAATAGGTAATTGGAATTCTTGGAGTGCAATTTCGTGCATAGAACAGCAGATGGCGGAATTGAATTGACTCTAACAAGTCAGCTACTGAAGTACAGTATGACTTTATGTCAAAAAGTGTGACTTCATGTCAAAGCTTCGTTTTGGGATGATAAATAGAATAATTAATTAACTATGAAAAACTGATTTGAGAAACAATCCATGGCTGTGTAAGGTCGTCATGGTATTTCCAAAGTAACCAGTCTTTTAAATGTTCTCAGATCTGTTAGAAAAGAGCTTGCTTTGTTAAAATGTTCAAGAAAAGTAAATACCATGTTAGAAAATAAAACCTATGGGATGTAGTCTGAATATGCTTATTGTGTCATTTTAGAACTGCATAAATTTTTCTGTTGCTTTCACCCACTATCTATCATTTTTTATTCCATATAATTGACATATATTGTCTAGCTGATCTTGAATTCAACTTCTTTATAGTACTCTCTTTTTTTTGAATGGTGGTGGACCTGTAACAGCAGTCTGGCTATTTTGTAAGCATTTTATCTAATAAAAATGGAAGACAAGGTAGGAAATAAAAAAAATAAATCTGTTTTATTTTCAGCCAAGGATCTCATCCAAATGCGTCTTTTGGTGCAAACTTGATGACAATACCAAAACAAAGATCATCTTCTATGACATTGACTCATCATATAGGTTCCAGACGAGCAGGTAAGATGATGCAATTTTTATAGCTTAGTGGCAGGATGTCGAGGTACTAGTTAGTACATCATGTATTATAATTGGGTTTTTTTTCATGCAAATGTAGTACTAAAATAATATCAGCACGTTGCATATATTTAAAAAAACATTTTATTTTTAATCTGCTTCTAAGAATACTCAGAGTTACAGTTAATATCGTTTGTACAAATCTCAGCTATTCACCTAATGCTATGTAGCTGCAAAATGATACCATGTTCGCTATCGTTAATACCTGTTGAAAATTGCAATGTTCATATACATGAATAAGGGACATTTTTTTAGTAATTATACTTTTGTAATAGAACAGTGTCATTTAGAAACTCCTAAATACCTGATGGCCATCTGAAATTAATATTTAAATAAATCTTGGAAGGAATTGGAGCAGATTTTACTCTAACACTGCCAGTGTAATAAGCTAGTAGATACTGTAACAGCAGTGCTGAAATAAAGTGTGTATTGGTATTTCGGAGGTTATAACTGGTCTGGTTGCCCATATTAAGTGAAAACTGAAAAACTACTTCTTTTGACGTTTCTGCCTATCCATTTTAGCACGATTTAAGAATAACAACCTAATACCTTTGTTTTATAAAAGTTTAAATATGCAGGTTGTATTAAATCTGTAAATCTGGAGTAGATCTAGGTACTCTATGTGTGTTTAACAGTGTGAACTATACACCATGTTTTGGAAACTTGCACGTGCTTTACAATTTATAAAGGTTCTTGTCATTAAATTTCAGTCTTTCTAAGCAGTAATGTTTTTATTGTAATCTGAACCCCATGTAATGTTTCTTTTGCAAGGTGCTTCTCCTGGCCTGAGTCCTGTGGGTTCACCTAGTCATGGATCTGTCTCCAGTGGGGCTTTCAGCAGCTGGTCACCTGTAGAATTTCCTGATACTGCTGATTTTCTTACAAAGCCAAGCATTAATATACATAAGCCTCCAGGATACACACATAGTTCTCCAGATTTTCAGCAGCAAGTTAAAACACCTGTAGTTTATACATGTAGCAGGTACTGTAGATTCTGTTACATTTTTATTAACTTCATATGCATTGAAAAAAATACAATTAAAATGAAAAAATATAACAAGACTTACACATCTACTGGTATTGAATAAAATGCATATGATCTCATAATAATTTGTAACTATATTATCCAGGGGAGACTAAGGAATGCTGTATGTATGCCATTGATTTGAAATGGCTCATCCTTGAAAGCAGCAGTTGTAGAGTAACAATATTTTACATATTTTTAGAAAAGGAGTACTTCCTACTTGGGAATTGATTTCTGTATTTCAGAATACTTTCTAAATAATTAGCTCTGCTTTACTGGTTTGTTGAGGTGAGTCCAGGGGAAGTGATGGTTGATTATTTTGTAAGTACAGACTACTAAACCTGTGCGTGCCAAATTTATGAGAAAATACTAAGGTCACTTAGTAAAGGAACCTTTGAAAGCATGCCTTTTTAAGAAAATTAATTTGCAGATATTTTCAGTACAACATAGCAGTAGCAAAAGAAGAAAATTACTGAATGTTGTAAATATTTTTCATGTATTCTGTAAGCTGTGGACGTCAGATACTCAAGCCTGTTTCAACACCAGAACCAGAATTTGCAGAATATAAAGACAGAAAATCAGGTGGGATTTCAAAATAGACAAATATTCAGTATCAGCTTGCTTTTTTTTAAAGCCAATTAAATTATAATTTTAATATTTCTGCATAAGATTTTTCCTATACTCTAAGTAACTCATATGCATATATTTTATTTTAGTTTGTGACTTAGGATAATCAAGACAATTTAAAATATTGCCTGCTTCAGAATAAGGATCTTATAATAGGCTCCCACTCATACCTTTATAGTTCTGTACTCCATATATCAAACAAGTTCTCTGCCATCTCGGCTAAACTAATCACTGAACCAATTTTTGCAAGTAAGAAGTTATGCTTCTAGCTTTTCTCAATCTTTAAATAGATTTTTGTCTAATAAATTTTGTCCTTTACAACTTTTTTGTGATTAAATTCTTAAATAAAAATGGTTTAGAAACAAGCTATTACTTGTATTCTTGTGAAGAATTTGTATTATCAGTTCAAGAACTATTAGGCAGTAGTATTTTACAAATAAATTATTGATATAACATTTATGTATATATTTTCTTTAAGGTGAAATTGGAAGTGCTAGTGTTTCAAAAGAATCTCTCCACCATACAGAGAAGAATAAAGATGAAAGGAAGGAAATGACCGATCAAACACAAAATAATCTGCTTGTAAGCGTGAAATTGAAAAAATAATTGCAATAACTTTTATCAATAGAGTATTTATTTTTAATTTCTAACGTTCTGTAAAGAGCTCTTTGCATTGCTAAAAATTGTAATTTCTGAAAGGAAATGATGCACCACTGGAATTAAGATTTTCATTTAACAATTGTGTATTTCCAGCTTGCATAAATTTCATTAGCAAATGACAAGAAAGATGGTGATTGTATTAGCTTTTTGTTGATCAAAATTAATTTTTATAGATTTAATGTTGATAGTATGCTCAAACGCTGATTGACTAGTATTTTTTTCCTGAAAATTTTTGAAAGACGTGGCAGTTTCATTTGTAAGTCTCACTGAGTGTTCATACAGTGCAGTAATATTGGCAGTGCAGGGACACAAGTGGTTTAAGCTTTACTAACATTCTGGGTTTATATATCAATTTTTTTAAAGCTTGTTCAATTAATGAACTGTTAAAGCTCAGTAAATGTTTTGTTAGCCTGTGCGTATTTTTGTTTTGCTTTATCAACTCCTCTTGTTTTAAAAGAAATAAGAATGAAAATTTAGCACTGTCTCAGAAAGCCCTGGAATCTGCTGCCCCAAAAAATGAAAAGTCAAGCCCTTAACTGTGATATTTGTACTATTGATTCATGATTTTATCATAGCCATAGTCACAGCAGCATTCAATAAGTTCAATAATGATTAATTGTTTTCATGGCTTTTTATGCCAATGCAACTAACAAATTAGTTTTCATTGGTTTAGAGATGATAAAGTATCTTACTCTCATACAGATGGAGCAGGCTCCTACATTAGCAACAATGTTATTAGACCATGATTCACTAATGGAGAAGATGAAAAATTGGAATTTCCAAATTTTTGACCTTGTACAAGAAATGGGAGACCACTCTGGAAGGATTCTTAGCCAGGTTTGTTGTCTTATATTATTATATGAGGGAGGGTGTGTAAAGCTGTCGTGCTTATGTTTTATTTAAACGATGAATAAGTTTTGCAGTCAACTTACATGCGAATGCTAACTCAAAAAGTAGAAATATAATTTCTCATGTACTCCATCTCTATGTAAACCATAACAAGTGACTTATCTATAGTCCACTTGCTCCAAATTTTCTGAATTTTATTCTCAATGTAAAAATAGGTTGGATTCACACCTACTAGGTTTTGCAGTAATATGCCATTTCCTATGAAAAATTGTCTCCTGCTTTCAGAATTACTACCTTGTTTGTCAACCTTTCTTTTTTCTTTATTTCAGTAAAATATTTCTGCCAGCGCTACACCGGTGGGGGAAGAGAAGTGATCTTTTAGGCAGTCTTTTGATCCTACAAACAAAGGGATTTTTTTTCCCATGCTGCTTTCTGCATGTAGTACTCCTTTTATCTGTTTCTGACTTGTTACTAAGCTCTTTCATGCAGTTTCATGTTATGCTGAAGCCAATCTACTGGCAGGTGCAGAAGTGTGATCCTGTTTGCTCTTCCCCAGCCTCTCCCATTCATCAATGTCATCTGGAAACTTCTGTCTCTTTCTTTATAGTGGATTTAGCAATCATGGAGCCATAGTATGAGCTGGATTTGCTGGATCCTGATCACAAAATGTTTTTATTGCCAGTATCTTAGTTTCCTACCGTGGAGTAGAATGCATGTTACTCTTGCTCAATGGTAATGTTAGGAACCATCAGCTGAAGGGAAGGAAACAGGTTAGAAGCACTTGGGTGCAGCTGGAACCATAAGCCTGCACCTATACTGGAGACAGGAAAAAACCAATGGGGATTATTTAATTTTTGTCATTAGACACTGTCTTTTCTTTCACAGTATGCAATATTCTGGGTATTCTTCTAAGTCTTCAATTAGTCTTGTTTGATCAAATATTTTCAGGTCTTTTGTCACCTCGGTTAGTGACAACAGTTAATGTACAGATTAGAATACCACAATCTATTTTGAGTGGTATTTTTACTGTAGTATACTAGTACTTTGATCTTCATTAACTTGCATTTCATTTTGTGCAATCTAGGGGATAGTTCAAACCTTGAAGTATCTAAGCGTGCAGGTTTCTACTTTACTAGATTTTCGGTATCAGTTCTTACTGATATTGTATGTATGGGTACTACTTGTCCTTCTCCTCCTCCCACACCAGTCCTTTTGTCTGCTGTGCTGTAAGCATCTGATAGCTATCTTACTTAAAAGCCAATTAAAAATTGTATTTTGCCATCATCAGTTGTAAGGTTCTCAGATTGGGTATGTGTAAGGAGAATGGTTGGGGCAGGTGGAAGGAGGAATGTCCCCTCATTTTGTTCTCAGGTTCCTTTGAGCATCTCCCACACTTCAGAATGTATTCTTTCCCTCTAGTGTCTGGGAAAGAAGTGACAAAAATGATTAGCCGTGACTTATTTTGAAAAGCTTTCTTAATATTTGCAGTCTCGGGTGGGGATTAGGTCTTTGGAGTCGCTAAGTTCTACTTGTAAACCATAACATATTGCACAGTATATACATGTGGGGGGTGTTGTGAGTACACTTTAAAAACACTTTCATTTACCAGCTAGCTTTGTTAAAAATATGCTGCATAAGTGATAATGTATAAAAGAAATAGGATTTCTGTGCCAACGTCTCAAAAATAAATACCATGTTGTTTGTTTTTTTTTAATATTAATGGTTCTGCTAGTATTGATAAGAAATTTCAATTTTTGAATAATAAATAAGAATATAGATTTCTTCTTTTTAGGTGACTAATGGAATAAAACATGAGTTTTTAACATTATGAAAAATTTTAGGAATATTATACAAAAAATGAATTGTGTATAGAATTTTTCAGTAAAGAAATAAAAGCTTTTATTATTATATCTTTGAAAGGATGATAATCCATATTTTATGCAAAAAAAAAATTAAACATATCTCTATGACAATAGCTTTCAGGTAATCTTTAAAGGATTTTCAGTAATTTCCATCTGTATCAGAAAGCAAAATTTTAAAAACAGGAATATTTTTGAAGTTGAAAAAGCAGAGTATGCCAAGATATATTTCTTAGAATAATATTCACTTTAATATGTATTTAGGTAACTTATACCTTGTTTCAAGACACTGGTTTGTTTGAAATTTTCAAAATCCCAACTCAAGAATTCATGAATTACTTCTGTGCACTAGAAAATGGCTACCGAGATATTCCCTGTAAGTACTACCCAATTATGTATGTTTTATGTTAGTGTGTCTCCTTTAGTGTGTGCGTTAGTTTACTGTTTAATACAGAGGTAGACAATGTCTAAACCTAGTATATTCTTAATACATTTTTCAGAATTCAGAACTGATTTAGTGAATTACAGCAAAAAATTGGTGGATACCAAAAATGAATTGTTTATATGTAGGTTGAATATAATCTTTAAGAATTTGAATGGGTAGTTGAATCAAACATACTGAAGTCAATAGGAGAATATTTATTGGTATAATGGAAACCTGATTTCTGCCCATTATAGAGTAATAAGAAAATACAGGATTTTGACAGTAATTATTTATCTTGCTGTTTTGGGCAGCCAGATCTATTGGAAAACAAAACCAAATCCAGCCCCCCACTCCACCCCGCCATGCCACAGATGTTTGCACCAAGCCAGGTCCTTCTCAGGTATCATATCGGAAGCAATGCTAGTGGCTCACCATCACTGATTTAAAAGGCTGCTTAATCCCTTCCTGACTCTCAGGAAGGATGAAGTGTGCTTAGAGGATGTTTAATGTTTATTTAACTTGTTTCTTAAAAACGTTTGGTGGTATAGCCTCTACTATCTAAATAAATTGATTTTTTCTTTATATTTAACAAAAATCTTCCTTATAATAAATTTATTGCATTAAATTTCTTTTTTTCTTGTTGATTTTGAGTATATTTCAGATATTTTTTATTATATTTGATAATTTTCAGATCACAATCGTATACATGCCACAGATGTTCTTCATGCCGTATGGTATCTGACAACACGGCCCATTCCTGGATTTCAGCAAAGTCATAATGAGCATGTAATGGAAAGTGATATGGGTATGTATTCACATAAGTTATTTTTTTTTTCTTTTGCTGTAAGAATATTTTAATGAAACTACAGTAAGTAAAACAAATTACTCTGGAAGAAAATATCTAATTCTTATCACTTCTAAAAAAAATTATTTTAATGTAAGGCAATAGAATGATCAGTGTTAGTATACAACATTCAGATTTTTAGAAAAATTAGATGAGTAATGGTTAGTTTGTTAGGCAAGAATACAGCCTAATATATTTTAATATTATAAAATTATAAATTTTAATGTATTACATAAATTTTCTGTGCTGGATGAAACCTCTGTATACTGCTACAGTCAGCATATTTTCAACATTTGAAATACATTAGACTAATATTTCTTAACTTTATTAGGAAATTAAATAGGGCAGAGAAAAAATACCAAAGTCAAAGTATTTAACTTAATGGAAGTTCTTCTTAATGGTTTTAGTGTAAAAACGAGTATTTTAGAGTTCTGCAGTAGATATCACATGCAGACATTCAGGCATTGAAGTGACTACTCTAAGAATAACTGCAGAGGAGCATCCCTGAAAGAGAAATAAAGACTTCAAATTCAAATTTTTTATGACATTAGTTATAATGAAGCTTGCTTTTGTGTTGTCTATGACTTCATGGAATTAACTTTTAAATTTAGATTTGTAGCTTTGAACTAAAATATACACTGTAACTGAAGTATAATTTTATATATACGGTTTTATACTAAAATGTATGTATTTAAGAAAAATCAAACGGAGAAATCAAGCACTCTAAGACCTTTGTTTTGTATGTGCAGTAAAAAAAGACAAGGTGCAAGTCGTGGCTTTTAAAAGGCTGTAATTTTAAGAAGTAATTTGTGAACTGTACAGAACATTATCCAGTGTATGCTATTTCTTCCTTACTAATTAGCCCCTCTGCTGTCACCTTTTGCTTTTTTCCAAGTTTGTCCACATCCACTGATTGCACCCTACTGCATTTTCTTTCTCTAAGTGTTGAAATGGGTGGGACTGCAGAATTGTTTGGAGGAAAGAAAAATGATAAAAGTCCTTTTGTTTCCCTTGGCCAAAAAGTAAAACTAAAATAAGAAATTATAGAAAATTGCTTTGGAACAATTCCAGTATAAATATTATGAAAATTGTTAATCCTCGCCTACTCTATTAAGACAAAAGAACCCCTTTTTGTTATGTGGTGATGAAATTAGTGCTATTACTTTTTTTGTTGTTGTTAAGTAGTGACTTTGTCCAGGGGAAAGGAAAATAAAACTGTGAATCTCCTTATCATGCAAACATTTCTAACTTAATGGGTTTAGGTTTTTTTGCAGCAGTTACCACTGTCCCAGAGCTTTTCCTCTAAGTCTGCAAGTTCAAGAAATGGGCAAATTATAGAAATACTAAGGGAGACGCTGATTTATTGTTTCTTGGCCTTATTGAGGCTGGAGAGAAACTGTAGAATGCTCTTTTAGTGCTGCCATTTTAAGAAGGGAATGAAATTCTAGGTTTGTGTAGCAGTAGGAGGTCTTCAGCAGCAGGACAGTAAGAGGAAGGCAAAGAAGTGACAGACCTTAAGAGTAACGTGTAACTGTTGGTATCCATGTGTATTTTCTAAGATGTGTAGTTTGGACTCAGATGTACATTTTTGCTAGTTTTTCTCCTTCTCTTCATTCCCTCCCATGGAACAAATACCTACACGTGCATTTTAATAATTAAAAGCTTAGATTTTTATGGTTGCTTTCTAATCTAAATGACAACTCTTTGCAATCAAGACACGTAGACTAGATGGATGGTGTTCCTTGTTCTACTAGATCACCTTCTGTGCTTGCTGAAACATTCCTCTAAACCAGCCTTCTGCAGCAGGAGGAGTAAACTGTAGCAGAGAGTGACTTTCTCTGTTCCATGTCTTCTAAGGCACTGTACCACATGCATTGTCAGAAGTGTGAAGTCTACATTTTTTTTTCTAAAATTACGTGGCAAGAGTGAGCTCTGATTGGTGAATTAAAAAAATTTCTTTTCCTAATTATGACTGTTCAAAGGTCTTCTGAAAGTTTCCTGTATTTGTGTGAACGACAGTTATCCCTCAGCATTGTAATGGGAAATCTTGTCTGAAAAAATGGTTCCTGAGGTATATCTGTACGTAGTACTAGGTTAAGAATTGGTTTTAGAACAGGAACATTCCACTCTCCAGTTCTGGGACACTTCTTACAGGCTCCACAACGTCCTGTAAGATTTTGCTCTCCTTGTGTAATGTCATGAAACAGTTGAAGCTTTTTATGCATTTGTAAGAGTGCATCTACTCGTTTGGACAACCCATGTGGCCATGATGAACGTATGTATGACTTACTGGCATTTCAGCTTTCCTTCAGAATTGCTGGTTTATCTATAAACAATATTATGATTTCTATTTTTAAAGTGTAAGTCCTTCTTTGCTGAGTATTCAGCTCCACAATTACAAGGATAACAATATTAAGACTATGTTCACAATAGTATCTGGCAGAATCATTTAAAATGTATTAAAAATATGAATGGAATAATGTTCTAAAAATATGTTATTTTTATATTTTCGATTTTCTTAGATGAAGCCAGTGGTATTGGCCCTGTCCAAGTCAGCTATATTTCTTCAAAAAGTTGTTCTATTGCTGATGACAGTTATGGTTGCCTGGCATCAAACATTCCTGCTTTGGAATTGATGGCTTTGTATGTAGCGGCTGCCATGCACGATTATGATCACCCTGGTCGTACAAATGCTTTTCTAGTGGCTACAAATGCACCTCAGGTAAGAGATTCTTTAACCAGAAAATTATTTGTCTATCTCTGAAATCAGAATGATGAAATTTTTTCTCTTCTATATCCCTAATGTAGCCTGTTTAGGATCATTTGCCCGATTTAAGAAACGGAAACTAATCTGAGTTTAACTTGTATAATACTTCTTTTTCTGATAAATTCCAATGTGTTTTGTATGTATTAGTTGTGTATGTGTGTAAAAATAATTTTCAATTTACAAAATTGAAAATAATAACATAAATCAGTGCAGAGTAGAGTTAAAGATTATTTCCTAAAGAGCTGGCCCTAGGACTGTCTAAGCAGCTAATTCATGGATATCTTACATTTTGAGAGTCCTCTGTAATCATAGTGGTGTCTACAATTACTGTAAAAAACCAGGTTCCTCTAGTAGTCCAATTAACTGCATCACCTAATCTTTGTATTTCAAATTAGTCCTTTATGGTAAATAACCATTACCTTTAAGGGAGGCTGAGTAAAATAAGAAATCAGCAAGGCATCCTTGCTTTTATCTCCCATATTCAACTTTGTTGTTAGAACAGAAAGTAGAAAGTAAGGAGATGCTATGCTCTTCAGGGTCTAAAAGGCTCAGGTGGAAGAGTTAAAGGACAGTAAAGCTAAACAGAATAGCAGATAGAAGGAAAAAAAAAATGGGGGGGGGGAGGGGGGCACAGGGAACAACTGGAAGGAAAAGCACTGAAGAAAGGATGCCTAAACTGCATGGTGACACATTTTTATCTAAAGAGTGCAGTATTATCAGCAGAAGAATATATATGATGGCTCTTTGGGTCTCTCTTAATAATTTAGAGACAAACTTAAATAACAACATCAACAACAGTAATAATAGTAAATCAGAAACCAATGGAACTTGTCAGGAGATGAAGACTTTAAAAGTGAACTTTCCAGTCAGTTTTCAACAATTCCTTATTGCAAAAGAAGTTCAGAATGTAGGCAGGTATGTATTTCTGCTGAAAACTGTATATAAGGAAGAATAAAAACAAACAGCACAGGCGTTCATCTCCAGTTTTCAAAAATGCACACAATCACTTTGTTGATCTCTTCCTTTCCTTAAAATATAAAGATTATTTTTGCAGTTTTCCAAAGAATTTATTTCAGGTCCTGTTTAATCTATATTCAATTAATTATTTTCTAGGATGTTTTTTATAAACACGGGAGTTGTAAGTAAAATGTACTACTGTTTTAATATTTTAGTTAACTCAGTTGCAGTTAAAATGTATTCCATCAGCATTAAATGTAGCACACAACTAGTGATACTCCACACCATTTCATGTTAACCACAGTTCTTATATGCTTTGGAGGTTTTTTTATGTTTCGGGGCGGGTTTTGGTTGGAGTTGTTTGGTTTTTTTGAACGGTATCGGAATTAAGAGGAATTAAAAGCATATATTTAGATATGGGTTTTGGTTTGGTTTTATTTGTTTGCTTTTGTGGTTTTTCTTTTATATTAGTGTGTGTGTTCCACGTGTATTGCCAAGAGTGCAAAGTCTACATTTCAAGTGGTTTGTGTATGTGTGCCTACAGTATGAATGTAGATGTCACTAGGACATTATTAAGGACTTTTAAGGAGTGAAAAAAACTTTGCTAATTGGTTGGGTTTTGTTTATTGTTTTTCTCATCTGCCATTTTTGCTTCACTTTTAACCCTCAAAACTAGAAGGCAAAACA
Organism: Falco cherrug; assembly: GCF_023634085.1. Lineage (NCBI taxonomy): Eukaryota > Metazoa > Chordata > Aves > Falconiformes > Falconidae > Falco > Falco cherrug. The sequence continues at coordinate 31,118,870 of NC_073706.1, forward strand.
TCATTCCAGTAGTTTTTTGTTGGTGACTTTTTTAATTAAGACTTGTTTCTGACTGACCCTTAAGCTTCAGAATTTTTAATTATAATTTAAAATCTTAACTCTGTCATTCACAATTCTGTTGTTTTGTTTTTCTGTTGGTTTGTGTGTTTTTTTGTAGGCTGTTCTCTACAATGACAGATCAGTCTTGGAAAATCATCATGCTGCTTCTGCCTGGAATCTTTTCTTATCACGACCGGAATACAACTTTTTATCAAATCTTGATCATGTAGAATTCAAGCGTTTTCGTTTCTTAGTGATTGAAGCGATCCTTGCCACAGATCTCAAGAAGCATTTTGATTTTCTTGCAGAATTTAACGCCAAGGTTTGTTAAATTTTAGTGTCTGCACTGAGCTGGTCATGATATACTGATGCTGCTACTCAATAGTTGTTGGTATTAATAAATTTGCATTTAAAGTTTTATATTATTTTAATTTATGTTACTAAAAATATGCAAATAGAGTACTTTCTTTGTACAAACCAGTTGTAGATGGTTTTGTAAATTGCCTATAAGCTTAGCAAATATGACATAGGGACCCACAGGAGATCTCAATCATATCACATTTCCACCTTCTGAGTGCTAGTAAATAACTTTTGGTCTTAATATGCTTAAAAGAAAAAAATATATAGAAAAATTAATGCAAGTGTCTGTTGTGCAAAGCCTAAAAAAAACCCAGACGTGAGTAGTTTTACCTTAATTTTTTAAAATATGTGTGCTTAATGCAGGTCAATGATATCAACAGTCATGGTATAGAATGGAGCAATGAAAATGATCGCCTACTGGCCTGTCAAATATGCATCAAACTGGCAGATATTAATGGCCCAGCAAAAGTTAGAGAGCTGCATCTGAAATGGACAGAAGGCATTGTTAATGAATTTTATGAACAGGTGGGTATGGAAAGTGCAATTTACTATTTTTTTTACTGATAGATGATCAGTTCTTTGCATTACTAAATGTGTAACTAAATTAAACATTACTCCTTGTATTAAATCTTCAGGTAAGATATTTCCATCTTCTCTTCTTGGACACTGAAAATATATTTTTATAGGTAGCATACTAACATAATCTTTTTACTTCCTATCAATTGTTTTATAAGCTTGAAAACAAGCCCCCTGCCAAGGTTGTCAGTTTTTAATGTATGAAGTTTATTTTCTTTTGGGTTTGTGTTTTTATATTTATTTATTTATTGTTGTCTTAGGATGATGCTAATAAACCTAAATAATTTCTTCTACTTTGGAAGTTAAGTTCATTAGTATGTTTCCAGGCCAAAGATTATGTATAGAATCCACAAAACTAGAAATGTAGTCAACTAACTCTTACTGCAAAGACAGAAGGTATTGCAAAACTTTCAAAATTAAATAATAAAAATACACATTAGTAACAAACAGTATTAAATGTAGATAAGTTATTTACAGTGGAACTCCTGGTAAATAATCCTATCAAGACTGGAGAAAAGTCAGAAATTATTTTGCCTATTTTTACATTTACAACTTCTGTAAGCCCCCCCCCTCCCTATATTTTACATTTCTACTCTAATATTTTCCTGTAGTGAATTTTCTGAGGAGTTAACTACTTATGAGGTAACAACTAAGGATTGAAAAATACTTTTTCAAATTAGGAAGATAAAAGTAAACAACAAAATCACTTGGGAGATTTAAGCAATGCCAATAATAATCTGAAGCGCTTACACTTCCTCGTAAAACCTTAGTATTCCAGGTTACTCTTTTAGGAAAAAAATTTTTGTAAAACAATCAGTTCCACAGAAGAGAAGTGCTGAGGTAAGTTATTATAACTCAGAGTTGTGTATACGCAACTGTTCAATTTTTTTTTCTTCTCCCATTTATAAAATAGAAAAAAAAAAAAAAAAAGAAACCAAAACAAAACCACCTTATTCTGGATGTTATAGCTCATTTCGTTGTTCTATTACTTTTGGGGGAAGTCATTTACCAGAATGCCTTGCTCTAGCTGAGTACTTTCCCATTTTCTCTGTTCATCAGCTCAGCAATTGAAGTCAAATCTCTGCTTACCCTGAAGCCACCCTGTGAAGGCAGAGGAGTAGCAGCTCCAGTAGAACTAGGTCTTCATCCGTGCACAAGGGTATATTGCAGCAAAGCTGAAGGCAGGATTATGTGCTATGCAAGTCTGAGCCATAATGTGTCTTTATTTTTAATTGGCCTAATCACATTTTCATTCACTTAGCCTATACTATTATTGTCTCTGCTAAAAAGATGTAGTCCATGTGATGGTTACTTGGTTCCTTAAAAGTAATCTTTAAAATAAAAATTGAAAGTTAAGTTTGTGAGAAGTTCTGATAATTTTTTTCATTACTTTTTCAGGGTGATGAAGAAGCAAGTCTTGGGTTACCTATAAGCCCCTTCATGGATCGTTCTTCTCCACAGCTTGCAAAACTGCAAGAGTCTTTCATCACTCACATAGTTGGCCCTCTTTGTAATTCCTATAATGCAGCCGGGCTGCTTCCAGGACAATGGGTTGATGAAGAGGAGGATGCAGAAAGTACTGATGATGAAGATGGAGCACAGTTAGAGAGTGATGACGAAGACATGGAAGATGATCTTATTTTAAGTAAGTTTCTGTATTTTGGTTGGCACATACAGTTGTTATTTTAACAGATTCAGACATAGCAATGATGGTTGAAGTTGTATAGTGCAAATAGTGTAGATTTTGCAATTATGCTGCTTCATAAATTTTGCTCTTCTAACAAATTTTTTGTTAATACCAGGAGACTTGCAATTTGAAACAGAAACTCATTGCTACCTTTTGCCATGTCATTATTTAAATATTCTGAATAAGCATCCACATGTTTTGCTCAAATTTACATCCCTCTCACAATGTGCCATTTGTTTTGTGTGTGTAAAATACAATTACTTCGAATCTCAAACAATCAAATATGCTTATAATTTTACAGAAGCTCAAAGAAAAAAAGGTAGACGAATATTTTGCCAGCTAATACACCATCTCAGTGAAAATCACAAAATATGGAAGAAAGTGATTGAAGAGGAAGAAAAAAATAAAGCTGAAGGAGCTAAACTGCTGACTGAGATCTCATCTTTACCTCAATCAGATGAAATTCAGGTTATTGAGGAAGCTGATGAAGATGATGAGCAACAACTAGAAGACAAGACATGCTAAGAAAACTTCAGTGGTGTCCAGTATGATGATAGCCTACTTTTTTTTTTTTTTTCCCACTGTGCTGACTTTAGCCTGACACAGCTCACATAAAATTGAAAGGCCTTAATACTGTGAGAGGATTCTTTCTGCTCTAGTGGAATCCCACTCCTATGCACTTTCATCACAAAGAATATGAAACTTTATTCAAAGATTGAGTATTGTATACCCTGATGCAAAATTCTTTATGCCTTAGTTGGTATAAAATATCCTGATATAATGCTGCCTTGCTGAATATGGAACTCTTCTTTTCTTTGAGGTACCTGCAATTTTTAAAAACATTCAGTAACTTCAATTACCAAAGTGGCAAGAAATTTTTGCTAACAAGGAAATGTGGGATGGATCCTAATTGTCTTGAGTTACTTCATGTTGTTTTTGAACATGAATGAGAAAAGTCTGTGCCTATATAAAAACTATGTAACTGTTGCAGTGCAAGCCTGTTGTGGGGTGTCTACTTAGTGCAGTAGTGTGCTTAATGTAGCCATCTCAGAGCAACTGTTCAAGGACTGTGACAAATGCTGAATTCTGATATTTGTGGTTTAAAAAAGAAAAAAAAATATCCAGGTGCATCTATTTCTGATGCTTTTTATTATTGTGCATAATCTGATGTTTTATTTTTGCAGAAAATATTCAGGTTTGCAGTGGATGTTCATGATAATTCATTGAATGCAAGGCCATTATCTTCTGTTGCCTTGCTGTTTTGTGGTAGAACATTAAAAACCTGTTCAGCTTACTTAACTTATTAAGGAATTTTATTCTTTTAGTCATAATGCTATATTTCCTGCGCTTACTCAGGTTCCTGTTTAAAAACAAGTCAACCACATCATAGATTTTTATCTTGAACCGATTTCCGGCATTAAATTTTAAGGAAACAAGATCATATTTCATTTATACTTTGTATGTAAAACTTTAGGAGAATTAAAGATTTTTTTTTTAAAAAAGAGACTTAAACTACTGTTTCAAAATTGCTAGTGTATTTTAATGTGCCAAACATCTTTTCTTCTATCACAGACATAGCTTATATTGTCTTCAAGTTTGATATACATCCTGAAATGTATATATGGAAAGCAGAACATGAAAACTTCGTATAAAGCCTAATAGTAAGGTAAACAACACTGTACTAAATTACATTTTAGATTGTTGAGTCTTTAAAAAAGAAAGTTAGACATTCCACACAAATACATTTTTAGGAACACTACCATTGTAGGTCAAATAAAAAATAATAAAAAAAAGAGCGTAAATTAGGCTACAAGTATGCAAGCCACAAATAAAGCTAGTTTTAAAAGTGCAGCTTTTAGTGCTAAACAATTATATGCTGTGCAGTTGAATAAAAGCAAATGCACACATGCGCAAGTTGCTAAATATATCTTAGCATATTTGTGTTTACATCAGGTGACCTGAAAAAAAAAAGTGACATTCCTAAGATAACTTCATGTAAATTGTATTGCACTGTCTTAGACAAACAAACTTTTATTCTGCTCTTCCAATTGGCCAGTTTAAATAACTGAAAAGGATTATTATTTTTTTATTTTCCACTAATAAGCTTTTTGTTGATCCATTTAGAAGACCACTGAGATGTGCTTTTGCTATATTATATATTCAGTGCCAAATCCCCCTTTGCTGCCATTATTACTATCACTGCGGTTTTTGTAACATGAGCAGTGTTAAAAACAGATATTTCTGTCATTAATAAAATGTTGCACTATTGAAGCTGGCACTTACTGATCATTCACTTGTATTTTACATTTCTTGTTCATATGTTTTCCTAAGAAGTAATCTGAAGACTACAGAAATTATGCTTGTTTAAGTATGCTGTATTCTCAGCATTTTGTGTTTAGCCTACGTGTTTGTATATAAAAAAAAAATCACTTTAATGCTGTTTAGTTTCAGTTTGCTTTAACTGAGAAAAGATGCAGATAAGCTTGTCTAAAGTTACTGTTATATTATTTTACATGACAGTTTTCCATTTAGTTTCCTTTTTAAAAATTAAAAACTAATATAAAGAAAGAATAAGAAGGTAAAAATAACATTTTATCTTTTACAAAGGCACTGGCAGCATTTATATCTGGTGACAACATCGCCAGCAACTTTCTTATCTCAGGTTTCCCTTAAATTCTTTAGAAATACTGAAGCAATTCTTAAATTCAGAAACAAGTAGCAAACCTCGGTGTTTAATAAACTATAAGGCTAATATGTATCTCCAATTAGCTATTTTCAAGTTACAATAGTTTGCTTCACAGATATGTTTCATTAGGAATGTATTCAAAATCCACTTTAAAATGCCTGTTATTTATGTATATGTAGTATGTGACATTGTTACTCTAAGAGCAAGGGGAAAAAATGTACAAATGTCATGAAAGTTTGTTTCAGGGCATGCTTGCAGAAGTGGTTGTAACTGTAACTGAAGGTGTCTGAATCTTTCAAAAACAGTAATGCAGGGTCATTTGAATGTTGATTGAGCTGTTGTCAACAGTAATATATCTCCTTATGAGGCATGTCCCTCTTCTTCTGCTAACAACCCACTGACAAATTACAACCAATTTAAATCTGTGACCACACTTCAGTTCACAGCTGACAAGGGATGCTAAGGAGCACAGAAAAGCACACAAAAGAACATACTCAAAATACTTTAGAAAGAAACACTCACCACTTTTATTTGTCAAGAATCAGGCCAAATGAACTTACACTGAAGTTTATGCTGCTACAGTAGATATACCTTTTATGGATAATATTCTCAGGTTGAAGTCTTCAGCCCCTTTCCTATCAAGAGTCTCCCATCTCCTCATTGCCTTCTTTTACAATCTGTGTTGGATTACTTGCTCCTATGCATACAGCGCATACAGAACTATACAACAAAGTTTTCTGTAAGGACCAAATTCCCTCCACGCCTCTGGGGACTTCTGGATGTTATGGTGGTACTAAATTAGTCAAATGAACTACTTGGATCCTCTTCCTCCAAGACAAAGTTAGATGGTGAGTTAATGCAAAATTAGACTGGTGTAACATTATTTAAGGTAAGTCCAAATTGACAAAGTTTGTGCAAGACCTGATTTACTCTGTACGTAGAACCATTTCATCTCTGTGCTTCCGTCATTCAATTTTAACTACAACCAGTGGCAAGTGAATCAACATGAGGAATTAGCAGAATTCAAGAGCTCGCTTTTAGCTTTGGCACTTCTTCCTGGGTAGTCATAGTTGAGACTGAGCTTCTGGTTCTTCTAAAAGTATACAAAGTTGAGGTAATGCAGTTTGTAGCACTAACATTCACAGGGCAGTACTTTCCCTTTTGTCAACAAAAAAAAAAAAAAAAAAAAAAAAAAAAAAGAGAAAGTATGAGAGGTGCAGAATTGGAAGTGTCTCATACACTGGTGAGTGTGAGATCAGGAATCCCAGTCTGAAATATGTTTTGGAGTAAAAGGATGGAATTATCTTAGGTGATGAGAATTAGAAAGAAAACATAAGGATGGCATACACATAAAAGCATATCTTATTCTGAAGAGAAGACACTGTTTATTGTTTCAAGCCAGTTAATTGTCTTCAAAAAAATATGTAAACAGGATATCTTTGGTAGCTCAGAATATTTGGATTGTTAGAAATTAAATGAAAATAGAAATGAAAATTAAATTATGCTCCTACTAACAATAGAATTATCATAACTGAAGTTGTGGTGCAAGTTTAAGAAAATTGATTTTTCTGTGGCCAATAGAGATTAGATGAGAGAAAATAAATATATGAAATGTATTAAATGAGGTGGAAGAAGTATGATCAAGGCAGTGTTTTATTTTGCTTTTTTTCCTCCAGCTTTCTTCAGAATTGTTTCTGGACAACGTACTGCTTCATGTCTGTTTTAAGGCAATTGAGGTAATGAATTGCTTTCATTTTTGCAATGAAGAATTTTCCTTTCAATATCTTCTGAAGCAAGACTTTAACTTGCCGTAAGAATAATAACTGCAGATTCTTAGAGATGAAGCTGGCAAAAGAACACAACTGTTAACTCGTCCCTACCTGATCTTAATTTGATAGGGCTATAAGCAATTAGTACTTTTGTCCTTTGCTAAAGGAAAAAGAATAATGTCTTGTATTTCAGAGGAAAGAGGAAAGAAAGCTTATGGACTAAGCTGCCATAGGATAAATATTCCAGTGCACTTGAGTTTCTAGTTGGCAGCAACCCTCCTGGCATAGTGTACATTCCCCAAATCTTTATGAATTCAGCTGATAGATATGTAACTGAGCAATCAGTCTCAATGGTTTTGTTGTCAATTGTTACTCTCATTTCTCTAAAACATTGCTGGCTTGGACTTGAAATAATACTTCTGATTACTCTCTTACTTGCAATACTCTCACAAACAAAAAAATAGAGTAACTAGCAATTGCTTGTTTTGTTAATAATAGCATTAAGCTATAGAAAGCAGTTCCAGCAAAGAAGAAACTGGTTTTCTTTTGTACTGAGATTGAAACATCTGTCCAGAAATTGGATGACTTTAAGTGCTATTGTTGTGATACAGTCAGGATACTGAATAATGATGCTTAATGTATTTTTAAGTGATTGACACTTATTTGGTTATATGTGACACTACAGACACGCTTTAAAAAGAGCACAACACAATCAGAAATCTTTGACCGGAAGGTTTCTTTTGGAATCTGTACACTGTGAGTCATCTTTTGATTTCTGTACTTCAAAACGTCACAGGTAATAGCAACTGGTGTCTGTGATAGGTTCTACTATGCAGGCTGTATTACCTGGCAGAATGTTACTATCTGTGAAATCTAAGTAGAGAGAGCAAAAGTCCTACACAGAGAAGAAACCTTCTGCCTTCTGGTTCATCTGTGAAGTTTCAGAAAAATAGAAATGTGTGACATGAAACCAATAGAGCCTTTAAATAACAGTGAGAGAGCATAGCGTTTCAAGTGATTCCTACCATTCACCTTGTGATTTGTCCATGTTCTAAATATCTTGCCAAAAAACAGGTGGTGAGTCACTTCTGAGTCATCTCTCCAGATCAGCAGAACCCTTTGCACCTTGAATGAGATCAAAGTCTTTTCATTTTATTTGCATATAAAACAAAGACTAATGCTTAGCTTAAAATGTAAGTATTATACCAAACATCCAAAGGGTAAGCCTGACATTACTTACTGCACATGGGGAGCAGACTGCAGACTGTCACCTGTGCCAGTTAGATGTGAAAACTTGCTCCTATATGTGGTCATTCAAATGGACTTAGTATACCCTTCTCTTATCACGACATTCATTCTACTATAATTTATTAATCTCTTGGTATTGTCCATTTATCTTACTCATATATTAACTAAGCTTTCAGTAAAAAAAAATGAAGGAGCCCTCCTATTCATCTTTGAGAAGGGGTTTGTAGTAATTTTATTCTATTCATCATAAATAAGGCATTACCAAAATACTGTTTCGCATTTCAGATGTCACAGCCCAGGAAAAATATCCGCCCATTAGACAGACTACATAATTCCAGTACAGACCAGTGAGACTAACCAGAAATAGGGAAGACGGCCTAAAGAGAAGGAGAAAGATAAAATTAATTCAAGAGGCTTTTCTGAGTCTAGAGAAGATGAGACTTAAAAAAGGTATCCTAAAGTTTCAAATACTTAATAGTGCTGCTTCAAAGAGCAAAGTAATTAGAACAAGGCTTTCAGTGTTCATAGTTTAAGACAAGTAGTAGCAGCTTTAGATTGCAAAAAGGAAGATTCAGGCTCAACATGGCTAATTGTCTAAGGACTGAGGGGGCTATGACTCACTGAAATAGAATACCTCGGAGTATTAAGGAAGGGAAGTCTTTGAAAATAATTTAAAAAAAAAAAGTCTGAAAAACAGTTTTCAGAAAAACATATTACCAGTCAGATGGGTGAACTGCGTAACTTACTGAGATCCTTTCTGGACCTAGTTTTTCAGTACTACGATTAGAGATGAGATCTGATATGGATCACTTTAAATACCAATAAGAAAATGTGCACAATGATAGAAAATAGTCAAATAATAACATTCAGCCAACAGGAATTGGATATGTCAACTGAACCTCTATTTCAGTGAATATTAGAAGCTTTTAATTTATGGAGTATTTATTATATCTCCCACCAGAAATATTATATTTATTTGTTAAGGGAGACAGCTAGAATCCTTTTGAAAAAACAGACAAAGTTTGAAGCTCAGCCAGAATTAAGACTCTGTCTAGTTGTCAGTTTATGAATAAATGGAAAAGCAGTAGCCAAAATATTTTAAAAATATATGATTGTCTAAAATTAGTTTGCTAAAGCTTATTACATCTTATTTTTTGGTCAGGCTATGTGGTCCTTTCTAGATCTTAAGGAAGTGCATACTTTGGGAGGTGTTGGGTGCTTTTTAAAATGATGTAATTCATATAATTACAAAGATGATTAGTTTAAGCAGGTGGGGATTTTTAGATAAATTTTATCCCTTAGCACTCAGTTTTATTGCAATCGGCAATGAATTCTTACAGTCTATTTTCAAATATATGACATTCATTATGACATGAAGAATATTCTATAGACTGTCTACAATTTGCAATAAAGTAAATGCAATATTAAGCTATGTTGCATTTCCCTCTATACTGTGGCAGTTTAGACTGTGCATTGAGAGAGAAACAGTATGTCTTTATACAACATAAAATACAATGGAACAAGATCTGAAGATGCCTTGAAGGGGCTTTAAAAAGCAACATTTATGCTTCTGAAAAAAGAACAATTAAATCAGGTTACACAAGTCTATGCAGGCACAAGAAGGGTCATAAGTACTTATGTTTTTCTTGGAGAAATGAGGCTTACAAAACTCTGCTGTGGTGCATGTTCACAAGTATTATTATTTTAACTAGCTTATTGTGCATGTTGATGAGAACTAAAAGGGAATTTGGACTCCTTAAACAGGGATGTGTGTGGAGAAAAGAGAATTATTCTCAGGTAATTAAGATGTTTTGTCAATAAGTGATTCTATTACCTAACTTTCATTCCTTATTGGTATGAAATCCTACCTGCATTACCTATATTAGTGAAGGACCTGAACAACATCCTTTATTCCCTTGTTTTAATGAGGGTATGAGAGTGTCCATGGGGCATACAGCATGGACCCTGTTGTCTAAATGCTAATGGTGGGACTAATGTTGTTCAGCATCCTAACAAATTACCTGTGTTTTAAAAAGCTAATCTTTTTTTATATGTAATATTTTTTTCATGCTTCTGATAAGTCATAGTCTACACAAATCAAAAATATTTTTTTAAGATTTTTAATGTGACCATAGAAGGAAGTCAGCACTTGAAAACAGCGAGGAAATAAATACTAAGTTTATTCTGTTTTCTGTTATATTACTATAGGCTGGTATATATCACATGTAAAGTTTTAGGCAAGCAGCCATCTGCTGCGGTAATAGTAAACTATTGGATTAGATTGCACATTCCTGATATGCTCCATTATTTTAATGGATTTAATCTATTTGGAATGTTACTTATTCGGAAGAATGTAACAAACGTAATGTCTCCTGAAGTCTGGCAGTCTTCCTAAGAAATGACCACTCCGAGTATGGGTTCTGCCTAATTCTAATGACATCGACATTGAGATAGTTGAGAGCCTTCAAAAATATCTAAGGGGATAATCTAGAAATGGAAGAATCTGCTGATCCTCAAATTGTGTTGTATGAAAGGGCAGAATAAGGCATAATATTTCCAGAACAGAAGTTTAATTTGATCTTGATTAGACAAAGGTTTGAATTATGAGGCCCAATGCAAAAAAAAAAACAACCCAAACCACGAGACATCTAGCTGCTATGAAAATGCATGTCTGTCGCTTCACAGACCAATTTATCCTGAGAGTTTACCTTTAGACTCTCAGTGAATAGTCCACTGTACTTGGCTGTGTTGTCTTTTCATCATTCCATCTATCTCACCTAAAGATAAATTCTATCTGGCATCTTCACCATTATGATTTTTTTTTTCCTGTTTATCCTTAATCCTTATATTTTTCCATTCAATGCATTGCTGAAAAATTTACATAATCTCATTTTCACCCCTTTTTCAAAGTGATTTGACTGCCTTGTGTTGCATTCTCTCTGAACTTGCTACTTTTCAGGTGAATGTGCTATCTTAATGACAACATAATCTGCCCCATCTACTCACTAGTGCCTGTAAAAACCATTAGGGTCAATTCAGGCTAAAAAAAATGCAGATTAATAGTTTATTTTCACTATTCAGACGGTCTGAATCAGACTTAGATTCAGAATCTAGTTGTGTAGCAGGACATACTACATCGAGAAAAGACCTGCTTGCTATGTGAGCTCAGGCTGCTTTAATACTTGAAAACCTGGCAGTGGTTTGGAGTTCAGATGGAACAGTACATTTCATAAGCTGCTGATCAAGACAAGAGGGACTACTGTAAACTTAGGTAGTTTACTTGTTATATTGAAGACAGTTCAAATTAAAACCAGAGCACCGAAGAAAGGTCTCATAACTGATTTTAAAATTTCTGTAACGATCCAGGGAATAACTATTGTTACTGCTAGTTATATAGCTTATTCTTCATCTAAAGCTGTTCCCTGTTCCTAGTTTAAAGATGTTTCACCTTGACTTCTATTTCTATTCTTGTCTACCTCCTGAAGAGATCTTTTATCAACTTTTTGTTCTCTTTTTGTTCTCTGATTAGACTGTAATTAAGGCACTTAATCATGTAATTCATTTGGTAAACCAAGCAAATGAATTGTCTTAAATGTGTCACTAGCCAGTATGTTCTACAGTACATTGCTGTGGTGTATATTCTGGAGACATGCATGAGCCTTCAGCTATCCAAACACTTTCTAACAGTGCCAGTATATCACCAAGTCTGAAATAATAAATCATTCTGAAATGGAAGAGTATTAGCTTGAATGTGGCGCTGCCCTGCTATGATCACATACTATTTGGTCAGTTCATTAATCAGTAGAAGTACCTTGTAGCAAATCCAGAATATATAGCATAAGCATATTGTTAGTAGTTTTTACAGCTTTACAGGGAGACTACTAACTCCATCAGTTATAGACAACAGAACAAGGCACACAGTATTCAAGGAATGCTTATGCCAGCACCAAATACATATATAGTTTCTGTATCTGTTAATGATTGGACTCGATCTTAAAGGTCTTTTCCAACCTTAAATGATTCTATGATTCCGTCCTCACTCAATATTCTGTCAACACAAGATCTTTTGGCTGCACAAAGTTCATCTTTAGCTAACAACCCGCTATGGATCCCAAGCTCTTTCAGAATTACAGCTTTTTGATATAGATTTCCTCATTCTATGCCTGTTTTCTGTGTCATTGGCTCTTAGACATCTGAATGATCTGAATTTATATTTGGACACATCCAAAAAGGCCAGATTCCAGAAGGAAAGACCTTCTTTCTATTGATACTGGATCTGGCCCACAGGAGGTCAAAAACATACTCTGAAATTAAAAGATTGTAGTGTGAGTGTATCACAGGAATGTAAACCAACTGAATTCTTTTCAGAATTACAATTTTATAACTTCTGCAACATTACTAGAAAAGAGTGATCTTGTATTGGAAACTTACCTGCACGATGATGATGTCTAAGGAGGGATCACCAGCACAAATGCAGAAAGGTCCATGACTTTACCTCAAGCTCTGATCAAGTCTAGTTACAGGTAAGGAACATTTGGAGAGAGATACTGAATATGGCTGAATAGAGACAATGCTAAATTCCTGCAGCGTAAAGTCAGTGCACATCTGATCATCCTGTGCAGTACTGTCATACTAGTTATCAACACTGCCTACATTGTGGATGCAGAATTACTCTCCCACTTGAAGTATATTCAAGTTTTCTTTGCAAGAAGACCTGGTATAGAGGAAAGGGAGGATCTCCATGCAGAGGAGCATGTGTTCAGCAATGTTAGATTCAGGAAATATTCATGTCAGTAGGACGAAGAAAGGGGAATGAGCCCACAGGCATGCAGAGTGGTTGTTAAGGGTAGGTTGGGTTAATAAGCAGAGAAACTGTATTAGTGTGATGGCCATTACACAGCAGGTACCAATTAGGCTTCTCTTCCCTTGCAATCTGATCTGTGCAGTTCTGCAAAAGCCTGTACATCTCTAAAGCTAACCCCAGTATCTCACTGTGGACACTACTAAGAGCTGATTTGATACCTTACCTAGACCATTTGCTTCAGCAGTCTGTGTGGAACATGATCTGCAAATAAATGAGCTCACCTTAAGCACCTTGATGCAAAGTCACCTAGTTTGTCCTTGGCATGCTGAGTAACTTTGGAAGTTTGGACTGTCCAGTAACGTTATTTTGGATGACAAGTCTGTTCCCTCAATATATACAGAAACTACACAGGGAGATATTTCTGTTCCTGCGGTGACAGCTGTTTTTTACCAGCTGTTGTCCAGCCACCTGCAGGCTAAAGATGTCATTGGCGTGGATCCCCGGGGCTGTTTAAGCAAGGTCCCTCAGCTAATGCCAGATCATGGTCCCACATAACCTAAATTATTCTGGGTGTACAGAGAGCATATGCACTTTGCTCTCTTTAAAGATTTCCAGGGCTCCTGGGCACCGCACTTCCCATTAGCCGTAATGCAGTGGCATATCCCCATAGCAGAAGGAACTGCTGGTTCTGCCCAGCGAAAAGGCAATTTGCTTCGCAGGTTCGGTTCATGTTCCCTGCGGTGATACTCAAGACATGGACAAGGAAGAGCACATCTTCCAGGCATATTTTAGCTTTTAAGTCACTGCAGATATTAACCCTGAAAAAAATTACCACAGTTCTATGATACACTTAGTTTAAGGTTGAAAAAAGCAGGCTCTTTGTAAATTCCAGTCTGAAATAGCACTTTGGCTGCTACAGATACAGTGATTTCTGGTACTTAGTCTGACAAAATCTCCCAATTCAATCCAGAAATGTCATAAGAAGAACTGTAATTATTTTTCCAGATAAACCCCTCATGCTTCATAATGATTTGTAAATAACTGCAAAAATTATAACACATTGTCTTTTTGCTTTCAATCTACACTCTTCTTCCCTATTTATAGTTTTTCTCTTTATTTAACTTTCTCTCATTTTCCAGATGACATGACCAATCCTCTGGACAGTTATTAGTTTCCATTAAAACATTATACACTTGACAGTGTGCACCTAACATTAAAATACATGCTATATTATAAACATCAGCTATAATGTTCTCCATTTCCCCTGTTTCCATGCTATCATTTTCTTATTAAGAGAAATGGAGATCTAAGACATGAGAGAGATTGTTCATTGAAAAAAAAAGATGTAGCTACATCTTGGCATATAGTTCAAGTTAGTGAACTATTTCTAGTATGTACTGGAAAACTAACAAAGAAGCATTATTGTGATTCTCTAGGTCTTTCTCTCACAACTTATTCTTGATACACGTAAAGGATATATCACAATAAATTCAAACTATTTACTTTCAGAGAAGCACTAAAGTTTCTTCAACTTTTATGAAATCTCACTTTGTAGCGTTAATTTCTGAAGGTATAAGCTAATGAACCTTCCTGCATTTATTGGGTTCACACTAAGCTCAGGTTCACCAATATCACAGAAACTGGTGGAAGTTCAGGAAATTAGAGAGTAAGATTTTCTATAGTGTTCTTTCAGTGTCATATATGGCATCCTTGTAGTGTTCCCTTTTCAGATTCTGGGGATGCTGGCATGTCCAAGGTTAACCCACAAGCCCAAAGGATAGAGTTTTAGAAAGGAGGATTTCAGATACTGTGGTGGTATTGACTGCAGCTCTTGCATCAGTGTTAAGGGAATTTCCTGCTAGATAGCAAGATGTGTTACCCTGGGCTTGGACTTGTGTCTAGGAGGAGATCTAGGAATAGGCTGTATCTGAGAAACAGGGAAGAAAGCACACATTCCCATGGTACAGAAATGGCACAAAAGAGCTAAGGCACGGAACCTCTTCTAGAATTTCTGGTTTAAGGCAAGTATACAAAACCAGAGCCAAGACCCGGAAAATAGATGTAGGAGAAACATACAGCAGCTCATAATCTTCCTACTAGTATTACACCATAGTTGGCTGTGGAGACCTTTGAATGGGATATAGTAAACTAATACAATGGTGAGTTGACTGTATTCCCCTCCAATTAGCAGGATTTCTGTGATTATACTCAGAAAAGGCAACTAGTTATTGCTCAAGGAGAAATTAAAATAATTAAGTAAAGAATACAAAATCAAGTCTTAATCCTAAAATACCTGTTCCTTAAGAAAGACTGCTGAACTTAGTCTGCATTTACAAGTACTGAACAAGACCCTAGAATAGCGCAAAGAACATTGCAGTAATCTCACAGGAAGGGAAAAAAGCTGAAGTGGTTTTTTTTCCTAGACAAACTAGAAAAAAGAATGATTCAAAACTATGCTGATTGAGAGCAGCAAAGGCAAGCTGAATATGCATTTTTAGCTACATTTACAGAAAAAAGTCCTTCACTGCCTTTGGGAATGACAGTGGAGTTACAGAGAAGGTATATGAAAATTTCTTCTTGTGGTTGTGATACACCTGTATGTGGAAACAGTGCTTCCACTTCTAAACTATCATCATGAATTCAAACGGCTAACTCTGCAAAAGACAAAAATGAGAAGGCTGTAAATACTGGAGGGAATAAAACTTAGGAAAATGGTGAAACCAAGAGAGCAATAAATGACATTAATAGACAGAAATTGAGAGGTTACAACTTTAAATCTCAAGAAATCTTTCCATCAGTATCTGAACACATTTTTGACCTAAATTATTAGTACATTTAAAGCCAGATAGGAAAAAATTCTGCAAATGGGAACAATCTTACCTTGACACATTACTTAATGTCTTTTTTCATCCTTAAATTCTACAAACAGAAAAAGATATACTGGTTAATATATCAGCCTTTAATCCTAAAACAATGCTAAACAGCAGCCAGCTATGCTAGATATTTCAGCTGTAGAAAACTCAACAGGAAATTCTGAACATTTGGGTGGCCGCTGATATTCATTACTAATCAGTCTAGCTACAATGGGGAAATTCCAGAGGACTTGAAAAAACTACTCTTATGTCAGTATTTCAAATTACTAAATTGGATTGTGAGGCTAATTCTAAGTCAGAGGGGAAATAATGAAAAAGTTGATACAGAATGAAACATGTAAATATAACACTGATACAGATTTATAGAAAAGACAGCTTGTCAAATGTATTTGCTTAAATGAGACTGTAAGTTGGCAGATAATGGTAAAAGTTTGGATTGATATTCTGAGGCTTGTATAAGGCATTTTGATTTAGAAATCAGAATGACATATAATCAGTATGTTTCTTATTAAATGGATAAAAGACTAGTCAGGAGTTAGATCTCAAAATACCTCAGCAAAAGGGAATTATCACTGGTCAGCTGCATTTTGAGCACAGCCCCCACAAGAACTGGTTCTTGGGTTTTTTTAATCTTCCCCTCACTTCAATTAGGATTATTTGAATCATATTTTAACCAAAGAATGTCCTAGAGTTCTTGCAACACAGGAGGCAAGCCTAGATACTAAAAATCCTGTGGCTGTCTCATTTAAGAGCATGGGGTGGGATATAGGAAGAATTACCATGAGTCCAGAACTGTAGCAGTGAATTCTGTTCGGTATTCATACTGAACATATGTATTCATACTTCATACTGAAGGCACCTAAATCTGGTAGATGCCACAATTTTTACTTAAGCATTTCACAAGCGCTCAACGTCTACTTGCACAGGTATCCAGCAAAAAAAAAAACAACAAAAAAATATCGACTCCTAAACCCCAGTGTCTTAGGAGCGGTTTATTCACAGCTTTCATGGTGTGCCCAGTGCACAGCAGTCAGGCTTACCTCCTTCCTCTCCTTTCTGAATCTTATATCTTCTCTACAGAAAGGCAGTTACTCAGCAAGAGCAGCAGCCTGCCCACCTTCTTCAGAGCACCAGTTCTGCATGTGTTGGAGATGCTCTTTGCAGGAGATGTGGGTCTGACTGCCCTCAGGCACAGTAACCTGACCTGGACCAGCTGCATCTTGAGTCAATAGGCTATGATGTAAGTGGGCTAGCATTAGCTCTGTCTGATCCTTCTCTGTTGCTGTTTCAAAACAAAGAAAGTATTTTCTGCTCAGTATAAGATGAAAAATGTCAGGTCAGCAGAAAAACACCCAATCACTGCCTTTAAACTTTCCTGCATCTCCAAACTGAAGCATAAGCTGTATGAAGAGCAAGGTCTAATGTTCAGCCCTGTCCTTAAATGGCTGAGTGTGTGTTTTGTTCTGAACCGTATCCTGTGGCCTTACTTCTTCTCGCGTGGTGGGGACGAAACACATCATATTTAGAGTATCAGGTTCTCCTGCAGGGCCTGCGTGCATAAATCTTTATCTACTAATAACCATAAAGCAATAGCTGTCAGGAATAAAAAATGAAGCTGGAAGAAGTCAAGAGTGGCTGTTAGGCCTAAAACTTCTGCTTAAAATCCATTTAAAATATGTTCCTTCTACCCTATTCCACTCTCCCTTCCCAAAAGGTCTCTTCTCTTGTCAAACTCACGAGCAGCTTATTTTCTTGACTCCTAGTATAGTTGCATGTGTCTCTGGTAACACAAATGCTGCTTTTTCCAGACTACTTTAGTCTGGTAGACTAAGTCAACTTAATTCTTAGTAGACTAAGTAGGCTTAGTCTTAGGCAGAGTTTAATCATTGCATAACGCTTTGCGTGGGGAGGCAACAGAGATTGCTGCAATTGTCGGGAGTATGGCAATAATTGAACACTGTTGTTTAGTAACACGTTACAAAATGAGAAGCAAGCCATAAAAGATCTTAAAAAGTGAATTCACACAGTTCTTTGATTCACTAGAAAATTACGACCAACTGGGATAATAGGGCAAGGAGAAGGAAGGATTAAAATGCTTAAATATACAATTTGTTTACCAAGGTT
Organism: Falco cherrug; assembly: GCF_023634085.1. Classification (NCBI taxonomy): domain Eukaryota; kingdom Metazoa; phylum Chordata; class Aves; order Falconiformes; family Falconidae; genus Falco; species Falco cherrug. The sequence continues at coordinate 31,137,036 of NC_073706.1, forward strand.
GGAAAATATAGTTTATTCTGAGTTACAAAAATTTAGATACCTTTAAAACCTTTTTAGCTATGTAAATTTAATGGAGAATTATAAAGAACTGCTTAGCTGGAATAACGTAAATGAGATTTCCACACATGAGTTGGAGTATAAACATTTTGAGCCATGTTCTCCATGTTTATAAAAATATCATCTCAAAGTAAAATGGCCTGTTAAGTAATAAAGTATTTAAAAGCTGAATCAGAAGTTGGATTCAAAAGAGACTTCTGGAGTGAAAACATGAGCTTTAAACACAGGATGTGTTTCACGTTTGTGGTTGAGGGGTTTTTTTTTGTGAAAACCAAGTACAAAGAAGCTATTAAGATGTGTGCAGTCAGAATTTATCTGCAAGTCCTTCAAATCTTTGTTTTTCTGGCATGAACACATTTAGAAATAGAAGGCAAAGGGGATCCTCTGCTGCAACTTGAAGCATTGTGCTCCAGCTGACAATCTAGATGCTTCTCTTCACCGTCTTTCTGCACAGATGAGGTATGGCTGTGGTTGTAAGGTCATGCCTAATCTTGGTTTGAGATCTGGAATCACACCATGAGGAAAACACAGGTGAAATCGTTGCAGTAATGAAGTAAAAAACAAAAACATTTCCATTCGAGCTAGTTGTTCTCCAAGACAGTGTCTTCTTCCTGGATTGAAAAGAAGGTTTTGAAAAGACTTAAAATGTGTTCAATTACATTTTCACTCTTATTACGAATAAGAATGGTCATTTCTGTGTTCTAAGAGGAGCTGTATGAACTTGGTGGTAGCATTCTGTAAGAGAGGATAGGTGGTAATTTACAGCAAGAAACAGATTTTAGAGAACTTGTTCCTCTCGCTACACAAATGGCATTGTAACTAATTCTGTCAAATTTATTTAGATAAGCTATTAGCTCCTTTATCTTGTCTTGAAGTGCCAATCTAGACAGAAGATGTCTTTAAAAAATGATACTGTGAATTTCAGCCTTTGTTCCCTACTGTTTTCTTAATTACATCTACTGCCAGTCATTATTGCCTGGCAAATATTGTAACTTTCTAAGTAGAAAGATTCGAAACAAGTCTGGATAATGACTTTAAACATTAGTTCCCATTACTAGTTACAGTGAGTAAACGTGGTTGTGGAAGACACAGGTGAATGGATAACAACATCTGGAACTGGTAAGGTCAAACAGACAAAAAGAAACATAATAAAGGTAGGTTTCATCAAACATAACAGGCCATTTAGATCTAGTGTATCTATTCCAAGGCAATTGTCTTCTCTTGTCTCCTATTTTTCAGAGCAAGAGCACCCCAGATGAGCAAACTAAGTCACACTCTACACAAGGCTATGTCTTTCTATGGACTGCAGAGGTAGCCCTGGAAGTTAGTTTATAAGGAACGCCTAATTTTTTAGGTTGATAATTGTATGTAAGGTAAATTACCCACTCTTACAGGCATCAAAAGACAAATCCATAATAATTTAGGACTCCCAGAATATTTCCTCAGGTCAGAATGAAGTGATACATGCTGAGCCCCAAGCTAGTTCTGAATAACGTCTGCAATTTCTGGTGCTGATCTAACTGCTCCAATTTGAAAGCTGGTTGTGTAAATCACCTGTATGTAATGACTGTAGCAGCAAAGGACTATTAATTATGAAAGAAATACAACTTATGTACTGCAATAATATAAAATCTATAGACTCCTCAGATAAGAAGGTATCATGCTTTTTTGCTAGCTTATATATAATAGCGAACTCATCTATATAAAAGATACTGTGCTAAAATGTATTATGTCCAAAGTGCATTATATTGAATACCTTTAAAATAGCTGTTTCATCAGACTGTGGATATTTTACATCCGTCTGTCCATTCCCGATTTATTGCCATCGCTTATATGTTATACCTCTCTAGATTTATGAAAAGGAACAGTGGAAGAGATCACTTACCTAGTGAAAAAGGAATAAATGCATCTTTCTTGACAAACTGCCCGCTGCTGTCCAAAAACCTCTCAGGAAAAAACACTTCTGGATTGCTCCAGTATTTTTCATCAAAATGGACAGAGTAGAGGTTTGTAATGACTGTAGTGCCTTCAGGAATAGAATAACCACGCACAACAGTATCTTTGGAAGTTGCATGAAAAATACCTAGTGGAACTATATTACAGAATCTTAGTACTTCATGTAGAACAGCCTCAGTGTATGGCATTTTGCATTTCTCTTCTAAGGCAGGCATTTTGTTTGGGCCAATGACTAAATCAATTTCTTTTTGAACTTGCCCTGTTAGGAACATGAATAAAAGCTGATATTTATTGTGTAATATAATTTCTTTTTTTATTTAAGCTATAACATATATAGATTTTTAAAAGGATACTGAAACATGAAATATCCTACATAAAATGTAGTAGCTTATAAGCTTTAAAATTTAGATTCTATATTCCTTATCCTGTTACTAGGAATTGTTACTAGCATCTATACCAGTAATGTTCATTTCAAAAGTAATTATCCTCAGTAAAATTGTAGTTTAACATACTTTGCTTTGCTTGTGTATATTTTTATTTCTGGAGCTCTTCAAAACTAAAGGAACAAGCAAAAGACTGCAAAGATAAAATACATTAAGTACTTGAGTAAACACAGATAAGACTGAAATTAGCCACTTGAACTTTCCGTTGTCTAATTCTGCTATGATTCTTCAGAATTGTCACAATGTAAAATCATTCACTCTTAAGATGAAAATATCTGATACAACACTGTAAGATTTAAGAGGGGCAAGAGTCTGAATCTAACTGAAAAGGAACAAATCCAATCACTGGGTTTTTTTAAGCTATTTTAAAAATAAAATTCACAGGTTATTTAAATAATCTCAAAGGCACTCAAAACTGTCTCATCTTTTTCCCGATACACTTTCTTTGCTGAAACTGCCAAAGAGCTCCTAAGTAAAATAAAGTCACACTTCTACAATTCATGTGGAACCAATAATGCAAATCTGGGCAATAGCAGAAAAATTCTACCAGAAGAATCACCAGGTTTTTCAACCTAAAGTGACAACATTCCACATCAAAATTAAGAGGTGAAAAGCAGCTTAGTTAAACTACATTCTGTGATGTAGTGGTGTATCGGTGTGTGTTGTAATACTTGGACAGAGAAAGTCTAAATAAAGGTAACAGTAATTTTTATTTTTATCCAGGTGAACTGATCTTGAATCCAAACTCATTGTATCACAAGATCTGAGATGAGAAGATTATTTTAGGTAAGTGGATCTCTACAAAATCAGCTAGTGCATAGGAGACACAAAACTACAAAGTTTTTTTGATCTTTTTTGAAAAACAGTATCTTGGTCAGATCGTAATAGAGCAGGAGAAAGGATGTTCTTGTTTTAAGATGTGACTATTGTTTGTGAGCCAGGACAGACTGATCAGAAACTTTAAGTGGACCTTTCTGCATTCAGGGTTTTTATATGATGTAGAGTGTAAATATATCCTTGTGACTAATTATGGCACCAAATAAATTTTTAACTAAAATATGGACAATGTATATATGCATCCTAAAACTTGAGTACCTATAAAATCGGATTATATTTTTTTCATTTTATTGAACAGTTTCCTTTTATGGTAGTTTTTCTTATTACACTATGTAAAGCACATAGATGAATTAGTAGAGCTCAGAAGCATAAAAGCAACATTTAATTTTTTTATACCTTTTTTTTAAATCATCTGAATTACACTGACTGGTTAAAAGTAGAAATTGCAGTTTTAATCTTCTACAAAAGAATTATTAGCTGTACTTAGTGAGCTGAAGCTACATATTTCTCTTAAATATATCCCTCAAAGTTTTTAAAATTAACAACTCAAATCTATTAGATTTTCCTTTTAATCCTAGAAGAAATTTTTCCTATTTTTTAATCTTTAATCAGTTAACTCATGTTCAATTAATTAATCAACTAATTAGAAAAGTTGAGTAAGAGGTTATGGCTCTCAGGAGATATTTAAGCGAACTTTGGTTCTACTTGCTTAGCCAGATATTTTAACGAGCTCAGTGAATAGCAGACTTAAAATAACGATAATGGCAGCAACAGAAGAGTTTTGGCATCAGCTTCTTCGTGTAAGCAGAATGATTTTCGGTTTACAGCATGTCAGGCTTTGACGTACTTTATCATCATATTTCAATTTTCATTTTTTTCAAGTAAAGCTGTATTTACCTTATATGTAAATATAAAATTTGATCTCTAATTTTAGATAATATAATAGATACATAGATCAATATTTTAAAATCTAAAAACAGATACATAGATACACAATTGCGCTTTTTCCACCCGATTTGAATTAGAAATTATTCTAGCTGAGAAAATCAGAAGTCATAGAGGCATGCACCTACTACCAGAAGAAGAAAATGGAATCTTTCATACATAAAGATATCTGGTTCCTATGCAGAACTTCAGATCTCAACAGCCTTCTAGCTACAGGCAGTGCTGTTATCCCCATTCTGAAATTATGATGGTGGTGAAACTGATGTTAGAGCAATATTCTTTGGTCAAAGTATCAGCAGTACCTTTCAAAGTTATCCAGGCTGCTCTTTCTCCAAATACTGAAAATTCCTAGTTGAACTAAGCACTGCTAAGGCTTTGATAGGAAAAGGGAAGTGGAGGCAGGAAAAAAAATAAAAAATGACTGTTCACTTCTAAAATCCAAACTTCTGCACAAAACATCCGGGCTGACATTCAGACATCTATTGCTGTCTTTCTTCAAAATGACGGTAATACATCTTTCTTACTTTTAAGTGCTATTTTTGTTCTTCCAAAAGTATGAATATACATGTCTATAACATGTAAATCTGTTGTGAATTGAGGCACTTAAGGAGAAAAAAAAATTGTACCCAAACTGTTAACTACAACCTGATTTACATTTTGCTGGTGGTTTTGCATTTTTAATATAATTTATTAGTTTCATATTTTATTGCATTTTCTTACTATTTATTATTAACTACACAGATTAGTACATCTGCCAACCAACATTATGCCTCACAACACTAAATTTAAATATATTAGAAATACTTTATTAATGCTTCATAAAAATTATTTACAAAATAATATTCTAAGATTTTTATCATCATGCTTTACTTTTGATAGCCTCTTCATGTACATATAAAATAAGCTTCCCACCCCTGTCTATAGTATATTTGGTAAATGATACAACAGAATAATATACAAACCTTCCTTTTTGGTTACAACTATGGATCACTGCATCATTTTTAAAAGAGCATTTTAAATTTGCAATAGGAAAGTGTATCAGTTCCTCAAAATGTCAAAGTTCTTACCTTGAATGTTTGGATAAAGAGCCATAAATAACACTGCCCATCTTAAAACATTTGTTGTGGTTTCTGTCCCAGCTATGATGAGTTCTCCAACAGAGAAAATTAAGTTTTCTCTTGAATATGTAGATTCTGGATCATTTTCATTGCAATCCATCTCATCTAAATATGCATCTACAAAATGTCGAGGTGACTGAGGCTTTCTATTTTCAGAGACACGTTCAATAAGGTCTTGAAGAAAGTCATATACTTCAGCTGCATTTTTAAACAGCTGCTGGTGTTTCCCAAATGGCAAGATACCGATCCAAGGAAAAGCATTATATAAAAACACAGAAGCACTAGCAGCTAATTCAATATTTTCACTAAAAATCTCAATCATGTGCTGAAATTCAGTATCTTCATATGTAAAACGTTCTCCAAAAATAATCAAATTAGTAATGTTTGAAACAGCATTTGTTATCAAGTGCTTAAGATCAAATGGTCTGCCTTTGTATGTATCAATGGCATCAAGAAAAAAAATAGATTCCTCTGAAATTTTGTGTTCAAAGGACCTTTGTCCGTATCCAAAATTTCGAAAAGTATTTACAGCTAATTTGCGATGTTCTGTCCATCCTCTTCCATATTTACTGTTCAGTAAGCCTGAAAAAATATTTTAACACAGTATTTTATGCAGTGGGGTTTTTTCCCCTGTAAGATAAGATAATAAAATTATTTAAAAGGACAAATAATTATACACATCTTGCTATGGAGCATAGTCAGAGAGTAACAATTCTTTCCAAATAATATCTTTAAAGAAGCGTCAAGTATTTTGTGGAAGGAGATAAAGAGGTAGAGAAAATGGCTAAAGCAAATGTTTCATGTGATCACAAACCTATCTATTGGACAAAAATTACATTTTTAGATAAGACATTAGCACTTACCTCCCATGTTTGTCAGCTTCTTAAACAAGGGAAGAGATGGTCTATCTGCAAAAATTTCACTTTGATGAACAAGGCATTCCTTTACTGCATCATAGCCGTTCAGTACAATAGCAGATATACCTCCCAGATCAAGACTGAAGATCTTTTGAGGGGGAAAAACCCACAGAAATTGTAAAAATGCTATTACAACCAAAACTTAAGAACAAATAATGAAAATTAATAAAAACAAGTAATGAAAACGTGAAACAAGACTTAACATCAATGCAAAATACAGACAATGAAAACGTGAAACAACACTTGACATCAATGCAAAATACAGACTTGAATAAACTTCAGCAGGGCATACAGGTAACCAAAGGTGATCCAATTGTGGCGTTACACAGTAGAGTCTGTTGTGAGCTAACTTACTCTGTCAAAAGATAAAGTAAATTAGCCCATGCTACATTCTGTGCCTTGCTGTGCACCTAAAGTGACCAGCTCTCCAAAGTCAGGACTGGGGATGCTTTCCTAGTCATTAAAAAAATGTGAGTTTGGTACGACAATGTATGTTTTTCAGAAAAAATGTACTGTCCCCTAACATTAGTAGATATAAGTATATACTTACAAGTCTATAACATAACCTTATTAGATATAAGGTATAGTTTTTATACAAGAATTAGAAATAAAGTACATATTTTGTCTACTTCCCTAATCTTCTCAGACTGTTTCCACAGGAGGGAGGTAAGCTTTGCTACTCCTCCTCCCTGCCTGCGTAAAGGTAAATTCCAACAGCTTAATTTGGTTTAGGGCACTATGACTGAAGCTACAAGTTTGTATTACGAAGACTTCCAACAACGGCAGATACAGAAGTGGTGTCAGTTGTGAAAACAACCAAGCTGCACCCAGTCCTTTCTACCTCTGAAACTGGACACCAGCTTACTTTGCACAGGCTCCCAAAGAACCACCAGGTGATAGAAGTGAGAGCCATGATGACAGCCAACAAATGACAGCATAGCCCAGCTAGTCCCATCTCCCATTTCCAGAGGTGGTTAGCACTAGATGCTGTGGAGAAAGTTGCAATACATCCTGCAGAGGGCACATACAGGATAAACAAAATGAAAATCTTAACCTAAGTTTTAAAAATTTAAACCGAGGCTAGACTCGATTGAAATACTACATCCCTTTCCACACTTTTCTTAGCATTATAAATCTGTATTTTTACCTATATAAATCTCTAGTTTTCCCTTCATCTCAGAGCTGTTGACCTCCACAATATGAAATAATGTTAGCGTAATTATACATTCTATGACAGCTGGGTTGTCACTGAAAATGTTACCAGGCATTGGAACAGGCTGCCCAGGGAAGCGGTTGAGTCACCATCCCTGGAAGTGTTTAAAAGCTGTGTAGGTAGCTGTGGCGCTTAGGGACACAGTTTAGTGGTGGACTTGGCAGTCCTGGGTTAATGGTTGGACTCTGATCTTAAAGGTCTTTTCCAACCTAAATGATTCTATGATTCTATGACTATTTTGTTTTAGTGAACTTGATATTTTCACTGTTATAATGGCTCTTCTTTGTTATGTGACAAGGCACTCCTGGTATATTTCCACAAACCATTTGTGAGTTCTCTATACCTTGATCTTAGCTTATTCATCTTTCTTCCAGTGTCATAGATTTTTTTTTTTTAAATCCTTTCATTGTATTTTTTCAGAGCCCCCCAAATCCTGATGCCACCTTCAAGTTCCCTCCAATTCTGCAGGATCCTTTCTTACAGCAGGTGACTGGAACTACATAAAGCATTCCAGGCAAGTAGAAAGCTTAGTTTATTGGATGACACATTTTCCTTCCTATTTCCATTCTATTTGTCCTAGTATTTTGCTTGAAACACATTTACTTTTTTCTATTGCCAAATGAAACAAATGAATCCTTTTGTTTCTGCCATTTAGCATCCTTTTAATTTGTGCACTTTGCTTTGCTTGTCATTCAGAACAAGACTGTTTCTCCTGTAAGTTTCATAAATGATCTGGGCAAAAGCATTTGACAGACTTAAGTTCTAGGAACAGTTTTATTTGCTTGTTAGGGGTGTTATATTTAAAAAATTCTAGCAGTTTGAAAGATGTGATTTTCTAGACAACACATCGTTTGTTGGACACAAAGCACAGTCTTTCACAGCCCTCCAGTGAAAATCCTGTGAAGTAAAACACCACAGGTGATACACATAGCCTGGAGATGTACAGGCACGCCAAAGGGTGTCCGTGCTCACCCACCAGCTGCTACCAAAGCGTAACCTCAGTGCGTGTGTGTTTATGTACGTGCACACATACACACGTAGAAATGCTAATACCTGCCTGCCTTTCCCTGCGGGATCTAGTTTGGGTTTAACTGTTATGAAGCTTCTAACAATAGACTGGTTGCTTGAAACTGGCTGATGAGAAGAGACATCTGATGTATAAGAAAATATGGGGAAAAGGAAAAAATCCATTCTTACATAGTTATTTTAACAGACTGCCGGTATTCCAAACATCTCACTGAAGATACTTTGAAGCAACGCGTTTTCAGCGACAACGTTGCATTAGCCAAGTCCCTGCTATTTGGCTGCTGTAACTTCGTTAGTTTTAAGCCGTCTTGGCGTGTCCAAGACGTGCGGGACGCCGCTGGCGAGTGACCGTCCCTGGCAGCCCAACCGTGCCCCGAACGGGCCGCCCCGAACACCAGCCGCCCGCGGGAGCCCGTCACGCTGGCGGCTCCGCTCCGCCCGCACCCCCAGCGAGACACCGGCGAAGCGACACGCGTTTCCCCGCCGCCGCTTGCACGGTTCTGCCCGCGCCTTGCGCTCGGGCACCGGCCGGCCCCGGGCCCCTCGCCCCGCTCCCGCCAGCCGGCGGGGGGCTCCGCTCACGGGGCCGCCGCTCCCCCGGCGGGGCGGCCTCTGCGAGCCGGGGCCGGGACCGCTCCTCCCCGCCGGCCGCACCGTGCTGCCGCTGCGGGGCCGGGCTCCGCGGCAGCCCCGGGATCGCGGGCCGGGGACAGCGCCCGCCAGGCTGCCCCTGCCCGTGCCGCCCGGCCCCCGCGCCGAGCCCGCCCCGCTCCCGCTCCGGGGCCCCCGGGGAGGCGGCAGACGCCGCCGGCGCGGCGGTACCTGCCCGTGGATCTGGCTCTGCCGCCGCATGTAGACGTGCGGCTGCTCCGCGCCCAGGGCGTGGATGTTGCCGACGAGGGGCAGCCCCCGGGGACCGGGCGGGAAGCCGGGCGGCCGCCGCTGCTTCAGCAGCTGCCGCACCACCAGCGCCAGCGCCGCCGCCAGCGCCGCCGCCAGCAGCAGGAGGCAGGCGCCGCTGCCCGCCGCCGCGCCCGGGCCCGGGCCCCCCGCCGCCGCCGCCGCCGCCGCCGCCCGCATCGCCCCGCGCCGCCGCCGCGCCGCTTCCTCCCGCCGCCCCCGCGGGGCGGTGCAGCGCCGCCCTGTGCCCGTTGGCCCGCGGCGGCCCCGCCCCTGGCGTCACGGGGGCCGGCCCGCCCCGCCCCGCCGCCACCTCCCGCGGAGCCCCGCGCGCACCGGCCGCTGGCGCGGGTCCTTCGGGCTCCTCGGGCGCTGGAGCGGCACCGCTCGCCCTGCGCTCCGCGCAGTGGCCTTGGCCGCTGCGACGCGTCACCGGCAGTCACTTGCTCGCCGTTAAGGCTCGGTGGAGGAACAAACCCAGCTTTGCGATGTCCCTCCCAGAGCCCCTTTGGATGTGGGGAGCCCTGAGCCGGTGCATTCCCGCGGCGCTTCCCGCTGCCCTTCCCGACCACAGCACCGGGCAATCTGCCTGGCTGGCGGATTGCTGCTGGCAGCGGGGCGGGGGGCAGCTTCGCAACTCGTGCCTGCAGCTCCCCGTGCTGGGCAGCCTTTCCCCCATTCTGGCGCCGCTAACTGATGCCAGTGCTGCAGCGGGCAGTGAGAAAGGGCCTGGCGTCCCCAAGCTTGCAGGCAGCCGAGCACAGAAGGAAATGTCCCTAGTTCATGGACCAAGCAGTGAGGAAATCACATATGTAACGGCGTAAGAGCTATTGTTACTTGGCGGGATGATGCCTTAGGAAAGGGGGCTCGAGTTGCTAGAGAGGCCAAGGTCATTTACTGCAGAGCTAAGAAAGCAATGCCACGTGCAATGTGACATCCTGCTAAAACACTTTATAAATCACGTTTGTTTCCATTCGTGGTGGTTTTGCTCTTCTGTTACTGCTGTTTGGCAAGCAATTTTAGGTATAACAGAAGTATTCCTGCCCTATTAAAACTTCTAATCTATGTGTTTCCAACTTGAGATTTCTTTTTTGTTGATTTCAGCTTCATTCATACATAGATTCATAAGAGCGTTGATAAGATCCAAACTGATAAAGAATTTATGCTGATGAAGTTTGTTAGTAACCTGACTGATCAAAATGCACTATGTACTTGACGATCTAACCACTGAATGCTTAATTCTCAGTACCCTCCTGTGATGGGACATTCTGCTTCGAATGTGGCGATGCTGACCTGAGAGTACAATAGCACAAAAGCTGAGGAAGGCCCCAGACGTTGCAGAGAATGTCAAGAGCTCAAACACAGTAAAGGCCATTGCTTTGGGTGTACAGAGAGGAGGTAAGAGCTCTGGGTGCAACAGCGGAACAAGGAGAGGAGCTGGGAAGTGACAAAGTGTGGCTTTTTGGCTGGTAGTCTGGCTGCAAGGCATCTGTGGGGCCTCAGGGCAATCAAATGGGTTATCTGGGCACTTGCTCGATAGAGCAGGAGGCTACAAGGTATAAAAAGAGAATAGGATTCAAAGGATGTACTCACTCATGTTTGCCTGGGGTGGGCAGATGGACAAGGAAAGATAAATGTCACGTGTGTGTTACAGAACAATACACCAGTAGCTTTTCATGAAGGAAGTGCAATGATGCTGACCCACTTTTCTCAGCCAGAGTTGTTGATGCCAGTGTGCTGTCATGCATTGAAGGCTGGTTGGCTGGACCAGGGTCTGTGCTGGTTTCTATGGGTCAACACAGTGAGAGACTCTGATTTTCAGGTGAGTCTTCATGCAACAAGTAGCCAATTTTATTTGCCTCAGCATCTTTCTTTGTCCTAGCTGCCAAACGCCTGTAAAGCATGTGTCAGTGCCAGCGTCCTATATCAAAATCTTACCCAGTTTGGCAGAATACAAAGCAGTGTCTTGAGCACAGCTGGAAGTTTATCACTCTTCTTCCAAGTTATTTCTTCTATCCTTTCTTCCAGTATGATACTGCCTGGTGTCTTAACTGAATTCCTTGGACCATACCTGCAAAAAATGCCAGTATTTCAGTGTCAGTACCTTAAGGCTTCTCAACAGAGGGCAAGAGATTCAGGACCTCAGCTTGGCTTCAGCCGGAGGCAGAATGAGGAGAAATGGCTGAGGATTAAAACAAGACATGCAGTGTGCTTAAGCAGTTGTGCTGAAGCATGCAAACTCAGATAGATATAAACCTAATTACTTACCTTTAAACGAAGAATGGGTCTCCAAATACTTTAGCTCAGCATATTCAGGTGAGTAGAGGTACACAGACTGGCTGGTCAGAAAACACTTCGAAACAGTGTGAGAAAGACTAATTCGTAGTCTACAGACGATTATACAAAATTAACTTGTGAGATGAAATTTCTGTTGATTACAGTGGGAGTAGAAATGTTAATGTGTCAGATACATCATACAATTATATGGTGTATGTTATGGTATATATGCGTACGGTTACTGTTGCAGTCTCAGTTAGAAAGATGTAAACTATTTCCTGTCTTCAGAAAAAAGAGGTTGGTACTTTTTTCCCCTTATCCTCCCCTCGATAAGATGATACTTGAATAGTTATCAAAGTGTCTGAGGACACGTAGGAAGAGGTACTATTGCTTTGATTGATTTTAACTGCTTATTTTCAATATTCTGTTATTTAAGTGTGTAATAGTTCACATGCAGCCAATGTTTTAGATGATCATGATTTCCAGTGCATCTGTGTAAGAAAAGAAATGAAAGGCAATTGACAGTTTTGGCAGCAAGCATTTTGAAGGGGAAAAAACAGGAAAAAAATAACATAGGAAAGACCCAAGAAGAGAAAAAAAGATACAGAAGAAAAAGTCCAAATGTTTGGCTAAAAAGGAAGGAATAGATTTGTATGGGGAAAAAAGCAGACAAGATTTGACCGTTATCTTCAAGCAGTCAAAACTGACCTTACGGTAGTGTTTGAGCCTTGGTGATGGAGAAGAGAGGGTGGTGTTATCCACTGTAACAGGAAGAGAAACTGAAGAGCGTGATTGCAGAACAGTAAAATCTGTTTTGGTCAAGCCAAATGCGAAAAGGTGGTGAATCAGCCAAGATCTGAGAGTCTCTAAAGAATGCATGATTAAATGGAGGAAAAAAGGGCCGGCATGGATAAATATGAATGAAAGTTGTCAAAAGTAAGTGATAAATGAACCTTTGTGGACAGATCAAATCACTTACGAATGCAGGTTTAGGGATGCAGGACTCCAGTGGCTATCCAAGGGCAGGAATCCTTGCCAGTTTCTGACTGATTCGTTCATTCTTTTTTCTTTCATTCCTCCGGAAGTGTGGGGGCAGCTTGTGCTGAATTGCTTCTTTGGGAAGGTTTTTCTCATCTTAATCACGGATGATCAAATGAGCAAACTCAGGATGAGTAAAGGGGTTTTGATTTCAATTATAAAAAATGATGTCTGAGTAAAGAAACCCATTAAAGCCCGTATCTTTATTAAATTCTAAAACATTCTAGTCATCAAGATTTACAATTACTTTGCATTGTAAATTCAGTAAGAACTTAGAGAAGACAATCAAGTAACAGGAAATGATTGTGTTCCTGTCTTCTCAAGAAAAACAGAAAGCAATTCTTTGACAGGGAGTGACTATACATATATATACATAGCTTTGACTTTTAAAGAAATATATGGAGAGACGTGTCTGTTCTTTTATTAACAATATTAAGATCCTGATGATAATTCTATTGTACTCTTGTGAAAAAAATTAAGTACTTTCCATGGTATCTCACAAACTTGTATTCAGCTACAGTTTCAAACAGGCTTTGGCTTTCTTACTCTTTAGCATTGACATTGTTGCTGCACTTCTAGAAAACAAGGTAAACCTTTGTCAGGCTAAAGTGCTTTCCATTTCTGTAGTAACGTTTCTTGTGCAGTGAAGACATGCCATTACTTATAAAATGTTATACAGGGAAACAACTTCTTTACGGTCAAACTCGAAGAGTTGCAGTCAACAGCTTGATGCCCAAGTGGAGACCAGCAATGACTGGCATTCTTCAGGGGTTGGTGCTGGAACCAGTGCTGTTTAACATCTTTGTTAGCAGCATGGACACTGGAATTGAGTGCACCCTCAGCAAGTTTGCCAATGACACCAAGCTGCGTGGTGCAGCTGACACGCTGGAGGGAAGGGATGCCATCCAGAGGGACCTTGACAGGCTGGAGAGGTGGGCCCGTGCAAACCCCATGGAGTTCAATAGGGCCAAGTGCAAGGTCCTGCACGTGGGTCAGGGCAATCCCTGGCACAAACACAGGCTGGGCAGAGAATGGCCTGAGAGCAGCCCTGAGGAGAAGGACTTGGGGCTGTTGGTGGGTGAGAAGCTCGATGTGACCCAGCAATGCGCGCTGGCAGCCCAGAAAGCCAGCCCTATCCTGGGCTGCTTGAAAGAAGCGAGGCCAGCAGAGTGAGGGAGGTGATTGTCCCCCTCTGCTCTGGTGAGACACGCAGCCCCAGAGTACTGCATTCAGCTCTGGGGCCCCAACATAAGAAGGACGTGGACCTGTATGAGCAAGTCCAGAGGAGGGCCATGAAGGCGACCAGAGGGCTGGAGCACCTCTCCTGTGAGGACAGGCTGGGACAGCTGGGGTTCAGCCTGGAGAAGGCTCCTTTTAGACCTTACAGCTGCCTTCCAGCACCTAAAGGGAGCCTCCAAGAAAGCTGGAGAGGGACATTTTATGATGGCATGTAGCGATAGGACAAGAGGGAATGGCTTTAAACTGAGAAAGCATAGATTTAGGTTAGCTATTAGGAAGAAATTCTTTACTGTGAGAGTGCGGAGGCACTGCAACAGGTTTGTGCAGAGCAGCTGTGGGTGCCCCATCCCTGGCAGTGTCCCAGGCCAGGCTGGACGGGGCTCTGAGCAACCTGGGCTGGTGGAAGGTGTCCCTGCCTGTGGCAGGGAATTGGAACTGGGTGACCTTCAAGGTCCCTTCCAACCCAAACCATTCTATGAATCTGTGTATCAAAGCCAGAAATGTGAAGATTTTGTGCCTTTTCTTTGAGGGCAGGGCAGGGAAAAGAGATCTGTGTAGGTGTATGTAAAACAGGCATGCTTCTCACTGAAGAAATGAATTTTGTAAACCCACTGATGAGTTTAGAGTCATGTGCAGATCTTATCTATTACACTCATAGCTCTTTTTAACACACCTATATCATCATAGTGAGTGATCGATTTCTATGTTACAATTATCTCCTTAGCTAAGCCTGTAACGATGTTGGTGCTTTACAGATTTGCTAAACCAGAAGAACACATCTAATAGTTTCCCATGTGAATCTGGTGATCGGTTGCTGAAAAAAACCGTTTCCTTTAATCAGCATCCTACTGTGCCTAAACATTTTATGTTTGTCAGGCAGACACAGAAAACTATGACACTGGCCCACAGACTGTAACTTCAAAAATAGTTTTGGCGTATTTGACTTGCTGGCTCTTTCAGAGTATACTTGGGTCCGTTTTATGCATAAATTTAGAAATTTATCTTTTTAATTGATAGTCTTATATGACTATTGTTTCCCAGAAACTCTGCCGTAAGTAATTAGCCAATATTATGTCCTAACAGGTGTTACCTTCATGTGCTATGTACCAGCACTGAAAGGAGAGAGATCTTTTTTGGTCCTTGATTTAGCTGAAGGTACAGACTAAATCGTTGCCCTTGCACAAATTCCTCTTGTCAAGGATCAAACAATTAAAACAGCCAGCTGAGAAACAGTTGCACCCAGTCCTCATGCAGTGGGCAGTATAGAAACAGCAGGGATGTATAACTGTAGTACCTAACAGTGCCAGGACGATTGTGAATGGTCCTGGAAGGGACTGAGGAAAAATGCCAAGTTACGCTATGGCTTGATCAGACCTCAGACCTCCACCCTTCTTATACCCTGTAAAGAACAGGCACGGGATTAACTTGAGGACTTAGGATGTAGTTTCTCACCATATTTTTGCTGACACGCTCTGATGACATGTAAGATAGCAGCGTAGCACTTGTGTAAGCAACCAAATCAGAGTTTTATAACTACGCTATTGCTTAACAAGGTTAATCTTCTGTTCTGAGGTTGTTTTCCAGATAAGGAGTTCAGCTCTTATTTTACCTGCAGAATGCATAAAACTGAAGTGGAAATAGGTGCCGATTCTGAAATATTTTCAGGTTTCCCCCACAGTTCGTCCCCTTTGTGCTACCCTGGTAACACTGCAGGGCTGACCCCGGCTGTGTTTGGTGACCTGTGAGTTCCTCTTGAGGGGTTCCCTTTGTCAGCCTGGGACAGAACTGGGTCTGGCTGGAGCATGGCTGAGGTTTGCCAGTTGTCAGAAGGTGGGAGCATCTTGCCAGGTAGCGTGAGATGGGGCTGGAGCCTCTGTGAAGCTGCTCAGAGCCTGAGCTGCAGTAATGGGAGACAGAAGGTGACAAAGCCATAGCCAGCTTCCTTGTGGTCTGCCCCTTCTGCCTTGTCAAGCAAACCTCAGTGCAGGACAGCGTGGCCCAGTTTGTTTTAAAAGATATTCCACACTGGGTTTTGAATATGTACAGGGAAACTGCTGCAAAACCTGCTGCAGAAAAGCTCACTAGGAATGTTTCAATGAGATTAAAACACTGCAACACTGATCTTCTGACTAAAATGTCTTCCATACATCAGTCTGGAAGATCTTCTAAGGGATATTGGAAAAAAATTTGCTTCCAAACTGATTCATAGATTTCTCAGTAATTGGTTCAACAGCAGTTCCACTTTCTCAACAGTAGTCACTGAAGCAGCCTAAATCCGGATTTAACATTCGCTAAAAAGGAAAAGCTTTAGTGTTGGGGTCTATATCAGTAATCTTGTTCTCAAGAAAGTACTGTGTTTTTATAACAAAAAAAAAAAAAAGGCTTTCAGTTTTGGGCCATATTCAAACTGAACTACAAGATGGGCAGGTAAAATATTATTTGTGTGGATAAGCTTGATGTGAGCTTATTCTGAATCTGCTTCTGGCCACCTGGAGGTTATGGAAGCAGAATTAAGCAAAGGATTAGACCAATTAGGGATGTAAGTTTTGCAAAAGCAAATGCCAAAAAAAGATTGGGTGACGGTGAAGGTGTTAAGTTTTAGAGTTTAAGCCCATCTCTAGCTATTAAAATTACAGAATCACAGACATTTGAGGTAAAAGATATGAAGAGACCATATCTAGCTGATTATGTTCCTTCCCCAGAGCATATCAGCTATACATGTAATTCCTGATAGTTTAAGACTACCATGCCATAAACTCTCCAGTGAAAGATATGCCATATCTGCAACGCAACCTGGTCTTGTATGTCATTGATCTCAATTGTAGAAAGCTCTTTCTAATGTATGGTATCTCCTTTGTTGCCTTTTAAGCCCATATATCTTTGTTGTTTCGAATGTAGTACCAGAGTGTAGATTGTTACTCTTCATGGCAGGTTTTTATATTTTTGTTACCACATTTCTCCATACTTTCTCCTGTTAACTGTTTCCCTCATCTTCATGTTTGTTCTCCTAAATCATGATATGGGATCTCTGATAACTCTTACTGGTATTTTTCTGGACTTTCTCCAACTTGCCCAAGCCTTTCTGAGGGATGGCATGCTGTCCCGAACAGAGTACACTATCAGATCTAGATCTTATCAGTACAGTGTAAGGATTGCCTCCTGGGCCTTAAACATGATACAGCAGCTAATAACACCTTGCATGTACAACAGCACGATGTTGTTAACTCTGGCTTAGCTTTTATCATTTTCTGCAGAACAGATTACAATGAAATGTTAGGAAGATGCTTTCACAGGGGCTCAGCAGTGCTCACTTTCCCCTATGTGACTTGTAGAATCTTCTGAGGTGGCAGGGGTTTCTGGCTGTTTGTGGAGACAGGGTCCTGAGTTAGGTAGACTAGGCATCCACCAGAAACACTGATAAGGAACTCCTCAGCTTCTCTTCATAAAGAAAGACCATGTGATTTTTACAGCTGGTTTTATCATGAATTATCCTTATCTGCAAAAGGCTCAATTAGGTGCTATGAAGAACAAGCTTAGAGAGTGTAGAGACCTTAATCGTGCTCACCTCCCACAGGAAGAAGTTACTGTCAGGTGGCTCACGGCGTCGTCACTGTCTGCCCTTTCCTTTTTGCAGGGTCCTCTCTTGTCAGATAGTGAACCATTCTGGGAAATGGAAATTTTGTCTGTGCAGCTCATGGTCCTGTCTGTCTTGAAGAACTACATTTTATTATCGAACAAATATTTCAACATAATATATAAATGTGATATTTTTGTTTAATAGCATAGTAACATTTAAGAACCTCACTGCGGTGCCTATGGCTTGTTGACATAAGGGCAATATTTACAGTTGAAAAAATGGTTGCACTTGAAAATGTATTGGTTAAATAATATCAAACAGAATACTGTGAGAAGTTGTAGCTAGTGTAGAGAAAGTCACTTTAAAATAGGACAGATTTTTCTTATTCCCTACAAATTTAAATAATTTTGTTTGAAGAGGAAATTCCTTTTACTTAGAGCTGCAGGTTGCATATAACATCTGATTTCTTTTAAAAAATAATAAATTCAAGCCATTCCATAGCTCTTAATTTCATCTGCTTTGAACCTATACCCACTTATTTATACGATTAGTTTACCTGACATATTATCAGGCATTGAAAAAAGCAGAACAAGTTCCTTGGAACAGATTGTTTCCGTAAATGTCTTGCTTTTCTAGTGCAGTGCTCAGATACCCATGAATACTTAACCTCTAGTTTTGCATTTATCTAGCAACATGAGACCATTATCTTGTGAAAATCCAGTATCTTTTTAACAGCTTCAAAAACAGACAAACTGGTCAATTGTCTTTCTTCTCCATCTTACATTTGCAAAAAGCAAATATATCTGGTGAGATGGGATGACGTATAGCTGAGAGGAAAAAATAGGACAAGCGTTCCAGCTGGGAGTCCCTCCATTAGCTCTGGCAAGGAGCAGCCAAAGCGCTTGCCAACATCCAAGTACTATTTCATCTATACGTGCACCGAAGTAGATCTATTGGCATTCATACCTGTTGCTTTAAATTTATGTTTCTTCCTGTGAAAGCTTAAAGTAGAAATGTTGGCATCTGAAATCCCGTAATCGCTGCATCATACGGGCTCCAGCCCGAGCCTGAGTCGCACTGGCAAGAGAAGGACTTGAACTGGCTGGAATCGACCACAAGAAGAAATTTAACTTTTTCCTGCCTGAAGAACTGAAATATGCTATTACAACAGAGTCGCCTGGACTTTTTAGGGTTAAAACAGGCATATTGTATGCGGACAAGGAGTAAATAAACCCCCAAAGGAAATGTGAACGATTAGCTGTTAACGTA
This sequence comes from Falco cherrug, assembly GCF_023634085.1. Classification (NCBI taxonomy): domain Eukaryota; kingdom Metazoa; phylum Chordata; class Aves; order Falconiformes; family Falconidae; genus Falco; species Falco cherrug. Next base: position 31,155,848 of record NC_073706.1, read on the forward strand.
GGAAGAGGAAAGGAACAGTGGAGTTAGAGAGAAAGAGCAATGTCTGGCTGGAAGCCTGATCGTTGAAGTTCCTACACGTTATTTCTGTTGGTGTAGCTGTGCAAGTCCCGTTAGAACAGCCAGAGCGGTGCTGAGCCCTGTCTCTGGGTGCTTCCCACGTTTGGCACTGCAAGCTCCGAAAAACGAGCTTAAAAATCGGCATAGGAGTCGTGGAAACGGAAGAGATTTAAAATCAAATACTTGAGCTCCTTCTCTCGGAGGATTCCCGTGACGAGCATCCGTACGATGGAGCTGCCATTTAAAACGAAATGTTCGCTTTGCCTGGGCGGGGGGCGGGGGGAGCCCCCCGGGAGGGCGGCCGGGGGCAGCGGGCAGGGGCCAGCCCCGGTTCCCGCGGGCACTTTGCTCGGAGCCTCCGCAGGGTGCCCGTGGGCACGGGGGGAGCTCGGAGCCGTGACAGTCCCCGCCCCGTGCGGTCCCTTCCCTCCGCTCCTGCCGGTCACCGGCCGGCTCGGTGCGCACCCCCCGCGGGCTGCAGCTTGTGAGAAAGCAACGAAGACGTAGAAAAAAACCCCAAACACTACTTGTGATCTGAAGGAAAACCAACCAAACAACAACAACCAAACCCAGGAGTCAACCCCAAAACCTAAACGGTTTTGCAACCGGCGTTCGCAGAACGGGGGCGGGGAGGCGCGCAGAGCCCGCCGGCACGGTGCCCTGCGCGGGGGGGAGCGCGGACGGCTGCTGCGGAGGCCAGCGACTCGCCGGTGGTTTTCGGGATGTTCGTGTTCTTAAACTTCAAAGCTAAAACCGCATCAACAAAAGAATCGCCGCCCCGCGGCTCGCCCGGGGTTTATTCGCCTCCCGGGCAAACGCACGATTCCTGCCGTCGGGAGCGACCCGTAACACCGGCTGCTGCACAGGCACAACCGAAGGAGCGCGGCCGGTGGCCGGGAACGCTCGCCCGTCCCGTCCAGGTGGCGAGAACGAGCGAGACGGCTGCGCTCGCGGCCGCGCAGCGTGCGCGGGGCTCCGCTCGCCGGGGCCGGGGGCCGCAGCAGCAGCGGCAGCAGCAGCAGCAGCGCGGGCCGTGCCGCCGCCAGCCGCGAAGGGCAGGGCCGGGAACGGGCGGACCCGAGCCGGGGGTCCCGGGGGCGCTCAGCCCCCTCTCCGGCCGCGGTCCCTTGCCAGAGGTCGAACAGCGCTTGGGCACCCCCCGCGCGGCGGGGGCTCGCAGCGGCGCCGCCCGCCGGTGCCGCCGTCTCCTCGGCAAGCGCCCCGCGCCCCGCGGCGGGCAGGAGCGGCGATGCCGGCCCCGGGGGCGGTGGACGGGCCCTCCGCCTCCCGGCGCCGCGGGGCAGCCGGCCCGGCCGCTCCGCTCCCCTCCCCGCGCCTCGTGCCGGCGGGCAGCACTCTGCCGCCACCCCCGTGCCGCGTCGCCTGTTCCCGTGTCGCGGGCAGGGCGGCCCCCCACCCCCCCGGGTGCCTGCGGCGCCGGGACAAACATCCTGCGCGGGCAGGTGCGGCGCCCGCGCCGTGACAGAGGGCCCTCCGCGGGTGATGGATGCACGGGGCGGCGGCAGCTGCCGGTAATCCCGGCCGGCGGGGCGCAGCGCTGCCCCGGGGGGAGGCGATCCCCCCCTTCCCCTGCCTCTTCCGTGCCGGAAAGGCGCTGCACCTGCCCCTGGAGTTGTGTGGTGATGATGACGATGGTGGTGATGATGGTGGTGATGGTTTCCTCCAGGACCGCGGAGTTAGGCGGAGGCGGTGCGGGAGCTCGGCCGGGCGAGCGCGGGGAGCAGCTCGGTGCCGCCGGGGGCTGCTCGCGGGTGCCGAGGGTCCCTCGCTCCGGCCGGCGGGGTGTCGGCTGCACGTGCGGCCTCCCCCCGGGAGGCGAGGGGGTGCGGGGCTGCAGGGGTCACGTCCGCACGCAGAGCCCCCGCCGCGCCGCACGCCCCCGGCCCGGGCCGCGGACGCAGCTGGTGCGCGGGCCCGGTGGGCGGCTGGGTACAGCCGCGCTCCCCCGAAGCCGCGGCGGCTGCCGGCCCCGGGGGGGAGGGGGGGGGGGGGGCGGGATCCCGGGCGGGGAGCGGCCCCGCTCTGCAATGCGGTCCCTCCGCTGCAGAGGTCGCCACGCGTGAGCGATCCCGCGGGGGCGTGGGGCCGGGCCGCGGCCGCGCCGAGTGTACGGCCCCCCCGGCGCCGCACCCCCCCGCCGGGTTTTTTTTTGTGAATGGGACGCTCACGGAGCGGGACATAACGTCACCGCCGAGCCGGGCTTGGCGGCCAATGGCGGGCCGGGCCGAGGCGGGCGGCCGAGGCGGTGATTGGCTGGCGGCCCCGCGCGGGCGCCCACGCAGGCTGCCGCGGCGGCAGGTATAAAGGGGAGCCGGCGGGCGGTGCGTGGTACCGCGGCTCGGCGGCGCCACCGGCATCCTTCTGCGCACCGCACCGCTCCGCGCCGCACCGCCGGTAAGCGCCGCTCCGGCCCCCGCCGCGGCTCCCTGCATGGGGCGGGCCCCGTCAGTCCCTGTCCTCTCCGGGGCTGCGGAGCTTTGCGTGGTATTCCCTTCACCCATGTGCTTGTGGGCACACGCGTGTGCAAGGAGGCGCGCCGAGGAAGGTGGGAGACAGTCAGCCCTGATCCTCTCCTCTCCTGTCCCCTGCCGATACGGCGTGGGGTGTCTCGCCGGGAGTGCCCGACGGCTGTCCCTGCACAGCCCTCCGCCGTGCCCGGCCGGGCGCGGTGCCGGTGCCCCGGGAGGAGCGGGCCGGCCTTGGGAAGGGGTCTCCTCGTTCTGTGAGCCGCGGCGAGAGCCGAGAGCTAGCAAAAATGAGGCTGATGTGGTGGTTGATGAGCTTGTCTGAGTCTAAGACACTGATGCTGTGAGAAAGAGGTGTATCTCAGGACAGGTATCTTCAATTATATATATATTCTTTATTTTTTTACAGGTTTTGTTCTTATGACTATTTTTATTTATCTGTTTTCTGGTTTCAGAGTAGAAATAGTTATTGGAATTGACATACTTAATTCTTACAGTGTAATCTGAACTGGGATATTAGCATGCTAATGCCAAGAAATAAGCAGGTTCAGGTAAACTAACGGTGCCACTTCATTCTTAAAAATATTAAACACTAAGCATTTCTCTATTTTTGTCTTGTCACTGGTATCCTACAACTGTACTCGTTTGTGTTGGACATGCTGGCTGTGACATTGCGTGCAGTGATTAGTCAGAGGAACGTGTTTTTCACCAGTTTGAGGGGATGTCTGCATTAAGTTGAATGCAGAAAGCTGTACAGAACTGCAGGTCTGAAAAGCTGCATTTTTATCCCCTGTAATAGTGCTAAGTTATCTTAAAATTCAAAGAAAACCGAAGCATGACAGCAATAATCCAAAGAAATGGGAAGGTTCTATTAAAAAAAAAAAAAAAGCTGTTAGTATTTGTGCTACTTGTGGCTAGGAAACGATGACCTCTTTAGTAGAACTTACAGGATTGAGAGGGTTGGAAAACAGCCATTGCTTGATGTACCTCTTTGTTGTAGAGAGGAAATCATGGTTATGCTGAAGATTTCATCTTTCCTTGCTGTTTATGCCTTGGTTGTGTGCCAGATGGATAGCTTCCAGGCAGCCCCAGTCAGGTAAGAGCCGGTCCTGCTGCTGAGTGCTGTATCTGAATGGTATGAAAATATTTAATATTCTTTAGAGATCTAGGAGGGAAACGGACTACAGTGAATGAGACTCCTGCTTTCTCCTGCTGCTGTTCTTGACACTGTGGTTCTGCTATTACATTATAAAACTCCTAATGCTGTGCATGAGGATGGTTTATATATTCACACCAGTGAAAGAGACTGTCAGTGACTCGCAGTAATGCATGACAAACCCCTCTCTCCTGCGCGTGGCTCTCTGCAGCAGTAGGGGTTTTATTCATCCTGGTTTGCCTGTCTCTGCTCAGACCTGGCTTGGAGTCCGTAACAGATCGAGTGACGCTCAGTGATTACGAAGCTCGGAGGTTATTAAATGCGCTGGTGAAAGAGTTCATACAGATGACAGCAGAAGAGCTGGAGCAAGCCTCTGAGGGAAACAGGTAAGGACTGCAGTCCTGGGGCAGGAGAAGGGCAGTGGGGAGGTTGTTGTGTCTGAAATTAAGCAAAAGCCATGTGAGCAGACCCTCCGCCGGTCAGGATTCTTATTTTTCTTTTCTTGGGGTTATGGTTAACTGCGGTCACCTAACTGGTAAAAGATGATACTGCAGAGACATCCTAATGTTGGTATCGGGAGAATGGCTTCCACCTAGTTAACTGTCTCTATCTGTCTTTTACAACTGAAAGTGGAGGGTGATTTGAGCTTGAATGAGGGGGTTATGTTAAAATGTGGCAGCAAAAGGTATGTCTTCCTGGTGGGAGTGTAAGGGGCCATTCAGCCACTCTTGGATTCTCTGTCGTGAAAGTGCATGCTGTTGTAAGGCATGGAAAGTCCCTGGCAGAGGAGACGCGTTCCTCCTAATGCACGCAGCACCACTCTTCCCCTGTAGACCAAAGGCATGCAAGAGCATTTGCATTATCCTAACAGGATTTGTATTGCAAAGCATGGTGGTGGTGTACGAGAGACTGAACAGCATGCTGAACATGGGAAGTAAAAGTTCCTGACCTCTGACTATGAGCATCCGAAAGGCTAACAAACTTGCTTTTCAACAAAGTTGAATTCTTTGAAAAATAGTGTTTTCCTTCTGACTGCATTTGTATGAACTTTCCTTGCATGGAATGTGATGTGGAGGGTTTGGTTTTTTTTAATTAACTTTTAAGTTTCTTAAATTTAGATATTTATCTAGGGAAGAAATGCATGAATGTGCATGTTTGAGGTTACTCTTCCTTTGGGCATGTTTTTTTTCCCCCCTGCAGCCTGGATAGACCTATTTCCAAACGCTGTGCCAGTCTGAGTACTTGTGTGCTGGGCAAACTGTCTCAAGAATTGCACAAATTGCAAACTTACCCTCGCACTGACGTCGGGGCTGGAACTCCTGGCAAGAAACGAAATGTGCTGAGTGACCTGGAACATGAACGCTATGCAAACTATGGGGACCCCCTAGGAAACAACTAGACATGCTTATTTCTCCCCTTCTCCCTTTTTTTAACCTGATGCATGTGGATCTAACTTTGATTGCTAACTTTGCTATGTTCTTTTGATTCTGTTTTCGACAGAGAATGTTTGAGATGGACCTAATGTTAGGAAGACAGAGAGCATAACATGCATACCAAGCTAGGGGGGAAAATAAATAAAAAAAAAAATGAACAGCACTGCCTTGACATTTCAAATGATTTTCTTGGACACCGATTAAAAAAACCAAAACCTAAACAAGGCTCTTCATTTCTGGCTGCTAAATGTACGAGTAGGCTCTTCTTTTGTGCTTGCCCATGCACTTGTTCAATAAACCTATTTTTCTAGAAGGATTAGATCTGCCTGGTTTAACAACTTGTTTTAGAATGTGAGATTTCTAGGTAAGGCTACAATATTTTTACAAGTTTTCTTAATGTTCAGGAGGCAATGCCAGTAATTCTAGAAAAGCTGAAAGAACTTAGAAACTGAAATTACACACATACGTCCATATGTACTGATGTAATCAGGCCTGCATGCAATCCTGTTAGTAAGGATCCTGAGAAGCAAAGGAATCGGGAAAGGCTCATACAGATTTGTTCAAACTAGAAATGTAATCCTGTTTAAAACTGAGTACTGAACACTTCCAGGTAAGAATTTTGTGTTCTTTTCCTTTTTCCTTCTTACTTTACAGTAGGTCTTTACACTAATATATTAAAAACTCAAGTGTCTTTGAAATATTTGTATTAAGTCAAAATGATATATTGTAGGTGAATTGTAAATTAAGGGACAAAGGCAGACTTAACAGTTCTTCTGTTGCAGCTCTGCATCTATTTTATAATTGGAGATCTGTTCCAAAAAATTGGCATGATGTTCTGAACAGTATTTTTGTTAACATTAACAGACTATCTCGTAATGCTTATCTGAGGAAAAAATCCCTTCTACTGCAGGAAAACGTCATTGCTTTAATAGAAAATTCTTTAAGCAAGGACTGTGTGAATGTGTAGGCCTTGAAGTCCCCGGTCCAGCAAAATTATTAGCTGTAGGCTGAGCACCACAGATCTGATCCTGGTGAAGTCTGTGAACCACTCCTGTGGTGAAGTGCTGTAGCAGACTGAGGTCTAACCCCAGGAAAGGGGAGGGGGTGTGTGTCCCACATTCCCATTAAACACATGGAAGCGGCATGTTTGTGCGCGGTTCAGCTCTGCAGGCAAGCAGTCAGCTGCTGTGCCAGTACAGCCCCACCAACACCGCTGACAACGCCAGCACCACTGACTACTACAGGGGCTTTATTTCCTGTGTTTTCTGGGTGTTATGGAGCATGGGTGTTGAAGTGACAGGTTAAAGATGGGTGTCTGCTACTGTCCTGCAGCAGCACTACAAACAAAAAGCAGGTGTAAGCTTTTAGAGGGAGTGGGGGCTGGTTAAATCTGGACTTCTCAACACCTCTGTTGGTCATAACGACTTGCTGGAGGCAGGCAGCGGCTCAGGCGGTGCTGAAAATTGGGCTTGGCTTAGTCTTCAGTCCAGTTGTCCAAGAAAGGAAGGGCTCAGCTGCCTTTTGTAAACTGAGCTTGGAAAACATGGAAAAACATAGATGCGTCCTTTAGAGCCTGCAAGCTGTGCACACAAGTTGCACATGCGTGCTGCACAGCAAGCCTGTTTCTTCTTCCATAGAAGAATATTTCCTAGGTGTAGCATCCCTTGATGACATTTCATTGTATGCCGGGTGCATACTGTGGGAACTAACTCTTTACTTTTGGAAAAGCAGTGTAACGGCACAGAAGAGGGCGTGCAACACAGCAACCTGTGTGACCCATCGTCTGGCGGACTTCCTGAGCAGGTCGGGAGGAGTGGGCAAGAACAACTTTGTACCAACCAACGTGGGATCCAAGGCCTTTGGCAGGCGAAGAAGAAGCATTCAGATATAAAAAGCGGAATGATAATGTAAATATGGTAAATACATTGCAATAAGCAGAATCTCCAGTGCAGGCAGCCTGTGGCATTACCAGAATTTTAGTTTTGCTGGATGAGTAACAGTGATAGTCTCTCAGAAAGCAGGGCAAGTAACAGTAAACTTTTATAGATTTCTGCTTGGATAACTAGCTTCACCGTGTGTTAACTGAATGCAACGGTTTGGTTGGAATTATTTGCTTATTTTACCAGTAACGTTTCATTATCAATGTATTGGTAACTCTGGTTTTCTTTCTTTCAGATTGCCATGAAACTGAAAATTCAACTTTAATTTCTAATGAAAGCAACTCTTCTCCATGCTAAAGACAGCTAAAAAGAAGATTAATTTTGCATCCTAATATTGAAAATCTTTTATTTAAGACAAATGAAAACACATCTGTTATGTATAGTACAAGAGAATCTAGTTATTAAAGTTAAATTATTGTATATTCTTTTTATATGCAACTCTATTTCAAATAAAATGTGGCGGCATCTATTATTTATTTATCTTCCAGCTTATGTGATCCATGTTACTTATCTTGGCATTACTGCCAAAAGACTCGGGGATTATACTAAACTGCTGCCTGGCAAGGCATATGTGTATTATAGAGTGTGCTGTGCCTTGATGTAAAACACTTAACTAACCTGATTGTACAGTATGTTTAAACAAACCAACCAACAAACCCAAACAAACCGGAACACTTCAATATTGTATCATTTGTGAATTTACACAAAATTAAAAAAAGTATTTTAGATACACTTGGATTGAGAAACTGATTTTTCATTTGAACACCCACCAGAAACATCTGGTACGAAGCCAGCATCATTGCAGATCAGATGGCCCATTGATCTGCTACAGTCTTATTCACTATAAATACCAGGACTGGAGTCAAAAGTTCAGAACAGAAAGAATAGCTGCCTTTTTATATATCTTGATAAAGCAGTAGCTCAAAAAAAACAACTCCAAAAAGACACCCGTTAGTGAGAATTCTACTAGAAAAACAAAAAGAAGCTACAGCTACATGTAATAAAACCATAGATCTAAACTTCAGGTGTGGTTTAACCCTGTGTTAATACTGGATGTAGTTCAGATGAAACGGCCTGACATACTTTGTAGATTTTTGTCTGAGGTTAAAAAAGTGAATTGGAAAGGAAGAGGAAAAGGAGCTAAGGAAATGTGCGTTTCTTCTAAGCAATCCTGAAACAGAGTCTATTTAGGGATCAGGGATAAATAATTAGAGTGAGTGGAGAAGAGGGTAGCTGGAAGCAATCCACAGACTTCTGAGTGGTGCTGCCAACTTCCTCCTCAAAGCTGCTGCTGTTTCACTTTAGTAGCTGAGTCAGATATTTGTTTAGATTTGTTTTGTGCTCCACAGTGGGACTCTAAAATCTGCTTCATCAGTTCAGGTGAAGATGATCTCACTGTGCAAAGTTGAGGTTAAGGCTCTTACGATATCTCTGTCTGTCTCTGCTGCAGGTGTAGTAGCAAAAAGCGAAGTGTGGTCAACCAGATGTAGATATAGCCAGTAAGGCCGCCCCACGATGCCGCTTCCATACCATGCTCATTCGCCACTCTGATTTTACTCCTTGGGGAACATTTCAGCCCTGGTAAGTCAGTGTACAAAGCAGACCGTGTAGAGGATATAAACCAGTCTAGAGGGAAAGGTTCTAGCGCCTGAATGGGCAAAGAAGGGATGGTCAGACTTGGCTTGCAAATCTGTTGCCCAGAGATAGTCTCATGCTTTTTTCCATTTTCCTCTGAGGTATCTGAGACTGGCCGCAGCCGGGCACCCTGTACCCAGTGACGGACTGCTGCCCTGGGTGTCTCTGAGCATCTGGTTGGGTTAAGCCCAACTGCCAGTTTTGGGGCCCAGAAGCATTCTTTGCCAGGTTTCAGGTATCTTTCCCTGTTTTCCTTTGCACAAAGTGGGAGTCATATACTGAGATACCTGGCTACCTCAGTAACACCTCCCCCTGCCATTGCAGAACCTCTGGGCACAGGTGGCACGATGTCTTTTTTATTCCCTACTACAACACCCAACAGCTTTACCTCCTCCCAAGGTAAAATGCCTGCTAAGCTAAGTTATTGGCATGAATACATGTAATTAAATGATTCATATTCAATAAGAAGCCAGGCAATGTTCATGGGCCCCTTCTGGCTCTAAGGTCTAAATGCTCAGGCCGTTTATTTTTTCCATTTACAGCCATTCTTTGCTGAGAGACACTTGAGGCTGCTTCATGCAACTGTATGACACCTGTGGTGCCCATCTCTTCTAAAAACTATTAGTTCTTTTCAGTTTAACAAAGTTAAACGTTTTTTCTGTCAGCCAAAGGGGTTTCCTCAGACTGATACTCTGCCAAATCACAAACGTAACGTGTAAACCAGGTTCTAGTAAACTTGGTGCTGATTTCTACATTGTCGTGGTTGGAGGAAGGTTGGATGAAACTTTTGATGTGTGTTTTTTGTTTGGGTTGTTGGTTGTTTTTTGTTTTTGTTTTTTTGTTGTGTTTTTTTTTAATTTAGGAAGAAAGTTTTACTTTCACATCTCAAGATCTATTTCTTTTTTATCTTCTATCTTTTTCCTCATTAAGCTGTCTCTCTGCACAGCAATGCAATCCACTCACCAAATAAATATGCCTGTAAAGGACAGAGGGCCATGGCACTATGAAGAAAGGAAGGTGGGGACCCTTGCATGCTTTTCCATGATGTGAAAAGATAGAAACCCTTCACCACAAAACTGAGTTGCTCAGAGCTTTAGGAAAAGCAGATTACTACTGAAATAAGACAAAACTAGAGCTGTAAACACTAATATTTATTTTTTTTTTTTTTTAATTTAAGGCAGTGGACGTGGTAGAAGGAATTGCAGAGCCACTAGAAGCTTGTCAATTGCTTTGGATGACTGTGAACAGTTGGAAAAAATTGCTTTCATTTTTTAAAAGTGCTATTCCTGCGAATATTACCAAACTGGTCAGCTCTTAAACCCCAAACTTCTACCCCAGGAGAAAATCTATTTTGGAATTAGCATTTAACAAGGGAAAGTGTGGTTTCTATTGTACTTACCTTTCCATTTTAATTACGTTGCCATTCTAAGCGTGCTGAAAGCTGGCAAAACATATGTTGGTGTAGTGCATGTGAGTGGCATCAAATCCAAGTTATTTAGCGTTCAGTCAGCCAAGACAACAGTTGAGCACGAGTGTTTGTATTCTTGTATATGAGGCAGTATCATCATGATTGTAGTTTGGTTCTGACGTTTTTAGATGTTTGTCATTTTGCGATGATATGACATAAAGAAAAGTGTGTTTTCTTAAACAGCTAGGGTTTGGTTTTTTAAGCTGTGTGCAAATGAAGGCTTTGGGAGTGTACTTTGCGAGTAAAGGCAGAAGGGGAAGAAATTTCAGAGAAGGAAATATTTGAGGATAATTTATTGTAGACTGTCTTCATGTCTTTATAGAGTTTTGGGGCTTTGATTTTGCAGATTATGTTCTAGAGATCTGGTTTTCCAGGACAAATACAGACACAGGCACCATGTAGCCCCAGGAAAGATTATGAATTTTGCTCGGTCCTCTGCTTTGAGCTGATGGGAAGTAAAAAAGCACCATCGTGTGGCCAGTGAATAAGCACAGGGAGGGCATACAGGGATCCCTCTCAGATGAGGTATTTACCCACCTGCTCCTGCTTTTATCTTGCTGGTGGGTGCACCTTCCAGCTGGTCATGGGGTGGGTGAGCAGGGGTGGCCACGGGCTGATGCCATGAGGCAAACTCAGCTGCTCACCTGCTGGAGCAGGCTTTGGGGGTGGGGACATGCAGGAGGGTGTTGTGGGCTCTCTGGGTGTCACAGGCTCCCAGAGCCACTGTTCAGGGCCACGGCACCACACAGGATGTCAGGCAGGCATGGGCCAGCTGGTGTGGTACCAAGTGACGGGTAACAGGACCTAATACCAACATCTGTCCCCATGGACCTTTGCAGCTGCCAAACCCGAGGTGCGGGACCTGTTCAGCTGTGTGCTTTTTGCCAAGGAGCAGGTGGTCTCCTGCTCCCAGATACGACTGATTTTTTGGTTCAGGATCCTGCACCAGGACGTTGCTGTCTGTATAGATAGAGCATCATTTTGAAATAACCCAAGCAGTCTTTCACTGTGGTTCTCTCTAGGTATTTAGACCCCTTTTTTCTCCTTCTGTTAGTGGAATTTAATTCATCTTCCTGAAAGCTTCCATCATCTGCAGTGTGAGAAAGGAGCAGAGCTAATGCTATTGCTTCTGACACTGAACACTGCCAAAAGCAGCTTATAGCAGGCAGTAGTAAATTTTGGTATTGGTTCTCTAATCCAGCATTGTCATGTCTAATTAGCAGATTGAACGTCTCTACAAGGTAAAGAGTTTTAAGTTTTACCGGCTGGGGTTAAACCATGACAGTCATTTTTTGGCACCCAGTGTGGGTCACAAAGGGTTGAGATAACGGCAGGTCTAACCGGAGTGTATCAGAAAGAAATTGTTGTTGGCATTCGTCGGATTGGTTTAGTAATCATTGGCCACAATGCTGATTGCTCAGAGTTGCTGCCCACGCCCTCACGGTCGTGTTAGTCACTTTACTTGCAGTATGTGTTCCCTGTCAGGCCATTTGTTGTTCTTGGGACCTGGCCTAAAGTTATCATTGTGTTGTACTATATAGTACTGGCTTACGATATGGTGGACTTGTTGGTCGTAAAACTAATCTGGGCTGTGTACTCAGTATTGTTGTCACCCCTGTGCATCGGGTGGTCCCTGGCGAGGAATGCCAACAACTGCACCTGTGGCTTTTCCATAGAGCCAGCCTATATGTGGGGCCTACACCTCCCCCTTCCCAGGGCTAATTACTGATGTGTCTAAGATTTTTGGAAATTCTGAATATCTCTGGACTGTTGGAAACACCAAAGCACAGGTCCTGATCCTACTGCTAGGAATACTGAAAGTGGCTTTGACTTCCTGGATCTGGTTAAGAATTAAGCGACTAACTGTTACTACTCAGCCCCTGTGGCAGAAAGAGCAGCTGCTCCAGCCCCTGTGGCTACTCCGTCCCCTGCAGTGGGCACTACGGCTACTCCAGCCCCTGCAGTGGGCACTGCGTCTACTCCAGCCCCTACGGTGGGCACTGTGGCTACTCCAATCCCTGGAGTGGGCACTGCAGCTACTCCGTCCCCTGCAGTGGGCACTGTGGCTACCTCAGCCCCCATGATGAGTGATGCAAAAGACCAACCTGTGGCAGTGTCAGTTGCCTCTGTACAGAAGAAGAAATGGAAATAGAAAACAGCTCATTTAGTAAAGGAGGATGAAGTTGAGCCATCACAGGAACAAGATGAAGAAGATAACCTCTTGATCCCTATCCCTGAATGAACTACAGGATATGCAGAAAGATCATGCCAGTCAACCAGTTGAACACATCACCTGGTTGCTTCAGTGCTGGGATGATGGGGCTAACAGGCTGGAATTAGAGGACAGGGAAGCCAAGCAGCTGGGATCACTTTCTAAAGAAGGGGGACGTTCAGAGTTATGGCATTTGCCTTCCCAAGTAACTGTTACGTGTGATGGAGCCCTGCTTTCCTGGAGATGGCTGAACACTTGCCTGTCCATGGGAAGTAGTAAATGAATTCCTTCTTTTGCTTTGCTTGTGTGTGTGGCTTTTGTTTTGCCTTACCAATTAAACTGTCCTTATCTCAACTGATGAGTTTTTTCACTTGTACTCTTCTGATTCTCCCCCGTGTCCCACTGTGGGAGGAGTGGGTGAGCAGATCATATCATATGTGCAAGAAATCTGTTTGATTTCCAATTGCTCTTTGAGAATCTGCACACCAGTCTTCTCAGAGGAGACTGCGTGGCAAGGAGTGCGGTCACCTGCATGAGACAGTCATGCATGACAGAGACGTAGGTACAATGGTCTCAAGTAACCCCTACCAAGGTTCTGTTGAGTAACTGCTCCCAAGATTGCCAGCAAACATAAGCCAGCAGCTGTGCTCTAGAAAGGAAATTGCCTCGGGATGAAGCAAAAGAGAAGTCTTTAAACACTAACCAGTTTCTGTAGTTACGAAGTGCAGATGCAGTAAGCAGTGGTGTTGGTGAGCTGCGTGTCAGACACCCCAGGCACTTCCCTGAGAGGCCACAGTTCACGTTAGAGCACCACAGGGGGTGGAGAGGACGGTCAGATCAGTGTTTGCAGCTCATTACCTTGTGTTTCTTAACATGGTGTTTTGTCTCCTTCAGCACTAGTCAGGTGTTGCTGGTGTTCTCTTATCTCCAAGTCCCCCCTGTCAGTCAGGTCAGAAAGGCTGGATGTCCCCGGTGCTAGGGGCTGGTGGGTTGCTCTAGGGCAGGTAGCTCTAGGGCTGGCGGGTGCCACAGCAGCACATGAGGTGAGCCCCAGCCCCTCCCAAGGGGAGGAAGGAGAATTGGTGGCTTCTGCTCCTCCAGGCTGGAGCCCCAGCCTTGCTCTGTGGCCGATGTTTCCTCTTGGCTCCTGGGAAGGAGTGCACAAAGGCTGCTTCCTACTGCCTGGCCTGCCTGCCTCCTGAAGTGCCAGCACTGCCCTGGCAGGAGGAGCACAGCTCTGTGCTGCTCAGCTGCTTCTCACCAGCTCCTGTCCCAGCAGCAGCTGGGCTCCCTGGAGGCCGCCTCCTCCTCTCCCAGGGCTGATGGAGATAGCCTATGGACCCCAGCAGTCCCCATCCTGGGGAATCTACTACTGCTGCTGCTGCATCTGCTGCTACTACTACTACTACCACCACAAGAAGTAGAATATACAAAACAAGTGATGCTCAATGCAATTGTTCACCACCTGCTGACTGATGCCCAGCCAGTTCCCAAGCAGTGGCCCCAGCCACATTTCTGCTTAGTTTATATGCTGAGCATGATGTCAACTGGTATGGAATACCCTTTGGCCAGCTGGGGTCAGCTGTCCTGTCCTGTCCCAGCTTCTTGTGCCCCCCAGCCTGCTCACTGGTGGGGTGGGGTGAGAAGCTGAAAAGTTCTTGGCTTGGTGTAAACACTGCTCAGCAACAATGCAAACATCAGCGTGTTACCAACGTTATTCTCATCCTAAGTCCAAAACACAGCACTGTACCGGCTACTGGGAAGAAGATTAACTCTGTCCCAGTCAAAACCGGGACAGCTGGGCACCTAGCATCCAGCCAGCGTCAACCCACCACACTGCTCCATGAAAAACTTCATCCTTTGGCTCTTTGGAGTCTTTATAGCTTCTTCATAGCTTCGCAAACACTTCAAAAGTCCAAATCAATTCTGTCAGCTACATTAATTTGCCCATTATTCTGCTGACATGCTTGAAAGGCTGTTACAGGTCTTCACTGTCTTTTGTTGTGGAGGAAGCCAATTATTCTAATTAACATATGTTCCTAAAATAGTTACATAGATAGTTTATAATTCCATTTTTAGCTCATGGTATAACCATGTTTTATATTGAACAACATCATAGTTATTATTACTAGTGAGTAGGAATGGCCTGTTACTGCAAATGAACCCCAAGCAGGCACATTGGGGGGAAGGATGACAATCCCAGCGCAGTGACTTCCATGGGGACAGGCAGATTTTATCAATGGAAGAGGTTCAGTAGCTTAGAGGTGTTTTAGCATGTTAATTCTCCTAGAGAGGCTGAGGAAAACAATGCTGCCAGTGATGTTTTCAAGTGTGTGTATATTTTCCAAGCAAGGTTTTTACTTTTAGTTAATGCAGTCCTTTCCTCCTAGGCTGGAAAAATCTTCTTTATCATTCTGTGGTTAAAGATACTATCTAAGAGTTAAATTAGTTATGAAAATTAATATTGATTTGTGTTCTTTATGTAATAGAAGCAGATAATTAAATGGAAAAAGGAAATAGGTCTGACCTTCAAATGCTGGAATTGCAGAGTTTAAATGTTAAACTGCCTTAGTTTTTGTTTACAAGACTTACAGATAAGCAGATCAGAGACCAAGCCATATGAACACTTTATGTGTATTGACAGTGAAGTCAGAGATTTTTTTCATAAACTTTATGGATTGGCTATTTCTATTTCAAGCTTATTCCTGATAAGGTTACACACTTCAGTGTGCAAAAGCTTTGTCTGCATTATATGAGGTTGCCTTTTGCTTCTGTTTCCTATGTAAGGTCTTCAGGAAAAAGAAAATGTATGTATTGTACCTTTTCCCACGAGATGATGGCAGAGCTCTGTGTTGTTTTGCTCCTTGGGTGCTGAAACACTGGTTTTATAATTGTGTATTTTAAACCCACATGCATTTAATACTTAACTAACTGAAGTGTCTTTGTGATTGGAGTTCTTGGTAGGATTAGTTTCCCTATTCAGTTATTCCAGTGACTTTCTGAAAGATGATGGAGTACCACCTTGTAACAACTGCATCTACAGCTGCAGCGCTGGTAACTAAAAGCTTTAGCACTGTCCCCCATCTCTTAGTAGCCCAGGTTGCCAAAGTGTCCCACTCAAAGAAAGGAGAACAGCCCCGGTAGCCTCAGGGTCCCTGAGACCTTTCTCCAATCACCTGTATTTCCCCTCACCAAAAGTTTTATTGCTTGTTCGGGTATTCCTTGCAACATCTGTTGAAGCTACAGTTTATAGGCTCCCACCAGTGCCACTCTAATGATATGGCAGGTAGGACTGCAGGTAAAGCCCCTACTCTTACAAATGATAGTAATTTGGCAGGCAAAATGCACTTCTAGTTCAGGAGCTCTGGATGTCAAGAAAAAAGTCAGGTTGGGTTGTCTCTCACAGCCAGCCAGCTTTAAGCAGATCATGCTCCATCAGCCCTCCTACACTGTGCAAGAAAATCACTTTCTCCTGCAGGCTGCAGGATCCCTAGCCAAGGACACCAGGCTTATCTTTTTTTATAGGTGTTGCCGTTGCCCCCTCGCCTGTCCCCCTTGCCCCTTGTCCCCCCAGGTTTTACTCTCCAATCAGAAATTCAGCCTGATGGGGCTTCCCAAAGTACAGCCCCCAGCGTACTGATTGGAAAACGCTGTGACTTGTACATCAGGTACTTTTTGCTGTATACCATTTAATGACCTTATTTAACATTATAATTGAGTCACACTAAGAAGTAATATCCCATATGTCTCATAACTCACTTTTTTTCTCAAGCTTGGTATATCCGGTTCCTGGAATTCAGGTGGCATTTCTTAGGTGAGCTGATTCTCCCTTACAGCACTCATGGAGGACCCTAAATTGATGTAGATACAATGTGTACCTATAGAGCCCATTTACTTTGCTACAGAAGCATGAAGTGCCTTTAATGTAAATGAGCATCTAGACAAAAATTTTCATGTCTTTGTTTCAACCTTAGATAAAAACTATATATGGGAGGCAGAGAGGGGAAGGCATTTTGTTTTCTATGTTTTTAGTGACCGCATAGAAATTAAAACTATGTAAATGTGCTGTTAGGAGTGATTGGTAAATACATCTTCTAGAAGCTAGAGGGCATAGGAGACACAGAAAGTCTCTGGTATAACTCCGTTATCAAGAGGTGTGAGTGAGTCAGGAGTAACTTTCTGTTCTTTTCACATAAAATGGCACTTGCTACTTAAGTTCAAATTGATTTTGTTCTCTCTCTGAAGAGAAGTGGCTGAAAAGCAGAAATATCTGGATTTTTATTAGTTTTGGGGATGATCGAAAGGAAAATAAATTATTTGTATTGCTGTTGAGTTAAATGAAGATGTTATTATATGCTTTCCATTTTTAATCCAGAGTAGTTTAGTAATAAGTTCATATTCTGTAGGAGCTCCTATTATTAACCATTAAATAGAGAATTACTAATAACTTTTAATGGAACAGGTCAAAGGTGAGTTCATGGGCATAGGAACATTGCTATCGAGCACAATAACCATAGACTTCAGATTTCCACTTGTCTAGCTGGTCTGGACAAAATACTTGGTGACTTTTCTTCACCCTTACACAGTGTTTCTGTGATAGTGAATTCACGCTGTGTTTTACATTACAATCCATGTGACTGCTAGTATAATACCTGCGTGAGAGGGATACTGGTAGACTTTTTGCAGTATAGACCAAGCCTTATTTAATTTGTATTTTGAGAGTAAAGTTCACAGGGCTTACCCTACACCTGCAAGAGAAACAGAGCATCTTGAGCCACTCTTTGGAAGACCTCCCCAAATTCCAGTGTGGTTTGTTTTCAATTCAAAGTAATCCATCGAGAGAACTGAACTTGCTACAGTCTGTGAAGGAGTGGAGGTGTACGTATTGATTAGTGTATGCTGAGTGTCTTGGATTGTTTGACTTTCTCAAACAAGAAATCAAAGGTCCTGTGAGTTTGTAGGACTCCAGCATCAAAGAAAAGATTCCCTTCGAGCCTTTGTGAACTGCTGCATTTTCCACAGGTTTTATGCCTAAAGCCAGACGGGCACTGAACCACAGGATGATATTCCAGTAAACAAAACAGGACTGGTGGAGTAATGTAACTCCACTGAATTATTCATTGGGTCCTGAATGATGCAGAGTTATTATAGCCAACACCCCTGAAGACAAGAGCAGTGCAAGGCACAGCCCTGCCTGCGCAGAACACCTGGCCTGTTTTCCCAGGGAGGCATCCACAAAAATGAGTGTCTGGCATAAATGAACTGCAGTAAACAAACATGTTTGGTAGCTGTCCGTTACTCACTGAGAAGTAGGCGATCTAATTCCAAAAAAAGTTAAGTGCATGCTGCAGTGCCATGGGCATAAAATTAAAAGCATGTTCAAATGCTTTGCTGAAAAACAATGGACTTCTACATATCTTTAAAGAGAAGCACATCTTCAAGCTTGCTGGCTCCATCTGATGATGCCTCCTAGTAAGCGTCACAGATAACTACAGGAACACAGAATGTATCAACACAGAGCTGATTCCAAAACCAGTGCGTACCAATAATGTAATTTTAGCCCACGAAGCGTTTCTCAGCTGGCCTTTGGAAGTTGAGGAGCTGTACAGCCTCATCAGAAAGGTAGGTATCTCGAGGTACAGCACTCCTACGGCTGTCACGGTTTAATGATTGGTGATGTGTTAATGTACTGAGTGGGGAAGTTAAAGGAATGTGTCCAGCAGAAGCAGAGAAGCTGGAGTGGAGAAAGTTATGATGGTGAGGCCAGCTGTGCCTATAAAACTGAACACACCTTTCAAATAAAAAAGATTTGGAGGTTTATTTTTTGGATCGTGTTGAGAGGGAGTTTCTGCTGAAGCCTGCTGGTAGTGGTGGTGAGTGAATCAATGTTTCAATCTGCAGCTCTGGAGGAGAGATTATTTTGGGGGTGGGGGGGTGGGGGGGAGTGGGGAGGGCCAGGGAGAAACCCCTCTGTAGAATGAATTTGGAATTAAACCCTCCCATCTTCCCAAAAGAAAGTTTGTTTTTCAAAACCCCATCATAAACTTTGGTGGAAGAAGTGAAACATTCAGAATTACCACGTAATAATCTGATGGCTGGTATCCACTCGCGGCTGAGAAGCACTGGCAGGGAGGGTCATGCTGTCATTTCAGATCCGTGCTGGGCTTGAATGTGGTAGCGTTGAGTGCTATAAGAAAATCCAAGAGCAAAACAGTGGGTGGTACCACAGGGCTTGAGAGACATGCGGTGCCGTGTGGGCTGAGGAGTTACAGAATACTGTTGATTGAGTGCCATCTGTACTGCGTACTCAGAGAGGCAGAACCCTGTAGACAAAATAGAATGGAAGGGTGTAAGTCAGGGCAGCATCGTGAATTGTGCAGTGATGAGTGAAGGAAATACCGGAGTACTCCAGATTCCCTGCATGTCACTTCATATCTTAAATTACGTCTTTTTAACACTGTATTAATATAAAATCCAAGTATATATTAATAATACACAAGTTGATTTAACTCAGCTGATATCCCATTTTAGATGTCTGGCTTCCTTCTGATGGTGGCTACTGCTAAGAGCTGTCATACTACTTGAAATTCCCCAAGAACAAGGTACAGATGTTGTTTCACCATCAAATGTCACAGAATATTTGATTTTTTAATCCTCCAGTGTTTTCTAAAAAATACAATTTACAGTTTGTTACCCGGTTTTTCTTATTCATTAAAGGGAATGTAACACTTGTTAGGATGCCTTGTAATTCTACAATAAAATTTGGCAAAATAATCTGATACTTTGTCATAGGAAGCCAAGAAGTTATTTGCTTTGCTACTAGATATCTAAGCATATGGCTACTGGAATATGTGACTCAGTTTAAAGGCCTTTTTTGTCCTGACTAGTAATTTGCAGGAGACTGATACAGGGTTCGTCCTAAAAATGCAGGTTTTGATTTAGTAGAATATTATCAACTTCATGCAGTAGAAGACTGCCGCCTTTGCATTTTCTATAGCAGATGCACACACCACCTTTACTAGCCCTGTTTGGTGAGACAGTGTTGCTAGGCAGAGGCAAGGAAAAGTTCTAGTGTTGTTTCCTTGAAATTACATGTATTTATGTCTTGCCACTGGCACAGTCCTCCTCCTTCCTGCCTGATCACTGGAGCTACCTCCAGTACAGGGGTTCAGTACTTTATTCTCAGCTTGGCTTGTAAGAGATCATAATTTATAGGGAGCTTCACCGAGGGAGAGCAATGGGAAACCAGGCATTCTAAAAAGTTACATACCCATGACTTCTGCACAACAGGCTGGCCATTTTTGATGTGATTTTTTGTGATATCTTTGTCTATAGGGCTGGAATAGGATGAAGTTTAGTCACCATGTCTCTGAACTTTTGACACTCTGGCTGGCTTTTTTCTCTATATTATTCCCTATCCAGTCCAGATGTTTCTGCACATGAACCGCCCAGCCATTCAGCTTATATTTTTGGATGGCAAAGCCTTGATTTTGTCTTGGGATGGAGGACATCAGAATGTGGAGACTACCCATTTTTTGTGGAAGGACTCCAGCGGCTCTGGCATTCTTGCATGACTGGATGTGGTTACTGAGACCCACAACATTCAACTGCTGCATTAAAACTGACCTTGGTAGAGGTTGTGTGATTTCTGTAGTGTTTCTCTGGGCTGCTTCGGGTGCAATGTTATGTGTTTCTGAAAGACTGTTCAAGCTGCTGGAAGTCCCACATGAATGACCCTTGAGATTAGTGGCACTCCGCTCAGCCTGCGTTGGCCTGATGCTGCCTGCAGCCTGTGCTCCTGACGGGCCTTGGTGTTTTAAACCCAAATTCAGATCTGTTCCTCCCTTGAGACATATGTTGAGAGGGTTATACTCTGCTTAAGTCTGTCTGGTAGTATTTCTAAAACTGGTGGTAAAAACTGGTTGCTCACTCCTCTGGGCAGATTTCCAAACCAGCTCTGCTCCCAGCAGGTCTCACTAGGACAAGGGAGTCAGGCTGAGTGCTGCAGCTATAAACAAGATGAAATGGGAAGATTTTTCAGAAAAGCTGACTTTGGGCTATCCTGGCAACCCCCCTTGTTAAACTCCTTGTTTTGGGCCACAGTGCTTGTAAGGGGTGGGAAAAGCATGTGGAAACCTGGCCTCTTCCTCAGAGCTGTCAGGGAAGCTCAGGCTGCCTGAGAAGTGAAAAGCTGGGTTTCCTCTAACAGCGGTGGCGTTCTCCATTGCTTGTACGACACAATTTACATTATTAAGTTGCTGCAATAAACACATGATGAAGGCAGAAAAGGAGAAAGGAAGCTCATATTTTCTAGTCAGAAGATTAAGAGCAACCTAAAGCGTGCAAGGACTCCGGCGTGTGCCTTACTGCAGGCACTGCCAGCGGTCCCATTGTGTGCAGGCAAGGCAGAGGAAGGCTAAGCAGGGGCTGAGAACACACATGAGTGAGAATATCTAAAAAGTAAAATAGGCGAAGATAAACCAGAAAGAGCTAAAATCCAAACCTGTAATTCAAAGAGGGATACATTATTCTGCTTCTTCCCCCTTCCAAGTTTTTGGGTGGCCAGTTCTGACTATAAGCTGTATGGAGCAAGAAATGTGCCCTAACCTTAACAGAATTTGGGATGCTGTTTAATTTGCATGGAGTTGTTGTGGTTTAACCTGACAGGCAGCTAAATACGACACAGCCACTCGCTCACCCACCCACCCTGCAGTGGGATGGGGGAGAGAATTGGGAGAAAAAGTAAAATTTGTGGGTTGGGATAAAGACATCTTAATAGGACAGAAAAGGAAGGGAAAATACAAAGGAAGGGAAAATACTACTGCTGCTGCTACTACTACTACTGATAGAATTAGAACATTCAAAACAAGTGATGCACAATGATCGGCAGTGATGTGGCCAGCTTCCCCCCTAGTTTATATGGTGACCATAATGTCAACTGGTATGGAATATCCCTTTGGCCAGCTGGGGTCAGCTGTCCTGGCTGTGTCCCATCCCAGCTTCTTGTGCCCCCTCGCCTGCTCACTGGTGGGGTGGGGTGAGAAGCTGAAAAGTCCCTGACTTGGTGTAAACACTGCTCAGCAACAATGCAAACATCAGCGTGCTACCAATGTTATTCTCATCCTAAATCCGAAACACAGCACTGTACTGGCTACTGGGAAGAAAATTAACTGTTTCCCAGCTGCAACCAGGACATGGATGAAATGAGAAGGAGAAAAAAGGAAATCCAGGCTTAGCAGAAAGGACAGTTTTTATTGTGTGAATGCAGTTGTAGGATGCAACCACATCGGGTAGCCAGGAAAAAAAAGAAAAGCATGATGGTGTTGCCATTAGGCGTGCTAAAGAGCACTGGTATTGATGCCAGTGCATACTGACACCAGTATGAGCGCTTACAATGAGAGCAATTACTACCAGATTCCTGAGAAGGTGGTGGAATTTGCCAAGCACCCAAAAAACAACCAGACCATTTTCAGGTCCTGATTATTTCCTAATGAACTGCTTGATCCCAAGGGCCTATAGCAGCCATGAAAGTCTGCCTTTGCAAAAGCCTCTTAGAATAGTTCCATTCAAATACAGACGTAATTACACCTCTCCTCACAATATTATATTTCAAATATCCTCCCAGTAATCAGAATCACTGCAGTGTGTGAGGAGTGAAGAGCTCCTTTATCCTCACAGCAGAAAGCATCTGAACTGTTATGAGCTAAAGACGTTTTATAATGGGAAAGGCTAATAGAAAAGGCTTTGAGGCATCATCAGTCACAAAAAAGGCATGAGCAAATCTGAGTCTGACAGCAAGCAACAATGCTGTCCCTTTACAAGAAAATGCTCCGATGGAGAGCAAGTGAGAGAGAACAAGAATCCCCTTTCTCCCCCACAGAAAATCACAGCTACAGAAAAGTTGTTGTACATTTCAGTTTGTTCCCATGGTTTTAATCTTCTGACTTGCTCTAATTATTCCTGTTCAAGGCTGATTTATGTTTGGCAACTCTACATTAAAAAAAAGTTCCCACTAACAGAACAACGCTCATGCTTGCAGGCAGGACGAGGGGAATATGACATGTTAAGATGCAATGTGAACAGTCATTAAGCCGAACTTTCTATGAAAATATCTCTGATACTGGCTGTACCTACTGGTTTTGCCTTATTTGCAGTAGGACCTTGGTTTTCTGTCTCCTCTTGATGAAGAGCAGAAATGCTGACCTCATAAGGGATTTCTGCCAGTTTGCTTTCAGGGGTTTTTTAGTACTAATACATAGTGTATTTAACAACTGCATGTTTTTTATATGAGCAGTACATAACACAGTAGTAAGCCCGTAAGAAGTTTCAAGCAGCTCTAGTGTGTTATGCCATGACATTCAGAGCTCTGCTTTCCAGAAGTATGAGTTTTGTCAGTTGTACTTGGTATCCTTGTGTTGGGATGGTCACCTCACAGGTAGGAAGGAGTAGGATACGTCTGACAGCTAGGTAACTGGGAAAGTCTGTAAAATCCAACAGTATCTTATGAATACTGAGTTCCTATAGATTGTATCAAAATCAGCATCCAGATGTTTTCCTACTAAGGGAAAAGTGAGGAATGAGCTGCTGTCTTTTCAGAAACTGCCAGTCACTGTGATCTGGAGATGAGCTTGAGGGATCTGTCAGAAGGAAGCAGGGGAGCCATAATGGGTGCATATGGGACGTGGTAAAGAACTGAGATTTGGATGTATAATAAACAGCATGGAAATCTATAGGAAAACAACCTTTGCTAGTTCTGCTGCTCATCCAGAGATATGGACTTTGCAGTTTCTCTTCAATGGGTATGGGTGTGCATTCACAGCGCAGAGGTGGGCTGTCTGTGGAGGTGACCATTTTTTCAAATAAAAAGCAACTGGTAGTTGTTATTTGATCATGGGACAGAAAGTGGGAACACAGATAAAAGCAGCAGAGCTAGAAGAGGAGCCTTCCTCCTGGAAGTTATAGCCGACTGGCTCCAAAGGCATTGCTTGGCATTGCAAGGGGGACTGATGTGCCTCTTGTCACCTACACATAGGAAGATACACAAGCAGCGAGTAAGTCAAGTCGTATTTAAAATGGAGGAAGAAATACTAATCAGCGAGCTGTAGGCTCATGAGTGTCATTGCAAGAAGCTTTACTGAAACAGCCTGCAAAGTCTGAGGACTAACTGTACGTAGAAACAAACTGAGCTGGCTGGACTGAAAGGCTGTAATTTACTAGATGAACAGTTTGCAGAGATAGGGTTCAGTACTAAGTGAGGGTTGCTAAACGAAAAAAGAAAAATATTATTCAGTAGATATCGATCTGTCTAATTACATGCAGGATTTATTTAAAGTGGAGACTAGTCTGCTTTAAAAAAAATATAGTGGGTGTGTCTGAGTGCATTTACTGTTGGAAGCACTGGATTCCCACATGTGGTATCATTTAGTTGTTTTTACAATATATAAGAAGGAATGCATTTCTTGATACTAAATTGTCTTGTCTGGTAAAGTACAGGTGGTCCCAGGTTATATCTATGGGGCTATCAAAGTAGCATTTGACATAATGAGGGCAATTTTATAGGCCCCATGGTCATCAGTATTTCTGAGGAGAAGAACAAGAATGGGCCGAATACCAAGGATTTGTCTGACAGCTGCTCTGTGGAAAGGGCTCTGGATCTGCACGGCAAAGTGGGTGAGCTGGAGCTGGAGCTCCATGGAAGCCACGCGGCAGGGGGGTGTTCCCAGTCCCACTTGGTCTCCATGAGTCACGGGGACTGTAGGAATTTGGTTCCTTATGAACCTGCTAACGAGGAGTGGCAGATGACAAACTCCTGCTGGAATTTTTTTCCCAGTTTTCATTAACCTCTGTATAGATACTCTTTTAATTAAAATAATCTTGACGGCACCTATGAAAAAGCTGTGGGGGTTGCAACAGCAATTAAATGTGTTGTCAAAAATGATAAACAGCTTGGTATCACAGGAAGGAAATTAACACTCTGACCAATAATGGAACAGTAATCTTAATCCAGAGCTTTTTGCCTTTCAAGAACTCCTTAAAATGAATGGGTTTTGGAGACCAGGAAATTTTAGAACCAGACAGTTAAGCAATAGGTGCCATAAACCATCTCCATTTTAAAAGTCAGTGTCATACTGGTGTAATGGTGGCTGATAGCCAGCCAGCAATAAATGTGATGTTAATGAGACAGTAATAACGGTGTATGTACAAAACCTAGACTATTTGCCTAATTTTGGGGTATCAGAAAGATTAGGAATTGTATTCAGTGTTAGGTCCTGGCAGTGGAGTTTAACAGCGATCTGCATCAATGCTGGTTGTCTGTTTTGGGTTGTCCACTGCAGGGAGAAGGCATGTAAATGCTGGCAGGCTATTCACTGTTGTGAGAAACATACAGGATTTGAGAGCCTCAGTTTCTAGATTATGTCACCCTGAGTCTTTTATTACCTGGGAGCTGTGCTGAGCACATAAATACACAGGTCTTTTGGTAAATTACAACCCCCCTAAATCATGGTGTTTTGTTCATTCTAAAGGCATTGTTTGTCCTTTAGATGAACTGGTACCACATTTGGTCAGGCACAAAAAAAGTCAAACCCTCTCTGCTGGCCCATGCTGGAAGGTGCAGCCCTCTCCCCAGTCACACCAGGTTCAAGAGGTGCAGATGGAGCTGCGGTGGGTGCAAGGACTGGGTCACTCTCCCCAGCACGCTCACAGAAGAACTGGTGAGAAAGGCTGCCAGGGAAGGAGCAAGCTGTAAGAAGAGCCACAGTTTTACTGTGGGAGAGGGTGACAGCTGAGTGAACTAAATGTTGGACTCCAGTGTGTCCTTGGGAGAAGAGAAATGGAAATAGTCCATCAGTAGGCACCAGGCAGGGCAGATACAGGCAGGCTTGTAGGACCTGGGGGTAGATGAGGCTGTCATTATTCAGAAACTGAGTGAAAAATTATTCTGATTTCCTGGCTACCCCAGTTGCAGTGCCTGAGCTAAATGCTGCTCAACCTGTCACAAGGGCAAGAGGTGAAGGATTACCAGGGATCCTTGTAACTAAGGGTTAAATGGAGAAATTTAACTCCTGTGTCAGCAAGAGAAGGGCTGACAAGTTTAGTAAAGATAATCCTGCCTTATCCTTATCCTGCCTCCCCAAATGTAATCTAAGCAGAGCTGCACCTTGGCAGTTAGGGCTTCCTTTTGCCCTTCTGCTCCCACCCCTGCACCCTGGCTTATGCCCCTCTCCTTCACATCTGCTTGGCCTACTCTCAGCAAACATGACAATTAAAGGATGGGGTGACAGCCTGTCATGTTCCTGGTTAGAGGCACCTGCACAGTAACGTGCTTGAGATGTTTCAAAGCGAAGCAAGTTTCTTGTCCTGCTGAAGCTTTAATACCTGCTGTCTTTTCTGGTGATATGTGTGCATCCATCTACAATGTGTGCCCATCTACACAGAGGGTTTTTTTATCTCCCTTTTTCATCCCTAAAATTAAAATGAATCTTTTCATTGACTCAGAGCTACATCTCTCAAAAGCTGTGATTTGAGTAAGAAGATAATAAGTAGCAAGATGTTAAAGAAAGAGCTTATTTCTTGCTTGCTTTGCGATAATGTCCAGCAGTGTAAAAAGACTGGATTCTGTTATACAAGAGACTAATTCAAAATGTAGAAAGAGACATTTCCTACCCCAAGGTCATTTGCACTGTAAGGAAACTTGAAACATCAGAGCAAAAAATCAACGTGTAAGTATGGAGAACTGGGGAACAGGGCGACAGCAAGTTCTTCTTTTCTTCTCTGCTAAAAAAGGTACCGTTTGTTCCTCACAACCCTCCAACTTACTCTTATGGTTGACTCACATCTTCTAGTGCGTGTGGATGAAGGCTTTGGCCTGAGGGATGATGACAGCCAGGGCCAGCTTACTTCATGGACTAATTCAGGAGAGAGTCTTCTGCTTTTAAGGAGTAGCTTGGAAGATAGCCCAGCAGGCAGCAGTGGCTGGAGGAGCCCTAAGACTGACCAGCCAGGTATAGGGTGTTCACTAGGTGAGCAGGACCAGGAGACAGGGACTTAGAGCTACAAAGGTGACTCAAAAAAAAGGTATCAGTGTGTCATGGGAAAGGGCAGTGATGGAGGACATCAAGGGGGTTGATGGGAGCAGAATAACAAGCAAGTGTGAAAGAGGCAACGGGCGAGGAAGTTGGAGCAGAGAGAAGAAGACAGCCTTCTCGATGATGACAGAGTTTGGGGAACTGAACTAAAAGCTTCCCTTGTGAGGAAAGCCTCATAGCTGGAGATCTCAAGGGATCAGTAAAGATGTACACTGAGTCACAGTGTCAGCCTCCAGACCAGATGTATGCAGAAAACAACCATGCTTTCTTATTGATGTAAGAGTAAAAACTAAATGCAACAGAAGTGAAATGTGTCATTTCCAAGGTATTTTCATACTTCACAAAGCCAGAGGTTTAGAAGGTTTATTTTATAAGTCAGCAATAGGCAAAATGTGAAGTACTTCTAAGGAAACACCTGTGTTGAATAAAAACAGTAACATACCAGACATAACATGGGTGGTAAAACAAATGTTTAGCTTTCTATGTAATATCATTGATTTTTTTTTTACTACAATAATTTCATTAAAAAAGATAAACCTACATTTGTTGAAATTGTGGTGTTGTCCCACTACTCCTGACAACAATGATGTTTTAAAAAAAAGTTTTTTTAAACTTTCTTCCAGTAAACCACATCTGGATTTTTAACCTTACTGAAAGTTTTTATTGTGCTTCTATATCAGACTCTATTATAATGGAATTGTTATTTATCTCCATATTTATCCAATTCCTCCTTTGTGGGCAGTCTTATGTTTAACAGGGTCTTTAATTACATTCCTCTACTAGCTGACCACTACAAAAATTGAAATCCTCACCACAAATCTGTACAAATGTTTCCACTTGCATTGGAAGACAAAAATAGAATAATTCCATGTCTTTTTGGACGGATGCCTAGCTGAAACTATGCAGGGTTTGACTGACAAGAGGATGTAGTCTTTGCTGAGAGCACTTTCTTTAAGGTCCTTTTTAGTCTTCAGAAACATTTAAGTAGATGAATGAAGAGATGATTTATCCTAGTTTCCCTTCATTTTTGTTAACTTTGCCTGCTTTTTAGTAACTTTTGTCTTCTGCAACAAAATCTTTTCAGCTCCTCGGGCTTACTGAATATATAATCACAAGCTGGTAAGTAGTAACTTCAGGAGTTCTGATTTGAAATGGCACTCTATTCTTTTGTGTACAGCTGTAGTAGAAGAATAAAACCCCTTTGTGCAGCTCAGCAAAAGTAGAATTATTTAAATGCTCAGTATTTGCCAGGGTTATAACTGTAAAGTGTAGTCTTTCAGTGGTGAATAAATACGGCTAACACATAGCTCAGCCTGCGAATGCAGCGGAGAGACTTTACTTAAGTAAGTTCAGAATTATTTTGCATCCAAGTGAGCTCTCCTCACTGTGCGGCATGGCGCATTATCTGTTTCCTGGGGAATGTGGATGGGAGCTTACAAAGCACAGCAGGTAATTGGCTGCTTCAGCCGAAAAAGCGTATTTGTCGGTATATACAGAAAGAGAATGAGAACAAATGGTAATTATTATCGTGTGATAATATTTGTCCATAGTCTTCTGAGCTGCCTGTGAGATTAAATCCACACCGATGCTCTGTAACAGCAGTGAGTGTTAGATGTGATGTTTTAGCAGCTGAACAACTTTTTCTGTCAATGCATTTTGGACTGGAACGTTCATATGCTTTGAATATAAAAAAGAATGTGAATGTGTATGTGGGAACAGTTTTTCAGAATGATTTCTTCTGCAGTTCAAGACTTGTGTTTCTGGCTCTTAGCATATATTTTTGTGTCATTACTTTACTTTGAGCCATATCTTCATTTTTTGTGAACAGTCCTATCTCTGAAGTCCATGGAGAGTGAGCATAGTGCAGCCTTGAGGCAATTATTTCTGTATTTCTAAAACTTGCATACACTGATGCAAATATTTCCTCTTGGAAAGGGAAAGCTGTTACTGGGTTAGATACTTTTTCTCAGTTGCACATGTGGCAGTTTCTACAGACAGACTGAAAAAAAGCTGCAATGGTATTATCTATGCTTTTTGTTTAAAGTGGTTCACGTCCAGATGGGTGTGGAAGTGTGCTGGCAGTGTAAAGACAGTTGTACCAAGTTCCTCCTAAAACAGGGCCATTTTCATGAAAACCTTTTTTTTGCTGTTTTTTGTTTCCCTCCTCTCTTTAACTAAATGAAGCATGTGGTTTAAATTCAAGGCTAATAAATGCTAGAATAACATAAATCTATTTTAATTTTCATAATATATAAATTGGTAACACCCATCCTACCCCACTCCCCCCATACATGGGGCTTCATATTTTAAAGATCCATTTGTACAGGTAAGTATGGATGACAAGTCTCACTGAAATTGACACAGGAGTATAATATTCACTTTAAAAATCTTCGCAGTTTCATGTTGCAGGACTGCAGTCCTTGTACAGTTTGGTTTTAATTTGTTTGCTGAAAATCTTACCAAGAAACCTGTACAACGTTTTGGAGGTTGAAATTGTGCTGCACCTGTAGAAGCAGATAAAAATGAAATATTTTATGGATTTGGTAGGTCTACATTACTGTTTGTAGGGATGATACTCTGAAGACTGAAAAATAGCTCACACATTTTAACACTTCACTATTCTCACTAGTTTGTTTCCTCCTCTTGGGTAAAGAGGAAATCAAAGTGTTCCTTTGCTTCTATTATACACCCTTGTACTCTTTGAGATGGCTTTAAATCTCCATCAGTGTTGTACAAGGTAAAATGTGTAATAAAGAATTAAGGGAAATGGGGTTAAGACATGCAATGTCTAATAAAGGATATTAGTATTTATTGGCAGTCATCCTTTGGCCTATGTAAACTTTTTTTTCCAAAGGGCACTTACATTGCTATTGCTATCTTTACAACCATCATTCTGTGTGCCCATGCATTTTTTCCTCATTCACCCTTTTTTATTATTTTTTGAATGCCAAATACTTAATGTGTCAATTCTGGCAGAAAGCTCTGGTGATGAAAGAGGAAATAAAATGGCTTGAAGCAAGTTGCTGGAGAGGCACATACAGGATGGCACAGCCATGGAAAGCTCTTTGGTTTTTCACAGGAGTTGCACAGCAGTGTTCATAGCAACTTAATGAACACAGGAGGAAGCACATATTTTTCTTGGGCCCTGAAAGCAAATGTGGTCTCAGAGTGCAAGGTTTACTACCAGTGTAATCAGCTAGAGTAGCATGAGTGACCGTGTGCCAACTTTCTTTTGCCTCCTGTGTACCTGGCCCAATTAACTCCATGCTTCATTCTTCAGTCATCTCCCCAGGTGGCTGTCTGGCCTTAATGGGCCATAAAATGGGTGGCACTGGTCCATATGGAAATGCCTTGTAGTGTAGGGGGTCTCATAGCCCTTCATAGGGGTCCCTGAGAGTGTCACAAATGGCAACACTGTCTAAAAGGAAATTCAGAGGTTGAGTACCCATGCTCTCTTTCTCTCGCTGGAAGAGTCCTTTTGAATATGGTCATCAGATGAAAGCTAGATCGGTTTGGGAGAGCTGCACAGAGCACCCAGTAGAATGAACTTCTGTTAAGCACACAGGAAAAAGAACTTCAGCTGGGATAAGATACTGTTGTCCTTATCTCTTAAGCAAGATTTCTTCTTTGCTTCTCGCTCCCTCCCTGCCAAGTGGTGATTAACCATAACTTTTCTAATGGACTTCTAAACAGGTTGTGCTTAGTTGTAAGTCAAGTAGCTCAGTTGTTTCCCTACTATCCCCTCTGTGTTTTCTGGACTCTAACCCTCCATCTGCAGATGTCACTGGGGTGGGAGGTAGCAGAGGGAAGATGGTCTGGTGAAAGATGCTCACTCTGCAGACGTCAGACTCCAAAGGAAAAGCCCTGGGAAGAACTGAACTTCTGCAGGTGAAGCTCCACAGGGAGGGAAAGCACCTTGTGCTGGGAGCCCAGCAGAAGGCAAGAGATCCTCAGGTTTTAGGTAGGCTTATACTTGAAAATGCATTGAAAACATTTTAGCAGGCTTGTGACCTTTAAAAGAGATTGGAGCTCGTTATTAGTTCATTTCTACCTCAGCATGTTTATGTGGGTAGGTGCTGTATATTAAGTGTGAAGAGTACACAAGTGACTTAATTCAGTATTTCATAGAAATTGTGTAGCGCCAAGGAATGTATTTGATTATATCCTGTTCCTGGGGTCTTCCATGGAGATGTGCTCAAGCTCAGGATATTATCCAGAGTGTCAGGATTGAAACCTTTGATTAATACTGGAGTAGGTCATATGAGAAGATCTGGGACTCTGCAATACTTTATGGCTAAGCCAAACTTCTCAGATCCTTCTGAGTGTGCCTCTGACATCCAGACATTCCTGTATTGATCTTGTTAGCTCAAGGAAGAGGTGTTGCCAAACAAAAAAGTAACAGTCTTGCAAACCGACCCAAATCTACTAGGAGTGATTTGGAGGAGGACTGAGAATTGGAAAATAGTATTTCTGACTCTTACTTTGCTGGGAAAGTAGTGACACATGGGGATAATACACCTGTCTCTGTCCCACTTATTTGTCTAGCAAATTTAGAACATCTTGTGAAAGTAAACCTGCCCAGCTCTTCTGTCATGTGGGAAAAACCCGTGGCACAGCCAGAAATGGTTGGGAATCATTCTTGTGTGAGCTCCCATGGGGACGCAGGGCCACTGGTGTCATATCTGGTAGCCTAAATGGGCACCATTTCCTCCCTGATTACAGAGGAACCAGGTAATAACCCACTCAACTTCTTTCTCTTTGTGTTTAGGAGGGAAGGGGTCAAGCACTGCTCTGTATGCCATGCCTAGCTCTGTCTGAAAAGTGACCACAGTATTCAATAGACCAAATTACTTGCCTGATGCGTTTCAGAAATTGAAAATTTGTTCTCAAACATGCTTATTTTTGGACCTTAATCCTGGTTAGATCGCGTTTCAGAAATTGAAATTTTGTTCTCAAACATGCTTATTTTTGGACCTTAATCCCGGTTAGATCAAATGACAACAACCTGGTTTCTGTGGTCCTGATTGCTCTCTCGTGTAGCTGCACATGATCCTTTGTGATACCAGAATGCCAACTCATCAGAATTGCAATAAATCAGAGTTACTGAGAAAAACTGTTGGTCAGACCTAACAGACACCAGTGAAAAGCTACTTCCAGAGAAATGATGCTGGTTTTATACATTCAGATCTCCAGACTGTATACCCTGGCAGAGCCCTAATGTACAGAGCCACATTAATTTGTCTCTGGCCAGGATAGGCCCTCATGGTTTTAAGTGAGTGAGATATGGACATGAAAAAATAATAAAATCTGTGACCTTGTATCACACAGGTGTGCCTGGAGAGTGCTGAGATTAAACCCAGAGATGCTGGCGCCTGTCAGATCTGATTTAGTGACCTCTCCCTGCAAATCCAAATGCTCCTCACTGACTTCAATAACTGTTAGGGAAACCCAAAATGCCCAGATGTTGATGGATCACTGACAGCCCAAAACTGCTCACTCTGATGCTTTTTGGGTTCTTGGTCAGGAAGGAGTTAAAACCAGTGCTGGAAGAGAGCTGAAATATTTAGAGTAAGAGATTTCCAGAGGGGGCTGCACTGGCCAAGGTTGGGCTTAGAACTTTCAGCTGCTCTACTGCTCTCTTGAAATGTGAAAGATGTAAAAAATGTGCTGGTTGCAAGGGCTCCCGAGGCACAGCTCACACCGTCATTAGGCATTTGCCCAGTTGAAGCATCAACAAATTTTGGAAGTAAAACCCAGCTTGTCCTGGAGTTGGGCACAGCGCGAGGTGAGTGAGAGCTGTCCTGTGTCACCCGTGCCAGGCTGTTGAGCTGCCCAGGTCGGATGTGAGTGCACCAGCACCCACATTCCCAGTGTGACTATGTATGTTAGCGGGGACCCAGACAGTGCAGATAGACAGGACGCTCAGTGCAGTGGAGTCAGGGTTAGTAAAAATGTGTTGCTTTATTTTCAGTGCTGTAATTTCAGCACAGCAAACATGAAAATGACCGTCATGGGCTCCATCTCCCCTTAGGGGTTTCCCACAACAAGACAGTGGATCTCATCTGAGGCAGGACTTCCTATGCTACCAGGGCTCAAATCCCCATTTCTTTCCAGACCTATACCCTGTCACCAGCTCTGCATCTCCCCTCCTGGGGAAGCAAACATCCTTCTCCAGCTTCTGCTGTGGGGCAGCAGCTGCTGAGATCCCGGTGTCACAGGGAGGCCGTGGCCCAGGCTGGACTCGGAGAGGCAGAAGCCGGAGTGCTAAACAAACCTTGGCAAAATCTGATCATCTCTTAGCTAAACTCTTAATTCCTCTGGGGTGTTGAAGGTCTGCTGAGGGCAGCCAGACAACTCGTTCAGCTCTCTGCAGCCAGCTGTGCATGCCTGGCAGGGGAGTTAAAACTCACTGAGGCAGTATGGCTGTCTTTCTCTTATTACTCACTTTTTAAAGTGGATCATCCCATGTTAATTATTGTTCCAAGATACATCACTCCTGATGTATGGTTCATAAGTAAGAACATTACACGTGTTGCCTTTGATGAAGTCAGGCAGTGACACGGCACAAACTGCATTCATAGAGCCCTTATTGCAGGGGAGAGCTGCACTGCGGTTGTGCCTGCAGCACATGGAGCTGGTGACCAGGTATAAAAACCTTAAATTCGAAGAGTGTCTTGGAAGCATTTCTCAAGAACAGAGCATTTTGCAAGTGCTGTATTTCCAACCAGTGGGGGCTGCAGTAGGAATAGATTTTTTGTTAGTTAATTTCTGTGCTTAAGGGGAAGCTGCTTCCTTCCTCTCTTCATTTAATTCCTTTGCTGCTTTGACCTTCACCTGTGCGACTCGCTCACGGAAATCCTCTTGGGAGGATCAGTGTCAGCTCTAATAAGCTGGCTGTCACTTTACACCAAACAGAAAGCAAATGTTTCATTTGTTAAATGGGCCAGTAGAATACATTGCCTTTTTCCACCATCCTCGGTTTTCTTCTAGGGAAAAGCGTTTTACTTTTATGTGACTGAAAGTGCATAAAGTGGATTGGAAACTGCAGATTTAAGTGTCTTGAATGTAGACTGTTATGTAAGGCTTTTCTTTATTTACCTGTTGTGCTGAAATACTATCAGTGTTACAGCACAGGCTCCGGTCGCAATGAATTTTCTTGTGTTTCCAGTAAGAAGATAAGGGATACGCTGTGTAAGAACGCACTCACTGGGAATTTCATTTCTTTAGCAAGCTGCACAGGAAGGCAGAGGGAAAGTAAGATTACTGCACTGAGCTCTTGGCTGCCAATGCAGGGCGCAACACTGCTTCTCGTTGGGACTTGTGCCATTGACTTGATTGTGAGCAGGACAGCTTTTCTCTGTCATAGCTTCTGTTGTGTTTATTTATTGCTCCCCTTCCACTGCTGTTTTGTGTTGACAAGCACAGCCTGTGCTTCTCTACCAGCTTGCACAGGTGGGTTAGATTTACACTAATAAGCTTGGAAAGTATTTGAGAGTGGGTGTTTGGGGTTTCTGAATTTAGCAGTTTATGGAGTGCTGTTAAATGATTGAAAAGTGTGAAATCAGTGCGCATCACTGACCAGCCACCTCAGTGGAGAGTAATTTGAGACAGGAAAAGAAGCTGGCAGCTTCAGCACATGAGAAGAAGGCTATGGCTTTCTTCTGTGAACCTGGAGGTTGTGTAAGTATAGTTGCTTCTGTGGATTTGACTCTGTGTGGTGTGTGGGGGTTTTTGTTTTTTTTTTTAAAAAGCTGAATCCAAGTCTGTATGTGGTGCTAGATGATGATGGTGCGCCATCATCCTCTGGTTCTGCAGTAAAACTGTACGAAAGCAGCTTTTCTTATATAAAGTAAGGCCTCTTGGTGATGCTTTTGAGGGGACTGGCTGCCCAGCTCTCAGGGCAGCTGAGAGTTTTCTTGCTCAATATTGTTTGGAGGTATTCCACAGCATGCAGCAATACCCCAGGAGCTATCTCCTCCCCAAGGGCAATCCCCCATGAGCTCCTCAAACTTCTGAGTCACTGCTGTACCACAGGAGCCTTTGCCAACAGAGGCTAAAGGACAGCAAGCTGCTTAGTGCATGTTATAGGGGGCTGCTCAAGCTTTGCCCTGGAGATAAGCTTTCACCCCACTGGCTGCAGAAGTGGGGAAGGTAGCCTGTCTCTTATATCTCTGGGTGTTTAGTTTGTCCTTGTCTCACGATCTGCGTAGGCTGGAGACTCTGGGCTGAAATCCCTCTTGGTTAGCTCCCTAACTTATGCTCTAAACTAAGGGCAGTAACTGAAATAGATACCTGTGAGAATGATTTCAAGATTTTAAATCTAGTCAAGTCTACAATATACTGTCTATCAGTCTGACTGAGCTTTGAAACTGCATATGTATGACGTATATGTCTTCTATGCAAGTATCTGTCGATGTATCAAGAAAGACCTTGAAAACTTCAAATCCAGACCCCTGCACTTGGCCCTGCTCTGCAATCGCCATGGTTTTGTTGGTCCAGTTTTCTAGATTTTGTGTTGAAGTTTTTCCTGGATGTATCTGATAGATGTATTTCTAAGGCTGTGACTTGCATAGATTAGTGAATCTGATATTTAGTACGGGGTTGTTTTTTTTGATTTGGTTCAAACTTCTGAAAAAAAAACCCAGTCGCAATGCTTACAAAAAGGGGCTGCCTAATCATTAGGAAAAACCCACCACTAAAACTTCTGGCCATGGCAAAACTTCACCCTAAGCAAAGTACTCTGTGGCCATTAAGCTGCACAGCTTGGAAGAATTGACTTCCTCAACAATGGCTCAAGTTTGTGGCTTTTCAAATGATCAGAGCTGGAGCCCAGAGAATAATTGTCTGTCCAAGCCACTGCCCAGGTGGGAAGCACAGCTGAGGTAACAAGCCTTATAAAAAAAGAGAAAGAGATATCCTCTTTTTAAAGAGATCTAGGGTTGACTTCACTTAAATATATACTCTTATTTAAATATACAGACTGTACAAACTTAAGTACAGAAACAACAACAGATAATCAGCCTGTAAAATGTGTAAGCAATAAATAACTTTCAGAATATATTACTTGCAAATAAACCTAGAGAAACAAAAGTTTCTTTTATGGTTAGAGCCCATCATGGGAAAGTCATCAAGTACTCAGACTTAGCGTGATTTATTGCTGTTAATTTGACGAATAGGCAACACACAATTAAAAGGTAGTTCAAACTTTATCTTTGGTAAAATTTGGTCCATGCCACTCCCATGGATGTGAACACAGTTACTAGTTAGGAAAATGCAATGTTCCCTTGTGTTGGAGCAAGGCATCTGTTGGAGGCTTTGCAGACACATTACTCCAAGAGTACTGAAACTGGACAAATAATGATTTATGAACTCAGACTTTTCTCTAAACTTTATATTACTTGAAGCCTTCTGTGTCAGTCTCTGTCCTAGAGCAAGAAGCTGTAGTGTAATATAGCACATTTTGCATACAGTGAGTCTATTTCAGAATTTTGTCCTACATATAGGGGGTTTACTACTTACAGTATCCATATATGAATTAGGAAAAATATAGGTAATATCCTTAGAAACTCATGATCTAGATCTGGGCTTAGGGCCTTAACTTGACCATTACAAAAATACCCTGGAGGAGCAGATGTAAAACATCAGCATCCTCAAACTATTTCATTTAAAATATTTGCAGCTTTCTTGGCTGGAACACCATCATACTCTCATCATTCAAATTAGGCTTTCTATAATCCATTGTGAGAAAGCTTTCCTGGCCAGAGAATTGCCTCTCACTGTTCCATGTGTTAAGGATTAACTGGTTTAGTAACTTTAAGATTGTATTTCCCTCTACTAGCTGTGCTCATCAGAAAAGTGTTGGTAGGCACCCATAGCAATCACTAAATAGACTGTCCTGATCGCCTTGCTGCAGACGCATCACCCCTGCAAAGAAGTAGGGCTGCTGGCAAATTAGTTACCACAAGAAAACAAACAAACAAAACCAAACCCCAACTGGCCGGACAGTCAGCATCATGTGATTTGGCAAAGAAATATAAAAGACTGCTTTTATTAATCCAAAGTATCATTTTGAAATTAATAATGACTCTGAAACTGGAATAAATCTTAAATATGCTCCCTGGTAAGTGTCTTCTAAGCCTTCATTGCTATTTTGTTGTCCTCTACAAATGGAGAAGCAATTAACTGGCTCTGAAATTTAGAATTTGGAGAGAAAATTTTGCACCTCCAGAATCTGTTTAACTTTGAAAGTTAAACTGTTGATGTGTGGCTGTGATTATGTACTACATGTGTGAACCTACATTAGCACTTAGAAGCTGCAACTGAGGCTTTATAGCTGGGATGCAAATTTGTGTTGATTCCCACATAGAGGTTGGGTTTCTATGCTTTAGAAAGCGGGGCAACCTTTTGAGGTGGGGGTGTGTTTTTGGGTTTTTTTGGGGCTTTTTTTGTTCTGCTTGACTAGACATAGGTGTGCATGTTTGCTAGTTTTTTTTGGGAAATGGAGTTTAAGGAAAAAAAATAGCTTAGGCCATAACTACCATGTGAGTGGAAAATGTGCTCCCAAGTGTGTGTTGGGATGAATACAGCTAATACCTGAGAGAGCTCACTTCAGTCAAACAGCAGCTGTAAATTCCTTAGTAAGTACTTTGGAGTTATACTCTTCTTCTGAGTGTATAAATCTGTCCTCTCCCCTGCTTCCTTTCTTTAAGCCCCCCCAGATCTGCTTTTACTTTCTGTCTCCAAAATGCCCCCAAGCCCCCACTGTCTGGCAATCCAAAAAAGTGTGCAGCTTCCCATTGGGACCTTCAGAACAGCTGTGTACAGTGAAGATTATCTCACATTGGATCTGATCAGCTCTAGTAAAAGTTAGGTTTTATACAGTTATTTTCATAATATCCTGCAGGAACCAATACATCTGGCAGAAAGGTCAACAATGAAGTAGGCCTGGGTACTACGAACAGGTAAAAAATGATGTAATAGTAAAATGTATTGCCGGTGTCTTGTTGGTGTTGAAGGGTGGCAATGTGACAAAAATAGTCTGTGTTTTGGTCTGAGCATCACGGTGATTGTTTTGTATGGATTTGAAAGCAGAGAGAGGATAGACTGTAAATTGCCAGGACTACTATGAAGCCCTTGGCCAACCTGTTAGCGTTGCTTGTTCATAATAAAGCACAAAAATGGCAAACCAGTTCAGTTGTAGCTGTGAATGTGCCACTTCTACATCTTGTTTTAAAAAAAATTGAGGACAAACATGCAAAATGGAGAGGACAGAGATGTCACTTCTCTCTCAATTTGATCACTTAAATTTGTAATGTTTCTGGATCCTCCTTACTCCCTTCATGATGATGGGTGGAAATAAAACCACTGTCTTAATTTTAATACTGATCTGAGCATGATAACAATACAGATGAAGTTCAATGAAGATTAACAGAAAAACACTGCTTGCCACATTAGACACTATCATTACAGCACAGTTCCTTGTTCAAACTAAAGCCAAAGGTGATAAGGTGCTCTCTGGATGCTCAGGGTTGTGTACTTTGTTACTGTACTAATGGACAAAAGAGAAGCGTTTACTTTCTTTATGGAATAACTTAAAATAACTCCCCAAAGACAATTGAATTAAGAAAAAAAAAAAACAAAACCCAAAAACCCAAACACAACCACAAACCAAAGGCCCTGTTGTAGAGGTGGAAGAAAAACAGCAGGACTGCAGAATCCTATAAAAAACTTTCTAAAAATTATTCTACTCCTATACTGAATAAGGTAAATACTATTTTTTCTCTCTTTAGTTGTAGCTTTTGCTGGGAATGGCAGGCACCCACCCTGCAGTGCTCAAGGGCAGTACCAGAATTCATGGACTAGTGTTCTGTCATTCTCTCTCTCATCAAAAACCCCCACATGCAGAAAAATGACCTTGTGTCAGGATGTGATCTAGATAATATTGTTTGATTTAAGAATATTCTTCTTCTTCTCTTAGTTTCTTGGGAGTTTCCATGGATAAACATGCCATCTAAAAAAGGTGCTTATAAAACGTGCACTTTCCTAGAGTGAAGTTATTTCACAAACACATGGTGGCAGATTTTGGAGCTATTTCCATGGAGAGGCTGGCAACTGTGCCTGAAGGACAGACAGGAGAATAGTTTAGGATTAATCAGGCTCCCTGTGCCTTAAGTTCTTCTTTATGATCCTGGTTAGCAGCTCTTGCGCCTAATGGTACATCATATGAGAATTTCAGTTTTTCTCTCAAATCTTGCATTTTTTGGACACAGCTAGGAAGATGGAAATATTTGTGTCAATCTTATTTGCTTCTATTTTCAGCAGAATTTTATTTGCCGTTGTCAAAACCTGAGCACAAGAAGCTACGTCACAAAATGATAGTAAATAAAACTTATTATAAACAAACCAAAAATATTGTTGAGCACCGTGAATCTCTGTACCATTTACCAAGGGCAGACTACAGTTTAATGGGCTTCGAAAACAGAAACATTAATTTAATCAGATCTATTTCTATGGAAAATAAATGAGGCAATTCTTATCACATGAATAAATTGTTCCTTTACAATATTGTTTTGCACCATTATTGCTTCAAGTACCACTTATGTAATCTCCTAATGAAAGGCCTCTGTAACAGCAAGCACACCAGGTACAGAAAGGGCTTAAAATTCCCAATTCCTTTCAAAAGCAAATAGTGTGTAAGAAAGAAGAGAAGGAGGGGGAAAGAGTAAGAAGCAAGAACTCATTCTTTTGAATAATAAGAACAGGGAACTAACCAGGGGAGAAAAGTTCTTATAAAAGGATAATATGTAGAGTTTTTCACACTGCCTCAAGTTTTCTTTGTTAAAAATGTATTCAGGTTTCTACAGCCTTT
Source organism: Falco cherrug (assembly GCF_023634085.1). Taxonomy (NCBI): domain Eukaryota; kingdom Metazoa; phylum Chordata; class Aves; order Falconiformes; family Falconidae; genus Falco; species Falco cherrug. The sequence goes on from NC_073706.1 coordinate 31,195,190, forward strand.
TTCAATTTAAAACACTTTCTGAGGTTTTTTTTTTTTCCTCTTCCCCGCAGCCTAGGCACCTCCAAAATAAATTTAAGGAATGGGCACAGGGGTAATTGATTTGAAGAAAATGAGATGAGGATGTGAAAGAGGGAGTAATATTGCTAAAGAGGGAATGATGCTGCTTAAAGGAGGGAACTGACCCATCACAGTGCTGTAAAAGTAATCTTTTAGCTTTCAGGTCGTATTAACTCAATTGCTTTATTAGTTATTACATATGCTAAATAGAAATATAAGTCCAGATTTTTGAGAAATAATGAAGTGTGACTTTATGTGCCAAATCACTGTTCATTACTTGCTATGGATTTGATTCCATAAACAAAATGCCCATCAGTGGAGATAAGATCATTTCTTGAATGCCAGACAAACTCTGCAACGGCTCCAGGTCCGTAAAGCAATGCTTGCCTTCCTCCCGTTGACCTGGCTGCCAGCTGCTACTTTTGGAAAGAAAATTCTGAGTTAGTGCCTGTTCCCCTGTTTGTTGGCTGCTTTATTTTTGGGGTTTTTTTTGGGGGGTGTGTGTGTTTTGGTTTGTTTTGGGGCACAGACCAGAGTCTTCCCAGAGGCCAGACCTGTAGTTTGGTTGGCTCAGTCTCTTGATTCATTAAGGCTGAGCTGCTTCACTATTTCCAGTAAATATGAAAAAGTACATCTGTGACAAAGGCTTTTTATTTTTATTTTGATTGCTGTGGAGTTTAATTGCCTCGAACTGGGGCCAGCCTTTGTTCTGTCTTGCAGTTAAGTAACACTGGCGTTTATGATAGCTTGCAATTACTGTGCAAACTATCATTTTTCCATTTCAAAGGTTACCATTTCTCCATGCTCACTGCATTATCTAAGATACCACAATTATGTGCATCTTCAGAAAGAGGAAATGGCTGTGGCACATCACATACTGCAGTGTGGTGAGTGTAGGGAAATGTATTTTGGGGGTTTCTGTGATAACTGTTCTTATGGAGCCAAACTTCCATAAGTGTCTGAAGAGACAATTTGGTTCATTGCAAATACTGTAATGCCTTTCCTAGGAAAACTTTAGATCAGCTATTGATTTTTAAGTGAATTATACATATGTGTAGGAAGGTAAGCATGAGCTATACTGTAGCAAAAATAAGTTGGTGAATACGCTAAGTTTCATTTAGTCATAGGCACACATGAGAACAGGATCCAGGAGTCAAGAAGTACCAATATCTTTTTCTAAGTAGGAAGTGTTCTCAAACTCTGAAATTAAAACAGATGTGCAAAGACACTACTTCCTACAGGAATTGCTAAAACAGCAGATTGGTGGCGCCGGACCTGGGAAAACTCTGCTGTGTTGGTATTTGTTTTCTCTGATTTGTTCTTTGGCTTCCTGGAATTTGTAGAGTTCAATTTCAAATATGTGGTACCTAAAAGCAAAGCAAGGATAAATCCCTATCTTACGTTTTTGTCAGGGGTTTGCTATTTATTTTTTCAGGCAGTACGCAATCTGCATATGACACACTGCAAGTGGGAAGAAGAAGGTTTCATCATTGATCTCTGATACACTGGGTTCCTGGTGGCCTCGCTGTTGTGGAAACTGGGGGATATTTACAGAGGGATTTGGATGTGTAAGATCTGCTGCAAAAATAGATGCAATTTTAACATAACCTTACACAAGAGGAGTGTAAATTCTTCTGTCTTTGCCAGTGAATTAACTAGGGGATGTTGAAAAGCTATGTTGATTAGCTTTTGCCAAAAGCTGTGGGGGAGAACTATGGCACAGCCTTTTAAGTTTGACAGCTTTCAACTCTTGTAGAGCTAATCTGTCAAGTTAATTTTTTTAATAAGAGATGAACTTTGCATAGGGATTTTGATTAATAGTTTATTATATAAATGTCGTACAAGATCACTGTTTGTTGGTTTATTTTTTTAACATTAACAGAGATGTAACAATAACCATGTTCAAACACTTTGACAGCTTGATGTACTGGGATGGCCAAAGACTTTTTTTTTTTTTTTCATGACAGAGCCTTTCATGGCTTTGGGACAGCTGGTAAACACTTGCTTCATTCCACATAAAGGGCAGAATCAGCTGTGCTTATTGTTGAACAATATAGTGTTGATTTGGGGAAGAAGAGACTAAAACCAGCAGGAAAATAAAATCCTGGAGCCTGGCTGTGACCATTGTTTTGCAGCCCATCTAATATAGGAAGCTTTATCTCCTCCTCAAAGTCCTTTGTTATTCAGAACACAGGCCTTGGATTCAGTCTGCTTTCCCATATCTTTAATGCTTTCATGATCTATTTACGTTTGTCCTGGTCTGTTCTGTGGCTTTGCTCATGCTAGTGTCTTTCCTAGTGGACAGGAGACTGCAAACCCTTCCCGCAGCAAAGGCCTCCTCTCCCAAAGACCACACACGGTGTTTGATTTGGCTTCTGCTGTAATAAGGCAGCCTCCCATGGATGACTTGTAGGAGCCGACTTTTTGTTTTGTCTTGGTGGTGGTTTTAATAGTGCATTAGTTCTCTGTGTGCCTGACTAATGAGAGAAAAACAGGACATAATTTGAACCTTAGATTTTATAATGGCTTTAGCCTTGTCTTGAAAGGTGAGGGAGATTTAAATGAATATCTTTGCAAATTTATTTATACAGTTAATGATATATATGTTTACATTAAAAGTGATTAAGCTTGAAGGGGGTTCTTAATACGTTTATAAAAACTGGATGGCTAGTAGATAGAAAAATTATTGAGAAAATGACGAAGTTTGTGTAGTAGAAGTCTGTTAACTGCGAGTGAAAGAAGATTCAGTTCTGTAGATAAGTCTGTAATTTCTTGGACACTTAAAAGCTCTTTTAGAGCCATCTGAAAAGTTTTTATGCTTCATAAACTTGGCACAAGAGTGTCTAGTGTATCAGTTTTAAAGCAAGTTTACAGCTTACTTGTCTGAGAAGGGGAGTTGTGGTACCAGGGAGGCCAGAAACCTCTATGGTGTTATCAATAAAATCAGTTATTGCCTTTCTGTACAAGCACACAGCATGCATGGAATGAACAAAGCCCTTCTCTGCCTCCTACTCTCTGTTTATGAAGTCTGCTAAGCAAGAGGCGGAACTACCATTACCTAGCCCAAATGGTAGCTTCACCCATTCCCATACCCCTTTGAAACAAAAAGAAGCCAGACATGGTTCTGATCATACCCCTGAGTCAATGGTAGCTGTGTGCAGTCCCTCCTAGGACTATGAACACTATTTTGTAATACTACCCTCAAATGGTGTGTAAATGGATCAAAACCACTGCATGAATGTTTTAAAATATAAGCAAACAGTGAGAACTTTTGAGATGCTTATGGTTTGTCCACAATAATATATTCTTCTCAAAGTGATTCACCATAGAAAAGGACTTCAGTGAAATTGTTTGAACACTGAGCAGCTGGCCAAACTTCAGTGCAACTAAGCTCTGTTGACAGGAATCTGACATAATTCAGTGCTGATCAATATTTGTATACCACAGGCTTTGTTAATGGCATGAAAAGAAAAGGTATTGCTAAAAGAAAATGTAAGATACTGCTATAAAACCTGTTAGGCCTCACTGTATGTAGCTGTATTTTGTTATGGTGCTATTGCAGAAGAGTAAAGTCCAGACTTTAAAGTGCCACTAGAAATTGTAGGTAATAGTATAATTAGATCAAATGCAAGGTATGTTTTTTTTTTTTTTTTAATGCTGCAGTATCGAAATAATATTCTCTGGTCTGACAAACCTCTGGTGATGAAAAGAAGTGCTTGTGCTGACAAGATGTCAGTAGGTTCGCTTGATAAATAAGGTTCACAAAAGTGGATTGTTGTATTTATTCTGGAGGGGTGTTATCACTCTTGTGGGATGGAAGTGCTCTGAGCATTGCAGTGCTGGTTGCTACAGTGGAAATATTGTTCCTTATTTGAAGGATCTGTGTTTTCTAGTGATACAAGAAGACATTTCTTGTTAGGTAGTTAAATGAGACTAATGTATGCCAGTCTAGGATTTCATGGCCAAGTACATGTACACATGCTGTTCTGTGCACTTGCAGTAAGTTTGAAGCTTCCAGGAAGTATTGGACTACTGCATTTTAAATACTGTGATTGTATCTCTGCTGTAAGGATGCTTCACTTCCTTAAGTGTCGGAGCTACTGTAAGTATGATAGAGATACACAGGGATTTCCAGCATTACTTATATGTGGCATGTGACCAACAATATTGGGATGTTTCATGTATTCATAGCTTATTGTGTGTTGGAGGATCCCAGATTAATGGAAGGATTCCTCAAAAGTTCTGTGCACAATGAATCCCTGCTTTATACACGGGGGACTTAGTCTTGCATGGATTTGGGATTTTTATTCAAGGTAAAGATGAGTAGGTTTAGTGTGTTGGTCCTAGAGCCTGGGAGACTATGGTGGTATCTCTCTGAACAGAGTAACAGAGACATGCTCGTGATGCAGACAAGACTTATGCTAACCTGATTTATTTTTGTTTTTTTTTTAAAAGGGAGGGACACTATTTTATGTACTTCCACAAGTTGGTTTTTTCCTATGATCTGGCTTTCTGTGGATAGTGTGAGTTTCATTTTTTGATGTTCAAAATACCCATTTGTGCAAATAATTTCTGTTTAGGATAGTATTTCAGGGGATCAGAGGCTGAATAATGAGAAGGCAGTTGCTTGTCAGCCACCACACTGCATCATACCTGTAGTGTGCTGGCATCTCATTCATGTATTAAGAGACCATCCCAACAGACACATAGGCCTTACTGTCATTTTCGGTAGTGAGGGATGATGCACGTGCAGAGACTTGTTGGGGTATTGGTAAACAATGAGACAGACTTTGATATAATCAAAAGCAGCCTCAATTTGCCATTCTTTGGTTTTTCTTTTTTTCTAATCAATAAATTAATTTTTATCTGAGTTTGTCCCAGGTTCAACTTTTTAATCACAAGATCTTCTCCACTCATGTGCTATTTTTTTCCTGCATGAATCTATATTGTCATTTGCCTACAACTATGCATTTTTGGTATTATTTTTTCATTGCAACACACATCTAAAGATTGGATTGCTAGGCATTTTGTTTCCAGTATGAAAGTTGTGGCAGTCTGAGACACAGCAATATGCTGTATGTATTTTATCATTTGAAATAGATTGTCAATTACAATCTGCGTATATTTAATTTGCCTAAAAAAGTGTTGGCCAAATCTTCGTATCTTAGAGTTATTCAATTTACCCTAATGGTCTTTAACTGAGAGTTATGCTCACACAATGGAGGATAAAATAGTCTGAAAATTTTTCTCAGAGCTATAAAATGTTTGAAACTGAGTTCCCATCCAGTCCAGAAAATACAGATTTCTGAGTATGTCCTGCATACCTGTCAAATCTGGCAAACAGGAGCTATATTTGTTGAAGCTACTGGAAGGTGAAGGAATACTATAAAGCAAGAAATGACTAGAGGTATATGATTATTTTGTATCTAGAGTGATTGGAGGGCTGGACGACCAGGTTGTGTCCACGTGACATCATATGAAAAGCATAACTGTGCTGAGGTGACTCAGGGGAAGCAGATTTCTGCACCTGTTCAGCACCTTACTAGTAGTGTACTAGATCACACACTACAGTTATTTCCTTCTTGGAGCTTGGGGGAAAGCAAAACATTCAGATGCTGTAGTTTTGTTCTTGACTTTTCTATTTAACAGCCCCCCTTACCCCCCACTCAAAAAAACCCCAAACAACCAAACCCAAAAAAACCCCACCCACAACAAAAATCAACCAACCAAACACCCAAACTCCAAGAAACAAACCCTCTTAAGGTAGTACTTCATAACTAAGCACTACTGAGCCTAATGTGTACACTCAGCATGAAGGTGGACCACAAAAAAGCACTGAGAAACCTGTACTGAAAACCCATTCCGCTGTGCTAAATATGAAGGTGCAATCCAAGGAAGTTTTACTTCATATAGCTTATCAACTAAATAGGCAGGATGGAAAGGCAAGTTAAAGGGAAGAATAGCCCTCTGCTGTAATTATATATTTTGTAGAACATGAGACTTTAGTCCAACAAAGCAGAAACTTGCTTTATTTGACAAACATGCTCAAATTTTAATAAACTGGCCTTAAGCATATACTCTGTATCTTCTTGGCTAGGCATGCATTTTGCTGAATCAGGGTGTAGGTGACTCACTGGGCTGCACAAGAACCAGGGACAGAATCGGACTGGTGCTCTAACCAGAAAACCATGTCTGTCTGGAAAAGTGTGTCACTTCCAAATGAACTTCCAAGAGCAGCTGTTTCCAAATAGCCCTTAAGGTAGGTGTGGTATGCAGCCATTCCCTACGAGGCATTAAAAAAATTGTTTTGGATCTAAGCAACTGCATGAGGGCATGTTCTTTTCAGTATTGCTCTTAAAGTTTCTGTACCAGGTTTCCCTTTCATTTCAAGGGCTGTGTCAAAGGCTTAGAAACTGCTTTTACTATGTACACTTTCATGGAGAAACAGCAGCTGTGCTGAGGCAAGCCTCAGGTGGCCCCTGATCCAAACCACAGGGTGTTTGGAGAGGTTAAAGGCAAGTGCCGAAGGACGATGGAAGGAATTTCAGTGAAGATTCAAAAGCAGCTTAGCTGAGAAGTGCTGAGGCTACTGGCCCTAATGTAGCAAAGCACTTAAGCAGGTGTCAGGTTTTAAACATATGAGGCTTTTCATTTTGGTTCCTATGAACATCCTTAAGTACTTGGCTGGATTGGGATCCTGGCAGGACTGAAACCTTGGATTTCTTTGCATGCTAAGTGGTGTATTTGCAGCTTTTCCTTAAATTATATAACATAGGTATGTTATTCCCCTGTTGGTTGTTCTTGCTGCTTGAAATAGTTTACTTTTTTTATATTCAAGATTCTACATTCTCTTGCTATTAGATATGCAAACAAGTTGAAAGGACCTGGGGGGTGGGGGTGCGCGAAACAACGAACAAAACCTACAAAACTAGAACTAACAGAAAATACTCCTTTTCCAGAGCTTTGAGGCTGTCCATAGAGAGAATTGCAGTCTTGTCAAAGAAGTCATCGCAGAGAAGGAATCTGAATTCTGGCCTGCATAAAAGAGGTGAGTTTGAGAGGTATATTTGCACTTAGCATCAAGCCAAAGATAAAGTAGATCTAGCAACAGCTGAGCTTATGCTTTTCCTTTGAAACAAGATGTGAGGTAAGAACACAGAGCTAACAGCAAACCATCATCAATGATGTATTAGTTATACTAGAAAATGAGTGCTGTTGAGCTTGATTCTGCTTATGTTTCATGATTGCATTACATACCCCTCTGTGTCTCTTTGATACCTCTCCCTTTTGTAAAGTTTCTTCATGCTGTTTTTGTATATTATTGAAGAAGGCATTGGGAGGCTGGATGGCAAATACTGTATACAATGAATTTTTCAAAAGGTGTTGGTTGTTAGCATAAACGAGCTGGATTAAATGCTAATAACCATCAAATGAGTTTTCAGCATAGAACAACATACGTTCCTTCTGGCTGATGAGAAGCAAGCTGAACCAAGGCTGGGAGAGCTATGATGCAGGCAGCTGGAGCGGGACTGTACTTGCTCAGTTTGTGCAGTTCTAGCTTGCAGGTTTCCTGTTCTAAAACAGATTTCTGCACATTTAATGAGTGTCCCCTTCTACCTGAAGGGAGAGATAATGCAGCATTTTTTCAGTGCAGAGGGAAAATATTCAGGCAGAAGGGTCTTGTTCCAGCTTTAGGTGCTCTGCCTTCCCAGCTAAAGAGCCTGTTCAAGATAGATGGACTTCGGCAGTTTCCAGTACTGAAAACTGGGCCAAGAAAGAAACCAAAGAGGATATGATTTCAGAAAGAATTTTAACTTAAAAAAAACATTTTTAACAATTAAATACTGATCTTCTGGAAATGAGCACCATTACTGCTGTTCCTCCAGCTGGATGGATGTAAACTTGTAATTACAAAGGCATACCTAGTAAGTTGGCCCCCAAAATGTGATACTAGTTGCTTCAATCACATCACAGCCCTGACTATTATTTTGAGGTTGCGTAGCTTTTTCAAAAGGGCTGAATTGGCCCCTCCATTTCTCTTCTAAAAATTCCATTTTGGTAACAAAATGTGATCTCAGCTTTCTTTCCTTGCTCCAGTGGAAGTAAAGGGAATTGAGTCTACTTTCAGCATTATGTCAACTGCTGGCCAGGCTTCAGTTTAATAATATCTGATATTCCAGTGATGTCCAAACTGGTAGGTAGGCTAGTGTTCACAAGAACTGTAAAATAAGTAGAGCCATGCACCATCCATCCCCTTCCTGGTAAGCTATTAATTCTATGATGGTAAATGTTTCTTGGAGCAATTCTTTGAACTTAGCTCTGCTAGTTCATATCTGTTAAAGTTACTGAAAAGGGAGCATGTAGATGATGTAGAAATCTATTGGGCAAATATGTAGGTTTTTGTTTTTTCTTTTACGAAAATTATGTCTGCACTTAATACAGTAGAGATGCGATGTGCCCATGTAGGCTAAAGCATTTAATACTTTTCCTGTTCTCTACTCTGCAAGCCTGCAGTGGGCAGAAATCCACCCAGAAGGCCTATAGATGGCTTGAAAAAGTGGCTTGTAGGGTAAATGTCTGCTTCTTTATTAGGATGGATTAAAAGACAGAAAAGTAAATGCCATGTCTAAGTACTAAGCTGTGCTACTATGCTGTGAAAAACAAACTGAACTTTACATCTGTATTGCATTAGTATGTTGACTTCTTTGTTGTTGATTTATAGTTTTGAAAACTACTTTTAAGCTTCAATGTTGTTTGTGTCACATAATATGAAGGAACAGTTAATGCTTTTAAAGGGAAAGATTTCTTATTCATTGTTTGGGTCATCTGATTAATTTTAAACTTCATGGACTTAAACATGCTTCTCACTGTTACAAGATGAGATGAACACTGGAACCAAAAATCTCAGTCTTTGACTGGCAATGAATGTTACCTTTGTTCATAGTAATAAGGATATCTGTTTTGTTTCCTGTAAGTCTGACTATTTTAATGAAGACAGTAATTAATATGATGTTTTACTAATCATGAAATGTCAATTGATTTATTAATGGGATTTTTTTTGTCATCAAAATCCTTTCTAGTATGCAGCTCACAGGAAATAGTTCCTAAAAATTGTGGATAAAGTTGCAAAACTTTTGGAAGAGGAGCTAAATGTTTTTCTGCTTCATGTAATGTCTTTTCAAATTATTTTCATTTAAATTCTTCATATAACCTAGTTAATAGTGACAACACAAATGATTTTATTAACCAGCTCGGTGCTGATAAATTCTTAATGTTTACAAAATTTGAATTATATCCTGAAGAGGACTTTCTGAATCATACAGTTTCAGATTGTGCTCTGATCCTACAGAAAAGCAGCTTTTCATTTCTACTTACTGGTCCTATGCTGCAAGGTAAGACCAGTGTATGGGGGTGAAAGGAAGCATAGCATTTACACTGAGTTTTCTGTGTAGGGAAGTGGTACCCAGAGATGCTGTGTTTCCCCAGGGATAGCTTGTTGCGTTACATGAGCTGAATTCTAGTTCATTGTGTACTTCAGGACAAAGTCTAAAAATTTCAGAGAGAATACAATAGTTGGAGATGCACTTTAATAAACCTGGGCCATAGCTTAGTATTCTTAGATTCTAGCTCTCTGTGGCAAGGGGAGTAAGCCATATTTTCAGCTGGTGTAACCTGGCACTGCTCCATGACCACCATCTCTTGTTGGCACCCATGCTGCCCTCCAATAAGGGAAAAGCTGTTGATTCACCATAGATTACATTCCTAATGAATCTATATTACAACATTATATTTAGCTTCAGAAAAGTAATTTTCAAATTCATGTCAGGTGTGCTTTGTCATCCATATATTTGACCCAGAAAATCAGCGTTCATTAAATTTAGAAAAGATTTCTGGGTCTTCTTGTTATGATTCTTTATTTGAAAACCTGATCCCTTGAATCTGATCTGATTCATTGAGAGATTTTATTCCCCAGGATCTGCTTCATGAGATCTACTTTCATTTGGAGAAAAAAAAAATATTTGAAAACTTGTTCACCAGAATCTAATAGGCTGTTGATCATTAGCTGTCCTCAGAAGACAGCTGGAGTACCACCAACAGATTGAAGAGGTAGAAAATATATATGCAATAACATTGCAGTTGGGAAAGCAAACCTGGTCAGATTCAAGCACAGGAAGAATTAAAAGTAGGACAACTTGTTCTCAAAGGTCAGGATCAAACTAATTTGCTAATGTCAACTTTCTTCATGTAAAGAAACTACACTGTCAAGCATACACTGCATATAGGATTTAAACATGCATTTTTCAGCCCAAATGTGAGTTTGAAAGCATTGATTGTACTAATAGTGGACTGACCTTTTGGTATTTCATTTTTCTGACTCTTGTTTGTTCCAGGCCAGGTGAGATGTTTCAGGACGAGTGGCTGGTTGTTTATTCAAGGCAATATTTATTATGTGTTTAAAAGAATCATTCTGATATCGTGTGATGGAGCAAGCAGCTGCAATGGTTGATGTCAATCCATGCCACAGCAGTGTCAGACTGAAACTTGTGCTCTTGAGTCTCTTGGACTTGTGTCTTTGCCAGTTTCAGTTCAATGCATTGACCTGTAAACTGCTAGAGTAGGCAAAAGCTCGCTTCTGGCAGCCACTAATACCAGGGCAAGCTGAGGACTGGGGTTTTATTTTCTTTAAAAGCCATGGTATTTAATGCCAGTCTTGGAGCCTAAAGGGTTTATGGATACTCGGTTCTGGAACTACTGTTTCAAAACTTGGTATTGAAATGACAAAGTTATTCCTTGCCTGTTGGAGCACACTTTAGTTTTTGTTTCTGTTTACAACAAAAAGAAAATGAAGATAGAATAATACCCAACCTGTGCTGGAGACTTTGGTTGCCTTTGCTGCTTCTGTTAGCTAGCCACCATGATGTACTACATCAAGGTGTAGATCTGCTAGAGATTGCACTTGCATAAATGCTTTGAGTTTTCTACCAACACTGTGATGATTGTGTGTGATATCCAAGAGACTGCAAGTGAGCAAAGTCACTGATATCTCCAGGGCGCTGTGTTCCCCGGGAAAGCAGAGCTAGATGCACCTAGGCAAATAGCAGTGAAGATGGTGATCTGGCTGTTTTAGTCCCTCCTCATGCAATGCTTGCATGTATTTATAAATGCATTTATATGTAATTTCACCAGAAAAGATCTGAACAGTTGTGATAGCTGTACTGTGAAAAGAAAGGTAGAAAGTGAGCTTGAAACTGTTTTTGTAGTGATTTGTATTTGATCTACCATGTCTTAAGGAATAAAGTTATCTTTGATTTTCTAGGTTTGATTTCTATCCCATGCAGTCTCTCCTCCCCCCTCTCCCACACTCTGGAAGTATTCTGCCAAATCAAGAATAACATATAAATAAGAAAATATACTAACTGTGTCTATACTGAGGAAGTGGTTTCCTTAGAAATGGTAACCATATGAAACTAAATGCTGATACCAAAACTATAGTTGAACATATGGATGTGGGCCCTGGAAAAAAGGGAAATGGGATCTGTTTGCTAGCTAAAGGGAAAAATCTTGTTGCTGCCTAGGCTTTCTGTCAAAGTGTGGCTGAAGTAAGATTACTTTAGGTGTGTGTTGTGTGGCAGCTTTTCCTGCCTTACTTTTTATATAAGGTACTTGTAGGAACATGGCTATGAACAAAAGAAAATCTGGTTTGATTTTGCATTTTCTTGGACTCATAACTGAGAAGGTGAGTATATACTTTGACATTTGTGTGTGGGACAGGACTCACAGCACTGCCTTCAGCTGTGACTCAGTACTGCTCGCCTCCCTGACATGGCTGCTGTGGTGTCTGGGCAGACACACACCGGATGCTGCTCTTGCCAGTCCCATTACAGTGCTCAAGAGGGGTCTGACAGCTGGAAGACGTCAGAGGAGCAATTGTGTGCAACGAAGTGGGAGACAAAAACCCAGGAGACTGAGGAGTGTTGTTATATGCAGGGTTCCATCCTCCCTGCTTTCTCAAAGTGCCCATGCTAACCAACAAAGAGACCTTCTTGCTAGCCCTTAGTTACAGTAGCAATTTAATATAAACATGGTATTATTATTTTTCATCCTGAGAAAATGCAGATAATCTGTGAATGTGAGGTAGATACTAAGTTGGAGCTGTATTTCTCTAGAAATGTTAAAATATAGCTGTGCTGCACAGCACTGTTAGACACCAATGTGGAGTCTGTGAGGTGCAGAGCTTTATGCCCGTCTCTCAAGTAGAAAGAGGTTTACTGTTGAAATCCTGTTTATCCTTCTACCTTATAAGGTATAAACTTTGGTACTTTTATGTCCACTTTATTTTTTTCCTCGTGGGACCTGCACTTTGTGAGTTACAAAATCAGTCAATCAATAGGTTTCCTTTAAAGGAAAAAGCAGGAATGAATATTCAGCAGTCATAAAAATGCTCTGGAGATTGCCATCTAATAGGGATGAAATAAAAAGCAGAAGCTGATTAGAATTCCAGAAAATGGGATATTCATCTATTTATAGGAATTTGGGTCTTCTTCATATGCCAGATCTTGTAATTTAGTTCTCAAAATGTCCTCAATTTTAAGCATTTCTGGAGAAATCATTAAATGAAGGAAAAGAAAGATGAATTTAGAAAGAGCCAAATTAAGTTGATTTGCAAAAGAAAAATTTAGCCAACATGGATTGTCTGGTTGAAGGATGCATGATTAGAATTTAACACAGTACTGTGCCTGAAATGTGCTTTCATCATTGCTGGAGCATTGCCTCGTGCCAGGGAATTACTATTTCCAACACAAAGTGGTGTGCTAAGCTAGAAGCATAGGATGCAGTAAGACTTCTTCATGGTGCATCTTTGCTTGCTTTTCAGACCAGGTCACAGTCCTTTTCAATGCAAGTGCTTCCCTAGAGCAGATTTTTCTTTCACATCTATTTTCTTACATATTTTGTGTGTTTGAGTGCTCTTGCTTCTCTCCTCCCGTTTCTAGCTCCTAAGTATATGACTTAAGAGAGCATTCACAGGACTTGAGAATAAGGGGACTTCTGGCTTCTAGGAAAGAAAATGTGAAAAAACCCACAAAAAAATCTGGACTTCTACAGAGATGTATTAAACAGCTGCTGACATTGTGGGAGACCTGGAAAGTCTCAGGGAATCATTCTATCTTGTGGTCAGTTCTATTAAAGTACTCTGTATAATTTTTTCAAAAAATCTAAACATGTATGAATTATGAGATTAGGAAGAGGGGCCATTATAGGATGGCACACTCAATACCTTATGTGGAAATGTTGCCTGTTCTTTTATCAAAATATTACCATAGCTAGAAAACAATGTCAAAGCTTTTGAGGGGAGGAAAAAAAGCCTCAAAACTAAGCAAAGCTTGATGTTATATGAGCAGGCCTGCTAACTAATCATCGTGCCATTTTCTAGCTGATGTGTCCGCCTGACCTGTAATGTCTGTTAATTGTAACATGAATGAAAACGCAGTGCACCTGCATAAGGTGGAGGGAAATTGTACTGTGTTTTGGTATCATACTACTGTGGTCTGCCCTCTCTGAGGGATGTTTGGGTGTTTTGTAAATAATATTTGTAAATCAAGTCCATTTGGATTTGTTAATGTAGTTAATGTCCTTGCTTTGGAGAAACTTGTGCACAATAAGGACGGGGCTTTTGCTTGGGACAGAAGGGTTTGGCAGTAAATGGGGATGGGGACATGGGAGCTTGAGTCCCTGGGCCTCAGCATTCCTATTTGTACCATCTGAAAGGAGATGATGTCAAGTGCTTCATCGTAGGTTAAGTCATTCCTTCCAATAGTTGCTCTTATATTTTCTTGGCAACAGTATTGGCCGTTTTCTTAGGCCAGCTTGGCTGTACCATCTCCGCTGGTGTGAGCAGCCCACTGAGCTGTGCTCCCACCAGCTGTGTGGGCAGCTAATGCACCCATCACAGCCTGGCATTGGGGAAGGAAGGACTTCTCTGTGAAGAGCTTAAGGGAAACTGTGAAGTGCAATATTGATCGCTCCTGCCTCCTCCACTTCAGTGTCTTCTAACTTTTACCACTCCAAGCAGCCTATTCTGAACAACTGTTCAGAAATATATAAACTATTTTGCATACTCAATATTTCATTTTCAGTACTGCTCAGTATAGCTATGATGTGTAATGTACCTTTAATGTCTCAGTTGCTCTGAACTTTCCTGTTTGGCTGGGTGGATGATTTCAGAACTGGAAAAATATAAATTTATTTGGTGTAGAGAACAATCTTGTGATTGCTTGGGGTTGTTTTTTTTGTTTTTTGGTTTTGTTTTGTGTGTGTGTTTTTGTGTTTTGTTTTGTTTTTTTTACAGTTTGGGCTTCCTGGGTGATTTCAAGTGCCATGCTAAGTGTTTTCACTATTCTTAACTCCTTACTAGATGAAGGATTGGCTTGCAATCTGATTTGACTCAGTGCCTTTCAGGCAGATAATTTTTCACTGGAAATTAACTGTGGAATGTTTCAGAGGATCATTGCATGTTTAACGAATGTACATCCAAGCCTCTTGTGCACCAGAGGGAATGTCAGCAGATATAAGTATGTTTAGTCTGAGAGCAGGAGGGTGGACAAGGAAGACATTGTATGAAGTAGTGTAGGTCAAGCAGAGATAGCCACTAGAGACTGAAAGATCAGGGTATTGCTTGCTAAGGTTTAGAATTGTTACTGCTATTACTTGTATTACTATAGCCTCTAAAAGGTATTTCAAAGGAAGGGGATTTCTGAGTTTCTGCAAATAATAATGCAGTAATCTTTGCCTAGTAAAAATTGGCACAGCATCAGTAGCTCAGAGCCACTGAGAATCTAGACTAAAATCTGCCTAATATATTTGGTTCTGGTGGAGCTAGAAATTAAAATAAGATAAATCTTTCATAAGAGGGGGATGGTAGCTAGCAAAATAAGCAAGTATTGAATTGCAGAAAGTAGGCTCTGGAGCCATTGAAATGCAGGCCTTCCTTAGGAATTCAGTAGCCATGTGTGTAGGAGGTCTTCTGAACAAACTAGCTAGTGCTTTTGGGTATATAGGCACCAGATGACATAATAGTCTACTAAGCTAGTCGTGGTAAGCTGGTCTTTTGATTAAAGTCATCATTACAAACGGCCATCTGGAATTCTTGCTCACAGAAGCGAGTGAGTACATACCAAGAGTAGGAAGGGTTTCATTGTGCCAGCAGCTTTAGAACTGAACCACTGAGGAAAAAAAATAGTAGTCCATTCAAATTTATCCTTTGAATACAGATGCTGGCTACAGTTGTATTTTCTGTAGTATGTTGCTTGCAGTGCCTGGGCAAACTTTGCTTGCTGGCATAGGCAAGAGCAACCTCCCATTAAACTTAGTGGGAGCTGTGCTTGCTGAACTTGGCCCTCTGCCTGCAGAAAATTAAATGCATTGGCAGGTTAGCCAGAGGGAAGTGTTCTTCTATTTGGGGTGCTCGGCACTTATTCTGAGACACTCTGGGCTTGTGGAAAAGAGAAATTCTCCACAATCAGGGCTAGCCAGGAGGACTCAGGCAAATTGCCTCTTCTTTCCTCTTCTGTGTATTAAATGCTAGGAGGCCTGAGAATGGTGCAAAGCATGGTCACTGACGGGCTTAGGATGTGCAGTGGCCTTACCTGCACCTTGGACTTTGTGCTCGTACCCATAATGAGGAGAGCTTTTCCTTTGTTCCTCCCTTCAGGAGGCAGGGGTTTGATAGGGGACATCAAAGTCATGGTTTCAGCCTTTTTCAGGCGTGGTGGCCACACTAGCATGTATAAAGTGGGGATTGTAACATGTGCATGTGCTCATGCATGAAAGCACACCCTTCAGCGCCTGGAAAGAATAGAAGAATGTGTGAAAAGGTCTTCAAATCTAAGACTATTTTTGAGTTATTGCAGTGTGATCGTACTCCCTTCTTTCAGGCTGTGTTTTAGCCCAAATCTGCACTTCTGTAGCTTGTCCTTTATTTGATTTTTTTTCTGAATCCCTCTCAATTTGTGAGGGCAGCTGAGCTGTCCTTTCCTGGGATTTTGTGAATTAAAAATACCCACTATCCAAGTGTCTTGAGAGATTCAGCCCCATTTCTGACAATGAGGTAGGCACTTTGTAGTATAAATTCCATTACAAATAACTGGTATTCAGAATTGCTCATGCCTAATATTTGTTTAAAATGGAAATTCAGTCTCCTGCTAGCGTGTTTAAAAAAAAAGTAACTGTGTGCGCAGTTCTGTAAGATGCTGGTTACTAGCATTCCTTGCATTGTATAATGACTTAGAATTCTGCCCACTTCAGAAGTATTATCTGGAGTTGCAACACTTCAGTCTCAGAATGTTTACAATAAAAATCTGATGCTGACAAGTATTGTGGAGTATATTTATTCTCTTGCTGTGGATTAAACAATTGATTCTGAAAGATTAAAATGCCCCACCTGCCTTCTTGCACACTTCTGTTTTGCCATGTCAAACAATATAAAATGAATACTGCACTTCCCTCTATCTAATTGAATAATTTACTGTAAATAGCTGTCATTTACTTTAGAGCAGTAGGGGATCATTAGCCAAATGGATGTGAGTAAGTCATGCCTTTAATGCGTTAGAGGGGCCTAAAATGGAATCATCTAAATGGGACCATCAATACAGCATGCTGAATTAAGTCAGAGGCACTTAAAGCTTTAAGTCCTCTTTCTTGTAAATTACATGCTCCCTCGGCAGAAAGGTAATCAAGAACTTGCACAAAATATGGCATCTTTGTTTCAGAGCTTTATTTTTAATGAATAAAATAGTACAATTTAGATGACATGATTGGTAGGTATAACTGTGTTCTGGATTTCCCTCGTTTTAATTACCTCCACTTCTTACTGATTGAAGCCTTCTTGCTTGCAAGAAGCTACTTGTGCTGACTAATATTGGCTCTATTCCATAAATAAGTAAGATAAGCAGGTAATAAAGTAGCTTTTCTTGACTTTTATGGGTATGTGACCTGATAATTATCTGCAAAAGTTGGTATTTTGTATATGTAATTTTAAAAAGGTCCCAGTCAACCTTGACTCATAAACTTATGATACATGTTTTGCTTATTTCACCACTGAAGTCAGTGGCAGGGTTGTTGGGTGTTTCTACATGTATGTCTTATTGACAGCCCCTGGTCCCATCTAGTTCTTCCATTCTGTTCGCTGTCATCCTGGAAAAGGCTGGTGTTCAGTTAAAATCAGAAGCCAAACTTTCAGTGACATTCCAAGAGGAGGATGCAATATACAGGTAGCAGCTGTCTTGAGGTATGAGACTTGATTTTAAAATTTTAATTAATTTTAACTTTGGTAGTTTGTATTAACCATAAGAATGTTCCTTTTTGAAGTTTACTGAGGTCCCTTCAACCTTAACTCTTTGGTGACTATGTGATACCAGCTCCTGAGTCACAGTGACTTTGTGGGAATAAATGGCACGTTTTGTAAAACAGCATTTTCCTTCTGAGTTTTGACTTTGCTCTGTTTTATTCTCTATAATCTTTTAGGGGTTCTAGGATGTTAAAGGTTCCTAACTTATTTTTCTGTGTTTATTCCCCTCTTAGTCATCTCCTCTCAGTGGTCAACCATTTCACTTTTTTAAAAAAAAGAAACAATGCACTTTTGTGCACTAGGCATTCCACTCTCACATGTATGAACTCTTCAATTCTTGGAATTAGATTTGGGCAGATATCTTAAAACCAACTTGATGTTCAAGGAATGTAAGTAAACAACCCCCAACATTATTGCAAATGTAATCTGTTGCTGCACTGAAGAGAGTAGGAGAATTTGATATACCATTACCTCAAAATATGGAAAGGTTAAATAACTTGCTGTGTAGCGGGGAAGAAGTTGGTGACAAACCTTGTTGTGGAAAGCAGAATGTTTTCCTTATTTTCATTCCCTAGCTGTAACTATTGCACTATGTTTCCTGTAACTGATTCGCTCCCCCCGCCTCCATTTCTAACTGAAATGGTTTTTTTAAAGGTAAATTTATCTTGTGCTTTGAAACTTCTCAGAATCTCTTATGAACTGCTTTCACTTTTATTGGATGAGTCATGAGTCGAAAGCTCTGTCCTGTAGTTCCATCATGAGTAATGCTTAGCATTTTCTTGGGTTCTCTTTTAGAAGACTATTACATTAGAAGAAGAATCTGTTTTTTGATATCTTAATGGACAATTAGGTGGCTGGGCCTCAGAACTGATCTACATTTACCACTGCAGTAATTTAAATTTTTTCTTCCAATTTAAGGATGTAACTTTTTTTCTTCACAGTATGTTGCTGGTCACAGTTCTCCATCTTCAAATAAAAACACTTTGGTTTTGGGGACTGCTGTACAAGTATTGATTCTGCTTTTGGGGACAGTTTTTCACCGAGGTCTCTATTGATAGTAGCTACCAAATCTGGCCCCTGTACACAAGCTTCAAGTTACCTATGTGACAGTCAAGTCGTGGTATAGATGGTATGTGGCGTCAGGAATCCTATTCTTTCACCTGAGCACTGACGGAGAGAGCTCAAGGGCTCTTGCCCTGAAACCTCTGTGCTGAGTTTTGTCCAGGTATGTGTATCTAAAGAAAAACTAGTACATGAAGTCTACTGCTGGTGGAGCAGGCAGCCTTCCTGACTGCTCAGATGGCAGATCCTTTCTCTTGGATGACAAGGTGCTGGCACATCAGTAGATGGGTATTGGCAATATCTAGCAAGTTATCTGGAATGCCTGGCCCTCAGGTATTTACTGGTATGACATAAGTGTAATTGGCACAAGTGGTTCTTGGGATCCAGCTGAGGTAAATGTTAGCTTGTTGATAGCTTAGGCACTCTGAAAATAATGAAAGCCATATTTTCAGGTGGAATATACACTCTGTCCCCATGAGGGGTTAGGTATGTGTCTGTTTTCTTGCTGAGGCTAATTATTGGCTTTAGTTGCATTGGCAATATTGGGAGATGACGGGTATTTGCAGATGAGCAGAGTTTTCTGAGGCTGATCATGAAAAAATGGAAATGTATGGAACTCTTAAACATGTAATTATCTCTAGAGATGACAGATGGAAAAATGCTGGCATTTTAATAGTGAAGTGAGCTTTCAGGAGAGATTTGGACTTTACTTGGCTACTCTTGTAAATAGGAGGTGGACTGCTCCACAGGCCACACATCACAGGTAGCAACAGAAGCAAGCCTGAAGACTGAAGCTTTCAGGGCAATGGATCAGCTTTGTGACCTCTGCTAAGTTTTGGTGCATTTGCACCTGAAACAGTCAACACTAGATTTCTGGGAATAAAAGTTTACAGAAAACTTTCACACTTAAAGATTTCCTTGGTCTTACCAGCCTCATGTTCCTTGAGGGCTAGTAGTACACAGGCTGGCATTGGAATGGAGTAAACAGATTCACATTTGGAAAGCAGTCTAATGTGGAACTGTCTGTTTGACTTTCAGTGAAGTTTTAATGAGCAAGTTCTATGGCATAGTCATAAATAACTACAAAGCTCAAGCCAAAATTGTGAATGAACAAACCACGGTCACAGTTATGTTTTTCCATGGGGAGGAAAAATAAAGTCTGGAAACTGTGGATTCCTAAGCCTAAAGATTAGGAATTCATTGAATTTGGCTGTTAATAGCAAGAGTTTGGCTCTGGGACCTTTGCTTCCAACTAGTTCTGGTGTATGTATGCCCACTTGTGCCATCCCAAACTATTAAAAACTTGTGGTAATAATAAGAAATATTTATCAAAACATTAGCCCTCTTCTGCAATGAGACTTGTACTGTTGAAAAGATAATTTTTCTCTTTGTTTGATATCACCTTTCAGAAAATTATGAGAACAAATAATACAGCTGTCCTGGAACAGGCTGTGAAGTAGTTCTTTGTGTACTCAAAATCTATGTGCCAGTTCCTTTGTGTAATAGGTTACTGAACATTGGCTGAGGAGCAGTCAGTTGTTGTAGTTCAGCTGATGGATGCAAAGTCGCTAGACTCCAGTAACTTGCTGTGTATCTGGGAGTTAGCAATAGGAAAGATATAGTATGCTTCCGAAGTTGGAGCTTTACTGAGTAAAAGGACTGTGACATGTAGATTACCACTTTGTAAATCAAACTACACAGGTCCCTACTGAGCTACAATATTCATAGAAATGGTAATGTGTAGTACAGAGCTATGATGTATATTGCTATAAGCTGATGGAGCATGTGTTGACTCTACAGCATAGCTGGATTTTAAACAAAAGGCCTAGCACAAAGCACTCTTTGATCTACACTAATGTTTTTGATGTTGTACTGAGTGAAAGTGGCAAACCCTGAAGCTCTTTCTTTCCCATTTTCACTGAATTCTTAGTCATGCAAACTTTTCATTGATGGACATATTTCTGGAAAAGGGCATCCATTTTTTTTTTATTCAGAATCAGTAACATTAGAAGCTCTCGGGTCAGCATAGTTCTTCACATGTACACCCATCAGCATCCAAACTTTACTTGCCAACAAACAATACTTCTCTCCTTGTGTCTCTTCCTGTTGTTTTGTTGCCTGTACTCTCCTTCTTGGCCCTTCCATACCAAAACTTCAGCCTATGAATTGTGGGGTGGGGGGGGACATTTCAAAAACAAAAAAAAACCAAAATAAAACCAACAAAAAGATCAAACCACAAAACCACATGAAAACTGTCCCATTTCATCAGGTAATACCATATCAACTGGTTTTTGCTTGGCCTTCTGGAGCCCTGCAACCAGAGGCTCAGGAATGCTCATGACACAAAGACTTGGTGCAGGACACTGACCTGAAGAATGGCTTTGCACTTCCTGCTCCAAGCTGTTCCCAAGACACAGTGTGATCTCTGATGTAAATCTAATCTAATGTGTACAGGCTACATAGTGCCTCTGAGCCTTTAGATTTGCTAGGGATTTCTGGATGTGCTCTGGTGACATTACACATGCCCCTGAGATACCGAATATGGGAGTGATCCTACAGAGCAGTTCTGCCTCTAGTCCTGCTGGGGATTTCCTATCTGTGGTGTTATTACAGTTTTTTGGCTCTTTTATGTTGTTTTATGTGAAGGACAGAAGGACAAGACAATACCTTCTGATTCGATACTCTTTGGCAGCAGTTCAAAAATATAAATGCAGTATTTTCTTCTTAAAAAGAGAAAAAGCCCACTGCCGCTTTATTACTTGACCTTTATATAGAATTATAATTACTAGCCAACATAGTTCTGCTGACAGGCCGTCTGGAAGTGTTAATTTGAGTTATTAAAGGAAAAAAGCAAGAAACAGAAACAACACTCTAATGTAGGCTCAAACATTCATATTTTTTTGTGTATAAGTAATTTTACAAACTTACTCTGATATTTTTTTTTTCAGTTCGTAGGAAGAAGTTTGTCTACTGGATTTGTTGTCTCTAACTAGAAAAGACATGCTTAAATGTAGAGACCGCAATTAGCGAGAAGATAGCCTAGTAAAGGAGAATCACAGTTGAGAGAGCTGGGATCCTTCAAGGTACATAGCTCAACCACACTTGCTTTACATGTTCCTTGGTGTATGTTGGCTCATCTTGTGTGTACTTGTTGCTAAATTGGATCTCCTGTTCTGGTATTCTGTTGCAATAACTTTGACATCTCTCACTTACTTCCATTTTAACTTTTCTATAGCTCTCTGGCCTTTCTTTCTTTTCCCCAATATATAGAGGAAAAGGGCGGGGGAGGAATTATGATAAACTTTAGTGATAAAAGTAGCAAGTTTCTTAGTAATGCAAATAGGTTATTCAATGACTAGAGAGAGCTATTCTTGGCCTTTTCTGTTTGTGTTAACTTTTAGGTAAATGCATGTTTATCTAGATTCATCTAAAGCTGGTTTTAAGGTTTTCAGAGTTATGACAAAAGAGAGTAATTGGATATTAACTCCGTAAAATAAAAGAACTTAATGGCTGATGGCAAATATTGTGAAAATACCACCACTGTTTACCATGTAATGCCTTGTGATACTTCCAATAGAGACTTGGCTATTGTGGGCTGTGACCTGAACTAATAATATTGCTTTGCTCATCTCTGTTAAAATGTCAGGTATTTTTTTTTTTTTCTTTAGAGGAATATCAATGTAAGTGAAGATGTTTTTCAGACTGCCTGTCTGACTAACTGGAATGGGTATTAAGTAAGATGAAATCCTTTCATTACAGAAAATGGATTGTACACAGAGATATGTGTGAAGATATTATTGTCATCTTTCCTTGCAGTGAGTTACTTGTGTAGGTCCTTGTTCTTTTTCCCTTCATCAAAGTTGTTAAATACAATGTTACTGTCTTCCCTATGTACTTATTTACAGCATTGAACACTGAA
Source organism: Falco cherrug (assembly GCF_023634085.1). Lineage (NCBI taxonomy): Eukaryota > Metazoa > Chordata > Aves > Falconiformes > Falconidae > Falco > Falco cherrug. Next base: position 31,217,572 of record NC_073706.1, read on the forward strand.
GTATTTGGTTTCAAGTTGTACTTGCCTCATGTTTAACTTAGAGAAAGAGAAGTTAAAAAGACTTACCCAATTTCCTGCCTGGTAAGGGAGACTTTTTTTTTTTCTTACATCTTTCCGTTTTCAGCTCCTTTTGAAATTTTTTGATGTTTCTAGGGGAAATAATGAATCTTAGCTGTAACTTCATAATGCTTAGCAGCCTTGTGTTAAATAGCAGAAAACCATGGTATTCTGTAGGCGTTTCTTCTGAGCAGCGTAGTATATGCTTGTACAACATAAGGTGCAAAATCTGCTTCTGTGTGTTTTTTTTTTTTAACTTCTATTTTTCAACTAGTTGAAATAAAAGCCCTTTTATTTCTGATGTCCCCACACGGAGATTGGAGAGACTCACGATCCCGCCTCCTCTCAGCGATTAAACCCTTTAAACTGGATGTTTGCATGTGGCTATGGTGTCGAGTGTAAATCAGACCAAAGCAGGGGAATTTCACTTGAATTAACTTATTGCCAATCAACACAACCCCCTGACTAGTACAGCCGCTGTGGGAAGTGTGTGGGAGGCCCAAACCGCCCTTACTTTTGGGGAGACCTGGGAGGCCGCTGGGTGCCGGCAGCGGTTTCCTCACGGCGCCGGTCAGAGCGGCTGCAGGCTCCTCAGGGGCCCCCTCGCGGCGGCCGCAGATCCCTCGGCGCCGCCCCGGCAGCGCGGGCTGGACTGGGCTCCCGTTTGCCTCAGGGCTGGCTGCAACCGGTTCGCGCCGGCGGGCAGCGCGCGCGCCCTGTAACGCACGCCCTTGAGGTACTGGGAGGTACTGAAGTGTGCAGCTGGCGTCTCCCCACTTGCTGCTTTATGTCTAGTGGCGCGGGGCGGGAGGGGAAGAAAAAAAAGAGGGGGAAAAAAAAAAAGGGCGGGGGGGAAAGGGGGGAGTTGTTCTTCGGTCTGATGGCAGCAGGGAGTCTCTGAAGAGAAAGCCCTCATAGCACATAGGGGGCATCGAGACAGGCACGGCCGCGACTGAGGGAGATCCAGAGTGAAGAGAGGTGGTCTGAAAACCCGGTGCTTAGTTTATCTTCAGAAACACTTTTGAAACCAAGAGACCATGACCAGGAACAGGGATGCCCTTATTGTGAGTGTTTGAATCGAGACATGTGTTGGTGCAAGTGATGTCAAATTGGCTGTTTGGTTTATTTTAAGAAGTTGGGGGGAAGTGCTACACAGTCTGTCAGAAAGTAAGGGAAGTGTAAATATAGAGGAGTTTTACCTCACCACATTTTCATGGTAGCAAGTTGCATTAATACTGCTCTGAGAACCAATAAACATTTTTATATGGTGATTTTTCTGCTTCACATAAAACCCCAAAATATAGCTCTGGAGTGCACCAACTTGCCACCTATTATTCAGTTCCTGAACCTCAAAAGCAAATTCTTTTCCAGGGAAGCTGCCTCTAAAATGCTTATTGCTAAAAATGTGACCACTAATCAGTTTGCTCTCATAATCCTGCTGTCTATATAAATCGGTGTGCTCCTTCCAGAAGGGAAGATTTTAAAGACTTTCACTGATACACACACATACATACATACATACATATATATATATATAAAAGCTGCCAACTAAGTGATTAGTCCAGTGGCTTTTTGCCCAAAATAATTTTAAGGTGGGAGGAGGGGGAGGAAAGGTAATCTTAAAATCTGTGATGTCCTGCGCTATCTCCTTATTTGAAGTATTTTCATAATGTAGTCCATGATGATATAAACTCCACCTTTCTAGAGATTTTTATATCTAACTGGGAAAATCTGCTTAAGATATGTTGTGAGAAAACTCATGCCTTGGCAAAAGGATTGACTCTAGTGCACGCGACGACAGATCTCTACCATTCCTAATCTGTGTCATGGAGAAAACTGGATAACCTGGCTAATGTGGCTCTATGCTTTCCCTCCCAGTACCATCAGATCTTCTGGTTGCATTGCAGATATTCTACTTAGTGCATTTCCATATGATCCACTTGCTAGAATGAAGAATTGGAACGAGCAATTCAATATAAATTGCTTTAAAAGCAGATTTTTGCATTGTGGTGATAATAAAAAATTTGGTATGTTCAAAGAGTGTGTCGTGAAGGCTCTAAAAACAAAGTGAATGAAGGAATCAAGCTGTGTATGCAGGTGAATAGGACTGGCTTCAGATTCCTTTTTTTTTTTTTTTTTTTTCTTCCAGCCCCCCATGCCCCCCTCATGTATTTGCAGGTGACAATGTTGCACTTACGTTATCTTAAGATCTAAAAAGTAATGTTCCTTGTTGGTAATTTTCAGGTTGATCTATTTGAACTGAGACAGAACTTTGTCTGCTGCTCCTCTTTATTCCCCATCCCATATATTTCTAAGGTATAGCTGTGTACAGTAAGGCTAAAATGAGAAAAACCCAGAACACAAAAGTAGCAGACTTCAGTTTGCATGAATAGCTACATATATATATATACACACACACATAATACCCTTTTTTATATACACATATATTTATAGAGTAATACAATAACTGTACTATAAAGTAATTTTATATTTTCTAAAATATAAAATGTCATTTACTATAGTAATGTAATATATGTCATATAAATATATGCTATATATGTTACATGTGTGTGTATATATATATTCAAGGCCAGGTTGGATGAGGTTTTGATCAGCCTGATCTAGTGGAAGGTATTCCTACCCAACCCCAGGGGGCTGGAAGCAGATGATCTTTAAGGTCCCTTTCAACCCAAACAATTCTATGATACATAAAAAGGGGTATTGTCAAAGATAAAGACTTGTTTAAAATGAGATCCTCTCTCTGCAGAAAATAGAAAAGATGGGAAGAAATATACATTAAAAAGAAAACCCTGTGTGAATAAAAATGGATTTGTGCTTCAGATTGTACTTGAAGTGTGAGACCTAAACTACTCAGCAGTGCTTCCTCTTTGATTATTGGTTCTGTAAGAGCAGCTAACATGAATGAATGCTGCAGGTAGCGTCTGTTCCCACCTTTTCTAGTTTTAATTTTGCATTCTAGGACTGCGGTACATGCATCTGTAGGTATGATCCTATGCTAATACAACCTGTTTTAATACATTGTTTGAAGTACTCTTTATTTCCTGTTCCTGGTTTCATGGCTGCTTAGATTTGTGACACCCAGCTTAATTCTGAGTTGGCTTTTACTATTGTAGTTAATTCATGCCTACATAAACCTGTTATAATGCAAAATGACAATGGGATCCTGAGTCCTCAAATAGTTAGTGTGAAAAACTTGTGATGAGACTGGATGTGTTGCTGAAGGACAGAGTGTATGTATTTACTTTCTGACCTATCACATAAATGCTGTCAGAATTTTGCTGTTAATTTGATATGTAGCGTTCCATTAAGTTATTCTCTGTACCAGGAGAATAATAACTAATGATGCCCAGACTCCTAGAATTGTAAAATAAGGACAGGCACTGTTTGGCAGAACAGAGAGTATACTTTACTACAGACAGGAACTGTTCATATTAATCAAGGGATATCTAGTCTGAAATTACTTTTAGCTAATGACTTCTTATTCTCAGGCTAACCGTATTACTTACAGGTAACGTGCTTTTCTAATTCTGATGATTGTTAATAATCAAAGGCTAGATGCATGAATTTGTCTTTCAGAAAGAGAACTGATACTCTTGATTGACCTTATTTTAAGATGTTCTTAGTGTTGAAATTATGATGTTAGGGGTTAGGAATGGGGTGGTGAAAGTTCATGGATTTGCCTTTTGATTTAAACCTTTACAAAGGTGGACACATGTGTAGGGAATGAGCTAAAAATTGTGAACTTAACTGTGCGTTTCAGAGCTTAATTATTTAGGACAGAATTTTGTGATGTACTTCTTTGGAGCCATCAGTAGTAGGAATAAATGAGTCATGCTTATTTCACCTTGAATACCTGCTGTTACTGTGATACTATTGGACATGGATGCGTTTCTAACAGAATCCTGACTGCTAAAATCCTCCTAATTTCTGCCTTGTTAAATATAAGCTAACAAGTTGAATGATGAAGAAATTTAAAATGGGGGACTTTACAAGACGCAATCTGTTTTCTTTGCAGTAATAACATATTTTGTAGAAGGCTAAAAAGCCGCGTTGCACGGTAGAAGCTGCTTTCCAGTGCTAAACAGACTTGAGCAACAGGAGGCTACTACTAGCAGGGAGCTCCTGTAGGGCAGGAGCAGTGTGCCGTTGTGGAACCAGTTTTAACAGCTTCCAGTTACATTGCTGTACTAATGAAGCATTGCGCAGGTTTCACAGGTGCTGCCAAGGCTGGTGTAAGGATGAGATGACGACTCCTTTAACTTATTGGTGGGCTGGTTTGAGGTTTTTTTTTCAAGCTGCTTCTAGTTCTCTGTGTCTGTTGCCAGCATCAGGGCCTAGTGCTTGTTTATATACAAGTTCCCTCTTCCTGGTGGTATGTTTTTTGGGGGGTTTTGGCCATGAAGGTCACGTCTTCTGCTGATACTGCTTTTTTTCTGTGAGCAATGCTTTATGTGCTGTTTCAGGTGTGATGCTTTGTTCTTGTTGTGTGTAGTTCTCTGAAAGCAAGTTTTGGCTGACTGTCTTTGATGGGACTGAAATGTGGTTGGTGGTCTGCTTATGTACATCTATCCACTAAACATGAGGAAATAACATCTTAAAATCCAATTCAGTGTTGACATGGCAAAGAGAAAAATGATAGGACACAATGAGAGACTGCTGCCTTGAATACATCTAGTTCCATATACACACACTGGTATCTACCAGAGGAATTAAAGCAATTATAAATTGCTGTTTATAACTACAATACAAGTCTATGTGCAGACATTTATCTAAAATCCTATGTAAGGTATTAAAAAAAATATCCTTATAATAGTCCAAGAATGACAATTTTATTATTTCAGCATGTGTCGCTTAGACTTGTACCAAAATGACCAACATCACGAACTACAAGTAGTGTTACTTTGCTTGGTACAAGTTTGCCTAGGCAGCGTCTCTGACCAGTTTTGAGCCTGGCTAGTGGCCACTGAAGCCAGTGGGGAAAAACCCAAGTTAACCTCCCTGTACAACTCTGCTAATGTTGCCTATTAGTATGTATATACTTACATATATATTATGCATATATATATATATATACACATTTATATATTAAGCTTTGTATATATATGTTTTTAAGAAAACTGAAGTTGGAGGGGTTGTTTTAATTGGTCATTAGGAGAAAGGTCTCTGACTTCAGGCACTATTTCAGATCTGTAGGTCTGCTTGCTGCCACACTGTCTCCATCATCTGTGAGGAAGCAGCTAGTGGGAAGGATTGAGAGACATGGGTGTATGCTTGCAGTCTTTGTGTAGGCGCATGGACTCATGTGCATACCACCTGTTTTAGTTGTGTATAACTGTTGTGTGAAAGCTATTAATTTCTTGGTGCCTCTGCACAGAGGCTCAGACAGAAGTTGCAGCAGAGGCTGTGGACATTGCCCTACCTGTTTTTCAGTCCCTCAAAGAAAAAGCCTCAAAGAGGTTATCATGATGGATTGCTGGTATATGTGGTTTTGTTAGTAACAGCGTGTCTTTGTTCTTCCATGTCAGTTGTCTTGTATTTGCCAGAGCAAAGAAGCCTTTAACCCTAAATAGGATTTTTTTTTTGTAAAGGTGAAACATTTTGATGTTTCTGAAAGCTGCTTGCTTTGACTTAAGGCGATGCTTAGGGAGTCATTTACATGGTCAGCTGTAGTAGGAGATGCTGACTAAGCTCAACACTGTGTTGTGGCCTTTAATAAAAAGCAGCATCAACTAAATAGAAGGATTCATCAGTCCTGTCGTGGTTTTTACTAGGAAGTATGGTTGTACCCAGAAAGATGAATGAGAACACCAAAAACTGAACATCTGCCATTGAGCACCATAATCACCAGGTACACAGAGGAGCCATTTTGAGCAGGACCAGCCTGTACCATATCAGTTGCTGGGGCTCAACCTCTCTTGTAGTCATGGGTTTAGGCAGGCTCTGCTGTCCTGGGGGTACATTTGGTCCTCTGACAGACTGCCAGGTGCTTAAGGAGAGTACTTCCTCTTGTTGTCTACATTAATTTAGGCTTAAAGATTTCAGCTAATATTTAATCATAGACTTGAGACAGATTGTTTGGTTAAGATATTGGTGTGGCATCTTGTTGTTGTTCCTGGAGCGTAAGTAACCTCTAAGTAGGAGTTGATCATGGTTTTAAAGGCTCTCAGCCATAATATAAATGTGTGTTTTGTGGGAAGACAGCATGTAAAAAAGCTGCGTTTTTGTCAGGTTTCTAATTTATAGGGAACACTGACATGCAATAACCTAATTTATGTCTGTGTACATTATGTCACTGATCACAAGTAATGGAGTACAAGCAGATGCTTTGATCTGTACACGTAGAAATCATTAGTGGTCTGAGCTAATGGTGAAGTAGCTTTAGCTTGCCAAAGGGAAGCTGTTGATTTTGTGTTGGTAGCATAAGAAGGTAAATCTTGTGCCTGATGCTGAGCGGAAAGAGATAGCTGGTGTCCATGAAGTCTGTACTTCTACAGGCTGAAAGACTATTTTCTTGGTCCTTTACATGGTAGTATATAGCAGAGGAAAACTTAATCAGCAATTAAGATTTTATGCAGATGTGTTCATCTTTGATTAAGGGTGTCTTCTCCAAATGAAGATGGTGATAATTGGCTATTTCCAGTAAATCTGATTTTATATGATTATTTGTATTTAATGATTTTAAGTATCTTTGACAAAGAAAAAAATTATACTAGTAAAAAGTATTCCAGTTGTTAGTGAAGTCTGTGTATCATATGCTAAATGCTTAAAAAAACCCAACAACAGGAAGCTTGTTTTTCAAATCTTGGTGTGTCATGGGAGCAGAATACATACTAATATTTTCATACTTGGGTATTTGAAGTTTTCAGGCACAGTCTATCAAATATCTGTGATCTTTCTAAATCAGAGAATTCAGTAACGCTTAAATTGCCATTTTTTTTTTCTAAGCAGATTTTTCTCCCGTATTTCAACATACTCTTTCATTAGATGGATGGACTAAGAAGATTAAGTTTATTTCCAGGAAAGTTTAGGGGGTGGGGAGGAAAACAGGATGACACAGTCTCCAAAGCAATCTGGTGATAATACTGGATGGAGTGTGTGAGTGCATTACTTTGGTTGAAATACTTTTATGTACTCAGGACAATGTTAGTGGGATCTTGGGGGGAAAAAAACAGGGACATGCATTAGCAACAAGATCAGTTTGCTAGGAAAGATGCTGAGGACCACTCTGTGTCAATTAAGAGCAATTTGGAATGGCAAATATCTTAAATGATGGCTGACTCAGCTTGCAGAATGTAGGCAATAACCAAATGGCAGAATTTCACAAGTGGCTAAATCAAAAACATTCTGTCTTATCTGGTGACACAAACAGTGTTAATTTCCTGTGTAAAGTATTTTCTCCAAGAGAGATCCATCAATCTCAATTTTTTCTTCATATCTGAGAAAGCATAATTTTCTCACTGTTCCTGTCTCCTCCTTGTTCTTCTTGAGTCACGGATTAATCTTTTCCTTCAAATATTTTGCATTAATTTTCCTCTAGCGGTGTGAGTGAGTGGGAATGACTTCACCTTTTTTTGGTAGGATAGGTCCTCTCTGGCTTTCGCTGAGGAATATGCATTGATCTGTGGTAGGTAATACCCTAATGTAAGATGGGGCTAATTGAAAGAAGAGGAAGGGAGACTGCATGACTCCTTTTGGCGAAAATGGGGAGGCTCTCTTTCTCCTTTCTCCTTCTGTCTTGCCTCTGTAGTACAATAATGTTTGGATGCATCTCTTGGTCACCAGGTATAAAGGAAAAAGATGTGTACAGCATTTCAAATTAACAGAAAAATGAAATCATTTACCATGGAAGGAAGGATCCAGTACTTCAGTAACTTAGACATCAAGGGCCTTTCTTTAAATGTAGTGTAAAATGATCCTGAAATCATAATATACACTTGCTTTCTTTCATGAGAATGATTGCAATAACCTGAAGAATTACAATCATACTAAATCTATTTCCTCCAGAGTTCAAGTTAATTCAAAATAAATTAGGCTAAAAAATAACTCACTATAAACTCAGCAATGTTCAACCCAGATGACTCTGACCTGTGCAATAGTCCAAGAAGTTCAGGAATATGTAAACCCTATGTTCCTTATGCCATGAAATTTACTTAGTGGCCTTCATTATCTGCTGGAGTTGTGTGGTAGCCTGAGGAAAAGATGCCTTTTGAATTGTTGTTAATGAGTTGGCTTCAGAGATCAGTAGGAGAATGCCATGCCACCCTGGGCTGAAGAGGTCTGAGTTTCCCTGGATTTACTAAATTACTTTTTGGTTTTTTTTTTCTAGATTCCAGCCTATGGAGAGGTGCACATGAAAATAGGATAAATATGGCTTTTAAGGGCGAGGACCACTTAGATTCCCTTCCATTACCAGTTCAGCGGTGAGTGGTGCACTCTGTCATCCAGACTTGAGTGATTAAATGCTTCTAAGGCTGCAGTTGCACTTTGAGGATGCAAAGATGCTTAAAAACTCATTTTTAAACTCAGGTTTAGGTAATGTTCATACAAAATGTTGAGAATGAATGTGGAAATCTGGGATGTATTTCTCAAGGCATTTGCAAATTTGTATACCTGAAGTCTGGTAAATCATGACAGTGAATATGCAGTCATTTTAAATGGATGAACACGTTTGCAGTAGAGATGCGACTGTTATTTACTGGATCAGTTCTTTGTCATGATGGAAATAGCTGGAACTTGCTGCACTATATTCACAGTTTTCAGCTATCTTCAGAAATTTCTTTAACCTGGTGAACTTTCTTTAGGTGTAGCTATGGTAATGATACAAAGCTTGTAGCATAATCTCTCCAGTCTGTGGTGCCCTGGGGGGATACGAGACATTGGTGACTTTAATCAACAAGTTTTTAAAATCTGGCTGTTGGTCAGCATCTAGTAGCTGTATCTGTGTAGTATAGTTTCACTTCTAGCATAATAGAGGTTCCATGAAAAGAAAAAAAAAAAAAAAGAGTAATGAATACAGCTTCTACATCCTCGGTGAACTACAGTCTTGATATGTAGCACAACTCTTCAGGTTCTTTTTTTTCCGGGGGGGTGTGTGTGTGTGTGTGTCTGCTGAATGCAGGAATAAAATCAGAAATAAAAAGGATTGAAACTTCAGTCTTGCTCCTAGTCTTCTTTGTTCAGGTCAGATTGTAATTCTTTATCATAATTAACTTGCTGCTGACATGCAACCTCAAAATGAAATGCTTTTCTTCATTGGGAATTTGGTATTTCTCTACATTCCCCTACCAGAGTCTTCCAGCTGATACTTTGGTAATGCCATGAAGTTCACAGTCACAGTAAAATCATAAGTATATTGTCTTCTGGAAGAAATACTGTGTGGAGGAACATGGTTTGGGGATCTCGGGTGCCAAGCTAACTGGTACTGTTCATTAGATTCTGGCCACAACTTGCCTTGGAAATAAGTGAGTCCTAGGAGCCTTGAATACCCCAGCATGGAGTGGACTAGCATAAACAGCAGTGAGGTATCCTGCCTTGTTTCATTTTCTTCCATGGGATGGAGCCATGGAATATCACTTCAGATGCACACAGTAGTGAAGACAGACTAATGACTTTGCTATGCAAATGCTCAGGCTAACCCAATGGTCAGATGAGGTGACAGACATAGGGGTTGATTGCTTGGTGATAATTAATGGGTTCCAGAAGTTGAATCCTGGATCAAAAGTCAAAGTAGTTGTTAATGCTAACTTCTATGCCAAGAACTTAGGCTGCAAAATGGACCAGTAAAGCCACTTATTACAGTAGCAAACTAGCTGCAAAGGGAACCAAAGGCAGTAGGTTCTGTGGGTGACAAGGGCTGATCCAGGTTGGTGGTGCAAATTTTGTCTCCCAATACATAAAAGGAGAAATTAGCTGCAGGCTCTCTATGCTAACACCTAGAAATGTGGAGTAAGAGTAATGCATGCAGCACTCAAAGGTAACAGCAACACAGGACTGAAAAGCCTTGAATTTTGTAAGCTAGAGATTTCTGGAAAAGGAAACTGTCTGCAGGTCAGTTCTACTGCATTCAGGGAAGCAGAACTCTGCCATGCTATGTGAACAAAACCATGCCACCTTACTTTGACTCTATGCTACCATGTATCTTACTTAGCACAAGCAGTGATCTGGCCCAGGCCTTACAGCAAACACTACGCTCTGGCAAACAGCTTGGCTCAGCAGGGCAATTCTATATAGTGAAACTTAAAAATAAATAAATATCCCCTCACCTTCAAGAAAATAAAAAGCTCTTATTTTCTGTTGTTATTTTTAAAGAGAATCCTTTTTCCCTTTGAGTTATTTATGAGAAAGCCCATGTAACAAGATGGGCAGGCTGAAGTTGTCAGTGGTGATGCCGGTGAAGGCACAGGTAGGCAGGAACTGAAAATGAGGAAATATGTTTTTAACCTAAGAATTTTGCAGAAATAACACAGTATGGACTAGATCAATAAAGCCCAGGAATTGTACAAAATGCTTCTCTTGATTATTTTTTTTTTTAAACAGTCAACATAATAGCTTTTCCAAAGAAATGGAATTTATGTGAGATTAAGTTGTTTCACTGGGTTGGAGAAAGGAGTGATATGAATCCTATAGGGATTTTCAAAGGATTAAGTCAGGTTTCAAAAGAGTTAAAAAGATTCAAGTATTATGTATTTATTGTCCCTGTAGCCAAACATAGGATGTATGCCTGTCTAAGGATTCCAGGTCATACTTCTGCTTTTTCTGAGAGGGACTTGAATTCACTTAAGGGCATACACTGTTGTGTCCTGTCACAAGAAAAAGGTAACACAAATCCAGCTGAGGTTAGTCCTGTGTAGCACCACAACTATGTCTGGCTTCATATTTACGTCAGAATCTTTCAGGAGTAAAAGCAGACACATCTCCAAGCAACAATATCTGATACATAGGAAAAGTGTACCATACACATATAAACTGATTCCAAGTGTTTCCACAGCAGCTATTAAAGTCAAGTTATCTTGGTTGTATAAGGAATTTAGAGCTGGGGACTGAAACCAAGTCTCTATGCTGCATGAATCATTTACACTCTTCTCTCACCTCAGATTTTGTGGGAAATCACAGCTTGTATTGGAAAGTCTCTAGGGTATTGAGTCACTGTGCTAGTGGTTTTCTAACATACTGTCAGACCTGCTTTCTCTAATTGACATCTAGACTGCTATTGATACAGTATTTAAAACTATATCCTGAGGAAAAAACAATAATTGTAACAAACTTTATTTTTTGTTTCAGCACATTAGGAACTTAAAATTAGTGATGGTTTTGACTCTTAGGAGTGAAAAGAGTTGGAAGTGGATCACTTTTCTAAAGAATTGATCTAGTTACTCTCAAAAATCTGTCAGTAGTCCTACACAAAGCACTTTACAGGACCATAAAAAATAATCTGTTGCCCTAAGTGATGGCCAGTTCACTACTGCCTGTGAAGTGTGGATATATTCCTTAGAGATGTGTGTATCCCTGTTCTACAGTAGTTATTTTAGTATAGCTTTTGAAAAATGTCATGACTCTTTCTTTCCTCACATCTTTCTATTGGTATTGTTTTTCCATATTTCTGGTGAGGTTTTTCCAGATGGGAAAGCCAATGTAAAAGAAGCTGCCTTTCTTTTCTTCTCCCCCTGCCCTGTCTAATGAAAGTTCATTGGCCTTTTGTTTTCTTAAAGTTAAAATTGTAAATTACACAGGGTTTTTGTTGTGATCATGGTTTCTTGTACTTTCCATATGGGATGGTAAACTAAAGTCAACATTTGGAGCGCTGAATCTGAAGTCATTCAGCTAAAGAAAAAGTACTCATAACAAGAAGTGAAATAGGACACTGTTTTTGCTTCTTAGATTACATGTTCAGTTCAGTGTTGCACCTGTGAGAAATACAGTATGATTAGACATTTTTGAAAAAGCAATAAAGGAAGTTCTTGTACAGAAATCAGGTAAAAACCCCATTGCCACTGCCACCACCAAAAAACCCCAAACAATATCAAAATCAACCAAAAACCAAACCAAAAATCCCAAACTGATAAAACCCCTTATCTTGCTGAAAGATGTTGAAATTTAGACTATATATCTTGGAGGTACTCTGGAAAATGAAGTGGGTGTGGGGCAGAGAGAATTTGTCTTCCTTATCCTCAAAAATACAGCACTGCTAGACTGTTTAATACATTGTCTAAACATCCTTACAGCTTCAAAAATGAATGATGATACTGGAAGTTATAATTTCAACTTCCATACAAACCAAGGGCAATGCTGATTCTTTAAAGGTTTGGGGTTTTTTTTTGTTTATAAAAGGCCAATACTTTGTGTATGAGGACTAGTAAGTTTAACCTAATAGTTGTCTAGAATTAGTTCATTTTTCCTGTTTTTAATACTATTATTTTGTTATTTTCTGATGGAAGTTTACATCAACATTGGGATATAGATGCGAATTTTTATCACTGCTTCAGATGGAGGTGAGGCAGAGAAAGAAGGCAAACCTTTCAAATATAGGTACTTGTGGTTAAGTCCTCTGTAGCATTTCATCTCTCAAAATCACTTCCTTGATTTGATACCCTAAAGCTGGAAAAGTTTGCCATAATGGACTTCTGTGGCAGAGCCAAAAATAGAATCTAGCTTTCCTGTCTCCCGGTTCTTAACCAAAAGACAGTCCTTCCTCCTTTTGTTACTTTCTTCCTTTTTTTTTTTGTTGAACTAAAGAACATTGTCCTATGAAAGAACAATGAATGAGGTCATGCCATGCATATTTATAGCCCTGCATTGCTCTTTAAAAGGTACTATGTATCTGCAGGTGTTCTGGTAACTTCTGTAGAGGATCTACTTGGGTGTCCTGTTATGTAAGTTCAGATTAACATGTCCTCTGTTATTAAGTATATCAGTGTCAGAATATCTGTCAGCTTTTAAGAAATCTTTCCAGTATGCCTTTTGGGTTTTTTTAGCCTACTTCTTACTCATCTTAAGTTTTTCTATTTATTGCAGTTTTATTTTTGTATATCTGCATGGTAGGTAGTGGGACAGCTGGAGATCTCTTCACTGTGCATGCATGCTGTCTCTGGTGAAAGGAGCTGTACAAGCTGTAGTGACTATATCTGGTCTGTACACTATGTAAGACATGATGGAAATTACTGAACATGGGAGATTCATAAAATTACTTCAAAAATCCTGTCATAGGCATGACTTTACAATGAAAGCAAGAACATGGTTGATTTAACAGAAGTATGTCTTTTAAGTCCAGGTAGAATTATAACCATCTTGCCTCAAACTCAAGTACCCTGAAATAGATGGAGTAGTTAAAAAATACCACCACCACCACCCGCATCCCCCCCCCCCCCAAACCAAAAAACAACCAAAACCAAACCAAGAACAACAAAACTCCCCCAAAACCAAACAAAAACCCCCACGACCAAACCCAGTAGCTGGTATTTGCCAGTGTAATTCACAAAAATCGATGTGCTCTTCAAGTTCAGATTTGAAACATTTTCAGAAATAATAGTTTGTGCTGAGGAATGTGTTTCTCTAACATGCAGCAAGAACAGGGCCTTAGGAAGGTCTGTGCAAGAAGCCTTCACACAGCTGAGATGGCAACATAGCAACAGACCTATTGCAAGGCTTACACTGCGATGGCTCTTGAGTTAACAGTAGCTTAAGGTACTGAGACCTAGTTTGGAATTGACAGATAAAGTTTGCTGAAGGGTGAGACTTGAAATACAAGCAAGAGAAATTCAGAATTTCTATGCTGCAGAAACTGCATTGGATTCCACTTGTTTCTCTGCCAAATTAGGGTGACAGACTTGCAGAACTTTATGGAACATATGGGCATATGAGATGAAAAACATAGCACTGTAAAATGGATTTTTTTTTAATAACTGAAACTGCATTTCTCATGCAAGGAAACCCAACACGTGGCAAAATATTCCTAGGAAGGAAGATGTATGGTTAAAAACAAATAAAAAATCTTTGTAGAGTAAGATACGTTTCTACCTGTTCAGGAACTGAATTGTTTCAAGGACTATTCACATCAGATTTTGCTTCTGGAGCTTCCTGTGGCTGAGAAGAGGTCTTTTGATAACAAACTGAGTTTGAGGTATAAGATATGTGAAGAGCCTTTCAACATATTTAATCTTGTGTTCAGAAGTTTTTTATTAAGAAATAGAACTCCAAATAAGGCTGTCAGAAAAAGAATGAATCCACCTACTGGGTTTCTATCCCTAGAGTGTCTAAAATTTCACAAATACTTGGTGATTTAGTTCTCAAGAGTTGAAGGCAGGGAAATTATGTTATCCAGTCATAAAAATTGAGTCTTGGCCAAAATTGCACAGATATTTTCCTTTTTATTCGGCTAGTCAATGATTCTTGCCCCTTGTATTCTGTATGTGATGGGAATCTAGGTTTTGATGCCACCTGTTCATCTGGCCTGAGTTCAAGTGAAGCTCTGGTTTTGACTGAATTTTGGGCAGCAACTTGTTTGGTTGCATGTCAGTTCATTGAAACATTTCCTTTTCGGTTAGCTACCTATTTTCTTAGATATGAACCTCTCAGCTAAATGATTCTTAGGGATTAGGCTTCTGTAAATAACCTGAATAAAGGTTATTCCCATTTAACTCATTCTGGTCTATTTTTTTAAACTATCTGTTCTTGTTACCTTTCTACTTTGTATCTGCATGGCTTCTGCACTTAGTTACCACTTCTGTTACTAGTGCCTGTCCTCACAAAATTTGCCTTTTTCATTTTATTTTTAATAGCACTTGACTCTTCAAGAATGAGCAATCCATTTGTAAGTATGCACAACTGTTAAGACTGTGCTTAAGTTCATAATTAATTATAAAATCATGTTTAAGTACAAGTGCTGTAAATGCTTTGTCTAATCGGTGATTGTATACATCCTTACACTTTACAGACACCTTCTCTAAGGGCTGAATTCTTTCTATTTCACGGTTTCCTACAGTATCTGACGCTGTTTTTCAGTGGCTTGTTCTGTATTTCTGGCTTTTCCCACCTACATCTGCAAAACTAAACTTCCTGTCTGACAAGCACTCCATGCAAAGTAGAAAACAACAGTTGTAGTTCCTGTTTGTATTTTACAGGCTACTTGCTGTGTATAGAACTTGCCCTGCTAATTTGAATCTTACATTCCTGTAGCAGGTTTGCATGGCAAGATTTTGGTAGTGGAGGGCGAGCTATAGGGGTGGCTTCTGTGAGAAGGTGTTAGAAGCTTCCCCCATGTCCACTGAAGCCAATGCCAGCCAGCTCCAAGATGAACCCACTGCTATCCAAGGCTGAGCCCATCAGTGACAGTAGCAGAGCCTCTGGGATAACATAATTTAAAAGGGAGAAAAAATAATTTTGCACCAGCAGAAGAGAGGAGTGAGGATATGTGTGAGAGAAACGGCCCTGCAGACCCCCAGGTCAGTGCAGAAGGAGGAGCAGGAGGTGTTCTAGGCACCGGAGCAGATTCCCTGGCAGCCTGTGGTGAAGACCATGGTGAGGCAAGCTCTCCCCCTCTGCCTATGGAGGTTAATGGTGGAGCAGATCACCTGCAGCCTGTAGAGAAGCCCATGCCAGAGTAGGGGGATGCCCAAAGAAGGCTGTGACCCACGGGAAGCCTGTGCTGAAGCAGGCTTGCTGGCGGGACTTTTGGGCCCTGTGGAGAGAAGAGCCTAGGCTGGGGCAGGTTTGCTGGCAGGGCTTGTGACCTTGTGAGGGACCTGTGCTGGAGCAGTCTGTTCCTGAAGGAACTGCACCCTGTGGAAGGGACCCACGCTGGAGCAGTTTGTGAAGAACTGCAGCCTGTGGGAAGGATAGTTCATGGAGAACTACTGTGGGAGGGACCCCATGCTGGAGCAGGGGAAGAGCGTGAGGAGGAAGGAGCAGCAGAAACAACATGTGACTGTAATCCCTGTTCCCCTGTGCCGCTTCGGGGGGGGGGGGGGGGAGGTAGAGAAATTGGGAATTGTCAGTCCTGGGTTGGGGGAAGGTGTTTTTCCAAATTGAATGGTAATGAATTAAACTAATTTCCCCAAGTCAAGTTTGTTTTGCCAGTGATGATAATTGCTGAGTGATGTCTCTGTCTTTATCTCAACCCATGAGCCTTTTGTTGTATTTTCTCTCCCCTGGCTGGTTGAGGAGGCGAGTGATAGACCAACTTTGGTGGGCACCTGGCATTCAGCCAGAGTTAACCCACCACAATTCCCTATAATCAGTTTTATTTGGATGATGTCAGGAACTTGTATTTTGTGGCTGTTCTAAAGCATTCGGATAAAGATTGTAAGAAACTATAGAGGAAAAAAATGAATGTTATCTATAATACAAGAGCTAGAACTGAAGATTTGCAGAGTTCTAAGTTCAATGTGCTTACGAATGACTCTGTGAATCACTGCACTATAAATTTTTAAAAACCATTCAAGAATGGAATGCTTGCTGGGGAATTGAATTTCTTTAAAAAAAAACAAAACACAACACCTCTTTTTGCAGTAAGCTGTAGGAGAAGAGTACTACAGAGAAAGTGCTCTGCCAATAAAGCAATAAAGTTACTTTTGGGTGACAAGGAATAAATTCAGTTATTGCATAGCTCAAGACACTAATGATGCCTCATTTAATGACCTTGTATTCTTTTCATTTCACTTTGTTACCTATAACAATTCTGCAAAGAATTTTATAGCTTTAGAAAGGCAGCTTGCTTTACTACGGAGTATATCTGATTTTAGTGATTTATATTCCACCTGTAACCAAACTGAAAGCTGGGTTGTTTGTGGGAGTTTTGATGGTGGTTAACGCAGATTTTGTGTATTCATATGGCCCCTCTGGGAAGGATTTTCAGGTATGCTAGCAGACTGAATCCAAAGGACGAGGTTAGTAAAGTAGTGACTATTGATTTGCCATCACTTGGGTGGCATTCATGAGGAATATGAAATCAAGAGATATCTTTTGGTTTTGTTTTGAATCCCTGGATAAAATGTCTCTTCCTACATCCAGGATGTTAAAATGCAGGTCAGCAGTTTAGCTTGCAGGCAGTAAAATAATTGCATTTCAATTGCACACCCCAAAAATGGATAAAAGTACAAGTCTGCCAGAATACAAGATGTTTCCTAACTTTTTCATTCTGATAGTTTTATCACTGTATCTTTATATTCAGTTGTATAGCATGCTATGGAAACATACTATATTGCTTCCCAGAGCTATGCTGTAAAATATTTTATGTTGAACTATAGAAGTCATAAAAGAATTCTGGCTTTTAATCTGAAGACAATTTGAATAATTCTCTATTATAGTAATTGTGAAATTACGATGACTTTAAAATGTGAACAAATAGATGAATTTAAACAATCTGTTCAACTGGCCTCACTAGACCTTTTTTTCATGAAAGTTGGGACTGCATATTTGTGGCTTACTGTTAGTTGTGAACTTTTAAAGTGATTAAGTATCATCTTTCATCCTTACAGACAGTTAAGAGTTTTATCTTTAAACCCTCTTGTCAGGGTCAGTAACATGTTTCGTAGTATGTGGCATACAAGCACTGTAAAGAGGTCAAGCTCCTGCTGGTGTAAGCTTAACCATAGAACTTTGGCTGATTATTTTCAGAATGCATTTTTTTGAAATGTGGGAGTTTATAGATAAAGTTTATAGAAAACTCTTTTTGTGTGTTAGAGAAATTGCAGTCCCTGTTCGCCTGACAAATGTCCTGTGTTTGGGACTTGGTATCCTTTTCAGAAAGTACCCTCAAATTAATGTCTGAAATAACAGCAACAGGACTTGCCTGAATGTTAGGTTACCTTATCTGCTAGATATAGATGATGCTTTCTGACCGTATCTTCACAACTATTGCATGAAACTTTCATTGTGACATCAAATCAGTAATCCTGACAATTTTACACCCTTTAGCTAGTTCTTCCAGCCGTTTTTTTATGGCTTTGACTCTGTGGTTTGTGCTTCTGCAAATTTTCCCTAGTACTAGCCAGACCTTTGCAAAGAATTCGTGTGTTGTTTGTGGTTGGCTATGTTTACTTGCATTCCAATCTTCATCATACTTGTTTTTCTGTAGCACATTTATGAAGAAATGCTGATCAGGGTTACACGTTATTCTACCATTCCTGTTGGATGTCTGTGCTCTGTTTTCAGCAGACAGTCTTGCTAGTTATGTGTTTAAGTTTTTATCTTGCATGTGGGAGTAGTCTGTCTTGTTTGTGAATTTAACAATGTGAATGATGCATTAATTGACACAAACGCTTTGATTTCTTTTTGTCTACCAAATATTTTTACTGCAATTTGATATTTATCTGCTTTGTGAAGTCTATGTGTATAGTAATGTGGATGGATTCTTGGAATTTTGGGATGTATCAGGTGTACTATGTGAAGCTCATGGAATTTTTAAATTGTAAAGTGATTGTATTTATATTGTCATCTTTGTTTTTTAATTCAGAATTTTATTTCAGCATTGTCTGTCTATTATTATAATGATTTACACTTTATACCTGTTTTAGTGTTAACAGTCTTCCTTTTTTGTTCACAGGTTGTGTCCCACATGCGTGCAGACACACACATACCCCCCTAAAAAAAAAAAAAAGGACAAAATTCAAAACCTGAAACTGTCTAGTTTTGGTACAATCTTAAGTAAAGTATCCAGGCATCTTGCTTATTTGCTGCAAAGCCTTAGGAAAAACCTCCCAAATCTACCATGAAAGTTAAATGGCTCTTTTTGGTTGAGTTGTTGTTGGGCAATAATGTTATGTAACAATGTTTCCGCTGTTGATAGCTGGTAGGAGCCACATTCTTGGATTCTGTATTGTCTGTGTGTTTCCTGGCATCGAAGAATACTATGCCTGAACTGCAAGCATATTCTTTCTGAACCCAGTGTGTTAGTTGTGGGGAAGGGATATGCAGAAGGAACCTCTCCCAGCAGCTATATGGCTAAAAAGGAAAAAGGAGTATAGAGTAAGAAACAAGGATCATGATACTTTGATGTTTTGTGACACACAAGATAAGGAGTGGTCGGTCAGTCTTGCACTTAAGAATGGGAAGAACTCAGAGGGCTGTGTCTCTCAGAACTCAAGCCCGTATCTTGCAGTCATGTCTCATGTGGTCGCAGAGCAATGCTGTGTGCCCGGCAGTGATGCTGCGTTGAAGGGGTTGAGGCTGCCTTCAGATGCTGTCTCCTGCATGTAAGAACTGTGAGCTGGAAATGGTAAAGCCTTCTTTGGCAGGTCATCCTGAAATTGGCTGCATCCTTGTTCCTATTCTGTTCCACATAAGTATAGGAGTCCTCAAGCCCTGCCTGTGAACTGTACAGAGAAGTTTTTTGCTGCACTGACTGCAGGTTTTGGTGTGAATCTTAGAAATTTTTTTTTTATTTGTTAGCAAGTTTGGTCACACATGAAATTGTTTGCAAGTTATAAGGAGCCTTCAGGAATGCAAAGTTACATATATTAGCTATGAACAGTACAGCTTACAAGGAAAACATTGAGCATGCAGTGTTTAATCTTTAACTTGATTACTTTACAGGTCTTTATGAACTTAGACAAATTACAGTAAAGGCTGTATCTTTGTTTTTACATTTACAGTATGGGGTTTTTACCTGTTTTGCAAAACTACTGGGAGATCTTGACTTTCTATGCAATTTTGTGCATACCAAGCAATCTGAATTTAGTATTCCACTGCCAAGAATAAAGATCCACACTTTTGTGCCTCATTTTAGCAGCTGAGCTATATTATTGTTCTCATCATGTTAGTAAAGTAGCTGCAATCGTTCTTGTTAGCCCTAGAAGGCAATTAAGGATGAAATCCTGTCTGTTGACTTAAGTATACCTGAAATATCTTTCCTGTATAAAATGTAAGCTTTGTTGAAGTGTTCCAGGGACATACAACTTCACTGTGCTAACCAAGAGGGAAGAGAGCCAAGTGGTCTTCCTTAATGGGAATATACCTCCATGCAACTTGAAAAGAGATCAGACTAATGAAGAGATCTTAATGCTCAAGAAAGCAGATTCACTGAATTTGTTATTACCTTATTGTGAGAAAAGACAGTGTTGCCATCTGCTTTCAGAAGGGGAGTAAGGTTTGTTGAAACTTCAATTTTGATTTAGCATTATATGTCATTCCTTCTGATTCTGCCCTGGTTGAAATGCTGATTAATATTTTTGCCTTAGGCAAGCCACTTTACCTTCCTGTGTCTTTCCTTTCTCCGCCTCAGCTGGGGAAATGCAATGGAAGTCCTTATTAGCCTATCTCCACAAGTTGCTATTTTAATTATACTTACGTAGCACTTGATATGTTATGACCTCATATGCCTTGTTGTGCCCAATACATGTGCATCATCCCGTTGCACTGCTGCAGGTTGGTAATGTTGAATACTACCCAGCAGCTGCTTTCAGTAAATGGGAAGAGTATGCTACTGTTGACAGAAACATGTTCTTTCTATGTGTTACATCTTACCACCATTTTTACAGTGGTGTTGCCTGGCAAGTGAATTCACTAAACTGTCTTTACAACTGTGGCTATAACAGAGGCTGATGATTAATTACCCATACTTTGTTATTTCTGAGGTGTTTTCCCACAATCTGATTTTAAAAAAATAAATCACTTCATTAAGGATATTTTAATGATCTTACTATGACTTGTCTTCTCAGCTATTTGCTAGAAATACTAGTACCATATTGTGTTAAATACAATATTTGTCACTTCACATTTCCTGGGATTTTCTTCCTTACTTAATTGCCTGGTCTCTCTTAATCTGGTTCACTGCTGCCTGGGGATGGTGGGAGGATATTGCAGTCAGTTGTTCAGTAACCTGTAACGAGCAGATTTACGAAAGCTAGCAGAACAATGCAACAACTTTGTAAACGTTTTTTTTTTTTCTTTTTTCCCTTTTTGACAAATAGTTTAGTGATCTTAAGGAATGTGCTGGTCTGACCTCATTTCTAGTCTCATTAAATTTACTAGTGTCTGTTAGCAGTTGGATTTCTGAGCTCATATTAACCCTGAGGGATTTGGAGTGATGGAGTGAAATGCATACAGGAGTTTAACATTAAGCTGAAATGTGACTGTTAGCAATACCAGTTGATTCTTTTAGCTCCTTACAGAATTTTTAAAGAGTGTGATGAAGTGTGTGTGTGTGTATATATGTTATATATGTATGTTATTTTATTTAGGGCACTGTGCCTAAAGGACTTTAGGTATGCAATCTTTTACTTATTTTTAAAGAAAAAACTTTTTATTATGTTGCATGTATAGACCATTCTTCAGGTATTTGAACTTTTTTAACTTGCTTTCTGTGGATACTTTATTGTTGAAGTTATTCCAGGGGTACAATGGAAATATAGGAAACATCTGCATCAAGAACATAATATTCTGTCCAACTGAAGTTAATGGAAATATTTTTCTATTATCTTCAATGGCAGCAGGACTGAGCTCAGAATAGACAGGAGCAGAACAGGGGAAAGTTGAGAAAATTATCGGAGGAAGAAGGGGAGAACTAGGAAATGGTATCAAAGTAGATTGAGGTTATTCAGTGGATAGGAAGATAGCTGAAAGCAACATTTTGGGAAGTGCTACAGAGCAACAATGTCTCGTTCAGTATCATCTGGGCACATGTAAATGTTTCATTTTTGGAATTTAACTAGCTTGCACTTTGAAATGAACTTTAGATCCAATTTGGAGCCTTGATGCAGGAAGTAAGTTACTTTGTTACAGCAATTAAAAAATATTTTTGATACTACTTATGCAAGAAGGTTAAATTAATTTGGTTTATCTGTATTTTTAAAGTAAATAAATTGAAAAGTAAAGGATATTATTACATGATTATGCATCCATGGCTTCTAACTAGCCAGGAAGCAAACATTCACAGTGCAATATTCCATCAAATTTTTAATTTTAAAAAATATTCTGCAGAACACAGTGTAATGCTAACTGGGAGAAATAAATGGTAAGTTTTAACAGGGTCTGTGGTCTCCCAACACACAGGCCTGCCAATAGAGTCACCACACTGGCAGTGAACGGTGTGGTCTGTGACTTCTCTGACTACTTCCAGCTTGTGGCCAGAGAGCCTCAGATATTCTCATCACAGAAGATTTTGACCTTCTTTTGCCCTTATAGCATAGCTGAGCAGCTTTGAAAAAGTAGCCAGAATGTTACCCTTTTTGTTTGGTGTAAAATTTTCTTTTTTTTAATCCTGTGAAATTATTAGAATTAGATTTTTATTAGAGTGGAATTAGAATTGTGTCATCTTCATTGAGGGGAAACAGTTTATATGTGAAGAGGATAATCTGTATTCAGTATGTGAAATTACTGTTTTAATGACTTCACTAATTCACCTTTGATTTCTGAGATTTATTTAAATCAAAGGAGGAGGTTTGGAAAGAATCTTGTGAAATGTAGTTCCATCTCCTGCTTGCAGCAGGTGATTTCTTCCTGTTTCTTCACCTTTTTACAAAAATGTTTATACTTTTAATGTATTTATAGACTGGTGTCCTGGTTTCAGGTTAAACCATGACAACTGGTTTTCCAAACTTTGATCAAATTGATTTAAATGTTGTATGTGTTAGCCAGTTTGCTTCTGGGTAAGCATGAAGGGGGGCAGGGGGTGGGGGGGTGTTGGAGGGGTGCGGGGAGAGAGTGGAATAAAAAGCAAAGGGCAGGAAAATATTAGAATCAGTAAGCAGTAAATTCAGCTAATGATACCTATTCAGATTGTTACTCTTATTTGTCAGGATCCCAAAGTAATGGAGCCATAGTTGTCTGCAGGCTGACTTACAGTCCAGGCGTGAAAATTCTGGGGCAGTGGCTTCAGAATTCAAGATCAGAAATTTCTGTTTTGTGCCATTGATGCAAAATGACACCTTTTTAAAAGCCACTTTCAAATTTAATTCATTTAGATCAAACTACTAAGGCTAAAATTTTCAGTATAAAATCTGACATACTGTCCTGTCTTTAAGATTTAAAGGATGAGACCTTGGCAGTGACCTAGTGAATATTACAAGCATTCAGCCTGCAACAGTCAAAAGTCCTTTATTCACAGGTGTTTAAGTTGGGTTTGTAATCTTGAGAATATCATTGAAGTCTTCAGACTTCCAGATTTCAGGTAACAATATTTTTATGCTACTATTTAATAAAATTAAATATCTCAGTGCACCTAGTGGGAAGTCATTATGGAGAAAAATGGCAATGTCTCTTCACTTTTTTTTTTTTTTTTTTTCATTCTTTTGATAGAACCTTCCCTCAATAATGGTTCAGGCATAAAGCTGGGTTTTCTATCTCATTTAAAGGAAACAAACTTTTCTTAAGGCTGTGGAAACTTCCTGTGGCACAGTCCTGATGTGAAGGGGTAAGGGCTGTATTTATGTTGTGAGAATGAATCAGGAAGTGATTACGTTGAAACACTCCTGGTTTTGCTGGGTAGAGAGTCTAATTGTATTGCTCTTGGCTAAAGAACCAGGAACAACCTGGAAAGAAATCAGTGTGCTACTGCCAGGCGAAAATAAGCTATTTTTTCCCCCAAGCATTTTGTTCTGCTAAGAAGGGCTGGAACTGCACTGAATGTTCTCTGTGGTTCAACTGTAGGGTGACAGATTGACCTTTTTCTTGGTAAAATGTGAAGATAGTCCAACTGAGTAAACTGCTACACCGCTGCCCTGCTGCAAAAGAGGTAAGTATTTAAAAATGTGCATCAGATGCAGTATTGTTCTACTGTAGTTCCAGATGCTTCAAATGCAGAGCCCTGAGTAAATGCTCAAATTGAGCATTTTTTACTATTTAAATTGAGACCTCAATATCAATTTACACACCTCTTCAAATGATCCCAATGCAGTATAGCACGTAAGCTTAAATGTGCCAGAATATCACGCATGGAGGAAGTTTGCAGGCACACAGCATCACCAGTGCTTTGTGTGTGCTATAATGACTATGGTAGCAGAGGTGAAAGCTAAAGCAGACTGACAGTTGCTTTGTCTGCAGTAGGGTCAGAGCTATACTGCAGCTGCACCCACTCTCAGCTTTTGCTCGTGCCAAGTAGGATGAATCAGGCCCCATGTCCTCAGGAGGTGGGAAACTGGAGTAATAAAGCTTAATTACTCTCTTTATAATGGGAGACAAGAGTTCAAGCCATTTCTCCTGTTATCTCTGTGAACTTTCCAGCATCTAAAAATGATATTGCTCTCTGCTTACAATTTAATTTTTGGTGTGTACATGTATGTGCTTGTGAGAGAAACAGGGAAGGTCTTTGGAGAGTTCTGAAGTTGTGGTTTTTGTTTTTTTTTTTCAATTAAAATTTAGGACAGCATTTGGCTATCTGCTTTTTAATTTGATACAATGTCAGGATATGTATGATATACATTCAGTACACTATTCATAGTGCAATAGCATAGAAAACTTAATTTCAGTTTATTTTTCTAGCAAATCTGTGCAGGATCTTGTGTCTCCAGAAAGAAGCTGTAAACTGCGTTTGGAAAAATGCAGTGGCTCCATACATTTAAAAAACTTAGTTCCATTCTTAGTCTGTCCTCTCTACTTCTCTCTTTTGTGGGCATTTTTTGAGTGATCTATTCTCTTTGAGGGTTATAATTTATTTTTTACATAGAACTATTTTTCCTGCGGTCCCCCCAGTGTGTCTCAAGGAATGCTTTTGTGTCACTGCTCTTTCCATTTTCGATACATGATGCTTTTGACAATGACACTTGAGCTGAGATTTTCTCAGAATTGCTTACAAAGGTTACAAAGAAAACCACGCAGGGAGGTTGTCCCTCCATGTGTATTAGCTTTGTTTATGCTTGGTGTCACGTCACTCTACTAAGCATTTCATCTGTGCCCTCCATCAATGTGTGTTTGTATGTGGACACACACCCGTGTTGTTGTAAAAGTCTGCTTACTTGGAAGCCCGTATGAAGAACAGGTGAAGCCACCTTTAACACTTCCCATATGCCTCTACATTTATTACCTGCTTCATACTTTGAAGAAATGTCTTTGGCAAATATAATCACCTAGGCATTAAATAAATCGGGAAAGAAAACTGATAAGATGGAACACGCATAATATTTCACAAACATAACACAAGAATCATACATGCTTTCTGCAGGTATGTTAACCTTAGCTTTATTTGAACCTATATATAGCCCCCAATCATTCTTGCGCTGGAGTACAGCAGTGCTGCTTCCCAAATGCGGTCATTAAGTAATCTATAACTAGAAGTGAGCCTAGTTATGTTTTATACCTCAAAGAGCTTTAACAGTGGAAACAGCCCATTATCATCAGAGGTCTGTATACATCCCTGCAGCTTGTTAGGACAAGTTTTTCTACTTCAAGCAGATAAATGTGGTACAGATTAGCTAATTTACTACAGTTACACAAGAGAAGACATGTTAGGATTTCAGAGGTTCTTTTATGTCAGAAAGAGTCAAACTTTTTTCTAATGGACAGTAAAGTACTACTGATATTTGCCATAACACTATTCTCCCAACTTTTTTTCCTGGGTGCCTGTGAAGCTGTGGTGCTCAGAATGCTGTCACTATTACGCACCTGCGCAAGGGATAGACAAGTAGTGCACTGAGTGATGAGGCAATCAAAAGGTATCCCAGCTAATAGTAGTGTGACCCAGAGATTATTTAGCATGGCCTAAAGAATTCCATTAAGAACTTACTTTCTGCAGTGTCCTCAAGAAATATGAAGGTAGAAAGTTGAATAAACCTTGTATACAAGCATAAGATGATCATTTCACAACAGCTTAGGTCTGCAAATACAATGAAGGGAAATAAGGAGGTGTTGTAGGACTGTTTATCAAGTCTTCACATTTGGTTTTCTCAACTCTGAAGCTGTGCAACAGATTAACAGGAATTTTGACTACAATTGGCTGAGAAATGGTCTTCTGTTTGAATATTTGAGATTTCAAAGATACCTGTTTTACCTCTGCATAAAGATAATGTTTCTTGTCTATTCCACTGAAGTATTTGAAACCAGCAGAGGAAGGTCTTTCTCTCTGTCAACTTCTGTTTCTTAAAAATATCCCCTGAAGTGATGGCTTGAGCCTAAGTTCAGTATAAAAGTCCTAATATTTTTCTGAATATATATGTTTATATGCATTGATAGGCAAATGTTCCCAGCAGAATTTACTGCATGAGACTTAATGTTAGAATAGCAAATGGCTAGCAGATGGGATATGGAGTTAAGATGTGTTAAAGAAACTACTTCATGGACTAAGTCAGGAGATATTTGGCCTGTTATTAACCCATGGATGCTGGGTTTTTGACTAGCATGGGTTGCATATATGTGCAGTTCTCATTATGACTGCAAGTTAAGTCTGGTACATTAAAACTGATTTGACAAAAAAGAAAGGCGGGGAAGGGGGAAACAAAACAATCACTCAGAAAATGGCCAGCCACTGCTAATCTAATTTGATACTTGGTTTGTAGTCTCCTGGATCTAGTAATTACTTTTTTTTCCCCCTATGAGGCATCATGGCATTTCATTTAAACCATGTGTGTTTTCACAAGTGAGCATATACATATGATATTGATACAGGTAAGATAATGACTTGATTAGCATATGCCCTGTCATAATTTCACTCTGGTTATCACCAGCCATCTTTCCAGGCAGCTGTGAAATACAGGAAAGACTAGTTCCAGTAAGGTTATGCTTGATGGAAATTCCAACTGTATATTTAATAATCAAGGGTGCCCTGAAACAAAGGTGATACATCCTGAATACAGGAAAAGGATACTGTCCCATCCCTCTCCAATCTCAGTAGGACCAATGAGACTTCTACCAGTATTGCTCTCCAAAGCTGCACTATCACACTTTGGCCTGAATAGTGCAATCTGGAGTATTTCAAGTCTTCAAAACTTCTGAATCCAAGTCAGATATCTGGAGGGTTGAGGTGGTGGGGAAAGGTGGGGAGGGAAGAGAAAAGCAAAGACATAAGCACACAACCTTTATTGTCAGTTCATATCTGGCAAAATGTAGACAGAAGATGTATAATGTTGTTTTCACTGATTCAATTGTAGGAGTAAGTTTACAGCATTTAGTATTGATTTTTTTAAAATATACTTCTACATAGCCAATTGAATGTAATTTAAAGGTGGGAAATTGTGGTGAACTGTTACTGTTTTAGTTGTGCCACCTTCACGCTGTTTCTAATGCTTGCTTTCTGACCAACCTTAAATAACTTTGTTGGTGTTTCTTTTCTCCTGTCCACTGGAAATGGGTTGTCTTTGGCTTTTGCAGTGGTGAGAAGCAGGAAAGCAGGGGCACTTTTTTGTTTGGTTTGGGGGTGTGGGTGCAGTGATTTATACCTCTTTTATTGGTAATGGAGAACAGGAGTACCTGTCAGTGCTTTTTGAAAAGCACATCTATTTAAATTATTCTTTTCTGGAATAAATTGAAGAGAAATGCTATATTTTTCAGAAAATGGAAATTACCTAATTGGTTCTTGTCTCCTGATTTCAGGAGGAAGATTCAACTGTTTTCCTTGTTAGGGATAATCTCCAGTCTAATAATGGGTTTAGTTAAATGCAACTTTTGGGGAGGGGGACACTGGGGAGAGAAACTCCATTTCCCTTCAAGTTAGAGATGGCCCAAAATGCACAGTTTTGATCCTGTTTCAATTGTTTCAGATTTAGGATCTGGGTTTCATGGCATTGTTTGAGTCTGTTTAGAAACACATCAGGTGAGAGGTAGAATCTGAATTGCACAGCAAAGGCAGTCAGTGTGCCAAGTTACCACCAAGATTCCCGCCTGAATTTTTGTAACAGTGGCAGCTACAGAAAAGTACATTCTGCATGACAACTGATGGACTTTGAGAAACCATTGAGCATGTGCTTTGAAAATTTTATGAAGTGATGAAAATCCTTTAATAAAGCTAAATTGATTTATTCTCGCACTCCAGAAAACAGTGGAACATAGAAATCACATAGAAAACTGGATCTACTTGTATTTTCATGTCTATACAGTGAAGTCAGTTATCTTATTTTCTGGTTACATGATGGCAGCAGAAAAGGATTGTTAATCAGATACTTGACAAATACACAGAGAGCTTTCTTCCTTCCTCTGGAGGCTTTACTCTTATAATAGAGACCGACAAAGGGAAAGGAAAAGAGACCATTCAGTGAATAAGACAGCTATTTTTTGTGTATCAGACATGTATTTCCCATTTGTGAGGAAGTTCTGTTATCCCACAGTAATTTATATGAAGCAAATTTATTTAGCTAAGCCTGGTGTGATAACAGATTTAATATTATGGAATGTTTCCTTATTTCCATTTCTGATACATTTTCACATCCAGTTTGCTTGCTCTAATGTGAGGTATCATAGAGCATTATAGCAGGATGAAAACCTGTACCACTTATCCCTTAATTGGTTTTTAATGCAAAACACTGTACTCGCATAAAATACCTGTTTGTTTATACTTGGTGCCAGAGGCTAATTCATTGAATCTGGGATGTATAATTGCAAAAAAAATGGTGTCACTAAATTTTCACTCCTGTTAGCTGTTTCCCAGGTTCCTTTCATGGCCAGCAAGATTTTATTAATTCTAAATAAATAATTAAGAAGAGATAATTGACTTATTTTTGTGCAGTGATACCAGAATGATTCTTTTCTTCTGGAAAACATTGTCCTGTTTGTAATGCACTGCAAAATGTAGAGCCTGTATATAACCTTATGAATCATGGAGAACTCATTTGTGCCAGAGATTCACTGACAGTGACCCAGACTTTGCTCTCTCTAAATGAAGAGGAATAAATAGGTATGCTGTTTCAGCCTACGCACTAAGAAGGGGGAAAAGAAGAGATCTTTCTTCTGTTGTCTTGTCTTGTAATCATTTGTAATATTCTCTCAGTCCCTGTAAAAGCCACCTGGTTCTGTCCTCCATGGTATGTAATTCTTTTCACATGCTCTCTTCTGAAGATGGAGACTGATACCTGTGAAATTGGGCTCTTGTCAGCAAGATTTGCGCTCTCACTTGTTCCTCTTTTACATCTGAGATGATCAGAATTACTGTGAACAGTAGTAAGGTGAAAAGTTCTTGCTAGTTAATTATTTCCAAGGAATGAGCAATCTGTGGGACTTCCAATCCACTCATCTTTACTTTTACCAGGAAACCAGGCTGTGGTTGTTTCCACCCCTCATTCAGCATTTTGAAGAACCCTTCTGAACTCTTGTCTTTTTTTCAGGTCTTGGAATCCATTTGCTTTGGATTTTATATTTTGATGAGCCTGTTATAGCTCAGGCATTCTTTACACTTCAGCTGTTGTCCCTCATTCAAAAGTGACTTTACGGTAGTAAAGATAACTGCTCATTTCCTTTCTCCTTTGGTTATTTGGCCTTCAGGACTACTTTGATAAACTTAGATTTTTTTTGCCTTTCTCTGCTACATGTGTTACAGTAGCATCTGGCAACTCCAATCAAGATCAGAACGCTGTGCACAACAGTCAGTGCAAAAGCAAGAAAGTGTCACTTCATAGACCAAGTAGAGGAGAGAGACAGAGTCTAGCAGGAGGTGGCAAAACTTGTCAGAATATAAGTAGGAAAGCAAAGAATGGAGCCCAACTTTTTAAATTTCTACTCGAGGAGTCTATCCACTAGATCACTCTGCTGCTCTGAGTAAATTTATTATGGCTGGAGGACCACACAAGCTCTAAGTAATTCAGAAAATACAAGTCTGGGTGTGTACAGCAAATAGACTGCAAATATCTCGTGCTTCTGCTTGGCTCAGGGATCTCTCTCTGGCAACTGAGCAGTAGATACATAAACAGAATAAAATAGTATCAGCAGAAGGAGGGAAAGGGAAGAGAAATCAGAATTTTGAATTGCATTCAAAAGGCAGGAGTAAAACAATGTCTATTCCAATTAGATCAGAGCCTTAGATGCAATGTGTGGTTTGGGAGGGATGTATTGTGTAGAGAAGGGAAATGTCATAGGTATATGCATGCACATCCATACACACACAAAGAGTAATTGGTGTTATTGTATCCTAATCTGAAGTACAAGGAAGGGTCCATCTGGGCAAGCTAACACAGCAGGTCTGTGTTTATTAAATAGCCTTTTAAGAGGCGATTTGACTATCTAGGACTCCAATCTAGTATATACTGCCAGTTATACTTTTTCCAGTCAGACTTTTGAGGAAAGCAATTTAATATATATGAATGCTATCTGAATTCAATAACTGTGCAGATGAAAAGAGAAGGTGGTAAGAAATGCTTACTTTATGCAATCAGTAAGTACTAGGTATTAAACACTGTCGTAATACCCTGATTGAACAAAGACTTTATTTTCTGCCCAGACAGGAACGCTAACCGTCTAGTTTTGACTCTGTCAGGTGCATGGAAAGATAAAGAAAAATATCTGAGGGTGAAGAAAAACACAACTTGATCTACAAAAGGCAGGAAAATGACTCTAGGCTGCTGAACTTGCTAGCAAAATTTTGTAGTGACTGCAAGTGGAAAGTAGTGAAACATAGTGCTTGTATCTAAGGAGTGACAGAGGGTTGAATAAGAGATAACTGGAAAGGAAAAGGAAGAAATTGTAGTAAAGAGTAACTAAATGTTTGGGATTAAGCAGGAAATGGGATGCCAAAACATGAACCAAAGATGCATTGTACTGAATAATCTTCTATCGTTCTCTGATAAGGCAAATTTGATTTCCCTATATTTCCCATTTAACAAAAGTAATTCGGTGAAGATTATACACATAGTAATTTACTAGTAATTACTAGTGATATACTAGTTTATTACTAGAAAACAGTAGCTATTAGTCAAAGGGTAAATTAGGAAGTGGTAATGGCAAGGGTTATTTTTGAAAGCAGAGTTAGAAGTAGACTTCAGGTATTGGAGGAAAGGGAGGAGTAATTGAAATCTTAAGGTTGTGCATTTAGGGCCTGAGAACAAGAAAGTCTGCAACAATTTGTAGCTCATTTGATGGGGGAAAAAATTAGGAGAAGGACCTATGTATACTAGTTGATAACAAGATGACTATGCATTTGCCAGTAAGATGTGGCGATGAAGGCAGAAAGATTGGTTCTACACTGTATGAAGCAACATATTTCCGGTGGAGGTAAGGGTGTACTAATGTCACTGCGCAATTTACTGTGAGACTTCATTTGCTGTCAAGCATATTGTCAAGTCTTTCAGTAAAAAACGGATTTCACAGCATCAACAGATCTACCAGGCTGTTTAGGGCAGGAGGAGTGAAACGTAACAGAGTTTCATAAAATGAACCTAAAGAATTCTGTTTAAGTCTGGCCAAACAGAAGCTGAGGGCATGTTTCTGCTTTCTAGAAATGCACTGGAAGTTAAATTCTTATTTAAAAGGAAAGATGAAACCAAATGGGAATGAACAGGCTTTTAAGAAATGTAGATTAGAAATAAGAAATTTCTAACAACTGGAGCAGTGCAATTCTATCATAACCACTTAATAGAACACTTTTGAACCCACAATAAATTATCTTTAGTGTTTATTTTTAAGCAATTGAAGAGCAAGATCTGGTTGCTTCTGGTATCAGAAGAGTGGATTTGATGACATAAGTTTCAATTTTCAGTCCTCTGACTTACACAGAAGTTTATATGTACATAAACATTGGATTTGTTGGATGAGAAACTGCTTTCTTATTTGAATAAGACTACTTAAGGTATTTTTGCCAATTCATTCCAGTGTTTGTGACACTGTGTTGCTAGTTTTCATCTTTTTAACTTGTCTGTTGAAAGGCTAATGTTCCAATGTGAAAGTTGGAAAAGCCAGCACCAGGCTACCCTTTTCTTACTCGTTTTTTGACAGTTTTAGCTAGAGCTGCTGTGCAATAGATGTGACTGAGGGTCCCCAAATTTCTGTAGTCTCCTGAGTGATACTGATCTCATGACTCTGTAAAATGCTTGTTGCTTCCTTCATTAAGTAATCCAGGCTTTACTTAAATCAGTAGGGTTAGGACCCTAAATGAGTAAATAGTAAAAGGTGAAAGGCTAATGGTGCTGCTCATAATGCATGTCATAACTCCTTTGAAAAAGGCACAGAGAGCTGTACTGTTTGTTATTAAACTGCAAATTAAGGCAGATTTGGAGGAAAAAAAAAATGTTCAATGAGGCACTGGCACTATTTTCATGGACTCTCATGTTAGTCTCCAAATTAGTCCTTGCTTGTGATTGTGTCTGAGCAATTCGATGGTCTATGGCCCCAAATTATTTCCAATGTTGTTTTTCTCCTTCTCTCTTCCATTTCTATTTCTCCCTCCCTGCTAGGTGCTTACAAGGACTTCCGTCTTACAGCATATTGTTCTTATAAATCTATGAGGAATATTGTCCTCTGCAATTACGAGTGTAGCCTGAGCATCAGGAAGCGGTGAACTGGGATGAACTCTGGTTAATATCATGAGCACATTCTTTCCTGCTGATGGCCCTGTTGACTTTTTGGTCATATGATGCAGGAAACATGCCCAGCTGTTTATGGGAGTGAGAACTTTGTGTGTACCCAGTAACTAGCAATTGAAATCCATGCTGATGACAACATCCTTTCAAGATTATCAACGTACTTACAGTCACCAAGTCAGACTTAAAAGTCCTGGAAAGCTGTAAAAACGTGCTGAGTAGATCTGCCCTTGTGATGATCCATCAGGCTATGCTGTTCTGCTTACATTGGACTAAATACAGTCCAAAGTCATGGATTCTATCATTGTGCACAAAGCTAAGACCTCTCAGCTCTGGTAACTAATTTTTAAGAAAAACTGTAACTGCTTCATGGTTTTGCAAGATGAAGACTGTCATTTGGAAAGAGAACAAGAGTGGTGGGATCTTGCCTCCTCAGCACTGCTTTTGTCTGTGCATTGGAGAACAGCTTCTTATTTCAGGGGAGGGAATGGCTACTTCATCCAGCTATCAAAGAGCAATTTGCCTGAGGAATGAAGGGAATCTCCTTACTCACTGCAGAGCAAATGAACAAATATCTTTCACAAAGCTTGGTCAGTGGATTTTTTATTTTTGCTTCATTTATAGCTCTTCTGTCTTATCTCACATTGATATTCTGTAAATATAATTAAAAATGAACAGAGGCTTATAGAGGAGATAATTCATTGGATGGTCTTATAATTTTTTTCAGTGCAGAGCACTAAACTGCCTTATGGTTTGGCAGGTTTGGCTAAGTGAGAAATCTCAGGCCAGAGAACATCTAGGCCGGTGTAGCTGATGGATTGCATATGACTGCTGAAATGAACTTGCAGAGGGAAGCAGAGTTGTTTAGATATGATGATCAACATTGTTGCAAATGGGTTATCTCTGACCTTCAGTAACAGACTCTTACACATGGACAGAATTAAAAAAAGAGCAATATTAAAAAAAAAAAAACACAAAAAGGCAACAAGTGCTCCATCAGTTCCACTTGCAGAATTTGATGTTCACCTTCATTACTAGGTTTTTCCAGTGGTCAAATGGAGATTAAAAAAATATAAGCATGTCAGTAACTCATGCCACCACATTTGGGTGAAGCAATGTAGGAGCAGTAGATTTATATTGGCTGTCCCCCACTCCCACTTCAACATGAATGGACTCTCAAGCAGGGCCAGTGGGGAGAGCATTTTTTTCCCCCATCTACCACATTGTCTGAATTGTAAAGTAGCTAAAATTGCCTGCTTCTGTCTGGTGGTTTCCTCGAGCTGGATCAAAGTCCATCAAGTCTGATCTGAGTCTGTAACAGTTTAAGTCTGAATATACCAATATCACAGGGTTAACCAAGCTAATTGGTTTTGGAATTTTTAGTTGGTTTACTAGTTTATAATGACACTACTAATGCAATAGTATTTGTTGCAAATATGAATTAATAAATACTATACAAATATAAATTCAACAGAGGTATTTTGGTGATCATTGTGATTAATATTAGCATACTGTTTGTTCATCTTTGCCTGTATGCATGCCAGTCAGCAGCCTTATACTGTCATTAACTTGTTGATAGCAGGGTACATTTAGCATTTTCTTCTTTCTGTCAGCAAATTATATTCTTTGTTACTGCTGCCTTTACTTTCTGTGAATTCAATGGCTTTATGTGCTTCTTGAGACAGCTACTGTTTTAGCAATTTAATGTACCAGGGGCAAAGTAAAAATCCACAAAATCGGTTTGAACTAGTCATTTTGCCTTCTGACTATCCCTTCAGTTGACAGAGGCTGGAAAGGACCTGGCCCTACTTAAACTCTAATTTTGTAAAGAAAACTAATATATGATAAGTTTATCCTAGATTTTACCTAGGCTAATCAGCAAGCCAAACTGGTCTGTCATTTTTATATTGTGTCTTTCTTATGTTCTGTAGTCTGCCAGTAATTCTGGGATGGTATAATATTTCCAGACGTTTTTAGAGGGACAGCTTATAGTGAGGATTTCTCAGAAAAACATAAAGATCTGAGAAGAACATTGGTGCAGCACTTAACACTAAATGATTTATGTGGCCTTTTAAATAGGTGCAATGAAGCTGTAGTTAATTTACACATCATACCCTATATATTACAAGTGTTTATAGTTTTTTACTTTCCTTATAGACATTTCTATATTGGTGAATGCATAAGATTTCCAAAATGCAGTAGCTTGACTGCAGTGTTTAGTTCCAAGTTTCACAGGCTGGTCTTCATTTGACCTCCCTGCATAAACTGGATGGGTGTTTAACAAGGCACAAGCTGTTTGTTTTTAACATATTTTCTCTAGAGTAGCACTAGTTTTGAGGAGGCTGGTTGTTTGAGTAATTCCATTATCCCAGAGTGCAGATGCCAGACTGAATTTGATGGTACTGAAGTTTCAGTAAATGGCAAAGAGAGCCCATTGTTGGTTTCAGGTCAGGTGAAGAAGACTCATAGGTATCATCTATCAGAAAAGTAGCACTAGTGAGGTATCCCTGGTCAACAAAACAGTTAAGTTTTTACTATGGAAACATTAGCAAATAGAAGGCATGATTGGTGTTGGCTAACAGAGTTCTGTGTTCCACAGTACACTTCAGGATATCTGGCTGACTACAGTGTACCTTTCCTTAAGCTGTTTTGTTTTGAGAAATATTTCAGGGCTGTAATTTGCATTATATGTTACTGACTTCATTTGGGGAAATTGTTAGACTTCAGTAACTGTAATGACTGGGTAACCACTGAGGGAAATTAAAATAGCATTCTAAACTAAGCTGTTAACTTTTGTGAAAGCTAGGGACTAATGTACTTTTAGCAGTGTTTCCTAAAGATTTAAATGATTCATACTAAACTAACCTTTTGTCCTAGTGAAGTTGGCTTGCAGAGGCAATGCTACAGGCTTGGGAAAGCATGGCTGGAAAGCTGCTTGGTGGGAAAGGACCTGGGTGTGGGGATTGATGGGTGGCTGAACACAAGGCAGCAGTGTTCACAGGTGGCCAAGAAGGCCAACAGCACCCTGGCTTGTATCAGAAACAGTGTGGCCAGCAGGACAAGGGAAGTGATTGTCCCCCTGTACTCAGCAGGGGTGGGGATGCACCTCAAATCCTGTGTTCAGTTTTGGGCCTCTCACTTCAGGAGGAACGTAGAGGTGCTGGAGCATGTCAGAGAAGGGTGATGAAGCTGGTGAAGGGTCTGGAGCACAAGTCTTACGAGGAGCGGCTGAGGGAACTGGGGCTGTTCAATCTGAAGAGGAGGAGACTCAGGGGGATCTTATTGCTCTCTACAACTACCTGAAAGGAGGTTGTAGTCAGGTGGGGACAGGTCTTTTCTCCCAGAGAGCAAGTAGCAGGACAAGCGGGAATGTCCTCAAGTTGTGC
Source organism: Falco cherrug (assembly GCF_023634085.1). NCBI lineage: Eukaryota > Metazoa > Chordata > Aves > Falconiformes > Falconidae > Falco > Falco cherrug. Next base: position 31,253,396 of record NC_073706.1, read on the forward strand.
CAGGGGAGGTTTAGATTGGATATTAGGAAAAACTTGTGTGCTGGAAAGGCGGTCAAGCATTGGAACAGGCTGCCCAGAGAGGTGGTGGAATCACCATCCCTGGAGGTGTTTAAAAAATGCATAGATGCGGTGCTTAGGGGCATGGTTTAGTGATGGACTTGGCAGTCCTGGGTTAACAGTTGGACTTCATGATCTCAAAGGACTTTTCCAACCTAAATGATTCTATGATTCTACTGGAAAAGAAGGACTTAAAATCAAGGGGAAAAGAGAACACAGAGCAAATAATCTGGCTAAGTTTTTAGCTTGCCACATCAGTTACAAATACCAGATATTCATAGACCTGTATTACCTTAGGAATGATCTACAAAGGAAGTGTGCTCACTTGAAAATCATGAGTCTGATTCTCAGCTACCTTAAAGCTATTCTGCATCTTCTAAGCTAAAAATTTTTCTAAACTCAGTGCAAATACGGTATCATACATCTACAAGGCTCTTTCATGCAATTAATATTATGTAAAGCAACTTGAGGATAAATAAGAGCTGTCTCTATGGCTCTTCACTAAATCATTTTACTGAGAGTTGAGTTTTACTGTCCATTGTATTGATGTAGAAACTGGCCCTGAGTATATTGGGTACCTATAAATAATTTTGAAAAGATGAATTAGAAAAAAATTAGAGATGATTTATATTCAAAGAGGGTGCTAAATCCATTCAAGAAGTTGTTTGTTGCCAATTAATTACCTACCGCTAATTAGAATAATAAATTTGGGTGCAGTTGTAAGAATTGGCATTGATTTTAACCATAGGCTTATCTGGAAGTTACATTAAATGCTATCATTAGGATTAGTAATAAATCTGTCATAATAGGTGAAAATGGATAAAAAGGCTAAGAAGCCTTGGAAACATAATTTGACTAGCAGAAGTCTTTACACTTTATAAATATAACCACTGAAATTATTCACATGAATTGATCAGCTCAGACTTCAACACAATGTTATAAAACATGAAACCTGCACTTAGTGAAACTCAGTGCTAAAATGGAGGTATAACTCTTTTTCATTATAACATTTGCAATTTAAAAAGAAGTGTATGTGCTGCCAGTAAAGTTGTAGTAGGGAGCTCCAAGCTGGAAGTTTTAAACAAATGATCTAGTTATTAATTCTTCACTTCTGTATTCATGTAGCACCAATGTGAGATAGAGCAACCCTTTAGATGTCAATCCATCTTGTCTATCCTAAAGATCTTGTGATTCACTAGTTAACAAACTACTTAATAGATGACAGAAAATAGCAAAATAGAAGGGAAATGCTAGTAACAGAACTCTGAATATAATATGCCTCTCTTTAGAAAATTTAAATAGGTTTATTTATTTTGAGCCTTTCTCCAGGATGAAATTTGCCTGCTATGTGTTACATACTGCAGAAATGTCTGTATGAAACAAGGTCTGAGTATCTTTTGAAGCAATATACTTTAACGTGCTGTTGCTCCAAGTTGGTGTCAGCTGATGACATCAAATGATTTTTTCAAAATAAGACAATTTCTTAAAGACTCTGGGTTTTTTTTTTTTTTTTTTGGCAAGCACGCTAGAATTCAGAGTATTCAAATTGCTAGTTACTCAAGTTCAGTTGAGTGCTCTTGAAAACTTCATCAAATATTTTACAACCTCAATTAAAATAGAATCACTTTGAGGAAATGCTGGAGACTTTCACTTGAATTTTTATTTTGCACTGAATTATTTTTACTACTATTATTACATGAAATGCTGCTTTTATAGTGTAGAGTCTAGATAAATTGCTTTTTTGTCAATATGCCATGACATACTAAATTCAGAAATTCAAACTGATGGGGAACTACTATCTATATACTTCAGCTTCTATGCCAGTTACCCATCTACTGTTGCTCAGCTAAACAGAACTGGGGAAATCATACCAATAAGGTTCCTTATGCTCGAACCAATCTTGCTTAATGTATTTATTGCCCTGAAAAACAGTTATAATAGCAGGACAGCAGCACTTCTTGCTGATGCAAAACTGCTCAGGTTGATTTAAAATAAAGTGCAAACAAAAAACGTCTCTCAGTACTGAATCACCAAAATGTAAAATGCCAGAAGAAATTATGTGTTAAAGAACATAAAGTAGTGCATGTGAGGAGGGGAATGGAACTGAAGAACAGTCTCTTTTGTCATACATATAGAATAGCAAACTCTGAATTATGCATTATCACTCATTGAAAAAATTCTGAAATCAAAATAAATAATTTTCTAAAAGTGAAAATGAAACGGCTCTCTGCAAAACACTAAAAGAGAAAATAATTTTTGGGAATTCTTAGAAAATAGGGACAGTGCAAAAAATGTAATTCAAATGTATAAATCCGTCATTTACCTGAATCTTGGATATTGTGTGCTTATTCTTGCCATCACTTCTTAGGACATAGGAAAACAGTAAAAGGCTCTTTTAAAAGGTGGGGAGAGTAAGTGGGTAATCAGAGGAGTGGAATCACTTCCATATGGTGACAAACTAGACAGACTGAGTTTCTGTAGCTTGGAAATGAGAAAACAGAGAGAAGAGAGGGTAGAGCAAATAAAGTAATGAATTACATGAAGGTGGTGAATGTGGAACTATTGTTTCAGTATGTCTTCACATATACAAATTAAAGAGTTTGTGTTAATATTTCCAGGTAGCAAGTTTAAAACAAACACTAAGAAATGCTTTTTCACACAAAAAATAATCAAACAGTGTAGAGGCATTGTCACTGTATGTTAGAAAGGCCAAAAGTTTAACTGAGTTCAAAAAGGGATTAATGGCTAATTTTGTTTCATGAATTGTGAAAACATCCTGTTCAGACACAACTTCTGGCTTAGGAAATTCTTAAGCCACTAATTGCCAGAAGATGGGAAGGTGGAGTTGCTTGTCTGGCTCTGCCTCTTAACATATTTCCTTATGCATCTCCTAATGGCCTTGTTGGAGCAGGATAATGGGCTAGACAGATTTTATTTTATTTTTTTTTTTTTGGTCTGACCCATTAAGGTGCTCTTTATTTTGTAGGCATAGTTTTTTGTCAGTAATGGGGAGACAAAATGGAAATTTTCAACTTGTTTTTTGGAGTTGGGTAAATGCTGTCTGGAATATGATTCATAATAGCTAATTATCATGATCACACTTTGTGCTTTCCTTATTTTAATATAAAAAAAAATTGTCTACAAATTAATCTCCTGATGCTTGGGAAGATCTTCTCTAAATACAGGGGGATGTGGACAAAGAGAAATCATTTATGTATTTCACTTGAGTGATCATGATTTATGTGTATTCTAAAGAACAATGTGTCAGAAAAACTGATATAGTGAGCAGGGGAATTTTCCTTCTGTCTGAAAAGGGGTTAATGTTGTTATTTTTGTCTTGTTGTAATTTAAGGAATACTAAGTTTCATGACAAAACATCCTAGATTCTACAGCTGTACTTCTGACAATTAGAAGGAACAGAGGCAAACAAGGAGAGTTTTTTAACATCTGTACTTTTTTTTTTTTTTTTTTTTTTTTTACAACTCTATCATACTTTCTTCTCAAAGTGAAGGTTGGCTTTTGGGATTAAAGAAAATGTGAATGATTTTTTTGTGTTTTCTGACTAACTTTCTAGTCTAGGGTTTTTCCATTTGAATTTATAATGCAGGAGTTTTTGTATTTACTAAACAGAGATTTAATCAATTATCATAGTGCACTTTAGAAATGAAAAATACATTACTCTGTGTCAAATGAGTTTATCTTGTACTGCATGCAAACTATGCAAATTGTTATAAGTCATGATCTCAAACTTCTACAGTTGTTATTTTTGTTTATTAGGAAACCTTGCTTCAGATCCAAAAAGGCAATAAGGAGACTACACATAGCAAGAAGAAAGCAAACTACAATCGATCATGAAATGCAATTACACAATATTCAAAGCTGAGTGAAATAAAGACCTTAAATAGCAGTAGCCTTTAAAGTTTAAAATTAAAAGCAGTTTCATCATATATGGTGAAAAGGGGGATTGAATCAATGAAACTGACCTCTTGTATCTTGTTTGCTATGAAATTATAGTCGAGGTGAGGCTACTTTTCCTATGTATGTTAATAAATTTTGGTCATTTGTGGAATATTACTTCAGTGGTCTGGAAGGAGATTTCTTGAGTTCAGGTGGTGCTCAGTGTATAAATGGAAGTGCAAGAATTAAAAAGACCTTCCACCTGGTCATTCTTAGCTTGGCTAATGTAATTGCAGTTTTTGTTCTAACAGTAAGGTTTTATATAAACAGCACAGAGCATTACTGCTGTGATACTGAGTTGCAATAAATCAGGCTGGATTAAAAGAATGGGGGCTATAATACAAACTTTCTTCTTGTCCTTTCTGGTATAATATCATATAAAACTGCAGCATGTATCTAGAAGGTAGACAACAATCCACTATACTGTCAGACTAGCTGTAGGATGCCAATAAAAGTTTGGGAAAAAAAAGCCCAACCTCTCTTGCTTTCACTGAATTTGTTTTCTTCTTTACCTTTTGTCTTCATTTCTTTGGAATCCTTTAGTATGAATCCATCTTTCACTAGAGGAAGAGATACTAAAATGTTGAAGTATTTCATGTTTAGAAGACTTGCCAAAAATGAAGACTGAGTCTTCAGCTGATGAAAACTGTCAGAAAAAATTACTTTATTTGTTGTAGATCAGAAATCTGAAATTCTTGCTGAGTACACTTTTGGAAGTGTATTTTGTATGCAAATATTACATTCATTGCCCATGCTTGTATTTGTAAATTCTGTGGAAACTGTTTTAGACATGTGAAAATTAAAATCTCCCATGCTGTGGAAACTTGCAGTAATTCTTTGAACTCTTGGCCTCCTGCTTTGCTTTATTACCAGTGAATGAAGTTGCCCTGAGAGGGGATGTAATGGGCCTAGTGGGGGGCAATATTGGTAAGGTCAGTCAGTCCTTTATTGTTGCAACCATGGTTAATTTCAGCAACTACCACTGAGAATCTTTTAAGCTTTTGCATGAAGATAAGGAAAATGTAAGTAATCTGAAAATACATTACAGCTTTCTTTTTAACTGTAACTTGTCTTTTTCCCTTAGCTCTATGTAACTGTCCCTGAAATTTATAGATATACTTATCTTGAATATCATTAGTAGATCTATAATGGTTTATAAATGTATTTATAAAATCATAGAATCATTTTGGTTGCAAAAGACCTTTGAGATCAAGTCCAACCAGTAACCCATGACTGCCAAATCCCCCAATAACCATATCCCTAAGCACTGCATGTACTATTTACTTATCTCAAATCTCTGCTGTTTGTTCACAAATAACTTTATAGCAGGCTATGTGGTATAAAGGTAATTAAAAAACCAAAATCTGTTTGGAATAGAAAGCAAAGCATATTGCTGTGTTACTACAAGAAAACTGTTTGGTTAGTTGCCTTTTGTCAGTCAAGTGTAACCTGATAGGTGGATGCAGCTGTGTCATATTGCTGGTGTTTATTCTAAGGTTGTTTTGCTTTATCTCATTCCTTTCCTTTCTCTGCCTTCTAGCATGCACTTAATTCAGGTGGACTCTGTTCAGCGATGGATGGAAGATTTGAAGTTGATGACAGACTGTGAATGTATGTGTATTCTCCAGTCCAAGCCGATCAGCATTGAAAAAGATGAACAAAATGAACTTATCCTTTCCTCACAATACAGCAGATGTGATAACTTGCAGCTGCTGTTAAAAAGAGCTTGGATCATAAGCACAGAGTTGACCAGGATTGCTCAAAAGCTGGAGAAGAACAGATGGCAGAAAGTCCACAGCATGACAGTAAGAGTCAACTGCCATGTGCGTTCAATGGTAAATGAATACAATACGTTCACCAGGAATCCTTCAGAAGAGATGCACCAGGTAGGAGGCCTTACCTGATGTCATGTTTGTCTTGTTTAATTTTTTTACTGTAATGATCAAAACTTACTTTAAACAGTCTGTAAGAAATCCTTACATACAAATACTATTCCTTGTTTAAGACTTTCTAATCCCTTTTCAGTGACAGAAATATTCTTGACTCATTTTGTATCCTACTTTATCATGGGCCTGATTCTGAATTTTAATAATACTGATAAATTATATTGAAAAAGATTTTGGTTTTGAGGACTACTGGACTAAAGTAATTAGATATCCCATTTGTGAGTTTGTTTGCATTTCCGATGTAGAAAATACTACTTTTTTATTAACTTCATTTTTACCTCTACTTTTTCTACTCTGAAAAGTAGAAAAAGGGTGTCCATATGAAATACTATGTTTCTGGATGGTTTTCATCTACTTATCGTCAACAAACACTATTTATTTTTAAAAAGGAATTGTGTGTATGGATATTGCTTTAAAACCACTTCTTCTTTCTTTACAGTTTGAAAAACTTTTAATAGACAAGTGTTCAGAATTTACAGCATTCACAGAAAGGTAATTTAATTTTTCTAGTGGAAATATTAATTTTGCTATTGTATTAAGTTGTATTATTTGAAATCCTGCATTGTAGAATGAAAACCTATGTTGTGAGACTGTTGTACTGCATGTTCTTGTATGCATATATCCATGTATTATTAAATCAAACTGATGCCTTTAAATTGCAGTTGTAGGTTTACTCAGCTCCTTGCATTCCAGGATGCTGAGACTGGGAAATAATAATCTCTTCAAAATTCTTCTTATGATATTTCCTCTGCCTAACATGTTACCCCGTTTCCTTCAGCACACTTCAATCAATCTTTTTTTGATTTACTTTAAACACTGTGCAAGTCATTCTGCTCAGGGCATCATCAGGGAAAAAGACACCATCTAATTATCAGGAAAGAACATTTCTTGATCAGTATTGCTTTTTGTCAGACCCACACAGCTCAAACTTTATAGTCTACTATGAAACACAGCAATTTAATGAGAGCTGTGATCTCATAGTGTCTGCCCCAAATCAGTCCTCTTCCTCCTTGTCTGTTTGAAAAAAAGTTGCTGGATGTGGCTGAATGACACGTAAATCTGAAAAGGGGACCTACTGTGTAGGTGGAGACACCGATGAACTGAACTGTATCTTCTGTTATATTGGCCTGCCTGGGTGGAGTACGTTTTGGCAATTCAAATGAATGCATTTCTGTGAGGAAGTGTTAGTTATTTCATATGACTTGTATAAAGTTTTCCATTTTTATCTAAGCTGGTTTCCAGGATAGTTATACTAACTCTGTAAAACTGCTGTATGTAATCTTTCTGCATAGGAGGCCAAATTTTACTTTTGAGTATGCTGTTAGAAATGTATATGGACTTTACTCATCTGGGTGCACATCCATTTTGGGCCCTTATCCTGCTATCATAAAAGCATGGCAAAGAAGGTAAAGAAATAAAAATTTTTTGAAAGCGCTTCTTTGGTCATGAATGATGGATGGATATACACATTTGCAGTTGAAATGCAGGCATCCTAGAGTGACTGTAACTATTAGGATAAATGGAAAATAGCAGTTACACTGGTATAAACACAGAGCATCTGCAACAAAATTTGGCCTGCAATCTGTGAAGTAAATTATTATCCCCAAATTATTCATTAACGTCCACTGTTGTCCTTTAATGGTATACTTACTATATGTAGACAAAGCTTTGATTGAAGTCTGGTATGATGCTAATGGCACAAAGATAGTGTTCTCATGAACAATTGAATTCCCATTATATCCCCATTATTAACACAGAACTCACCTGTGACAATCAGCATGCTGAAATGATAGTTGACTTGCATCTTTTTTCCTTCATCCCTTTCCTTTCTCTTTCTTTTCAGGTGCATACAAACTGAAGATGAGCAAATACTGAAGTCCATGAAATCTTGTATTAATGAAACGCTCACTACCGTTGCTCAGTATTTTGGCCAGTTGATAGAGCTGGTTTTAACACATGAGGCACAGGTTAGTTTATAGTTGTTGTTTTTTTTTTAAAAAAGAAGTCTAAAAATTTTTGATTCTTGAGGGAGAACATCCATTAAGAGGAGAATTAGAATTACAGTTCTCAATTTTCAGCAAACTTATTATCCCTAATTCAAATATCTTGCAAAGAGATTTAGGCGTTTGTAGTGTCAAATTCTTCGATAACCCCAAATACCAAACAAAATGATCTTGTGGCTCACTACAAGGCATCTAATTTCTGGAAAATGTCTTTATTAAAAAGACCTGTGGACACATTTTCTCTTCCTTTCATGCAGACACTGCTTTTCTTTAGAAACCTTGAAAAAAAGCCTGTCCTGTTTTGAGTCTCATTAAAAGCTAAACTTTTTAGAAAATATAAGTATAGCAAGTATATTATTACAGCACACATTTTAACCAGTGCATGTCTTAGACTCCAGGAAGTAAGCGATAAAAATAGTGTTGGGTACAAGTTATACATGTGTAACTTTCCAGAAACAGAGCTGTACCACTGCAGGCATGATGTCTAGTTTCCTGTGGTGATTAAATGTAGATAAGGACGCTGAACAATTAGTCTGGGACTACGGACACATTACATTTTTTTCTGTTAGACCATTATTGAAATAGTAGCAACTTGCAACTCTAACCAATGTATTCTGACTTACATTGATCTCTTTCTTGAGATCTCCTTGGAAATCCCTTTTCAGCCTCTAACCTTCCTCAAATAAAAGCCCCCAAATGTAATAATGCTCAGTTAATTTGTCTGTATGTTAAAGGTGATGTTATGCTGAAATTTTGTATTGTCCCTGCAGAAAAAGAGGAAATGAGAGGCTTAGTGAAGAGGAAATAGTTAAATAGTATTTACTATGGTGCTAAAGCAAAATTAATGTGTGGTGTTGGTTAAATTCTAACATACCTTGAATGCAGTAAGATAGCAAAAAAAAAAAAAAAAATGGTGGCTCTTTCAGAAACATCCCTTATAGTTTGTAAAGATTATTACTAGGAGGTGAGAATCTCCAGGATACATCTGCAGAATTACAGTTAAACTAACAAGCTGCTAACTAATGCATTTTGGTTAGGGTTTGAGAACTACATAAAATACCACATACGGGTTAAAGTGTGTAAATAATTTTGCACATTGCCAATTCAGTGAATAGCTTTTGGTTGTTTTGATGCGTCTGCTTTTTAATCTGAAGAGCAATTCTTCATGGCTAATATTCTGTCTTTGGGTACTTTGGCACCTACTGATACACATGAAATCCTAGTCCATTTTCCTTTTAAGGGAGCAGATTTAATTACTCTGTATCATCTTGTGTGTATTTGTGGCTGAAGACTTGGATTAGAGGTCATTGATAAAAATACTTCTAAGAAGAGTTTTTTGAGCCCTTCAGTCAGGCTGCATGCCCCCTTCTGCCATACAACCACGCTGTCTATGGGTAGTTTGCTGCTCTGAAACACACTGTGTCTGTGTGAGAAACTAGAACTCAGCTTAAATTGTATAATTTCCTACTCAGTGTATCAGGATTTTATTCAGGATAGGTTCATATAAAAATGTGAAATAAGATACTTCTTTCATGGAACATTTTTCTAATGCTGAAGATGGGAGAACACAGCCTCTTAAAGGGAAGATAATTGAATTTTGTAAAAATAAGAACGTAAAATGTGGGTGTTTCCTTGGACTTCTTTCAAAGTTGGATTAAATATAAAAATGCTTACCTTCTTCCTTCTAGAAATACAATTAATTCTTCTTCTAATGATTGTATGTACTTTCAGAAAGAGTAAAAGTAAATAAACTTCATATTCTTCTTACAGCTGTGTTTCTCTGTGAAGCTGCAATGGCACACATGCAAAAGCAAAGTAACTGTTTACAAAGATAAAAATATTTAACCTATTTCATGCACTGGAGAAATAAACTGTATTCCTCTACAAGAATTCCCTGTATTGGTCAACAACATTTTCTGTGTAGACTGAGAATAATGACTAACCCAGAGTCTTAGAAAGTACTGTTAGAAAGGGTATAGCAATATTCCTTATAAATAAGGTGCAAATTTTGTATCACCTTGTGATACAGTTTCTACACTAAGACAATTAGTTGCCTCCGAAAATTTTAGTTCAATCCCTGGCCAACCCCAATAATAATTTACTAAATAGCTGAAGAGTTCTTTATTGAATGTTCTCACACACACCTGTTCTCATACTCCATTTGTATTTATTTTTAAATATCACTATTCTTGGCATTTATTCAAAAGCAATGATACATGTGTTTACTTTGTTGTCTATCAGTCTGACTCCTGCCAGTGTTTCTTTTTCCTTTCTCTGGGTGAGAAGCAAGATGATATGAATTAAATGGACTTTCCACTCAATTGTATCTTTAAATATAACACTAACATTTATCATTGGAAGTAAATTATGTTTATTATGTTGTCACACAGAATCTGCTGAGACAAATAGAACTGTCGGATAGTATGTACATCACTGAGTCAGCGATTAGTAGTTTGTTCAGCCTTACCCAGGAAGGTGCGCATCTGTGCCGTATCGTAGCTAAGGTAAGAGTATATATGGATTAATCCAAAGTAAAATAGAAATACAAGTGAATTATTTTACTTAACACAGAAGTGGTTGCAAGTTTTGAAATGTACAGTGCAAGATGAAATTCTGTATTTCAGGAGACTAATGATCTAGGTTGAAGAACAAAATTTACTCTGAGAAACTATTTTTGCTGTGTTTGCAAGCCTTACTCTGCAGAAGTTTATTACCACAACTATCCTATTAAATTTAAATAGATTTAATAAAGCCCAATGCCTGTGCAAACAATTGCAGTAGGATGGTAAGCTCCGACAAGCTTCTGGGCATTGATTCAACTACAGTTGTGTTTGTAGCACCTGAGGTATTACCCTGCCCTTCAGCATCTTGGGCATCTTTTTAGTGTCTCTCCTGACAAAAGTTTTTAAATACCAGCCACGTCAGTGGAGAGAAGCTTTACAGCTGGCCATGCATATGGCTGACTATGCAGAGAAACAGCAAACCTCTACAGCTGTATGTAGAGAGAAGGTTAGATATATTATTAAAGATGTAATTTTAGAAATACATTGCACCCATTATTTTCCTCTTACAGAGGAACATCATTACAGTTACTTCTGGCAGTTTGTGTTCTTGTTTACTGAGTATTTGATACTAATTTTTGGTATAAACGAACCACTTTGCCACACTCTATTATGCTGGTAATTCCTGCAGAGCTTGCGCCTTTGAGGACACTTGGATCTTGAAAAAGTGAGAAAGGCAGGGCATTGTGTGAGGTCAAGGACAGGATAATCACAGCCACAGCAGATACAGAAAGAAGAAAGAACCGAAAACTTTCACAAGCTTCTGCTTGTGGCGTGCCAATCCCTTGGTCTGCTCAGAGATGAGGTTAAACAGCAGCATTTAATTCATTTTACTTCTGATCTGCCTTTACATGGATGTTTGCACCATAAAATGTACTGCTTTATTCTCAAGGCTGCAAACAAGGTAGACTCAGAAACATGTAGTGGGTCCTGACAACAGCTTGAGAGTTTTATTTTTTTCTAAATTGGTATTTGAGCTCCACTCAGTGGTATCCAAAAACAATGTTAAAAAGTTGAGAATTGAGGAAGTGCAGAACTAACAAACAGAGGAAAACTGGTCTTGTGCTTTTTATCATTGTGTGAATTCCATAACAGTTTAATTTAGCAGAAGTGAAGTCTGACCTTCCATAAATCACTGAATTAATTTACTGCTAAAACCTGGACATGTCACAGGTTTATAAGTGAGTAAATGCATCTCCTTATGCAAAGAGCCCTAAGTGGTGTTTGGTTGCCAAATTACAGTGGCGGTTGCAATCACCTGTCCTGCGTTGTCTCTTTCCTCTGTGCACTGTGAAATACATTTGCCCTGACTCACCATCATCCTTCACCTTCTGTACTGTTTCAGTTGCCTGCATCAGTGACCAAGGTGGCAGAGGAATCATAACAGACCAGAACTTTGAATTCAGTCGTTTGAGTAGTTAGCTATGACGGTGAAAGCACAGGGTAATTTTGAGGCAGGGGCAGGGGGAACACGGACACAAAATCTGGAATTGTGCCCACTCATTAAGAGGGTGAGAATGGATTCAAGTTTTGCAAAGATCTCAAAACCTACTACAGATGTAGAAGCTCCCTTGAGAGCTGTCATTTTATCTTTGGTAAAAACTACCCAGAAAAGTGAAGTATTTCTTTACAGTGAAAGCAAAACTCAACAAATTTGTTCATGTACCCTTGAAGTCTTACTCTCCATGACAGTGTGTGATCTTGTGCAATGTTGTTAACTTTTTTTCTCAAGCTATAAATTACAACTGTAATGCACACCAAAATAATGGACATGCAAACAAAGAACAATAACAATATTGTAAAGCTACAATATTATAGGACCTGGTTTCTCACTTTGCATTTTGGTAAGGGTTTCAGTCTTCTCTCTCCCGCCCTCTACTCCCCTGCCAATATTTTACCAAAATATTGAAAGACTGTGAAGTGCTAACCCTCTGTGCTGAAGTGTCACCTATCATTTTATTCCACCTGGAGGCATTTTTTGACTGTGGTTTGGTTTTTTGGTTTTTTTTTTAAACACATAACTTTGTAATCTAATGTGAAAGAGTCATGTGCTGACTCACCCTGGTAGCCAGCTATTCATTCTCACTAGCTGTCAGAAGTGTAAAGTCTAAGGTATCTAAAACAAATTAGTAGTAACGAGGGCAAGATAAGAAATGAAGGGAGAAAGCCTATATAATTGTAATAAAAATCTTTGCATTCTGAACTAAAAGAAGAAATAACATTCAGCTGTGAGTGTCAAACCATAATACATAGTGTTCATCTACAAGGTGTCAGCATAATGGAAACGACCAGTTTAGATAATTTAAAAAACAGAAAGAGAGAATGAGGGAAGGAAGAACCAAGTAAAGCAGTTTTTGCAACTACCACAGAAAAGTTTTAGTCGGTTTTCTGTCTGCAGATCAGTTTCCTACCTTTGGAACCAAATGTTGCTACAATACTCCTCTGTCAAGTCTTATGACACATGCTTAAGCATCAAACAATGTGACTAACTTGCTGTATCGTTGCCTGGGGTTGCATTCCAGGGATGTATTCACAAAAGTCCTTTTTATTACATTATGAGGTTTTGATCCTATGATCTTTCATACTAAAATTTTATAAATTGGTCTTCATTGTTAAATCTCTACCTTTCATGTTCTGAGAGAATAAGGAGATACTAAACCCCAGAAATTACAAATTTTGAGTGGACTTGAGCAGCTGTCAAAAATTGGTATTACTTGAAGCAGACTAGTTCTAAATTGATTTGGCTTCATAACAACTAGAAGAATCAGTAAAACTAAGGTCCACAGTTACAATAAATAAGTGCTGGGACACAGAGTGATAAAGAAAAAGAAGTTTTTGTGAGTAAATCAATTTCACTGATCATAATTGGAGTCTAATACCAACTATTGGTCTGGTTGCTATAATTTCCTAAAAGAGAGAGAGGCAAAACTGAAGATAATGAAGATAGCCATACCTGCTTATCTCACCCTTCCTTAGAGAATGCTTGACTACTTTAGTCCCATATGGATGTGCAGCAGATGACTTGCTCCTAGGATTCATCTTGGAGCTTCTAATGCTTCTAATACATTTTGGCCTTACCTCCTTTGCAGGTCAGTTCCTTTTCTAGCAAGTATTTGTTAAGATTTCTTTGGAGATCATCTTTCAAGCCAATTATAAATGTCCTCCATCATGAGGAAAGGCTCGATGAGAATTCACCATCTTCAGTGATTTCAGGCTGAAACTGCAAAATAATACACCTTAGAGCTGGATGCTTTTTCTCTCCCCTCTTTATTCATTCAACTCACTATGCGCAGTGGGGCTTTTTATACTCATGATCTCCTTCACATACTTTTTGTGATTGTATTTCAGGTGATTTTTGTTATCTACTGCTAGCCCTTCTGAACAGCTTCTCAGATGTCTCCACAAAACTGATTTCCTGTCAGTCCAATACAGGAGAGAAGTAGGTCATCCAGCAGTAAAGCAAGTTCTCCTCTTTTTCAAATACTGCTTCATAGAGTATGTGAAGCCTGTCTGAGATGAAACTTGAATTACAGCAACAGCAGCGTTTAACGTATGTGTTATTTGGTTAAAAACCGGAAATGCCAAGCAGTTTGCAAAGGATAAATAAAAGCATCCTTAGACATACTGGGAACTTTTGGAAAGGTCCAAGTTAATCTCCAAAGCAAGCAAAGCTCAATGCTGTTGAATGGTACTGTTTACCCACCTGACCCATTTATGTGCATCCCTGTCAGATGGCATAATTTTGTCATCGTTGCAAAAGATACAGGGGACAAATCTTGAAAAAGATGAATAAATCCTAGGGAATGCTCCCTAGTGAGGGGAGTGTTTCTGACAAGTGAATCAGGCTCAGTGTTTCCTACCTATTCCTTGTTTCACTTACAGCTCCCTAGGTTCATAACTCATGATCAATATTTTACAGCTTGGTAATGGCACACAGGGCACAAAATAAACAGTTTAGATCTTCTCCTGTTAAATGCAGTGATAAATCTCTTCCTGTCCATCAGAGGGAAAAGCAGGGCAACCATTTGTCATACTGGAAGCTTGATGCAAATGTGCCAACATCACAGGAGCGTTACTGGAGTTGTCCACAAACTTCTGCTTATTATGACTAAAATAGAGAATCAGATCACCTCTGATTCCACTGAACTGTGGGGGACTTTCAAAGTGATAATAAAATAAATAAATAATACCCAGTTACCTTAGGTTTGGGGACAACACTGTAATAGCTTTTTTTTTCTATATTTTTCATAGATAATTACTGCTTGGGTGAAATATCAATATCCTTTCGTGGAAGGAAAAATATGACTGAAAGCCTCTTTCCCACTTTATTTTAAAGGCTCAGAAATACCTTCCTGCAGTAAGCTATATATAGCAATACTAGATATAAAATAACTCATACAGATACGTGTGTAGTTATTACAGTTCCAGAAATAAATTTTAACAAAGCTCTGTAAGCCTGGTGTTTTCACTGGTATCACAGATATTGCATATACATGTGTAAAGACATAATGCAACAGTTCATTCTTGAGGTGTTAATTTTGTCAAATTCTATTTTTCTTATAAATTGGTATATATTTTTGTTAGACTGAACAGATAGGTTTGCTCGCTCTATTATTCTCTACTGTATTCCAGCAGAACTGGTACAAAAATGTAGAATTCTGAAAATGAGGGAAGTCTGAATTGTAGTCCAGGGCTTTTATGTCAGTACAACCTGTTGGGCTTTCAAAAACACAAATGGTTGAAGAGAAAAAGTTTATTTCTGTGAATCTGAAAAATATTATATACAGAGGCTACTGAAACAGGCTTCAAAAGAAGGGTATATATTACATTAGCTCCATGATTCCACCTATTTTTAATTTACTTCTGTAATCTGAATTATTTAGTCGGAAATCTTTCATTTCTCATTAATTTTTTTAATGCTTTCCTCTTCATTATATGTCTGCTCTTACATAATATATATGGCATCTGTACTCTACCTGATGGAATAACATTTTGAAATCAAATATAATCCAAAAAAAAAATCCCCACCACAGGAAGTTCACATATTGTCTGTATATTCATCTTTCCATTCATTATGTGAACTTTTTTAAGACACATGTTTACAAGCTGTGTTGGAAATCATTAATGATAGCTGCTGTAAGGATATAGATATACTCAAATCTTTGTCATTATTGCCATATTTAAAAAAAAAAGTGTAGGATTATTTTTTTTACATATTAGAGGATGAAGATAATGTATTGTATCTGTATAGAACTTGACACCTATTTCCACTGTATTTTCAGTAGCTCTTTAACCATATGACTGTCTTTTCATATTTTAGCATTAAGTAAATATTGTATGGAGCTCAGAAGTATAGATGAATGGGAAATGTACGCTAACAAAATCTGTTTTAAACTAATACCATATGGTTGAACTATCACTTCAATGCCACTCCAATTGCTACCTATTGATAATTCTTCGTAATTTTCACATGAATGTCAAGTTTAATTTAAATTATGCTTGTAATTGGTAAAAGTCGATTGATTAAGCACACCTCCCACTGAGGCTATATTACTTTTTCATCAATTGATGTATAAGCATTAATCAACTTGAGTTGTCTGCGTGAGCTTAAGATCCTCTTTGTTGGTGTTGTGGCAGTAGCAAATTTGGAGAAATTACTAAAGGAATCTGCCCCTTATCCCAGGCTCAGTTAAGTACTAGGGAAACATTCAGTGCTGCTTTTCTGATTTTTCCTTTGTCTCGGCAGGCAGGAGGTGTAGTTGCGCTCTTTAAGATCTGTCGCCAGGATTGTTTCAGGTGCCTTTATCCCCAGGCATTGAGAACATTGGCATCCATTTGCTGCGTAGAAGAAGGGATGCACCAGCTTGAAAAGGTAGGCACTTCAGCATTCTTTACTGGCTGTGTCATAAAACAAAGTCTTGTATTTAATCTGTTCTAGGAATTGATAACTTGATGGTGTTTGATACTGTGCTCCATAGTATGCTCACTTTTTCTGTAAAGAACACATCTTCAGCCTTTACAAAATTAGTCCCAGAGATAAATAACGTTATTCTATTCAGTTGCTTGCACTAATAAGCTATCTAAGTGGGAATAATTTTCATAAAACAGGTAAACGCGTCAGTGACTACGTCAAAAAAACTAGGGAAATTATAATTTCTGGACTCTGAAGTGTTTGTTTAGAAACTCTAATATTTCAAATAACACTTAAAAGATAGAAAGCTTTCTACCTCTTTAAATCTTTTCCTGATGCTCAGGTAGGGCACCTGCTTGTGGTACTGCTGTAACTTTTGAGAGCTGTAATCTGTGACAGATATAGCAGTTAGCCAATAGAAAAATGTGTCTGCTAATCAGCAGCAGGGCTCATAAAAGCCAATTTTACCTGGGATGGCAAACATCAAAACATTATCCAGATAAAATTATATCAACTGCTTAGGCTCCTTTCCTTTCTCACTTTGACAACATACTGCTGTGTTTTGGAAAATGAACACTTCTGGTCACTAAATCATGATCTCATCCTTTGTATTTCATAAAACAGTCATCTTTCACAGCTGAATAATGGCCTCTTCAAGTTAATGATAAATGATTTCACTGCCACTTTACATTGACATATCTTGTAATTTACTGCCCAGAATTCAAGCAAACCGTGACAGAACATCTGCAGCAAAAAGCAAATCTCTGAGCTTACAGTAAATGAAGATGACTTAAATTTTTTTTGACATAATGCTGGTTCAGGCTGACACCAGAATCAGTCTAAAAGGATCTTTCATTATGTCCACTATAATAGTGGAATTAATAGAGTTAGAAATGGGAAAGATTGATTCAACTCACCTGGTCCAATTCCTGGCAGTGTCAACATGCATTCAACATGGCCCAGATCAAAGCTGATGAAACAGGAGTCCTAGGAAAAAATTATTGACTCTCAAGCTCATATGTCTTTGATCTACTCTAATGTTGGTCACAAGTAAAATTGTTCAGGGTAAACTCTGTTACAGCTGGGGCTGGGGCAGTGTTTTAAAGCATTTTTAACTGGAATCCCTACCACTGCTTTCAGTAGTTCATTTTTCACCTCAGCCTTAAATTCTTACACCACATCTTGGCAAAACTGAAGTCTGCAACATGAGGGGCTGGACATTAATACTACTCACCTGACTGAACAGACAGGTTTATGACAGGACTATTTCGTTATCACTTTGTAACTTCTTTGACTAAAATTGTGTTGCTGAGGATCCGTATGCTATGTGGGTACAGTAGGTGTCTGGGTTTCTGGTGGGGGAGAATGGAATATTTCATATATCAAAAGAAACAAAGACATTTTCTCTGCAATGGGGTTAATGTCCCTCCAAGTGCTAATGGAGGTTGAACAACACAGGCTAGTACCATGCTGTGTCATCTGTAAATAAACTGTTGGCTTGTGACAGTTCAGCTTTGCCAGTTTATAGAGTGAAAGAGAGATAGTAAACAAAGAAATTTTCTACTTTGTAGTCTTTTCACCTTTCTTGTATGCCTGTTTAGAAGCAATGAGATATTCTGACATTAGGGAATCAAGGGGAAAGTGCATGGATCAGATGACCATTATTTTGGTGGGAACAGCACTCCAGTTTGTTATATTGTCTTCTTTAAATAACACTGATTTATTTTTTTTTCTTTCAAAATTCAAAGTACTCTTGCAAAGAACAAAGAAGAGGGTTAACAATATTAGCATTCCTATCATTACAGAAATTACCACAGGATTTCTTACCTGGCAGGAAGGGTGGCTTCCGCTAGCCAACTAAGTACCTGGGTGGTGGTGAAGCTTTTAATATGCTCTAACGTGAATATCATTATGCCACCTAGTGCATTAAAACATCAGTGCAATTTGAACTTGATATTTAATGTCAGAAACCTCATTCAAAAAATTAAAGCTTGGACTCCAAACAATTCAGATTGGGTAACTCAGGATTAAGAAAAAAAAAAAAAGCCAAAACAAAGAAAAAACAAACAAAAAAAAGACCCAGACACCCCCCACCACCCCCACCAACCTATTTTTCAATTAAGCTTCACAAATATTAAAGTGTTTAAAAGACCACTTAAAAGAAAGCAGCAAGAGTCATCATTTCTAATGGAACATTTGTCTGGGAGGTGAACTAAAAAGGGGGTGGTATAATTTCCACAGTAATTGCAGTGCTTAATTACTAAAGACATTAGCAATATTGTTTATTTATCCAGTGCTCTTTGATATTCCCAATTCAGTAGCAACACAAGAAGGTAACAAGGACATCTGTGTTAATGCAGATGGTTATTTAGAAAGCAAGCGAGGGAGTCAGTAGTTCACAGGAGGCAATCTGAGCAGAGAATATTTTAACATTTTTCTTGGGTTTTAAGATACCTGAATATTAGGCTTTTTTTAAAATAATTATTGCAAATTTAATGTGAATTATGTTGTTCTGGGTTTAAACCATTTGTCTTGAGTGAGTTTTTGGATTGCAATGTGGAAATCCTGTCCTCATTTACTAATGAAGGAAAGTAACAGTTCTGTGCTCGTTTCTAAAGATGTAGAAAATTGCCTATTTTAAGGAAATATATTTTCCTCAGTTTTTTAAAAAATAACTCTTGTTCTTCCCAGTCATGCATCTTTAAATAGATACCTGCACTACTCTCTTACCAGCACACTTAAAATAGCCATTATTACTTTTTCATCATTTTGGTAAATAAACTGGTCTTTGCTATAATTACAATGTATAATTACAATACAGTTGTTGCAATGACAAAGTCTCGCTCTTTTAGGTTAATCTAATTGACTGTATGTACAAACATGCAAAATCAGTTGGTTAAATGGCCATTTTTGGAAGAGTTATTTTACTTGCAAGTATTTTGTTGACTTTTGAAAAGGTACTGTTATTTTGTACATGAACTACAGAGCTCCAGGAGCTCAACAGTAACAAGTTAGTCAAGCAACTAAAGTAAAAGGATAGTGAAGAAACAGTCATAGTCTCATTTTGTGACTGGGAGCTGTGTGTAAATAAACGTTGTTCCATGTAACCTGTGCTCCACAAGTAGTAATTTTGGTGCTTCAAGCTGCTTATGGCTGTCCAGTTGTTTGGTACACTTTTAACTTCATCATCCACTGCAACACCAGCAGGTTTGAGATCATTCTTTGATTTCAGCTGCTCAGCCAGTCCAACTTCAGAGAAGAGTAGAGAGACCCTGGAGAAGCAATCAAAATTTTCCTCTTTTGCATTATTCCTGTAGCTGCCTTTCCCTATACCTGAGAAAGCTTTGTCATCTGTATATTGTGGCACTTGAGCATGCAGATATTTTAGGAGATAGCTCACTGCATCAGGAAGTACAGTTATTCTTGGTCTAGGCATTCCAGAGTTTATACAGAGACAATATATAATACAGATAGATAATAGATAATGCAGAAAATAGCTAAAACCAGAAGAACTGAAAGTTTGGGAGAGGTGAGCATGACTGGAAACTGAAGAACAACGTTGGTGATGTACATGCAGGCCTATTTGTTTATCCAGCCCTGTTTAGGACAGAAATATAGTGATGTAGTGGGAGATTAGTTCTTAACATAGACATTTGTCGAGGGTTCTAGAGGGAGAAGGATATCTGAACCTTCATGAATGTTCTTTGAAAACTTAATTAATCTCAAGGGTTCTCATGTAGGAAGGACTGTTGAAGGCACAGAGCTGCGATAGACTAACATGTGCATTTAATGAAATTTAAGGTAAAAAAAAGAAATAATTGTGATCTTGGTTGATAATATGGGTCCTGCAATTTACATTAGGAATGACTATACTTCAAATACCATTTTCATTGTCGACACACATAAAATCTAACAGATATTGTCTTCAACTGGAAAAGGGGGTTGTATTTGAATACAATCATACATCTTTTCCTTCCTGAGGCTGCATTAGGTGCTTGTTTTGAAGAGCTCTGTAAACAAAGTGTCTCCTATTCATATGCTGCCGTGCAGTGTCATTGAAGTCTGAAGACTGTGGCAGTTTCTCTGCTTCAAGTGTGTCCCTGCAGTGCTTGTTGTTGACTGGTGCTGGAAGGTGTGGCTTCCCAATTTTTTGCCCTGCAAAGCTCAATTTTGTGGTTTTTCCTGAGGCAAACTTCCTGCTGCAATAAAAGAATTGCAGAGTTAGTTCAGAAGTAAATAGCAAGCAGGTAGTGAAACGTACTGAAAGTTATACTGTGCATGTGAAACATTATTTCATTAAAAAGCTGCAGCTCAGCTGGGATCTAGATCAAGGCTCAACTGCCACAAAAACATAATAATTTATACAAATAGTCGTTCAAGCAGCTGCCTAAATATTAATACTGTGCAGTGATGTTTACTTACACTGTTTAAACTACTCCAGAAAGCAAGACACCTGGAAGATATTCCAGACACACTGGTGACAACAGTTGTTACTTTCATTAAGAAAACCTTCTTTTTAACAAATGACATAGCTTTTATCACTGTGTTTTAGGCAAAATTGCCTAGGTATAGATTATAAATTGCTTTGGATTCTTCATTTAAAGCACGTTATATCCAATTACCCCCAGAAAAAGAATCTGAAGGGGGAAGAAAGTACAAAGTGTATGGTTTTAGTGGTTGGCAAACTGTATGAATTTCACAAACACTTCTTAAACATGAATGACCTAAAATATGTTCACTGTGAGCATAGTCTGATTTTTAAGAGCAACCATGACCTTTTACACAATAATAATAATTTCTGCATGACAGGGTCATAGTCTGTCAATGATATATATGAAAAACAAGCTTTTGGTGGGAATTAAATAAAATGTTTTTTTACAGAACCTGTAAATACAATTTATTCACAGCTTTGGGGTGATTACTTCAGCTCTAACCACTTTGAACTTCTGGTTTCAAGCGTTAACCTCAGTCAAAACCAGCGAGTAACTTCTGTTGCCTTAAATCCCAGCTGCTAAAACTACCAAGATTTATGTAGCTGTAGGATGAGGCAGAAGTAAGAATTATGGAGAGGGCTTTGACTGAGAGTTTGGATGACCTGGTTTTGAGGGTACAGTCACGATTTCTAAAATCTGAACACAGAAGTTAGCTAGTGGCCCATGGATTTCATTGTCACAGCATGTAAATGCTCCAAAATTCTGGATGTTTTTATTTTCATAGTACCTGGCATATGATGGAAATAACTTTGTACCATACAAGTGACTGCAAATTTGCCTGATCTGAATGAACTATATTGCTGTCTTCATATTTGAATATTCCAAATGCAAAATACCAGGGGAAGCAAAACAATAGTAAACAGTCTTCTAGAAAAGGGGTGTGAGGTTGCCAGTGATTAAGAAGGATAGACTCATAGGTTGCTACATTTTAGAAGCATGTCTGTATGTTTGCTTCTTGTAAGTGCAAGAGTACTGTGCAGCTTTCTGAGAAGCAGTGAAATGTTGATTTTTATTATGGCAAGTAGCAGCTTATTCACATGACTTCCAGCAATGAGAAAATCTCAGGAAGTGCAGTGGTCTGCCTCAGCCTGTTAGCCTCTCTGACTTTTCAGAGAAGAGCTTTTTGTTAAAATTTATTTTTTTTCTGGTTAATATATGAAAAAATTCTTATGGCGTATTTCAGTGGTTTTGCACCCAGTTAGTTTCAGAACAGGGGATTAGGTGGTCCTGTAAAATGATAAAAATTGTATGCCTATTTTATTATGAAATGAGTTAAATTTAAGAGCTTAAAAGATTAAGCATTTTTTTTAAAGAAAATATTTTAAAAAATCCCATAGTTTCCAAAATTTAGTTTTAATTAGTGGAAAGTCAAATTTCATGTTACTCTGTCTCCTGAGCGAGATAGGGAGAGGCTGGGTATTAGCAGCAAGATTCAGGACTTTTAGAAGTTATTGGAAGGTGATAAATTGTTAAGGGGCCCATCTCTTGTCTCTTTCTGACAAAAACAGGTAACATGGAAAGTTACAATCCTTTACTGATTTTTCATGGTGCTGTTGACAAACACATTCTCGACACTGATATTCCCCGTCACAAAACATTCTTGTTTGTTTCCCAAAGTAGTGCTTGTTTACAGGAAAAACACATGAAGCTTCATGTTTGGAAAGAGACTAGAAACTTTATTACTGCATGCTTAAAACCACAGAACACAGGCTTCTGCACTAAAAGCATGTGCGATGATTTAGGTGGAAAGGGTTCAAGTGATGTGATCCTTTTACAACCCTTTGGCTGGAGAGTTAAGTCTTCTTCTGGTTTGCATAATGTACTTTTTTCCCTTCAAGAACATTGTTTTGGCTCATCTTCCGTGTCCATTTGTTGCCAGACTTTGAAATCATGCTTGTGAAGTTACAAATAGTAAACAGGAATGAATAAATAGATTTGTCTTCTGAATTTTGAGAGAGGAGGATAACCTTCTAAAGACTAATCCAGGCAATTTTTGACATGTAGTGCAGAGCACGTTGGAACTTGGTGTCATTGACAGCTGGAGCTGGAAACTGTTGTCCCACTGCTGTCAGCTGGGAAATTGTGTAGGTCACAGGAGAATGAAGAGCTACAATGAGAGGGAAATATAAGTCAGCCTTAAGGAATAGTGTGGGGAACAACATTTTTGAAAGCTGCTTTTCACATAGCCTTTTTGATAAGCAGGCAAATCTATTTCAGTAGCTGAGTTTGTGGTACAATTAGATAATGTAAAGTTCTAGGCTTGCAGCTCTTTAATTTACTGGACACTTCTTCTCAGTAAGGCTGTTTAATTAATTGGCAGTGAAAAATGTGCTGGGTTTGGCAAATTACATTTCTGTCAAAGCCTCTGCAAGATTCATTAAATCATATCTGAGAGTGCAGGAACTGCCCTTCCTCAACTGCTGGCATCGTATATATTAGGTGTCTTTTCAAGTTTTACCTCCTGATTACACAGCTATGTATATGTAATTAGTAAATGCAGCTTCTTTCAGCACAATCCCAGGCAAGTGTAGCAAGACTTCTTAGGTTGTTGCAGAATCTGACCATCTTCAGATGTGACAGTCTGCAGTTCTAGGGCAAAATGTTTTGGCAGTCATGGAAGGGACATGTTTCATACTGAAAACCAGTGTGAAAACATGTTTTAAAAAAAATCCAAACAAAGCCATCCCCACAAAAACCCCTAAGAACAACCTAAAACAAAACCCTCAAATCAAATGGTGACTAATCTCTGGATTATCATTTGGTCCATTGAAAACCTTCTGCTAGTTACACAGCAGACTAAAATTTGCTTTATTGTAGTACCCAGTATCGCACAAAGAGAAAAGCAAGGGTTTTTTTCATGGACTTACTCAAGAGACATGGAATTGAATAAATACAGACATGTTAGTGCAGGTATATGGGACATTGCCAAATCTCTGCAGGAAAAAGTATACACAAAATGCTTTGGCTGAGGTCACTGCCATTATTCCAATTCTGTTAAAATGACTAGTTAAATCATAGTGGTTGTGGTATCGTAGCCCTGATGGTCTAAGGAGGCATGTATCAGTTGCTGTAGTAAAAAATATTACCTCTCCTTACAAACCTTGCTTCACTCTAATCATATTACAGACTTTAGAAGAAGGAGAAAGTGAAGAAAGGAGCCAGCAAATGTAGCACTAAAGATAAACATTTTGATAATACTGGTGAAGTAGGACGATGTAAGACTTATCTAAGGAGTTGGTGAATAGTTGCCTTTGGAGGACACAGATTCTGTTGTTTACCACTAGATCCTTATTTAGGTATCAGGCCTGGCCCAGACTCTGCAAGCATATATAGATGTGCTTAGCCTTAAGCATGTAACATCATTCCAAAACAAGAGAACCACTACCTGTTAAAAATGTCAAGAGAGATGCACATCTGTGGATCTGTTCACAACTGAGGTTTTACTCTGCAATGCATTTCCCAGAGTAAATACTCATTTGGTGATGACTGAACGCGTAGTGCTGTGGAAGAAAGCAAAACTTTCAGAATCAGGTCAAATAGGTACAAGATCTTTTCTGATAAACCTTGTCTGTCTTTTCAATAGAGGCATAGCAGGCAGACTATGAGCTGACATATGAATCTATAAGTTAACAACAAAAGCATGAGTTGTCCTTTAACCTAAGTCTTTTGTCTTTAGTGTGAGTCCTTCCATGGTCATCCACAGATTTAGGCTTTGCTTCCTTTTGTCCTGTGCTTAAAGTGGCATATTGCTTCATCAACACGTCCACATGCAAAAATTTTGTAACAGTCAAAGAAGCCCTGTTTTATTTGGGATTTTTCACGTTTCAGAAAGACCTGCTCAGGAGAAGGCATTGCAGTGGCATTTGGGTATTATTAATTATGTGTTGAGAGTAAATCTTGCCACTGCTTTGTTGTATTTTTTCTTTCATGGCTCCAGAACAGTGCTCATACATAGTGAGAGCTGATGAGATTAAGTGTAGTTTGGCATTTGGTTCTGATATGATGTAGTCACTGTAGGAGGAACAACCTCACTTCTCATCTGTCCCTCAGCTGTGCCTTTATATACACCTTTATTTTTTTATCTGAGCTGCAGAAGAGAGTCAGTCTTCAGATTTTTTTTATTCTTGTTTTAAACAGATAAGTTTCCTTGAAATAGATTTTGAAAGCTGAAAAGGAAAGACCTCAGAGTATGCCAGGTTACTGAGGTGTACACTTCAATGTGCAAGATCAAATTGGAGCACTGCCTGTAGATTGTCATTCCCTCCAACTTCATTTTGAAAATTTGAGCTGGTGCCAGGTTACCACTCTGCACTAGTTTGGCTTCCATATAATTTACACATGGTTTTTGCGGTCAGTTATGTTGGTATTTTATGCCATCTATTGATTTTATATTTCACTAAGTATTTTATTTAAAGCACTCCAAATAGCTATAGATTTATGTTTCAAAAGTCAGGATGTTAAGAGAATTTTATAAACGAAAAATAATTTGGAAATCACCAGATGATGATTTTTCTGTAATGATTTAAAATACTGCTTAAAGCAATGACAATGATCAGGGCAGCAAATGATCCACGGATGACGTCTGAAGGAACAGAAGCCAATACATCAAATGACAGGTGGGTTTTCCCTACCTAATAATAATAATAATAATCTATCTAACAAATTTAATTTTAAGATGAAAGAAGAAGCTTACTCAGCTCCTAAACTGAAGGCAGAGATTAATGAGAATCAATTGAAGCATTTAAAAAGAGTGCAGGGAGAGAGCTATTTTGGACCTCAGATATTCCTCTTCTCCCTGGTAGAGGCAGAAAAGAAATTGGAAAGACACAGCCTTACAGAAAGACCTAACAGATGAGCAGCTTTCATAATATTTCTTCTCACTCAGCAGGAAACTGTTGCTTCGCATAGCTGCATTTGTATCCATATGTAAACACACATACTGAATATGCTTACATTGTATGCATTAAATAGCTTAGCTGTAGCCACAATAAAATGTAAGGAGAGAAGAGGGTGGAAATACTTATTAAATAGACAGACACATTAGATAATTCCCCCCTCACAAAAATCTCTGCTGAAATTAGATATGCTAGTCTAACTGACCTATCCTGCTGTGGACTTCATGACTCAGTATTGTTGATGGGTTTTATGACTCACTAGAAAAGTCCAAAGCGTTTATTGCTCAGAGCCTCCAGAGCTTGTCTAAAACCCTACTGATTTCAGAGACCTCTGCAGGAATGAAAGCATACCTACATACATTTGGTTGCATAACAGAGATTTAAATGCCTTTGGAGCCTGAGAATTCAGTACTGGCATTATTTTCCCTTCTAAGGTGTCTGCCATGTTTATTTTCCTACTAATTAACTATGACTCTTGGAGTTTTCTAGTGCTCTGTATGGTTTCTTGTATATCTATTCTTGCTTGCATAATATTGGCTTTCAAAATTTTTACACACATTTAATTCTGAAGGACTGAACTCTTACAGATGCACATTACTAGAAAGCAAAAGGAGAAAAATCCTTTCTTAACTGCAGCTATGGAATTCCTCATATAAATATAGGAGGAATAAATATATAATATAAAACTGCATTTACAGAAGTACTGAACCCCTCAAAAGTAAAAAATTATTTCTCCTGGTGCCAGGTGATTTATATTTCTTTTCTTTGGGGCATGCCAGTTGGAAACAGAATGCTCTGTATGTTCCATTTGTTGGAATTTTTAACTCATCCATAAATGAGCTGATCTTAATCATACCTAAGGGTTAACATGATGGAGGCTGCTAGACAAAGTGACTGGCTTGCTTTGATCAGTAGTGGATATTGGTCATCTATTGGGGTGAGAGTCAGGATGTGAGAGTGCTGCAGAAGATTGGTTTTCCTCACTAGAGAACCCATATTCTGAGTTAGCTTCTCAACTTGACCACTTTCCTGGGCTTGTTTTTTAGTAGCAGTTCAAACTAGCAAAATACATAAACCTCAGCTTACACTCAATTTAGATCTTGGCTCTTTTCCAAAACCAGTTTTGTGATTCTTGCACACCTGTGTTACTACCCTTCCTTGGGTTCAACATGGGGTTAACAAGCCTCTTGCATTACAGCACTTTTATCAGTGTTCACACATGCCAAGGCAGAGGCTGTAAGAGTCCTGCTGTGACACAGGTCTGAGCTGCAAATCTTCTAGCTGCAGGTACTAAGAAACCTTTGCAAATTGGGTCCCAGCAGTGCTGCCAAAATGTACAATCTCTAAATATTGTTATTGCGAAGGACATTCACAAATTTGTATTTTGCAAAATCTCATTTTATAGATAGACAGTTGCCTGTGGTTTTTGTTTGTTTTATCCCAATGTTTGCCAAAATTATGGTCAAAATACATGGTTCAAAACTTTTCTCTTTCCTCCTTTCTAGTATCTGTCACTGCAACAAAGTGAGAAAACACTTTACAAAACAGGGTAAAAGTACATACAGGAAACTTTTATGATAATAGATTTGACCATTCCAAACTGGCCACTATTAAACTTTCTACCAGTGGATTTGCTTGGTTTAAATGAGCAGCTAGCAGTTTAACTTTCCCACCTGAGCACCATTATATAAACAAAACTGTCTCAGGGTTTTCCTGTCCGTATTGGTATATTCTGACTCTGTCACATGGGCTAAATGCTAACTGTTGCTGGAGCTGAATTTTTTTCCTAGAGCTAGTTATAAAAATGAAACAGGAATTCAAACACAATGTAAGCTAATTAACTAATTAGCTGAAACTCAGTATCCTTTCCTTGTGATGTGCATTTTAAATCAGAGCTGAAAGTATTGAATTACTCGGGTAAAGTACCCTGCGTGTGCTACTAACAAAACCAAAGGAAGTCAGTTGTGTAAGTTTCTTCTTACCTTACATTTGTAACGAACTAAAAGCTGCCATATGTCTTAGCTGAAGCTCACTCATGATATGTATGAGTCTCCATGTATTTCTTAAAAAAGTGAAGGTTAAACAATAATTAATGGCAGGTGATGCAGAGGCATGTTTATGTGTCAGTATAATGGTTTTTTTTGCTTAGTTTTGCTTAGGTTTTTTTGCTTTGTTTGCAGGAAGCCACTTAGATCTGGCATTCTGCCTGATTTATACTAAAACTTTAATGTTTCATAAAGTATCTTTGAAAACATTTAAAGAGCTATTGGAAAAAAAATCTCATCTGTTTAAGATGATAATCCTGTTTCTGAAAAACTAAACACCTAACAGCATTGCATATATATTTACTATAACTTTCTTCTCTTACCTATCATTTAGGTCCCAGACAATAGCTCTTTCACTGATGTTCCCTTCCCTTGTCTAGAGCTTTTCCTTTTCAGAGGGCTTTCAGTTTGTTCATTTGCAGTTCCTGGGAATGGACGAGCAAGCTTTTGTATGGATCAGGGCTTACTGATTGCAAAATCAGTCTCAATTTTCAGAGATACTTTGCCACATGTCATAGTATGGCAGGCTTTCCCCTCCAGCTTGAGTTTTGGTAGATAGGTCCACAGATTAATTAGGGCTGACATAAACCTGAGCTGGAAACTTGAACTGGGTGGTTTTTTTGGTTTCTTTTTTTTTTTTAATTTGGAAGAAGTCTGGAGGCCTGAAGGTTGTCTCTTAGACCTTGTTGTGCATAGCTAGTTTTGTTTAACTCCACTAGCTTTTAGACTTCAAGTAAAAGTTTGATCTGACAAGGATTGTCAGCTGAGATGAGGTCTTGCAGAAGGAATCCCTATAGGACTAGCAGGTGGAAGTAAGAAGTTAGAAGTCTTTCTAGGTTTTACAAGAGCTCATCTTTGTTACTTTATTCTCACAAAGAAGGTGTGGGAAAGGTTCCCTAGTAACTTGGTTTCACGAAGGGCAAGTCTTGCCTGACCAACCTAGTGAGCTTCTGTGATGGAGTAACATTAGTGGACAAGCGAAGAGCTAATGATGCCATCTATCTGGACTACTGTAAGGCCTTCGACATTATCTCCTCATGTATGTATACCCCCTTTATACTTTGTATATAACTGCCAGTTGACCTTATTTTCATGTCACCAAGTGCAGGATTTTTTATTTGAAATGAACTGTTAGTTTCAATCCCAAGAAAAGAATTTTTAAGATACTAACAAAATTAACAAAGCTCCAAGATTTGTCATCTTTCCTGCATGTTTTACAGTCAAACACTGTAAGAGGTTTGTTTCTTATAAGACTTTGTCTCTTAGGGAAACACCCTGTGGGATTTGCTAATCTTGGGCAGGGCCAGTTATCCAGTTTTATCCTTTAAAACATGGGCAACTGTTAGCAGTGTTTTGTTTTTCTAAATGCTCTGTTTAGTTACAGTAATGACATCATAGAACATGATGGCACATTTAATAGAAAAGGTCAGCTTCTTCACACATAGACATTTTAGATTCCTCTTTGAATCTGAAGATTCAAGAGGTGGCTTCATGGGTTGTATGTAAGCACAAAGTTTGGCCTTCCTTCCAAACCCAGTTTTCTGAAGCATTCATGACAGTAATGCCCAATTTTTGAGATCCAGATAAGCCCACGTTTAAACAAAGACAGGCAAGATGGCATTAGGATTCTCGTAGGGATGCACAAGCGTGTCATGGAGACAAACAGAAGTTAGAAAGAAACGTTCAGTCACACCAGCAGGCTTTGGATTAGGCCTGAAACAGACATAAATGGGTGAAAATGTCATCATGAAGAGATCTGCACATCAATCGAGCTGTTTGGGAGAGAAACAAACGGTGTGGGCAGAGTTCTTACCAATGTAATGCAACGTAAGCAGTGACCATCATAGTCTGCCACTGAACACTGAAATCCATGACTCACTCTAAGCGATGCCAAGCAGCGTGCCAATTCTCTGGCAAGAAATCACCCTGCTGTCGTTCCCCAGCACATACTGCTGCCTTGCCCGCATGCTGGACTTCCTCCACGTCGTTGCACTTTCGTTTGCTTTTCTGTAACTGAACTCCTTGGATTGTGTATTCCTTTTTCTGGGCTTAGGGCTCAATATAGTGCACGTACAATTTTAAAAAGTGTTATCTTCTTATATGCAATGCAAACACATGGAAAGGTCAGATAACTTAAAAGAGCCACAGGTCCTGGTTTTTGCCTTCAGGAGGAGCTCTTTCTTCGGTATTAGGAGAGCTAATGGAATTAGAAAATTAATATGTTTTTAAAATAAAATTAATAATTAGGAAAGCTTAATGGTTTTGGTTCTGTAGTTTCTTTGCTAAGCTTCCATGCATGTCTTTGCAGCCATGTCCTCTGACTGGTGACAAGCACACAGGGTGGGAAACAGCACACGGTCAAAAACACGCACTGTACACAGCAGGATGACAGTAAGCACATAAATAGTTGCATTACTTAGTGATAAACCTGTCCGTAATAAACCTGTTGTGTGTGTTTTTCTATATGGTGGCTGCTTGCATGAATGCTAAAAGAGGCTGTCATCCTCCAGATCCAGGCAGATATAAATGAGGAAGAAAAAGAGAAAAGACGATTATTTGCTGCAAAACAAGCGTATCTCTGATGGGCACTGTGAAAATAAACCTAGTTATACTGGTATCATTTATACCACACTCCTAGCATCAAGCTCTGCTATACTAGTAAAGCAGTTGCTTTTAGCAGATCCCTGGCATCCACAAAACCCAAAGAAGAAAGCACACTGTTGTCACAGAGCTTAAATTCATCATACAGGTGGCAATAAGTCAGAGAGACCTGAAAACCGTCCTGTCTATGATAATTCCAGTTGCTTCCAGGGCGAACAGGACACAGTCCTTGTAGATTACCATGACCGGAGCCAGGCCTCTGCCGAAGAGCTGGCAGAAAGAACGGAGGACATAGAAGATAATGAGCATCTGTGCAATGAAACGCCGCTAACAGATCTCACCATGCGAAGGGGTGGTCATGATTTAATGCAGAAAGAGGATGAGGTAACTGGCATCTGGGTGATAGTCATCCCTGCAGAGTTTGCCATCTCTGATGAACAACAGCCTGCTTGCTGGGAAGAAAGCCCTAGCAGCGTTGTTGTATAGTAAAGTGAAATGCTGCCTCTGGTGCAATCTCCTTTTACAAGTACTTCCATCTCCTGCCCTGGGTGAACGTCTTGAACTTAGTGGTTTACCAAATGAATTGCTGTTCTCCTTAGCCACAAACAGCCACGTGTGAGTTTCTCAGTGATGCAGGTATGGCCAGACTTCGGGGCACTGGGCTTGTCTGTTGCCTCCAGACCTGAACCATAGATATGTTTTGCGGCATGATGCCAGAGGTCTAGCTGGCTGTGAAAGAACCTGGGGGCCTGATTAAGATTTGGTCCACTTGCTGTTTGCTTCTGTTGATTTCCCTGGTTTGTCATATAGTCTTTTCCTTTCTCTTTTCCTGTTATATCTTCTTTGCTCTAAAGGAGCCTGTACTTCCAGACAACTGCTTACACATTGTCCTTTTTTGTCCATCTGTAATAATACAACCAATGTTGACAGAGTCACATCAGCCTCTTTTTGCAGGAAAATCTGTGTCAGAATATAACAGAATTTCAAGAAATTATTTTGGATTTCTGCTAGAAAAAGGCTATGATCCTTTCAAAGAACAATAGCTATAGAAATTTCTGTACTTATTAATGCCACTGTCTACCAGACAAGAGTATTGAGAGGAGTGAGAAGAAAGGCCACAAGTTATAAAGGTAGGCTTCATAAACACTGAGACATTGCTTCCCCTGTCTTCAGCAACTTGAAACAATTGTGATTATGTCAGATCTGTCAAATAATACGACAAATGATTCCAGTATGGAAGGATAGCAGAAATTGCCTTCTAACAGTGTTTTGCCTGTAAGAATTTTTCATGTTTAGTGTAAGCTTTCAAGATCTTTCATTAGAAAAGACTGAAATTAAGTCTTGGTATTATTTCTTTATTTATTGGAGGGCTGGGAAAAGGAAAAATGCAAAATGCACTAGCAGGGATGTTGTGAAAAAGACTAAAGGTGGTGAGTACATTGTCGGGCCAGAATTTTCAAAAGTGATTCATAATATTAAACTTCAGTATTTTTGGATTCCATGAATGAAATTTGGTATCTAGCAAATTGCGGCTATCCACTGATGATCAATTATATCGATTCCATAGAACTGATACTTAATTGCCATTAAATTAAAAGTTGGCTGATAATACATTTTCAGCATTACTGCCATCCTGATGTGCACATAGTTTAAGAACACTCACTGAGCGTTGTTAAGGTCACCTATGGTTTTGTGGTAAGGTTTTACCCTTGTGATGGTTAAGCTTTCATCAAAACACTTTAGGTGGAGACATAGAATCAGAGAACACTTTGGGTTGGAAGAGACCCTTAAAGGTACTCTAGTCCACTCCCCCTGCCAGTAAGCAGGAACATCTTCAACTAGAGCAAGTTGCTCAGAGCCATGTGACAATTATCCTTTCAGAGGTTAAAAACGATAGGTCAAAATAGGGTGCTAAATTGGTTATCAGTCAGCATGGAGGAACAGATCCACTGACGGGGCTAAAAGACTTATTCAAGTACAAAATCAGGAAAGAATCAGAGCGCTTCTGTGTTTGAGCCTTTTAGCTGTAGTGATCTAGAAGTAATTACATCCTCCTTGTATTTCTGTCTCTAAAAAGATCATCATACAGTATTTTAAGGACATAAAAAATGGGCGATAACTCTCTGAATATGGTTTTGAAAACTTCACGAGAGTGAAGTGCAAGTTGAAAGTCGGTTTTGCCAGTTGGTTGACTCACGCAGCATAATCCATCCACACATTGCATTATGCAATAGTGGCACCCAGTGGAGGCTGGAATTACAGCAAAGTTTCCGTTGCTGCTGGGTGAGGCTTGCCCAAAATCTACCCCGGGTTTAGGACTGCAGATGCTGATTCGGGAAAGTAGGCCTGTGAGGGTGAAAGCTATGCACAACTTAAGCATTCTCCTAAATACAGAACTCTTACTTGTCAACCAGATTTAATTTAAAAACTTTAGGTTATCTGAGCATTTATCTGTCTATTCACAAAAAAACTGGATAGTGGGAGGGCTTTTTCCTACAGGATAGACCCTCTGCTTTAGCTGTATTAGTTCAAAAACCGTAAGCAACATCTAATGTAAGAGCAGCATGGGGAGTGGAGGAAAAATGCCCTCTACTCCTGCTGCCCTGGAAGTACTGCTTGAATAATAACAGTATCAGCCTGAAAAACTTGGAGAGAAAGTAAGGAACAGTGTGTGTACATGGGGGCAAAGAGGAACAGAAGGAAAGCATGGCTCCTGATGCAGTCGCAGTCTGGGCCTGGACACAATAGTTTGAATAGGCTGTAAGGTGTACGAGAGGGGAGTGAGAACAGGAGGAATGCTAGATGTATGTCATGTAGGTGGGAAGGAAGTCTTTATGAAGCGTATTTTAATGTTAAACTTGGGTAATGCTAACAGTAGCACCACCAAAAATAAATGGACATTAATAATAAGCTGTAAGCAGATCAAACCCCTCAAAAAATGGGGTCCTTGTCATGTTACAGTGTGTGTGGAATAGCAGATTTCTCTAAAGAATACATGATTTACTATGAGGCTGGTCTATACACTTCTGTAGGGAATGAGGCTGTGTGTCTCATCTTCTGTTTATTGTTTTTTTCAGGAGTCATATATTGCAAATAGTAGTGGTGAAAGGGATTTAGAAATAACTGACTCGTAGTGTCAAAGAGAACTGAATGAATACTGTTCCTGATAATGTTCCTGCCTACCTAGTGCTGTTGAGCTCAGATTTCAGTTTGAGGTCGCATGCCTATTCAAGTGTCTGATAATATCAGAAAAGTGTCATTAATGAGGATGATGATCTGAGTTCCTAGAAAATTTTCATCTTTAACTAATTTAGTACCCTCTGCCCCTTTTTTTTCCATTATTTTAACATTTCATTGAAAGCACTGAATCCTTTGAATTTTGGCCATGCCAGAATTATTTTAGACCTGCAAGGAGAGGCTGGATGCAGAAAAGATGATCAGGTAACTGGGAGAATGACAAGTTGGACCAGTTTGTTTACTTATTCATTTTGGAATTGTTTTCATAGGTGCAAAAGTCCTTAGGCAGAAGAGGCTGCTTATTAAGTGCATGCTTTGTCACTGTTGCAGTACTATATTTTGGAAGTGATCCCATTAAGTCACCACCAGGATTTTCTGTTGATTAGGTTACTATTCAGTATAAGATACACTCTCATAATTTCTGGATAAATGACTGCTTGTTTTAATGATAATAGGTAGCATCATTACAATGGCATTTATCCAACCATTATGTGGTGGTAGGTAAGTAGATTTTTATCTTCGTTTTATAGCACAGGGTGTGAGAGCAAAATTAAATCACTCAAGAGTAAGAAGCTGCCTTAAATGTATGATGTGAACTTCATGGCTGATCCAAATATGATGTATTACTGTCTATGTTGAGGAAGGAACTGTAATGAAAGAGAAGCTGAATCAGATCTGTTAGAATAGGTTTGCTATTTATTTTTTAGCTAGATACTAGATTTGTTCTGAGCAGAATTATTAAAAGGCATAAGACACCTTTTCTGTTACTCACTAAAGATTGCTCCCATCTCATGCTGTATCCTGGAAGAACTGGGTTACAAGTCACAGGATCTCACCCAGGAAATACTCATGGATGAAGCCATATGTCTCCTGACTTCCTGTTAGAGAAATTTATTGCGTGTGTTTAAAGGCTGTTTAAAAATTGCTTTTACCCTTATTCAGAGGAGTATTGAAGACTTGTGCCTCAGGGAACTGGCAGTTTTGAATTTCCCAGCACATGGCACTTCTGTGCTGTTATGTCAGATTATGTTGAGAAGCAAACCCTGCACCCTTACTATACTGGCTTTGCCATGTAAATTTTATTGCAAACGATGTTGATGTTACTTTGAGTAAAAATTGTGTGCTGTTCCCGTTTGGTTCATCTTCCCCTCAAGGTTCTTAGAACATAAAAACCCACACTTGCATCTAATTTTTGCCACTTCTTTGCTAGAATGATTTCTGTCTTGTATGAACTAGTCAAAATGAAGAACTTGCTACAAAATGTATGAAGAAGGTAAGGCACCTAGGACCTAGGGCACTGGAGAAGGCATTAGGACATAGAAGTCGAATTAATCAGATGAAGACTTTCATCCTGAAAAAAGACAGGTAATTGGGATGTACTCATGTAATTACAATTGATTTTTCTCACAGAAAAAAAAAAGAAAAGACACAAAGTATGGCAATTGCTGAAATTGTTAATGGAAAAGGAAGTAATTTTGAGTAGAGATGACACTGGCTTTTTTCTTTCCTTTTCCCCCTTAGGTTTTTAAAGAAAGCTATGAGTGCTGACTTCTAATACTAAAAGGAAGCCAGTCAGGGTAAGCCTATACCAATAAATGGTATTTCAGAGTTGCAGGAAAAATAATAGGGAGAGATAGGAAGGGATATAACAAAGACCTCTTAAGTAACATGGATTAAGATTTACAATTGAATTAAGAAAGATCAGTTGTTCAAGCTCATTGAAAGATGACTGATATGGCTTTACACACACCCCCTTTTTTTTAAGCAGCATGGTTTGTGCCAGCTGTTCAGAACAGAAACAGGATTGCACTTTCCTTTAAAATCCTTCAGGCTTTGGAGTAGGTACTGCCTTGTATTTACCTTGGCCATTCATCTTGGTTTGTAACGACTTCTGTATTTTACATCTGGTTAATGGTGCTTTTCAGTAAGACAACCAAGGATATAATCCACAGGCAAATAAAAGCCTAGCCAATATCTCTGGTGCAGCTGGGCAACTAGTCCATATTGGCTAGCAATGGAGATGACAAAGAGACACCCTGCAGGCTTTGTGCATGAGTTGGGAAGCCATAGCATTCTGCTGTGGCAAGGACCATCTATAAGGTAGTTTGGATCTACTTTGCTGTAAAACTACCTTAGCTTAAGTGATGTGACTAATGAATCTACTGAGTTCATGGTGAACAGGTTTTTGGACCTGAGAAGATCTGAGTGGAAATCAACAGTTAAATAGAAGCAAATGTGTTGCTAAAATTCCCTGGATGCATGATAAAAAATACTTTGCAAAGCAGTTTTAAAAGTGTTTTAGAAAAAGACTTAAAAAAACCCTCTACATGGCTCTGCTGAAGTCTGAGTGCTGTTCTAAACATATATGTTCTCTTTGAGATCTGAATGTCAAATGTAAAATTTGTTCTCTAAAATTGTCAGCCAGTCACTGTAACTTCCAAGAATGATGTAACAGTGCCTGGAAAGAAAAGCAAGGTGGAAACTAATTTTAAACGTGTATTCAAGGGCAATATCATGTACATATGAAGGGTAACCTAGTTCTTTTGGGACTGTGAAGACACATCAGAGCTGCAGAGCAGGCACTGTGAGCAGAACATCTAGGTGTCTAGGCAGTCTGAGAGTACTTGTAACTGTAAAGACCTATAGTGAAATATGGGACAGTATGGGATGTGGAACAGTTCTTAGCTCAGCTAGGTCTTGATCTTGTGGAAGGACTTCACCGGGGAACAGTAAGACTTCTGTATGTCATATGATTAATGTGTCTGAATTGCAAGGCACATTTCACACATCTTGTGTGAAACTAAGCCTGTAGCATGCTCTTTGTTCATGGGAAGTGGTAAGAACAGTGGTTCTTAGCACACCAGAGACTCAGTTCAAGATGAAGTTTTGATCTTTACTAGAACATCTCTTCTTCCAAGATACATGTAGAAAGCAAAAGAAAATGTGTAAGAGATATTGGCCTGAACTTTTTGTTTGGAGGCTATTATCTAGTGATAAGCAAGAATAGAATGTATGGATTATTTTTAGGAATTATGTGCACTGATTATTCCTTTTCCGCCCAGGATCCTTGTTGGCTTTGCATGTGACATAATACATTTTTACTGAGTCTGGTTTTGTATGGCTTACCTTCTTCATCAGATGTCGGTCAAAGTAAATTTAAAAAATACACTAAATTTAGTGGGAGAGATGTAACACAGACTTTGAACTGGCTTTTTGCTACCAGTCTCTATCATTGCTTACAGCGCTAGCTCAGTCTTGTTGCAAGTTTCCCAAGGGTGAGAAGAATGTGACCAGGGCTCTACCTGCAGCCCAATGAAGCTAGACACAGCTGTACTGTGAGAGGTGGCTGAAAGAGCACCCAATCCTAATAGAAACATATTCAGTTATTTCTTCCTTTTGTTCTGTGTCAGCTGTAGAGCTGAAATATTGTAAAAATAGTTCCATTTTAATATTTTATTTACAATCTGAATTACTTTAAATTAGATTTCCAAGCAGATTACATTTATTCTGTTAGTGCTGTTGGAAAGGGAGAGGGCACTGTGGTCAGGGTTCAGGAGAGAATCCAGTACGCCACTATTTCATTCTAGTGTCTAGCAAGGCATTGTCCTTCAAAACAGCATTTTCTTTCTCCCAGACTCTTTGATCTTTAACAGAATTTGAATTCTTTCTAAAAGTTCAGTATACTTTGATCTAAAATTATGTTATTGGCTGCAAGGGTTCAGTAGTTATGATTTCAGTGTGACATGTTTATACCCCTGTTTTCTAGTGGTCATACTAAGTTTTTTTCTAGCTGTCCCATGATGTTATCTCTGCTTTCCCCTGAAAGAGAATAGAATAGGTCCTAATCTTGGGAGCCTCTCCTGGAGCCCAGAGAAGCCCTGTACCTGTCTGTGGAGAGCTGCAATGGCTGCTGTGTTATTTACAGATTGGCAGGTGGCAGAATGAAGCCTGATCATGTGAAATTTCTAGCCCAGACTTGGGCTTTACAGATGTGGCGGATTGGGTTGGTTTGGAATATGGAATGAGAGTTTTTACTGCTTATGTGAAGTGAAATGGGTATTATTGGGGAATTCTAATATTTAGTACCTGATAGTTGTTAGGTTCCTTCTGTCATAACATCTCTTGTGATTATTATTCTGAGTGAACAAACTGGCTCATAGATTAGGGACGCTATTAGAAAAACAGGCGATGACTGAATGACTCAATCAGAACAGTATTTGGGACTTCCTTCAACAACATGCTTATTTCCCCAGATCTATGCAGCTTCTTAGCTAAAATATGGCAAGTTCGGGTTTTATCTTTGACAGAACATAATGCTTACACGTTTTTCCCTCTAAAATAACCAGAGAAGATCCTGGGCTATTGAAGGTAGAATCTGCTCATTAGGTAAATACAATTTCAGTGAATTCTAACATGGTTTTCTGATGTGAGATCAGTTTATGAAAATAAGCCTGACTTGCAAATATGATTTTTGAATGGAAATTGGAACTGCCCTGGTATCAAAGTGCTATGTTTTGGCTATCTTTGCGTGCTGCAAAAATAATCTCTATTGAAAGTATAATGAGATTTGTGGGTTTTTTTCTTCCTTCAATGAAGCATTCAAACACTCGCTTAATTTTAAATATGTATATTTGTTATCCTCAATAAAGGATGCTTATTTATGTCAAGACCTAGTAAGGCAGCAAACAATATTGAGTAGAAGAAAAATAAAAAACCAGCTTGTAAAACTACTCCATTTTCACAGCCTTTTAGCATTGTCCTTCTTTCTTCTAACATAGAATCAATATAGCAACCCTATTTGACCAAAGAGCAGTACTGGGAGGTGTTAATGGAGAGAAAAACCTCTAAGGTCATCTACCTGATGGCTCATAGTAGACCTCTGACTGCTCATAAAGGTTCCATGCAAACAGCTGATCTTAAACTTGAATTTCTTATGCTTAAAGCAATTCTGAAATTATTTTATTGCCACTGCAGTCATAGAAATAGATCAATGTTTGTAGGAGACCCAAGGAGATTTTCCTAACTGTCAGATGAGGAATCTTAGGACCAAATAGCTTGAATCCGCTGCAGCCAGTAGAGTTCCATCAATTTTCATCAGATGAAAACTGCTACTTTTTTGAATTCTTGTTTGAATAAGGGTAGCAATTTCCTCTGTTGTTATTACAACACGAATGGACTCTTATTGAGTTGCTCACTAAAAGTTTTATAGCTAAAGTGCTGTGAGTGTTTTCGTTATAAATGGCCATCATAAAACTGTACAACTTGCTTGTAAAAATTCTCTGCCAATAAAAATCTGGCATGTACAAGGTTGGTTCTCGAGCTAATTTATTTAATTTATTAAAATAATTTAACAGCCATTGTGAAGTAATGAATTTAGCAAACAATTGTATTAAAGCTTGGTGCCTCATAGTGCTTTTCTTAAAAGCAACAAAAAGTTTTAGCAAGAACAATATAGGTGAAGCACTGAGTCAATTGTGGCAATTATATGAATTTAGACATAAAAACATTTTTCTGAACAAGTTGCTGTATATATTTAATACATTCTATTAGATAAATGTCCTACTGTTATGGTGCATTTAATTGGTGTACATATGGTTCAAATACTGTAGAGGCCTGGCATTTAAGAGACTGTATTTTTCAGGCTAAACCTACTGACAACGTTGAAATGAAAAATATTTGCAGGAAAATTGTTCTGTTTCTGAATGCATTTGCAGAATCTCATATTTAAAGTAACAGTTAAAAAAGCCACATCCTGTGCTATCTCGATTGCTTATTTACTCTCTCTGCCTTTCTAATGTAACTCTGCTTTCTGCTGTGGTGTTTTCATTGTCATATTTTGAGCATAGGGTAGAGTTACGTTTGTTTCTAACTTTGTGATACAGTGACCTGTTCAAGAATTTTACTGTGATGAGAAGAGGAAGTTGTATGTGAAATTACAGTAATAATAATAATAATAAGCTTTTGTATTAACTATTTAGCATAAACATGTTAAGGTTTGAAAGAATTGACTTAAACAGATCGAGAATTCTAGCATAAAGATTATCAGATACTTTTCCAGAGAGAAGTAAGACACTATGAAGAGTTAGATTAGCTGGTAATGACTGATTGGCTGTGACCTCCATGCTGCTCTTTTTGGATAGAGGCACTTTCTCATTATTGTAATAGATGAAGAGGGTCCTCTAAAAATGTGATGTCCATGGATTATTTTTTTTCTCATGAAGAGGTACACTAACAGACACTTCTTGAAAGTAAAATCCATGATGTCACGCCAAAACCTAAATGACATAAAGTAATCAAACATGTTGAAAGAGTGTTCTTGTTTTTAAATGCCAGGCACCAGGTGTTTGAGAATATGCCCTCATGCAATGAAGTGTCTATGACATTATTTATTTAAAACTAGATGATTGGAGCATGTTTTTTTCCAGTGAGCACAGCTCATTTTCTGGAGTGCCCTGCTATGCATAACCCTGGAGCCCCTGTTTGTTTATAGAAATAGTTAAGGTGTATGGTTTTTTTTTCTTTTTCTCAGACTATGATCCCCCAGGGTAAATAAAAATGAGGGCTATGTGGAAACTACTAATGTATGGTCTTTCCCTAGTTCAGACCTCAGGTCGCAGTACCTTGTTCAGCATTCTTATACAACATGACAGTTCCTCTCATCTTGTTGCTGAG
The DNA here is from genome assembly GCF_023634085.1 of Falco cherrug. Lineage (NCBI taxonomy): Eukaryota > Metazoa > Chordata > Aves > Falconiformes > Falconidae > Falco > Falco cherrug. The sequence goes on from NC_073706.1 coordinate 31,293,774, forward strand.
TCTGTTTTGTGTCTGTGTGGCTTTATTTTAATGAAATTCAGACCCCAAACTATAATATATAAAACCTTATCCATTATTTAAAAGAAACAAGCATATACTTTCTGGAATTTGTAATGCAGATATCAAGAAAATCCTACAAATAGGAATAGATTCCTGCAAATTAAAAACAAGCCAGTATACTCAGACCTCCAAAATGTAGGGTAAAAAAATCTGAGAAACCGTTGGCTTCTGTCATGTGTCACATAACATGAAGAAGTTAATATCTAATTTTATCATATGTGAACACAAATACTTCTCCCCTATTCTTATATGCCCCTGAAATTACAGGTAACATATTCATTATTGTGATTGTCTTTTAACTGTGACAGAATAGGAAGAAGAGAAAGTAACCAATGCTGCGTACAAAGGCCATTGCAAATGCCTTTTTCTTCCCAAGCCACCATACTCATTTGTACTCAGTAGTTTTCCTTCTGGTTTATCAATGCACCCCAATTCTATAAACACCAACAGTGGTTGAGTACTGCAGGTGAATTCCTTTGCAGATCTCTTCTCCTTCTGCCCTTTGTAGCCACTCTGCAGCTACCACGTAGAATTGGGTGCATGTGAGGAGGAGATCAGGAAAACTGAACGAACCTTGGGTGGTTCACTTACATTTCTGGATAGTTTGAAGCAATGTAAGCTGTGATTTATGGGAGCAGGAATATGTGAGCTTCTAGACTATTAGCATTACAGTTCCTGGTTTCTATTGTCAACTACAGAAATAATACTTTTAAAGACTGTCTTACCCTTCATATCAGTCCTCAAAATTGAGGGTGTTCAAAGCCAGCTATTCCCTTATCCTTGAAACGAAGACAAGAGAGGTCTGGATGTTGATCTTATTGTATCAGATTTTGTCCATTCTTTCTGTAAAATGGCTTATTCTCTATTACCTCTTTGACAGACAGTTGTACTTTATATCTGCAACAAGCTTAGAGCATCTCTGAGTGCCAAAGAACTGACACTGTGAGGTAACTGCTTGACAGCTTTCCCTAGGTTTCGTAGGGAGAAAAGGTTTACATGCTATTTATCCTTAAACTCCTAGTCAGCCTAGAATAAGAAACTTGCTATTTCATCTTGCTCTGCAGTTTGTTTCTTCCTGCAGCATGGCTGCAAGGTTGCTGCTTAGGCATTGCCACTTTTAATGCATCCTTCAAGCTGATTAAGCCAGCTCCAGCTGTCTCCTTTTTTTTTTTTTTTTTTTTTTTGAGAGAGAGAGAGAGAGAGACCTACAACAAATACCTCTTCATTAGCTTGACCACATTCTGAAGGAGGGAAGTTTAAAAGGGAAGATTTAGCTGAAGTTGCAATGAACCAAAGCACCCATGCACAGCCAATTTAGATACAAAGCTAAGGTTACTGCCAGCAGTTTTAAAGCTACTGAGTTGGGAACCATTCAACCTTTATGAGCTCCACCGTTCTGTAGAGTATGCAATATGGCTTATAAATTAGGTCCCATAGCCACTGTTGTACAGCAGTAGTTATAAAAGTCATTGCAGTTTTGTCACTGGTCGCTGCTGCTGCCATGGAACTGCTGCAGTAGCTCTGCTTGGGATAGTATTTGTGGAAATTTTAATGGCATCACTCTATTAATATATCATCTCACTTTAAAAATAGCTGACCAGATCTTCATCTGGTATAAATCAGCACAAGTTCTCAGTTAGTGGAGCTAAGGCAGTTTTTATCTGCAGAGCACTTGGCAGGGCAACTATTCTAATATGAAAGATAATTTTGTGCAAGGTAGAGTACTTTTGTCCTTTTCCCTTCCTTTATTTCAATGTTGAAATTAAACAAGACTTACAGGCCTTCTACAGGTGTAGAATAAGTTAAAGAAGTTTGACATAGGATATATCTCAGCCTTGATGGTCAGGAATCCATTTCATGAATAACAAGCCATCAAAGTGACAGTATATGGATTCTGCTGGATGACATTTTCAATGGAGCTGCAGAATAGTGAAGTGACCTCATGGTCCAAGCAGTGGTCTGGGGAGTGAAGCAGATTGTGTTCAAAGTATGCTGAGCAGGGGATTCAAACATTTTCTGAATATGATAATTTTTCCACCCTCCTTCCCTCCCTCCCTCCTTCCTTCCTTTGTCTCCCTCTTCCTCATCCCATAAATTTTAATGTGTTTGGGGTTTTATCCAGCTATGCGTTTTTTATTTAGGCTGCTAATGTTCATGTCTTCACCTATATAGTTGACCTGTCCCAGCTTCAAGTTGAAGGTGCTAGTACACAGCATATGTGAAAGGGTAAAACAAACACAACTCTGATCTGTTAGTTCTTGACTGTTTGACGCAGCCTCTGCTTTTGAAATTCTTCTCTACTCTCCTGGAAGGTGGAGACAATTTTTAAGACGTGATCCCCTTTGTGATTTTGTTTCCATATTTGCTGCCTTACATCTGGATCTCAAAATCTCCCTTCCTCCATTTTTCCTTTAAAACTGCTTTGGAACCTGCTGGTGCTGCTTACCAGAAGCACCTAGTTGTGGGGTGATAATTTTATTCATGGATTTGACAGTGGGAAATCAGATGATAGCCTGTAAGACTTTCCAATCCCAGCAAGGTGATTTGGAGGATCAGTTTAGAGAAGGCAAAAAAACCCTTTGAGCAAGTTTACCAGTATATAGAGATCATCTGAATGTTAGAGCGGGCAAACAGGAATATTAGAGAAAGTCATAGTTTGAGAAAAGTCCTTCAACAGCATTTTATTCAAATGAAAACAGACATTATTAAAAAGAGTGCAATGAGTCTTGGTTCCTGGAGCAGCATGGAAAACCTGCCTTGAACCTCCTTGTGAAAAGTGGAGAGTTAAGATTGTTGTTGAGTGTAATATTTCAAATCATGAAGTCATTAATGCAATTTATCCCAAGTTCTGTGTTGGTATCTTTAACAGATGCTTAGTTTTATTTGGTATTTTTAGGAGGAAGAACAGGTATACTGAAGAAAGAAGGATGCCTGCCCCAGAACTCTATTCCTGTTGCAGGGAAAAAAAAAATACTTCCTTTCAGAAGACTTGATCTATGCAGTAAAGCAGTCACGCATTTATTTTGTCACTTAGATTAAGTTTCTATAACAGGGCTATGCTCATAAAGATGTTCCTGGCATTTTTCCAGTTATCAATATTGAAATATTAGTGATCAAGCATTTACTGAACACCATTCCTCAAATGCAGGGTCTCCACAGCATCTTGTTGCATTCATGGAGTTCATTTGTTTGCTTTATCTGGCTAACTGGTTCTTTTGTATTGCCAAGGTGATGAACAGATTTGACATTTAGCTGATTACTTCACCAAAATTAAACAGAAAACAGGGCAGCCATCCAAAGTTCCTTTCAGTGTGAAAGCTAATTATAAAAATGCTTTGAGCAGCAATTTCTTTTTGGATGTTAAAGTGCTTTTATTAGATTGTTCCCCTGTCATTTTAAAATTTATTGCTAGACACTTATAAGTGGGGTTGCCTGCTGAAGTAGAATTATTTTAATTTTTTTTCTATATTTCCGATGGAAGACAAAACCGTATAGAGCAAAGTTTAGGCTGAATTTGTTAGTGTTTTACATGATTCTGAATAGGAAGGAGAATAACTAGTGCTGACTTTCATGGATCCCAAATACGTATTTTATTTTTATGCTGAATAAAAACATATCCACTTCCATTTATGATTCAGCAAATCTCAATTTTTTAAAAAAATAATCATTTAGCAAATAAAAAAAATCAAATATGTAATTTGAAAGTTGAGTACATCCCTGTGTTGTTAAAAGCTTGTATTTTGTGGTGTAGATAGAAACAACCAGTGGTGATAGAAAAATCTAACCATGTGCTTGTACCTGTCTTTCATAAGCCATTACTTGTTCTGAAATAGTATAAAACTACTCTAAAGTAATTTTGTTGAGGTCATTGAAAAAGAGTTGGCCAAGTGAATTTTAACCTGTAAATTTAGAGCTGAAGAGTGCTGTATCCTGTTACAAGGTCTTACAAGAAGTTTCTGGTGAGGTATTTTTTGAATGCATTGGAATATATTTAACTTTTTATACTGACTGTTGTTATTAGCATCCTTCGGACCCCAGACAAGGTGTGATCTAGGGAGGTTTCAAGGTGACAAAGTTGGGGGGTTTTGCATATAGTGTCTAACACACTTTGGCTACTAAATCATCTTGTGAGGATATATATTAATTCTTGACACTGAGATCTATTAATATACCTTGAAGCCAAGTGAATTATGTGAATCTGCTGTTTCAAGCTGTAGAATTCTGCCATAACTAGGAGGAAATATTTTGCTATAGGTAGATTAATGTTGAAAGCTTGTCAAGAAAAAGTTTAATGTTGAAAATTTATTCTTCCTCTTCTTGCCAGTACTTGAGCTTCTATACTAAATCCCATTTATAATATGAGGAAAAATAGAGATATAATTTCTTTTGTATTTATCTATGTTATTAGAGTTCCAATGATATAGTCTATTGCCTATTAAAAAGTGCATCCCAATGAATGATCTTCCAGAGGGTAATTTTTGCTCCCATCCATCTGAGAGCTTTTCTTGTAAAATACAGTAACTGTCAGTGCTTATAAAATAATCTAATTCATGCCCATTGCAGGATAAGTAGTTAAGATAACTTAACATTCTGTATTAATAAATAACAAAAACGTGACTATGAGATCTGCTAAATACCCTTTCTGGAGATAATGGATAGTCCTTAATATGCATGTTCTGAGGAAGCTTTGAATAGAGAGAGAATGTGGTCTGAACAACAGACCTAAGAAAGAGTCTTGGTGAGTGCACAACAGAAATGTGGGTTGTTTTTTGTTTGACTGTTAAAGTGTATTTCAGTTCTAAGCCTTCATAACGCTTCTTTGGATCTATATAGTGTCCAAACATACAAGGCAATTGACCCCACACTGTTTTGGAACTTCAAATAAATAAATAAAGGCCAGTTTTTAAAACAGTTATTCAAGTTTCTAAAAGCTCTGGTCATTTGTAATCTGTCCCTGTAGTTACATTAGTTTTATTCATGTAAAGATTTTAATTAGTGAATTTATGTGAATTTGACACAAACATGTCCATAATTGATTACATAAATCTTCATGCTTGGTGCCCTCTAAGCACATCAACATGTGATGAGTTATTCAGGGTAGGTTAAACAGGGGGAGAAACATAGTCTTGTTAATTTGAAAGTTCACAGGTTATGTCCTTGTCTACAGAGAATCTTCTTTTGCTGGGTTTGGTTGTTTACAGATGATCATTTTGGCAGTTTAAGCTAACCCAGTGGCTATGCTCTGTTGCAGTCTTACATTGTGTCAGTGGGTCTCCTGTAATCCAGGGCAAGGTGTGCATACACATGATGTATCTGCCTAAACTGTGTAAGGAATGATTTTAGAACACTTAAAACGCTCTAAAAGCATAAAGCTATGTACGTTTTACTAATTTTTCTGTTTTTCTTCCAAGTAAGGAAGTGATATATTAACCTAGCTTTAATATGAGAGCTGTGCAAACTCATCAGGTGCAGTTTGGCCAGGGTCTCTCCTTATTAAGGAGATCCTTATTTTTTGATCCTGAATTGGCTTTGTGACAAGTTCAGAAAAAAGTAGCAAAAAAAAGTCTGTGAAGAACTGACTGCATACTCAGGCTCAAGTCTCCCAGTGGGACACACTCAGACAGGAGCTTATGAGACTGGCATAGTAGCAGTTAGCATTTGCTTATCAGAGCTTATTTTTGGACTAATATTTAACTTGAGTGTCTGTCAGAAAAGACTTGTTTGTTTGACAAAAATAAATTCAGCAGAAACATTAAGGGAGAAGGAAATGAGAGACTTTTTGCTGGTCGGCAAGCTTCTGTGCTGAACTAATTTGTATCTGCTAAACTGAAACTTCTTATGTCATAAATGCCACCAGTTTAAGTAATTTTTGAAAATAAAACCAATAGTTTAGCCACAGCCAAGAAAAGAGAACTGTAAATGCAAACCCATCTTTGACTGCAAAAGTATTTCCTGGAGTATTTCCAACCTATACCTGTTGTTTTTCCATAGGTTGATGGGATACTGTGCCTGGCTGACATTCTTACTGATAACAGCCATTCTGAAGCTACTCATGCAGAAGCAGCAGCAGTAATTGCACAGATCACATCTCCACATCTCACGTTCACTCAGCATCTTAGCAGCTTTCTGGAAAATATGGAAGAAATTGTAACAGCACTTGTCAGTAAGTTCTTTATGGGACTTCTTAGTCTTTCCAGTTAAAGTAACAGGTTGGGGGAGGACTCTCATTAGAAATATTCCCTAAATAATGTTTGCCATTCTTTCCTTAACAGATAAAAAACTCAGTCATTTTTAATTCTGAATCAGAGCATTCTGCAATTACATAATATTTTTTACTCCAGTCCATATTTGAATAGAATTTATGTACATTTGTCAAAATAGTATCTGTGTGAAATTTTCCCATAAGAACCACAGGAAAGACTCAGCACTTGTCCGATGTTTGTAAAAGAGCAGTTTTTAATAGTTGCTAACCTTTATGCCTGTTTTATTTTCTAAACTTGCTAGAACTCAAACTCACCACTGCATCTACATTTGTATGATACTTCAGAGGAAAAGTACAGTATAGTATGATCTATGGGCATTGTTACAAGAAAATAAAAGATCTGTCTTTCCTGCCTAGGCCTCTGATCCAGGGTGAAATGAGGAAAAGGTAACAGCAAGCTTTTCCTTAACCTAGGTCAGTGTGGACATTTCAGAAAAATAAGATTTCTTATTACTTTGTAAAGAGAGGAATATCTTATTTCTGGCACCATGCTCCATCCTTCTCAAATACCAGAAGCTTTCAGTCAATCATGCTCTTCCTCTCTCTGATCTGGAAATTCAGTTTCCCAAAGCTTCATGTCAGAAAGTACAGTTTGGGTCATTTAGTTTGATTTCTTAGGTATAACAGATCAATACATCTAGATGTTTCTCTACTGAGCCCAATGTTTACAGTTAAACTAGAGTACTTCAATTTCCATGCACGTTTCTGGGGGGTTTTTTGGGTGATTTGTGTGTGTTTGTTTGTTTGTTTGTTTGTTTGTTTTGTGGTTTGTTTTTTTTTTTTTATTTGTTCTGTTAACAAAACAAAAACCAGAACAGAGTACAGTAGTGCTAGTGCTTGAGGATTATGCAGTGGCTGGAAGTTATTTGAGAAATATTTAAGCATTTTTTGATATGCCCAAACAGAACTAGTGCTGCAGAAATCAAGGATACAATTTATTCCTGATGACCAGACTTTTTTGCAAGAGATGGTGAAGGTTCTACCCTGAACCTGCCCTGAATCCAGTGGGTGGAATTAACCTGTGCTGAGCTTGGTTCCGCTGTAGCTAGACTGCTAGAGGCATCTGACCTGACTTATTTAAGATGATTTTCGGGTTATTACACTGTACCACAATCAAGGTACAATCTGAACAGCCTATCCAGCAGATATTAGCGGGTGGAATATTTCCTCAGTTGTCACTGTTTAGGTTGGACAGGAATTTTACTAGTATATACTCTGCCCAAGAAATGTGAGCATTAAAAATAGAACATGTATAACTATGGAAAAGCCATTTCAGTAATCATACACCAGTTTCCTTGTAATATTTATAACTCAGTAATTGAATTACTGTAATATGTTTAATTTTTAAATCATTCTGAAATCCAATTACCAGGTGATTCAGATCTTAGTTAAAATACATGTGTGCAAGGAATTAAAAGGTAGCTGTGTCTTCAGCACTTATTGAAGCTGGAAAATATGCAGGATGATCTTTGAGTACAGAGAAATAGATTTAGAGATAGGCAACTTGTATACATATCTTGTTCTAAAGAATAGGATATATAGCAGAATTATTCTTTTATGGGTCAGTTACTGTTGGCCTTCTGCCTCCTGTATTTAATTTTATTTAGATATCAAGCTTTATGTTGAACAACATTCAGTGCAATATTCCCTGTAGAATGGGATACTAGGTAGACCATTTCATTAATTAGATGAATGTTAGAAACACTTGGTGTCTAGGTTGGTATTTGCCATCTTTCCCTTCTGTTGTGGTTCAAATGAAGGTGCTTAACATTCATATCACTTATAAAGCACCCTAACAATGTGACATATACCCAGGTGGCCAAGAAGGCCAACAGCACCCTGGCTTGTATCAGAAACAGTGTGGCCAGCAGGACAAGCAAAGTGATCGTCCCCTTGTACTCATCAGGGGTGAGGCCACACCTCAAATCCTGTGTTCAGTTTTGGGCCTCTCACTTCAAGAGGGACATAGAGGTGCTGGAGCATGTCCAGAGAAGGGTGATGAAGCTGGTGAAGGGTCTGGAGCACAAGTCTTATGAGGAACAGCTGAGGGAGCTGGGGTTGTTTAATCTGGAGAGGAAGAGACTCAGGGGGATCTTATTGCTCTCCACAACTACCTGAAAGGAGGGCGGGCAGGTCTTTTCTCCCAGAGAGCAAATAGCAGGACCAGCGGGAATGTCCTCAAGTTGTGCCAGGGGAGGTTTAGATTGGATATTAGGAAAAACTTGTGTGCTGGAAAGGCGGTCAAGCATTGGAACAGGCTGCCCAGAGAGGTGGTTGAGTCACCATCCCTGGAGGTGTTTAAAACGTGTAGATGTGGTGTTTAGGGACACGGTTTCATGGTGGACTTGGCAGTCCTGGGTTAACAGTTGGACTCAATGATCTTATATCTTTTCCAATCTAAATGATTCTATGATATTCTATAATTGACAAAATTAACATGATTTTGTTTTTTTATCTTCATGATTGTGAACTTAATCTTAGGTTCTAAACTTACTAATGGAAGTTGCAGATGCTTAAATATTGCTTTGAAACGTCTAACCATGTTTTTTTGCAATGAGGGAATGACTTTTATTCAACTTAGATTCTGCATTCCTAGAACTGTGCCAAGAAGCCTCATCTGGTGAAGTTTTCCTGCTGGCTTCAGCAGCTCTTGCTAATATTACTTTCTTTGATACCATGGCTTGTGAAATATTGCTCCAGTTAAATGCAATGAAGATTCTTCTAGCAGCATGTTCAGACAAACACATAGTGGATACTCCATATTCCCGAGATCAGGTGAGCAGTTTCTCAGCATGATGCTGCCTGAGCACATTTGTGTAAAAATCAACGTTTCAGCTCTATGTCTGTTTTGACATAGTCAAAACTAAGTTGCTTTCATGTCTTCTGTTCTTGTTTTTTTTTCAATATATGGCTCGCTCTTTATCTGCTTCTGTTCCTTTTTTATTATAAGCGTTATGAAATATGACAGCTTTTAATGTGTGTGTGTGTGTGGAAGGCAAAATTCTATATTTCTAAGATACTGGAAATTTTTTCATCATGAAGATGGCCAAACAATGACACAGAGGCACAGAGAGGCTGTGGGATCTCCATCTTTGGAGGTATTCAGAACTTGACTGGACAGAGCTTTGAGGCAAATAAGATATATATGGGCACTGCAACCTAAATATACAATTGTCAGTTCAAAGATGAATTAGCTCCAAAAGCTGAATAAGGATCTGATTCTCAGCCCATTGACGTCGGTGGGCTTTGGATCAAGTCCTAACTGCATGGTAGATGGTTTGCAAGTTTTACTGGCAAATACTGCTGATGTACTTTTGCATTTCCTTTTCTTTTTCACCATTTTTTTAGTAAAGAGACACAGAAAATTAAAAGGTCTGTGCTAATGCACGGATGAAGTCAGAGGAAATTCTTTTTTTCCTTTCAGGTACTGTCATGCAATAGGGTACTGCAGAGGCACTGCGTATTTTGCACCTCAGTGATTAATTTTGCCTTGACAGAGTAACAAGTATGAGGCTTGAGGGTTTCAGTAATTATTACTAGGGGATGGAGGTTGCTAGTCAGCTTGGTTAGCCTACTTCTGCTTATGAGACCTTGTGAATATAACTAAAAGTCCATAATTCAGGCCTCACAAGCCCATCCATCCCCTTCCCACCTCTGAAGTAGCCAAAACATGATTTATGATAGACTTGGGATCTGCACTGCCACACAAAACTCTGTGTACCCTTCAACAGAAGCCATGCCATGGAAATCAAGGCACAAGTGACCTTAGAAACTGCTTATTGGTGTTCTGGAGAGGTTACTAGGGTTGCTTTAAATTATATGAATAGCACTCAGTAGTTTTAACAGCTCAGAATTGTTTATGAAAAGATGGAGTTAAGCCATGATTACTATATTGCTCTCTGGGCAAAGTCAAGGACATTAGCTGTGGTGTTTGACACAGCTGTATACTATTATTGCATATGAACAATTCTTCATGTTCTTTTTTTTCATTTTTCCTATGCACTCTCATAGTTTTGATTTCCTTACTTATTTATGCCCTGATCTTAATTCTGCTGTCAGCTGTGAGTTTGTAGTTCACACTGTGGGTAGCATAGCAAGCCCCTTCTTTGTGTGAGGAAGGCAAAAATTTAAAGAAGCACGTATTACTTAGTTACATAACAGACTAGTTCCAGGCCTTTTGCAGCTTGCAGGACATCTGATTAGCTAGAGGAACAGAGAACTGAATGGTTCCTTCCAAGAATTCAGGAGATTTCATCCCCAATAACCACTTACATTCCTTCTTGGAATGATAAACTAGATTAGGAAGGTGTGATGTTTTCTGTAGTTTGCTGTGGTAAGTGTATGAGCTGAGTAAGTTTCCTTGTTATTTCTTCAGCAAAGATGATTATAAAATCCTACCTTATGTTCTTCTGTTACTGTGCACCTGATGTTCATGTGGAATCTGAGTACTGCTCATCTTGTCTTTAAGAACTGTCATTGTTGCTTGTCAAGCAGTTTTGGTAATGCACCAGCCTTAAGAGAAGCCTTCCTTTAAATTCCTGAACAAGTATGTGTTTGAGTGGATCGCTTACCTTTCAAAAGTGTAGTTCTTTCTGTGTTATATTGGGGTGGGGTGAGGGTTTCTGCCTATTATGACAGTTTTATGGAATATTTTGCTTTTTAATTGCTCTGTGCCTAGTTGTTGCAATGAGGAAAACACTCATCTAGAGAGGAAAGCAACACTACAATACTATATTTTATAAAGGTATTCTAAATTGCCATTTTGGCTTAATTCCTTTTAGGTACATAATGTAGTTACTAACTTTTCCCATTATATATATTATTATGTCCCAGGCAGTAAACATTTGCCTAAAGACATGTAGATTAAAGTTGAGTAGGTTTGGAAACTTTTTGATTCAAGGTTTTATTTTGGAATATGCAACTACTGTGAAATATGTTTTTATGGACTAATGTCCATTCTGAATAATCAAGTCATCCTGGCCAGTAAAATGGATGAATTAAATTAAGCTATACTAAATGTTGAAACAATTAAACAAAGTAAGAATATGATTCATAGCAAATACAACAAAATATGGTCTAACTATCATAAAAAGTTATAAAAGAGCCCCTCAAACTTAAATGTCCTGTTTTTTATACAAAGCTTTAACACAATTATCCTATAGAAAGCTACCCAGTCATTCTAAATACATTACTATTTTAGCATTATGGCTGATTTAAGAAAATTGTAATTTGCTAAAATAGATTGAAGCATGCTCACTGTAAGCCAAAAATGGAAGAATGGTGGCTGAAATGCAAGAAAGGAGCATTGAGTTTTGTTTTCATTTGTGCCATTTTATCTCATCTTGAAGTCACAGTATGTCCTTCTATACAGCCTTTCTAAGGACAGCTAGCACTGATTAGTTATCACCCTCCATGATGGTATAAATAAATAAAGTTCTGCCCAGGAGTTGGTGTCAGATGCATTGTGTTGCCCACAGAAAGTATTTTCCTGCTCGAGCATGTCTAAAAGTATTCTGTCTTTTGACTTCTGAAAAGCTTTTGTGTGCAAATAATAAAACTTCCTGTCTTCACTATCTGAAAAGCAACCTCCTTTCTTTTTCATTTCCCAGGCAATGTTAGATTAGGTCAGGTAAGATATCTGCAACTGGGTGCTGGATTTAATGATAAACAAGATGATCATTGTCCATTTTATTGAAGCATGTATTGCTTCTGTAACCATCCACATTACATTGAGATTGCTTAGTTTTATAGCACGATACTTTGTATAACAGTTGTCAGATAAAGCGATTATTTCCAGATACTTTAGCCTCTAGTTTTGGATCAAGATGGATATTGATGTGCTGTGGTTTTTTTCTTTCTGCCGATACTTATTTTCTGGGTAGCAGATTTTTTACTTCAAAGTGGTATGAAAATATCCTTTCAGAAGGGTTCATGCCTAAGTTCAGCAGTGTGATGTATACAGTCAGATATCTTAATGGAGTTTAAGCACTGTCAGAAAAAGGATTTAGCCAGAACTCTTATCATTCAGGGCCTTCTTGACTTTAACCATCATCTTAGACTCTACATAGAAAAATATGAAATATGCATGCCTGTGCACAGTATGTTTGCACAGTATGTTTATGTATAATAATTTTTTTCTCTCTGCATTCCCACTTGTCTCTTCAGTGTTGCTAGTATTCTCACCTTACCTGTGAAGTTGTGGAGGTATAGTCTAACAGCTTCTGATCTTCTGTTATTCAGGCAGACAAAGAATTAATGTGCATTGAACACATCAATTTTAAAGTGGTTATTTCTAGGTCTAAAATCAGTGAATTATGCTTCAAAAAAGTTTGAGGTGCAGGAGGGCTTTTAAGTTGGAAGGAGAAAATGGAAATGGTAGCTGCTTCTTTTCTGCTAAATTCCTGTTTTCTTGGTGTTAGGGAGATGCTACAGGCTCTGAAGCTGAGACCTTCTGTCTCATTTAAGATCTGAAATCCTTAATACTATTCTTCTTCTAGGTTCCATACTCTTTTCTCTGCTTTTCCATTTTTTTTCAGGGCATTTGCGTTTTCCTTTTTTGCCTTTCCCTCCTTTTTTTTCTTACCTGGGAGACTCTAGGATCAAAAGGAGAGCAGAGACAGATGTTCCTTTAACATAAAGAATGTTTCATTTTTAAATGTTGCCCAACACCCAGTGAAAGACTTAGAAATGCTTTTAACGAGAAGAATATTAACAGGTCTTTTAGACTTCTTTTGAAAATCCCTGCCTGGATGAAAGGGACCTGCAGTACTACTTCTTAATCTGAGTTTCTTGAATACTGGCAAATTTAATACTCCTTGCCAACTGTTGCTGGCAACTCCAACAACTTGTCAGGACGACTGTGGGATTCCTGACTGCATTTTGTTAAATTGCTGCCCCATATGTATGGAAGCCCATGTGGACTAACACGAACAGGGAGCCTGAAGCAGTTTGAGCACTGCAGCCCATGTTAGGTGCCTGTCTTCCTTACATCTGACAAGAAGTATTAGACAATATCATGCTGGCCAGGGGGAAAGCAGTTGTGGAGGAGCCCTTATTGTTGCTTTTTAAAGCTCTCTTCTTGGAGCGAAAGAAGTATGGAAGGGGGAGCTCCCTCTCCCAGTTGGACCAGAAGAGGAATCCCCTTCCACTGCTGAGCTATCAGCTGGTCTTTCCCAGAGAAGAAATGCACGTGGTACCCTGGGACTCAGTCACATAAGACATGTTACATAATCAGCCAGTGACAGGGTTACGAGCAAAGCTTCGTGGTCTGCCTTCAGTAGGCCTAAGTTTCCTGTCTTAATTCTTGAAAATTATTTTCAAGATCAGCTGTAAGTGATATTTAACAGCCCCAGGTGGTTCAACTGCTTGCTCACACATCCCTTCTGTAGTTCTCACTTTTGTACATTTACCCACTGTTGGTAAAAATGCAACACAAAGCCTTTACATAAGGAGAACTAGGTCATTAAATGGTATCTGCACAGTTTTCTTGCACAGGTCTCCATTAATATCCAGCTCTGATGTTAGTATAATGATGACTAGACGTGGGGTTAGAATTGCCTTCCCTCTCAGTGTTCTGTTTTGAACTGTGGTTGGTAAACTGTACACTAATATTGTGTGATCCTTTCCAGTATTGACTAGATCACACTGAGAAAGCATGTTTTCAACCAATATAGCTAAAAAAAGAGATGATATATTATATAATTATTTGAAAAACCTTAAGTAATAAAACAAGAAACAAGACTGCCAGTAACAGATGAAAAAATTAAAATTAGACCAAAAGTCACATGACTATCTGAATTTTAACCATGCTATTATATCATTGATATCCCAATTAGTTTTCTGCTAAGACTGTAATCGCTTCCCTGATGTCCTTTCTTTCTTTTTAACTGGTTATCTCTGTCTTTGTGTATACATTTGAACAATATAAAAATATAAGTAACAGTATTGACTGGCATATTTGATCAATGTTATGGATTGTTAAATCTCAGGGGTCCAACACAGACTCTTCCTCTTAAACACTAATTTTTTTTTGATACAAAATGCCTGCTTAGTTACAATTCTGCCTTTCACATTTAGATTTGATGCAGGATAAAACAATGTGATCCAACTTGAAAATCAAGAGGTTCAATTGGAAGAGTAAAATATCAGCTCAGTTGAAGAACTTTGCTATTTTTTGCTAGCTTAGTGTGGTGAGGTTTTCGTTCCTGGGATCAATTCCTAACATTGCTCCTGCTTTGAATTTGAAGAAGTGGTTTAACTTCTCTGCATTTTTGTTTCATCATCTGTAAAGTTGGGCAGACATTTCACTTACTTGGTGTAAAGTCTCTTTAGAGGAAACATGCTATGTCAGCACAATTCATTGCAGTTTTTATTTCCTGCCCTTGCCTGCCACGTTCACAGGACAATCAGGCTGGTGCCAGGCTGTTTACTGCAGAAACTATAAACAAGAGACTTTGCTGCAGGTTGTATCAATCATAAAGGTGTAAGTCAGAGACTGTTATGTATGCATTTTGCTGCATTTGTTGTCTTTTTGCCTTCAGTCCTTCAGAAAATGAGATAGCAGATTTTAAACAGCCTCTGAGGTTTGCCACTGATCTTTTTTTTCCAAACAGTATCCCTGCCTAGGTGAAAGTTGTGATTTCAGTCGCGGTTCTGAGCACGTGAGCTCATAAATAGTGTTCCTAGGGATCACAGTTTCTTGTTTCTTTTTCCTCTGCAACTAGAAAACTATTACCTTCTAGGAAGGCACCAGAAATTACTTGCTGACCACTCTGCTTGACTTAGTGGCAGACGAGCTGGTTCTTTGCAATTTCTGCCTCCTCTTAAATGTAAAAATTGTTTCCCACATACTCAAACCCTGATTCCAGTTAGACTAGCTAGGCAAACAAAGCTGTTTCCTACAACTGTGCATTGTCTTAGGCGAAGTTGTGCGTCTTAGGTGGCTTTAGTTGGTTGAGTCAGTTTCAAAATCAAAGAAGCTTTCTAATACCATAAAGGAAGTCTTGAGGGATGATTATATTTTTTTCCACTGGATTTTCATCTGAAAGGCAGAAAACTGTGGCCTTAGATGTGAGGGAAGAGACAGGTCTAGTTCCATCACCATTTTAGAGTCATATGACATAGTTTACGGGACATGCCCATTCACCATGTAACCTGTGCACGATGCATTTCCTGTGAGCTGCTTCACAACAACAACAACAAAAAAAACCAAACCAAAAAAGTGAGAATCTGGTTGTTCTGTGTATTCCCTAGTTAGATTAGTCAGCACTGTGAAGTAAAGTAAATAAAAATGTAGTAAAGACATCCTTCATTCCAAAGGGTAAGATTCCTTTAGTTCTAGTCTCTGTTGCTCTGCCTCAGAATTCCAAGGTTATAGTTCCCTGATGGAATCTCAGAGTAGACCTAGACTTGGCAAGCAGGTCCTGTCTTTAACCACTATTACTATTTTATGGGGATGTTTGCCTCTTCCAATCAGGTGACAGAAAGACCTATTGATCTGCTTATCTAGGTGTATTTATTTCTTTGTTTTCAGGAAGAAAACTGAATTGCCAACCACAAAAATGGCTATCAGAAGCAATGAGAATTAAGTTTTGTATCTTAAGCAATACAATGTCTCAGAGAAAATTTCTAGAGATTTCTTAGCAAAGCTTTTTTCTCCCACTAAATAGTATCCTGAAAGATTTTTCTACCTAGACTTGATGTAATGCCTGTTCTTGACCCCCTCTGTATGTACTCTTTTGCTGTCTCCCTGTGGATTGATCTTGAATCATAAAGCTCAGATGTTTTTAATTTACATTCGGAAACAAAGACTCCATCTTGCTTCTGATTAGTTGTCAGATGCCCCTTTGTTTCTGAAGACGGTATCTGGAACTTTGCAGACGGACTCTGATTTATCTTCATGTCATTTATTTGAATGAATTACAAAATACTCTTATAATATATAGAAAAAATAATTTTACTTAGCGATGAATCAGCCTTAAAGGAGTAATTAAGTAAGAGAATTAGCGATTCTATATTGATCTACTTTACCACTCAATTAAATTACTTGCTAATTCTCATTTTGAGTGTGTGTCTTTCTATTTATGTTGGGACTGTCAATAAAAGCTTACTGAACAGTGTGCCTTCATTACCAATAAAGGTATATTATCATCACATCTTCCATCTCTGTAGACACCTACTCCTCCTCCAAGTGAGGTAAGTGACCTTCCGATGTGGAAGATATTGCCACTTTTAACAGGCTAAAACGTGTGCTTTCATTTTCCAAATCCTATTGCATCTTTCTTCCTGAGTAGCTGGTTTCACGATAATGAGAAACACTTGCAGATCAATTTAAATTTTCCACTAAGGCAAAGTTCTCAAAGAAGCCTTCTGTGTTTTGTGTGCTCTTGAGGTTTAATCTCTTTGTTAACTAAAGCATTTGAGAGGGTGTCACCCTCTACATCAATGACCAGCTGAAGTGCATGGGGCTCCTCCTGGGGATGGATGAGGAGCAGACCAAGAGCTTATGGGTCAGGATCAAAGGCAGGGCAGGAGCAGGTGACATTATAGTGGTGTGGGGACTGCTGTAGGATGCCCGACCAGGAAGACTGAGTGGATAAGGCCCTCTATAGACATATAGGAGCAGCCTCACGTTCACAAGCCCTGGTTCTCATGGAGTACTTCAGCCACCCCAATATCTGTTGGAGGGACAACATATTGTTGCAGGGCGTAGGCAATCCAGGAGGTTCCTGGAGTGCGCTGGGGATAGCTTCCTTCTCCAAGTGATAGAGGAGCCAACAAGGAGAGGTGTTATACAGGGCCTTGCTCTCACCAGCCAGGAGGGGCTGGTGGGGAATGTGAGGCTCAAGGGCAGCCTTGGCTGCAGCAACCGTGAAATGGTGGAGTTCAAGACTGTTAGGGTAGTGAGGTGGGTACACAGCAAGCTCACTACCCTGGACTCCAGGAGAGCAAACTTTGACCTCTTCAGGGATCTGCTGGATAGAGCACCATGGGATAAAGCCCTGGAGGGAAGAGGCACCTAGGAAAACCAGTTAATATTCAAGGATCATCTCCTCCAAGCTCAGGAGCAGTGCATCCCAACAAAAAGGAAGTCAGGCAAAAATGCTAGGAGGCCTGCATGGATGAACACAGCTCCTGGAAAAACTCAAATACAAAAAGGAAGCCTACAGAGAGTGGAATCAAGTGCAGGTAGCCTGCAAGGCATACAGAAAAATTGTGCAAGCAGCCAGGGATCAGGTTAGGAAAGCTGAAGCCCTGATAGAGTTAAATCTGGTCAGGGAAATCAAGGGCAACAAGAAAAGCTTCTATAGAGGTATGTTGGTGATAAAAGGAAGACTAGGGAAAACATAGACCTTCTCTGGAAGGAAACAGGAGACCTGGTTACCCAGGATATGGAGAAGGCTGAGGTATTCAATTACTTTTTTGCCTCGGTCTTCACTGGCAAGTGCTCCAACCACACCACCCAGGTCACAGAAGACAAAGGCAGGGACTGGGAGAATGAAGAACTGCCCACTGTAGAAGAAGATCAGGTTTGAAAGCATCTAAGGAACCTGAAGGTGCACAGGTCCATGGGACCTGATGAGATGCATCCGTGGGTCCTAGGGGAACTGGTGAATGAAGTGGCTAAGCCACTATCCATCATATTTAAGAAGTTGTGGCAGTCCATTGAAGCCTACTGACTGGAAAAGGGTAAATATAAACCCCATTTTTAAAAAGGGAAATAATGAAGACCTGGGGAACTACAGGACAGTCTCACCTTGGTGTCTGGCAAGACCATGGAGCAGATTCTCCTAGTGACTATGCTAAGGCATGTGAAAAATAAGGCGGTGATTAGTGACAGCCAACATGGCTTCATTAAGGGCAAATTGTGCCTGACAAATCTGGTGGCCTTCTGTGATGGGGTTGCAGCATTGGTGGATGAGGGAAGAGCAACTGCTGTCATCTACCTGAACTTGTGCAAAGCATTTGACACTGTCTGGCATGTCATCCTTATTTCTAAATTGGAGAGATATGGATCTGACACATGGACAGCTTGGTGGCTGATTGGTTGCCCTCAAAGTGTTGTGGTCAATGGCTCCATGTCCAAGTGAAGACCAGTGATGAGTGGCATTCAGCAGGGGTTGGTATTGGGACAAGTGCTGTTGACCATCTTTGTTGGTAACATGGACACTGGAATTGAGTGCTTCCTCAGTAAGTTTGCCAATGACACCAAGCTGAGTGGTGGAGCTGACATGCTGGAGGGAAGGAATGCCATCCAGAGGGACCTTGACAGGCTGGAGAGGTGGGCCCGCGCAAACCCCATGGAGTTCAATAGGGCCAAGTGCAAGGTCCAGAGGAGGGCTGTGAAGGTGACCAGAGGGCTGGAGCACCTCTCATATGAAGACAGGCTGGAGAATTGTTGTTGCTCAGCCTGGAGAAGAGAAGGCTCAGGGGAGACCTTGCAGCAGCCTTCCAGCACCTAAAGGGGCTTCCAAGAAAGCTGGAGAGAGAGTTTTTACAGGGGCGTGCAGCAATAGGGCAAGGGGGAATGGCTTTAAACTGAAAGAGGGCAGACTTAGAGTAGATATAAGAAAGATATCGTTTACTGTGAGGGTGGCGAGACACTGGCCCAGGCTGCCTAGAGCAGCTGTGGGTGCCCCATCCCTGGCAGTGTCCCAGGCCAGGCTGGACAGGGCTGGGGGCAACTTGGTCTAGTGGAAGATGTCCCTGCCTCTGGCAGCAGGGGTTGGAACTGAGATGATCTTTCAGGTCCCTTCCAACTCAAACCGTTCTATGATTTTGTGATTTCAATTCTGAAAGAAGTTTTGGTAACTTTCGTCTATTTTCCTGGTGAAAATGAGGCTTAGGCAGTCACTTTTATCTATATCTGTTTGTGTGCTCCATGTCTCACAATAACATCTGAAATGGTTTGCTGATTCAGCGGGACTTCACAGTTGTTTCTGAGAGACTGTCTAGGGCTTTATGAAATCTGGACCCAGATGATAGGAAAAGAGAAGATAAAGACTGCAGTGTAAGCTGATGTATCATTATATCATTAGACAAAAAAAAAAAATAAAATATATATATATATATCTACAGTGGGAGAGATGCCACTGGAAAAGTTTACGTTATGGTATTTCACATTACATTGTTTATATCACAGGAAAATGTGACTTTTTTGGGGGAAGAAAAATCTATCTATATGGTGTGAGCTAATCTATAGTTTAACTCTCTTTCAAGTCCTACTAAGATTTTAAAATATAATACAGGTAGAACTTGGTGGTTATTGATGACAAGGGTCTTTTATAAACCCCTCTGGGGAAGCTTACATATAAACCCACTAGGCTAGTTCATAAATACATTGCAAAATATAGGGGGCCACATAATCAACACGAAGGAAGTATGCATATAACCTCAAATAATTTTTAATGTCAGAAGATACACACAAAATATTTTTATGTATGAAAATACTTATTAGACAAAATAACTTGAGGCAGTGGAATAATTGGCATGTATTCAAATTGTGGTTAATTGAATTCTTCATCTGGCTTAGAGAGCCACATGGGGTGCAGATTCTGCATAGAGGAAGCAATTTTCATTAACAGGATATAATTTAGAATGAGAAAACATATACACTCTGCCTGAAACACAGTTAATAATTAATATGGAATAAATACATAGACATATACTAAGTTACCATATTTCTACCTGTCACTCTATAGAGTTTCAGCAACTCATTTGCATCCTAAGTAAGTATATTTATTCAGAGAGATGACACTGTAACACTACCTTCCAAAGTGGAAGACCTTTATGTCACAGCATCAAAAATGAGTCATCCTTGTTATTAAAATGGCAAAGTGAGATCAGAATGGTGATTTGATCTCACGCCTACTTACATCTAAGAAGTTTGCTTGTTTGTGAACTGACACTGTACCATTAAAAAGCTTATAACCAGTTCTCAAATTGATCGTTATTTTTGAGGATTATCAGTTTTTCTCAACTAGAATAAATTTAAACCTCTTAAGAAAGAATACTTCTTTTATTTTGTATTCTAATGATCTATAACATTTCTTTTTTGGTCTCTTACATATATTGTTATTATTGAGATGTGTTTGCATGCAGAAGGAAGTTATTTGAAGGATAAAGTAAAAAAGAGTTATCTTGCAGGATGTATGAGAGAAAGCATATGGTATCAATGAGGGGAATACGTGATTGAAAGCCAACAGCTCCACATGATCAGGTCTCTTGTCAACAGCTCGCTGCATCACTTTAAGCAAGCTGAGTTACACCTAATCTTTAAAACAGTTAGTGCTATTTTGGATAAGAAATGCTGTAAATTAGGATGTCAAAATGTGCTTCTATTGGTACAAAACCTAATCTTGGCCTCAGCTCAGGGGAAGTATAAACAGATTTTTAAATCCAGCTCATTTTTGCACAGTGCTTTCACATGCACACAAATTATGGCTTCAGTAGAACTGAAAAGTATTCCTTAAATACTTCCTTGAATCAAGGCTCAAAACTCAAAATCTTTTGTGCGGTTTTCTTGACATTTCAGCTGAACCCTGAAGCAGAAAGGTAGCAATGACTTACCACTACTGAACGTATGCTGTATACTGGTTCTTAGCTTTCACTGTGAGCTCTGCCAGAGCTAGAATGTGACTACAGGACTGGTTCCTGAAGGTGGGCAGCTCCTGGCTGAATTCTTTGTAGGACTCCAGGGTTTTTTTGGTTGGCTCTTTTTTGTTAAGTTTTTCTCTTCCTACCAATTTGACTACTGAACAAATCTGCTGTATTATCTCTATGACAGGCTTTTATGTATAAATATAGGAGTGTGAGAAAAAGAATTTTACTTTTCTTCTTGTTTGGATTTCAGTTAGCAGCTGTAAGATAAAGACCCCTGAGAAATCACAAAGGTGGGAATAGACTGTTCAACTACAGGAATGCTTTTTAATTTTATTGGGTTTGCCATATTTCTGCCATACTAATTTTATAAACCACAGTGTTATTTAATATTACTGAATTGTAGGGCTATATTTCATATTTCCTTCTCTTTTTAATAACAGGTGGTAACAATATTGGCAAACATGTCTGTCTTGGACCAGTGTGCTTCAGAAATAATTCAAGGAAATGGTATGTATTTTAGCTAAATTGTATTCTGTATTTGTGGAGAATGTGGGTAAATGGGAGAGTAGTGGTTTACAAGGTAAGGGAGAAAGGCTTCATTAATAATACCTCATTTTGCATCCTATCTCTGCTGGATGTTGCATATTGCTACAGGGTACAAAATGAGTCCTTGGGATGGTTCTATGTAACTGAAATAAATTACCACTGCTTTAGAAAACTTTGCATGTATAACCATACTGCTGATTTTCTCTCTGTATGTGACTTATAGATACAAAGCAAGGTAGTACAAAGTGTTTCAACAACAGTAATTATAGTAATTCCAGTAATCATATTGTATAAGGTAGCAATTCTTATGCATTAAAAGAAATAATCTGATACTGAGCCATGCATACCTGCATTTTGTGTCATTTTTTTCACAGGCATTCAGAAGTGTGATAGATTTTGAAGCATTACGTTTTCATTACTATACAGAAGTTGCCAGTTTTCCCCCTTCTTTAAATGTCATATTTTGAGAAATCCATTACATTGAAAAAACCTTAGGTGTTATAGGCCCACAGAAGTCTGAGAAGTTAGGTTAATAATTCTGTGGATAAGGATAGAGGAAGGCGTAACTGCCTTATTAATACACATACCAGCAAATTCATGGCCAAGAAATATATTAAGACAGCTTTTTTTTTTTTTTTTAGATATTAAATTACAGCAAAACTTCACATATCATGCTTTTTCTGTCCTACTGTCCTAGGAATATCCTTTCCACACTTTTTAAATTAAGGTTTGGATAGGAACGGTTTCAGTTTAGATCCATTTGAATCTCAGACATGGCTGATTGTAGGTGGGAGAAGGGGTTTAGAAAGCATCTACGTAGAAGCAGGTCTTGAAATAGAATTGGCCAATTCCTATGTAGGTTTGGATGTAGATGTTTTTTGCATTTCAGTGGAAAATTTGAGCTCTGTGCGCACAAATATGACTAGCAAGGATCAGGCACAACTAATTCGCTTGGTGTGATCTGTGTGTGCACAGAGGTAGTATGTATTTGATGTCCCTGCTAGAGTGCATAGGTGTTTCAGTTTGAGACTAAATGATAATGTGGAGGTTGAATGGTTCTGAATACTGAAACAGTTTCATCAGATATATGCAACTCTACAAATTACCAGACTTTCCTGTCCCATGCATAAGATAGTTCAGTGAGGGGTTAGTAGTAGCAAGCCATTTTAGCATGGTGGCTTCTTACTGGATCTCCTTGTTGCATGGGAGGGATGGGACAGTCCCAGAGGGAGGTTGATCAGGTCCACATGATGGTTTCTGCCATGCTCCTGGTCCAAGCTCCCTGTGCTCCTGGAGGTTGCAGAGGTGGTCTTTGAACTCTCAGTGCAGGCATGTGGGGCTTCCCTACCCAGAGTCTTTTCTAGAAACATTTCCCAGGACATTTCCCAGGACCCTAGGTGTCTATAATTATAGGGTTGGGTAGGGAATACCCTGTCAGTGATTTGTCTGTTTGACTCATGCTGCTGTTTTCTGATTTGCTGTTAGCACTCACAATCCAGATATGCCCTGGAAACTTTTGCACTCCTCATCATTAACAGATTGGTTATGTAGTTTGGCTATCTGTTTCACTGCGCACACCAAAACTAGTTTTATTCTTCAGGACAGGTGTTTGTTCATATTTCATGTACTTCTGCTGCAGCAGAAACTTGACTGAAGTTCATGAATTTATACTAGCAGCTATGCCAACTCTAACTCATGCTAGATTACTACAGTAGGTGGAGATTTACATGTGGATTGTCAAGCACAGTGTGATGAAGTAAAGTTTGTGTATACACTCCCTAATGGAAGTTCACATTTGCCTCGAGGCTTTTGAGAAGGGTTGTCACTCACCTTCTGTATAAAGTTTTTATGTGCCTGCCTAATGTAGTAATCAGCTGCTGGTCAGAAGCCAGATTCACAAACTGAGAAGGGTCTTTGAATCCTGGAAAGTTTAGATGCATTTTCTTCTCAACTTTGACTTTTTTGTATGTCGATTGATTATGACCTAGCAACATGATTCTGATGCTAATTCTCTTAATTATTTATGCAAACGTTCTAACAGTTAAAATCCTCTGATGCTACCTGAAATAATCTGAATGCCTAATAGCATATGGAGTCTAATAGCACATAATTGTCCTTACATTTAAAATAATATAGAAAATAGGAATCAGCACAGTCTCATCTGTTTTTGTGGTGCTACAATAAGAATATCAGCTCCTACAGGCAATAAGTTAATAAAACCATTTTGTCACAGATTACATAGTCTTCTGAAGTGAAGTCAGTTCACACAGTAAACTTTAAAAGGCAGAATTTCCTGATTTCCCTCATTAAAGGATTCCCTATTCTAAAATACCTTTAAAGAGTTTGAGATGGGAACTTTTAAATGCTTGCTTAAAAATACATAAACTGAAAGAAAAAAAGTTTTACTTTCCTTTAATTCAAAGCAAAACTTCATGTAAAGGCATGAAATATATCACTACAGGTTTTTAGCTGCTTACCTTCAGGTTAGTTTAGAAGCAAATAAAGAATTGCATTTAGTTTGACAGAAATAAATTTCTGAAATCTAAAATACCAACTTGTAGGGGAGTCAAGAAGTTGGAGGAGAGAAGGGTTAGTGCATGTTCTACTTCCAGAAATTCTGTAGCACCCTAGTGAAGACAAAGGTATGCAAAGATCACATATACCTGAATGCTGATGACCAAATTGCAGTCTGCATTTATGCATTCTTTGTGCCCTATTTGGGCAGTGATTGGTCTGTATTTATGTAGCTGGCTTTTTCCCTTTACTTTTTTGGACTGAATTTTTTGTTCAGAGAGAGGATAACAATGGTTCTTACATCCTTTTAGGTGTCCAGCTTTTAATGGAAATGCTCTTTGAAAGATCATCTTCAGGAAATTCAGCAGAAGTTGCTGCTTGTGAGCGAGTCCAACAGAAATCTGCAGTTACGCTGGCACGACTCAGCCGAGATCCTGAAGTGGCAGATGCAGCTGTAAAACTCAGCTGTAAGGATTTATCACTAGCTTAATGGCAGATGAAGAAGAGGGAGCGACTGCCAGTCATGGAGAAGCATTTTTTAATTTTTAGCCTCACTTGGTACACTTTATGGAAAAGGTTCCCTATACAGTCTGTCCAGAGAGTAACTGAGGAGATTGTGCTAGATGAACCTCTGGCTCATTTCCCAGAGGAACCTGAGGTGCAGCATCCACTCAACACATAGCTGTTGCAGACGATGCCAACTGAGAGTGCTGCTTCCTCCATTCCTTTATTTAAACCCTTGTGCAGGATCTGTCAGTGGACAGAAAACCTGGACCCCTGCAGGTTCAGATGTGATGAATCTAACAGGAAGGAACATGTTCTTTTGGCTGGAGTTTTTTAAGGGTGTGTGGGAAGATTGGTAGGGAAGAAGTGGAGATTACAATTTCCACTTTGAAACAGCAATAGTGGGTAAAAACAATGCATTTGTTTGTTTATACTTTACAACTATTAATTATGATGCCTCAGAACTGCATAATTCCATAGACAATCCCTTAAGTATTTGCGTGTCATCTTTGCATTAGAGATCATATCTACTAAGGAAGATAAATATGAAACATATGAAAACCCACCTAATCTCAAAATTGTTTCTCTAAGTTATTTTTCCTGATATTGTTTTGTGTACTCAGGTATTCCTCGCCTAATTAAGCTTTGCAGATCACCAACTGAAAGAAATAACAGTGATTCTGTTTTAGTAGCATGTCTGGTAGGTACATTTTAATCTTTCTTTCATGCTTATCCTGAAAAATACAGGAAAAAACAGCCCTTTAGATTTCAAAATGCCTAAGTATTGCAGGAATGTTTTAAATTCATGCCAGGGTCTCCTGCTTTTCCCCTTAAGCGTAATCATATACAGTGTCAATTATTTATCCTCTGATTGAAGATTTAAGCACATAAGGAAAATTGGCTTCATCTCCACATTATTGAGCACTAAAAAATTTCACTGGAATGCTTCATAATTTAAGGTTTCAGTAATTCTTAAATTCCATTCTCTGATGCTCTGTTTGTTGAAACGAGCCTTGAATCACAGGAGTAGCAGCCCTTTTTCTGCACACACACACACACACGTATGGAGACATTTATGTAAAGTGGCCAAAGAGAAGAAAGGTGTTTTCTTGCTTTCACTATAATACATATTTTTCTATTTGAGCCTCCAAGACAATATAGTGTCCAGCCAAGAAGCTGCCAACAGAAGGTTAACACTTTCTCTGCTTAGGAGAAAGTTCCCAGCTGCTGGCCCTGCGCTGCATTGAATGTGAGCCCCAGCCAGCTGTTGGAGTTGAGTAATTTCACCTAGCGTTCTGAGAGCAAAGTGTTCTGAGGACGTGGGTAATCTAGGGTTAGGAGATAGGTTTGATGAATGAAGACTGAAGAATATTGTTTGACAGTGCTTTTTAATATTAATGTTATTTTAAATGTAAAACTTGGTTACTGCAGCTTTGATTAACAGCTAGCTTTGTACCAGCACATGAGGAGGTTTTGTTCGTTTAAGCAGGACTCATTCAGGGTGAAAAGAGTATGAATGTAAGCATAAGAAATGGTGTGGTTATTCTTCATATGTACCAAGAATGCTTGTTAATCTTGTATGGCTAGAGCAGAGGCCACAGTGATGGCAGCAACCCAGACTGTGATTTTCCCTGTCTCATTGAAGTTGTTGCTGCACATTCCTTGAATTCATGCCTATTGCTAGATATGTTACCTGCCTGCCCATCTCAGCAATTCTGCTTCTCCTGATATTTTGGTAACTGCCTGATGACACTTTCTAGTAAATATGCGGCAAAAATATTGTCACTGAGACTGAAGCTGCTCCAGGCTCTGATAGGTATCATCACTAAAGTCTGAGGACTTGTAGTGTTTTGTAGTTTTAGCTTGACTGTTTACTTTTTGTACATTTTGAAGCAGGCAGTTAACTCTTGTCTCAGTGCTGCATTGACAGCGCAGAGATAAGCTGATCACAACTATCAGACCTTACTAATAGAAGACAATTTTTGTTGTTGAGGAAAGCCAGCCTGTTTTCCAGTTGCATCTGTTGTGTCAGGTTGCTAGAAGGTATGTAATTGTTGTTTATTTTCCTCCAGTGAGAAAAACAAGTAACAACTCAGAAGGGAAGAGTTTATGAAGATAATAGTAACATCAATGCAATTTTTATTGTGCAGCCTCATAATCGGAACAACTGGCAGTTTTATTTGTTCCCAAATGGTTTGAAATGTATGGTTTCTTTCTACGACGCTAGTATCTAAAAAGATATCTGCTGTTGGCATTGCATAAAAAAAAAGCAGATATTTTCTGAATCAGATGGCTTACAGTTCTCATAAATAAGGCAAAAGCTGAGAGGAGAGTTGAGGTACAAAGAGACAGTGTGAGATGTGCAACAGATCAGTTAACACTACACTATCACTCAGGTCTGAGAGTAATGTGCCCAAAATGAACTGTCATTTAATAGCTGCATTTGAGGGTAGATTCTTGAGATAGCTGAAGACAGTAATGAGATATTAGCCAGATAGAAATGTCCATAGACCTGCATGGTTCAGATTTGAGCCTTGGCTATTGTTTAGAGATTGTTATAATGGATTCCTGCAATGAAGATTTCATCAAACTTTAACAGTATTACAGTTGTGGTGTTTTCTTTTTCTAGGCAGCCTTACGGAGACTAGCAGTCATGAGTCCTGATGGACTTGAAGATTCAGATTTTCAGCAGCTAGTAAAGCCCAGACTTGTGGATTCCTTTCTGCTATGCACAAATATGGAAGAGAGCTTTGTATAAATGTGAGCCAAAAATCTTTGAAAAATAATCATGATGATAGATATACAATAAGATAATACATATACAATTTTATTTCATTTTAGTCCTATTGTTATTTATGACTTATTTATTTTAAAACCATGAACATGTGGTTTGTAGGAGCAGAGAAACAGAATGAGGGAACTTGTTTCAGTGGTTTGCAAAAGTAATTTTATATTTTATTTTCCTGCCAAGACATATCAACAGACCTTATCACTGCAATCTAACAAAATGTTACCTTGTGTAATATAGTTGAGTCAAGGTAACAAAGCCAAGAATTTGGTGCTCCGATGTTAAATGCTTCTTATAATGATATTTTTCTACAGTTAGAATATTTTGCAGGGTTTTTTAAGAAATGCTTTAGTCTCATGCATTTGTTGCACTAGAAGAAAACTAATCTTATAGCTGAAGTTAACTACTTTGAAATGAAAAGGATGTTACAGTCTGAGTCCAGTTCTTAACTGTTGTTATTTTTTAAATAGAATTATGAAAATATAGGACTGTGATTAGCTGATTTTTTTTTTTTTTTTTTTTAAATTTCAAATACTTGCTTGGAATCATGTTAGAGGACATTCTTATACTCTATAAAGATGTGCTCCATCAGAGGATACACACTTGCAGACAGTTCTTTTATTTACATTTACTGAAATTTCACAAAGAAATTGAGAGTATTCTAGAAACATCTTTATGCAATCAAACACACATCATCAATGTGAAGGTATCCACATAAGATTTAAAGTCATTACATACTGATAATTTTCCCTCCTTTCCAAGCCTTACAAGAACTGGAAGTAAGCACGTCCAGACACGTTTTTAAGATTCAAGCTACTATTTTTGTGAAAAGTTGTACATGCATACACTAAATGATCAGAACAGATAAACTATTTGTAACTTGAATTTCCATTTTCCTGTTTTTCTAATTAGTCCTGTCTTTCTAAAACTTTGAAATGGGACTTTTAGGAGCTCTCAGAGTTGACAAAAGGGAGATTTTACTCATAAATAACAACATAAAGAGTAAAGAATAGAGTTTATTCTAAAATAGAATTATTTTTTCATGAACATTCCTCTTAAAATTTGCTTTTTCTTTTCATCAACAAACCATATAAATGTAAAATTACTCAACCAGCAATATCTTGAGACTGTTTTCCCCCAGCTTCTCACAAAACATCTCTAGATAATGAAAGTATATGTATTTTTTTCTTGATGGCTTGCAACAGTTGCTCTGGATCATTTTATGATCAGCAGCTTTAGGGTACTAGGACATCTGCCAAAAAAGTAAGTACATTTCTTCTTTACTGTACTTACTTTGTAGATATGTTAAGCAGCTAAATTCATTAATGTTTATTTAGTATTATGTGGTGTTTAGTTGAAAGGCACCAGGAAATTGCTAAGCTGTGATTGCCTTCTGCATTTTCAGTGTCTGAGAAATCTCTCCTGCTTCTAGCAGTGGTATATGGTAGCTACTTTTTTCTCCACTTGAGTATATAGGTTAAGAAGTCTCTGCCTTAACATTTCTTGTGAACTCCCCATTTAACGATGTGCTCTATCTTGACTGAAGTTTTAAAACATAGAAAACATACAGTGACCTCTGTCATAAGCAACTACTCAAAGATAAGTGTTGAATCAGATGTTTCACAGATGTAATATTCTGCTAAGAGCAGAAATGAATTCTGCTTTGCTTACTTTGAGACAGCTCCTTAGATTTCCAAGATTTCCAAGATTCTTAAGATGTATGGTACTGTACAGCTTTGAAAATGTTATACAAGTGATGGACTTTAACACTTCCCTCACTAAGCAGAAATACATGTATGAACTATGGATACTTTAAATGGTAAAATCAACTTTCTGGTCTAAACAATGTTCTCATAAATCTCATAAAAAAATTAACTCAGTAAGATCCCATTGCTATCATGCTGATAGCATAGTAATCCCTAACAGAATACAACACATCAAATTCTGTTGTGGATGTTCTGTACCGAACCTTGTTCTGTTAGCTGCAATGAACACCAGAGATGAGTTTGTAGGTGGGGTAGTTTTTATCCCCTACTACATGAAGTTAAAACCTCATTCCAAAAAAGTGTCCACACATGTAAAGTGGACTGAAGGAGCTGTTAAGAAAATAACATTATGACCAATAAGGTTTTAAAGCCATTTCTAATAGTTCAATCAAATATTCAGTGAGCAGGCCAGCAGCAATGAATGAGTGTAATTTGCTCTCAGATGCAATGTCAATCCACAAAAAATTGATTTTACTACAGATACTTTCGATCTGTAAATATATGGCAATTATTCTAGCCTATATTGTCCATTTACATGTGTTCATATTATGAATGGGGCTTTTTACGTTAAAGAAACAAAATACTTTTAAGTGATATTCGTATTTGCAGTAGAAAAACATATCTTCAAAGAGCCAGTTCAGACCTGTTATCATCTAAGTGTCATCAAAAACATTTTTGCTAGGTCTGAATTTTTCACCTAAAGCTGTGCACCTTATTTTTTTATATGCTAAAGTTTAGCAGAACATAAACATACCTCTTCCTTTCTTCTTAATTAACTTGGAAATAAAAAATCATTAAAAATACTGAAATATTATTTTCACATTACTTCTGAATGAATTCTGGATAAAAAATGTCTGCTCTGAAAGCGACTTTTCAGTTTTTAAATGAACAAAAAACAAAGAGCAGTTTAAGCCAGAATAAACATGTTTGATTTCAATGTAGCATGAAACAAAATGTTTCATATCAAAAGATTTTCACTAAAACACATATTTTGGTGGATCAATCTTTGGACTCCCTGTGTATATACATATACAGTTAGTAGACTGAGATACACAGTATATGTAATACATTTACATATCAATTCCTCTGTGTGGACTCACTGACCTTTAGAGACTTCATGTAGGGTAGATCTTAGCTTAATCATTCTGGAAACTGAATGATATGCTTGTCAGAAATGTAGTTTCATTTTCTGAACATTTTAGATTTTGTATGAGATTAGAAATGTTAGACAAATGTGCAGTGAACTGTAGGATTCTCTGCAACTTTGATTTACATTCCAGTGACTTTGGACAATATGTTCAAATTTCAGCTTTAGTTTGAACTGTTTACAGGTATTTGGGGCCCAGATGTTTCTTTCATAGAATATTTTTTTTTTCTTGGTTTGTTGTGTGTTTGATACATGAATCATTTATGTGGAATGTTGCTTGTCTGACCTGTTTTGTTTAAAATAAAATAATATTTGTGTCTACAAGGGATAAGATAATGTCTTGGTAAATTGAATGTCTTACCTATTTTTTAGGGTTGCCCGTTACTATCTAAAAGATGAGACTTCATCTCTAGGGTGTCATGTTGTCTTAGCACAAGACTGATTCTAGTATCTCATCTGGCTTGTTCCAAATATGTATGTTGAGTTTAAATATCAGCAATGAACAGTCAAAAAACCCAATGGCTTTTGTATTTGGATAAATCTGCTTTGATTTTCAGTTTAAATTTATATTAAATGTATTTAAAGTAACACTCCAGACACCGTAAATTATTCACTAGTGTTCTCATTTTTAAGGGGAGGGAGGGAAGATGGCATTGAGCATTGAAAGATAGGTCTAGAGTGAATTTGTTCATTTGAGTTGGAAGTGCTTAGCTGGTGGGGAAGGGAGGTGGGTGAATAGTTTCAGCCCTTGACAGACTAAAAAACCAGGAACAAGGAAAACACAGGGTCATCTATTTTAGATACTCACATGCTTTGCACAACTCCTTATCTCTACTTTCTAGTTTGTGCTTGGGCCTGAGTTTCTCTTTTTCCATCTATGACAAATTTCTTCCTCTTGGGAGTGTTATTTGTATAATTGCTAGTTATCTGAATAGGAGAGAGATAAATTCCAAGGTCTGGTGCTTCTAATTATTATATTGATAAGGGTTTTGCTGAGAAACTGACTAATAAAAATAGCTTCTTAAATAAATGTATTTTAGATCACCTAGAACAAAAAGAAATGTTCATTGTTCCCACAGTGTGGGGGGAATAACCACTGTATTCTCCAGAAAACTTGAGAGAAAGTATATGTATGATAGTCTGATTTCAGGTGGTACTTATATTAGCAGACTTGCTAGAGTTAATGAATTGATCAGTCCGCTGCTAAATAATCACTGAATCAAAGTAATAAAGGAAAACTACTAGACCTACAGACAAAACACTGGGAAGTCAAAGATTTTTCTCTTTCCTTTTCAACAGCTAATCAGTGACTTTTTGTTTTAATAATTCACGTGTGCCTAGAACCCAATGGAACCTATGCGAAACCAGTGCAAAAAAGGTGTAGTAGGTAATACTGCTAGTTTGCTTTAGAGAGAAATCAAAAGGTATCAAAGGGCTTAAATGGCGTGAAGAAGGAGGTATGTTGAATGTGGTACCTTTTCTATCACTGTTGTGATCACCTGTGTCACAAATGTCTAACTGAAAGGTACACTGCTTTTACTCTTTTTCTTCAAGCTTTCTTTTAACTTGCTTTTGTCCATGTCCTGAACAACATTTAAAATGTGACCTAACAATGCACACGTATCTCCAAAGTTTTTAATTTTGGTGCTTAAAAAAATTTAATCTCATTTTTTATATATATACCACAGAATGTAAAAATCTTCTTTTTGAGTAGCTCTGGAGGGATATACCTAACAAGATATGTCCATTACGTATGCTCATCAGATAAGGCAAAGTTTATGATAAGTTGAGAAGATATATCTAAAAAGATCCAGAAACAACCATTTTCACTTGGATTAGAAGAATAATTACGGAATGGGCTGAATCATCTAGGGAAGCCTTCTTTGAAGCTATGGTAGGTCTGTGTGCCTGTACTGCAGTACAGAAGAGCCAAAGCTAACCCCCAGGTTTTGATTCCTGCTAGAATTTGAACTGTAGAGATCTAACCTATAGAATAAAACTAAATAAAATCTCACAGTATGAAGCTAAGGATAAATGGCTTGTAAAATTTTGTGATGACCATGAACATATAAGGAGTCGCTTTAAACATTAAGCACATTAAGCAGTTTACTTGTTTACACTTGCTTCCATTTCCAAAGCAAGATACAATGCCTTCTATCACGGCTCTTTACTTTTGTACTGCTTAATTATTAAAAAGGCCACACTTCTTTTCAGAGCAGCAATTATTACAAATGAGTAATTTCAGAAGTTTGTCCCATCTTTAGAGATGGATAAACAGGAAAGTGATTCAATACTGTGAAGCACAGCCAATTATTTACATGAGCGTCTCATGTCTCATCCTTTGAAGGACACAAACTTTGTGGAATGAGATAGAATAGTTATTAGTTTAGGATATCTGGAGTAGAAGAAATCTATTCTGTGCTTTAGTCTAGGGGGGAATTCTCAACTGTTTTGAAATTTAATTCTATAAGTAT
Organism: Falco cherrug; assembly: GCF_023634085.1. Taxonomy (NCBI): domain Eukaryota; kingdom Metazoa; phylum Chordata; class Aves; order Falconiformes; family Falconidae; genus Falco; species Falco cherrug. Next base: position 31,326,436 of record NC_073706.1, read on the forward strand.
AGCCCAGACCAAAAAATTAGGTACTTTCTGTAGACCACAGAGAGAAGTGGACCATTCTTTCTCTTTGAGGTTGACTGCCCAAGACAGAGAGTATACATTATACCATGGAGCTGGTGGGGGGTTTTTTGTTTGGTTGGTTGGTTGGTTTTTTCCCAGTGGCTATGGAAAAAAAGTGCTGGTGATTTGTTTGGAGTTCTTGACATCTAGCTGTTAGTTCAGATCATGTGAGATGAATTTCAGACTCAGTCTGGAGACAAAAGGCAGGCATTTTTTCAAATGGGTTTCACATGCTGTTTACGTACCAAATACAATTCCCATCAAAATCAGAATTTTTTGCAACATCAGACTCTCCCTTTGGAATTACTAACTTGAGACATTATTTTGTTGTTTGGTATGCACTGGATGATGACTTCTTGCTAGCGTTGTAAAATAAGGACTAGCTGGAGCAACTCATCTAACCCAGAATACTATAGCAGATTATACATTTCTTACTAGAGAAAAATCTATTGCATTAAAGAGAGGGAGAGAGAAAATGGGTCACAGGACAGTAACTCAGAATGATCTCCAAAGTGAGTTAAAACCACTAAGCTAATAAATAGCATTGCAGGTCAGGAAAGGTGCTGCTCACTAGAAAAGAAATAAACAAAAAAACCCTCAAACCCAGCATCCCTTCTGTCATGGTTTAACCCTGGCTGGCAACCAAGCGCCACGCAGCCTTCCTGGAAAGAACAAAGGTGAGTTCTAAGGAGAAAAAAATCCTCTTACATTTCCAACTTTGATTCAGAATGGTCTGAATTGTACTGCTTGTCTTTGCCTGTCAAGTTGTCTTCTTTGCCTTTGCTTGTATTAAAGATCTCATAATTACTGTTACATGAATATTTTTTTTTCCTTGAACTCAAAATTTTTAGCTCTAAATGTGGTATTAGATAAATAAGAGATGAAAAACGAAAAATGGACAGATACAAAGCCAAAACTTGAAAAACTTGAAGAGATTTCTTTTTGGAAATGAATTAGTGCATAAAAACATTTTAAAACAAAGTTTTGATTAAACAGCTTCTTAATGAAGTAGATAACTGAAAAACTGTGTCAGGATGGTCCTCTTTGAAGTCATGAAAAACTGTGTTACGCTTATACACAAATCCAATATTTCCAGCTTTGAAAGACTCAAGAGAACTTCAGAAATGATGCGGTTTGGAGTTTTTCACTTAGTTGTTTGAGACAATGAGGTGAGGCTTTTGTAAATTATGCCACAAGATAAATATAGGTGGATCTTAAAACCAATAGCCGTTAATGTGCCATTTCACAGATGCCATCACTTTACAGTAGGCCAGAAATACAGAAGCTCTTGGATATACTTTTGCTGGACTGAATACATTTCTTTACACCTTTTTCCCCCCGCAATCATTAGGGGAAGGAATAGAGGCAACAGCATTTTAATAGCTATAGAGGAATTTGTCAACGTTTGTATTCTAAATTTTTGCACTTGACCAGACAGCTAGGAGACTTGGACCACAGGATAACAGTGAGAAAGGACCCTTCATTACAAGGTGGAGTCTGGGACCTAGCAGCGTCAGTGGGTAACACACTGATTAATGGGGGCAATTTCCAGGTGGTTCAGGCCATCCTTATAAGCATAAATGGAAGTTGCTAAATCCTGGCATGGGAGTCTCTGCTGCTGTGCTTAGTGTGGCTTAAGCACTGAGCTAGCAAACTTTAGCAACCCTTTCTTGAATCAAGAATGTGCTTTCCATCAACGCTGCAGATGATAATGATATATGTGTGGTGGTTCACAACTGTGTTCCTTTCTGATTTTCTCAGTGTCTTTCCGCTTGATGTCAACTGATTAATGCTTGCCTTTAGAGTGAATCACAGCTTAAGATCAAACCCAACATGCAAACCCCAAGACAGTGACATGCTTTACAGTGCTTTTGCTGGCACTGTCTCGTTGCTCTGTTACATCTGCAAGGCAATCTCTTAGTCTAGCACCTTGGCTAAAAGGTTGTCTTTTTTCTCATTTGCAGATTATCACCATCTGACAAATATTTCTCCTCAAATACTTAAATCTTATTTACTTTTCCCTTTTGAAAGCATTTTACTTAGAATAGTTACCACAGTGTTGAGCAGTGCACTCAGATGGAATTTCTGGATTCTGCTGCAAAGATCAGATGAATGTCCATGAGTTGTTTCTACTCTCATTTTTTGTCTCTCTTTCATATGTAGACTAAAAACTACAGGTGTGGCGTGTTCCTTTCCATCTTTTTATATGATACTAAGTTCTCTAAGATCCCTCATTTTATTTGAGGCCACTTAAAAATAATATATTAAAAATTAATATTAATACAAAGAGCAGTTCCTTTGGCTGTACCAACATGTTCTTTGTCTTTGTGACCTTGTGGTGTTCTTGTGGTGTATGCCTTTGCAGTTTATTTTGCAGTTAATAATCTGACATGGCTTTAACTGAAATGGTTGCCTTTTGTGTCCAAGCCCATTTTCAGCTGCAGCATTTATTCAAAAAGAATAGCTGAATTCAAACATTTTTTCCATGGATACATCTATTGTTTGCAAGCTCAGCTGAATGCCCCTTTCAGGCGGCAATACTTTTGTTGCTTCTCATACTCAGTTGGTGTTCTGCCTTCTTCATTTATCCATTGATCACATTCATAATTTTTTCACTTTTCTCATGATCCGTATCAATAAGAAAATGTCCCAGATCTGAGATATTTTTGATGACACAGTTTTGATTTTTATTCATGGTAAAGGATATATTTAAGGACTTACTTGTTGCTAATCATGTAAAAGATCTTTCATTGTCTGCTGAAATCCACCTATCCCTTTCAGGTCCAGATTCCACACCCGTCCCACTAAAGCCTTCAGAGGAAAGCTCACGTGCTGATACTACAGTTGTGGCCTTGTAAATTAGAAATGTAGCATTTTCTCTGTAGTTCATTACATGCCTAATGTCTTTCTACATAGATTAGTTCTCTTTTACTTCATCACATTGCTACCTAGAGCAGATAAATTCATTTGGGTTTGTTTGTCAAAAAGCAGACTAAAAAAATACATTGCACTCTCCCCACACCCCCCCTTTGTTAGTTTAGAACTTTAGCTCACCTGTTTGTTCTGGCTGTTGTCAATGATTAATGGTGAATGATCTGTGAAGTGTTGTCTACTAATGATACTTTAACTATGCATTATCCTATTAACCATTAAAACAGAACACATGTAGTGGAATCACATTGAGCAAAAGAAAGATATTAATGCGCCATGAATTTATTAATAGTGGAGAGGAGGAGAGTTACTTTGTCAGGCATGCAAAATATTCCTGGTGAAAGAAGAAAAAATTTCTTCACTAGAATCTTTAGGGGAGGCAAAGAAGCAAGAGAAAATTTACATAACTGAAATACTGGGCGTTGAATTGCCTAAATCAATAAACCCTCCAATTTTATTTGGAGAATGGCACCTATTAGTTAACTTTCCCTCCAACCTCATTTCACCCAAAAATAATAGGGGGAAAAAATGCTGTAGCTCTTTTAATTCTGATTTAAATGTTGTAAGTTAGCGGGGTCAATAATTCAAAACGCTGGTACAGAGGTGTCATTGACATTAGGATCTCAGACTTTTGAGGTAGAACATCTTCACTAAAGAAGTATGAATTATTTTTCCTGAAAAAAATTCTTTCTTACATAGTTATATTTTTAATGAAAAGTATTTCTGTTAAAATAATCGCAAATGGACCCTCCCTGCTATTTTTAAAAGCTAACTAGAGAAGAAAAACTATTTTGTTTAGAGAAGAGCCATAATACAAATGAATTAAAAAATCTTTAACCATTACTTTGGTTTCTACAGTCTTGCTACCTGTGAATTAGTTCATTCTCTGGTGAGTGTGAATAGACAAACTATGAATTTTATTAAGATTCTGATTTACTTTTTCTAATATAAAACTATTTCTGGGTCTCAGCTATAATCAGTAGAATAAAATATGGCTGCTGGTAAGTAAAAATTTTAGACGTATGAAGTATTTATTTTAATAAATTTCACTTTAGTCGTCCTTCTAAGGCCTAGTGACTGCACTAGTGGAATAAATGTCTCGGATACAAACTGTCCCAAAGTCCTGAAACAACTTTTCACTGTCCAGTGACTCTTGGCAGTTCTAGATATCTGTTTACCTTTCACAAGATTTTACCAAACAAGTTCTCACATCTTGCTTTCTTTCAAGATATTTCACAAAAGTTGTATGTCCCTTTTTACCTTGAGTCCAGACATTCCTGTGTCAATGGACAAAAGAAAATCTTGTTTCACCCAGGGGCTACTTTTTGAGTCACAGGCAAGTGAAAAAAGGTCATATGGTTTTACTTGCAGCACTTTTGTAGTCCTGCCGTGCAGACTGAAGGTCTGTTTCATGTGGGAGGCCAGGAGCCAGGAAAGATATGAAGTACAAGCAAAAGGGAAGGTCTTGCTGAATGTGCCTTCTCCTGTTGAAGATTCAACCAAGTCTTCATCTGAAGAATGCGTCATGGCCCCTAATGAGTTCAGGTGTCTATTGTCTTCATTCAGTATCCTGTGGATTTGTTTACTTTTTAAAAAAGCCTCTTGAGCAGTAACTTCTCTCTGTTCGTATCAGGACAGCTGAGAGCTGCAGCCCTGTGGATAATTCTAATTTTGTCTGCATACCTCTTTTTTTCCGCTCTATTTGCAACCCTTGCCTGCTGAAGAACCATCTTCCTTACTATTTATTTGCTCATGGCAAACTTTTCTGAAATCTAGAAAACTGCAGTCAAACTCACCACATAACTAATATGTTTCTTCTGTGTACAGACAAGTATTATTTTATAATACTGAAGCATTTTCTGGAATACTTAATGTTAATAATTAGCCAATTTTGTTAGGAACAGTTGCTTATATTATTCTCCTCCAGTCACATATTTTAGTTGTCAACAAACTGCTTTTAACGGTTCAAGTGAAGTCTTTTTTTCAGTTCTAACTTATTTTTAAACAAGGAAGCAATTTTAAAATATTAATGTGAAGGTTTGATTTTCAAAAAAATAAAGAGCAATCAAAAGAATCTTGTAAAAGGAGTCAATCCTCACGTAGCAGCCTAAGGTTTTACCATAGGCTGCATTTTTCTTTTTTCTCCAGAAGTACAATGTTGCTATTGTTCAGTTTCATGTTAGTTCTGGCTGCTGTTCTACAAATCCCGTTGACAATACAGTAATCTAGGGGCCCCTTTACAGCTGGGTGGGAAAGGAATTGAAACAATCACGTTTTAAATATTCTTGAAAAGTGCTTGATAGCTTTTTAACTTGTTCAAGTGACCCAGTCACATGAACAAGGACATTTTAAAAGGTCTTAGTGATGCATTTGAATCTTATCTTACTTCCTAAAATATTTAAGAGCCAATTTCCTTTACATGTGTAACGTCTCTAGTCAGTTTGGCTGTTTTAATCTGGGTGAAATCTGAATAAGGTTAAGTCATCTAAAGACCTTCAAATGAACCTTTCTGAAGTCTTATAAGGCTGTTGAACTCATCAGAAATATATGATCACTATGCACTGCTTGCTATGCATCCAAATTCTCTTCCAAGTCTTAAGGGATGAATGTAGCCAGATAGCCAGCTTCTCTTTGGGCCACCTGGTCACATGAAAAAAAATCACAGAAAACATTTGATTGCACGGAGAATTCTTGAGGGTTAATTTTGTCTTCCAATAGCCTTAAAAAAATCTGAAATTTGTCTCTAAAGAAAATTAAGCTCTTCACAAAAAGAAGTTCAGACTAAAGAATTTTTCTGTAGCAGGATAAGTTTTTCTTAAGTTGGTTTTACATATTGTTCAGTGGATTTGAGTTTCTTTTAAAAGAGCAGAGTAAGTAATTTTTTGTTTCAATGCATGATGCAGATAAATATAAAGTGATGAAAAGTTACTAGTTTTATAGAGAACAATGAAAGATGCTACAGGTGTCAGGTGCAAGGAGTCAAGGTCAGTATAAACAAATCAATACTGATTGATGTTTTGTCTCCTTAATCAAAGATCCAGAGTTTAGCTGATCCTGAGTTTAATCTTTTATTTCTTAAAAAAATATATGCTTCCATGGAGACTTAGTGTGCAAATAAGAAGGGAAAGTACTGAGAATCTCTGTCTGGGTTTAGCTGACCAGAAGGGTATGAGCCCTCTTCTATAGTGTGGGAACTCTGGGCCTCGTGGGCCTCTTGTTCCCTGTGGGAGTGAAGAAAAATGTAGCCATGAAAACCAGGTGAACCAAAGCATGAGGTCTTGTTTTTCACGAGAGGGGTGGATAAGAGCAAGTAAAAGTTGAAAAGAATTGAACCCAAATGTTTAGGAAGAAGACCCCACTGGGACTTGGTTAAACATGGGAAACTAAAGCAAATAAATGTTGCAGGGACTCGATATGAACACTATAGCTGGAAAACCAACTGTAGTCACAATCATGAATGTAGTTATAATCAAAGTGTCATTGAAAACTTTGATATTTATGAAGCATCAAATGACATGGGAAAAACTGATACAACACTAGATACTGTTTTGTATTAGCAATGACATCACTTCGCAATTGACAGCTCATCTGCCTGTGTTTGGTTTACAATAGTGGCATGAGTTCTATGAGCTCATTAATTCATTGACACAGATTAGAAAAATGGATATTTTTTTTTTCTTTCAAAACACATAGATGTAACCCAAAGCTAAATGAGTCTCTTTGCTTTCTCAACTCATGATGCAGTGCAAAATGACTTTTCGAAAGCTTGTTTTAGATGTACTTAAGGACTTGCTGGGGGAGAAGTGGTGACATCTACTGGAATTTTAAAACACTTCATCATATGTTTCCAAGGCTGCTAGCAAGACATATTTGGTTTAGGTCTGAAGTTGGATGAATAATGAAGAAACAATTTCTACTTATATTTGTGCAAATTTTGAAGCAAATCTTCAGCCATCTTGGGGTTGCTTTTGATGTCATTTCCTGTACACAGTCATAGAAGTATGAAACTTTAATTGCATAACTGTTGGCAGAAAATAAATGTTAAGCTCACACAGGAATACTATGAAAAGTGAATTTCTAATGTAGTTTCTGTAAGCCTTTGTACCACAAAGCTGGTTCCATGAGTTATGTTCATTAGACTGGAAGATGGAAACAATATTAAGTGATTTATGGGACCAACTGCAATTGAAGAGTGAGTTTGTGCTTGGAGTAGCAACCCCTTACTTCAAAAGAAATTTAAAAAAAATCAGTGAGGGAGGAATATGTGAAGCAAATTGCAACGTGCTCCCCACATTTCATGGAAAGAAGGAAGGAAACTCATCCATCATTAAATGCATTCATTAAAAATTATTCACTCAGATCCATTTAAACCATGTTCTAACTTTAATCTCTTGATTTCTTGGGGCTAGATTGTGATGCGTAGTGCATGCCCAATAAGAGTGCAAGGCTTTTCCTGCATCCTGATGTAGGTTGTGTGGACCTTGGGACTGGGTCTGCAGGAGCAGAAGTGTTATACATCTGCTTCTTCTCTCCCCTCTGAGGGAATGTGAGGGGAGGGAAAGGGGGATGGGATTGTAGATGAAGCAATCCCTCTTGGCACAAAAAAAATCCTCCAACTGGCTTTCTGGGATTGGCTGGGGGGTCAGGGTTTCCCAAAATTTTATTATTATGAACCAGTGATAAGAAATAATTACCTGTGGGACAAGGAAGATGTAGGCAATAAACTGACCCCTTGAGTTGTGTTTTCCAATGTTGTCTGTGTGCTATTGCAATTTACCTATCCCATCCCCTTCAGTCTATGCCTAATCTTTAATCCTTAAAATCCAAAGAGTTTATGGCTTTACAGAGTTTATGACCTGATCGTAGGATGCGATTGTGTCATACAATTTAAAACTGTAGAAGGTGAGGAATGGGAGTCTTCCTGCTGATCTAAAATGAAAAGCCAGATTACCAATGTCCGAAGTAATGCCTGTCCTAGTTCCCCAGGCTCTTAGCAACTCTGTCTTTTACCTGGCACTCTGCATTTTCAACCTTTGCCTATAATAGACTAAATAAATTGTGTGATTTCTGGTGGGTGATGTTAAATGATTGTTTAGTGTCTGATTCAAAATTATCTAGTGGAATCAAACTCATCTTCCTAATAGAAAAGCTAATCATTGGCAGACTCTGCAGCACTTGGATTTTTCTGCAGTATGTAAAGTAACATGCACAAGAAATACTGAGGGGAAAATGGAGAAGGATGCTCCTTGAAGTCCCACCATTTTTCATTCTTGAAAGAACTATTTCAAATATTACATGTAGCTGGTTCACATTATTATTGTGCCTGGGGTTTTTTTTACCCATTATATCCTTTTTGTTAGAAAGTGTCTAATCTGTGAGAAACTTTCTGTAAGGTTTCCACCAAGCTGTCCTTAAGGATTTTTTGTACTGTTAAGGAGATTTATTATTATGGTATGACAAAAGGAAACCATCTGCTGTCATTCATCAAAATGCAAGTCTACACCAGTCTTACCTCTAATTCTGAAAGTTGCAAATGTGTGGAGATTTTGTGTTGATTTTTGCACCTGTGAGCATATGACCTATTGTAATATTCTATTCCTGCAGCCTTCAGTTGAGTCCTGTGAATCAAAGTAGATCCCCAGTCACACTAGATTTTCTTGTAATAGAGTTGTAATGGGTGTTGTTTCACTTCAGAAGTGTGCTCTGGTTATGACACTGCCTGTCTAAAGAAATTTTACGTGTGGTATTTTAACTTATCACAAAATTGGAACTATTTGGCTGTCGGCATTATGGTGAGAAACTCTGATGTGACAGTTTTCTGACTTTATTAATAAGTTTTAATCCTCCAAACACATTTTGTTAGTACATCTTGACTTTCCTGCATTGTGTCTTTGATTTGCTAGACTGACAAGTTTCTATCAATCCACCAATCTTACTTAGCTAGCCTGCTGCTCACAGGTTACTCTAGGTTTATAGTGACACAAATAACACATTTTTAATTGAACAGAGATTCCCTGAGTCTGTGTGCATATCCACATCCATTTCTATGGCTAAAACCTACTCTTACTGCTGACCTTTGAATATCCAAGATCTGTACACAAAGTCTTTATATCTTTTCATTTAGTACTTTTCATAATTATGCTTTGCTGAATCAGGTCAGGGTGCGCAGTCTGGTGGAGAAATGTATGTAAGAAATGCAAAAAGTTGCCTGTACAAGGGAGCTGGCAAACCATCTGGCACAAGTTCATAGTGTTTTAGTATGGCATCCACTTAAATGAGCTGAAGATCTGGCTGAAGACATTATAGCTACGATACTTCATGTTAAGCGAGTAAGACAATAAATGATTGAGGGTGCAAGTACTAAAATCTTCCTCAGACAAGAGCACATGATATACAATTAATAGTTATGGTAAATCTGTCTGAAATGTATTCCATATCATTTGTGGCAAGATTTGCTTTCAATCAGAGATTACAGGGAACATTTAAATTAGCAATGAGAATTACCCTGAATTACCCTGAATCTGCCTGCTTAGATTTGGTGGATCCTTTTCTATCCTTTCTGCATGAAAGTCCAACTATAGAACATTTTTGAAAGCAACAATTGTGATTTTATAATGAACCACAAGAGGGGGGAGAATGAACATAAATGAAAGAACTTGATTTTAATGAACAACTGTTACATTTAGGACAATGCTGTATCAATGCTGAATTTAAGAATCTTGGGCAGGTGTTGTCTGTGGAATGAAGAGTTTGAAATAATGGTGAGATGCTGTCCCTAAGATTCACTTTTCAGGTCTGCTGATTTATTGCTGAGCTTCACTTAAAGCTGTGGACAAACTACACTTCCAAAGTTGCAAAATACTATGCCGGGTATACTCATCCCTTTCTTTATTGCCTTGATCAAACAGAAACAAATGCTAATGAAACGATAAAAATAGAGATCTCTGTGACCTGAATAATCAGGTTTAAAGCCTTCTACCCTGCCTTTTAATTTTTTCCCCCAATTACATAAAAGAGTTCTCTAACTCAAATAATGAAGGAATTTCTCCCTGGTGCATAGATGAGGTTTTGGTGTCAATGTGATAACTAAATCATCTCACTGTTGTGATCATGGACTGACACAGGACTGCTGAAATTCCAAGAGTGTTTTCAAGCTACTTTTTAAAGAAGGCTCATAGTCCCCTGCTCCTCACATACAGAAGCAGCTATAGTGATGACAAAGCTGGGGTCTCCTGGAGGTGGTACTCTGGGACTGCTGAGAGCACGTGCCCCTACAGCTGGATCAACTCTTGGGAGAGCATGCACAGGCAGCTTTGGCATGCAGTCGACTTTCTAACCCCAGGACTCTGCGGGCTTGGGGGCAGTTCCTATAGCCAGCTGGAGGGCAAGGAAGGAAAACAGATTTCAAGAAGCAACCCACTCCACCCTCCACTTTCTCTTATTTCAAAGTGGGTACAAGGGGCAGGCAACTTCCCAATTTTTACTCCTCTGCATCTCATGTTCTCTGTCCCTCCTGGCCTAGGTTGTCAGTCCCCTGGGAGAGGGATAAGAAAGAAAATGAGTCTTACTTCCCCCCAGACTGAGAAAGAAACAAAGCAACAATTACAACAGTAATATGAGGATGGTATTGCAGCAGGTGGTTGCAGCATGGCAAAAAATAGCATAGGCAGCAAACCTCCTCAGCTTTTCTCTGCAAGTAATTGCAAGTAGCCCAGTAGACCATAACTCTGAGAGAACACCATGTAATGTTATTAGGCAAAATTATAATGTCCTTCATTTCATGTTGAAAAGCTGAACGGTGCTAAAGGAGGCTTGCAGAAAGAAATTAGGATAGTTATACTAGAAGAAGACAGAACGTTGATTACAAGCAGTGAGGTATCCAGATTTGACTAATGTCACAGTTATTGGATGCATAAGCCCTAATGGTGTTTAAGTGGTTGCTAGAATGGATGTAATTAATGTAATTTATTTGTCAGCATCCAAACACCATAATACTCGGAACAGGGTGGGAGGTCCCTTGCCTAGCATATAGCCCTACAAATATTTTTCAGTGTCTTTTTTCACAAGTACACAAAAACAGTGACCCTGACTTTTAAATTTTATTATTCTCATTTTTTAAGGGACATCATTTATGTAGCTCCACTGATTTAAACAGAATTTTTCTTGTTTTGAGTCATGGGTTTTAGAGGGATACTTTGAAATGATCTAGTCTGGCTTGCTACTTGAAGGCAATAATTGACCTTGCATCTAATATCTCCCAAGTGAGTGTATGTGTTTTAGAGAGAGATTCTCCTATTTTGACTGAGCTACTATAGGATTAACAGTAAACTGATTGCTTAAATTGCTGCAGTGACTAATGATGATCTATGCTTAAAAAAAAAAAGTAGTGTATTTCTAATGTGGGTTTCTTTCAGCTGGAAGCTGAAGTTAATCTTCAGCTATGGGATCTTGTCATGTTATGTCAAAGAACCTTGCGTTAATGGAGAACTTTCCTTCCCCTACCTAAGTATGACTGGGCTGTAATCAAGATGTTTGAATTGCACAGAAAAAGCTTCTGATATTTCTCATTGTATGGCTGTTGCTTTTGATCTCACCATTTTATAACTTTCTGACCGTTTCAGTATCTTCACTTTGTGGGGTTTGGTGGGGCTTTTTTAGATCTAAAAGACCTCACTAATGTCATGTATGTGGATAAAAACCTTAGTGCTATTGCTTGATATTTCCCTGCTTATACAAAGAGTCAGGGTTGTCATTGTCAACAGAGAGCTATTCCTTTAAGTGATATAGTACCTCCAAATGCATATAGTAACTCTATTGCTACGCTCTACCCTCTACTTGCGCTAATGTGAAAACACTCCTAGCTTTGGCATTGTTCCTAGCCAAATCAGAGAGAAAACAGATTTGTTATTCTTGCAATTAATGAATATGTTAGGGTTAATAGCAAAACTTTATCAACATGCATTCAACATGCATTTTCTTTTCAAGCAAGTTAATATTTTTGAATAACAGCCTCTTTAAGTTACTGCTGTCCTCTGCACTGAGGACTGACATTGTAGGACTGTGATGAGACATGGTTGCCTTTCAGTCTGGATCCAGATCAATTACCTTATTGTGAAGCTACCAACAAGAAAACTGACTAGGCTGTATATCGAAGTTCAACATAAATAGCAGCTGTCAAAACCATCAGATTAATTATTGTTCATTAATCATTTCTTGTTCAAGATGGAGAACCCTTCCAAATCAAGTCACGGAAAACTTGGAACTGCTGTTTACAGCAGTAGATATGTATTTTGATGAGGGTTTATGGATTTCTCAAATGTTTTGTTATTTACACGCTGAATTATTTTTTATGGGAAGTCTTTCCCTCCATGCCCAACAACATAGTTAAGTTTTAAAGATCTTAGAAGAGATAAATCAGTGCAGTTCCACTGTAAATAGTGGAGCTATACAAATTCATATGACTGCTTCCTCTTTATTCCCCCTGACTTACTTGAGTAGCTTGAAGGCAGTGTCGTGTTTAGGGTAGCCTAAATTAGCATAGAAATATTTCTCTTAAGACATATAACTACAAATGGAAAGCTTTCTTTTTCTTTTTGTCAGAGTTCAGTTAGCAAAATGTAGACAAGAAGAAGCACAGTTAGTGGGGAAGCTCCTTGTATTGGAACAAATGAACAGTTACAAGTAGCAGTCTTGTGAAACAATGAAAGACTAAAATTTAGCTGTGATTCAGAAAACAGTAAATTACTGATGTTCTTTTAACAATCATCTGTATTGAAAAAATGTATCCTAGTGCCTATGTGCTTCTGCATTCCTCACTGCTGCTCAGAATCTTTGAATTGCTTCTTGTTGCTATCTTGATCTTAGGAGAACCTGCAAGTGAGAAGCTTGACTTAACATAGTGGTCAAATTCTACTGTGCATTATTTCCCATGCATACAGTCTATACAATGATAAACCTGAGGTGCTTGAGTTTTTACCTCCAGTAAGCACAACTAGAAAACCACAAATGGACTTTTCATTTTTCCCTTGCAAGAGCTATAAAACCTAAGGCAAGCTCTCCTGCCAAATCACTTTTATGGGAACCTCACTTTCCTGTTCACTAGTTTTACTCCAATTAATTGAAAGCAGCACTCCTGCCCTTTGCTATGGTTTCCAAGGTATTCATGGGGGGGCACATGCCCTGTCCACAGACCTGAGTAAACTGAATTGGAGGTCCTGGGTGGGTTTATACTCCTACACCTGGGAATTTGAAGTCCCCTTCTCCAAAAGATGCAAGTCTTACAATGCTGAAATGGGCAGGCCACATAAAATTTAACACAGCAATGAAGACAAGCTTACTCAGTCTTGATCTTCTTTTTTTTTTTTTTTTTTTTTTAAATAGGATTGATCATTTTTCATTCCTCTATAAGGGAAAGGTGAGCTGAATGTTTAAATCCATGGGGTATATTTTTGTTTAGTTTTGGGTGGGTTTTTTTGAGAATATATCCCTGTCTGTAAAATGTCTTTAAACATGCTGCATTCTCCTTGCTTTCCAATTAAGTTTTCTGGGCTTTCTAATGTGGTCCTCTGAGTGCTGGAAAGTAACAGAAACAAGAATGCATTTAATACCTGGCCTGGTGTCTTGGCAGCAGAGCTTAGCACTCCAGTGTGGGGAGTAGCAGGTTCAAGACCAACCCCAGGAGTCTTACTACTTGGACTGGCAGAGGGCTAGCGTAATGCACAGACAGTGAGCTCATTCTGCAGGTGGAGTGTTCAGCTGCATTGATCTTATGGCAAACCCAGCCTGCTAAGGTTTTGGAGAAACATTGGATCTGATCTAAAAGGAAATTGTGCTGCCTTTCCCTGTCTTTCCGCTAGTTTAGCTCTAATAACGTTAAAACATACTTTAAGCAAGAAGGCTGACGCAGCTACAGAGACACAAAGTAATTTCCTAGAAATAGTAAATACAATAAGCAAAACTCTCTAATCTCTCATTAGGTAATTGTATTTTCATGGGGTCAGCCAGCCTCCCTGGCCAGGTTGAGGTCAATTCTAAAGTATGTGTATTATATACATTAGGCATCTGTTAATGAAGCATAAATTTCATCAGCAATCTGGGTGCCAAAATCAACTAATTTGGGTACACGGCTTGCATCTACAGTGGTGTCTTATGGATTTGTTCCATAGCTGAAACAGCAAGTTTGTGTAGATGCCATGAATGGCATATAATAAGGAAAAAAGCAACACCACAAGCATCTTAGAGGACCATAAATCCTCTGAGTTCTTGCTAGATGAAATTCAGAATTCAGAGGGTTGTAAGATGACAGTAAATAATGGGTAATGAAGAGATCTTGTTACCAGAGCCAAAAATATTTGGTCAGTGCTAATAATTATTTCCTTTGACAAAAGATGAAATAAAAGTAGATAAATATGAAGAAAACCCTCCATTTTGGAGCCCCCTTTTTTTGCCTAAAGGGACTGAATGGGGCTTTGCTTTAAAAATTCCCCAGTATTTTGGTCAGATCCATCACAGGGATCTGTGGCAAGATGCCACTGTGTCAGCAATTAAGCAACAAGCCTTCATGCTTCTTACTTCTTCTGTCAGCCTAAGGTGTTAAATGTAGGATTTTCCCCCAACAATGGCGAGTCTAGAAATGAGAACAGGTTTAACAGCCCTAATGCCAAACCTTACAGTGATGGTATGACAACTCTCTTCCTTTGCAAGCACTTAAGCAAAGATACTTGTCTGCTTTGGAAGTGAAGCGAGGCTATGTGTTTCCTCTCAACATGTAGGCTGGAATATTGCTTTATTTAACCACCACAGGGCCTAAGGACAACAATGATTTTGGACAATTTTTATTGCCCATTAAAGTGGCAGAAGTGTTTCAGAGTAGTAGCCAATGTAAAAAAGAATATGAAATAAAATAAATTCTTCAGAGTTCAGAAATGGTCCCCTTTCATTCATTAAGTTTCCATAGCTGAGCACAGGATTGGTGTGTGTTTTGGCAGTGAAAAATAACATTTTGGAAAGAGCGAACTTTACCAGTAGCACATGTTGGAGCAACGCTATAGGCTCCAAGTTGTGTTAAGCCAACTGTAAGTTTGACAGCAGAAATATATCAGACTCTTTGAACAAACAATCTGAGGAATATATGTAGATCCATGTGAGCTGTTCTCTTAGTTTCGATTCAGTAATTTTCATGTGAAGTAAAGGTGAGATTTTAGTAGGCAGCAGCATGAACAAGTTATTGGGAAAAAGAATACACTATGCCAAGAATTGTCCCACAAGACATTGAATCCCAATGAGAACAGATGACCAGCAAGTGTGTGAGGGGTAAAGATGGTTTCCTAATTCTTCACTCCTCTTCCTTTTCCAATTGAGGGTAAGATGGGTAAGTAAAGGCAAGTTAGCCCTTCTTACTCCTGTGGATCCAAACTTAAGGGGGCAAGGAACTGAATAAATAGGAATACGGAGAAGGGGAGGATATATCTCTGTGTTTGTATGTGAATAAGAGAAGATAGACACTGACTCCTATCAAATCCAAGCCATAGTCTGACACTGCATACCTGTATATGTATTTTAAACCTCAGGTTTATGTTGCTTAATAAATAAACGTTAAAGTTCAAAACAGACAAATCAAAGTGCAGTATATGCTACCTGTTAGCAAGAGTAAATTTGATGTTCCCTCTTCCTCACAAAAAATACTTTTCTACTTGCAAATAAAGGAAAGTTTTTCTATTTTCCTAACCTATGAATAGAAAATCTGACTTCAAGGGACAGATCTCAATGATTTTGTTAATTGAAATAATGAGATATATCTTGAGGTTGATTCTTAAAGTGTTAGGTAGGCATCTAGTTACAGAACTCCATGTAGATTTTGTTCCTCACTTGAAAAAGACATCCCTTTCTTGCTCTCTCAGAAAATACTTATCAACTTTAAAAGAGCTTGATAAGCTCCTTTCTTGGTAAAATCCACCTTTCTCACGGACAGTGATCACTAAATATCCATTTTCTTCAAGGCTTCTTCAGTTGTGCCACTTGCTGCCATTAATCATGCCATTCTGTTCACACAGTTTAGTGGCTCAAATTATTAGAAAGTACTATGATGAATGGTACCATGCAGTAAGTAAAATGTACCCATAGATACTGAAGAGAATTCGGAATACTTTTGGTGGCTTATATGTATATACAGTACAGTACTAAGTATCAAGCAGCTAGATCAGGGGTCCTCAAACTACGGCCCATGGGCTGGTTACAGCCCCCCAGGGTCCTCAATCCGGCGGCGCCCGGTATTTAGAGACACACACTGCCCTGCACTGCCCCCCCCCCCCCCCCCCCCCGAGGTTGAGGGGGGGGGGGAAACCAAGCAGCCGCAGATGACTGCCTGCCACTTCATCCGTGCACCAGCCCCCTGTTTAAAAAGTTTGAGGACCCCTGAGCTAGATGTTCCATTGTGCCTTTGTACATTATGAGCTATTGCTAATTTTGTAACCACTGAGGATTTGTGTAGTTCAAGTCCAATTAGCTTACCCAGACTGAGTGTGTCTCTTGCACAGCTAAGGGAGAGGTTGACTGCAACTGCAGGACAAATTACTAAGAGATAGTAGCCAGTAACAGAGAACAAAGTTTTGGTAAAGAACCACCAGTGGATGAATAGGTTACGTGGTTTTAGTATAAAACAGGACATTTTTGAGACAGAATGATACGAACCAGAAAAGGCAAATGAAGGTGTGATCCTTAAAAGCAGTTAGCATTCATATAAACTGATAGTTCTTCATGAGCTGAAATAAAAAAAGCAAAGTCTTTTCTATGTGTGTCCATACCTGGCTGTGAAACAGTGAGACCCACAGAAGCCCTTCCATCTACTTCAGTGGGCTTTGGAAAAGACCAGTAATTGCCCCACTGGAGTGATGTTACAAGGCACCTTCAGAGAGGCTCATTGTTTCCATTCTGCTGCAGGTAATAGCATTACAGTCTAGTGGTTAAGACAGTTTTTATGCATACTGGTTGAAAAGAAGCAGATCCTGATTGCCTCTGCAAAAGAAAGTAGTGAGTGAGACACCTTAGGTTTTTAATACTGTTAGCTTCCAGGTTAAACAGGACTGATCTCTTTTTGAAAATCTCTGTACTGTTGAAATTAGTGCAAACAGTATCATGAATTTCTTGGGGGGAAAAAAATCAATGACATATTTCCCCCTTTATCCGTCCAGCTCTGGGGAATGTAACGCTGCTGAATATGCTGGCTTTTGTAAGAGATGTAAAACAGAGTCTGTGATCATTTGTGGTCATTAAGAATCACTTGGTTTTTTTCTATTTTCATGAATAGAGGTGTTAGTGAAGGTGTTCTGGCCTAATTCCAGCTCCGGTAATTGGATTTTTTTTAAAAAAAATAAAATTCTTTACTTACACCACATTTCTTCAGCAGTTTCATTTGGCTGTGTATGTTGGGCTCAATTCGGTGTTGCCCCACTGGCCCCCTTTTGTCAGCTAGACTGATGCAGACACTAAGACAACTGTAAGCTCTCCTTTTCCTCCTTTTCCTTCCATACAGCCCTTTGTCCCAAGAATATAATTAATGCTTGACACAGCTTTACCAGACATGTTTTCAGTGATATACCTGTACCATTTCTCCAGCAGTGCATGGGTGTGTGTGTGTGTGTGTGTGTGCATTTCTAGACAGTAGCATTCAGCGGGAACCCAAGAAGTTAATGGATCAGCTATTAAAGAGAAACTGAACATTGGAGGCTGAGTCATTCTTCTAACCCAATGATTTTTAGCCCTGTAGTGGCACACGGGAACACTATCAAGTCAGCTTGCGGCAGGAGGTGTGTGTTGTGCAGTTGGATTTGTAGTGATGGATGGTACCGGCAAGAGATAAAGATAATTCTGTCTCTCTGTGTAACCTGGTAAAATGCTTTCAAAATTTGTCAGAGAGGGGATGAGTATGCTGAAGACAAAGTACAGTATTATATGGGAGAAAGGAAGAAACACATGAGGTTGGGGTGAGAAGCCGAATCAAAATAATACATCCTTTGCTCTGATAGATATGATGACATAACGGAAAACAAGGCTGCTGTCTTTCTGCTGCTGTGCCTAACTGAAGTCACAAAGGATGATGAAAGGTCAGCCGCAGTGCAAACCTCTCATTTTTCATCTGGACTTTGAACAGTTTCCAGTGTGCTGTACGCTACCAGTCTTAGCCCTTGTACCCTACCTTATATATGGGCTCTTCAGCTAGGCGTGAGACACCTAGCTCCTGGGATGCTTAAACAGCCTGGAGGTGGCTGAGGTTTGATGACTACTATTAATGTGGTTCTTTTGGTCCCTCCATAGAGATCAGCAGTGCTAATATGGCATCAAGCAACCAAGCTCAGAGATTTCCTCTCAGACATTTCTTGTTCTGTGGAACTCCATGCACACCGGTTTTAAATCCACAGGTAAATCCTTACCTCTACACCAGAAAAGAGCCTTTTCAGTCATGCAAGAGTCATTAGGGATCACCATGTGTTTAACTAGACTGGAAATTCCTCCAGTCCTCCTTGGAGCTCATTTTTAACTTAAGGTGACAGAGGCTTGCAAATTAGAGCATGGTCCAAACCCCAGGATTAAAACCCTGCAATGAAAAACAATGGAAACAATGTCAGGTGCGCTCTTACACCTCAGGTGACAGACAGTGCCTCTCCCTGGCCTCTGACCATCAGCAGAACTGGAGACTGCAGTATAGAGAGGACAGGTATCCAGGACAGACAGAAGTGCGATACTTGGAAAAACATACATGCATAGTGTAAATGCATATTACCCTTCTCAGGAATACAAGTGTGTTTGCTCCTAGAAAACTTCACGGTAGGCTATGAAGGGTTAAAAAGGCATTTCAAAATCAGCTTCTATTGGACTATTTTGTTTGGCCGATATCTGACATGGGTTGTACTGAGCACGTTTTGCCACCTGGCCAATTTTTTTTCCTGCCAAGCTATTCACTCAGGCTTGCGGTGTGAAAAATAGATGTTTAATAGTCAATGAAGTACTATAGTGGGTAATAGTTTATAAATTTCCATGACTTATTATGCTCAGCCTAAGTGACTGTTTATTAAGTGTATTTAAAGCCCCCCATCTCATTAACTTACAGTACTGCTGATACCCTCCTCCCACCACTGCTGTTTTTAATGGAAAATATTCACCCATGTCTTTTGCCTAGGACATGTGAAACAACTCCGGAAAAGAGACTGTCTGGATAAGAACAGGACATCATCCTTGGCTAGGTACAATGTGTTTATCATTTTTGGAAGTGAATCTGAAATATGAGATATATATATTGTGGACCAAAAAACTATGAAAGTCCTTCGGATAAAATACAGCTGCCAATATCCTACCCTTTTGTGCTTTGGATTTACAGTGAATGACATGGTCAGTTTTATCAGTAAAGCATGTCTCATGTAAAAAAATATTAAACTGGAAACTTAATTATGAAATACTGCCTTTATTTTCTTAATGAAATTCCATAGTACTTCAGGGAATTATTACATACTAAGGTTAAATAAATTCTCCGTTAACAAAAACCAGGCCCAGTCTTAACTTCAGGGATGTACTGTTAGCTGTGGAATGGGAAGGTGAGTTTCTATAGCTGGAAAAGGCTGCTAATTATAAAAGAATGTATTTTGTTCCCCTATATTAACCACTAGAATGAAAAAGGTTGTTGGTTGCTCTTGATAAATTCTGTGAAATCTGTCAAAAGAATCCCACTGACATCAATGAGATAAGTGCCCTTTTGTTGTATATAATATTTTAGTAATGCTACATAAGTAAAACTCCAGATTAATCCCTGAGGTAATTCCATTGAAGCTACTCAGAACATAGTATAGGTTAGTCTAGTCCTGTAACACCTGGCTTCACGCTCTTTACAGCCATTTCCTGAAGGTCTCTTGGAAGCCAAAGATAAACATAAGATAATGACAATACGAGAACAGAAAAATTGGCAAGTACTATGATAATGTGAAGAGGTGGCTTTAATAAAAGTAAAGGAAGTTGTGCGTAAAATTCCCTCTGGTAAAGAGCATCCGAGAATAGTTTTTCCAAACTGGGATGTTAAAGCTGACATAGATGAAACAGAACAGTCCCTTCCGTATAATCTTAGATGCCATGTATAGACACGCTCATGTACATCACCTCAACCTGCAACAGTGACAAGTGGCGCAAGGGCAGGGCCACCTGTGCTGCAGGGAGTGAGCGGCTCTCTTCTGGCCTGCTCCCAGGTACTTCGGAACAGCAGATACAAAAATGTGTACCCCCAGTGTTGAAGGAGTTAATGTGACACTGCAAAATGAGCTTTGCTATTTGCCGTTTTGTTTGGCCAATAGCTGACACAAGCACATTTTGCCACCTGGCTAATTTTGTGCTGCCAAGTTATTCATTCAGGCCAGTGGTGTGAAAAAGGAGGCATTTAATAGTCAACAGAGCACTATATAGGGTAATAGTTTATGATTTTCCATGACTACTTAGATGCTGTTCAAATTATTCTTGATTGAGCAAATTATTCTTTTTTAAAATCATCCCATTCATTTATTTACTAATGATTCTATCCCTTCCCTCCCGTACACCATTTTTTAAAATGGGAACAATCAGCCATTTCCATGTTTGAGGGGATTTAGCCAAACAAAACCTAAAAGCATATTATAGCTTAGATGACAACTTTGAAAGACCTTTTGCCAAGGCATCAGAGGTAGAGCAAAATCCCTTTCTGAGCTTTCCAGGGAGCCCCGCACAGAGGTGAGGTGGGCTGTATGAACACTGACATCTTGGTTCAGCAGATGAAAATGTTAACCCTCCCTCCCCTTGGATATTTTATTTTCTCACGCAGTTGCCGGTCAGTCCATTAGTTGGTTGGTTTTGAAGCTGAACCGCAGCCTGAGGGGGCCGCTTCCAGAGAAGACGGGTCAGGACATGCCTTAGAGACCTTCCATGCCTGGGCCCAAGGGGAGCAGGTTCCGCATTCCCCGGCCCTGGGCCTGGGGCAGGGTGCTGAGGGTGCTGAGGGGAGCGGAGCTGCAGGGTCCCCTGCACCTTCCCACCGGGCTCTGGCAGGACAGGAGAAGTAAAGCGGCCATGTGCCAGTGTCCTGGGCTGCAGTCGGTTGCTGTCTGTCTCTCTCCAGCTTGCACTCTCTCTCCCTGTCTCTGATTTTATTTTTGTTTTAGTTACCTAGTTGAAAACCCTTTAACTCTTTGCTGACAGGGAGTTCTTGGCAAGGCCACTCAAGATTAATGTTGAAACAGCACACTCTTCCTTAGGATAGCCTACCTGTTAATAGATGAATTATTTACAGCGCAAGGTACTGGTACAGGCACTTAATGTGTGCCAGACAGTGTTCTTTGGCAGCTCTCTTTCATACTTGTTTGCTTTTATATGTACCTCCTCATGTGGTGGAAGCACATAGGAAAGGTAATCCATTGCCTTTCATAGCAGAAACACTAGCACTGCATGTAAATTGGATTTCCAGTCTTTTGTTTACCTTTGTTAAACCTAAGAGAGGAGGGCAGATCAGGCCATCTTGCTCTACAGATGCGAGTTTATTAAGCTATAATGCCAGAAGTTGTCGAAGCAAAATTATGCTCAGTTTTTTGAGTTTGTCTGATGTCATATAGTTTAGAAGTACACTGGTGTTAATATTCATTGTATGGCTTAATTGGCTTGATACAGTGTAGCGACACGGGTATAGTGAGATGCTTGTTATGTAGGTCTTCGTGTTGTTTCAAAGTCTTTATTATTATGACAGCAAAGTCTTGTTCATTAAAGTTTCACAATCCATTTTCATTAGGATGAAACTGATTCTGTAAATGAACAGTTGCTCTGAAAAATCAAACCCTTGCAGCTATCACAGGGGAGGTACAAAGTCTGTATTAATTATCAGGAATATGGTGTCGATCGAAGATGTTAATTGCCCTGATGGTTAGTTATTTGGGGAATTGCCATGCATTTCATGCAGGGATAATAAAAATGAATTTTTAAACAAAGAGATCTTAAAATAATATATAATCTGTAGAGAATACCAACATCAAAGGCTTATCTCAAAGCTTTGAATTTTATCTTTGTGGTCCAAAATGTTAAAGATGAACTGAGCAATATTTCAGTTGGTTCAAGTTTGTGAGAGGAAAACAAAACAAGAGTTAATTAACTGTTATTACAAACCTTTTCAACTTTAATTTGACTTTCAAATATTAGCATTTATCCATGAACTATGCTTCTGGGTTTGACAAATTAGCTTTCACAGAACAAGTTTAATTAGGCTTCATTGTGCTTTTATGTCACTTTGCACAGTTCCAAACAATGAATGGATTAACTTACTAAAAGTCATATGTTTAACAGAATTTGTTGAATGCTAAAAAGGTTGACAAAGTTGCAAAGCTTTACCAGCCTAATGCAGAAAAGATGCATCCTGTTTAGCATGATAACACGCATTCTTTGCAGAGAACAGCTGGTGCTGACATACACAACCCTGCCTGGCTGCTCTCAGTACCCACAGGCTATGTCACCCTTGTACCACCCTGAGAAGGTGTGTGGGGTGTGTTTACTACCAAAGCCTAAGACCTGCGAAAGACAGGAAGGAGAGAGAGCTACAGGTGCACACCACATGACTATGCATGCTGGTTCTCTAGCTGGAATAAAATCATCTCAGTGTGAACTTGTGTTTCTGTTTTATTTTTAGATTATTTATTTTTTACCAGTAGCATTAGGGATGCTGCATATTTATGCCTGAGAGATCAAAAAAAGGAAGAAAAGTAACTATGAGACTCTGAAGCAATATAGCAGGCTGTTTTGACACAACATAGTCCCAGGTGAGAGTGGTGAGTGTTGTAGAAAAGTATAAATAGATCCTGAAGTTTGAGAAACATGGTGTTGCTCTGCCTCACAAAAGGGTATGTCACTTTAGAACTCACTAAATACACATCTGGCAATACAGTAGGTCCCGTCTGTGTATAGGAGAGCTTGTTTTGTGGCTGGGTTATTAGACCTTTCCTGGTTCTCTCTGACTCCTGTTCCTTCTCTCTAGACACGTGTGCTTCTCTGCCCTGCCAAGGTTATTGTAGTGTTACACCTCTTTTGTACAAGACAAGCTAGCTGGCACTCAGCAGAGTTAGGAGACCTTGAAGAGATCCAAAAGGTGAATTAATGGAAATTGAGCTTGGTAACAGAAAGTTATGGCAGTTTGTGCCATTGAGAAAGAGAAACAGAAGTTTTCCAGGGAGCAAAGCAGTGTATCTGACCAAAGAACACAT
Organism: Falco cherrug; assembly: GCF_023634085.1. NCBI lineage: Eukaryota > Metazoa > Chordata > Aves > Falconiformes > Falconidae > Falco > Falco cherrug. The sequence goes on from NC_073706.1 coordinate 31,349,673, forward strand.
TGGTGATGGCTGCCTGTAGGGAGGCAGAAGGAAATGCTTTTAGAAGCTGAAAATGCTGAAGCAGCAGCAGGTTTATACATGCTTATGCACTCCAAATCCCATAGCCATTTCCTAGTGGCCAGTATAATTTTGGTAAACTTCAGGACTGTGCTAACTCATGGTTGGCTGACTGCCTGCAGAGTTGTTCCAATGCTGATACTGCACCAGGATTGTCCAGTCAGGCCATTTATACTCCAAATATATCCTGTATTCCATGGGCCGTGCCATATATGCTGGTGTAGTGGCTCAATGCCAGTTAGGGATTTTCTCAATGCAGGAGCATTGACTGGGGTCTTGTTGGTTTCCTGGCTAAATGCTAAGGATGTGTCTTATTATCTTGTGGGTAAAGAGCGCTGTTGGACACTGAGCTAGCTGAGGAAGCACAATATATTTTATAGACAAGAAGAAAGGTCATGTGTGAGAAAGTGACAAAAAAGGAGGTTCGGAGGATAAAAAAGACAAAGTAGGAAAGGAGCCTGATGGACAGAGCCAAAGGCAACAAGGAAGCCATTGTTAAGTAGTACTGGGAAAACTAGAGACATTACAGAGGGGAGAATAAGAAATAAACTGAAAAATACGTTGCGGTGCAGTGATAGAAAGCTTAAATGAAACCGAAGAAACAAGTAACAAGCATCAGGCTGCCACTTAAACCCCACTGTGTAGCCAAGATTAAACATCTCTTAATGATACCTTTGCTGGAGTGACCATTTTATAAAGGGTCCTTTAAATCTAGGAGAGGGAGGCAGCTTTACCGTTAACAGCACGCTATAAAGTTGCACCTTTTCCTCCCTTCTAGCTGACAAGTGTCAGTTACTCTGTTTTTCTGTATGCCCATTATTGGAATTTTCCAGTAACTTTGCACAATTTATACAAATATATACATCAGAACTCTAGATGAAACCAAGTTAAGAAGAAATTGGAGGAAATATACAATATGCTTTTATACTTTAAACTCCCATTCCCCTTATTAGGATTTATGAGTGCTCAAGAAGGATGGCCACATATTAAACATCTTTAACATATTCTTATGTTTTCCTAAAATTCTACTCAAAAATACATAAACAGCTTATGTGTATACAAACTAGCTGGGAAATGGAAAAAACAGTTTATGGAATTCTTCAAAATACTTGACATAATTTGTTGTTTGTAAAATTGTAAAATGAGTAATATTTGCAAAACACATTTGCTATTTTAGAAATCAAAGTTTTTTCTTGCCTCTCTTATTTTTCCCTTTTGGTAGTTAATCAGTTAAAATCCATAATGTGTACACATGCTTACTTCTAACTTTCCTCCTGTTTTCACTCTCTTCTTTGCTTTGTCTACATTGGGAAAGTTATAATTAAAAAAAAATTTAAAAAGTCCCCCTTCTTTCCTAAGTTCAAGAAACAAAAAGGATTTTGGTTCCTGAATACAAATTTACATGAAACTAAACGCCTTACTTAGCTAAAGAGCATTTCTCAACAGCTTTGACGTGTAAGATTCTCAAATGTATTATCTTGGTCTGAGAACACCTTTTAGTACTCTGTTCATTACTTATCCTGACTGATTCCAATGACAGATTTCTGAATAAGAATAATGTAAAATGTTTAGTAAGGACTTAGGATTTGGTGTGCTTACATTGAAGTCCCCAGTGCTGGCAAGGTTTATACATTTGCTTTAAATATGTGCACTGTTAGTACATCCTTTGAAGTCAGTGGGACAAATCCTCAGCTGATACTGATCGCTGCTCTTCCACTAATTTTAGTGAAATGATAACATTTATCATGGCTGAAGACCTGTCCCACAGGGAATGAATGCTATTGTAAAGTTGCACACTTAGAAGCTTTTTGCACACTTACACCAAGTCTATTTCCTCTCTGCTCCCAGAACTTTCAAGCAGCCTTTTATAGTATTTCATTTCACTGCAGTGATGACAGGAGTTTCATTTCAATGATGGAAGAGAATCCCATACTTCTGTGGAGCATAAAATGTTATAAATAAGAGGCAAGTGATAAATCAGACCCACATACTATGTTTACTTATATACTTTCCATGTATATAATTTGCTGCTTGTAGTGGTATAGAATTCTTCAGGTGTGGTTTCCATGTGTGAAGAGAGATTGTACTCCCTTGTGCCTGAATTGTATGTGGAATCTGTGAAAATATGGTCATTGCGTTTTGGGGTTTTTCCTGTTGAAAGATGAAATCAAGTAGAATTTTTCATCCATGTTGTCACATCTGAAAAAGGGTTTACAGGACAATTTATATTCTCAATTTTCCCCTGTGCAGCCCCTTCTCATCTTTCAAGTGTTAGGCTGGTTTTAGAGTATGCTGATCAGAAACCTCAGATCTGAGACTTCCCTGTGTTTTCTCTTGTAACTTCTTGTACACTCACACAATACCAAGGGGAGCTTGGCTGTGTGTTAGGTCACAACATATGATAGTCAATGTTTTTCATGGCTTATCCTTTCATTTTCTCTACTATTTGTCCTCTGTATTCAGGCTTATGGTACCATCAAAATGAATGTTTGGGTTGATTTTCATAGTTTTTAATTAGACCCAGAAATAATTTGGGAGGGAAACTAAAAGAAAAATATGAAGCTATTTTTCGAAACGAACTCTTTCAGAAGATAAGATGGAGCATAAAGGTTGGTAAGAGGGAAACGTTTTGATTTTTTTTAAAACCAGGCATCTGCATTAATAAAGATAAAAAATCTGAACTTAGATTCTTCCGCACTCGAAATCCTGACAGATGAACTTTGGGGCAACAAACTTCAGCTGTGTATGAGACAATTGGGAAAAGATAGGATCATCAGACTTAGCCAAATCATTTTGACATGGCAATCCTTCCATAAGCAGAACACAAATGTGTGGCTCAGGCTGTTTTTTACTGCTGAATCAGGGAATATAAGTATTTTCACACTTCTTTTCTGGAAAACAGCAAAATGATCTTGGGTAATTAGAAACAGTAGCCATACTTGTAGACTCAGCAATATATAAACTCTATAGCTACCTTTTTATCCAAAGCATGGTTCCCAGACCCCAGAAGGCATGGCCCAAGGCCAAGATCCCTAACCCACCCTTAACCAGGGAAGGAATTACGGTCTCTTGCTGAAGGAAGAAAGTATGCCTCTTGCTTCTGAGGTACCAGCAACTGTGAGTGTACTTAATCCTAGCAGGGGGACCTTCTCTTGTATTGTTTTTATGGAAGCTTCTCCTGTGAGTTTCAAATGCTAAGTCAAGTTGTGCCCAGTTACCTTCAGCCAGAAACCGATCTGCTGGATGAAAATGGGTGTGAAAAAAGGGGGCAGAATACAGATCCTCAGATTTGAGGAGGAGGATGGTGAATTATTCCTGTCTTGTGCAAAATGTAAGGAATGAAAAGATGTGTTCTTCAGAGGTGTTAATCCTTAAGAAATGCATCAATGCAAGAACTTTGGGATGTGTTTACTCTATGGAAACAATCTGTCACTAGCCAAGTATGCACTTTGCTCACCAATAACCTATTGTTACTGCAGATTTTGCAGGTAGATTGTCACCCATTTGCTGAGTTGTTTTGTGCAATCCCTAAATCATTGCAGGCCATCTATTTGAAAAGCGTTAGTGGAAGAAGCATAATGTGCTTTCATGGTAATGTAAAATGCATTAGAAATGAATTGCATGATGCTTACCTCTCAAATTACAGAAAAGACAATGACAACCATATGTGCAAATGCAAATTATATATAAAAATATCACAGATGAATCCCTGAGCTGTGACACTTGTTGTTCATTTCTATAAATATTAACATACCAGGATTTATTTTGACATACCACTAAGATAAGTGCTAGAACTGACAATAGTAATGTATAATTTATGTCCTCCATATTACCTTAACATCACTGTGCTTACATTACCGCATAAATTAATTTAATGTTTCTGACATGCAGCAGATTATTCAAGCATTTGTTCTTTTGTCTTCTACTGGTTTCTGTTGCTGTTTTCCAAATTACAGAATATTATTATACTCTAATGTTTATTTTATGGTACATACAATTCATAAAGTCACTTTAAAGTTCTGAAAGCTTTTATTTAGCACTCAGATAAACATGTGTTGTTATATGATGCAGAAGAAGCATTAAAGCTTTTGTGTATTAAATAACTTTATGCTTGTGATGCAAATTGACAATAGCTGAGAAATGCAAAGCTCAGGATAAGTTGAATCTGCAGCCTGTACTATTAGGGTACTTAGGAAATGTATGGTCATTGCTCTGTGTGTGTGTGAGAATCTCTCCCAAATGCACATACAAAGTCCTATAGCAAAGAATCTGTTGGAATTTGTCAGTTTGAACCACAGTCTTGTCATTACCTGGCCTATATGATAAGTTGTATGTAATCAAGTGTGCATTTTCATATGGCCACCAAATTCAAAGTTATGTGCTTATTGTATCCCACTGAGTTTTACTTTGGACTTGAAGCACTTTTTATTTCATACAAAAAAGCCCCCCCCCCAAAAAAAAAAAAAAAAAAAAAGGCAGAATATCCTCTCTGGACATAACAGTATCTTTTCCTTAGGTTAGAAATAAATTTCTAAGAATTGACAGTTAAACCCCTTATTTCTTTGCATTTAATAGAAATGACAACTAGTTCCCTTTGAAAAAAAAACCACAACAAAAATCAACAAAACAAACACAACAAACCAGAAGCATGTGTATTATTTCCTCTGTCTCAAATTGTTACAACAATGCATAATTTGAAGTACTTTAAACACTTGGTAATTTTTAGTTAGTAGCGGTAGTGCATCTTCTCTGAATGTGGAGAAAAGAGACTATAGTAAGGCCAAGTGTTCACAACTCAGCCGAGGCCAGTAGCCTGGAGAACTCCAGGTGGAGGATTCCCAAGTTGAAACTCTTTGAGTCTTGCGGTGTCCCAGGCGAGTACCACCCTTTTCCTGGGGCTCAAGGGAACACAGCATCACCTTTCGCTGTAACATCTCCAGGGTACGAACGACGAAATACACATAGCAAGAGTTTTCACTGGTAGATTATTTGGACTGCTTCCCTCGGTCTTTAAAGTCTTCATGGCTACATAATCACTACTCGTTAGTGTTTAAAAAGAAAAAAAAAAAATCAAGTATGGAGACTGGCTTTGTCCTTACTTCATTCCGCATGTTCTCAGAAAAAAACCCCAACAGTAGAGCAAAACAGATATACAATTTAAAGGCCAGAGTCCCCTGTAAGTTGTGGTAGTTTTACATGCTTGCCCCAAAATCCAAAACCACATTAAGCCTCATAACCAACTAGCTGTTGGTGTGTTTAGCAAATTAGTTAATGGCCTTTATAAAATGAATAAAAATTATTCAGTACCAATACTAAATTACAAATTGTTAGAAGTATCACGGGCTTGCTTCTTGTGCTTGTTTACTGCTTTTGTTTGGGTATTAAATAACTGTGGAGCTTCTCTGAAAAAACACCACAGGAAGGTAGAGCTAACATAAAGGTTATGTGTCAGCAGTTTGGAGAGGGAGATATAAATATATGAATAATGTAATAAACCAAAATGAAACAATACAGACACTGGAAAGACCTACTAAAGGTTTGGACATTTCATTGCAGCAACCAATTTGTAAGCACCTGATCTTCAGGGTAGAATCCATAACCCTAAATTACACCTGTCTTTTCTGGATAATGACAGGGAAGTTAGTCTCCTCAAAAAGACAGTCTTCAAAATAATTGCCATCTGTGCAGGGAGCTAATAAACCCTGGACCCAGGGAAGGGTGTTTTCTAACATTCTTCAGCTCTCCCAGTATAAGGTTCCAGGAGATGGGTAGAGGCTTCCATCCATCAGGGACCAAAGGATGCAAGTTGTTTTGCATCAGAGGTGAATTCTGTGTCTTGTGATGGGAGATTTCTGGGGTTTAATTTTATCTCTTAAGGAATGCTTTTGTATTTTACCTGCAGTGATGTATCTGGGATAGGAGGAAAAAGAAATCTGTTTCTGATTTGCCTTTTATTAATAAGTTGATACACATGATCTATTTCTCAAAGAAATCTTACTCAAGGCTTTCATTCTTTCTCAAGAAATCTGGTAGCAACTTGTTGCATTTGCTTTTTTGAAGACATTAGTAATCAAGGCATTAGTTTGCTGTGCTGAGGGACTATTAACAAAGCAACGTCTTGTGCATATTTGCAGACTACCTCTGCTGCTGCTGCATACAGAGACTCTTTGGAGGTGCTGGCTATGGCACTCTCAATGGTGGATGACACAGAACGAAGTGGCCTGTTGGCATTTAATTGCTGCCCATGTATTTGTATATGAAACTGAACTAAAAAGCAAACATCCTCAAAGGATGCTGGGAATTATAATTCCACAGTACTCTGATCATTAAAAGTGCAACTTAAATGACAGGTTTAGATGGTTCAGTTTAAATCCCAAGAAAGAAAACATTTTTAAAAGGCAGTGTGTTTTGTGGTCGTTCAGCTATATAAAGGAGCATTAAAAACAATCTTTCAAGGAAAACCATTCAGTATTTTAACAGTCATTGTTTTCCCCCTACCAAAGGCTTGAGATGCTGAAATCTTCTCTGTTTAAGAATTTCCCATTTTCACTGGAGTCTGCTCTTAGCAGTGATAGAAAGTAGAATATTCCTACTCTGTTGACTTATTTTGATGTAAATTAATCCTGCTTTATGGTTGGTCTTTCTTCTTTACCAGCAGGAATAGTACCATAGGTTGTGGTTTTTTTTTACTGTAAGTTAAGGGCAGAGGAGTTATTGCAAAATCAAAACATTGCTCTGCAGACCCTCACATGGAGCAACATCTTCAGAATTTTACTGACAGAGAGGCACAGGGGAGACAATTGCATTCTGTAACATCTAACTGCAAAAGTTGCACTCCGACTAGAGCAGAATAGTGTCTTAAATGTGCAGGGGGAGCAGTCCTGTCTGCTATCTGGTGCAGCAGCAGAAATTGCTTCCCACAGAAAAAGAGATCCCAGTTTGAAAGAGAACTACAGGCAGGAGGCAATAATGCTTGAGAAAGACAGAAAAACTGATAAAGGGGTGCAGGTGGTAGCAGATCTTTAAAGCACTTTAAAGCACAACTTCAGCAGCATATCAGAAATGGCATGCTGCAGAAGTCCATTAGAGTGAGAAATGAGCAACTGGGCAAACACTGTAACTAGGTGGTAGAACTGCAGCTGATAGCAATTATTAGCATAGGTATCAGCTGCAAACTGGAGCTGATCTCAGAAGCATAAAAGCTTTATGGAGAGTAAAAGGAGTGAAGAGAAGGTGATGTGAAATTGCTAGAGATGGGGAGGTAGTGGGATAATTCAACTTCTCTTCTAATTTTAGGTTACTGTCCTGTGATTCCCCTACAGCAGGCAGTCAGGACAAGAAATAAAGGCAAGAAAAGGAGTAAGTATGTTGAATGTAGCTTTCTGGAGAAAGGATACAAGAGTGAGATGGCTGGAAGCAGCCAAGAAGAGAACAAAGTAGAAAGAAGCATCTGTAGTAGCAAAGCTTCTCCCTAAAAAAATTAAAGATATGATATGCTAACATATATACCTCTGCTTCAAGAAACAGCTAGCTGTGGCAGTAAAAAATTGTGTGTGGAGATGTGGAAGCACTGTAGTAAGAAGAGCCCTAACACTAACTTCAGGACACTGGAAACAGTATTGGAGGAGCCAGGTAACTTTTTGTTTAGTTGGTTATTTTTTGTTAGATGGTCATGGTTGCAATTTCAGAGAGGCCAACATGCACACACATTGGCAAACTACTGTTAGGTTGAGACCAAGAGCGTGCTTATGCTTGAAAGTCGGTGACGGTAGAGCTGTAAAAGTCTGTAACACCAGTGATCCCTAGTCTGGACGCAGCTGTACTGGCAAAACTAACTCCCAAGAGAGAAATTAGCTATGCTGGCAAAAGCTCAATTTTGCCAGTAAAACCACATCTATGCTAGGGCCTTTTGCCAGCACAGCTGTGTTTGGTTGCAAATCCCATGTCCTCGCACCCCTGACTTTCTGCTAGCAAAAGTTGAGTGTAAGATTTGCCTCAGAAAGAAAATAATAGGGAGATTCGCTTGTATTTACTCAAAGCTACTCATTTTAATATAGAAAGTAAGGCAAAATCTCCATGTTATAGTTTATTCAGACTCTATTTAGAGCTTTTTATCACTTGCATTGCTTGGATGTTGATTTTTATTTTGTGTTGAGCGCTTTAATACCAAATCATCAAAACTGCAATATGGTAACCTGAGCCACATTACAGCTTCAATGCAGCACTGCCTCGTTCTGTGCTTAACCACAGTTCTTTGATAAAAAAACATGATAAAGAGCCACATTGTACAAAACACAGTACAGCCAGCTGCAAATATTCCAGGGCTATCCAGTAGTAAATAGCATAAAGTACAGAATGTGTGGACGCTAATGCTCTCATTCATTCTTGGAGATATATATATATAAAAAACTTTTTTAAAAAAGTAAAACTCAGATAAAGAAAGCCATGTAAAATATGCCTACCATCAGCTGAAAGCATCAAGAAAACTGAGTGATTTTATTGCTTATCTGCCAAATGAGAACACAGTGCAAATATAGATGTACTTTCAGAGCTCTAAACTAGATTTAAGAGTGAACTAAAGCCCTAGATTCTTTCTTCTCTGTGGCCCAAAAAAATGGGGTTGGAACTTGCTTTTGTGGGTCAAATCATACTGATTTTACCACTTTGATTGAGAAAGAGAACTTGGAACAGGTCATACTCTTAGTGTCACTGAAATAAATTCTATAGAAATAAATCTTCAGAAAATGTGTATGCATAAAGGAACTAGAAGATGTATGTTCTTTCCAAGAGGCCTGTGTAATGAATGAGGTTGATGTATGGGACCTGTCTGCCCAGCTTGTTTGTTGGCGAATCTGATACAGATTCTCTTTCCAAATGGGAACAAAAAAGCAATTAATTAAGTAGCTTTGAAAGTGTACAGACATGCACAAGTGCAACCAGAACAGAATACATCTGATTTCTGAGCTCTAATGTTGCTGAACTGCACAGACACTAACAGCAAAATGAAAAGTAAAAGCAACTAATTCCAGGAGCACAGGAACCATTGCAGACTGGTTTTCAATGCAGCTGTGTATAATGGTTGATAGTAAAATCTGACATTTTCCTGTGGCTTGGACGGATCTCCTGTATTTGCCCTAGGGTTGTGTTATCATCCTGGCTTTTCAAAAGCAGCAAATTATTTTGGTTTCCCCAGTATAAACTTTTCTGGAGACCAGTAAGTGCACAAGCCCTGCTTGCAGCTTTTCCCTCTATTGACAGCCTGTTTTCACTCAACATATTATCTTTGATGCTAGTTCTACTTGCAAGTGTGCTGGTATGGGAAGCTTTGGGGGAAAACATAAACAAATGTGATTGCATCAGCCTTGTTTTCTGAGGAAACCAGGCTTAAAACCCCATTTGCATATCTATATACGTGAAGAAGAGTGTTTTGGGTGACCCCTTCTTAAAAAAAGATTGCTCAGTAGGTAGAATGTCCTTTCCAAAATGCTACCTGAGTATAATAGGATAGTTGTAGGAAAACTCTCTTTTGCCAGGCATATCCTGAAGTAGTGCCAGAGGCTTGCTGGCTTTGAGACACGTTAGCAGTTATTCATAACTCAGTGTGGGTACCTACTAGCACTGGAATGCGCAAAGTGATTTTTCGAAACCCACACAGAATCTTCAGAAGATGGTCATATTTGATGTAGGCTTTTTCATGCTATAGAGAGTGTGCATAAGAAATCATAGCATGCATAAATAGTGCCAAGACTTGAAATTCCAGCCTTTTCCCAAGGAGACGGTTCCCACATCTTTTTTTTTCTTCTCCCCCCACCCCCACCCCACCCCTTCTTTTTCGGTCATGCTGTGGCCAGGAGATGAGTAGGAAGTATGATATTAACTGTATTTTTGACATGGTGAAAATTACACGTGTGTTGCTGTAGTTCTGAGTGAATTTCTGTGATATTTAATTATGGCAGTAGCACGAAAGCATTAAAAAGAATTTCTGCACAGTCACAACTTGTCAGGAAGAAAGCTTAAACTCAGATAAATTTGTTTAAAACATTTGTTTTGTTTTCCTAGAGCTGTTAACACCAGCTAGGCCTAAGTCTGGCCCTGCTGAAAACCAGAAGCTTTCCTGAAGCTCCACGAAAGGTATGGGTTCTGTGATTATTGCAAGGCATTTTAATAATGATTTGTTTTTCATTAAAAATGAACAGCTTTGTGAGTAGATGTAAAAGTAGAATTTGATCTCTTTAAAACTTTTTTTAAATTCTCACTGTCATATTAAAGTTTTTTAGGCCGACAAAGGAAGCAGCCCTAAAGAAAATAGCCAAGTAGTAGGGTGAACAGCATGACTAAAATCCATGCAGCATATTCAGATACAAGAGACTTCAAGTTATTCTAGGTGAGGAATTTATGCAGCAGAATGCATAGAATGACACACTATATGATGTAGACAATCGTCATGATACCTGTTTGAGATCAGGAAAGAATTCCCCGTATTGGCCGATACAGATCAGTATTGATTACTGGGAAAGAATGGCAGCTGTTAGGGTGAAGGTCTCTGGTGTGCCGTTGGCATGGCATAAACATCTTGGCAGAGCAAAGATGGGAAAGAGTATGCTGTCAAATATTCCTGCCATGGAGTCTTGGACTACTTGTTAGAGAAACATGTTCGTGTTTTTTTAAAAGTCTGTCTCTCTTCTAAAAATCTTAGTGAAATTTATTCTGAGAACTTGAACTTTTGAGTCTCTTCTAAACCCATAAGTTCCTTTTGTTTTAATTCTAACTTCCAGAAGATGGTTGTAACCTGATACTTTTCATAAGTCTCAGGGCAGTAAATCTCTAAATATATTTCTTTCCATGGTGATAATCTCTTCATGAAAGCCTGAGTTTGTAGGGGACCTTCTAAGTCACAGAATACTGCTAGCCTCTGATAACATTAAATAAATTAAGAATTTGTCTGCTTTTCTCACTACACAGATACATCCCATATGTTTGTTGTGCTTATTGTCAGTAGAAGGAGAGGTCAAACAGCTATTGCTTCCTGTACTGTTTTCTGTCAATGTACAGGAGATATGCCAAAGAAGTTTGGGGTCTTGCATTCCAGCAGTGAGGAACTTGCCTGCTCTGTGACAGAGAAAGGGTTGCTTGCTTGGTTTTTCTTTTACTTGTGGAAGGTCTATTGAACGAGCCTGTATGTTGGGAAGTAAATAAATAGTATTTTGGCAGTCTTTTCAGATTACACAGAAAATGTGAAGTTTACAGGAGATCATTGAGATAAATAACTTCTGTTCTGCAAGTGGTTCAATGCATTGCTGTAGACATGATGGAGCAATTCAAGTTGGCATCGATTAAAGGTCAAAAAGATGGTTATCCCCTTACTTGCCTTCAGGCAGATGTGGGTTTTTGCATTGTCTTTTTTTTTATTTGAATTACCAAGTATGCGCCAATAGATGATGTTGGGAAAGATTCAGCTGCCTTCCTCTCTTTGTTTTTTTTGTGGTTTTTTTTTCTTACCTGAGGAAGTATGTTTCTGATCAATAGAATTTCCTCAATATCAGATCAGGCTAAATGGCAGCTTGTATAGCTTCAGAGACTCTTTCCTTTGGAGCCAGCCTGTAATTTCTGGGTGCTGAATACTGCCTAATTGAATGGTGGGTAGGGGAGAGGCAAGCTTAGGGAAAGATCATCATTCCCCAGGGTGCAGTATCAATGATTCCTATGAGTCACTAATTCTCTGAGGTCAGAAAGAAAGTAAGCAGGGGCATAGCTGTCTGCACTTTCTGACCAGTGTTGCAATAAAATGCCTTTTCTGATATATGAGGGAACAGTCTGGAGTGTGGGCACTTGGACTGTCTCTGATCTTTTTGATGCTTTTTCCCCTTCAACCAGGATAGGTCTCTAGCCTGGCCTCTGACCAGGCCTTGGCTTAATTCTGTGGAATAGCAGCCTAACTCTGCCAGGCTGCAACACAAGCTGGGGTGTGCACTGTTGACAAGGCCTCTCTCTGCAGTCTCCCACCCCTTTGGCAGAGCATGAGTGCGAATAGAGCTTTCTTGCTCTAATGGCTGTGGAAAGCAAACACAAGTGGAACACACTCTGCAGATCAATTCTGAAACGCTGAGTGAATGCTTTCAAAAACATTTTCTTTGTTGCCGATTTTCCTTCTCTCACTTTTTTTTTTATACTCTTTCTATGCAATGGCTTCCAACCCTTTCAGCTTGAAAGGCAAAGACATTATTTCAAAACTTTAGGGTTCTGAAATCGAGAAATGGGGAAGATCCTCTGCTTTGTTTTTGAGCTGCACAAAAGGACAAAAGCCACCCCTTCTGGATGCAGGCACACTGAGAGAGCATAGATGGGTTTTATTTATTGTAAGCTCTAGTACAGAGAGTATCTCTTGGTGAGAAGAGGGGACATGAGAAGAGGAATTGTTGAATGGTAAAACAGTCATAATCTGCATTTGGTCAATGATCTTAGGGGGCTTCAAATCAGATGACCTGAGCCTGAAGGGTGTTCTGACTTCAGTGGGAGCAGAGTTTAGGTATCCATGGTTAGGTGTCAGTTTCTCCTTCCCCTCTTCTCTTTCTTGGGCTATCCTATGTGGAAAAGTCCTGGTTTTTAATACACAGACTCCTAAACTCCTGCTGAGCAGGGTGGTTTGAGAACCCCCTTTGTGGACTGTGAGACCCCTGGTTAAGGAACACAGCTGGAGTGTATTTATGAGTTCCTGTCTGGGAAATCTGTGGTGAATCAAAGCAGTAGTGACATACCCCTCCTTCCTGGTACAGAAGGACCTGGCCTGCAGGAGCAAAGGGCTTGCTGTTTGCCTTCATAATGTATAGGACACCCCAATGCTGTAATATCCAGAGCCCTGGTGTAGAGGGGAGCCGATCCAGAGGGGTACTCCTTGCTGTGTGTGATCCATGCGTGTTATAAAAGGTGCCTATCAGGCTAGAAACCCTTCAGGACATGGTAGCAATGAGAAGCTCCTAAAAGGACTCAGTTATGTGGGAGTTGCTCTAAAGTGGAAGATAGAGAAGTGCAGAAGATGAGGTGAATCCCCAGTGAGACAGCATGTGGCAAGGAGGAAGGTGGACAGCAGAGTGTAGAGAGAGTTAGCAGAGCAGTAATGCATGGCATGTGAAGAAGGTGAACAGGGTAAGGACAAAAAAAAAAAAAAAAAAAAAAGAAAAAAACATTTGGCTATAATGGGCTGTGAAATGCAAAGGGAAAGAAAAATGAAGTCAGTCTCAAAACGTAAAATACATGTTTTATTAATCAGGTGGAGCTGCCAGATGAAGTCCTTTCCCCCAAGTCACCAGGCTAATCTCTTTTTTCTAGTGCACTTTATCCACTAGTCTAGCTGGCATGAGTTACAGCCCTTTACAAAATAAGCATCTATTGCAAGCAAAGCTGACCTGTAAAATAAGAGCTTTCTTAAATGGGGTATGAGGAAATTATTTGGCTCCACAGACAAGATTACAGTCTCCTTTAATGTAAGTTTTGTATTAGACTTTCCAAAAGAGATAGAGGGAGGCCTTGCAGCAATTGCATAATTTTAAATATTAAGGGTGTAAATTTGATAAAGCCTCAAACCATGCACGAGGCTTAATTTTTCCACGTTTCCACGACAGATTGTACATTGGCTTATGAAGTTCAACTTTGTTTCTGATGTTTTAAAATTGAATTTACCATGTATTACATCTCTGATGTACTGTTCCTACCAGTTAGTTTCCTGGGTTATAAACAGGGAACACAATAGAGATGTGGTTACGTCCTGTTACACATGCTTCTTTGAAACTTTGACTCTTTATGGATGTACTTGTTTTCTTGCAATGATTTTTTAGTGTTTACCTTTACTTGAGAGAGAAGAATGTACAATCAGTACATTCTGCTAATTTTATTAAGGTTAGTTCTCAAAGTGAAGGATGGTGTGGGACTGACACTTAAAGCAGGAATTTGTTCACAAATCTGAGTGTTGGTCCGGTATTGCAACTCAGGTGTAAGAACTGCTTGCATGACACATGCTGGGGCAAATGAATGGTGTGTTTAGTCCAGTGTAATTTCTTTGAAAATTGCCAGAAGCAGATATTTCAAAGAAAATAATCTTCCTTCTGCAAATCCACTGTGGTAGGAAATGTCCTGCAGAACCACTCTGAAAACTGACTTTGCTGTAAACAGAACTAAGAGCCAAAAAATATTTTTCTGCCTTAGTGAGTGTGAGTGTTTTTACCAACACAAAAATGAAGTCTCTGTTTTTGCTTTTGTTGTGTTGAGCTGTTTGATAATTCAGTTACTAGTAACAATTGTGTGTGTTATATGTACACACATTCAACAGGATGCTTAAATAAATTACTTGCATAATTGTGCAAAATAGAAATGAATAATTTGCTGTCAAGTACGTCCTTGCAAACAGTAATTTACCCAAGAAACTCTTAAGGACAGCATGGGGGACAGGAAGGAAAGAAGAGAAAGGGGGAAAAATTGAACAAGCAAGGAAGCAGACTGTATAAAGGAAGTGAAGATGCAGGAACACTGAACACTTGGGAGAAAATTGTTTAGCTGGCCATGAATAGGTTCAAACTGAAAATCAGGAGCAAACCTATCAGAGCAGTGAGAGACTAGAAATGCCTTGCATGAGTCCTATGAACCAAAATCACCATTTCTAAGATGCAGGTTTAACTGCTTCTGAAACGCTTACATGAAGTGTGCAGTGCAGCTACAAGGCCAGGAGCTGATAGTTCAGGTAGCACTCATGTTCTGTGTTTCTGCAGGAGGCTTGGGCATATAGTCATCCTGTGTACAGCTTGGGCGTGAACATAAAGTGATCGTAACATGGTGCTTATTTTCACGTATTAAACCATAATCTTCACAGTAGACAGTTAAGGGTCAGACTGTATATTGCACAAAAAAACTCGACACATCCTTTTATTTCTAAAAAATATACTATTAATAATAAATGTCACGGTAATCATTATGAGGCTACAGCTCATCTTGCACTCAGAAAGTGGAAATCTCTTTTATAAAGTATTTCTGGTTTTTTTTGTCATTAGTAGTTATTATTTTATATGCAGTCACATAATAACACTAGACAGTAAATGGTAGCAGTCAAGCAGATTTAATTTGTTTTTTTAAAAAAACTTTTCATGTGAGACCCTGTCCTCACCTCTACTGAGAACAGGCAAAGACATGGGCAGAATCTGTGTTAATGTTATTACAGTTCAGCCTACAAAGTTGGTGACATTCCATTTTTAGTCTTTGTGTAGATCCACACATGAAAATTATGCTGACTTTTTTTTTAATAACAGAAGAGAGTTTGCGCACACGCCAATCGATTCCTAAATCCATCTGTTCAGACCAGTATGTTATGCACTGTAAATCAGGAAACTCATGAAAAATGAAAACTGGTGTTATCATATTAGAGATTTTTTCTCTCTTTGGCAATACATATATAATGCCCATTCCCATAATCGACTAGACTTTTCCCTGTACTTTCAGAAGCCTGCAGGCTAGATGGAAGTGAATGCCGTGGGCATTATGGTCTTGATTACATGGTGTATCCATTTTCATATCCTGGATGTCTGACCATAGCCTCTGGGCATCTGTAACAGAGGAGCAGGTCTACTAACTCATGCATTTGTTACTTGTATCTACAGCTGCACTTTATAATGGTTTGGAGCACTTCTGCTGTTAAAACTGCTGTAAGAACTATTTTGAGTAAGTCACCCTGAATGGCTAATTCTGTTCTGGCTATTGGGTTTCACAGGTAGAGCTCCTCATTAGGTCCCAGCTATTCTTCCCCAGACTGCCATGCTTTCCAAGTTCTATTTTCATTCCTTTTTTTCACTCCTGTTCCTCTAATAATCGGTGTCCCCATGGGTACCTAAAAGCTTACACAAGCTTGAGTCGCTCAGAACAATGTTTCAGTACTAGGTTTGAATGTGGGGTGTCACGCAGAAAACAATAAAATTGGAGGGTAAAGGACAAGAAGGAGGTATAGGGAATTTGTATTTTACTTTTTTCAGTCTTCTGCAAAATGATATCTTGCTTTTAATTCTAATCTTGATGTTTCTATTGTTGGGAAGAAAAAAAGTAAGAGTAAATCTAATTTTTTTTTCCTGTTAAATGCAGTACTTTGTTTCTCGAGTTTTGACTTCATGCTCAGTGTTCCTATTTACCCACATGAATATACATTTATCAAAGTTCAAGAGGAGACATTTTTCCTCTCCTTTCTGCCTAAAAATCTTAGTAGTGCTAATAGGAGCTAACTAGAGAAGTCACAGAAACTCAAAGTAAGCAAGCTGAGCAGTCTTAGTAATCTTTTTGAAGTGGTTTGATTTCCAATCTTGAAACTCCTCTTTACTTACTCTCTATTCCTGCACCTTGTCCCTGAAATAATTCTGCTGCATCTCAATAAATGTCTTCCTCCAAAGCATTGTGGAGCCTAGCTATTGATAGTCTCCCCAGCATATATATAGCAGAATGCTCTCTTGGGTCATGCCTGGTTGAAATTTTCACTGAGTATCCTGTTCCCAAAAGTCTGTGCCTTGAGTCTGTGAGTGCAAAACTGTATTTAAACAACAACGTTTGGACTGGTGGTGGTGGTATTGTTGCGTGGTTTGTTTTTTTTTTTTTTCAATTGTGGGATATTTTCAAAGAGAGAGATTCAGCCAGAGTAGTAGTAATTTTAAATAACTGTGTTTCTGTGTGGCGATGAGGCTATTTGACCTGCCTGGCTTGCTTTATCTAGTTTGGTGTGTTGTTCTTCTGCATGGAAGCAAAGTCTGAAATTTGTGCTCCTGACAGTCCTGGTTAGTCATCCAACTCACCTTGCCAGTTTGAGTGAGGAACCAGATGATTGCAAAGGGTGAGGCATAAGACATGCTTCCTCTAGCCTCAGAGAAAACAGTTCTTTCTGTGTGACTAGCCTAGTTACCTGATTATCCTACGAGACTACGAAGGCTTGGGAGACTCACGAAAAATCACGGGTGAAAAGGCTGACTGGGTAAGGATGAGATGTAAAGTTGTTGTGGTGAGATACCTACAAATATCCCATACCAACACCTGAAATTTTGCACACGTGTGTATGAGTTGGAGAGTCACACTGGACATGATATATATATATAGAAAAAGCAGTCTTTACGTTGAAGCATTCATGGTTTAAAAAGGCAGAAAAAAAGGAAATATTCTGCTATTCCCATTTTACAGAAAGGAGCAAGAGAGAGATGAAATGTTTAGCTCAGAAATGCTCAGGAAGCATATCATAAAGTAGGAAACAGAGCTTGAAGCTTTTGTGTCCCAGTCAGCATTCTAAAGAAGGACCAGCTTTTAAGAGGCACATGTCCTGAATACTCTGTTATTAATAGTGATTTACATAACAGCTTGTAGCCCCATTTCAGTATTACAGAATAGGACTTACTCTTCTTTTGTGAAAATGACCTGGATTTATATCAGTAATAGTAATATACTGTTGCAGTGAAGGACTGTGAAGAGGGGGGAGGGAGTATGAAACTAAAAATAAGAAATATGTACAGTACATAATTCTAACAATGTTATCTAAAAGACAGTAAAAATAGACTCAATTAGATATTGTCAAAGCTTTTTTCTCTGTGCAGCTGCCTAGCCAAATATGACAATTTTTCAACAATATAAAAGTTCTAACACAATGCATGATACATTGTACTGAATTCATTAACACTTTACTACCTTAAACATCATTGTAAAGAAGGAAAATAATGTAAGGGAAGCTTGTCATTTTTTGTTGTTCCTTTTGTTTCTGTGACATGTTTGGAATTGCATGCCTGCGAGAGTTTTGTGATCTAAATTTAATGATCCTAAAAGGGGTTTAGTAAGATATTGTTCTTTTCTCCTGCAGACATCCCTAGGCTGAGTGCTACATGAAAAGTGTGACTCAATTATACAAAAAAAGTAATTTATCTTTAAAAATAAAAAGCCTTTTCATGCAGTATTTCCACAGGGATGTAGCCTTAGTAGAGCTTTCCTGGCTCTGCTCTGTAACAGTGTAATTCCTATAGAATGAGAATTTGCATGCAGTGTACAGAGTATCTATGTGCATATGTGTACACGAATAAAGACATTATGATGACAGCCAATAAATTTGGCTTTGATTTGGCATTGAGATCTGCAGATCTCTGCTCTTGTTCACTGTTGTCAATTTACAGAATTAATAGAGTGGACAGTTGGTCACAGTGCAGATATTAAAACTTTAAAATTCAGCTCTTCAGCTGTATCAACCTGCATTTAGGCTGAAATGTTGTGTCAAGTTCTAATCCTCGTTGTGCAAATGAGGTAGCTCTTTTAGCTACCGTTTTTTTTACAGAGTACCATGTTTGAGATGCACACTTGCAAAATTATTGGGGGTTATGTTGGAGTTAGAAGTAGGAGTAACATGTTGATCATGTAACATAAAAACCCCACTGCTTTGGGCATGCTGTTGGGCATAGGAATATTTGTTGTGGGTATCGTGTTTTGCCATGTACATATGGCCTGACCATCTCACTTGAGCTACAGAGAAAGCCTGTAGGAATGCAGAAGAATCTAATGCATTTTTGAAAGGCAATAAGGCTGAAGATTGGGAAAACAGAGGTTACTGGGCAATATCATAAACTTAAATATCTTTATCTTTTTTGTTTTGCTTCAATTTAGTGCAATGTGTATTTCTGGGAAATTATCTGGAAATACTGCATTCCAAGTTGGACAAAAATGAACCAGGGTTCTTTTGCTATGTCCTTTTACCCTTAGCCCTGGAGGCAATCAGGAATAATACCCATCATGTGTGCTCAAAGCATGATCAAAGAGGACTGCTGTGATTAGTTAATCAGGATATATGGTGGGTGATAGCAGTTAGTTTCTGGGAGGTTAGACAAGAGTCCTTTTCACTCCTAACACAGTATTCATAGCTGTATAGATCTAGTTTCTCTGTTGCTGCCTTCTATGGCACCTGTCAGAAGTGGTCATTCACTGCGCTTTGCCTTGTATTGATTCCCAAGACTCTGCAACTCCAGCCCAGGAGTGACAGAGATGTAGAACATCAGTTTGACATGGAGTTTGCATTGCTACAGGTACATGCATGTGCTGGATTTTATCTCTGTTTGTACTTTCGTAAGTGGACTTTGGAAAACCGCTTCCTCTTTCCGATACTTTATATGAAATGAATAAAGGGAGCTTATGAGGGAGAGAACTACACAGAGGAATTCAATTCCCTAGGAATCTGGTCTTAATATTTATGCTGAAGAACTTGTAAAATTTTGAATCTGACAGCAGCCTATTTCAGCTCTTTAAAGATGGTCTGCATAAAAATTTAAAGTTTCTTGGCAACTATGTATCAAAATTGGGAAGGAGATGTTGAAACTGAAGAACTTAGAATTTGTAAATTGCTGCAATGTCATTTCCACCAATTAAACTGAGTTCTACATGGAACGATAGTGTACCAGTGAGACACTGAAGAGATTAAACCAGCCAAAGAGAGAGTAGCATACACTACACACTATATTATATGAATAGCATGAAGAAGCAAGACAGTATTTATTAGGGAACCATTAAACAATGCAAACAATAAAAACTATGCTGGGGATCAGAAAACACCCTGTGCCAAGGCCGTGCTCTCATGTTTCACCTTGTTACTTTCAATGTGAATAATATACCAGTCTGCACTGGCTAAAATAGTGGAATAGATAAAGGGGGAAAACAATGCCAGACTTGGACTGGATGTCTACCTGAAAGCCTGGAAACAGACTGGCCAAACTAGAAATATTTCAGTCATGACCAGTATCATGGGAACAAAAGATGACACAAGGAACAGTGGCTGTCATAATGGCATGTGTGGTAGAAAACCAGAAAATATGTATTTTTTGAGTGTTATAGAAAAAGCATGCCACACAGAACATTCATGCTTATAGGCATAAGAAAATTAACTCTGTTCCAGCCAAACCCAGTATAGCACATGCCTAACTGAGAAAAGTTAGTTTATACTATGCCATGTGGAATATCAAAGAACAAAAAAATTATTTTTTTTTAAGGTGTGGAGGGGCCCCTTAAACTCAGTCACTTTCTGCCTAAGCTTACTGAGTTCATTCTTCTTAACATTCCACACTGTGTAATGGTTACTTCAGTTGGAGCTGAGCTGACAGTACACTTCTATCTTCAGCTGGAACTTTTTAAACAAACTCTGTAATTACAAGTAAATTTAAACCAATACAATTGTATGTGTATGCTAGTAAAACATTTCTATGGCGCTTATCTATATTTAAAGTGGAGGAGAGCCTTAGAAAACCTACCCAACTGAAAAATCCCAAAGAACTTTATGTATGTTTTGCAATGATTAATTTGAGATTTTCAGCCCATATGGAGTTTGTCCAGTTATATTTATCATCTGACAAGCACCAGTACCGATTGAGTTGTGTCTTCACATTGCATCTTGTAAACTTGGTTCGTAGCACTTCGCTGGACTGAATCTCTGCTCTGACATTGCTGTGTGGCCATGATACACATGGCTTACACCTGCTTACATCTGCTGAGGATCTTGTCCAGTATGGCAGTCAGTCTTTGGTAATATTTTTGGTAATTCTTGGCTAATACTGAAATAGGCCACTAGTAGGCTTTTTGACAGCGCTCTTCAGAGAGTAAAACAACAACATAATTGAAAGTATGTGCTGCTAAATTACGTAAATTTTGTGTAGCCACTTCTAATTTGGGAATATACAGTTTACTAATCCTTTATTTAGGGATATAAGCCCTGATATCTTGGAGTTCAACAGAAGTAATTACACCTTGACAATCTATTTACTTTATGAATCTTACCTTAGAATCCAGTTCCAAGAGGGAATGGGGCTACATTGCACTGAATTCTGCTAATGGTTGCTAAGGCGCTTTTTTGCTGCTTTTCATAGCATTACTATGGACTTTTAAACAGTTGAAGGATTTCTGTTCCAGAGAGGTTTGGTTTTGAGTGGTGAATCAGTCCCTCATCTTAGTTACAAAAGTGTCCATTTGTTAGAGCTCTTCAAGATCCTTTCAGATGAAAGATGCTAATAGATGTAAGATAATGGGTACATGCAAGATTGTCGTCATTAATAAATATTGAATAAAAAAGAAGCTCTCTGTGAACGATGTAAAATAACACCAATGAGTATTTAATCTGCTTTTTTAATTGAATTTTCAGCTTAAAGAGGGGAACTTTTCTTCTTGTTTGAAAAATTGAAATAGAAAAATGAATATTGAAATGTATTGGCTTGGGATTTTCAACGCAGTTTAAATAACTAATTAAGAAAAAGTTGCAGGGAGAAAAACATTAAAATATGCAATAATTTATTTTTAATAAGTGTAAAACAGATTATTTTAATTACCACACTTTTAAAAATATGGGGTAAATAAAATGCCTTAAATTGTCATTCGTAGAGATTTGAAATTGAAGTGTAGAGATTAAAGCTTTTTACCAGTAGATGTAGACAAAAGACTTAATGAATAGCCAACACAGAAATTAACTGAAATGACAGAACCTCCTATGCTAATTTTTTTTTCTTGGTTTCCCATGCTCACTGCCTTTTTTTCACTTCTTTGGTGTCGCTTTTTAGAAGAAGCTGTTAGCCAGGTGAAGTTTCATGGTATCTTCTATATCAGTGTTTCCTTTTTATAAAGCTTTAAAACTGCTTTTAAATACACCTCCTTGACTTTGGAATAACAGCTACCTGGTTGACCTCTTCTGCTGCACAAGGGCTTAAAGGTAGATGCTAGTCCATATAACTTTTTTACACTTAATTTTCAGTCGCCTGGGTTTCCATTGAAATCTTTGTAAGCAACGTTGCCAAAATCACCTAACGCCAATCAAGCTTTGGCAAAGGCTGCACACCCTGGCTGGAGTTAGTATTTTATATTACTACATAAATTTCGGATCCAAGTGCTCCCTATTCACCCTGCAACTTTTCCAGAGGGGTTTTGAAGAGCCATCCTACTGTCAGTGTCTGAACCCAGTTCTTGGAATCACTGTGTCTCTTGGAGAGCTGTAGATGGTAGTGAAGATTTCACCTTCTTGATGTAACAAATGTGATACTGAAATAGAATACAACTGAGCAGTATTTGCTGTGTTATGCCAAAGCATATGCTTTTTGTTGACTTGCTAAAAAATGTCTAAATGACATGCACTCTGTGTTATTCACTTCGTGTTTATCCAAAAGCAGAGTCTGACCCTGAAGTGCTGTATTTGTCCTGGTTGTTAAAAGGTTGTATGTTCATTGTGCATAAATGAGTAATTGTCCTTTAGAGGCCTGTGCTTTAGTTTGGTCTGTTAGGGCTGCTGAGCCAACAAGCACAGAAAGAGCTGTACTTTGGCATCATCCCAAACAGTTAGAGGTTGTGAGCCAAAAACGCCAGGAAAGCCTTTCGGCTTTCCCGTCAGCCTGGGTGCTGGAGTTCAGAGCTGCTGATCTCACCTGGAACTGGGCAGCAGCAGCAGGGCTGGGGGGCAGCTGTTTCCAGGGGAAGGAGTGTACCGACGCTCCAAGGCTTCCAGCCATGGGGGAAGCTGTCCTGCTACCGAGCAGAACAAGTCATCTTTTGCCTTTAGTTTTCATGAGAAGTATTTGTCCTCATCTTTGCTTGTTCTCTTATGTATCTGATCTTCCTGCTTCTTTAAGGGGGAGAATATATGCTGAGAAACCTCTGTCTGTAAGCCAGAAGAGTTCTGTTGCGTCTCCCTCTCATTTTAGTACCACCAGATCTTCTTCTAAGTGTGGAAAAAAATAATCTGAGAGGTCACTGGCAGTTTTGCTGTTTCGTAAGGAAACATTAAAGATGGGAGGATTTGGCCCGATGGTAGCTGAAAGCACTAAGGCTCTGCCAGAATTTAATGCCTTGTGAACTCTGACCTGGAATGAATACAACATACGTGCTACCGTTCCCCTATAATTTAGCATCCCTTTTTCCTGTGTGGGGTTTTTTTTTTTTTCTACCCCATTCATTTCTGTTAAACCTAGCTGAATGGTTTACCCTTTATAACTAGTATCCCTGCAAGGGAGAGGCTCTCACTGTTTTTACAGGCTTCAGCTAAAAGGTACTGGAGATTTGCCTTCGCTTGCGTTAGTAATGTTGCTGTTTTTGGAATCAAGGGCCTCCAGTTCAAATCCCCCCAGTAGAGTTAGAATCCTCGCAAACTAAAAAGGCACTCCTCGGATTAAAGAAACTGATTGAATGCTGCTGTGTAGACCACTAATGTGCTACAAGGGTACTCCGTTCTTTAAGCGGGGATTGCAGTGTGCTGCTAGGGGACTTCTCAGGCACTGTTACTTAGAAATTACATGGTGCTACACCAGCTCTGGGACTTGCAGATTTGCATTCACTCTGCAGCTTCATTAAAAATTTTAACTGGGACATATTTAGACTACTCAAGCTGCTTCTATAGGATTGATTATTTTGTCTTGTCCTTAGAAAACAGCTTATCCTTGTGAAAATAACATATAAATTTTACTATTATATTTAGTCTGCAAGCTTTGCTGTTGCTATTAGTTTTCCTTTTGAAGCCGTGGAATTTCCGACAAATAATGCCTTCTGAGTTAAAATCCACCATCATAAGAACACATTCTGTGCCTTTTCCATTCTCTTAGTGAATTCTGTGAACCTCTGTTATTAGCATGGTTATTGCCTAGAGAATAAAGAAAAGGGAGGAAGGCTGTTACAGTGAGTAAGACACAAGATGCTTCGGATTTGTCATCTGATCCAGGGAAAATTATTAAGTCCCTGTGTACTTCCATCCTATCTATAAAGTGCATGTGGTAATATGTGCTTACCTCTGGAGCATTGTGTGTGCCTTTATTTGTTGGCATTTTTCCTCTGGAAGTTTTTATAGAAACTGCAGGTTTCTATACTGCAGGTGTTTTCTGGTTGTGAAATCTGCTGCAGAATCCTTCTCCTTACACAGAGCTGTGGTCCAGAATCTGTGATTTAGTTGTCAGTGTGGAACTGCAGAAAAAAAAAATTGTGTAAATATTTCCTTTCCTAGCACTCAAGCATCCAGAATGATCTCTCTATACATAGGCTGTTTTGCCTCCATTAGACTGGCACTGTTGAGCCTGAAACCTAAGAATCACAGGTTGTGTCTTAATTAAAACAACTTATAATTATCACAGGAATATCTACAACATTGGTCCTTATTTCATCTTTCTGTCCTCAGGAATAGGAATATCCTATGTTCCAAGCTGTAAGGTCCTTAGATTGTTCTTCACAGAAGTACATGGAAATAATGAAAGTATACAGGCAAGGCATACCAGCTTTAAATGGAACTAGATAACTCAGGAGCAAGTAAACTTTATGTATTACTGTATTCATTTTACATTAGGAAGGTGCAGCTTATCTGAAATGGAATAAAGCTGCCACAGCATTTTTAGCCCCTGATGGCATTTGAGACTTAATTTTTTCCTGTGAAAAAAAACCCCACTGTGGCATTTCTGTGGCATTCTGCAGGTGCTAAATGTTTGTACCACTTGAGACCCAGAAGGTGTTAAGTTTTGAGGTTTTCAGTACATTCAGTTCCATGTAAAGCCTATAGTAAGCAGTCTGTCAATTAAAGAATACCTCACCAGTTCATCCTTTTTCAAGTTTATGTGTATGTTCAAACAAACAAAAAGGACAAGCCTAAATACGGTTGCTCTCTTTTATTGTTTTCTGAGAGTAGCAGGAAATTATCATCACACTTGATAGAGCTCAGTCTTTGTAAGGAAGTCAGTGAAGAGCAAAGTATGCACCAGAGCCTAAGACAGCTTAGAGCACAAGAGTGATGAAAATACATTGCAATACCAAGTGACTTTTTAGCAGCTTCTCTGAGAAAAAGAAACTGTGTTGTTTCCAAGGATTTTTGAACAAGTGTTTTGGGATCCTTATATTGCCTGTACATTTTGTTGTAATTCTATAGGCTGGAAATCTAATTTGGAGTTGCACAAAGGTTCTGACTGAATAAGATAGTCTGGGGATGAAGTTGTGACTTTGCCTCTTCAGTGGGAATAGCCAGCTTTCCTGATCCTAAAACCTGTAATTTTTGTTATCCTGTTCAAGGAACAGAGGAGCCACTGGAATTTTTTAGTCTCCTACATTTGATTGAGGAGTGTATGCGTGTGCATGTACTTTATATTCTTACTTATTTATAGTGTGTATCATGGACCAAGTAAAGCTTGAATAACATTTGCAGTGGCTAAGAAATCACTAAAGACTTTCCTTCTCTGCTTGGAATCCACCTATTTCTCTTTTTCTAGTTGCTGGAATTAACTTTTACCCTTTCCTCTGTAGTTATGCAGTGTAGGTGAGCTTTCCTGTCACAGAGGGCTTAACAATAATTTTTATCTGGTTGTGAGCTTTGATGTCATAAGAAATGTGATCATTGAATGGTGTTTTTAAAACAACAAATGTAGCATTCAGTAACCAACTAATTTGCTTTGCTATGGATTTTGGATGGCACTGACCTTTTTGCAAGAACGAAACTTGTTGAACCAATTTAAAACATGATTAAGAGAAGCCATCTACTTTCTGAAGAAATAGCTGTTTATCATTTTTGAGAAAACACCCACTGCTTATTTTCTTTAATATGTTTCAGTGTTGATAATTTTTCTGCATGCATCTGGAAGAACTGCCATCTGCACTTCTGCTGGCTGCCATTGGGTGGCGCCAGGCCATCAGTATATACCGTATGAGACAATGGTTTGGGTTTGTACATATGAAAAATCAAACGAGCTTTAAAATCTGATTCAAATAATTTACAGTGCAAATAAACGGAGCAGCCAGTGCAAATAGTTACTTTGATGCTTTTTTCTTTTATACTTAACGTAACGGGTCTGTCTGATACATGCTTCTGTATGTGTGCCCGTGTGTGTGTATGTATACGTGTACATGTATATGTGTGCGTATGTGTAAAGTTTGACCTGAAATGTGTTTTTGCCCTAAGGATACTGATGCCTTGTTTTTGATCACGTTGTACTAATGTGGCTTAATTAATTGCCCTCTTAATGTCTCTGCTAATGTTCAGGCTTTTGTTGCTTGCCTGTGTATTTATTACAAACCTGCTAAGTGTTAAAGCTGACTGGAGGCAAATGATAGATTTCCAACTTTAGAGAAACTATCTACTTAATGTGTGTTTAAGGAAGACTAATTTACTGCTTTAACTCAGCTCACAATTGAATGCACGATGAGAGCAATGGAATATTAATATTTTAAAGTCACATCTACCGTGTTCAAAATCTGTATTATGTTAATTATACAGATGCACCAATTTATTCTTTGAGCTATCTGACTCAGTTTCTGAAGCATTTGATTTATAATAACCGGGAGGAAAAAAAAAATGGGGTGTGGTTAATGAGAGGGAGATACAAATGTTTATTGAATATCACATTTGAATAGGCTACTGTCTGTATAAGATAAAATTATGATAGCTAGGAATAAAAAAATACATTTACAATTGATTACATGGATTAGGACAGTCTAAAATGCTCGATTTCTCATTTCTGTTTATATTCACTTTTAATAAAGGGATTGAGGGTTTATGTTTAAAAAAATTCTTTTTGAGGAGAAAAATGAACATTCACAACTAATTTGCTCTTGAACACCTTTTGTTAATGTATGAAATTAAATGTGGCATGTGGCCTGGCAAATGAACAAGTTAAAATTAACAATAATTTGTTTAACTTATATGTGTTTCTAGAGCTTGGGAGTTGCATGGAGCCAAACAGTAATTCTTCTGACAAATTTTAGATGATGCTGTTTTCTTTGCCAGATAGTGGTAACTTTAAAAAACAAAACAGAAAAACAAAAAAAATAAACCAACCCAAAAAACTGCACCCTGCAATCCTTTCTTTCTAATTTAAAAATAAAATTGACCTAAACATAGCCTAATAAATGAGTTGAATAATTTCAAATTCACAAGAATAATGTTGGAGGATTGGTGTAAATAACCAACAGCAGCCTAACAACGTGAATCCTTTGTGATTCAAACTTCTTACCATATTAATTTTCCCCTCACTGAATGGGAATAAGACCCACTTGTATCTAGGATGATGCCGAGTGGCATTTTGAAGCTAAAAGCCTCTAAAAGATTTGTAATAATTTAGATAGTGATTACCCTGTCTAGACCTTTTACTCTTTGCTAGACTTTCATTTAAATGTTGGACCTTTTCTCAGACCATAAATCAGTGGCAAATGTGCACATTTGGACTCTCCGAAGTTTTACTTTGAGACTGTTTTCTTAAAGCATTCCAAAACACTGAAATCCTGGAATGGCAAGGGAAAAAAAAAATCAAGTCAAAGGCAAAAGCAAAAATTATTTATGGAGCATTTAGTTTCTAATCCTAAAACTGAGAGTACTAATAGCAGCAGTGATGAGCTTAGCTGATTCTTGTGGCTAATGCTTTTCACAAAGTCGAATTTGATTGACATTTCATCATAAATTTCTATTCTTCGTAACAAATATTTCTTTTCCTCTATTTGTAAGTGCCTTTTTAAGATGCTTCCTTTAAAACAATGTAACAGTCATTTGCAGCTTTTATGGCATCTAAATGTATGCCGTTATGCTGGCTTGGTTCTACTGACATTTTAACATTGTTAATAATCACCGGCCATTTGTGTGTGCTGTGTAAAGGCATAATGTGCTTTTATATAAAACACTGTTATGAGGGCTCATTATCTTGTGAGGCAGCAGTTATAATGAAAATTAAACAATTGCAAACTTGCTTTGCCAAGTGTTTTTTAAATAAATTTAACCAGGCGGATTCACAGCTCCTACCTGATTGTGCGGGGTTGTATATCAAAGCTGTTGGAGAGTTGCATGCATAAATTCCTTCATGCAATCATGAGAGCTATGCACAGTACGCTTTTGAGTGTTCTGCTAAAACTGATCAGGAAATACTTGTTACACAGGCAAGATCCTAGCAGGACATGAAGTAAATGTAACCTTTGAAACTCGTCTTCGTGGTATCGATAGTTAAAAGGAGTTTACAAATGACCTTTTACTTACAGGTAGCCACAGAAGTACTGGATCTGCAATCTATAAGCTGTTTTGCTAAGCACTCAAAAGACTGGCTATCTGCAATTACATGATTAAAAATTGCTGAAGTAGTTGCATTTCTCAAGCTAAGTAAAGGTTGAAAATGCAAATATGGACTATTCAGTTTTTTGTTTATAGACTGCAGGGTTTTACCAAACACTTTACATAATAGACATAATTTTTTTACAACTTCTCCAATGCTTCTACATAAAATTATTTGAACAATAACCACTTTAATAACAAAGTAGCTTATGAGAAATCTGGGTAGGCTTCTCCATGGTGCCTGCATTTTAGCAGAATTACTCTAGCTGAGGATCCGGCCATTTGAAATTTACTTTTAACATGACTGTTGCTGAGCTAACCAGTGCAGTTTGTGTAATTTCTGACATGCTTCCCTTCTGTTAGGGTAACAGATTTGTCCCTGTAGGAGTATATTCAACTGCTCCTCTGTCTTTTATTTTAATGCAGCACTTAGACACAGATTGTTCCAGTAATGCAGTAGTTAGGGAAACCAAATTTCCTTTTTTTTTTTTTTTTTTTTGCACATGTTTAATTTTGAAAGCTACCAAGGCATGAAACAATAAATCAGAGAGGCTCCATTTCAAATTACCTTTCTTCATTAAAAAATAAAATAAAATAACCAGGAGGTCTAGCACATTATGTCACTAAGTAACACAGTAAGAGGGACCATCAAAGAATAGTGGGAATTATCACAGCAGCTTGCTCCTTGTTAGAAGCGTTTACCTCATGACCCTTTCATTTGCCTACTGCCACTTTAGTTTAAGAGTGACAACACTGTATAGCACTCTGCCCTTTCCGCGCCACCCCCACCCCCCCACCCCCCTTTCCCTTAGCACCAGATGCCTTTGTAAAGCAGGCTGGTGAAGGAGTGAACAAAACCTTGTGGGATAAGTCTGACACTGGAAGTTAATGATTATCAGTCGAAACAAAACACTTGTTTACATGTTGTAGTCATTAGAGGTTCCAGTCAGTCATACCTCGGCTGGGATTCCTGCCAAATGTTTTGAGGGTTCTTTCACAAGCTGTGCAGTTTTGTAAATACAAAAGCACTCTTATTAAGCCTTTTTAGTATTAGACTGTGCAATTAAGATTACGGGTAATTAGATTCCTTTATTTGGAGTAGAATGGTCCAAGATACACACATAACTTAGCCACAGGATACCATCGGATCTCTATTTGGGTGTTCCATTACAGATCAATGACTAAGAGAAACTCTTTTGTATTGTGCACGTTTCTTCTTTATTAAAAATTGTACTCAAAACTTGGGGCGGTATGGATTTTCCTCACCTTACTGTCAGCACCTCTGTTGCAGCCATAAAACTTTCTTTTTTGATTAGCATGTCTCAATTTGCTGGAAACGCTTTGCTTACATCTCTTTTAGTATTGCTGGCTTTTCATTTCAACCTTATTACAGCTAGGATTAAGGAGGTGATTTGACTATGAAGGAATTTAGGAAAATTTCCAGTAAGCTAAGGATGATTTTAAGTTAACTGCAGGATAACAGAGTTGTAGAAATGAATGTTTCTTTTAACACCTGTGAATTAGTCCATACCTGAATAAATAAATGATTCCTTTGGTATTTGAAGTTGGTGTAAACCAGCTCAAATCCTACCATTTTCTTGTAAACACTTTAATCTTGCAAAGATGCATCTAATACAAATAAGCATGTGAGCTAGTGAACCTGTTTCACGTACTCTTCTGCTTTGGCAGAATTCTCTGCGTTGAGCATGATGGTAAATTATTTAAGGTTTGGGAGGCCATTTTTTGTAACTGAATTGTAAGACAACTGAATCGTCCATACATATTTTATCTCTATTTTTTTCTTTGACGAAGAAGATATCCGTTTTAGTTACTCCAGTGCAGGACTGCTCGCTTTGACATTTCCCCGTTGTCTGTAGTGCTAGGCAATAATTAAATATCAGGTGCATAAGCTGCTCTTTAATTTGACATGTGTGCTCCAGGCAATAAACACATGCAGTGCAACGTGGGAGTGTAATTGCTAAGGAATAAAATCTTGTACCAAGTGAGATCATTGTATCAGGTACTGTGTGACAGCTCATTTGATCATTATGCCCAGGCTAAAGAGGTTGCCTAATTAGTTTCCATTAAAACTCACCCTTTAATCAGGAATTATTCTTGCATAAAGAATGTCACTTGGTCCAGATGAATGAACAATGTTTCCCCCTTGAGATTCAACTATCTGTTACACTTGGGATGCCATATGTCTTTTCAAACAATTCAGCTACAACAGTACTTTCGTGTATTTGGATCTTATAGCACTATGTAGTATTTGCATTTTCTTGATACCAGCTAGTGTTCGATAGAAAATTCACAATGGTATTCTGTATATACTTCTTCAAGCCAGAGAAGCAATGTTCAAGTGTCAGGAAGTGTGTTGTAAATGCACAAATGACTAATGGGCCTCTCTTAACTAATGCTTCTTAGTTGTATATATTTCCTAAGTGACATACATAGCATATATACTCTTACCTGGAGGTAGACTTTGCATTCTCAACTAGAAATTTCAAGGTTCATCTAAACTTAATTTTTGGAAGGAAAGTAACTTTCTAGCTTTTTTTTTTTTTTTGTGACAATAGCTTTCTCAGCTGAAGCTGGCGACAGAAGTAGCTGTGACTTTTATTGTTGTTTTCTCCCTGCCCCCCCCCCCCCCCCCGAAAAAAAAAAAAAAACAACAACAAACCCAAACCCACAAACAAACAAACAAAAAAAAAAGGTTACAGGGTTCATGCACATCACAGATGTGGAGCTTAGTTATTGGTTGTGTTTGAACCTCAGCCACGGCTATGCTTCTGCAAGTTCCTGGTGGTCCAGCTGAGTATCATCTGCCACCTGGCAACTGTGGTTGCTCTGAGCTGACCAGAAACTGCTGTCCAGGAGAGGCTTCTCCCTCTGGTAGTACAGACTACTGTAGGCCAGGTGGAGAGGAAGAGACTTTCAAGTCAAAGCCCAGTACCTGCAGTCAGTGACCCCGGTCAGCTCCCTTAATATATCTGCTTCTACAGCTGTGGACTGTTTTTTTAATAATTGGAAAATGCCATAGGCTGGACTGGCAGTTTGAAGTTTAGCATGTAGGTAGGGCTTCTGAGTCCTCCTGCTTACCCCAGAAACATCGTGGTAGTAAGCTGTGAGCTAACTTTCCCTTTTGCTGTGGAGGGGTGATCCTACAACATGTCAATGTGTGCACTGATTGTATCTGCCAGTTCATCCATCCTTCTTTTACTCTTCAATGGTTTACGGGACACTCAGAAAAACAGGTCTCAAAAATACTTCCCCAATCTTTTAGCAGCTCAAACTGGTTTTGGAGGAAACAAACTTTGTGTTTGGAGGAAAGAAAAATGTTTTGCGGGCTTTGCATTCCTGCAGGCAATGCCTTTTACTGAAACAACTGCAGTATAAGGTTGTGCAAAAGATTGCCACAAACGTGAAGCTATGTAGCATGGAACAAGCACCATGCAGGATGTCTGCTCCAAGTTTGTTCTTGGCAATGGAAGGACGTGTGTGCAAGGTGAGATTCAAATCCTTAATATTTCTTGTTGCTATTGTTCTATGTGCCCCCGTTCTCCATACCCAACAGGCAATGTGTTATGCCCAAAGTGAATGAAGCAGACAGGAAAAGTGGCTACGGCACATGATTAACATCTAGAACCTGCAGAGAAGAGAAACAGTTTGATGATGTCATAGGACTCCCTGAATAGTGGAGGCTTTTAATATACTGATTCTCATACCCTGAGATATGTGTTTAGGAAAATAAGTATTCTGTGTTGTCTAAGAGGTGTCCACCTTTACCTAGTACTTCTTTGTGGCTGTGGTCAGTCTCTGATACATCAGAGGAAGATGGAATAAACCTTTCTGTGAGCACAGAAACTGACCTCCTCTGGATTCCTGTGATTAATCCATACTATTCTGGCATTCTTGTATGTATTTTACACCCTTCTTCTAATATCTCCAGCAAACATATCCTTATTTGTCTTTCATGTTCTCAATGCCACTCCTAGTTTCTTTCCATGTCCCCTACTTTGTCCATTTGTCCAGGCTTCTGGAGGAAGATGTTGCAGCTGATTCAGAGTTAAAGACATCTATTGGTGGCAGTTGCTGTCTCTTGACTTTGAGTCAAAGAGATTTTGTTGCATTTTAGTTACTTGAGGCCCAACAAATGCCTAGAGGGGCTCCATGATGATGATTTATGCAAATATTTTAGTGAAGCTCCTAGATGGTATCCAGACTACTCTGGTGGTATGCAGTGATAAAGATCACTAGAATTATGTGAATTATTTGGATATAGTATCTTTATTTTTAAGGAGGTATGTCTAATAATCATGAATGAAGTGCCTTCTATTCTGCAGGCCTCTATTAGAAGCCTGTGCACTGAAGAACACACACAGTCTTTGTAGATGATTGATCTCAGAGCAATCCTTTGGCAATAAAGACTAACATAACTCCTAAATGAGAAAAAAAGAGTGGAAATTTAATAGCATTAATAGGAGGAAATACAAATGCTGAATTAATAATAGGTAAATTTAATAACATTAGTAGTAGTAATAGTATTTGGTACGAAGGGCAACATGCCCAAAAGGGGAGTTTTGTTTTGTCTGGAATCAGGTTAACCTCTTTAACCAGTTGGCTTTTGTGCTAAGCATCATGGTTTATAATCTTGAATTTTTGGATGTAATCACTCATTTTCCCTACATAACTAAGCTTTTTGATTATAACAATGAATTCTACAGTTATTTATAATTTGTAGTTAAAAACCCCCAAACAACAGAGCAATTTCTTTATCACTTTAAAAAGAGTGGTTTTGCAATCCTACTGAAAATTCCCTTAGTCTCACATAGTGGTAGGGGACATTAGAACATCTGAATTCTGTCATACCATGCGTTCAATGCAGTAGCTCTAGCATGTTCCCTCCCTCTTCCCCCTGTGTTTCCTCTCCAATAAAAACCTCCAAGTGTTTCAAGCTTTGCTTCTGTGGTTGTATTTCTGTGACTGCAATCATGACTGTTGCCTGGTTTTGAATCCTGTCAGCTGCCCACTTCTTTCTCTGTATTCTTTTCAAGGCAGCATAGACAAAGCACAAAAAAACTATTCCATAGGAGTATATCCCACTGATTTATAATATTGATGCTATTATTTGATTTTAAAACATTTCTGAAGATAAGAAGATACCTCTATTTTAAATACAATGCCATAAATCAGAGTTCATTCTAGACTCAACCCAGCTTTACTGAAAGGTTCATGAACTTAGCAAACTTGGCTCAAACATTGATGAAAAGCTGCCCTGAGATGCATCACATTTTAATTAAAATCTTGCTGTAACCCTACTATAATTATTAAGCATATCTAATTATCTTCAGTAGCAAGCTTAAACCAAAAATGACCTAAGAAAAATACTTCTGCTGTAAACAAATATAGGGGCTAAAAACAGTTTTGGGTGAGCATTCAAGGCTACTTTTACTTTCTCCAAAACTGTTTGCCAAGATCTGAATTTTATATCCTTTCCACAAAACACATTTTTCCGTTACAAATACATATGTTTATCTTTGTATTATAAAGTGGGAACTATTTTTATTACTCTTGTTATTAATCCAAGTAATCTTTTGTGTTTCTGTAAGAAATTCACTAGAGTGGAATCAAAACATTGTTCAGTATAGAATTAACCTTTCCCATATGCAAAAAGCAAACTAAACTGCATTCAATGTAAACAGAGTAAGAACCATCAGCATTACTCTATGTAATATCCTAATACTTTACAGTCCTTTTGGACCTGAACATATCAACCATACTTCAGAAGCCTTCATAAACTTGTATAAATGTTTTCTTTTGCAATGATTTTTCAAAGTTTCCAGTAACAATCATTTATTGGCCTCTTGTGAGTTGCACTGCATGGACTGAATATTATCAAGGAAAATAAACTGGTTTTGTTTTATTTCTCTGAAGTGCTTTCTAAAAGAATTCTATTCAGAATGTACATATTGGATCATATTCTGCCCCTAGCTACGGTATCTGATAAAATGCCATTGACTTTATTACAGTCCATTTTGGCATATTTCCATGTACTCCAGCCTGCCAGTATAACTGAGGAGGGAAAACTTGACCTGGGGTATGTTTTGCTTCAGAAAGAACTGCATTATTTATCCTCAGTGAGGAAAGTGCAGTAATTCACACATTACACACACTAGGGCAGAACTAGTCCTAGAGCCCTGTTGTAAAGGTTCCCCCTTGCAGAGCTCCCAATAACGTACTTCCCAGAATAGTCAGCTGCAAGCACTTGCCTATGTGACTGTGCTCAGCTTCAGCTCGTGGCTTCTTCAGAGCGTGAAACAAAAATTGAATTCAAGCACTGTGCAGGTCAGGGGCCATGGTGAGTTCTGCTTTGAGAAAGAGAGGGCCTTGGAAAGAGCGCAAGGGCACTGCAGCACTGGGTTTGCTGCTTCTAAGGTGGGAAGGATGAGGGCAGCAGCAAGGAGGACCATGTGCCCTAACCCACCCCAGTATCCCTGCTGGGATCTGTGCCATCACCAGCTTGACTTACCAGGGCTCATGTAGAACTGAAATAGGTTAAGGGACAACAGCCATCTTTGATGTGCAAGCTGATGGCCAGTCTAGGAAATGGCCAAAATTCTTTGTACCTAGATGTGGCCGTAATCGCCCTCCACCCACTAAGAAGTCTCGACTAGGGGGAAAAAAAAATATGAAATGAGGGTCTGGAAAGGTTTCTCCATAATTTCCAGGTGTAGCCTGAAAGGCCTAAGTCTAATCTACATGAGAATAAGGAACTGTAGATGTTTTGCAAAAAATGTGAAATGGTATGTGATTTGTTAAAGACTATCCCTCTGTGTGGTTTTCTTTATCATGGCACAAAAGCCACTTTGCTTTGGAATAACTACTGTGAGAAAGATAATTTATTTCAACTGGAATATGTTCTGGAAATTTATCTGTGTATTGAGTTAATGTTTTCCAGCCTTTCTCTCCAACCATGAAGCTAGCAATTTTGTCTTTTTATTACTTCTGAAATTAATGCTGCTTTCAAAACATGTCATTCTGAAAGAAATACCAAAAATACTGGAATTCAAGATAACAGTGTTAGAATTGGGACCAATCAATGCTTGTTTTCTGAAATATAAAGCAGGAAGGATCTACACATCATCCTTAAACATCAGATTAGTACAACTAGAAGTATAATGAAAAATCTCTTTTTAACAAGATTATGATGTATTCATCTTTGAATTTGCTCTAAAAATATAGAAATTTTATATATGCTATGCCTTCATTTTTCAAATGTTGTTCTCTAACTTTTTAAAAGGCCAACTTTCATGGGAGCTTGCATCTTAAGTTCAAAAAACAGTATGCATTTACAGCTGACTTCATTTTGAAAGCTTTCACTGTTCATTCTTTCACACAGAACATTGAACACGTAATACTCACAGCTCTCATGATGATAGGTTTGTTGGGACAGGGAAGGCATCTTTCTTTCTTGTTCCATTTGAGTTAATACATCTGGTTTAGCCACTTGAGAAATAAAGTTGGCATCTACAACCTCTTGTTTAAAATATGTCTAGAACCCATCCTCTGTGGTCTGTCAAAAGTGGTTATGAAAGGGTCTCTTTTGAGCTTTGAAGAAAAGGATTTTTATTCATGTCTTAGACTTAGTTTAAAACCAAGAATCATTTATTACTCTTATTTTTTGTGTTTGGTAAAGCAACCAACTGCTAAAACAGGACAGATGTACATGTTAAGTTGGATTGAGAAGTGAAGCAGAAGCACACAGATTTCACAATGGGGACGTGGAAGATCTCTAATGCTTTTCCTTACAGGAAAAAAAGCAGTAGTGCAGGTCTTAGAAAGTAGAGTATAAGCTTTCAATGGCAAATGACTGGAAACATATTTTCAGTTGGCCCAAAACACTGCAATAACTAATATCTGTGGGGAATAAAGGAAGGATCAATACATGCAAGTACTTGGGTTATTTAGGCATTTGCTAAAGTGGTATGATTCTTTTAAGTCACAAAAAGACATTGCCGTTATTTTACCTGGAAAATAATGTAAATAAGAATTTTTATATATTTATACATGCTTAAAGAAAAACACAAAAGTTTATGCACATCACAATTTTAATGTTTACTTATGTTGGTGAATTTTAAGCACCTTGTTGACATGCTTACAATTTGCACCTTATGGCTACAGACTGCTCGGCCAGGAAGTTGAACCAAGAATAGTACCTAGGCTGACTACAGTCACCCTACAAAAAGCAGTTGTGTGGGTAGCAAAATGGCCCCACTGCCACTCCATTGCTGGTGCATGGCCCCAGAAGGTTCAGGCTGGCTGGTGTGGCTGAAGAAGTTAAGAATGTGATGTGCCCTGCAGTTATTGCTGGCAGGTGGCAAATCTGGCATGAGGAAAGGCTCTCCCCTGGGACCTCCCAGTCTTCTGGCCTCTCGACTCTGCTCCTCCTTCTCAGCAGGGGTAGCTTGGTCCCTTCTCTTCAGGATGGCGAATCTGTTTCTGCCTACCTCTTTGAAACAGTTCCTAATTATACGCGTACTCTCATGTTTTAACTGTTTATTATGTTTTATTGAAATATGGACCGACTGGGTGAGCTCTAAGGTCAGGGGGAAACTGGCTGCACCAACAGGCTGAACTGGAGGCTGGTTACTAGCTGCATTTCTCAAGACTCAATACTAGGGCCAATGTGCTTCAGTGTCTTTATTACCAAGTTGGACATGGGATGGAGTGTGTACCCTCAGGACTCTGCAGATGACGTTATGCTGGAGAGCAAGCCTGGCAATCCAGAGCAACCTTGGCATGCTGGAGGAATGGGACAGCACTAATCTCATGGAGTTCAACAGAGCCAAATGCAAAGTCCTGCACCTGGGGTAGCAGACTGGCAAGGATGCACTTCTGTGGAAAAGCACTTGGGGTCTTGGCTGATAACAAGTCAAACCCAAGTCAGTTGTGTGTACTTGTGTCAAGAAAGGTCAGCAACCTACTGCTGTATCAGCAAGAGAGCAGCCTGGCGATTGTTCCCCCTCCCTTTGGTGAAAGGGAGACAGCGTCTCAAGCGCTGTCTCAAGTCTGGGGCTTGACAGTAGACATAAGTAAAGAGATGCATGTCCAGCAGAGGTGTACCAAGATCATGGAGGAGGCTGAAGCACATGATTTGGAGCATCTTGAGAGTTTGTTCTGAGGAAGAGAAGATGAA
This sequence comes from Falco cherrug, assembly GCF_023634085.1. NCBI lineage: Eukaryota > Metazoa > Chordata > Aves > Falconiformes > Falconidae > Falco > Falco cherrug. The sequence goes on from NC_073706.1 coordinate 31,386,989, forward strand.
TCATACTTCTGTCTTCAACTGCTTAGTAAGTTTTAAAGATGGCGTCAGACTCTTCCTTAGATGTGTCGAGCAAGAGAAGGGGCAATGGGCACAGGTTACAACATATGAAATCCTGTTTTGATACTGGGGAAATTTCACACTGAAGGTGCTCAAACAAGATACAAGGTACAAGAGCCCAGAGAAGCTGTGAAATCTCCATCTGTGAAGGTAACGAAAACAAGAACTGAACAAGGCCCTCAGAAACCCGCTTTAACTTTTGAAGTTGTCTCTAACCTTGTCTCTGGCCCTGCGTATAGTAGGGTGTTTGGACCAAATGACCTTCAGAGGTCTCTTCCAACCTTTTTATTGTATATCCATTTTCATATGATAGTATGACTGCCTGCTGATACCAGTCTCTACAAATGGTGAAGGTTACAGTAAGTTGTAAGTTTTAAAATGCAGATCTTTTCTGAAAACATTAATGCATTATTTTACATATAAATGTAAGACACATAGTATAAAAGTCCCCTGCTGGATTAAATTTTGCTATAGACTATTTGTTTTGAGCAGTTTGAACTATTTTGTCAGCTATCCTGTTGCAGGAAAATCCTTTCCTGGCACCATTTTTTCTGTGGTGTAATTAACTTCTTAATAGATGCTATGGTCACTACAATATCCTCATCCTAGGTGCCTGTCCTAGTGAATCCTAGTTCTTGCTTGGATTCTGTTCAATGCCTGAATTCTCTGGGCTTGATTAGTCTTGTCCGATGACCAGTCCCCAGTCCTCTTCTGAAAAAAGCATGCTGAATCATTTCTTTTCCTTCCTTTTCTGGATTTCCTTTCCTTTTCCTTGTTCCATTTCCCTTCAGTTTTTGACATATGAAACTTTTAAAAATCTTCTTTTCTCATCTACCTGCTTACCTTGTAGCTGGCTGCTTTGCATGTTGCTCCAGTTTTGCTCTTACAGGCAAACTGAGTGGATGGATGTACCCAGGCTTAGCTTCCAGTTGTTCTTGCCTCAACAGCTGCCTACCTCTGTTTCCTAACTGACCCTTGTCTCTCACCTAATGGATGTGCAAAACTGAATGCTGTGAAGACATTTGTGACAGAGCATAACGTCACCATAATAACATTGATCAATTCATTAATGGGTGAGCAAGGGGGGAGTGGGAGCATCCCAAGCTGTTGAATCTCCATGCAATCTGCAGTATTTTTTGGCAGAACTTCAGAAGCAAGTTCAGTATCTGTTATAAACCCATTCTAATGAGACATCCACCTAAGTATCTGGGGAAAAAAGCAGAACCATGTGGTTCTGTTCAGAAGGGCAGCACTTTGTTAAGAAAACTGCAGATTGAAGGGAAATATTTATTGTTGCAAATGCTTTTGAGTACAGCAGAGCTCTGAGAACATGCCTCTGAGAGAAACAGGAAGACCACTTAAGGATAGGCGTGATGAGATAGGGAGTGGGCATCATGTGAGATGCTGTTATTCAGAGTGGGTTTAGAAAGCTTGAAAGATGCATGAAAAGATGTGAAAACTTCATTGGTACTATTGCAATGACATGGTTATTCTATAACTTGAAGGGGTGGTTTTAAGTATTACAATGATAACTGTAGCTATAACTTTTTCTGCTTATATGCTGACTTTCTCTAAAGCTGGCCTAAGAGGATAGAGGTCCTTTTTGTGACTGTGGTGGATACTGTTAGGATGCTTTTGTTTGATCATGGTTGTGACATGTTCTTTTGGGAAGAGTGGTTCATGGTAGCAATGGGTGTCTCAAGGGATAGAGCCCATGGGGGCAGGGGCTGCTGGGCTGTGTGGCTTGGCTGGCTGGCAGGCAGCATGGGGCCAGGCTGTGCTCCTGTATCGGCACATTATGGTGAGCTGCAGGGCCCTGAAGAGACGCAGGAATCCTCCTGTAGCCCAAGAAAAACAGGGTTTGTTTCTATTGAGAAACCATACTGGAAGTGAAGATGTGCTGACCGAGGAAGAGTATTTTGTAAAAACGCTTCCTTTCTGTGGCTTACTTGCTGAGAATTTCCTTGGGCTTTGCCATTTTTGCAGTGGAGAGTAGTATCAGTGATGCAGGCAAAAACGCCCAGCTTGGGCTTGAGGTGAGGTGTCAACACGAATGCCTGTGCTGGGTCATTCCCTCAGACCACCCAGCTTATCTGAGGTGAGTCTCACAGGAGATGGACTTTTTCAGACAAAAAAGTAGCTGACTGTACAGAGCGCTGTCTGGAATAAGAGTGCAACCTGGAGCTGGGCACACAATGAAATATTGCATAGATTACCTAATCTAGAATATTGCATTCAGTCCATTCCCAAGAGACTGCATTCAGGACAGATTTCATGTCTTTATGATGTGAAGCAGCCTTTACTTGGAAAGCTGAGGAGAAATGTAGAACAGGGGCTTCTCTTTTGTCTTGCAACTACCTTTGCTTCTCCCACAATCTATTTTTTTGTGGTTACTGCATGTACGCTTCCAATAGCGATACTGATTACCATCATTCTAAGGAATGCAGCTAGTTTGTGAAGCTACAACACTGGTATGAGCATTAGATTGGGGATATTGCCCAATTCTTCTGCTTCTAAGTCAAAGACTCCTTCAGCAGAAGACTGTTGACTTGAAGAATGTAATTTTGCAAGGACAAATCCCTGGGGCTTAGAGAATTTGTCAGCCCAATTCCAATAGACTATGGCAAGACTAGCTTTGAATTTTTGAAAGAAAAAGAGATTCAATTTTCTGGCTGGAGGACAAGAGAGTGAACATGAAGATGGCAAAGGTTGTTTACACTGCTTTGCATGGATCTGTATTTACACTGACATAGAGTTCTGTCCTAATTGCAGGAGTAATATGATCCAAATTACTGATTGGTATTATTTTGGGTAAACTATCATCTGGTAATAAATTAATACCAGAGAAAGTTTTGTGCCTCCTTTAAGGCTTTTTCCAGCAGTTTATATCTGTCCAGAAGTTATTGTCATTGGTTATAGCCCTAAAATATTAACTAATATCTTCCATCAGTGAGTTGTGACTGCCTTTTCTAAAACTATCAAAGGACTGTGACATCTTACATTTTCCTCGGAATTGCTTCTATTATTTGATCTATAAGTAGCAGGATTCAAATGCTTTCTTTTTCTTCTACAGCAACTACTTTCTCAATGATTTCTTCATAAACATTACCCGTTACCAAAGAGAAAACAATAGTTTGTGTTTTCTTGTCAAAATAAAGCGTACATGAGTCTATTATTATTTTTACTATTGCCTTGGCATCTCAGTATATCCATGGGGCTATTCTGCCTATTTTTTTTAAAAAATAGCTTCACAGCTGTTTTATTAGTTACAACACACTGTTTCCCTTGATGACCACGGTGAACAGAAAGATTCGTCTCAGCAGCTCTGGGAGCCTGGACTCTCCCCCAGGGACTCTGCAGGTTTGCTCCTCACTGGAAGGAGGTTTGTAAGCCATGTGGAGGTTGAGGCAATGGAAGTGCAGCTCCAGTGCCCAGCCCATGTGCTGACAAGCATCAGGGCTGTGACAATGCGCTAGGGTAATTAGTCCAGATTTATTCCAGAATGAAGTGAAAAATGCCAAAGCTAGCATTGCCAAATAGCTGGACATTATTCTTTTCAGAAGAGGAGAAAGGAGTCTTCAGGTCAACCACTCTTTATGAGTTATTGAGGCGGACCGTGTACTGCAGCTCTGTGCAGAGAACTTGCAGTTTAGAAAGCTGATCTTAGTTGTTTCAACACAAATAACCTTAGTGGGGAAATAATCTTAAGAAACAGGGACTGATAACTGAGAGAAATAGTTTTCCTGTATATTCTTGATTGTTTGTAGAACTTGTTGATGGGTAAGGTTAAGCCCCTTCCTAATTTTTGTACTGTTATTCTCTCAATTTCCAAATAAAACTTCATGCTTGGATGTACAGTGAATGTTACGGGTTTTCCCTTAATGGGAAAGGCATAGATAGGCGTTGTCCGTCCATCTGTATTAGAATTAGGCTCGAGTGTAAAGATTTTTTTAATGTTGCATGAGTGTTATGCTTCGAGCACATAGGACAAAAACTACAAATATAAAAACTTACATTACTTGGGTGCTAGAGGTAAAATAATTTAAGTTATGTCTGTGCAAAATGTAACTCCGTGGCTTTATCATCACAAGGCAAACCATTTTTTAAAAGTACTGCTACACAAGTGATTTAAATTCAACTTGAGGTACTTTGGTTTCAATCACATTGGCTGGACAGAAACTTCTAGAACTTCAGCTCTGCTGAAATCAGATTCTCAGACAAAAACTTACTTATAGTGGCTCCATTAAGCACTTTCCATTAGCCACTGCATGAAGAAAAGGGTGCAAATCTTATACTGGATGAGAGTAGACCAAAAGAAATGAGAAGAAGTGTCTTAGAAATGGCCTAATTGTGGTGTAGGCCATAATAAGAAGTCCATTATGGGGGCTTTCAGAAGCTGTTGTACTTGAAGGCAGACCATTATCTTTCAGATGTTGCAGGGCAGTGTGTCTTTTCCTTATGCTGGAGCTAACAGAGGAGGAAACTAGACAATCATGCACTTTCTCTTCCTTACATCGTCAGGTTGCTAGCAGCAGAGAGCAAGTTGAACTTTCCAAAGCGTTCTCCCAGGAACATGTTCTTTTCATTTCCCCCCTCTCTCTGTATTCTGTCTTTACTTTTTTATCTCGTGTCTCTTCATCCAGAGCTCTGTGGTTTCTTTGCCTTCTTCCTGTGTTTAGAGAAATGGAAGCAAATAGGAGTGGTAAAGGGAAGGATAGATATTTTTCCCTACAGGCTACTCTGAACCCTGAGATCTGCTGTCAGAACTTGCTGTTGCAGCTGTAAACTGCCGTGTTAGGGTCTGTGGTGAGAGCGGGCAGGCTAACCCTGCACAGGTTGTTCTCTCCCCATTTGGTAGTAAGGTAGTGAAGAACAAGTGAGGGAATGAAGGCTTGGAGAAGCTGCCACATCTCAGTGGCCCTTTGCTGTGGGAAGGCAGTATTAAAATGAGTGAGTAGAACTTATGCAGAGACCATGTCACTCCCCAAGGCTGCAAGAGTGAAAAATCAGAATAGGTGGAAAGCACAATCATCAGAGGAGCTGACTGCAGAGCTGAAAACAGGCCCCAGGATCTCTGATTTTCTTTTTTTTTTTTTTTACTAAGAAATTTGGTAAGGAAGATTATTAGAAGCAAAAACCCTTTGAATCTCATCAATTACAATAGCTGGCAGCTACACAGAAAAATTTTGGTAGTTCAGGAGTCGTGCAAATAGCTATTTCAGTGAGAGAAAAAGGAATTAGTTTAGATTTTTACAAAGCACCTCCTGTTGTGAAAATCACTAATAAGTAATTTGGAATTGTTGTCAGATCACTGGCCAGATATGAATTTGCAGTCAAGCACTGATATTGCTGACTGTTAACAGCAATCTAATTAGTAACGGTAGTTCCAAGCTTTATGTACGTCATTCCTCTACATGAAAAAGTTTTCTGGAATTGTCAGGTGTGTAGTAATTATTGCCAAACAGTTCATATGTCTTTGAACCTAAGGTATTTTTTGAGCCTTTCCAAAAGCTGACTTGAAAGAAAATTTTCTTAGGTTTCCATCTATACCTCTTAAAATTAACCAAGAAACGTGTGGTACCCCTTTATACTGAGCTGTGATGCTACAGGTCAGATTCTAGCTGATAAAATATCAGAGAGGGAGCTAAAGGGCAAGGGAATGAGCACGCTGAAGTTATAAGACATGTACTCATGGAATTACAGTTTTCAATTATTCTCTCAACCAAAGAAAAAAATAAATAAATCTTTGTTCCTGACTGCTGCTCTTCTGCAATGAAATAACTGTTTATAAACAGTATAAAATGCTTTTCATTCGAGTTCCAGAGGGAGTCAAATGCACATTTTGCAGGCTTTTAGAAACGAGCCTAGAGAATTGTTGAACAGCAGTCAAAACATCCAGCTAAGAGATGTAACTTTAATCTTCAGCAAGTTAATTTTTCTTGACTGAATAACAATGGACCTCTGGGCCAGGAGCTGACTTTCATGGGTGGTGTGCACATGTGTCTATGCACCAAACCTGGCCCAAGAAACCCTAGGGGGTTAACTTGCTGTTTAGAAAGATAAACAGTCTATTCAATTTATAATAGAATAATAGTAATTTAACATACTTGAGCCAAAGTAATTACCTTTCACTGTTTCCACAGCATGAAATTACAGTCTACGATAATTTTGAAATATTGATTCTTTCAGGCATCTGATGTTAGAAGTGTTTCTCGAATACACTGTGCATACTGGAAAAAAAGTGGTGTTTTTACATGCTGATGTTGAGTAATTTGACTTCTTTTTAAATACAGTATCTACTGTATAGTTTGAGACTGTCCAGCAGCTGCAGGGAAGTTGCCACTGAAATTCCTCATCCATGCATCTCAAGACTTTTGTTCATGTTTTACAAATTTCTAATATGCAAAATATGCGTGTCCCTGCGATAGGCTTTCTTCCTGGTTTTTCTTTGAGTTTTCTCTTGGTTTTGTACCTTATTGAAAGAAATCGGTTTTGCATGGAGAACACCATTAATAATGAAATTCAGTCTGTGTGCTTTTTAAAAGTCTATTTCTTCCTTATAAATAAATGGTAATTTGTTTTAAAGCATCATTGCACACAGTGTTCAGCTGGCTCTCATGCATTCGATTATTTTAAATAAATGTACCATAAATGGAACAAGTTCTTTCTAATTTGCAAATGATATGCAACATTTTTCAAAAAAAAAAGAGAGAAAAAAGAAAAACTGTAAAATTTGTTCTTAACTACATCTCATTAATGTGAAGCTGTTCAATGACCTGTAAAGATTAAAGAATTAGTGAATTGGTAAAATTATCAGAATGAAAAATCTGTATAATTTTGATTTCAATTTAAAAATCTGCTAAACAGTCTAGGGGCTTTAGAAAAGTATATTACTTTTTAATATTGGTTCCACAAATGTCCTAGTATCAGTGCTACAAATGGACTGAAATAAAGGCAACAAATAGTATGTTTAAATGTATAGTGTTACAACATTCCGTTAAAGCTGTGGTTTTTTTTTTTTTTTTTCTTCTTTTCATTAGAACAACTGAAGACATTTAATTAAGTGACCACTCTGCTAAGTGGAGCAAAAATTAATATACATAAATGAATTTATGTGTGGGCAATGATGCATAATTAAAAATATGCTTCAAATAAGGAGTCCAAGAGAAAGAAAACAGTTTAACAAGTATCTTCAAGACTATCACCCTCTGAATTTTAAGTCAGACATGCATAGGATTTACTCACTGGCAGCATTTGAACTAGAATTTATGACAAAATTGTCTTTAAAATACTGGAGCCATGGTATTATGAGGCAATGATTTGCTGAAAGCTAGTCTTGACCAGAGAAATCATCTTACTATATTGTAGCTATTGCATGTTACTCAGCTTGCTGAAAATGCTACCTTTAGGCATACCTCATCTTTGCCAGACTTCTATTCAGAACTTACTAAAATTGTCCTTATGGCAAGATATATCAAAACTGGAGTGCAAAGAAAACATTCATATGAAAACTAAAAGATGATGTAGAATATAAATGTAAATATAAGGAATATTCCTTTGACATGGGATGATTATATTGCTCATATTATCATAGTTGTAGGCTGCCTACTTGAAATAAAGTTCACTTTTTATTGCTTAGTGATTGGAAGAAGTCAGCAAATAAAAGGAGTGAACTTCCTTTCTTAAGTGAAAAATGGAGCCACTTGATCTTTAGATCCTTGAATGTTTCATGGCAATCTGTGCGGTTATCCTTCGTGGGGCTTAAGTTGTGGGGGTTTTTTTATGACGCAGTCTTTTTAAGATATGCTTTGAACAGCCATAATTTCATTCAGCCTGGGGTTTCAGGCACTTTCTCCATATTGTTGCTGCCTAGTAAACAAATGTCAGAATGATGAACATAAAGATTTCACGTGTTGCTGATCTCACACTCCTGTTAAGGGGTGTGTAAGGTATGTGGTTGTAGAGCAATGAAGGCAGTGGGTTGATTAGTATTGATAACATGCAGCTGTGGCCTTGCCTTGAAGGCAGTGGGTTGATTGACATGGACGATGTGGAGCTGTAGCTTGTCTGCTAAGTGGTTAAATAGCCCTGAGGATTGTGGGAGAGGGGGTTGGATGGAGGAGGAGCAGTGTGGTCTGGCCTCTGGAGGAAGAAGCTACAGCACAGATAGTAGACTCTGACCTACGGGTAAGAGTCTTTTTGCAACCTACTAGTTTGTTTGTGTGTGCTGCAACAATTGGTGCCCTGTGTGAGGCTAACTGAGTTGGGCTCTGGCTACATGTGGGGATAGAAGCTCAGGCCTGTTTTTGTCTTTTCTAACAAATACAGTGAAGAAGTAGATTTGGACTTTGGTTTTGTGATCGTTTTTGTAATACTTGTGTTGCCTTAGAAAAAGCTCCATGCTTGTTGTGTTACAGATTTCTGACATTGCATTTGAAAAGTTACTGCTGACTTCAGCAGTGTTTAGTATTCTTGAAGAGAAATAAAGTAGGAAGAAAACTGTAGCATCCGCCTACACACCTCTTGTGTCGCAGTGATGCCGCAATGTGAAAGCGAGCGGAGAGCAGCACAGAAAGCCCTCCCTGCACGGCTTGCTGCTCCCATTGCAAGAAATCAGCAGCTGTCGTTCTGGTGATGTTCAGGTTCAGCTGAACTCCCACCCCACTGAAAAAAAATAAACTCCTTTATCCCTTGTGGCATTTTATTGGCAAGTTTAGTTCAGTAATGAGAGGGCACTTTGGGGAGTACAAAAACTAGAGTCCCTTAGGCCACGTATAAAGAACAGAACAGCAACAGCCCTTTACTATTTTTTACTAATAAACACATGTAACAGTAACTGCCATTACTTAATTACTGCAAAGCAGTTTTAAACAACTGGCTTAACACTGTATTAACACAACATAAAAACAACCGCACCAGGAGTATCACTTGTCATTATTGGATATGGCCCTACTGAAGCCAATGGCATGAAATTAATAGGTGCGGGGTTTGGCCCCTTTAGGCCCCTGTTGATCTAGGAATTCATTGCCTCATGCTCAGGTTTTCCATTGCCTTACAACTCAAGCAGCCTTATTTTCATGAGCTTTCGCAGTGTTTCTATTTCTAAATAAGTATGTTTAAGTTTTGGGGTTTTTTTCATGATTTCTTAAGAAAGAGCTTAATTTCTTCAACTAGTATGTTTGTCTACTTCAGACACTAGTTAACCCTGAGAGTGGGTAACTACAGAACAACCTCTGCCTTCAACATGTAAAGCTTTTCCCAGAGGGTAGATCAGATCTCATGGTTTGGGTTTTCAGATATACTTAAGTAGACCCACGTAACTGCTGCAAACTGTACCTTTTCGACGCGGTTTTGTGTACTTCCAGGAAGTTTTAGTTTCTCTATACCTGTGAGTTTTATCCAATTGTTTTCTTCTTCTACTAGCCGAGTTCTGGAAACATGCTGTGCCTTCCATGAATGTCTACCAAGATACTTGGTTCTTGTGGGAGCAATGGGGATGAACTGAGCAGCCACTTTCTGTTCCATAAGTGGAAATTTTTTTGTTATCTGTGATGTTAATCACAGTGAAATGGGGAGTCCACAAAGAAAAGCAGATGCTTCAAATGCGGAGTATTCTTTTTCAATGGTAGGTGCAGCTTTCAGGGTTGTATGTGGTGCAGGGCTGAAGAAGAAAGAAGGGTTGGTAATAACTGGCAGAAGGAGATGATTTGAGGCAATAGAAAACTTGAGTAGCAAGCTATGTTATTTGTCCATTGTGTGGCATTTCCATTGTTAAGAGATTAAAATAATAGCAATTCCCCACCCCCCATCCCCCACCCCCACCAGCTGTCAAAATCTCATGCAACTGTCTCTGGTAAAAGTTACTTTATCATCTTTCGTCCTGTAACGTTGTGAACGTTCTTCTGTTTTCCTTTCCTTTCAGCATTTTTTGATAGAATGCTGCACAAAAGGCTTTTCTAATCACATGCAAGTTTTCTAAGTATTGTATAGGGATCTACTACATGAAGTGATGATTTATTTTCTTTTAAAGTACTTTGATACCGAACGCAAAAAGGTAATTGTGAGTTGTCAGTTCAGGGTATGAGGAGGTGGACAAAAAAGAAGTGCTACAAGGATCGGTTTTTAGGACTAATTTCGCTTGCTTTATGTCTTAATGATCAAGAGGAAAAAACAAACAGAAAAGAATTTAAGTTGCCAAAGATACAAAGCAAAGAGTAGTAAAAACAGGGGGCAGTATAATTAAGAATGATCTGGATAAATTAGCTACATAAATAGAAAGTAATTTATATTTCTGGATATTGAGCTGTATAAAGCTAGGGGAAAATATATAAAAGGAATGTAGTACTGAGAAGTTATACTTTGGTTTTGTGTTTTTAGGAGAGAAAATACTGTAAATGAGAAGTATTTGGGAACCTGCTAAATATTTCCAGCAGGATAATACTTTGAAAGAGGAAAGATGCTCCCTGGTGCTTTTTGTGCTGCTTGATTTACAGATTAAAATTGTCTCTCTCCAGGTGTGAGCAGTACATCTGCAGTACTTGTGGGAGGTACACTGTGTTCCCCATCTGGTTCACGCAACAAATTTCTTTAATGTGGAAAGCAGGTTCTTAGGAAAGTGGGAAGGAGAAAGGCCAAAAAACGTTTCTTGAGCTGGGTGTTCAGATGTGTATCTCAGTTCAGATATAGGCTATGCTGCTGCTTTGACCATATCAAGTCAGGCATTTTAGTCACCCTGGAAATAATTACTTGAGCCTTTCTCTGAAAAAGGCGGTCTGATCTTTTTGTACAATGTTATGTATGTAGATCTCAAGGGAAAACTCCTATGAAAATGTTTACGTTAGTTTTTAATAGGGAAATCTTTTTTTTTTTTTTTTAATGGTCAGAATCACTTAATTGGAGACTTGCCTTCTGTGGGGATTAGGCCACTTCACCTGGTTTCAGGGTATCTACCAGTCCCTCATGCTTTGCATTTGTATTACCAGTTGAACACACAAGATCTGTGCAGCTACTACTCTATACTGACTTTGCCCATGATCCTTTAGACACTTGGAAAAAATTCTTTACTGGAAGAGTGATGAGGCACCGGCCCAGCCTGCCCAGAGCAGCTGTGGATGCCCCGTCCCTGGCAGTGTCCCAGGCCAGGCTGGATGGGGCTGGGGGCAACCTGGGCTGGTGGGAGGGGGCCCTGCTTGTGGCAGGGGGGTGGACCTGGGTGATCTTTAAGGTCCCTTCCAACCCAAACAATTCTATGATGATTCTATGATGACATTTCTCTCTACCTTTCTGTGTGTAAAGTATTATAAAAGACTGAAAAATATAGGGTGGTGGGTTTTGCTTTTAGAATTTAAAAGTCCCCAGAAGTTTTTCTGGCCTGACGTCTGTCAGGGGGAGGAAAGGGAATTTGCATTTCCACAGAAAGATCAAACTCTGTGAAAAGAATTGGTTGGAATTTCTGTTGGAAATAACCTGGAAAATTATTCCTTCCTCACCTAATGCAATTCCACCTAAGGTGGCTTTCAAGATGAGGGTTGGAGGAAGGTAAATTTTTCATTTGTCGTAAAGATTTGCCATTGTGAAACTATTGAAATGTTAACATCAGATTTCAGTAATGAAAATTTAGAAATCCGGGTTCTGTAAGTCAATATGAGTTGAAATTTCAGTATCGATCTTTCAAAGCTGGCAAATAGAAACAGTCTGAATTATGACAAATATCTGTGAATTTTAGATTTAGAAGCGATTTTTGCCTATTTGCCATAACTTTCCATTTACAACAAAGCATCCAGAGGAGACTGGGCATTGATTGCTGGCATTTTGAATGCTTTATCCCCCACTCCCCTCTCTACTCTGACCCTGCCTTTGGGAATGTGACTGCTCTCAAAGGTAAAAATAGAGCAAAAAGTGTGAAGGTTGCTGTTCAGCATTAGTACTCTAAATTGTACAAACCAAAATGGAAATCATATACAAAAGCTGTCTCTTCCTCTTTCCTCTCGCTCTTCCTCAGAGAGAGGAAACTTCTCTTTCTACTCCAGTCTTTCACTTGCATGAAAGACGAGGCTGCTTACTGTTTACTGAAGTTAAAATAGTCTATTTAATTTTGAAGTAATTCCAGATTTTGTAATGGGTCAATATAATTTATCTGATGTAAACATATTAGGTGGAAACACAGAGATTTATTTTAGTTCTGTACCAGAGCAGGAGGAAATTGTTTTGGAGAATTCAGAACCAAAAGGGAAAAACTCACTTTTGTTCCACCCCCTGCTTTGCTTCAACTGTATCTGTTCCCCCTGTAGTCACTTCCTTTGCAAGGGTGGAAATATGAGTGAGATCACAACCAATGCCAACCACAAATTTTTAATTTGCTAATATTTTCCTGCAATACCTCATCGTTGCTATTTCTTCCTAACACCCCTACTGTGGGAAATAAGGTCACACAACACACTAGTACTTATTTCACAATACCTCCTGATGAGGAACATTTTACTATTCTCACATCTCTATCCCTTTTTCTCCGCCTCTCCCTGCCCTCCTCCCTCCTACTCGGCCCCTGCTAATAGCTGGTCTAAATTTCCCAGATTAATCCAATGTGCAAGAAACAGTGATACAAACTTGAAAATTAAATATACACAAAAGCAGAGAGGCTACAGTATTGAAGATGCACGTCCTGCTTGATTTGCTGTGGGACAGACAGACTTATAAACAGATACACAGCCTTGCCCATAGCTACTGTATTCTACAAACCCTTTGAAATATTTCAGTTTCATGTCTGTGATAATTAAAGAGCAATGACCTTCTCATTAGTGCCAAGAGGGCTGATGATGATTGTTCCCCATTTTTCTTAATGGATGCAAGCTACACGCATGATCTTAGAATATCAAAGCAATTCTCCAAGATATTTATTAGAGTCAAAATTATGAAAACACATAGCAAACCTTTAGTTTGAATTACAAGTGTTAATATATGCAGAACCAAATGAATAGCTCATCTTTCTTCCTCTCTTGTATCTTAAATTTTTCATTACAAATTTCCAGGGCTTCAAAGTAGTATCTCACAGTCGGTCCCCTTTTTTCTCTCTTGCATGACAAAGAGCTGTCAAAAATTGTTCCTGTGTTTGTTAGTATTTTTCTCTTTTTTCTCTCATCTAAATGTCAAACAACTTAGCTTAAATAAAGCACAGCATTCTTCATCTGGTGCTTCTCAAAAGAAAAACAACACCACAGAAGGCGTCTAAAAAGGCCCTAATTAATGTTTCTCATTGATTTTGTTTTAGTGTGATGTATTTTATGAAAAAAATATGAATCCAGAAGGCACTCTCATTAAAATCATTAGTGGCTCAACGTTAGCTGAAAACAGCTCATTCTTTGGTGCACTGTAGTGCTTAAAAGCATGTTCACACACACAGATTATTTCACATCACAAGCTAGTGTTAGATGAAAACTAGCATTAGTTTTGTCAGGTACTATTGAACTATGATGAGCACAATGTACAAAAGCTGTATCAAGGTGAATAAGAAGAATATACTGTCGCTGTAGCTTGCCTATCTCTCTAGGCCCTCTTTCATGCCTAAACCGCCAAGAATATAACTTTCTGTAACTGATTTCTGTGTTACCCATTTGAGAAACAATAATAACCAAAAGAAAAAGAAAGAATAACCTGGGGCCTATTACAGTAGTGAGACCTAGAGGCATTCAGGATTTTAGGCAAATTCCTGGGAGCTTATTGCCACGATCAATAGAGACACGTTCCTACTGCAGAACGGTGCTCACAGGTCTGTTTTGGTGCAACCATACAGTGACTGTAGTCATGTGCCCTCTACGTTATAGTTAAAACTAGAAGAAGAAATTCTGTGTGTACCTCCCAGAGGACCAAAAAAAATTAATAAACAATTAGAAGAAATAATTAAATTAGCAAGGAGGGATTTTCAAATAGTTTTTAAAAAATACAGCATTTTTATCTAATCTGCTGCAATCATTATTATTTATACAAGGCAAAATGTGGTTTCCAGAGCAAATAAGAGAAAGTCCTTTTCAAAGCACTGTATGACGGGAAACCATTTTCAGAGTAACACTGCTTTGTACTGAAATATGACTTTTGTGGATGGAACTATTTCCAACGTAAGAAAGCCATTTTAATGATTTAAATCTGCTGTGTTTAAGTAAAAATGCCCGTCTTCATAAATCATGTGGGTTTTATCTCAGAACATTTCAGTAAGTCAGGCAAATTCTGTGAAGTTCCAGTAGAATAATGAGGTAGAATAGGCTCAAAAATGAGAACTGTTGCTGTTGCCATACTCTGACACAAGGCATTAGAAATTGCCTTGGGGCTTTTTAGATTTAGGATGTATAGAGCTGCCATTTAAGCAGAAATATATTTTGGTATCAAACATATTAATCTTATAAAAATAATGAAACAATAACTAGTATTATTTTTTCTACTGTTTCCTTTGAATTTTTATAAGAATCTTTATGGGCTGCAGTGATACAGCTTGTAATATCTTTGTATTCTGGAAGCATACTGGCAAATAGGACTATTTTTGAGAAGTAGTGTATAGGGTAATAGAAATATCTGGATTAAACAGTATAGCTGTTTCAGCTGTTTAAGCTTTGTAAAACATAGTGAAATGACTGACTTCATTAATTTGTGCCTTGTTTTTTAATATATCATTCATTATAAAACTTCACTGGAAACTGAATCACTGATGGATGTGTACTAATATATGGCACACTCTGCCAGTGAAGTCGCATTTTTAGTGGAAGAGGTAACATTTATTCTGGTCTGATCACTGTTAATGAGGCTGTCAACAAAATTTTCACAGAAAAATAATTACACTGCAACTAAGGCCATTTAGATCTAGATATGAGTAGTAAACCTGTATTAATTTAGGATTCAGGCTGTGTTAATGGTTTAATATTTTTTCTTTATAGAGAACACAATAGTGAGGTCATCTGTAATAAAGATGATAATATTGAACCTTGGTAGTTTTCCTTCCTATGTCTATAGGACATTTATGGCTGAAATATGGTTGAGAGTGCCTTAAAATGTTGTTTTATGGCAACCTCTATGCAGTGCTATAAAGCACTTTCTGTTAATGATAAATAAGCTATGGAAGATCTATGTCTTAGTTAAAGGGCTGTGTTCTTCCCCTTGTGAACAACCTGACTTTAGCAGTGTTTTAACTTTTCATGGTTACGTGAGCTCCGATTTAACCCCGTTGCAAGGAGACGTAATTCCACTAATGTTAGTGGATGTATATGCAGGCACACTGCTGCCGAGTTTGGCCTGAGAAACACAGTACACATAAAAGTGCCATGATAATCCTTTGACTTTTAAATGGCTCACTATTTCAGGAAGTTCCTCATTAAAAAGTATATAAAATTGTCTAGTTTGTCCACAGATAATTACTTTAGACACCTTCTACTAAAGCTGTGTGAGGCTGTCATTGGTACAGTACTGTGTTCCCTAAGAGGTTATGAATAAGAAGCACAATTGACTTTCATTCTTTGCTGAAATATTGATTGAATTTATTCATGCTAATGAAGTTGTAGAATATAATAGACATGGTACTGTATTGAAAAAGATAAGGGCAGGTTTTGCATTAAAGCTTCTGTGCATTGCACTGATGTATGGGTATTTCAGGCTGAAAGCAAGTTCAGAAGTACAGTTAGACTGAACTACAGTTCTTATCTTACTCTTGATCACACAACTGTAAGCTGAAGTAGTTCCATTAAAATCAGAGTGAATGTAGGTCTTATGTAAATAAGAACTTTTCTAAGTTTACAAAATCTTCCCTTCATTTTTAAAATTTGTTTTCTTGGGGGTTTTTCCCTTGTTTTTCTTGTTTGCCTTTTGTGTTTTATTTCCTTTTTCCTTTATTTTCTCCCTCCCCCCTTTCTTGAGACTGCAAGAAAACATTACTGCAAACAGAACATATCCTGAGATCTCTCAGGTCTCAGATGAAACTTGGACTGGGACATCTGGAGCATCTCCCATGCTGTCACTTTTCTCCTTCTTACACATGTTCAGAGAGACTTTCTCCTTACCTGTACGTACTTTCTGGTGAAGGGGACACAGTGGTCTTTGTGTCAGTGTACCACTGGACAGTTGGTCCCCATTTACATGGTGGGGCTTTTTTAGGATGATTGGCAATGAAGTCTATATCTTTGCAATCCCTGTATCCATTCAGTGGAAATGGTGAGCTCCCTGATGTCCTCTTTAGGATGAAGAAATATTCTTTTGACCTTAAGGTCGCAGATTGAAGAGTACTGTTCTTATTTCGCTGCTCGATTACTCTCAATAAATGCCATTTGTTACTCATTTATTTTACAGCTGAACCTATGGTTAGGTCCCCATGCACTAAGGCTACCTTCAAAATACAAACCTATCCTTGACTTGAAAAGTTTGCAATTACAAATAACTAAATGCAGTGTAGAATTTGTAGGATATGAAGAGCTATTACTTTTATTACTAATATTTGCTAGAGAAGTAGAACGCTGCCTGGTTGCACAAGCTGCTTCTTGCTAAAGAAAAAGCTTCAGGGACATGGATTGTGACTGATAATTGTCTCAGATACTTTGGATGAGCCAAGAATTCATTGCCTCTGGGAAGGTGAAAATTTTTAACATTAAGAAGTTTGTGGCTTGTGTGGGTGTGAACCAGTATCTCTCTTTCCCTTCTGCACGGTATATCTGCGATATGTGGTTACTGTCAAAGAGCTGTATACTCCGACAGCAGCCAGAATATGTTTTTTATCTCTTTTGACTTAAAGGGCTTTTCTCTGATGCGCAATCATTAGCCATTCTTGAATAACTGATAGATAATGCTTTTGCAACTGTAATTTGCTACAGCTGCATAAGAAAGCTGACTGATGGACACAGAGGAACCATAATGATGAAGTTTGGCTTCAGATCTAAACTTAATCAATGCTCAGAAGTTTCTCGTGTGTGAACTTTATATGCAGGATCCTCTCTACTGATAGTATCTTGCACTGATTGCACTAAGTTATTAGCGCCTTTTGAATGTATTGGACTTGAAAACATCTTCCTCACTGTAAAAAAACAGTTCTCAATGCAACCAGTCTGTAACTAAAACAGCTGAGTGACAATGTGTCTTCCTAAAACGGAAGGGAGCACACAGCCATAGTGCTGTTTCTGGATTATCTCAAATCCTACTTAAAAGAAAAGATCTGCCATATTAAGAAGCTGGTATGTGCCTTACTTAGTAAGTGCTTTGAATTCATCCTGGAATTGTGTTTACAATTTTTTTTCTCAATTTTAAATGTTGGATTTTGTCCATCTTCCAATGCTGAAAACAATTTCTTATAAAGCATCTCCCTTAGATGATAACCTGCATTTGTCTGATTTATATTTAGGAGTGTTAGCCATTAAAAAATAAATAAGTTTCTTTGAAAACCAAGGAATTTTCTGCATTTTCATGAAGCCCCTCCTGCCTTTAATAACAGCAGTATGTTTGATTTTTTTTTTTGTACTCTAAGAATTCTCTTAAATTCACATTTTCATTTCTTATTCAGGGCCTCTAACGCAACAGAATGTGTCCTGTATTGTGCAATTCTTTAGTAAGTGTATCAACAGTGAACAGTGAGTAAAGGGTATGTATTAAGCAACATACTTCAAACTCATGGTTTTAATTAGCTAGGGACAGGATTTAGCAAGTCACAGCTTTTATTTAAACAGTCTTGACATAGCTCAAGACAGCAACAGCAAATTTAACACTTAAGGCCATATTAACAAACACAGATGGTTTCATATTCCCTCTTTAGAATGATACTTTTGCTTTAGATGATGCAGAGCACTTGGAAACTTTTTGAAATAATTGCTGATTGCAAGTTTCAAGATTTAGCTGTGAGTTATGTCCACTATATTCTATCCATGCAAATGCCTTGATTCGGTTTATATATCAGTGTAAGAGGCTTGACACAGAAATGATTATTTGGTGATCAGATCTTTTATTGCAGGCCTGATTTGCCTTTATGTAGCAGTTTATACTGCCTATAACAACTGCACTATAATAATCTTTTTTTGCACACTGTGAAAATGTCTGAAACATGAACCTTTTTCCCTTTACATTTCAGAACATGATTTTTTTCTTACTTTAAAGCTATGGGCCAAGAAGTACATTTTTAGCACCATGTGTAGCTGAATAAACATACAGCTCCCATTAGTGTTAATTGGAGTTGCATATTCTACTTTGACTCTCAAACAGTTGACTACTTATGCCTAGCTGTTTAAAATAGAGTAGGAACATGCCATTTGAAGCTACACACTTGTGCCAGAAATTCTGGCACAGAATAAAACCTAAATGTTGAAATAGTTTTAACATAGGCTTATGTCTAGCATAACCTTGCAGACTTATTTTCCTGCACACATGCTGCTTTACTTGCATCCATTTGCAGTGTTGTTCAATGCCTAAGTATATTACTAGCTTGGATTACCTGCCCATGAAGAGATATTCAGTGAGGTGGGCTTTGCTCTTAAGTTTTTTGTTTTATTGTTATCTATATCTTAACTACAGTTTCACTTAACCCCTAATGAAGGGGGGAAGCTCTGAATGCTGTTGGTGGGTTCTATAAGATGCTTAATGAGATGTGACTGTATGCTAACTTAAGAATAACTCCTTTATTAAATGAGGACTCTTTGTTGTCCAGAGCTGTCTTCTATCTCCCAGACACCACCAGAAAACTTTAAAGCCATGTATATTTAGGAAATACAGCTGTGGAGTCTCCACTGTATCTATGTAATGTCATTGAATAAAGAGAAGGGAGAATATCGTAAGCAGTTTCCATTGAGTAAATGTTGGAAGTGAAATACTTGAGTAAGAGGAGGTGTAGAAGTATCCCAAAACAAAAACTTTAATGGGAGTTATCAAGTATCTAGTTCTGAAAGAATGTAATTCTAATAATAAGTAACTGCAGATTAAATTAGGATCCCATTTATCATAGGTATTAAAATAATTACAACAATTGGAGAATGTGATGGCTAAGAAAACCCAATTCATGTAAGAAGCTTCTTTTGTGAATCCATAGGAATATAAAAAAAAAAATCCATAGTCCCTGGATTAGTGGCTAAATGGGTTCTATTTTGGTTCAGGAAAAAATTCCAAATTACTTTGCAATTTCTTTCTTCAGTATATTCATGTATTGTCTGCAAACAGATTGTTACTGCTGCCCCACTTGCCTTCAGCTTTTCTTCATGGCCGGTACTAGCAAGTCTGTCTGGTTTTCCAAGGCTATGGCACAGGCAGAAATATAATAAAGCAAGGCTTGCACAGCTGTCCTTAGCAGTCAGCCTCTCTGGGCAGTTGCCTGCGTAGAGCTGTCTCTATTTATGGAACATGAACACAGACAAATGGAACACTGGTTTTAAAAATGTGAACAAATACTTCATAAAAATTGTCATCTTGCAGCTTTATTTCTTTTTAAAGTCTGTGCGAACATGGATTATATGTTAAGGCCATTGTCTGTAGGAAAAAAAAAGCGCCTAACTATTGATTTTTTAAATGTGTTTTTTCTCCCAGTAAATGCTTTTCAGGCCAGTTGCTTTCTTTGTACCAGATTCATCCACAGTTTGAATACATGTATGTATGCTGTGCTTGGTGCTTGTGTACATCACCACATAACTTGTTCTACCTGCTTCTGATGTCTGCATTTTGTGTAAGAAGTTTTTCTGTGTAGTTCTTGAGTTCTACGATTTCCAATATTCTGTAGCACAAACAATACACAGAGGCACTGTGCTCCAAAGAGATTATAGTCAGTGGTTTTAACTTCTCCTGTATCAAGACTGTTTGCAAAGCTAATACCGTTTTTTTCCTTGCAAGAAGTGTCATGAAACTAGATGTTTTGCAAGTGTGGCAAAGCTTTGGAATTGACAATAGTAGCTGGAAAACCAGGGGTGGAGTGACCTTTCAGTATGTGACACAATGCAGAAAAATGCATAGATTAGAAGAGGAAAAACTTTGATAGACATATTTGACAAAATATGACTACTGCTTAGTAATTTGGGCCATTAATTGCAACAAATACTTGAGACACATGCCACTTCTTCCTTTCTGATTTCTAATCAATATTATGTCTCCTTAGTGTTATAATGAAGTCAATCTCATTAAAAAAAAAAAAAAAAGAAGATAAAAAAGATTTGCTATTCTTTCAACAATGCTGTCTTGCTGCCAACAAGAATGTTACCCCTCTGGCAGTTTCTAGCATTAGAGATTGACATTCATCAGAGAAGAAAAAATATCCATATTATATTTATATTTTAAAGTAAACTTGTTGTATTTATACTTGTGCCCCAGCACCAGGGGTAGTTGTAAGCATAGCTTATCCTGTCTAAAACTCTCAGACCTCACTAGGCAGGAAGCTGCTCCATCTCAGGAACTGATCTTCCCCCTGTTTTGATGGTTTTGTGTATTCAAAGCTTATGAGACAGGACAAGGATGAAAGTGTTTTTCCCAGGCAAAAATCTCATTTGTGTTTTTGTTTTTTAATAAAACAGAAGTCAGAAGGTTAACAACACCACCTGGTGACACTTACCCAGGACCCTCATGGGCCACCATAGTCAGAAAACACTTGCCATAGGTAGTTTTTCACCTATAACAGCACTCCAACACAGGGAGACTCAGGATGGAAGAAGAATCTGTAGTCTAAAGCTACAACAGTTTTTGACTGTAGATGACATTTTCTTTGTTAATTTAGAACTTTAGTGTTACCTAATTATCAATATCAGGGAACTGAAACATGTTTTTAACAATCACTCTAATTTAGTCTTCAATTATGTGTCTATGAGGTGTTTTTCAAACTTGCATGGTTACTTTTTAGAAAGGCAATAGGGTAAATTAAGGTTTCTTAGGTACCTAAGCAGTGCTTTTTTCACTTCTTACACTTTAAAGAATTTCAGTTATTGTTTAGTACTTTGAATTTTCTAGCCTTAGTAATATATGCGTATTTATGAATTTGGACAAACACACGCAAAGATGGATAAGATTCCCCAGAACTAATCTCCCTTAACTTTCCCTTGAAATCACCTTTGTCTGAAAATGCATTTGAATCTGTAGTTGGTTTTATTCATGCTGAAAAGTCTATTCCTGTCTTGTTGCAGATTCTCTTCTCTCCATTGCTCTTTTCTTATTTCAGCACCAAACCAAACATGTTGAAAATGCAAATATCTAAAAGCAAAGAACCAATTTGCTCAAGGATCCAGCATGATCAGCAAAGAGGAGTTTGTGGGGAATAATGTGCACCTAGGGAGACAGTGTGGTTGTGTCTAGGGAGTGGAAAGGACAAGGAGGAAATGAACTATCAGCTGGAGCCTGTGAAAGAGAAGATTGCCTAAAAAAAATAATCAAAAGCTCCCACATGAAAAATAGGAGGAAACGATTCTCCTGTTGGCATTGTGGTGTTCTGTCAAGTGAACAGTGACTGAATTGCTTTGCCTTAGATCTTGGACCCCAAGTAATGTTTACTCTGCAGACAGCAATCCTGTTGGTCTTCTAAAAATAATCCATTCAGATTGTAAATATGCACAGATTGCACCAGCCCTGAAGAACATACGCAACCAAGATGTTGAAGAAATGAAGAAGTGCCTATGTAACATGCATAACTCCCCCCCCCCCCCCCCCCCCCCATAATTTGCTCTCTGCTAAAGTTTTAACTACTGCTTGGTGAGGCTTTGGGAGCTGATACACAATTTCAATCTGCTTTTTGCCTTCTCCTTGCTCATCTCCCACCTGTATAAGCCACTGTTCATTCTCATTTATAGTCCTGCAGGGAGCCCACTTATTCTGTCCTCCCTGTGGTGTTCCTTCTTTCCCATTTACTGTTTGTTTTCTGAAATACATAGTTTGCTTTCTAGTAGTCTTTGGAGGCCTCAGTTGTCTGTGCTGTGTGCCTGTGTACCTACATAGAAAAAACCCAAACAAATAAAAAAACCAGGCTTTGCCTTGAAGACAACGTGATTGAAGATGCATTTATCATCCACTGAACTGTTATGTAAAATGGATAAAAGAGATATGTCAGTTTTAGTTGCCTGTTGAAGAGCAGGCATAAGAAATGACTTTGTTTTTCTTGGCTACTGTTAGGGACCTAGGCTGTTACTATGCGCCGTGTGGATTGTGTAAGTGCTGGTGCTGAAGTACATTTCACCAGGACTATCTCAGGTTTGATGGGCTTTTTAGTGCATGTTACGTTGTTGTTTTTCTTTGGCTTCTTGCTGCCTTTTCTCATGAAGAAAATAAATGCACCTGTTGGCATTTGGGTTTAGGCTTTGCTTGAGTTTCCCTTTTAATATAAAACATTTGTCTTCCTATGTTCAGTTGCTGGAATGGTTACACACATAACAATCATTGTGTTGCAAGCTAGGCTGAAGGTACTGGCAATGCAAAACCTGTTAGTCGGAGAGACTGTACAATGAAAGGCACTGTAATCAGTAGCCAGCTAAGGCCAGGAGTAATAGGCTTGTAGTTGTGTGTTACCTGCTTGTGTCATGTGCAGCTATGCTTTGGGGTAAAGGGAAGGTACTTCAGGTCCGCTGAACTGAAAACAGAAATTCAAAGGTCACGGTTGTAAGAGACCTAATAGAGGAAAACAAAGAAGCACAAAGTGTAGAAGAAGCTGTGAGGACTAGTTTGCAACAGATTATTTAAAGAAATAATTTTTGTCACTCCGATGTATTAAATTACTTTGTCCATAAAGTAATCAGTGCAGGGAGATTGTACCTTCCTCCACAGATCTTACATTCTGCTGTTTTTTCTTCATTATTCTCTGCCACTAAACTTCTGGAGAAAGCTATTCAAGTCAGGTCAGGCACTTATTACCCCTCATATAAGTATCTGAAATGCTTTTTTCTCTTCTCATGCTTATGCTGCTGTGTCTCTGATCACACCCGCCTTTTCTTATCACAGTTAACCTGCCCTCTGCTGAAACACAACTGAATTATAAGGACTTTCTGTATACAGCTACAAGACCCAACAGGTGAGGCAGATACTCCTCAGGCTAATTTAAGTATCCTGTTTCCAAGGATTTGAATTATTATTCCGCACTGGCATTAGCTGTTGGATGGCGGCACTTCACCTGCTTTGCTTAATTAGCGAAAAGTCAGTTGTAAAGGAAAAGGGTTGGTGGTGCTTTAGCTCTGACTTTAAAATGTGAGTGTTGCCAGCATGGCAATATAAATGCCTACTTTAAACTATTAAATGGTTTGCTGCCTTTCAAAATCCAGCCAACACATGCCCAAAGCTGTTTTGAAATTGTAATGTGGAAGTGACTCTCTTAATGGTTCTGAAAGTTTCTCCCAAGTTGTGACAAAGTCAGCAGCTGAAGCATTATTCTTCACTTGGCATTTCTTTCATGTCAGCAGCAACAATTTTTAAAAGTTGGATGTACTCTGCCTTTTATTTTTCATTATGCACTCTGTCTGCTTCTGACTGAGGCTGGCAAAACTTCTTGACAAGACTGCCATAATGTAATAGAACCAAAAAGATGAAAAATCAGAATGAGGATACTCAGTTACAAAATAATCCCTCCTGTGATTATTCCAGTCTAAATAATCTGCCTGTTAGCAAAGTGTTCTGAGACTGACTGTACCTTTCTTCAGTCTTTGCTGTACCAGGGCTTAATAATAGTAATGGTTGGTGATGAAATATATGATATGCAGTGTAGCTATTTTGATGCTAGGAACTAAGGACTGAATGCAGAGTTACTTCAGCACAAGCATCCCCACTGCTAATGAGAAGTTAATAGCCTCAAAGTTTTTGGGGATTGGACCCAGCAAAACCATTACTTTATTTCACATACGAAGTGTAATGCTGTTCAATAACCTCTCACTGCCACTTCTCCCTGAACTTCTTACAACTTTGTCATTTGCTCAGGACTGGGTCTGAACCAGTTCCTGTGCTACAGAACCAAGACATGGCATGGACGTATCTTCTGCCTGAGTAAGTGCAGGATTTGGTCCCCTGGAAATACCTGACCCTCTAAAAAAGGAAAAAATGTAATGATTAGCTTGGGGAAGCATAGGCTGTTACTGCTGGAGAACTTGCTGGATGCACAAGCAGTTGCTCACTTTTATATTCTGTTGCAAAACCAAAATGAAATAAAATATCTATAGTTACTGTAGGAAGAATTGGGAAAGCATCAAATCATAATTAGAATGGCAGGAAAGAATTTATACTCATTATTCACAAAAACAAAATAGATAAGTAGTTATTGATTAAAGGGATGCATGCTTAACAGCAATTTATAAATCCAGGACTCAAAAGATAATGTTTGTTTTACTGCTTTTAATTATTTAACATGCAGTGACATTTCTGTTTTGCCAACAGCAGCACAATAGGTCCCTAATGAACTGCACTGAGTTACTAATAATTAAACCATCAGGCAGAAGTAAGGGGTGCAGCATGTTATTAGATTATCATTCTTAAATAATCATTCTTCTGTTTTCTAATGGAAATTCTTCCTGAGAGTCTTCTCCCCTGCCCCAAACCAACTAGACATCAGCCTACTTGAAAGAGCAAAGTCCATTCATGGCTGACATAGAATCTTTGAAATACTGGTTAAAAAAATCTTAAGCTATTCATAGGATTATGATGAAAGTTTAGTATCAATACTTCAAATTCTAGCCCATAAAACCAAATGGAAATCAATTGTTTGCCAAGGGTGTTGGTCAAGCATTTTCCTTGCTGTAGTTAACATCTTACTCTGTGATTATGTGATCATTCTAAGAGAAACAGGCTTGAAGTGCAATAAAAAGTTGGTTTATATGGTTTCTTGAAGGGCAGTATTGGAAGGCATTGGACTTGTTGAAGGATTATTCACCAGGGAGCAGAATATATTAGCTTGTGTAAAGAATAGGTTGGAAATGAATAAAAAACCTAGTCTAATACCTTCAAGTAAAATCTGTTCTTTTTTTCCAGAATAAATATTCAGTTCTACTTGCACAGTAGCTTCAAAAGAATATGGAAGAAATAAACAGGATGTTGAAAGGGAAAACAAGAATAACTGGGGTTATGGAACAAGAATAATATGAAAAGAGATTGAAAGTACTAAGCTTTTTTATTTCAGAGTAGAGTGAATAAGAAAAATATGATAAAGCGATCAGAAGGAATGACTGGTGTAGAGAAGGTAGATCCACGCTATTCACCCTTTCTCTTAACACTAAAACAAGAAAATTTACAATGGAATGGAAAGGAGGCAAACTCAAAATGATTAAAAAAAAACTTTCACTTGGTTCCCTGGCAGAATTCCTTGAGAAAAGATGCCACTGAATTACAGAATTTAGGAAGATTTTTTTTTTAAATTATTATTATTTAAATATTCTGCTAAATGGTAACAAATATTCAAAACATGCTGGTTGTATCACCTCCAAAGTTCCGATTTTTACTCAACGGTCATCTAGCTATTGGCAAAAACTTCCATTTTGAGTCAGAGTATTCAATACCCAAGCTTCCCTGGAAAGCAGGTGGCTCTGGCCTGTGTCAGGGGCTGTTTAAGTGGGACACTGCTCTTCTTGCATCTAAGGTGAGGTGCTTTTGATGCCTTCTGCCCTCTCCATCAAGTTGGGAAATTCAGATGAGCCTGAACCGAACAGTTAGCTATGTACTGTTGACCCACAAAAGCTGTGATGTGGAAGGGTTTGGGGTATGTACTGTCCTTGTCTTTTTTGGTAAGCAGAATTTATAAATGGACAGAATGTAGCATGAAACTGTGGCAATGAAGTTATCAACTACATTTTCTAGGTGGACTCCTGTATTACTGAGAAACTTGCACAGCATGTCACCCTTAGGTTAGGTCAGGCTCTAACACCATACTGGTGCTAAGTGAGTATCTCTAGAGTAATTCTGGGCTGGTTCCAAAAGTATCCTATTAAACAGATGTACATTCTTAGGTATATTGTATATCTGACTGATGCTTCTCTAGTCCTTAATGTTAGAGTACATGCATATATGATCTACTGCAGGCCAAAGTCCTCAACTGATTAGCACTAGATATGGCTTTGGGTCAGTATCTTTGAGTGTATGCATCCTTCAGGGGAAAAAGAATCTTAAATGTTCCATTAATGCTAAAAAAATCTGCAGTGGTTATTTCTAAACATTGAATTCTTCAAGTTGGTACTTTCATTTGCAAGGCTGTTAGCTTCTCACCAAACACAGAAGCTTTCTCTGTTCTGTTTTTCCCATAACCCATGCATTTTAACGTGCCTGGGTCTTGATGTGAAACGTCTCATTGCTTTGAGGCTCTTAGATATTGATTCATACTATTTTTCTGTGGTGTTCAGCAGCAGCCAGGTCATGTTCTGGAGAGGCTTCAGGTAGAGGTGCTTCTCATCTGTGCAGGCTGTTCAATTCATAGAAACTTCTTTTAATGTTTTGTCATTAAAAACTTTTGTTGTACTCAGTATGTCTATCTGGGGAGACTTTGCCTTTTCCCCAGGTACTTTATCTCTGAATATTTGCTTTAAGTAGCCTGAAATCATTCATGGGTGCTCAGTTTTATGCTCCTCTGCTTTGGACCCATGGTTTATTTTTATTCTAACGTTACTAGGAAGCCTTAGCACTGGAGGTGCTATCCCAATGTTACTGTGCTTGCCCTGGCAAACAAGCTGAGAAGCTGTCTGCATAATAATCATGTTACTGTAAATATGCACAAAGACTCCACTTGCATGAAAGACAAAGCAACCAAAGGCATCATATGTTCTATTTTACAGTTTAAAAATCCATACTACATTAGAAGAAACATGAAAATCAAACAGATTTTTTACAATGTTACCAGTTGATAACAATGCTTTTTTGGAATTTTCACTACAAAGGATTTTCAAGAGTGGTTACTAGGGGCTTCATTTTGTTCCCAATAAAGCAGATGCTGCTGAGCTGCAGTTTTCCTGGTCTAAGAGACTTGGAAATCCCACCTTAAAATATTATCTTTAAAATGGTCCTTTAGGCTTGGTCCAAATCATAGAGTAGCAATTACCCTGTCCTTGAGCAGTGGCCTGCACCAGATGTTTCACAGCATCTGACAGAATTTTACAATAGGGAGATTCAGGCTCAACGGTTACCAGTTGTCTGTCTGGTTTTCTCAAGCAGTCATACTCATTCCAAAATGTTTGCTTTTACTTATGAATGTTCTGGATCTCCTTGAAAGTGGCATTGGTAACCACCATTTTGGTGTTTGTGTTGGCAGGCAGGCCAAGGGCACGTGTTTCATGGCCATGCTACATCTGACACTGTACATGCAGTTTACATGTACTGTATGAGAAATACATATATGAAAAGTACTTTCTGTTGCAGATTTTTTTTTTTTTACTTTGTGCAACACAGGCAAAATGAGGGGTATTGCTTCATATTGCTATCATCTAAGTGCCAGGCACAAAATGAAGACTATTTCCGTGATTGCTACGTACACGTGACTGCTGCCAATTTCCTACCACCACTTTGGGGATGAGACAACTAAGAGAATTCCTGGATCTTATGCTTTGTAAACTAAATTAGACTGAACTGTTGAGGAGGTATTTTTTTTGTGTTCATGTGACTCATTTCTCCCTATTTGTATTTATGTTTCTTCTCAATGTCTGAGGAATGTAGAGAAAAGCAATGCATGGGAGAACTTCAACCCACTTTTGCAAATTCATGAAACTCAGCTAGTACGTGGGTTATTCAAACTGAGTCTCAACACAGAATCTTTTGAAATTTGCTCATCTGTCAAGAATATGCTATTTCATTTAAACTATGAAAAGACTAAATAGATTCCATAATTTAGTAAATATTTTGGCTTCTGACAGTTTTTCTTCTTTTTCTTCTGCTCTTCACATTTTTGAGATTTTTTTTCCTCCTTGATGCCATGTTCTGATGAGACTTACAGGTGACAAAAGAAATAATTTGGGAAAAGAGTTAGGATGAGAGTTTCTTGCAGTAATAAGTTCCTAATTCCTTCAATTTTTTTGACATCATGTAGATAAATCTTATAATTTCAGGAAACTAATCTGAGTGTTTGGTGGTTACTGGCTGGATTTGGCCTCTTGGATTTGGGCCCCTTCTGAATATGAGTTCAAAGCTGGAAGAAGTCATGTTTGGATCTTTTTCTATGTGATGCATCAAAAGGTTCAGAAAAAGTTCATTTTATTTTTACCTTTGAAGAATCATGATTAGCCAGAAACTATGCTTTCAGAACCTGCAAACAGTCCATTTATTTGCCAGCATCAGAATGAGGCTCAGAGTTCCAGTGAAAACATCTTTTTGTCTGCTAATGTAATGGGTGCTTATTTTCTGCATCTTCATGTTCCTTGGAAAAGCATCAGGGTTTCATTGTAAATCCATTATGTCTCCCTTGGTCAGAAATTATAAATGACAACTAGTCCCAAGGTAAAGAAAAGAAAGTATTATTTTGTAGAGTAAAAAGGGGTTAAATCACTTTTTATCATGACTGTCCTCCTGGTTATGACATATTCAATGTATTATTTAGTTTAAGTGCATGATTAAGATAGAACCGGGGTACTTCTGGGGAGCATTTTCACAGACGTTATACTTTACAGTACCTCATTCTGTGGTACAGAAGAAAGAAAAATGACATGTCCCTTTGTGAACCTATCCTTTTAAAATTAGGTTATAGATTATATAGTGGTGTGAGATCCTCTATGAATTTTCTGGGTCAGAGGTACTTTGTTTTTTTTCTTTTATACAGCAAAACCCTTGTATCTTTATTAAAAATTTATTTGCTGTCAATAATTAAATGCTTATTATTTGATCTTTAATGGGGTCATGATTCCCATATTCCCATATTAATGAAATAATGCAAAAGTAAAAAATGCCTTTCAGTTGGAAAAAGTACTTATTATTCTTTCTTTGTTCTGAGTAAAATAGTTTATCTTAAATTAAAAATTAAAAAAAAAGAATTTTCTTTAATCTTGGAATTAAATTAGTGCTAATTAGTTCTATTTTCTCTACAACATTCAAATGCTAAAGTCTTAGTCATTTCTTCAGAGTATTAATAGTGCCCTTTGGCTGTAATCAAGATTATCTTCAATTAAAAGCAATAGTTAACTGAGTTACATTAACAGTTATTGTTCTCAAATCACAGGGTTAAGAATACATATCCTGTGTGTTTTCAGCATGGATACATTGCAAGGGGGTGTGATGCATGGATGTGTTATTTACATGTTAAAATTAAAAAGCACTAACCTATAGCGTTCACGGATGAAATCCCTTCATATGTGTAATACACTTCAAACAAAGCATTTTTAAAAGTAGTGGTGTAGACAGAATTCAAAGATATTGCAGTAAGGTAAAACATTTTTTGGATTTGGTAGATCTTTGAGTAGTCTCCCCCTCTCCTCACCCCTGTATACCCCTCCCCCAGCACTTTTTACTGTGAGCTCTGTAAATTATGGGGCATTTTCAATGAGTGAGTTCTGCTTGATATTCACAGCTGTTATTCCCCTTTGTGAAGAGTTAAAGAGCACTTGCCAGTCTGCAATAATTCATCTTATTTTATTAATGTTTTTTTTTAGTTCAGAAAATTTGTTATATACAGTAATAGTGGATTTCAGCTGAAAATAGAAGTATTTCATTCAAATGTCTTAGTGTATGTGATATGAATAAATGCTGGTCCCATAGAAACAGCAAAAAAAGGTTTTCATCCATGCTTGTAGAACAGTTCTTTCTGGCTTCAAAAACTAAGCACAGAATATGAGAAAATTTCGTTAACATTGCTGTGTTTACAAACAAAAAGTATAAACATCTTGAGCAAACAAAACTGATGAGGGGAACCGTGCTTGCTTGTTAGCAGATTACCACCCCAATAGCAAATATGGACTGTGATTCTGTCTCAGTAAAACTTAATAACAGTTGGTGATACAAAAAAAAAAAAAAAAGCTTAAGAGTTGCAAAAATATTCTAACGGTATTTCTATATGCACCTGCCAATAGCACTTCTATAATGTATTCCAGCCAGAAGAGAAAGCTCTAGGCACTTCTAGTAGGCTCCATTACTTAGAATTTTCCATCAGTTTTGTTTATATTTTTAGATGTTAGATGCCTTATCAAATTGTAATGTTTATTATATTTATAGTTTTATTTTTAGAGTCACCCGTTACTAATCTGCAGACCACGGCAAGTAGTTTTTCTATGTTGCTACCCTTCAGGAGCTAATGAGGTAAATGACATAACTGGACAGATACTGTCAGTAAATCATCTTCAAATTTAAACAGGTTTCAAAGATTTTAAAATCTGTTTTCTCAAAGCGTAAATGCAAGCAAAGTTTTCTTTGA
Organism: Falco cherrug; assembly: GCF_023634085.1. Taxonomy (NCBI): domain Eukaryota; kingdom Metazoa; phylum Chordata; class Aves; order Falconiformes; family Falconidae; genus Falco; species Falco cherrug. Next base: position 31,417,305 of record NC_073706.1, read on the forward strand.
ACTAACATTTGTATTCTGTGGAGCGAATACCCTTTTTGAGTTTCAAAATGCTGGCAGAGCCACCTTATTTTGACACTGAGGCAATAAATCAAAAGGGATGGACAAAGATATGAAACCCTGCCCTTCAGAAAGAGCATTGTGTCTGTACATGCAAAAATAATTGCTTTCCTGGAATGTGACAAAAGAAAATTACATATAAAATATGGTGTTAACAGCCAACAAATCTAATTTTTAGACTATTTTTCTTCTGCCTCAGGTTTTCCTGAGGAATCATATATCTTTAGTACAGTAGAGTTTAATGCTTTCCCTTTTGGAGGAAAATTAAAATTTACTAAACTTTTCCAGCATGTTACCGTGTTTGTCCCAGAATATGGTTTTTAATGAAATGAAGAAACAAGAGTCTCCAAACCAGAAAGTCACAATGACTTGTTAGAGTTTCCTGTGATTTAGACGAGGCCAGGTAATCCTCTGGGAAACTGCAACAGTGTTTTGTGACTATGGAGCTCTTGCATCAAACCAGGAATACAGGAATCAAGTACCTTAACTTTACCCAATGGCCAGTATGTTGCTTACTTCTCTCCTAGCCCCCTTTCCCTTCTGCTTTGATGGTAGACATGTTAGCAGCCAGAATCCATAACCCTCCTCTGCACTTAAAGGAAATGCAGAAACATAGTCAGATTTTTTGCAAATTCTGGGGGTTTATATGAATTTATATATTTTTGGGTACAAGACTGTGTCTGTATATTTGCAGGTGGAGAGGAATGTTCGGTGTGTGATTTTTCAAAAGAGGGAAACAGAATTCCTCACCTGAAGTAAGCAACACCCTGATTTTTATACTAAGCAACATATTTAATAGAAAAAAAAAAAAAAAGATGTACTAAACTTTAAGAAAATGTATAAGCAGACCTTCTTTCCTTTACCGGCCATGCCCCTCAACAAAATATACAAAACTGGATTCTAGCTTGTATCTGTCTGCTTTGGCAAGTTATCTCTCTTCATAGCTTCATTGCAGCTAGTGGCCTCAGTTTGCTGTTACAGGAACTTTACCTGTGCTTCCATTTGATTTTTAGGCTGGGCTGCCAGTCATCTAAATTGTAGTTGCAGTTTTATTATGGAGTATAAGCCTTGAGCAGAAGTTACTCCAGGATTTCAAAGGCTGGTATCTCCTATCTAGCTTTACCTGTGGCTGACATGAGGTATTTCCTAGGAGAAAAGTTCTGCCTCCACTTCTGTTGCTTGATTTTATTCCCCTGCAGAAATTATTGGGAAGGATGTGTAAAGAGAGAATGGGATATAGGGGCAGTTCGGGGTTTGAAGTCCCTGTTTCTGTATTGTTCATATTTCACAGTTAGATTAGCTGGTCCAGGAGTATGGTAGGCTATATTGTGATCAGAGTCATCGGGAATTCGTCACAGTGCAGTTAAGACACAGATGTGTTCTGTTACATATTTTGCTATTTACTTCAAGCATGCTCTTTTTTTCCAGCAAGACTTACATTTATACTTATTTAAATATGAAAGTGTGAAGGACGAATACAAAATATGTCCTGCCTGAGAACAGCAGCAATGTGCATGCAGGTGTACCTGGCATACAGGTGTACGCTCATGTATCTCAGTGCACCCCGGACAATTTCCCTTTATGACATGTGAAAGGGGATACAGTGCTGCTCAGTCCTATCTCTTTTTATGTGTTATTGTGTTGGGTAGAAGAATAAATTACTTTTATATCTCTTTTCAGTTGCCAGTTGATACAACACTAAGTAAAGGAAAATGACCTTTAGTATCTCAATTGATTTCAATAGACATTGCATCTGTCTGGAAGAAATTGCCAGGATTCCTCCAAATCTTGATGGGAAACTCTTTGAAGTCTGATTCAGTTTTGGTTTTCCCCTTTCTTCAACATTTTGGTTTTTTGTATCTCTCCACAAAAACAATTATAAGTATTTTATTTCCCAAATTTCTTTATTAGCCAGGAGTATATAAAATGAAACAGCTGTCAGTACTGAAAGCTGCAACACTGTAAGAGTGTTCAGACTGACTAGTTGATCTGAGTCATTATATGTAAAAAAAGAGAAGGAATAAGCCAGCCAAAAAAGTGTCTTATCTCCCTAATCACGTTGTGGCGAGAATAAGGAAAAAATATTTTGTCTCACAAGTCTACAGGACCTGAAAATATAAAATTCAAAGTTCATTCTCTACAGAGAAATGAGGAAAGGAACCAAAGAGCTCCATCAACCCCTGGAGCTCTACTTTCAATTAATAGAGCTGTACATTAACTCCTCTGATGTTATTACATTATGAAATTCACAGTAAATTAAAGCAAAACCTGCTCTTCATTGAATTTTCAGTCTAATTTGAAATCAGAAATGAATTAGAAATGTTTATGTATATGCAGAGAAGGTCAGTCACTTCAGTACGTCACGCAGAACCACCCTGAAAACCTAGCCCTGCCACCAGGTGTGGGCTGTTGTGGCTCTGCCCAGCTGATAAGGAGGTTCACCTTGACCTCGGGCTTCAGGGAAGGCAGCCTGGAAGACTCAGTGCAGCATTGTAGCACTCTCCATTTCTGCTTTAAATGAAGGATCTCTCCCTAGTAACTTCCTAATATTTTTTTGATGTTTCAGAGTGTAGTTCAAGTGAGAATGAAACAATTGTTTCCCAGGTGTAGTCGGTGATGTGCAAGAAGTTGTCTCCAAAAGTTTCAGGAGTTTGATTGACGAAATGAAATATGGTCCTGACATCAATTTACTGAGATTACTTTTTCATGAATACAACTTAAAAGCATATGCAAAATTAAGATCACTCACAAGAAATGCATTTGGATATATAGCATTTAATGAATGATATACATAATGTATTGGAAATTAACTTTTATAATCTATAGAAAATGAGTCTTGTTGCTGGCTCTCTCAATTTGCAAGAGTTTTGGCAATGAAAATACTAATTATAAGCAAAACAAAACTGAATTATGTTGGTTTTTTAAATTTTATTAATATTGCCTGTGTATCGGATAATGACCTCTTAAGATAGTAGTGTACATGATTAGGGAGTTCTTTTACAATCAGATCCTGCTTATCTCCTACATGCAACTTCTCTCTGAAGTTAAGGAAGAGATACGTCTTGCAAGAAAGGAATTGGCCAGAATTTCCCCCTGTACTGTTATTCATAATTATCATGCTGGTTTGGTACTCTGTTTTTTTCTCTTTAGATTAATGGTATTCCTAGTGAAGGCAATGAAAAAGTTCATGATGACTTTAAAGACAAAGCAGTAAGTGCTTTGACAAAAAAGTACATATAGCTTAAGCATATATTAATTTATACTATATTTACCTCCTTTGATAAAACACAGTCTGGTTTAAGAATTTAAAGCTTAAGAAAGTTTTAAAAATTGGATTTGTTTTTTGCTGTTGAAAAGAAGAGGAATCTTGGCAGTAGCTTTTCAGTGTCTAAACAGTTGTCAGGAACATGCTGAATTTCTCTCTGTATGTCAGGTAAAGGACAAGAGAAAATCAGCTTAGTTTGTAGAAAGAAGAGGCCTCCATTCAGCGAAAAATATATTAAAATTTCACTGTACAGATAAGTAAAGAGGTAAATAATTTCCCTAAAGGAAGAAATGCAACTGGAGATTTTAAAGAACTGTTAGCTTTCCCTGGTAAATGTTTATTTAAGTACAGATGACTCTAACTCAGGTCATGGTATTAGACAAAGTGATCTGCTGAGGTTCTTTTCATCCCTGTAATTGTCTGACTTAGTGATTGTGAGAACTTGTCAACAAAAAGGTTACGGAAAAACCTATTGTTGTTCTGTTAATGAGTTTTGTGACTTTAAGAGAGAAATGTGCTTCTTTCTCTTTTGCTTTCTTCTCCCCTATTTATATTCCACAAGTGTTGACATGTTTCCCAGCTTTCTTTTGATGATGATTTGTCCTTTAAAGAAAAATCACAATGTACGTTTGACACTCTGATAATCCATGTCTGTGCTCAAGATGTCTCCTCCCTGTGTACATACAGTTGCACTCTGCTAGCAAAGATGTTCTCTATCTCGTCTACTACCTCTACTTTAATTGCAGTTAAAGGGAAGAAATGCCAAAAATGCCTTATGCTTCATGAGAGAAGACATATGCACTGTGTATAGTTTAATCTTCTCATTGATTGTTAGGAGTAGTGGAGGTATGGTGACTTTAGGGAGAGGCTGCGTTATTGTAACTTGTTTCTCTTCAGAATAAGAATGAGGTTAAGTTTTTGATACCAAACTATTGGCTGAAAATGGGCTATTGTAAGCTTGATCGTCTTCCCACAAAGAAAGGCTGGGAGAAAGATGGAAATGTTCTGTAGACCAGATCTTGTTGCTCTCCACCACAGCAAACAAGGTTTCCAAACATGTAATGGTTTTCCCTACAGATCTGATAAGTATTACTTAAAATTTACCATGTTACTTTAATAGCGTCTTTGATGCAACTAATGATGCTGTAAAAATAATTATATAATGTAGTTGTGATTCTCTTTAGATTGTCTATTTGCAATAAGCAAAAGAATACCTGTGTTAAGAGAAGTGCTCTGCCTAGCTCGATAAAAGTGGCTTTATCTAAGCATGCCGGAGAGCTCTGTATCTGCTATAGCCATGTTGAATAAAAGTGAAAAATCTAATTTTGTATGTAAAAGTAGAATACTTTCCAAACCAAAATAAGTGAGGAGGTGGATGAATGAATAACCTTAGCATAAAGCAACTCATGCATTATTAATCTAATTTCCTATAAAGTTTGAACAAAAAGCATGTTGAGACATTACTCTGTGTTTCCTTGCTAGACTGTGTTCATACTGCCCTCTCCCATTTTATGTAACATTCTTCAGCCTAAATAAGATATTCTTGAAGCCTCAGGATTTTCACGCCTTCAAAGCTCTCTGTTTCATTTCTAAATATTATAGATTTTGAAGTACAAGAAGCTTTAAGCTTGGTACCTCAAAGGCTGTTCACCCTTTTAGGTAACCCCCAAGTTGGCTTTCATATTTGCTTATTACCCAAAATTCTTCACAAGAAGCTTCAGCCTGTTTTACAGTTAAAGGCTTTGATCATATTTACTGTAGCTACGTAAAATATTTCTGCATGAATGTTACATTTCAGTTTCTGTATTAGGCTAGGAGTTTACCTGATACCGAGTATCTACATGAATCCTTTTCTAACATGATTGTTAAACATTTTCATTCTCCTCACTAACCACAGGCAAGGAGAACTGCTCCTCTGACCTGTCCCAGGATGCTCACTGCGAACATACTGCAATGCTGGAACCCAACACTCTGGGGTCTACCATTGCGATATTCCCATTCCTGGACAATCAAGGGTCTGTCTGGTCTTAGGTTTTTTACTTCAGGTGTACCGTGTGTCCAGAACTGTTTGGAAGCTTTTCTTTACTGCATGTGAGCTTTAAGCTCTGGCCCTGAGTAGCAGAACATACCAACATACTTAGAAGCAGCTTTGATTTTGTTGTGTTCATTCATAGCAAACAAGTATGACAAAGGCTTTTGCATATTTAAGAATATGCAACATGCCAGTTTCCAAATTTTTGTTAAATTTGGTTTTAATTGCCTGTTTGCAAGAGAATTACCTTGAGAAATACTGAAGTATGGTGAAGATTTCTTCATGCTTTTACTTCCTTTGCCTGAGAAAATTACTGAATGCATAATGTACCACACAAAGTATAGTTCTTGTATAGGTAACTTTTGAGACAGCTGTGCAGTTTTCGTAAGAGACGTACCTAAACAAAACCCTAATTCCTGCCCTAAAATTCAACAAGCATTACTTCAATGAGAAGTCCTAAGAACCTGCTTATCTTTAGTACTCTTCGTATAGTTGTTTTGTTATGTTCTGTTCACTCTGTCTTGCTGAATTACAAGACACAAGTTAGTTTTTGAAACTGGATTAACCAATGAGATATGGCAGCTAAACTCTATGTAGCTAGAAATTTTGGAGATGCTTCATCCGTTTCATTTGGAAATGTTTTTAATTAGATGGGCTTCATTAGTGTTACAAAATGTTCTTTATGGTCCCTCTCCAGTTAGGCATATGAAGAATGTAATATATGTGGGACATGAGAGTTCTCCTTCCAATTTGGTGGCTAAACTTGAACTTTACTAGAGTGTAATCTTTGCAAAGTTTGTGACAGATTAAGTACAAAATCTGTACTTAGTAATGCAGGAATAATGTTTTTTTGTATTATAATTGTCTATATAGGATGATTGCAGATGACCAGGACTGCCTTCTTTTAAATTAGTAAAACTATTTCTTGTTCTTTCAGATGGTACTTAAGCTTTCCAGAAAATTTCACTTTTCATGGTTTTGTTGTTCTTTGAAATGGTGATTCCACTGGTATTAACAGCAAAGCCTCAGTTTTGAGTATAGGGTACTTTCAATGACATTTCAGATTTGGCACATATACACACACCCTGCAAGCAAACTGCCCTTCTGCCCCTAAAGAAGAGAAAAGCTAAGGAAGTGTTTCAGCATTTGCAGAATGGAACATTTTGGTATTCTTTTGCTTTACTATTTATAATTTTTATGTGTAAATATAGAAAATGGGAATCTAGCACTTTCACTGTTTTGTTACAAATATAAAATCCTTCATGCAAACTACTTCAACCAGAAATTTTAAAAAATAGCCATTTGTAGGAAGTGTCACATTTAATTTTTTGATCTTGAAAATGAAAACATTCACAGAAATGTTTCAGGAAAACATTGGAAAATTCTTACTGGCTCTTTTGCTTTTCAGTGGGATACTGACAATTCCAACTATTGAGAATCAGTCTCATTCCTTGTATTTAGTGTCCTGTAGTCTGAGGATTATCCAGCTACAAATTTCCCTTCCATTTGTAGCTTCAAAGAATGTTCTTTTCTGCATGGAAGGAAGACATTGAGCTGATTCCCTAGTACACCTTCCCTTGGACCAGGTCCACAATACCAGTTGTAAAGAAATCATGTAGGAAGCAAATATCAGGAGGTCCCTCTACTCTTCTGATTATTTCTAGTTGTTCTGCTATTGGTATTAATGTGCATTCCTCAGGATTATACTCTCTTGTGAACACTACCTTCCCTCTCTGTTCCTCCCCGTGTTTAATACTTTGCTGTTCACCAAAGCACATGACTCTTCTGCTGGAAGGACAGTTGTGGTTTAACACAGCAGGCAGCTAAACACCGCATGACTGCTCACTCGCTCCCTCCCCCCTGCAGCAGGATGGGGGAGAGAGCTGAGGAAAAGAAGTAAGATTCATAGGTTGGGATAAAGACAGTTTAATAGGACAGAAAAGGAAGGGGAAATGATAATAATAATAACAACAATAAATAATGATAGCAGAATTAGGATACACAAAACAAGTGATGCACAGTGTAATTGCTCACCACCTGCTGATCAATGCCCAGCCACTTCCCGAGACATGCCCCCACTCAGCTTTCCCCCTAGTTTACATGCTAAGTATGTGTCCCTTGGTACGGAATATCCCTTTGGCCAGCTGGGGTCAGCTGTCCTGGCCGTGTCCCCTCTCAGCTTCTTGTGTCCCCCAGCCTCCTTGCTGGCAGGGCAGTATGAGAAGCTGAAGACTCCTTGACCACTGCTCAGCAACAACGCAAACAACAGCATGTTGTCAACGTGGTTCTCATCCTAAATCCAAAACACAGCACTGTACTGGCTACTGGGAAGAAAATTAACCCTGCCCTAGTCAAAACCAGGACACACAATTGAGATTTTCACATACACCTTTGTATCTCAAAAATGCAATGGATTTTCAACACTAATGAATTGGTGATCAGGATGTGGAATTTTTCTCTCTTTTTCATTTTCTTATGATTTGCTGACATCAGTCCTTTCACTGACTTTACCAGTTCGTTCTTTACATGACTTAAGGAGTGAATCTCGTCTTCATTGCTAGGACTTATAGTCTCATTTGGTTTTATACCAATTAGTTTTGTTAAGTGCAGCTTTCCACAGAGCATTCCTCCTCATCTTCTGTGCTGTAACTTGTAACCAGATTAAATCTTTCAATTTGGAATCCTTCCAGAAGCAGATGGCATTGCATTGGTCTTCTGTATCATACGATTCTTGCTTACATTACTCGTCATATTTCTCCTATGAAAACTCTTTTGATTAATTCTTCACATTAGTCAACTTGGTAAACAAATTACTGCAGGAAGCTTAAAAGCTTGGGTTGTGTCATGGTTTAACTCCAGCTGGCGATTAAGTACCAGGCAACCACTCAGTCTCCCTGCCCCCTCAGCAGGATAGGGAGCATAATTGGGGGAAAAGGTAAAACTCATGGGTTGAGATAAAAACAATTTAATAATTGGAATAAAATATATAATAATATTAATAATAGCAACAATTGTAATGAAAAGGAGAGAGAAAGAGAGAAGAATAAAACCCAAAGGGAAAAAAAAAAAACCAACAAACCACTCAAGTGATGCACAATACCATTGCTCAGCACCCAGTGACTGATGCCCAGCCAGTCCCAGAGCAGTGACCAGCAGCCCCCGGCTAACTCCCCTACTTTATATATTCAGCATGATGCCCTGTGGTGTGGAATATCCCTCTGGCTGGTTTGGGTCAGCTGTCCTGGCTCTGCTCCCTCCCAGCTTCTTGTGCACCTGCTCGCTGGCAGAGCATGGGAAACTGGAAATTCCTGGATTTACGGTAAGCATGACTTAGAAACAACTAAAACATCAGCGTGCAACCATTGTTGTCATCTAAATCCAAACCAGCTACTAAGAAGTAAATTAACTCAATCTCAGCTCAAACCAGGACAGGTTGAAAGCTGGAACAGAAGCAAAAGATATCTTGTTTGCAAGTCACAATTTTCCCTTGAAAATATCCGCTCTTCTATCAGTTTGTCATTTGAGGCTGTTAGAAGTTTTTATTACTCAGGGTTAATTGCCTCTGGCACAATAATCTCGGATTTCCCCTGAGAATTACTGATAGCAGAGTCTTTCCTTTTGAAATAAAATTATTTTCCTGTTAGGAGAAATGCAACAACCTTTTAACGTTTCTGTTAAAAAATAGACTAAATGGCATCAGGACCCATGTTCCTCTGCGTCCTAGTTCTGTTTCTCCACCTCTTCTAAGGATACTGTTTTTCTGTTACTTAGGTAAACCACCTCCAGTTTGACATGCCTGTTGAAACCGTCATACATTATCCTAATAAACGTAACTAGTTGCTTTCTTGGGAGCCTGGTCTTCAGCTCTCAAGTGTATGCGAATGCTGCACTGCAAAAAAACTTTGGAGTGTTTTTAATTCCTCTGTTTACATGGTTCAGACACAGACTGTCTTTCCCATTACTCACATAATCAGGAACCCTTTGTTGTTATATGTCTGTATCCTACAGTGTCTTTCTCATACTGTATTAGTTTGCTAAAAGCCTCTGAGAAGTAGGCTGCTGAAAATCTATAGTCCTGTGTAACTGCTTGCAAATCTTCACAAATAGTTAACATATTTAAAATTTATTACTGTAATATGACAGGTAAGGGTAAGATAACATAGCAGTGTAACTAATTTTTGTTTCTGGGAATGCCTTTCCCAACAGGAACACTCCAGAAGGTGATACTTTTCTCAGTCGGTGACTCTTGCATCAGCAGTGATATAATTCTGGAATTTTGACTTCTGTGATCATCCATGGAAGGGAAACATGAGAATATCACGGTCCCAGGGCTGGCAGCAGTTACACTGATGTGTGTTTTGATTGACCATGGCTTCTGCCAGAGCCCTGTGTTTGCAATTCCAGAGCATGTGGAGGGCAGGATAGAGTTGTCACTGACATCTCCATCGTATTTGTAATTAGTAAACATGTTTCTTTTGCGTTCCAACAATTTAGGAATGGGAAAATGTATTTTCCCTTTGAACAAAAAACACTGAAGATTTTCTGAAAAATGCTTGATTGGAAGTGTGACAAATTGAAGACATTTGGAATTTTTCCAAAAAGATTTTCAGATGTTGGGCAGATGTTATTGTTTGCTGACCTAGGACTTTGCAGAATGACAGAAAATAATTTGGTGCTCTGACAAAACATTGATTACACACACTAAATAGCCCTGGTAAAGTATTTCCCTTATGGCTTGCACTTCCAGGGTTATGGTTAAACGAGCACCCCATGTCATCAAACATACAGAAGGTGCCTTTGCCACTCTGAGGGGATGATCCCAGCATTTAAATAATGATTTACTGCTGCTTTTATTAGAACAATTATTGGTTATTTCAGACTTGAAATGGGCAGATTAAGCTCTGTGAACCTCACAGCTGAAACCTCACAACACTGGCAATTTTCAGTGATTAAAGTAATTTACTTTATCTATAAAATGTAAAGATATTTCATAATAGCCATACAGCAAGTTCAGGGAGGTGTAGTTTTCCTGGAGATAATCAGACCTCTGGGGATAAAGGGTCCTGGCTGCACCTCATGCATTGTGAGACCCAGAGGGCTTTATTATCTGATGATTACCACACCCCTATTTCCATGTCTTTTTGCTTAATTAATCACAGTAACATTATTGCCCAACTTCAGACAACAAAAATAATGAGAGAGGCTTTAAAAGATTCAAAGACTAGAGGAAAAACAAGAGATCCCATAGGAAAGTACCCATAGTGAAACTAAGGTTTACAAATCACTGAGATCTATTAAAAATGATGCTTACATTTTGTAAAGTGCCTTCTTTAATATAAATATAATTATGTTTTAAATATTGTAAATGTGTATATACAATATAAAACATATACTTGTTTTGATCAGAGGAGATGAGGTTTTATTTTTAGGCTAAGAAAACCCCTTTAAAACATCACAGCTGTAACTTCGAAGTTTATAGCCATTTGCTGTTTTATTTGGAAAGCTTGCTGTATCCACTGTGTTGTTCCTTATTTGGGCCAAGTACAGTTGCGTGTACATTCATATTTCTTTTCTGCATTTCTAAATTATCAACCAGTCATCCAGTTTATGGGCACAAATTCAGAGTAAATTCTTCAGGTATTACCTGTCAGAACTCACTTCAGAAATCTGCACAAGCACGTATGATTAAACTTTTACTACATTCTAATCTCTCCTATTAGTATGTCCTTCTCTTCCACACTTGGCATTTGTTCTTACTGTACCTCAGTATAATTGCCTGTAAAATAGGTGCCTGATTGTTAAAAAGCTGGGTGAAGGATGATTAGTTTACATGCTGATGCCCTTAATACACGTAGTAACATCAGCTTAGACTGTGAGAAGTCTGTTACTGTAGCTGCAGTTCTATCAGAGAAGATATTACCACAAGCTGCATATCACTGATCTCCTCCTGATTCTGCGTTTAACAAACTCCTTGCTTTTCATTCATTAAATATTTCTAAACATTTTGGGTGAAATGGGGCCAACATTTTAATAACCACAAACATAAAAGATACAAGTCAAGGAGACAAGATTTTTCTTGAGCTTTGAGATTTCCTTTTTTTTTTTATTAGTCAAATTATACCAGATCTGCACAGCCCAGCCACTGTAGCTGTATGCTGTCCAAAACTGAAGCTGATACAGGTGAAGGATTGATTATGCTTCCAAACCTGTTTCAGAATCTCAATTGTCAATGTTAAGGCATAGGTAGTCTAAATTGGAAGACAAAATGAGTTTTCAAATGGTATTTTCACTTTTTCACTCAAACATAGGTATGTTTAGGTGCATATGTGTAGGTAGGTGGTCAACTCCTGGGGGTGCCCTTGCATTTGAGTATGCGTTGATGTGCCTCATTTAGACAGGCAGCTAACTGCTGAGATGTGGTGGTCAGGAGGAAGGCTAGATTATTTCTGATCAACGTTCTTACACACCACTAATTTTATGTGGAGGTAGAGCCTTCTGTTTTGTAACTTACTGTGATAATAACAACTGCTTTTATCTCAGAGCAGTGTTAAAACTGGCCTGTAATCCCATCAATGGAAGAATGCATAAGGAGATTAGCAAATCGTGTGTGCACCACAATAATATCCCTTTTTTAAAATTTCTTTCTCTCATACCATGTATTTAAAACTTCTGACTGATGGTTTTTAATTGTGCTCATTAATTTATAGTCTTTGAGAGAAATAAAAACTGTACTTTGTTAGGGCAGCTGTCAGTAAGTATACCTGTGGGGTCTATGATTCCTCTGTTGACAGATAGTTTCCTAATTTAAAACTCTGTGTTATTTGGTGCCAAGGATCTCAGCAGCAAAAGCAAAAGATAAATAACCTAGTAGGTATTTGATACCTAATTCAAGTTGAGATCACCTTTAGTCCTCCCTGTGCATTATTCGATAGGCAGTAAGAAAAATATCCATCCACAGGAAAGATTTTGCAATGTTCTCGGCTCTGAAACCTGGCCTGTGACATGATACTACTTTCCAAAGCTAATGTATTTATGACTGTCTTAAGCTCTGTAATCAGAAATGGAAGTTTTAAAGTCAGTTATATTATTATGCTGGAAAGCAACATGAACCAGGTAAGCCAAAATAAATGTCTAGCCATGATCCATCAGATCCTCTAACACCTACATATGCTGTGTTCCGTTTTGCAATTTTATCTCAAATCTGGATTTTGATAGGCATGTAGAATGAAAGACTGATAAAGAAATCAATCAGCTCAGAAGAATACTGCACACCTCTTTGAACTAATAACTTTTAATATTGCACAAAAAAAAAAGAACTCTAAATTGCATACAAATAATGTTCTCGGAAGCTCTGTGTGCTGTAGAAAGCATGACAAGTTTCGTAAGCTGCTCACATTAGGCAAGTTAGCAGATTCCAGTGAATAATACTAGTTCAATCTGTTGAAATAGAACAAAAAAAGAAAAACCAGAACAACAGTAACATCAAAAAGCAACCAAAAAACAAAAGGAAGCAGAGTTACAGTCAATTTTAAGAAATACTAGTATTTTCAATGTCAAGTTCTGATATCATCCCCATCTCAGTAGCTTTCAAATGACTATATTTTCCCACTTATACTTTCTAGTGACACTAATGTTTTTATTTTGAAATTTACTACCAACTCCAGAACAAAACTATTTTCATTAATTTACTTCTGCAGCAAATATGTTCATTTTGAAATGTAATTTTTAAAATTAAAAATATTTATGTAGATTTTCATGGTGGAATATACACCCAAACCCCTCTAAGTTTACAGTTCTTCCATAGGAAATAATAGATCATCACAGTAATTTTGCCCCAAACAGCTTTTTTGCATGAAAACAATCCCGATTAAAGCTTTTTACACACCTCTGATTTATGGGTTAAGTTCTACAGTTAATTTCCCAAGAGATCACTGATTTCTGAATCCTGCCGTGTGCAGTTTCTTGGTTCAGACACAAACTATAAGGGTATTTTTGCGTTCCTCCCTCTACAGATGTCATTATGTCTCAAAACCTTTTTCAGCAAGCCCAAAGCACAGCTGGTACAAGTCCTTTTCCCTTTCAGAGTCTTTCAGTGATAAGAAGGACTGAAGTCAGTATCTGAAAAAGATCTGGGGTCCTAGGCAGAACATCTACTATGTTTTCTGTTTTCAGACAGAAAAATTGTTGATTTTGCCCTCTCAGCCAGTAAAATGGTCTGATAATGATATAATGCATTTGAAGAATTTCATATGGATTTTTTTCTCTAGCGATTGCTGAGCTGATGTTGAAAAATTAGGCATTTTCTAAAACTCCATCTGTATGACCTCAAATGATTGCTTTCTTAACTCCAAACTGCCATATATATCATACTTACTCAAAACCACAGCTGAACATGTCCCACAGCTTTCCCAATAGTCATTCCCAAAGTGTAGACATTGCTTCTGGAATTTATTCTTGAAAATGATTCATCCTGACAGCTGCCTACATGTGGAGGTAGATCCAGGCTGGTTTGTGAACATAGGTTTTCCAGCAAACACAACAGAGTGGGCCAGAAGTCGGGAATCTTGTAAAGTCCCTGTGCTACCTGCTTACCTTCGGGTGTAGTTCAGAGAGTGCTATGGCTTAGTCAAGGGGTGGCAACAGACCCCATTAATTTAGGGGGCAGAACGTGGGTTCAGAAGTGGGAAATTGGTGGAATTAGGGGTGACAATGGGAAGAAATCTACATAAATCTACAGAAGTGGAACTTTTGTGAATGAAGCTCTTTCAGAAATGTTAGCTGGATATAAAGTATACGTGGAACCCAAAAGCCATGACCCCCCTCCCTTTTTTTCCCCTCTGAATACAATTGGTAGCCCCACAAGTCCACCTCCAATTTGATAATTTAAAACCTGATATCAGAAAACAGAGATGGGAAATGCATAGAAATTCATACAATCACTGTTGCTGCTACAAAAGGGTGAATCATGAAAGATATGCAAATTGTCCATAATTATACTTTTAGATAGTTACTTAAATACCTGTCTTTTTCACACTACAGGCACGAAGTTAGTGTACCTCAGATATGCTAATAAAAACAAATGTCTGTGGTTTCTGGCAAAATAAAGGCTCCAATAGTTTGCTGTGTGTACTATATACAACTCAGGCAATGTCACTGTGCCTACTGAGACGAGCTTGGTTAAAGCTGCTACAGTAAAAAGATTAAGGCTATATTATATTCTTTGATTTTTATTTTAATGCTCCCTACATTTAAATTGCTGTATTACTAATTTTAGCTGATGTTTTAATACAAGTGTCTCAGCTATTTATACATACAATATGAAACCCAAGTAAAAATACCAAACAGGGTGTATGACTCTGTCAGTCGGTAACGTATAATGTCTTTTCTATCTAGTAGGTTTGTTCACAGGAATCATTAGGATTTGCAAAGTGTTTTATCCTAAGACCTGACTTCAGATATATCTTTACAGCATCTCCTTAATTAAAGGTGATGGTTAATGACAGCCTAAAATTCTCTCTTCTTTTAATTTCAGATTTTGTCACTTAAATCCAAAGTGACTGCTGCCCCTTACACATCCCTACTGCTTTTAATAGTATTACTGAGAAAACAGTTTCAACTCTATACATAATGAGAAATGAAATTTCATAAAAATTCACAAATGGTGAGGCTGTGAGGATTTCTGCCTTTTTACTAGCTGATTATGCAAAAGCGTATCGGAAAACGATCCCTCTGATTTCAGGGTATTCCATCACAATGAGTTAGGTATTTGGAACAAGTAGTGGATCACTGAATTCAGGATTGTAGGCTGATCTGAACCTGTGCTCCTTGCACTCTCCGGAGACCTGAACAGTTCAGATTTGAGCTTTCAGTTTTGATCTAACTTGCAATTGACCCTCCAACATTTGTAACTTACTTGCAGCACAGTATACTTATACGCTTTCTTTAGTTATATTATTCTTCTGAAAGTACTTTATTACATACTTTATTCCTAATCAGACACTCATTTAGTATATTTCATCTGTCTTGCAAATCTCCACTTTCCTCAGATTAATTACAGATCAGATTAATTGTGCTTGGTAACCTGACACTCTTTATCTTAATTACCTTATCATTAACCCTAGTGATCCGAGAGAAGGTTTACCACCAGGTTTTAAACCTTTCTTGTATAGCACAGAATAATTCAGTCATCAAGACTATCTTTACACTTTTAAGCATTTTGGTAATATTTTTCTCAGTCTATTCAACTCTTAGATGAATATTATATCTTTTACCTGCCAGGCCTGATGACCTTGGATAAAGAAAAAAAATTGATAGAGATAATGGGTAAAACTGAGCTTTTCTATGTCTTGATATGCAGCTGAGTTACTCTGCTGTTGGTGTATAAGTACTTAGCGCTATTCAGCTATATGTCTACTACTGTTTGAGTTTTCAGATAGATAGTTTTTAATAGTTTAAAGGAGGAGATCAATAATTGCCAAATAATTATTGAGGATTGGTTAGTTTGAAAGGTTTCCCATAGGCTTTTTAAGAGTGGGTGACAGCTCTTTGATAATAAACGGAAGTGGGAGTCCTGTTAGATTCTCACATGTAACACAAAGTTACTTCCCTGCCTTCCCAAAGGGACCTATGTATAACTCTGGGGGTTTTCCTCCTCATTCATGCTGGAAAGCAGGGAAAATATCTGAAAAGGCTCAGGTAAAATGTGTACTATAGAAACAGGTTCTTCAGCAGCTCAGAAGAGAGAAGGGTTACTAGCAGCAGGAAGAGGCTTTCTGCCCGCCCAAATTAGTATCTTATTTTATAAAAGAAAGAGAAGGGAAAGCACTTTTTAGAGTATGAATGTGTTTGGGTACTTCTGAGCAGAATGTCTGACGGCTTCTTCATTATCTTCATCTTATTAGTTAGAACTACCTGTACAAGTTCTTGTCCATAGAGAGGAAACTGTGGTCTTGCTCCGCTCTTTTCACTGCAGCTCATTTTACCAGTCCTGCTCGTATCATACAAGAATCAAAGAATACGTTTTCTATAGTAAAGCACAAAAGAGTTCACGAAACAGATGTGCTGGTTACTGTAGTGGTCAAATTGGTGCGTAAGTCCTTGGAACTGCAACACAGGTATTTCCTCTCCCTGGTATGTCTGGGTTTGGGTGATGCTAAAACTTACCTAACTTTTGCGATTTCTGAACAGGTGGCTAGGTCTGTAAAGGTTTTTTTCAGGCAAAGTTACAGTACCCTTAGGCATGTCCTAAGTACTAACAGCATTAAAAAAAAAAAAAAAAAAAAAAAGAGGAATCCACAAAGCTCTGGACAATCTAAGGGTGCAATAGGGAAGGCAATTTGGCAGGCAAGGCATTCTTTGGTAAAAGCATAGAATGCTGAACTGCAATAGTTAGATAGGTCTCTGTGGGCCATCAAGAACACATAAAGACTGCCAACATCTCTTATAGATCTTTTCACAGATCCTATTACAATTCACAGTAAAGTGATCCTCTACCTGTCTTTCCTGAGGGGTCCAATTAAGGTAAGGATTTATTCAAGACTCGTACTGACCTGGGGCTTGCACAGTGCAAATCTGAGAGGAACACGATGGTTCTTCCCTTTTATCTCAAGAGCACTCCCAATGCAAGAGTTTGCGCTAACAGATAATCTGAAAAAGGATTTTCTAGTTGGGAATTCTCCTATTCACTGCTTTATAACTTGCTATACCTCACATAATTATATAGAGAGGGAAATTAACTTATTTCTTTCATCTCCTAATGGCTATCCAGACAAGTGTCCTCAGACCCTGAAAAGGCATTTGAACCAGGATACCTTGCATGTCAGATAAATATTCCAAATACTGGTCTATCAGGAGGATGCGTCTTTTGTTATCTTCTAAGAATAATTTATCCAGCTTTCCCTTCTGTATGGTGATGAGCCCACTTTTAGGCTGTGGATTCCATGAGATGTCAAAGAATGGAAAAATAACTGTACTTCAGCTTGTATTTATCCTAAAGTAACCTTGTATATGCATGTGTGTGTTTATATACATATACACATACATGTCTCATATTTACCTTAAATATATCACTTCCTTTTTATGCATTGCTTGTTTATGATTGCTCCGTAATTTTCTCGTGGAACTGTTGAGCTTCGTGAGGAATTCCAGAGTGTGTAAGCTACGAGAAATACATAGAAACTATAGTCCCAACTTTAGTTCCAGTACTTACAGATTTGAATAAGATTGTCTACTTTGCACTTCTGCCTGAATCAGACTCTTGCCATTGCTGTCTGTAACCACTTTACACCCCTTGTCAGTCATTTGTAAAGATTCACGCGTGTGAAAGTTGATATACTTGGATTGGTGTTAGAATGATTACTGCTAGATTGTGCATATTTGGAAACTGTGAACCTCAGAAATCAGTGAACCTCAGAAAGCTGACAGAATATACCTGACTGAGCTACAGAAACACGGGAAAAACGTACCGTGAGCAGCCCCTCAGTCTGTCGGGTACACAGAATACCAGTGCTGTGACTCTGAATCTAAGCGCAGGTAGAGGCAGGTGTTCATATCAGAGCTGCTAGCACAATTTCCAGAGCTAAGCAAAAATGGTTGTATGGAATTCTGGTCACCATTTGTAAGAGCACAGAAGGCCCAGGATTTATCTTCAACTAGGTATCATCAAGACTTCGGAACCATTAGGGGATATATATTACATAGGTGGATGCTTGCTAGGAATGCAACACCATTTTATTAATAATAGAATAGTAATGGAAGAGTGAGTAACATTATAGTATAAACAAATGCGGAGCGTACGAGGACAGATGGGTAAACGCAACAGAATTGTTGTGATAAAAGGAATTTATTTCTCCCAATGAATATTAAACTAAAATGTAGAGTTTGCAGTTTTGGTTTATTTCTGTTAGTTAAATGCAGATTTATTTAACTCTTCTTATAATGCTTTACTTCTCATATTCTTATTTTTACATTGCTAGATTTAAAGAATGAAGAGAGAACTTTGCAATTTGCAATTAATGACATTTGGGTTTATTAAAAATATGTAGAGCACCATATCAATAAAGAATAGACATTAAGATTATGAAGAAAATCATTTGTCAAAATCCTTGCCTGTAAGTAGGCTGTGCTTGGAGGTTTTATTGGCCACATTATCTTGGTTATTTAGGGAAAGACATATGATCTGTTCAAGGTAAATAGCTTGAAAGCATTTCCACCTGCAGCTGAATCTGTTTATGCGTAGGTGTAGCTGAGGCCTGCCTTGGGCTTTCTGGGTTCATTGAAGAGCCTGAGGCAGTGTCTTACACAGCACAATGTTACTGAACCAGCTTATTAGTTACTACTGCAAGAACATTAGGGTAAACATATACTACTGAGGTAACTTCAGTCAGGTAGGTACCTGTACCATGAATTTACTGAAAACCAAGTTGTTCAGCTAGGTCGAAAGGCTTGAGCATTCTTATACATTTTCTTTCCCTGGAAATGAAAATTTGGGAAAAATAAGGAATTGCAGAATAGAAATACAAAAAGCCTGTTAGACACCAAGGTGACTGATCCTGGTAGCAGATGACCATGGGACTGAACTTTGTGCCTACATGTGAGCATCTGTGAATCAAGGGAAGCCTGCTGGGGCATGGATGGGTGTTGTCATGAAGCTACAGAGAGGTTGTTGGACATTAGATTTCATGGAATAATCCATTTTACACTGGAGTTATAGGCCACAATAAACTTCCTTACTCTGCTCTGTAAATACGACTTGATGCCATTATCATACTATGAATTGTTAATAAAAGTCCATGTCTGCTTTGCCAGTACGTAATATGCCAAAGAAAAATTACCATTAAATCCACATTTTGGGTAGACTTCTAGTTATAATTCAAGCAAACAAAAATACATAGCTTATGTCCTACATCTGGCTATATGTGTTAGTGGTACCACTGAAGTAAAAAAAACAAACCTCATAACTAGAGTTACCTTTAAAGTTTATCCTTTTACTGATATTTAAATTCATATAACAAAAATCTTCAAAGTCTATGGAAAAATATGGCCAAAAGAAAAATTTATCATCTTTATATACTGTGACTATCACTATGTCAAGGCAATAACGTGAAAGACCCTACAGAATGTCTGTGCATTGGTAAGATTCTTTCTAAGCCTGATTTTTCTTCCTAAGAGAATAAATAACACTCGCATACACTAAGTATCTATTCTGCATACACCAAGTATCTATTCTGGCATGATGACTGATATCAGAAAGATGATTCATAAGAATTAGCTATACAATTAAAAACAAGAATTTTTTTTCAGAGGCCCATAGAAGGATGATCCTCTTTTAGATGAAGGCATGGACTCATAAGAAACTTGGTGGGGATGTTGAGAATATTATGTCACCTAAAAGACTCCCCTGAAGAACTATAAAGTCTCATAATAAGTGTAAAAGTAGTGTACACTTCTGGTAGAAAATAGCACTGGAAATGCAGAACTGTCAAGAGTTGATATTGCAGAAATATGAAAAGTTTTACACAAGAAAAACAATTTAAAATATCCCCATGAAGGCTATATGTAAGTAAGAAAGGAAAAAAAAAAAGGAAAAAACAGGTATTAAAAGCAATGGAAATAGGTGCACAGGTTCAGAGGTTCACTTTTTAATCTCATTTCATTCTTTAGGTCTCTTTTTAAAACTGTCCTTTATCATAATGTCAAAAATAATAACAAAATTTTAAAATACATATGTTATATGGTTGCTTGGACCCATGCTCCTGTGCTTCTCATGCTCACTTACTTGCTTCCTAGAACAGCTTTCCTGTCTATTTTAAGCGTTCTGGGGAAACTTCCACTCTGATGGCGTGACCACAATAAACACAATGCAATGGAATCCTTTTCTAAGCCTGCAGTTCCTGAGCATTATGACAAAGCATATGCTAATAGAGTGTTAGAGCTTATTGGAAGTTATTAAAAAATAGTCTGCTACAATCTTTGCAGCTGAAAGTTATATTCAAGAAGAGGTAAATTTTTACATGCTCAGTCTAGTGCATGGAAATGTATCCCTGGTATTAAAGTTTACCTAAACTGTGCAAAACACTTTTTGCATGTAATTACTTTTGAAGGTGTAACCTAAGATTTCAAAGAAGAGACTGACACTAGAAAGTAAGCTGATCTGCATATGCAAGTCCAGTCTTAAAGTACTCGCTGGTTCAAGAAAATGTCATCTTTTCTCTTGAATGCTTGGGAACAGTCTTTAAGCAAACTAAATGAACTGAAGAGCAACGCTATATTTTGCATCTGACTACTGAGTGAGTCTATGTTCCTCATCTGTAACAGGTAGCATTAATGCTGAGAAACAGCATGGCTGCTAAAATCCACCTCCACAAAACATATGGTTTAAAGCAATAGCACATGATAAAAAGCATCACAGTTTCATCATAATCCAAATCAGGGTTTAGGTCTTAGTTTTCTTATATTCAAATTACATCGGTCAATAGATCTTTTAGATGCTTTTGAGGAGACCAAAGCGATTAGTTTAATTTGTTAATAAACACCAGAAATAAATCAGCTCTGCAGCTAATTTACTGAGAGAGACTTATCTATTATTTCTTTTTAACAAACTTTGACCACACTCAGTCTAGGGAGCTCCATACAAAAGATATACAGGACTGGAAAAAAATAACTGATTAAATTTTAACCAGCTGCTGGGCAGATAGTTTGCCTGAGGCACTTTTGTCAGTTTCAAAGGGTCCTTTTATTAATTTTGCATTTTGTATTTTGTTAGTGGAAAGAGCTAGCTCTGTTGGGACTGCCAAAAGCTATAGGCAGCGAATCTTACAGCAGCAAAGGGGAAGTTGTAGAGCATGCCAAGTAGATTTAGCACACTGAGCACTCTAAATTACATTTGTTTTATCAGTCCTAAAAATACATTAACTTCAGGTGTAAGTTCTTTGAATAAAGCCTTAAAGCTAGTATATCCAGTTCCTCCTCTGTTTATATAAGGCTCTTACTTTGTCTATAAAAATAAACCACTGTAGTCTTTGCCAAATATCTACCCATGTAATTTAAATCTTTTCTTCTTATGATTGTTGGCACATTCTTTGTTGATCTGTTTTCTTACTCGCATTGATCTTGTGTTCTTACTGGAAAAAGTATTGGAAGTGCTACTTAGATCTTCCCCACTTTCCACAACATTCAGGTACAGCTTTTATGGTAAAAAAATATTGTCTAAGTGGAACCAATATTTAAATAAATGTGTTCCGCTTTCGTTTGAATGGAGCCCAATGTCCATATCAGCATGTGGAAAATGCTGCATGTAGCACATTGCTCAGACAGTTTGTGAGCAGAAGTTAGAACTCAGGGGTTAAATGGAAAACACAAACCTCTCTTGTGATGCTGGGAATTTCACAAGTTCCACTCAGGCAGCTTCAAACAGCATTAAACACAAAGGAAAAAAGTATACCCTCAGGCTAGAATTTGCAGAAGACTTACCTGCAGTAGAATGGAGCTAAAATTAATCCTGAAGACAAAGCATTTGGGCTTACATTGAGAAAATTGAATGGCAAAGTACATATTTTTAGAATACGTATCATACTCCTTTTCTAGTTTCATTGGATTTTTTAAGATAGCTTTTTTTTTTCCCCCCAAGCAAATTTCTTTATCCCCAATCAATATATGATGGTGTTACTGCTGCATTATTTAATGTCTTCACAACTATTTTTGGGATGAATCCTGCGCTGGCTAACCTCACTGATATCACTTATACATAAAGGAGCACGTTCTTGCTGCCACTGCAGTTAACAGTACATCTTATAATAGCCAAATAGACTTCATGGGAGAAAACTGAGCTCGAAGTAGTTAAAAAAAAATCAATTATATCCAAGTCTTTTTCTATCTAATGTTCAGTTAGGTTTGGTGTAGTATTTTAAGAAAATTGTTTTATGTTCTGGATTACCTCCTAGGTTTACCTACCATGTAAAAGGGCAAAAAAACAATAATCAGGAAATGTTTAAATTGTACCAGTTCCTCAGTCTGTAGTTAAATGAAGTTCTACTCAGGTCTCTTACCTACTCAGGTTTCTTACTCTACCAAGTAAGGGGAAAAAAAAAAAGAAAAAAAAGGTGATTATTTGCTGGGACAACTGAGACTGTCAACTCAACAGCACTGTGTGAGAACACTGCAGTTACCCTTCAAGGTTCAGTCTCGAGGTCGGGCTGTGGCTTGGCAAGTGCATAAATAAATGCTTAGCTTATGACATATAATATTTCTGTGAAGTTCTAGGCTCTTGCTCAAGTATTTTGTGGAACTGGGGGCAGATAACTGAGCATTTACATTGTGTTCATAACGTGGGGTGATGCTACAGTCTGCAATGCTGGCTGGACACACAAGGTGGGTTCTGGAAAGGCATACAGCTTTGTTAATGTAGCGCCCTGCTCCTCCTCCTTGATAACTTCAGCCTGTTATGTAGATAACAGCTAACTCCTATAAAGTTAGGCAGCAGAGTGGCTGCTAGTCATGCAGACCTACTCTGTAGTCAGGATAGGTTCTTTCTTTGACATCATCATAATTTAATACTTTAACAGACAATTTTGTTAATGAGATAATCTGGAAAAACAGAAGATGGTTCTTTCTTTCATAACTGCATGTGCTCCGTATTGCTTACAACAAGTGACAGTTGCTGATGAGAAGAGCTAATTCTGTAGTCCCTGTGGAGCATTGGGAATGCCAAGGAATACAGCGTGTTGGCTTTTGAGTCAGCAGAGATTTACGTACTGTGCTTAACTTTATGATTTTCCTAAGTAATGCATACAACTTGCAGGTTCAGTATTGTAATTTCTGCCGCAGTGTAAACCCGATGGATCCTTTCAGTTCCACCTGAGGTTCTACTGTTTAAAATCGTGAGGGGATCATTCCCCGTTTGTAACTGAGCAAGTCAGTCAGTCGAATTCCAGACACTGGCAATGTTGGAAAGCAAGCTGTTTTTTCATGTTTCCTTCCTTCCTCTTTCTTGACTGTAGAGAAGTAGTTGTTTGATATTAGAATAGGATTTGCCATTTCAATTAAGCAAAATGATTTATTTCTATGTTGATTACTTTGAGGGAAGTGTTATATTTTGGAGCAATGTTAATGTTACGGTTGTAAAAACAATTCTGCAATTTTTCAGTCATATGCTAGCTTGCTTTCTCTCTATGGTATGTTCTTTACTAACGGATGCCACATCATGGTCATTAATGTAAATTAAAATTCATTGCAATTGGCCAGTTTCTTAAACTTGGAGCCAGTATTACTGAAAGTGATTAGTGAGTTTGGATGTCTCATTTTGTACGTTCTCAATTTACATGAGGCTGATGTATGACGTACCCTATGGCAACAACAGGACATATATTCAAACGTTCTCGTAAAGCTGATGCTGCTGGCCAGCCATCCTCCCTACCTCTCTGAAAGTATTCAAAAGGCTGCTGGACCAGATTACAAGTACTTTCCACTCTGTGTTGCTTTGAGCTGCTTGTATTATTTCTCATTGACTGTCATAGCTGTCACTGAACCTGACACATATTGAAAAGAGCCTAAGTTACTCTGCATAAAACAATCTTTCACAGACAGAAAGCAGTAGTAGGAAGAGAAAATGGGGACTAATATGAAACTCTACCACTTGTGGCCCATGTATTTATTGCCTTAGAACTTCTTCTAAGTTTGCCTACCCTTAAAAATATTAATTGGGTGCAGAGTTCAAGATTCTTTCATTTTGTTCTCATGAAATGATGAGATGCATTGTCTTACTGCTGTGAAGTCAGATCTTGGCATGATTCTTTCAATTTACTTCTGTGTTGGGTTATTAGTGAGGATTTTTTCCTCCCTTAAGTTTCCTTTCATGTACAGTGACATGCAGGTACACAAGCATTCAAGACTCTTAACGTTTTCCTGTGATGTCCCATTTAAATTAGGTAAAATCACTCTAATGATTAAGGGAAGGGAACACAAAAGCAGCGTGAGCTTATCTGAAATGAATTCTTCTTTAGGTTTCAGTGAATACCTGCTGAAAATTTTTTACAGTTTTTAATCTGACTCTACATGCAGAATAACATGATTCATTGATATTTTATCACAGAAGAAATGTATGCCTCCTATTGTGCCTCAAGAATAAGCAGGCAGTTGGTTATACCTACTCTTTTTACCCCACTTTTGAACATGAACCATGCTGTAGTGCACAAAATGCTTTCACTGCACCAGTGTGATGCTGAAAAAAAAGGTAGTTTTGTGTGTCTCTGGTTACATCATCTTACAGTGCATTAGCTGATGTGAGGGAACCCAAAGTTTCAGGTGAGACAAAACCTAAGAATCTGTTAATTGTGCATTATTGCCTTCAGAGTGGCCAACGTGGAAGATTATGCAATAGCCAGACGACCCGTGGTGTTCATGGTCTCCTTTGGCTGAACACTGATCCTTTCACATCATTTTTCAGTTGCTCCTGATAAAGATCCTGAACACACTGTATTATGTGAAATAGTTCTTTGTTGTCACACAATGGATCCAGGCATCTAAAAGACTAATGAAGTACAGCATGATTTTTCAGTGCTAAAGATATATTGTGCACGGTTTGGCACATTGTAATATCCATATATTTAATACTGATGGTTTAATCTAAATAATGTTAAATTGAAAGCTTGAGGTTAAACTTTTAGAAAAGAAGTAATTACCTTGCACACACAGTAGTCAAACCATTCCGTTCCCAATCCCAAGTGCTGTATTTACTTTGAACTAGGGATGGAGAACTCATTATGGAAAATTTTGAACCAGCTAGAAATCTGTGAGTTTGAAAATATCTCTAAAGTAGCCTCATGAACAAGATTATCAGAACATAATAGGTATGTAAGAGACATTGATTTATTTATGGCAGGGAAGAGCATAAGGAATATTCGCAGCTTTCTGCCTTAGAATGTAGAAAGGCTCAGACCGATAATTTTGATAAAACAGTTGTGGGAGGATGGTAGTTGAACATCTTTGACCACTGTTTTTTAATCTCTGTGCCAAAAAGTAAATTTTCAGATGTACAGTGGTCAATTTAGTAGAAAAAAATTCTTTCATGTAACAGTAAAACCATTAAAAATGTGGGGTTAATTTTAGTGGCACCTAGCAAAGCATGATTACTATTTACAAGTATGTTTTACTTTTCCTTCTCTCTTCTTTATGTCTAATACAGGATCAAGCGCTGGATTAGATATTCTAACTTGCATTACTGCTGCTAGTGAGTGCATATGGATAGTTTGGTTTTATATCAATGCAGTTAGACTTGCAATGAACAGTATGTATTCCCTGACTTAAATATATTTAACATACAGCATAAAAAGTAAAAAGTAATGTCAGTAGTTCCATT
Source organism: Falco cherrug (assembly GCF_023634085.1). Taxonomy (NCBI): domain Eukaryota; kingdom Metazoa; phylum Chordata; class Aves; order Falconiformes; family Falconidae; genus Falco; species Falco cherrug. Next base: position 31,443,012 of record NC_073706.1, read on the forward strand.
CTGTAGCCAGGCACAAAATTAGTTTCTTATAACTCTCACCCTTACATTAAAGTCAACCTACCTTTTCAATGTTTAGAGAATTTGTATTAATTTTGATAACTGGCATCTATAGTATGGCTTTCAGGCAATTGTGTCAAATTAACTTCTGCTTCACAAAGTAATTACAGTCACTCAGCCAAATTCTACACTTTATAGTCTGTTTATAGTCTGTCTAGTCCTTATGAATGAAATGGACCTTTTATACATATTGTGTAGGTGTGTTTATAACAGAAGGAAAAAACTGGGGTCTCCATAAGAAGAAACCTAGTTACTATTCTTTAATAAGTATTTTATTGTAAAATAGTTTTTCTTTGATACTAGTGGCCAACTAGAGCTAATCAGTGTGAAATTTTACACAGATATAGTATTCACAACACTTACATTTTCAGCATGGCTTGGGAATTTTGTTTTAAATTCTTTTTTTTTTAACAGGGTATTTAATAGTACCAGTTTACAATTTTTCCCTTTTGAGACTTTCCTTTGGCAGCTCAGCTTTCCAGCATTGGCTGATTTTGTGTATTTACATGATCTTCGTGTGGGCTGAACTGCTGCTGACTAGTGCGCTTTGCTTTTTTAGTTGTTGTCAGCTTTCTTTTCTTTTTTTTTTTTTTGGTGATTAGCTTGTTTGTTTTTTTGTTACGAAAGACAGAAAAAGTTGACAGGGAGCAATCATAATAAAACTTTGGAAATAAAGGTGAAGAACATGACACTGAAGACTTTTGCTTTCTTGAAGTTCTGAGATAAGTTTTTTTGGTTTGTTTTTTAGGTAAGAAATAGTGGTAAAGAGGAAAAAAAACGAAAATTGCAATCACATCTTAACTTGTAGATTGTAGTCACATTGCCTGCTGCTGTATTATTACTGTTTCTCTAATTTCCTTAGGGCTATACTAAGGAATTTCTGTTAAAAACATCCCACAAACTCACAAAATTATAATAAAATCCCAAGACCAGACATTTCTCACTCCAGACTTGTTGCCTACTGCAGTGTTACATATTCTTTAACAAAATTGTCTCCTTAATTGCTGCATGGGTGTGTCATTGGTCATACTATTGACAACAAGAGCTTTATTGCAAACAGAAAAATTATGTTAAGAGCTGAACTGGTAGTTGTAGTTTTTTTTAAATAAAGGAAGATCTTTTAAAGGCCATCAAAATAAGAAATAGAGAAGTATAGAATCTTTAGTTTGTGGGCTACATAACATCCTGTCAGTGCCAGAGGTCTGCTTTTCTTAAATGGCTAGAATAAAATCAGTGTGAAAGCTGTAAGAGGCTAAAAAGGCAGTGTGAATCCAGATGAGTCAAGTATATGCAGTGGAAGAAATAAGAGGAAAGACCAAACTCAGGGAAACAGAAAGGCTAAAGCTAGATGAAAAAAAGCCAAGATGTAAAAAGACATTATTAAGGTAGTAGTGGAACAGGAACCTTAGAGATAAAGTTAAATATATATCAATGAACAAATTAGCCTGACTTGGGCATTTGGGGTCCAGTCGCTATGGAATTAAAAAATTATAGAATTTAATTAATATTAGGCAAGGTGATACCATATATACGGTTCCTAATATAGTTATTATGGCACAATATTCTTAAAATTCTGAAAAGCATATTCATCCTGCTTTTGTTTGTTTGTTTAGGGTTCAGAAAGTCTTAAATATAGTCAGACCTTTTAATACATCCAAAAATTGCAAGGATGGAATTGTCATTGTTTAAAGTTGTTTCCTGTGGGGAAAAGGTGAATCAATTTCTTGGTTTGTATTAGTAGACTAGAAGAAAAATCCTTGTGAAGTTCACAGCTGAATGAAATGGAATATTAAATCATTGCACAGATAAATCTGTTTTACAAACTAGTCTGAGTATTCTTGCTGAGTGTTCATTTGGACCATGAGTTTAACATAGATGAACACAAGGTCTTATGTCTAGGAATTCAGGTATGTTGGTTGTACTTACGAAACAGGAGACCTTATTATAAGGTAATAATGTTGCCTAAAGTAATAATATTGAATTTTAGGGCAGTGATTGCCCAAGATTTGGGATTTTAATAGCTAACTCAGTATTTTTATAAATAATTTTTCATTAGAATTGAAATACTTCCAGCAGCCCAATAGAAAGGCATACTGCAAACCTGATCAGCACTTAGAAAACCAGAACTCCATGGGTGGGACAGGTAGCAAATACAGACTTCAAATATTACTCCACAACAAGGTACTTCTGCTCCATGTCTTTTTACTGTGGCCTGACTTGACCAATGTGAGTCACAGTTTCAAAGTTTAGTAACAATGTTGAATGGCATCAACACGTAAATCTTCAAATCTTTGGTGTTAATTTGGGTTTGTGTAAGCATACGAAGCACAGTACATACAGCCTCCAAGTGTACGTGTTGACTTGGAAAGCTACACTGTTTTAATTAAAGCTTTAATATGCTGCTTTCTGTTGCTGCTTGCAATTCCAGCAAGAGGAAGAGGCTCAAAGTCTATGTTGTTATGCATTTCAAATATACATTCTCATGTGCACTTGTCCTTCTGTATACAAAGAATTCCATGTAAACAAAGATAGAAGTGTGTGAATGTCATTTAAATGTCTTGGGTGTTTTTATAAAATCAATATGAAAGATAATTAAAGAGTTAAAAAGCCACTAACTTTAGTTCAGTTTAATCATATATTTTCTACTTATTAAAAAAAATTCATCTTAAACTGTCCATAATCAATTACTGATTTTCACCTTTTGTTTCTAAAAGTTTGCTGCTTAGATGTATTAATCTCCTGTACACACAGAGCTGTTCTGGCTGTACTTTTACAGATTTCAAATAGATTTTTTGTGTAATGGTGAGCCTGAGACAAAATCTCATGCAATCTGGGTCAAAATTGGGAAAGTGATAGGTGGAAAGTGTTTTACAAAGGGAGATGTACTGTGCAGGTCACTACAAGTGAGCCAGCTGTTGCAGTGGATGATTATCAGAAAGTTCTCTTTGTAGAGCTGGAAAATGGTTGTTTCAGATAGTGCAGGGAAAGAGGGTGGAAACAAGGAATGGTGGCCAGGAACAAAAGGAAAACAATAAACAAAGGTTTTTTTCAAAATTAGGTCTAAATTAAGATGCAATGTTTGAATAGGAATTGATCACACCTATCTTGCACTTGGATGATTGGTGAAGTCTAATATCTACGACTAAAATAGTGTTGTAAACCCCAACCATTAAGGAGAATGTCCACTGGAAAAATAGAAACCTGCCAGATGTCTACAACGAAGATAAGAACAAAACAGTAATGGCTCTTCACAAAATTGAGCAATTGAACAACTTGGAGATTGGAGTTATGGACTTTTAAATTTTATTTTCTATTTCACAAAGAAACTCACCCATAATGAATAGCACTGATTTAACAAAAGTTAATGAGTGGAGTGGATAAAAGCTAGAGATGTCTATTTTGCATTATAAAACATTTTAACTTTTTTTTTTCCTGGTTTGGAACAGAACCAAATTAAACATTTAATGTTACAGAACTTTTCATTCTATGAGGATTTCATCTAGAAAAAAGGCTACATTTTTTTTGAAAATAAAAGTTTCCCCTCTGTGTATTTTTCAGTTGTGCCTAACTTCTATTATCCCTACAATTTTTATGGCATATAGCAAGAATCAAAGTATTAAATTATTTCCTATATTTATATAGATCTCATTTAAAGACAGCTGCTTTTCATTGACTGCTATTTGAAACATCTTAACATTTAGATTTGTGTATCTTGTGTTACATTGGAAAATTTTGATGCTGATTAATATATGTGGGTGGAAAGTTTTGAAGATAACTGGTAGAAAATTTTCCTGGTAGCATGTGTTAAATATTTCAGACTAAAACTTCCTAAATATTGGGGAAAAAAATATAAACAAATAAAACTATTCCTTTCAGAAAAATCACAAAAATATATGGGAAAATAAGTGTAAGTCGAAATCTGTAAAAATGTTATCAAGGGAAAAAAGCTGCAGTTTGCATCAGTGGAATTTCCTGACTGAAATTTTGAGTACATAGTTAGGACAGAAGTAATTTATATTTGGATGCCTATAGTGTCAATGGATGTTCTCTTTGGAATGGTCTTTATGTAGAAAAATGTTTAAAATGTTCACATAAACTAAGAAAAATGGTGCCTTATAGCTCAGTGGAAAAGTTATGGTCCTGGCGCAACCCTTAGTTAGGAAAATACCATTTTTACATTACTCACTGAAGTGCTAAGTTCCAGTTTTAAAAGGTACCATCATTTCTACCTCTGTGTAGATAGCAAAAAGCTAATCACATGAGTTAAAAGTATCGGAAAATTAATATCTGGCTGCACAAATCATAAATAGCGTGACATCATAAATTTAATGTTTTCCATAATCAGTCCAATGGCTTAGATTATTTACCTTATGAGTCCCACAAGGAAAGAAAGCTGAAATACCTGTATCATAATATTTCTCATAACTGATTAATGTTTGCCTTGGGAATTACATGATGTTCGGTGTATTTATTTTTTGCTACTTCTAATGCTAGGTAGAACTTTCCATAAAAGATAAATGTGCTCTTGGTCCCCTAAGCAATAGAGAAGTAGTAGCTAATATGCGTATGTTACAATAGTGTATAGTCATCCAGATGTATGCTGTGTTTTCTGCTTTCCAAATGAGTTTTCAGAGTCAATTGAGTTAACAGGAGAGCTAATATTTCAAGAAGAGTTTAAACAAACTGGTTTGTTAATTTTTCCCTGGGGATCAAAAGCAGGAAATAGGGAAATGGCTAATAAGAGCAACATAGAGCTAGTGAGATTGTGCTGATAGAAGGAGCTGAATTAACTTAAATGTGTCACATTGATTTAAGATGTCTGTGATGTATTATAAAATGTGTTCTTACCCTGCATATGCCACTGGAAAACAAACCACGCATTTTATTAATGTAGTATCTTAAGAACTCGGTAAAAACTTAGCCAATGCAAACTTACCTTTACTGTCTTGTGTGTATTTGCTTTAAGATGAAAAGCCTTGAAAATACAAAAGAATTTGTAGGAAATGGGTAAAATACATAAATGGCTGCTCTGATTCTTTCTGATCTATCTAACTTCTAGTGTTTTCCAATGCTCCCTTGTGCATCCTTTCCTGAATGAGGGCAGTGTTTGAGAAAGGCACCCAGGGGAGCACTGTTTCCACAGTCATTTCATCCCCTGTGGAGGAAAATGAATAAGGATGTGGACAGGGAAAGGTCCCCAGCTCCATCACCTTGCCCCTGGCACATGGTAACACTGTAGAGCTTCTTTGCACTACAGGTTGGATGCAGCCACAGAGAACCCACACCACGTTGCTTCCAAGCCCATGGATAGATCCCAATGCCTCTGGCAATGTGTCCTGCAGAGTCCGTAATACGGGTGGTTGTCACTCAGCATGAGTAAGGTTAACGGGCACAGGCTTGTACCAAACACAGGGAGTATTTCATAGTCCCCCTTTTCTTCTAGTTCTGTTATAAAGCCATAACCTGATCTTCTCATTACTTATAGATACTGTCACGGATATACATACTAAATGTATGAATAAGATGTTACCAAACCATGATTAAACTCCTTATTTCTGTTTTATTTTGCATTATACTAAGAATAGGAAAGCAAAATTAAGTATCCATGTTGACTCTCGCTTCTCCCCCTACCTTACAATTTTTAGAGCCTTTTTTTTTAAAGTCACATTGTGACTTTTTTACTATTTTTATAATTGTCCTTTCCAGTTCTTTGACAATAAGGGTGTTGTTCACTCAGAGAAGAATAAAAACATGACAGCAAATCTACACTAGTTTTTTCCCAGCTGCTTTATTTGTCATGAATTCAGTGTTAGTTACTTACCAAGGAAGGACTAGCCAGTAACTTATCTGATGTGCCAGGATGAACATGGAAGTTACAGAAATGATGGCAGAGTGTTATGGGAGGACCTACAACAGGCATGAAAAGATTTGCAGCACGAATCTTTCAAAAATAATGCCAGGTACCATTGATACCAAGAAAGAAGGCAAGGGCCTGAGTCATTGTTAGGCACTGCAAAATAGCGTCCTGTTTGGGTGTCCTGCAAATCACATATAATATTTCTAAACAATAGCATCCAAGAGGCTTCTATGCTATTCCTTTCCCTCCTCTTAGGAGCAAAGGCTGATAGTAGAGCTAACATGCTAAAACAGGGAAACCTACTGCCATCATAGTTGTGCTGTCTGGGTGGTGGTGATCAAGAGAGCTAGAGTTTAAATGCTTCCTTCGATGCACTGAGCTGAATGCTCCATTCCTCTAAGCCATGACAGAATTAATTAGCTCATCTCCACAGTCACAAGGCCGTTGTTCCCCATTTGGTCATTGTTGTGTTTATGTTTCTGCTCAAGAAATCTTTCAGATCAGACTGTTGGTTTGTTTTAAATTCCATGGCCGTTCATAAATGTTAAGGCTACTCACATTTAGGCACTGCAGAAAGCAAAGCAATCATTATTTCACTTAATGCAAACTGAAAGTACCTGAGGGAAATATTAATATGTTCTATGGACTTGCAAATGTTATGTTACATGTTTCAACAAAGGCAGAAGCAGCAGTAAGTCAAGACTGAGTATGGCAGGCCAGAGTGAGTATGGCATCAAAACTTGTATTTTAAAGAAACTTGGGTGGGTTTACTTCTACTTAATACCATTTCCCTCTTTACTTTCATAAGTATTATCCTTTCAGCATGCAATTTAAATTAGCTACTGAACATAGTACTTGCCTACTGCTGCTATAGGCTGCCATCTGCCACAAGGCTGAATATCTTTTCAAACGCTCGGTTATAACTGAATACATTAGATTGATCTGAATATACTATCAGAAAGAGTGGTTTTCACTGAGTCTTTTTGTTTGCGCACCTCTTCTCGCTCATTACTTTAGTGTCTCTTTTCCTTTAGCTTTTGTTGTGCCTACATTAAACACAGGAACCTCAGATATGAAAAGCAAATTCAAACAACTACCTCTTCCACCTTGGGATTAGGCATGGCATCTGCCACAAGGCTTGCATTCTGCTGTGTTGTAGCCTTTCCCCCAACCATAAATTTGTCTTACCTATTGAGATTGTAGGCTTTTTGACACAGAGTCTTTTTGCTCCTCTCTGCTAGCAGAGCCTAGCTTGTGGGTATTACCATTTAGTTTTGAGTAGCCTTTAGCATTGCCATAGTAAGTAAAATTACAATCAGGAAAAAAATTTTCTCATTTTGGTTTTGGCACTGGTTAAGAGTTTAGCTGCAGTAATACATCACAATAGTTGTGATGCTGTTACTCATTTATACCTTTCTTTGTCTCATTGTAATTTTGGTGAAATTAACTGGAGAAAAAGCCAGAAACCTTCTTGGACCTGTATGCTGAAAGCAGGAGAGGATTATAATTTTAATAGTGCCATTTTATAGCATTTTCAAAGCTCTTGTTGGACATTGGAAGGAATCTATGCCATACATGCACAGTAACACGCCTAGTAAAAATATTTTTTCACTCATATCCAGTAAATTTGTGATACTTTTAATCCTTTGGGGAATTTCTTAACAAAAGTTTTGCAAGTAGGTTTGAAACAAATACCTTTCCTAATATTAATATACATGCCTTCAAGGCCCTTAGGAGTTATTTACATCAACCAATGATACAGGCTTCTCTGTATAGCCTGAAAAAACCAAAAGCCTGAATAGTATCCCACGCAGGATCTAGCCTCTTACATCTCACCACCTGGCTTACAAGGTTGTATATCTTTCAGCTGAATCATTTATGACAAGAGAAGCTGTTAAAGTTTTTCTGGCAGATTGTTTAGATGTAGCTGCCAATGAAAAGACATTAATAAGTGAGCTATTGCAGCTGTGCTTGGATGTACCCAAGGCAGTTTCAATTTTACTATTATTCAAAAAATCTGGCAATTCACATTGTTCCCTGTCTGTGCTCTTGAGCTGGGCTCTTTGGGTTCATCTGGATCCAGAGTTAGCTTTAGTTTCCGTTTGGTATAAACACAGCCTTTTGTAGAGTGCGAGGTGGAACTCTTTATGGTACGGTGTTGAGTGATAAGCTCATCGATGTCAGGCTGTAGGAGCGCAGGGGTCTCAGAGTGACAGCGATGCTTTGCAAGCCAGGCTGACACTGCCCAGATAGGGCTCAACAAACACACTTGTGCCCTGGGTTTTCTGCTGTAATTCTAATAGCTTGTTTTTCTGTCTTGTCCAGCTGAAGAAGGTGATAAAGTGCTTTGTGTATGTGTGATGAAGAATGCAGGTTAAGTGTATCCATTACATCATACTTCAGTGACAGCAAGTCAGGGTAATCTCTCTGCTGAAGTCAGTGTAATGTTTATATACGTAAATTAACTACTTGTGGCCGAGTTACCTAAGTGCCACTTACATTAATTATATTTTTTTTGTGACTAAGTACTGCTTTGAATGTCCTGCTACAGAACATGGAGATGCCGCAAAGTGAAAAGTTGGCACTGGTCAGCATTGTTTGGTCATGAACGTTTGCGAGAGATTTTGTGTTGTCTGTCAGAATGAATAATTATTAAGAGGTGCATTAATTACCTATATCTGGTGATACATTTAGACGTAACAAAAGCAGAAAAATATGAGAAATGTGTCAGCATGATTTATCTGCAGATGCAGAAACAGTTCAGTGTTTAAACACATGCACCAAAAACTTCTCCAGAAAGGATGTACTGCTTATTAATAATCATTTGACTAGAAAAATGCAAGACACGATTTACATGGTAGTCTTGGAAAGCTGTTTCTTTGTCATCCTTCCCTGGCAGGGTTGTTTCCTACAAGTTGTATTCCTATACTCTGTCCAATTTAATTCTGCCACCTCGATTATAACTGGAAAACGCATTGTAGCACTGATTTACCCAGAATGGCAGTTAGTACCAAGCAAACACAGTGAGCTCTATTAGCTCAGTTTCTTGTAGTCATCATGGGACGATATCATCTGACCAATCTCATTTTGGTTGGTGTAATAATTTTTTAGTATCTTCCCTTACTGTCCTACATTCTCCCTTCCTCCTGGCTGTGCTGCTGCATCTGCTGCTAGTCTCACTTGTTGAGACAAAATGGAAGTTATGGAATGGAAGGAAAAAACCAAGATTCCTAGAATCACCCAGCCATCATAGAAACAGACATAGTGCTCTCGTGTTTATAAAGATCTCCCCATACTTTTCATGTTATAATGAGTTAAATTTCAGATCTAATAAATGCACACAACAAGCACAAATTTGAGCATGGGTACACGCTCTGTAGAAGCTCTTGATTTACTTAAAATGTGCTGTTAAGGAACTGATACTAGGTTTTTTTAGTAATTCAGTTTTGGAAGGATGTAGGGGGTTTTTACTGCAAAAATCAGAGTTATTAGATGTGTTGCACTTTCCAGTTTAGGCTGTAAGAAATATTTATAATAAAATTTGAAGCCCTAAAATCTTGATTATACACGGAAAAATCAGGTTCAATGCAAGCAAATATTTACGAAGATTCACAGGTTTCTTTGTTTCTGGTCCCATTTAAGATGAAACAGTAAAACATTTGCACCTTGCTATCAAATCAAATCACTGATGCAGTAAGATGCTGAACAGTGGAAGTTTGGGAGACAAGTCATGTCATACTGGCTAGACTCATGCCAGGCTGAATTAAGGTTTGGTGTTTGGTTCCTGGCAAACAATACCAAGCTCTGGAGATCATTGTATGTAGCTGCGTACAGGGTTTCTCCCTGATAAGAATCACTGTGAACAGCTGCCAGTTCCTATAGTTCAGCACTATTACTGTACCTATGAACAATTCCTCCTAGGATTTTAATAGTTAAAAGTTCCAGGCATACCTCTAATATTTCCTAAAATTGCTTTCAAAGGTTAATAAATATAACTGGAAAGTTTTCTTTGGTTGGATGTGCTTTTTAGTTGATGGGTTGTTTTTTTTTTTTGTTTTTCAATATGTTTTCTTTATGTTATACTGAATGGTATCATTTTTCTTTTATAGAATTCTGAGCACAATATTTGAAAGTTTTATCATATTACTTTCAAGGAGGATGCTAAAATAGGACAGGACAAAACACAAATGTTCTCTTCTGCCTCAGAAATAAAAGTAATAAAGGGCTAAGGGCACTCTACTAATACTCTGATAACAAAGATTGAAATCTTATTAATATTGACTTCATCTGTGGTTATACAGCATTTGACAGAATTATCTTGACAAATTACTATTAAATGGAACAGTCTTCTGTACAGATGTTTCTATGCCAGCTTGTCTATTAGTCTGGCTATTTATACATTCTGCTCTGCATCTTTGTGATGGATTTCAAAAGAGCTAAATTGAATATTTTTGCCTAACTAGAGTAGTTTCTAGGAAATGTTATCCCATGGCTACTTGTCCTCAGCGTGTGACAGATGATACAAATCACCGCAGTATGCCCTCCATTAACTTGAAACATTTGCCCTGATGTCCTCTGGAAAGACCTGGTGCATCAGAAAATTAATGTATAAAGATTGTACCTGTTGCAAAGTTTTTTCTTCACTTAGAAGTCTTTATAGGTCAAAAGAAAATAGATTTAAATGCTCCCTACTCAACTATAGTACTTAAAGTGCCGCACAGTCAACCCCTGGTGGGTGCCTTTTACACCCTCCTGAGTGCCTTTCTTAAATTGATCTAAAACTGACTCTCCTTGAATTTTTTTCATGTTATTGTAGTTGTGAGTAGCAGACTGCAATCATTGGTGGTGTTTTGTGGTTAAAGCTACCTGCAAAAAGTGTTCAGAAAGTAGTATTTTTACAGGAAGTGTAATTGTGTTTAACATGGTTTTCTGCTGAAGTTCACAAGGTATGCTTGCTGAATGCAATTATTTGATAAGACACGTAAGAGAATAGGCAAATATCTAAAAATAAGTTCAAAGAAGTAAAGAATCAGAAGGAAGTATGAAATATTAATTGAGATTTTTTCACAAATGGAATGGAAAATATTAATCAGCATAGAGCATCCCAAATAAATACTCAAAACTGTTTGCAAGGAGATAATTTGTCACAAAAATCAGACAGTTGATACAAAAATTCCTGTTTGTTTTTATTCAAAGGCACTGTGCATGGAATCATCTAATTACTTGAAGCAACTGCAGCACAGCACATTTGAACATCATTTTCCTCCATCTTTTTTTTTTTTTTCTTTTCTTGCCAAAAGTATAAAATCCTCTTGATATACTCACATTTCTTTTCTGTTGCTTTGTTGTTTGTTTACTTCAAACAAAGATCATGGTTCCTTTGTGTTAGGTTTTGTACAGACATGAAAAATGAATGTAGTGTCTCTCCAAAGATTATGCAATTTTATCACATAATGAGAACAAGAATAAAAGAAAATTTTGGAGAGAAATAGATAATTTTAGGAGTCGTACTGGGAACTCTGGAAGAAATACATAGGAACTGTGGAAAATAAACTAGGAGTAGACAGCAGGCAGTTAATCTTATGTGCAAATACTAAAGATAGTAATTGCAACATAGGTGCCATCTAAAATAGATCTGATTTATTTTTGTAAGTATATTGTTACTCACCATACAGTATAGGAAATATTAGGCTGATAATTATTCTGTATATTTAAAAAACTTGGTACTATTACAGAATATGAATCATTGTTGACTGTCTTAAAGATGAATCTCATAAAGAGAAGAATTTGAAGGAACACTATTACAACGAAAGAAAAAAATAAACAAATGTACAATTGGTTTTGGGAGTCCTGTATTAAGATTTTCTGCTGCCAAATCCTAGAAGCAGGCATGCTTTTCACTTGTAAACTGGGCAAATTTGAGCTGTGAGTGAGTAGGAGACACATATATAACCCCATGATGATTTTTGAAAGAGAATAGCTTCTCTTTAGTGGGAACTAGTTGACATAGCTGGGAGAAAATAAATTTCAAATGTAGGACCTAGAGAGAGAACTCTGTCTCATGGTAAGAATTGATGCTCTTTATTTTCTTACTCTGTTCATTCTGATATTCCAGAGTTCGGCTAACTTTATATATACATTCATGTGTACATGCGTACATATATATATCTCATAATAAATACATGTCAAATTTCATTATCCTTTCAAAGAAAAAGCAGAGCAGGAATACCATCTTAAGTTGGCGTTGTTAAGAAACAGGATATTTAAGTTCTGAGTCCTTAATTAACCCTGTTTTCTTAGGCAGTACTTATTTGTGAATTGATGACAGTCCTACTCAACACAGTCAAAACTTCTTTCCTTCCTAGGACTGACGTGATGAGGGGTGCAGGCCACTGTGATACGGCAACAGGTCCAGTCCCACATGTGCTTTTGTGAACTTGGCAGTTCACTCCTAGCTGGTCCTCACTGCCTGAGATCAGGTTTCCTGTCAATGCAGGACAGAATAGAAAATTCCTTCCATCCTTTCTTTATCAGCTTTTCAAACATTTTTGATAACAGACCACTTGAGACCATTTCCTCCAGCGCAGAATTAACATAACATCATGCCCAGGTCCCATATAGTCTTTACCAGTTTCATTGCAGAACTGTCATTCCTTATTGGACTCAATTCTCTCTAGCCCAAAGAAAAGGAAGCAAAATTAATTCTGCTTTACCCCTGTTGCCCACCTCAGAGGAGAAATTGAGAGGATAAATCCACACCAGGGAGAGAAAGTTTAAGCATGAGTGAGAAGTATGTAGGCAAAAAAAAGGAGCAGGGAGTTTTTCCAGGTGCATATTCCTGTGCACAGTTGCCGTATGTTTGTTTAAAGCACAAAGATAATTTTACAGCAATCCTTAATATAAGAAGTCATCCCATGTAAAGGCAGTTGTCTACACTGAAGAGTAATGTGCAGCACAGCCATAATTTGGCTCGTCAGTACTGTATCAAAAAGTCTACATAATTGCTACAATATGCACTTTGCGCAATTTCAATGTGTTGAATTTTTGTCATTTACTCTTAAACTAATCCTCCTTTAAATGTTCCCTTTCTGCTGATGTGAATTGAAGAATTCTTTAGTTAACACCATTAGCTTTTCATGGTATCTAAATCTCTTCTGCCATGAGCATCAATACTACAGTGCTGCTGTCTCCAAGCAGTTCTGCATCAGTGCTTTTAGATGGAACATGACAGATACAGTAATGTTCTCCACGTAAATTGCTCTCTACATATAGGCAACAAGCAAAATAACATGGAACATTCATTGCCCTGTGACTGCAAAAATTACAACTGTATTCATTGTATGCTGGTTCAAATGCCCAAGCCAGTCATAATATACAGAATTCTTAGTGAATTTTAAAAGCCATGTTCTAAGCAATAATGCAATATCTTGCTCCCACAGGGTTCCTGGAAAAAAGGATTTCAGTTGTAGACAAATTTCTTCCGCTTTTTTTTTTTTTTTTTTTTTTTTTCTAATAGCATAGAATTGAAAACTAGCTGAATAACTGGGCTGCAAACAGGATTTTAAGCTGGTGGTCTTGATTGTTACCAATGGCTCTAATACACAATAAATATACTGACTTAACTATTCTGCGTAATTTAATGCATATATCCATATCTAAATAAGCAAATGTAATTCAATGAAATACATGAACTTATTGCAGAAGCAAGTGTTAATTTTTTGGTAAAGCTGTAGTCACTCACTCCAGCCTTCTGGTTCATAAATCCTGCTAAAGCTGATAATGTTTCCATTTACCATTTAATCTCAATCCTTTCCTTGTTGGAAGCAAAGGGCAGGTTTTGCTACATACGTTAATGAACATATAATTCTCACTTCCCACACACACACACTTTTTTTGTTTGTTTGTTGTTGTTTTTTTTATGATGCAATGGTGTCCATTACTCTTCCTTAATTTCTAATGAAAACCTGTAAAGAATACTTTATAGTAAAGGATGTGTTTTAAAAACATTTCTATTTAAAAAAAACACCCTATGTTATATATTGTGCCTTAAATGCACTATAAAAAGTGGGATATTCTTGGTGTGTTTGTGTGGTGTGTAGCTTTACTTTCTTATACAAATTTCTTTTTGTTATGCATCAGTTTATCAGGAAAATGCAATCAAAGTTGCTGTTATATTTAAGAAAATCAAGACAGTTACAAAACACAGGAATATAATTAACATTATTGAGCAGAAGAGAGCATTTTATAAAAATGTATTGAAACTCAGTTAATGAAAGAACACTTAGCATACTATGGGTAGGTTAAGTTACTGCCAACTAATTATCAAGCAGTTTAGTAGCAAAGTTCTTAGAATCTCAATCTGCAAACAAGTTGTAAGAGGCAAGGCCTGCTTCGGGTTTCAGGCAATTTGGAGTGCAGCTTCGTGATATCCCTCTCTGAAGTGACATCTCTTGTCTTTATGAAACTGGATCCGGTTGCTTTGCTCCAGGATATTTATTTTCTGTATGCAGGGAAATGGTGGGATCTGAAAAGGAAAGAAAGAATGCTAATTTGTAAGTTTTTAAAAGATTGCATTAAAGGAGGGCATGCTTCTAACCCTGTCAATTACTTTTCCAATTTTCTTCCTCCCTCTCTCCTTCAGATGATCACTCTTTGGTTCCTCGTTCTCTTTCAAATGTTTTATATGATTCCACTGCACCCTGACTGTCTGTCTGCCTGCTACTTCCATTTTTTTAAAACATGCTGTGTTTTCCTGAAAAACTGATTTCCTATTTGACACTGTTCTAGCTGGTAATTTTCAGCCTGGCTTCTCCTTTCCAGTATGTCACACCACTTTGACCCAGATTATCAATGTTCTTTCATACTTGAGCATGGTATTACTCTCACTCTCTTGGCTATCTCTTACCCTTCATCTCTGTCCATCAGTTTTCACAAATCTGTCCTTTCTTCATTCTTTTACTTTATCAACTTTACTAGCAGCTGCTGCTTCTGAAAATGTTTGTAATGTTGGTAACTTTGAATTTTTTCCCTTTGTTTATTGATTTTTTTCAAGTTTCAGAACTAAAATATCTTTGCTTTTTCTCTCTCTGTATGACATTATCTGATCCCCAAATTTTGGCTGCCTCTGTAACATAAAGAGTTCCTAATCATATACCAGAAATTTTTGCTGCTCAAATCTTCCAGAGCTAATAATTTTGCAAATATGTTCTCTGGGATATCTGCCTGCATTTCAGATGAGCACTCCAGAAATGACTGTCACAGTTTAAAGTGTTGCTGCTGCTCTAATCCAGAAAAGGATAAAGATGCTTTGAAGTTTTAAATGATGGGAGATAACAACAGAATAGTCAGCCTTATACTTAATGAGAGGTGGCAACAGTGTAAGTCTTTGTGAATATGAAAATAAATAGCTTCTCTTTGACATTATAGAGAAGAGCAAATTGTTAGTGAGATGGAAGACGATGGAGATGATCTAATTTAAGAATATAGATACTAGGATAACATTTGTAGCCACTTCTTGAACAGACGTAGGAGGGCAAGTATTTTTGTTTAAGACTACACAAAAAGTGTAGCAGTCAAATTATGTGGAAGTCATATCCTAGCAGCCAAGACCAATGAAAACAGTAATTTTAACTGAGTGGATAGATTAGAGATTACTTTCCTCATGCTCCTGTGGAAAAAGAATGTGAAGTATTTAGCCAGTACTGGTGCAGGTAGACTTACAAAAAGGTGAAACTGGAGATCTGACCTGGCTGTTGGCTGGAGCAATAGGGAGGATGTCAGTGATCCACAGAGGCCATATTGCAAAGAGTTTATGGAGAGGAATACAAGCCCCCTTGGATATGCTGAGCTTTCCCTAACGGCTAAAAAGTTGCATGAAAGCACTAACAAGCCTGAAGCAGAACTGTCGTTAAAAGCTACTTGTTCTTTATGTGTGATGTCTGTATGCCATTGACTTTTGTATTTCTGTTGTTCAGAGTAAGGCACAGAACTGCTAGAGAAAGTCTGGCAAGTCAAAGATGGGATGAATTTTGACTATGGAGAGGTCATCAGAGACATTGATAAGTACAGGTTAACCTACATGAAACAGTCTAAAGCATGGGCTAGAAGTGGGGGAAAGGAACTTTTAGGTGCTGTGAGCTGGTTGTTTGATGGAAGCAAAGCTGGACAGGAGGAGGAGACATGGTAGTAGTTATGGGAATCTAAGCTTATTTATAGAGGACAGGTCCCTCATTTTTTTTTCACAAGGGACACAGTTAGAAGGGAAGGATGGTTTTTTTGCTGGGAGGCTTTCTTTTCTATGTGAAACTTAAATTGCATTCTAAATCTAGCATAAAGTTTACTACTGCACAGTAACTTTTCAAAAAATTTCTGCTCCAGTCAGAAGTGTGCTTACGGTTTATGCAATCACAGAATGTATTTACATTATGTGTTAAGCCTTATTTTAGTACATCAAGTCAACAGGCTATGTGTCAGGCACAAACAGTAGGTGAAAAGCACCTATCTAACCTGTGTATTGTAAGATGTTGCCTTTCAGGAACTTGGGAGGTGTGTATTCAAGCTAACAGACTGAATGAAACAAAAGTCTTCCACAATTCTGCTTCAGACTTCTGTTCCTTGGAGGTAAGCACCACTACCAGAAATGGAAGGAAAAGCAAGAGCCAAACCCCAGCTGCCTGGTGTCATCTAAGCTGTTTGTGCATTTCCTCTTTGATGTTCTTGGCAATGGCAACTAACCAGCTGGGACGTGTGTCAGCTTTTTTCCGGGGAATGGAGGGGAGGAGGAACATTCACATACATACACTCTTGTCTCTGGTCTCTTTTGGGAAGCAGCAATTAACAGCTGAGAGGTTATTACAAATTTCTTCCTAAATTACATCTTATCTATGGCTTGCTCCTTTTTAAACAGTATAACAAACCTTGATGAGTGGCAGGGCTTGTTTTAAGACCATAAGACTATAGGTCTGAATTAATAAACAAATTAAATCACAGTCCTGAACCTCTGGCCTAGGTCATGGAGGGCTAGCTTTAAATGTGGGCTAGCTGGTTCAGATAGCAGACACCTTGAAACCGTGTTAGCACCTACCACAGGCTTACCACCTGGATCATCATTCACCTTCATGATTTCTGGGGCTGTTGGCTGCTTTGTTATCAGTCACCCAGAAAAGCTTACAGCTAGCATACTGCTATGTTTACCCAAGAAGCTGTCACATCTGTGATGGCAGCATAAATACAACTTTTGACTGAGGTCATGATTTTTATTTTTTATTTTTAAATTGAAAACAAAAGCTTGTAGCTGTAAACCTTCAAGACTTGGACATGTCACTGAGACTTCTGTTAATGTGCTGCTTTCCATTCATGCCCTTTATAAGCTCATAAGGTTATGGCTCTTAATTTTTTAATTCCTGTCTTAGTAATGCAAGTTTTATGACTTTATGCAGTTCTGAGAAACTCAGAAGGGGAATAACTTTCCCAGTGAACAGTTTTGTGCAAACTTTGTGTCAAAATTCATCGAGGCCATATAGGAACGTTCAGCAGCAGTCACTTGACATGTCTTCTATTTCCAAGAAATAAATATTACTGATCAAGTAAACAAAATGTTTTTCTTTCCTTTCATCTTTTGAATACAGAAATAGAAAATTAAATGTAGGACTGCATGAAATAGTAGATACTACAATCAATCTATTTGTACATCTCCTCTCCTCTCATTTCTTAAACCCTAGTAAAGTTGTACCATTGCATCTTATTCCTCAGTTGTGGTATACCTTCTAATCTATCAAATTAATCAGGCATCCTAAAGTTTTTTGTCAATTTATCTATCATGTCAGACAAGAAACATTGGACTAGCATACACCCATCACACAGTGCACTAAAAATCAATGGAAAGTAACCCTGTTTACTGCAGCATTTTACACTGAGTGTAGTTAACATACTGTCGTTCAGTAAACAAAGTACTTTGTAATGTAGAATATATTAATTCGCTATAAGGTATTTCAAAATAAGGTGACATATTTCAACACTTTTCTTAGTGCCAACATTACAAGTATGAAGAGACTGGTTTTTGATAGATAGAGCAGCACATAGCAAATCAGAAGTTACTTTTGGTGGTTGCTCCTTTAATGAGATGTATCACACAGCTTGGATAAATTATCTGCTGTGCGAAGCAACTTATCATGCCAGAATATACAGTATATTGTCATGGGCTTTTTTGCTTTTTTTCTTTTTTTTTTCCATTTTGATTCTCTGGTATTCTGATGAATTATTTGCAGCATTTCCCTTTCACTGCTGCTAGAATAATCAAGTTATGTTTCTTGAACATCAGTCTATCATTTTCGTTGACTTCCTCTGTTGTCAAAGACATAGGGAGGAAGAAAAAAACCCAACTGCTTAATTTCACAAGACATTCTTCTATTTCCTTTTCTCCTTTGTTTCTTTGCTTCCTCTGCTTTCTTTGTTACAGCTTTTAACTTAGAGAAGACTTTTAAGTGTCTCTACTTCAGTGTAAGCTAATGAAGTCTCATTTATTTTTTTTTTAAATGAACTGTAGTTTCACCACAATGGTCCTCTGGGCTTTAGATGCTTTCTCGACTATAGCATCAATTGATCATCTTTAGGATAATATTTTTCTCTACATACAGAAAATGCTTAAGAATTTTTGTGGGTTTCTTCTTTTTTTTTTTGTTTTTTTTTTTTTGTTTTGTTGTTGTTAAACTTTTTGCAACCAGAAAGCAACTGTTAAATTCTCATGTTATCACGTTTAGCAGGACTTCAGGCATAATTAGTGGAGAGTCCATGACCTATTTCAGCCTCAGTTTCTCAATTTAACACAGCGGTTAAACTATTTATAACCAGCTGCAGCTGAAAGTACACATCTCTCCTTGAGCAATTAATGTCATGATGCATATGCAAAAATGTATCTATTTTAAATAAATAGCATACTGAATTCACAGTCCAACATGTAACAGGTTTCCTTACAACATAGTATTTTTAAAGTGGCTTTTGTTGGTATGCTTATTTCAGAGAAAATTAGTTTGTGTTTCAAATTACTGAACTTCCCTGACCTCCTGGAACAGTCCTTACATCCAGCTTGGAACAGTTTACTACAAATCTCTCTGGAAAATTTCTGCAGCTGAGTTGCTTCCAGCTTACCCAAGCTTTGTAAGTGTCATGAAAAAAACAAGGTCACCTCTATCTTCTTTGGGTGAGGTTTCTTAGAGTTCAGACTATGTTTGTATGATCTTACGGAATTTAGCAGAAGATAGTTCATTGAAATCTAACCATACATTTGCTACTCTGTGGGCATTACAGATGTTTTTCCCATGTTGATCTTCTGTACCCTTTGGAAAGTTTCTAAGAATTGCATTAGTATGTTCTGGTCTGACCAGATTAAGGTTTCACATTTTTATATCAGTAATTCTAACATTAATTTTTTTTAGCTTTACTTATCTCATAAATATTTAACTCCATTGCTAAGACTGATATTTATTTTCAGGTTGATAGCATAGTCTCATTCATACACCGTCACCCTTTCACCCAGTCATCAAGATATCAACCTATTGTAAAAAAAACAGGTGCAGACCCTAAACATAGCTGTGGCACTGTGATAATAATATTTCCCACAAGTGATGATATTTATCAGTGGGCAAGTCAGTTCCGTATTGCTTTCACAGCCTGGCAGACATCAGAGTCCAATTTTCCTTTCTTGCATGGAGGCAAAATTTAACCTCAAGGAACAGAACTTTCTAAACAGGACACAGCCTAAGACAACAGGATTTCTCCACCAAATGTTAAGTGTTAGATCACACAGTCCTGCCCACAGAATGTGGGCAGTAACATAATAAAAGAGCCTATGCCATTGAATCATCGACTGTGGAATTTCCCAGAGGACTTTATGTGGGGGTCTGGTATATAAACTAAGGGAAACTATTGCTGTTCAAATGATAGTTATGATTATGGAGATTTGGACTGAAAACACCAGGTTTCCTTTCTTCCATTTCCCACCCCAGTGAATCAGTATTTCCTAACATATACATTTATTTCTGGAAAAACATGAGTAAATTTGTAGGAGGGATACAGTGATTGTATCTTTTTCCCTCCTCTCTTTTTTGTAATATTCTTTATAGACTATGGCTTATTTTCCCCTTTGCTGCAAGCTCAGTATAGATCTTAAAAGCTTAAAGAAAAAGGTGTTTACATGACTGGAACCCTTTATAACTTCCTGTAATTCTTTGTTATTCCTCCAGACAATTGAAGAGTATATTTGCAACAACAGCTCCAACAAAACATAGTGGATTTATTATTTTATGGATGCTATGACAGATAACAGCATAACAGCAGTTACGTCTCCATTAGCACATAGTGTGGTGCAGTAGGAGTGCATTTGCAGCACAAAGCATTTGCTGCTTAGGACACAATGTATGCTTTTATATATCTTTCAGAGTGGTTGACTTTGAATACCCATACCACCTGGAGCATGCTAGGTGTGCTCCTGGATCATGACATTTGGTTTTGTTCCATTCAAAAGGCATTAGATCTCTGCCTACCCTCACACCAATATACAGGGAGGATGCTGTGAATACACCATACAACTCACTGTGTATTCCCTCTGACCTCTGTTTGGGTCATATAGGTTAGTTTGCCTATTTCATCATTATGTTTTTAATGCTGACGTGACCATTTAGAGTTCAAATTGGTCCATATTCTGGACCAATATACTGTTGGAAGTCTTGCCAGTATCAACATACCTGGTTTTGTAGCTAAACTGAAGGCTCATTTCAAATGTGACTGCTATTTAGGCATCAATTTACTGACCCACCATAAAAGTAATGCACTTAAAAATGTCTGTAGAAATACTTTATTATAAACAACTGCTCCTTATACTCTACATGTAATTTTTGTAATTATTTTTTCACTTTGGAAGCCACAGATTAAACTGAAGGTTATGATAAGCAGTAGCAACCTTAGTGAACAGAAATTTAAGAAAGGCTCTACGGTTACACAAAAGATGCAGCTTGTTCAGTACACTACCTGTTTCAGTACACTGTCTGATTGAAATAAATTTTTATAGAAAAAGAATAAACACCAGAAATGTAGTGGGATTGTGATGAACACTATTCTGACCATACACTCAATACTTTGATATTGAAGTTCAAATGAAAGATATATTGTTCTGAACCAAAATCCTCTGAAGTTAACTTTGAGTGACATCAGTTTTCTTAGATTATTTGTATGATAATCTATATTTGTACAGCATAAATCACTGGTATGGCTTTCGTCTTTGTAAAAAGCACTAAAATTATGTGCAGGGGTAAGTCCCATTATCTGACAGAGTGTGGAGTTGGCTAAATATTTTTTGAGCTACTAGAAAAATAATTATCCCCCCAAAAGCTCTCTTTTACAGTATAATCTGCAAATATGCTTTTAATGAGCAAATCACAAAACACACTTAATGATCTTTGATACATGAGCACCTTTTGGTGATAGAAGAGAGCAAAATTTCACAAATTTGAGCCAGCCAAAAATATTTTTATATGTGATTCAAAATATATTCATAAGGCAGCTAGAATTAAAATATGGAGAATATATCTTACAATTATAGTGTAGAAAACCACTTTTAATATATATTCAAAATGATAAAATAATTGCTAAATTATGTAAATTTTATGATAGACCAGAAAAACAAGTAGATTTTTATTTAATTGCCACCTATTGCTGATTCAAGTATGTGAATCACAGGGAGTCCTAATAGTTCTATCAAGCTTTACTTATGTATTCAAGTAAAATGAACAAAATAATTAAATGTCTAAATATTGATTTAAAGTGCTCCAAGTATTAATGAAGTTTTGGTCTCCACTTAACATGGGTTAAACTGTGGTTTGGATACCTTTATCCTTTGGGTTGATGCTTGAGACTGAGCAAACAGGATCTAAACATGAGCCTGGCAATTGCTTCACCCCAAGTGTATTGATAATGCGTTGTCATTGGCATGGTTCTTGCAAGATTCCTATTCCTTGTTTCTTGAAAACCTCTGTAGGATGATGGACTATATTTCCAAACGCCTCTACTTACTGCATGATGGGTGTAAGTTTAGAAACAGTTGGAAAGTGTATCCTGTTCAGTGAGGTGGGTGAGAAGTGGAAAGGGAGGTTCGTGTTTGTGTTTGTAAAGCCTTCAACACTTGGACATTGCTCTGGCAGGAGGATAAGGACTAATACTGCTGTTCTACCCTGGGCAGGGAAAGAGCAGACACAGGAATGATTTACCTTTGTATGAATGGGATTAGGGAAGCTCTCCTACCCTTCAGCTTAACTCTGTGAACAAAATTCTCTTTTTCACTCATGCTTTTTATTGTTGGAATTTAAGTAGTACAAAACTATTAGAGACTGTTGTGGGGGAGAGCTGTTGAGAGCAAGAACTCTGAAACTCTTTCTGTCCTTCCCAGCTCATTTGACTTTATGTTATGTGCCACACCTGCTCTCTGAGGTCCTATCTCCAATGCCGGTGCATGACTGTGGCTAGTAATAGTAGCGCTTCCAGTGCAGGCAGTGTCCTTGTCATTTTTTACAGCCTTTACTCCTGTGTTAAAATTATTCCTCTGCTATTCACACAGCAGAGGATTTCATTACGGTACCATTTTTGGGAGTCAAGTTCAAGAATCTGTTGTCTGGACACTGTGGCACTCAGATGCTTAGGAACAAGTAGCCCCAGTGACATGCTTTCTTGAGATGGAAAGAACTGGGGGACATTGATGCTTTTTACAAGCTACTCCCATGTGGCCTCATCATGTGCAAATTTTCTGCCTTTAGTGCAAGAGTACTCCCATGTTATACTGGAATATTTCCAGTCCCACCTGATGTCCAGGCCCATGTTGTCTCTACAAGCAGTGAGAGGAACTAAGGTTTTATTGAGATATAGTAGTGTGAGGGGGGTATGCCAATCTTATATTGATAACTAAATACTAAAATATCCATACCAGAGGTCATGGGTTGAGCTGAAAAAAGCAGAACCTTACATGCCTGCATTTCTACTTAGGTTGAATTGAACACAAGGCTTCTTCCAAGCTAGATAATTGTGTATGAAGGTTATGAAGGCTTAGGTTTTTTG
Source organism: Falco cherrug (assembly GCF_023634085.1). Lineage (NCBI taxonomy): Eukaryota > Metazoa > Chordata > Aves > Falconiformes > Falconidae > Falco > Falco cherrug. Next base: position 31,466,026 of record NC_073706.1, read on the forward strand.
TCTGCTTCACAGTGAAGAATGAATCTCATTTCATTCTTCCTTGAGGAATCGAGGATTAATAACTGCCAATCTGGGGATGTTCCAGACTCTGTGTATAACTTGCAACCTCAGCAGTAACAGAAGAAAATGCACTCAGTGCCACCTCAGTCATTAGCACTTAATGATCTGTGCCTTGATCGTGGCAAGGTAGGCCCTGATTCAGAAAAGCATTAACTCATGTCCTAGACATTATGCGCACCCATTACTAAGCAAAATGTTGGTGCATGCAATTAGTTGGACAGATAGGGCATTCCCTAACTAAACATGTGTGTTTGTGTATAAACAAATTCTGCAGGTGCAAGCCTATTATTTTTGGATGTTCATCCTTTGATTTTATGATTTTATTCTGTTAGTTGTGCAGAGGTGGGGAGAACACGGTCCTTCACCAATGGAATTGTAATGTGAGTGTTTATAAAAATGTGACTCAAAAATCCGAGTCTGGATCTCTCTAGAAGCAGTAGCTATTTAGGGAATTTGGAATTTATATTAAAACATTAATTATTTTCATTCAAATTTCTATCTCAGTTTCCTTCAAGCTCTGGCTGAAATCAGTGAAAAAAATTTTTTTCTTTATGTTAATGGAAAAAAATGAAGCACAAATACCTGTGGCGAAAGTCATTGTAGCAAGGTTTTTTTTGTCACTTGTCCCTGAGTTATTTTTTTGTTCCTTTAACATTTTCAAAGTTCCTGAAAAAATGAGACTGACTGAGGCCCATTGGGGCCACTATTTTTCTTTCATTATTATTCTTATTGAATTAATATCAAGAAGAAGCAACTGGACGTTGTGGTAATGTTTTAGGAAGATGCTCCATGGAAACAGAATAAAAATGTGGCTTCAACTCTAAACAGTTGAAACTTTGATAGTAATGAACAGTACCAATAAATGAAACATTTCTCAGTTGAATCTGCATAGCCAATAGACGAGGGCCCACTTCATCATTCAGGGAATTACCTTATAATTTTATTACAGTATGAATTAGACAAAACCAAAATTGATTGAAAGATACAGGAGATACTTTAACCTCTAAAGAAGAGGAGAAAAGTAGTCCAGAGTGCCAGCAAGCACAAAATATAACCTGATTATAGACATAATTTTAGCAGAGGAGGTCACTTTCTCTCTGCCCCTGAGCTTCACACTAGGCCATGATGTTGTTTATGATCAAAACGCTGACATTCAATATTCGCTACATCAGTTTTCCAGTATACATAGATTCTAGGTAGAACTGTTATTAGATAAATGTCATCATTTCAGTTTTATAAACAAACAGGTTATTACAGAGTCCTATGTTTTCCAACTTCCACTACACAATGTTCTTTTGTATGCCTCAGACAATAAGCTGACAGCTTCATGGAAATCTCTTACAGCATTCAGTAGTCAAAAGTGTTACAGAGTTCACTAGAAGTAGAAAAATGCATAATGCATTGAAGCAATGTTTTAGGCATTTATATTAGACTTTTAATGGAAAAATTAAAAAGTAATGCTGCTTTGCATTGCAGTAACTGTACATCAACAGTATGTCTTCATTTCTGGCACATGAAGGGTAGTTTCCATAGCAGCAGCATCTGTAGCACTGAGCAACATGGAAATTGGATTTTTTCTCTTGTATTTCACGGATTAGAAAGGTAAAATGTATGGAAATAGGGGAAAGTAGATACTACAGTAATGTGATATTTAAAACCTCCTTTTCTTTTCCAGAATTCTGAAATTGTAATGGAGTAAACAATTCCTGCGTTTGATTCCTGTTTGTTTAAGTCTCATATATGGCTTAATGTGTATAACAGCTATTTTTGGTTTTATCTGATAGAACTAGAAAATTGCAGAACTACCTGTCTATCTACTGGTGTAGTATCATTTATTAGCTGGCAATTCCTTTACTACTGTCCAAAAGTGAGTAATAATTAAGGCCTATGTTGCACTGAGATTGTATTTTTGTATTTCATTCAATTCTGTACTGATAACACTTGAGGTATGCTACAGATAAGAAATACTTATGTGAAAAATGTGTACCATTTACTCAAATTTATGATGATTTTTCTATCAAATTCTTAACTTAAAGCTTTTGTTATACACACAGAACTTAAAACTACAGTTACATATTCTAAAGTACCCCTTCTTTTATTCTAGACACAGAAACTTAATATCTTCAGAACAGAAACAAAAAGACTGAAAGGTATTGCAGAGCTAACCCACTTTGTTGTAGGAAAGCTTAAATCAGAATCAGAATTAAAAAATCTTGGTCTCACAGTTGCTTCTCTCTAATTTAGCAGGAAGCAGCTCAGTAATTATTTTACTTAATTTCTAACAGCACAGTTTTACTTACATTATTGTATGTTTTTTTAAAAAAGTGAAACGGCCACAGTTGCACAAAACACTTCTGAAGCTCCTTCCTGGTGAAAGAACATGAAAGAACTTTATACAAACTATTTATTGAAAATATTATGTAAAGCATGTGTTATAAGGCAAACTTACTTTCTAAGCATTTTACCATAAACTGAAGAGGTTATATAGTATTGAGGACTGGTACGTTAGGAAAAGTATACAATTCACCAGTGAGCAACTCTTTTCAGAATACTTTTGATTTTTGTACTTGGACCAAATGCCTTGTACAGATATTTCTCTATGATGGTTATTATTTTAGTAGGGAATAGCAATGTAAAAATTATCTTGGTATTGGGAGTTTGGTTCCTAACTCCTTTAAGCACTCTGGAAAGTGCTTTTAGTCATGCTTTACAAATTTTTATATTTTGCAATCCTTCCTGCTGAGTTGCTGTAAGTGTTTAAGCAGCACTAAGTCTATAAGCATCTCCTTGCAGTGTTTTGAGATTTTGAGAAATAGCACACCTCCTGCAGGATTCATTCATAAAGAATAGCTATTAGCTATATAAATAATACATAATCTTTATTTGTTCCATGCAGAAGTCATTTTCTTAAAACACATCTTCGGCTGTTTTTCTTGTAAAGAAAATTTTGAGGAGCCTCACAGCAGATGTATAGATAAAGCATTTATAAGGTCGGTGTGCTCTGTAGGAATCTGTTTGGATCTGCCAGGTGCTGCTTTCCCAACAGATGTACTCCAGTGTACTAGAGTGTTAGAGGTTTGCTGCCTTCTTGTGTGAGCCTGGACTAAAGGACATTCAGTGGCTTTTCCTTCCTAATCTTTAAGCTCGCATTGCTGCATTACTCCTGATTACAGCACTTTATTTTCTTGAACATTCCTGATAAGTTATATATGCTAATAAAATAAAATAAAATAAAAATATGTGCCATGTTTTGGTGCATGGATATAAACTGCACGATTTAATATTTGCTTTTAAAGCCAACAGCTTTTCTGTAGCCTTAAGCCTTCATTATCTGAGCAAGGAAGTTTGTTGGGTTGTGTAGTGTCAAGAAGACAACGTGGGTTTCCAACACTGTGTAGCCCTGATATTTTTTCTCGATATAGTTTATCACAGACTTTCTACTTACCCTTTGTTTTGTACAAATAGCTTATCAGCCAAAAGAGAGTAAAGAAACATATTTTGTTAGTCTGAGTTCCTGCCACGACTTATAACCAAACACTTCATGGCAAAAATGTATGCCCGAGCCCAATACGAAGCTTGACTGACTCTTCATTTGAATAGATTTTTTGACACATCAGTTGAAGCTAATAAAACTAATAGTTCAATACTTTTTGGAACAAACCTCAAAGCTCATCTGCCTGTTCTAAAGATAAAAGACTTCTGTAGAGCTTGTTTACCACATACTGATATATGCATAGTTTGAGCATTCTGGTCAGTGAACAGGATATGCTGTATGTATCTGAGGCATGGGAGAAAAGGCTTTACACATTTGGTGGTGACTTAGTATCGTCCAGTGTTTGGTAAATTTATATTTATATTATTATTTCTTTTAAAGGAGTTAATGGAGGAAGAGGAGACAATGAGTTTTAATTCCATTTTAAAGAGCATGGCTTGAATCTTGGCTTTCATTAAGAAAGTTTGAGTAAGAGAGTGCTATTGTTACTATCTTCTTTGCTCTCCCTCCTTTTTTCCAAGCTCTTCATCTATGAATCTGATAACTGATTATGTCAAAAGATATTTGCATCCATTTTTCAGCTTACAATAGTTGCAGGGAAGATATAATTTCCAAATCACTAGAAATGGTTTACTAACGCAGAATCTGAATATGGCAAAGTTAGATTACGACTATTGTATTTTTCTTCATGCTTCATCATCCATATACCTGCAAGACTATAATTTAGGACATAATGTGGCAATATTATCCCTAATTACTGTATCAATAATTTACCAACATAAGTAAATATAAGGAATGAAGTTTTGTGAGTGGTTATTAGTCTGGTCTTTTATGACATACCTAAGATAACGCTGCAGTCTTGTTCTAAATCACACTTCTGGTGGTTAGTCGTGGCTCCAGAAAGCAGGTATGCCATCACAAAAGTGTTTGTGTGAAGTTTTACTTTTCTTCCATCTTCTCCATTCCTGGATTTGGCATTATCCATATGTGGAACAGGGAAGAGCTTCTGGCAAAGGCACTTATTTTGAGTGATTGTACTGCTTCAGATCAAACAAGTGTAGTAATTCTGACCTTGGTGGTCATGTGTACCAGATGCTTTAATGAAATGTAAGGACAGAGGAACAGCATAGTGATTAACTCCCCACTTTTTCTCTCCCACCTTCTGGCAATCTGCAGTGGAGTTCAGTATTATAGCTGTATCTTCTTGTTTAATACTCTTTAATAAATGCTTCTTTCATTAATTTGCCTAATAGTTTTCCAAAATCATTTGTACTTTCCAATTCCACAATATCCTTTGGTGATGAGTTTACAGTTTAATGACATGTTATACAAAAAAGTGCTAGGTTGTGTTTGTTTAAAGTTTGCAGCTGAAAATTCCATGGGATACTTCTCACTTCTTAAATGGAGTGATAATTTCCAATTCCCCTTTGCATATCATCCATACTTATATGTTTCTCTATGGCATTCCCTCTTTCCTTGCAAGCTGATCCATTTAATTTCTTTTCAAATGGAAATAATTTCTGATCTCTGATCATCCTTTTATCCTTCTTACATGTTCTTTAGTTTTACTGTATCCTTCTTGAGATGGGGTGACCAGAACTGCATGAATGCAATGGCTGTTGTTACTAGCAATAAGATTTTCTGTCCTAAGCTCTTAATGCTTTCCAAATAATTCCTAATGTTCTATTTGTCTTTTTAGCTGCTGCTGAGCAGAGCTGACATTTTCACAGAAGTATCACTGCAACATCTGCAATGACTTCAAGATCTCTTTCCTGACTGGTTATAGCTAAGTTAGCATCCATCTTAGGGTAGGCATGGTTAGGGTGGTTTTTTTGTTTTGGTTTGGTTTGCTTTTTTTGTTGTTGTTTGTTTGTTTGTTTGTTTGTTTTGTGTTTTTTGGTTTGTTTGTTTGGTTGTTTTTTTTAATTTCTCTGTATGCAGCACTTTGAATTTATCAAATTGACTTTTATCAGGCATTTTATCATGCAGTCACTCCATGTTGTGCGATACTTGTGCAACTCTTGGCTATCACTTTTTTCTGTCTTCTTTTCCTTTTTGTTATTATGTTTTGAGTAATTTTTTACTATTAGAAATTATCTTAACTTCTCAACTCTCCTCCAGATCTTTCAGCAACACATTGAGAAGCATCCATCACCACAGGATTCCACTGGTAACTCTTGTACATTGTGAAAACTGACTGTGGAGTTCTGTTTTTCACAGTTGCTGAAATGTGTAGATACATAGATACCTAATTTCCAGTTATTAATGCCTTCCTCTAAAGAAACACCTTTAAGAGCCTTTGGTGAAGACCTTTGCCATAAGGTTGTTAGAAATTCAGGTGTGGTATATATCAGCTGGATTACTCCTATCAACATGCTCATTCACTCCTTCAAAAAACTAAAACATCTGTGAGGCTTGACTTTGATCTACAAAAATGTCTTCACTGTTGCCCACTAGATCTTGTTTACCTACTTGTCTTCTTATTCTGCTCTTTATTATTTTTCCACCAACATGTTTATTGTACAAATCAGATTTACTGCTCTACAGCTTCCTAGAATCTCCTGCAACTTTTATGGAAAGTTTGCTTCACCTTTATTACCTTTCATTTCTTCGTTACCTAGGCTGATTTATGTCAACCACCAAAATACAGGAAATTCATACTTGCATTTCTTTAGAATTCTTGGTTGAATTCTGTCTCTTCAGGACAACTTGCTACTGTTCATTTCATGATTTTTTCCTCTTACCTCTTCTACTGGCTCTTCAGTTTCAGATAAATCCTCTGATGCATTCCTCATAAAAAAGGCTCCTTTAGGGCAACCTCTCCAGCTCCTTCCTTTTGAATTTTGGTGCAAATAGTTACTTTAACTCCTCTGCTCTAGCCTGGTGTTCCCTAACTGTTCTTATTACACTTCTCATGTATAAGTCCTAAAGGATCTTTAACAATATTTCATTTGAGAGGAGTTGGAAATAACTCTATTAACAATTCTAGTAGCTTACGTACATTGTTTCATATTTTCCTCTGTTTGCCCATTCTAGGAATTTCTGTGAAAGTGAGACTTTGATGAATTTCCTTTTTTTCCCCCCAAACTTCTCTGATGATGTTGCCTAAATAAATAGTCTCCCTGACATCTTTAAAATGTTTGTCCTTTTCATTGCTCCTTTTAATGAGGAGGTTTCCTTTTAACAAACTTTGCTTTTGCATAGCTTTCCTTTCTGAAATGAATAACTGCTGCAATAGATTTTTTTGTTTGGATGTTTTGCTGTTTCTTTAGATCAGAAAAACTTTCCCTTTCACAGCCTTCTAGGCAACACATAGGAGACCAAACTAATGCAGATTCAGTCTCACAATCATGTACAAAAAATATTCATAGTGATTCCCTTTGGAATATGTCATGACTTCTAAAGTATCTACCAACTTCTGATTCTGAATCTCCACTGTATTGCAAGTTCTTTACATCCATAAAAATGAATACATAACGGTGGCAATTTATCTGACGATATTTAAGGCTCATTTTCCATGTATAAAATGAGACAACTTAAGGTGGTAGACAACATAGAAAGAAAAGCCCTACATTTATTAAAAGGAAAAATATTTAATATGACTGGAAATGTGTTACATTAATAAAAAAAAAGACTTAAATGACTGTCACTGTTCAGTTTATGTCTTGCACAGAACCATTGCTGAAAAACAGTCTATACTGGTCCTATGTATTACTGTTATCTGTTTTGAAGGGGAAAATATGACCATATTACATTCTGTTAGAATGTCTGTTTTATGAAATTCTGGACTTACCTGGAGTATAATTAAAACATTATTTCATTATTATTCTGTATAGAAAAGTACTTAATTTCTCATTCTTTTTGTACATAAATACATGTCTTCCTGGAGGGGTGGAATTTTGGGGATCATATTCTGGGTTTTTTTGGTATTTTTCTTTTCACAAAATGTTATATTTTTACTTGTGTATTTACTTACTCCATCTGAAGATCAAATGTACTGGCTTCTTTCTATCTTTAATTGTATTTATTCTGTGGGCTATTTATTTGATCTTTGCATTTCAAATAAAGGAATCGTACTAGTATTAAGGATTTAATGCTGTATCATTTTCTGTCATGATTTCAGAGAAGAAAAAACCTAAACTGCCTAGGAATGAAAAGGAGCACAAATGTAAATGGCTGTATTCATGACAGATGTTTTGGAAGCCTCTTAAAACGTACCTGTAATATTTGCAAGTTCTCTTTTTTCTTTCAAGGAAGTTTAGTACATTTACAAAATGTCAAAGAGCTTTGTGAACATAGTTGTAGTTTGTATTTTTTCCTCTCTCCTGATTTAAATAAGAAGCAGGCTTACCATATACATCTAGGTATATGATACACTGAATTCCCTTCATGCACTCCTCTCATTTCCTTTCTCTTCCTGTCCTTTATCGGTGTGAGAAAAGTAGGTGTTAGATAAGAGAAAGTATGAATTTGGAAAATAAAAAAGTTTGTTGGATGGAGAGAGGACTGACTGATTAATTTATTCAGGAAAGACTGATGTGATCAGGGAAAACAAATGGGTCATAAAAGTAGTAAGAGTAGGCAAAGAGTAGGCAAAGGATGGTGACCTAGAGTATGGAGTGCTGAATAAGCAAGTGAGTATTTGACTAATCCAAGAGTTAGGCATTGTGTATCAGTAAGCATGTAGCTCCTTGTGACTGCTACTTTTGCCTTTTTTTTGGCTGATGTTGATATGGACATGCATGCACAAAAACATGCATGCACACACACGTATTTGCAATGAAGAAGAGTGAAGGAATTTGTTAGCAGAAGTTTGTTTCTGTGTCCCCATTCAAGGGTAGGTGCAGTGCAGAAGTGCTGATGCAGTGTTTGTATGGTTACAGATACACATATTGTGGCTGTTAGTGTTTATGCAAAGATGGGCTACCAGGCACTTTTCTCAGCTGGTAAACTTTCTTGAGAATTCTAAAACGTTAACAGGCATTTTAAATTCTTAGTGCAATATGAAAGGAGATTTAATGGAAAGCATTCTTTTAAAGCATTTTCTAAAAGCAAAACCCAAAAATAACCCATTGGTATCACATTTTTATTTTTACCCCCACCTAATGTGACACTTCTTAATTTCCTTTTGGCAAGCCAGTTGTAATCTTTAGTTGGTAACTAATTTGGTCATAAAATACTGACCCAGATTTTTCTGGATAATTAACAAGTCGGGCAAATCAGCAGAAGCAGGTGTAGTGTATTTTCAGTACCAGTGGAGAAAAGCAGTTAGCTGGTGTTTTAATTCTCATTTCCAGTAATGAACTATATAACATTCTGGCTGCCTAATGTAATTAGCATTGTCTCCTCCCCCCCTTCCTTCCCCATTTTTAAAAAAAGGAAATTCAAACCAGGAATTTATAAAAGGCCAAGAATTACTGACCCTTTTTGCACTCTTCTTACAATCATGTTATTAACCTCCTAGATTGAGCCTTTTGTAGAACAGTAATAAAAAATTTATACAAATATTTATCACGTTACAAGCTTAGACAGAAAACAATGTTTCCATTCTTCAAGCAATTAATTATTGTGATTAATGTATTCCCCCTTCTCTAAGCACAATTCTGCCAGACAGAGCCAGCCCATTGACATATTGTAGAATTATAATGCATATCTAATTAAAGGTGACCTGAAAAGGCAGGGTGTTTAGCCTTCCCTGTCAGGACCAAGAAACTGTTAATCAGAAAGTGCTTGCTTTCCACACCACACAACCCCTCCCTTTTTTTATTTTTGTGCTAATATCAAATCTTCTCCCTGCATCAGTGAGCAGATGAGATCTTCAGCCAGCTTTCATCTTTCAGAAAAATGAATAGTGCAGAAAGAACATTATCAAATGAGCTGTTGAAGAAGTCAGTGAATATGTCATTGAGTGTGACTGCTTCCAGAATGAATTTAGATTTATCTCTGTTATCTCCCCTCTCCCGACTCACTCTCCACACTCTCTTTGCACTCAGTCCACATGTCAAGCAGGGTGGGTCATAATGAATCATGAGGGACAGTTACTTGTAGTATAGTGACAGGTTCGATTGTGATACAACTTGTTCTGGAATTAAGTTTGTTAACATTATAAATTGTCTCATTTGACCAGAGGTTTAAACACCTAGAAGCTTTTATGCATGCAATTTCTTAAAGTATTTCATTTCCATTAGGCAGCTGCTGCTTTACAGTATTGCACAAATGAAATTGTTTCATCACATCAATAGCTGCACAAAACAACTGTGACAACACGAAGGCTGGTTTTGCCCCCATCTTGCAAACAAGTATCATTCAAATCAATAAACTCTGGCAACCGGGTAACACCAAGAGAAGATATTATTTAAACTCCATTTTTAAGTACATCTCCAAATGCTGATGCTGATGCAAAATTCTGATACAAGCCAAGGAATTTTCAGTGTCCAGTTCAGTTTCTGTAGAAATAACCTACTGAGTTAAAAACATCATAAGTAGAAAAGCAATGCCTATTTTCATTTTTTTCTTTTCAAAGCCAGTAGTTATAGTTTTTCCTATATGTGCTGCAAAGTTGTTGTAATAATGAAGATTATTTTTTGCACGTCATGGAAAATGGTATGATTGGATTGCAATGTTTTACCCACAGGGAGAAAAAGCAAGCCTAATATTTTTCTTTTCTTTTCATATATTGTCAGTATTACCCTGTAACAGAATGTGATATCAAAAAACCTGCAAAGTTAGCACACCGTCTGAAACATTTGTTGTATGCTGTAAACCCTTTGGGTATTTGACTAGTTACTTTGCACTTGTGATCATACTTGACTAGGCTAGTCCTGCATAACAAATATGTTTTAGATGCTTTTTAGTTAAACAAATTTAGTAAGTAGTATCACTGGTTTAAAAATACATTTTACAGCTGATTTATCAAAATCACCAGAATATCTGGTTGGTGCACCTGATTTATTTTTTCTTTTGTTTTGGTATTGTAAACCTCTTTCACATTCAGAAGTCAGGGAAGTTTCTGCAAAGTTGTCTTCTTGTTGGTTTTTCCATGGATTTGCTGTTTGGCAGGTGGAGGTAGGCACGGTTAAACGTGTATTTTTCCTCAGGTGGTTGTAAGGGCATGAGTGCACACATGCACATACACACGTGTGCTATACTTTTTTCTTCTTCACACACACACAGAGTCCAGATGTCCCCTGGAAAAGCCTGATCAGTTGTGACATGGCCATTTATGCTTCTGCATACACCTTAGGTCAGAGAAGGTGTTTGGATAGTATTCTGTCATAGAAATAAGCAGAAGTCCTGAAGAAGTATTTTAGTGTGAAATACTCACACCTTGGAGTTTCCCTCATCAACCTTTGAAATAACTAAGGCAAACTAGTTTTTTTTTTTTCTGTGAAAATGTCTGTGAAGAATCATGTACCAGTCCCACTGGGTACCAGAATAGGAATTTTTTTGTTCAGCTGGTTGTCCGTGTTATGCATAACCTGTATAGCTATTTGTCATTGAATTTGATGCTCTAAAGTTAAGTACTAAAAATACAGTGAGCCTGTAGTGATTGCTGTTGGTCCTGTCAGTTGTCTTCAACTGACATCAGTCAGAGCTGCAGAACTGTTGTGGTAGGAAGGAAAGACTGCATATCAAAACTTGTGTACGCACACATAAGCCAGAGGTGGGAATATTATCACCTAACCTACTGATCAGTCCCAGTTTATCTTGCAGCTGTGGTTAGCAAGCATACATTGTCTCAAAAGAACTATTGAAACAATTTACATTTTTTTTAGGTTTAAATTTTTTTTTATACTATTATGCCTGGGTCCCAATCCTTACATACTGGTGTTATTGATCGAAGGATTACAGGTATATAAAAAGGTAATGAAAATCAAATGCTAACCAGTGAATTGAAGAAGGGTAGCAATCAAAACCCATCTCAAAGCCAGGCAAACTTTGGTCCTAAAATCTGTCATTGTGATGGGAAAACTACAAAGAAGCATAAGTGAAAATACTGTCATTTCGCTCATTAACAATATGAGGTATTTACAGTTCTTTATATTTTTAGCAGTTTCAAATGATATTGCTGTATTTTTTTGATTCAGGGCTGTAGTTGCAAAATTATTTACAACCTCTGAACAAGCAAAATATTAAGTCTTTGCTTAGGAAGCGCTACTTTGCAGAAGAGAAACTGAGGTCTGGGGTCAACAAAGCAATTTTCTAAAGACACACAGGAAATCCAAGTCAGAACTGAATGCTGACATTCTTCCTCAATCTTACCCATTGCCTTTATTAAAAAGTGATATTTTTCTTCTTTCTTACCCTCCCCCATGCTTCGAAGACTGTGAATAACTATGAAACATAAAAAAATTGGTAAGCTAAATATACTGAGCATTATTCATCACAGTATCCCCAACCACTAGACACAAACAACTGCCAGTTGTATATTCTTCTGAAGCATTTATAGCTGTGTAAGAAATTTCTCACACAGGTGAATTTCTACACACAATTATCTTTAAGCATTAGAAATTCTAATCTTGGTTATTTCTAAACTCAGAAAAGCTGAATTCAAAGTTACAGCAAAAATCAAGTAAGTTTTCCTTCCTCTTCAAAATGATCAGTACGTAGTTCTAACATTAAGCCATCCACAAGGAACGTGTTTTGTCATCTTGGTCACAGTGTTAAACATCAGTTTCTTCTTTCACACCAGTACTTTGTTTTAGGCTATACACATGTGTGTTCATATGTACATACATGTGTGTATATATATATATATATATATATACATACATTGTTGACTGTCTTTTCAACTTTCCCCAGCAAAATACTTCTAACTGATGAACAAGAACCATACCTTACCATGCGTTGCTGCCTGATGTTTTGTTTACCCTGCATTTATCTGAGCCAGGTTGCTGTTACTATTTGTCTTGAGGTTTTAAGGAGCTCTTTATTTTTTTCTGTCTTTAATAATCCCCCCCCACCCCCCCGATAAATTCAAATATGCATTTGGGGGCCTAAGTTTTCTGATATACAAAGCAGTGTATAAGCCTTCAGTCTTCAGAGAGTTTATGTGCAAGTAAGATTCCTATTAATTTCAGTGGGATTTTGGCTTGATTAAGGACTAAAGATTTCAGGATTCCATCCCCCTAGCCTCAGAAAACATCAAGTAAAATGTTTATTGCAATTATGCTAGAAATAAAGCCTGCAGGTAATAAACTATCACAAGCACTGATAAATCACTGAACTAGAGTAAAGCATTTCAATAGATCAGGAGACACTTAAATAAGAATTAGATGTTGTTTGCATGAGCCCTGAAGTCACCAGCAGTATTTTCCTTTTGTCAGATAGTGCTACAATTGATTGTTTTGAAGGTCTACTAGCTTTATGGTACAAATGAGAAATTTTACGCAAACAATTTTGCCTAAATTTAAGAGACACAGGACATGAAAATTTGACACTGAAGAATGGTAACATTTTTGTTGCTTGTAAAATAACTTACTTGCATAATTATTGATATGACACAAAATAGATAATGAAGACATTTCCAAGGTAAGTTATACCCCCTGTTGAAGCATAAAAAACAAGAAAACAAGTTTTGTTTATTATTCCAGAATTCTGTTACAGAACACATTTCCAAATACTAGAGGTTAAATCCCACAAGAGATTAAAAAAAATATTTGTAATTTTCCTTATTGTGTGATGGGGAAATCCTCAAAATACTGGCACAAAACCAAGGAAATGCTGAAATTTTGCCTTTGTTTTAAATCTCTGCTGTGGAGGAAATAAATATCAAGAACATTTTTGGTTAACTGTTTTGGTATACATACTGCAGACACAAAACCTTTCATCTGAGCTCTTATGGCCCTGTTAGTCCTGATTAGAAACTTGTTACCCACGTGATGGACCTAATCAGATCAATGAATAATTTTACGGAACATGAGACACGTGCAACCTGGCCCGTGTGATGCTGATTGAATCTGGGTTGGAGTCTCATTTCTTCATGTAATGTGTACTACTTTCATCTATCATCAGATACCTTAAATCAGCATGGAGTTAATGCAGTAAAGTACCTTAGGCAAAGACTAAGCCTTCCCAGTGCTTTAAGCTTAGGAATCTTCCATTTAAATACTGCATGCCAGTTGATACTTCAGTTCATACATAAGACAATGACTGATCATAGCTTGAAGTAAAACTCAGCTCTGAATCAGGTCCTCTGTTATTGGCAACAAAAACTGGAATAAGAGGAGTGGGGTTTGATTTCAGTTATGTTCATAGAAATCTCAGTAATTCTGTTTAACTTAGAGAAGTCACTCCAGATTTACACCAGTGCTACTGAAAAATCAAAATCTGGCCCATTGTCTTAGCAAAATACACCAAGTCAATATCAGTTCATTACAGAGAGGGAGAGAGAAAGGGAGTGAGAGAGAAAACAAGGATTTCGTTAGCAATGCATTCTGTAGTATAAAAGATAAAAAGGAATATCCAATTAACACACCACTATAATTGCTTGCAGACATTCTTTTTTATTTAAAGATGAAATAGCTAAGAGTTCTCATCAAAACTAGGGTCACAGCCTACATATTAAATGAAAGAAATTGATTGGGCTTTATTACACCCTGACTACTGCAAATGTGCCTCAATCACTGATTGCTATAAATTTATTCTTATAAACTACTAATTGCCCAAGTCATAATGGTAACAATGGTATAATGAAATTATCTTGATCAAGCTGATGCACAAATTTTGCTTGACAACATGAGCAGTGTGAGAAAAAAGGAGAAGACATGCATACAAATACATAATGTTTCATTAAAATTAAAACCAATGTTAAAACAACTGTTCTCTGAAGTATACAAAGTTCTGTATTAGAAGGGCTTCCTTTAGAAAAATCATTTAAGACGACAGGCATTTACATTTATAATAAAATGATCTTGCATTTTTTATTTGTCTTGAAAATTAATGACTTACTTAATCACATTTGATCAAAGGAGATAAGTTGATGTAGTCATGTGTTTCCGATTGCATTAAGCCTGATCCAGAGTGGCATGATGGATATTTAATAGTCTTGCTGTCCCTCTATATCTTGTCACTATTTCTTGATATGCATGGATACTGTAGAGTACACCACAGCACAAAATTGTACTTTTAATAGAACAGACTAAGTTTAGAAAAAAGGAAATTCTGTTGGAGCATACATGACAGAGCTTTTAGAAGTAGGTTATCCACCATCAAATATTTTTCTTAAAAAGACAAAAACCTCAGGTAACTCCCTGCATAGCTTGAGTAATTTTCTCCTTTTAAAAACACATTTTGTTTCTATGCTGCCTGTATGAAAACATACTGCTATAATAGGTTTCAAGGACTAGGCAGAGAGAAAGTATGTAGAAACAAAGACAACCATCCAGAAAATGTAGGAAATTTCTAGAAGCTGGAACACAGAGCATTGCATAAAATGCAAAAATTGGTGCTATTTATATTGAGCTAATAGCTGTTTCTACAAGTGTCAGCTGAGCCATTCAGAGGGAATGCTGGTACGTATGAGAAATTATTTCTGAGTAGTTCAAATGTAGTCCCAACTGTTTCAGAATTAATCTCACAAGAAATTTTATTTAAATTCATTCCTAATTCTTTTTCAGCAGAGTATTTTGTCAGTATGAAAATTGTCTTTTCTTCCATGAGCGTCTCTCACTTTACTCTCTCCAAACAAAGATCCAAATTTTTATACAAGGGTACAGTATTTTCATTCTTTAAAATAAATTGCTCCTAAAAGTGGTATAGTTGACACAATCCTATGGGAATATAACAAACTTGGGGAAAACTGAGGCGGAATGTTTTCAGGAGACCTTTTAGCTGAGCTGGCAGCCCCGGCCCAAGTCGGGCCCTGGGTTTCAGTTGCAGTTTGTGATTTTTTGCAGCCTGTGTGTGTCCTGTGGCCACAAAGCTTTTTGCTAACGACTAACCTAAGTCCCTTCTGCCGCAGTTTCTGGTGACATTATTCCATGTGTAAGGACTGTGGGAAATTTTTTTTTTCCTTTGGTCTCTGCAATAGCTTTTACACACAGGAAGCCTGTGGCTCAGCCTCTCCCCTCTCCTTCACACAGCCCGCTCTTCCCGCTCCCTCCATGTTGGGGCTTCACATACAGGGGGCAGCGTGCGGGGGTTTCAGACAAATCAAAACCCCGGCCCCGCGGGAACGGCTAAGCTGAGGGGCCGGGCCGGGCCGGGCCAGGGGCGCCCCGGACACAAGCACGCTGCCACCCGGCTGGGCCGGGCCGGGCCGGGCGGCGTGGCCGCATCTGTGCCCAATCGCTGTGCCGGGCCGTCGCGTGCCGCGCCACCTGCTGCCGCCCCGCCTGGAACCTTCGCGAATCTTCCCGGCACCTGAGGGAGGCCCCGCGGGGACCGGGGGGGGGGGCAGGTCGCGAGCCCACTGGCCAATGGCCGGCGTCCCCTCAGCGGTCAGTCAGCAGGGGAGCCACGCCCACCCCTCTGCCGCAGCTGTGGGCACGGAGGTCGGCGAGAGCCCCTGGGCGCATTGCAGGCAGGTAAAAGTTACTAAATAAATGTAATGTTTGGGCGTGAAGTGGGAAAATATCTTGCTTTTATATTTTTCTTTGTGCACGTGTGTTTCCCTCACATCCCAGTTTAGGGCTCCTGTACCTTTCAGTAAGGGTTTCCTGAACATGATTTCCACCAGGTTTTTTCACCTCAGCTGATCTCTAGCACGTGGTGGTGGGTGGCTGTGTGGAAAATCATAACTCCGTTCTTGTACTCACCTAGAATTTATTGGTTTAAAATGGCTTTTGCATGTGAACGTCCAGCTGTTGAGAGTTTCTTGAAGCACCTGCTTTTGTAGAACTGTATTGAACTTGTATTAACCAAATTTTCCCCAAAGCCTTCACCAGCCGTTATTATCCTTTCCCGTGTGATAGATGCATTAACTCATTACCCTGGAGGGCTTGAATGGAAGCAGGTTTTTAGGATTGACTGGATTTTTCTCTTTTGCAAACTGATTTTGGTGTTTTTCTCCATGAGTAAAGTAATTGTGTTACATCTTGGGGCAAAAAATTTATTCAAATCATCAATACAATAAATGTATCGTTAATTCTGTGGAACTAATTCTATTCTAACCAAGTGTGTGGTAGTAACTAATAAGATCTTACTGAATCATGTTTGCATGTTTAGTGAAGTATTGGGATTCTGCTGTGGTGTTAATGCAGTTGTAGGTAGGGCCTTTTTTGGTCTGTTTGTTTTAAAACAAAAAGACTTAGCACACAAACTCTCAGATTACTCTTCCTGGCAGTTCAGTAGAAAGATCAGGGGTTATAGATCAGGGAAGGTTAAAATTCATTTCTGCGACTAAATATGGTTTTATATATATATTGGTGAGGCTGCCTGTAGGTAACTGTCTCTAGGTTGCATGTTCCATGTGTATGTGCAGTGCCAGTAGGTGTATTTCAATGCTCACATTAGACCAGATTTTCCGTAAGTGTTCTGCAGTTAGATGAACAGTGGATACCAAGTACTTCGAATATTGATAATTACTATATGCTGTTTGCTTTCCTTTTATTATTTTGCTTTATTATTTAGTCTGAATGGTTGAAATTGCTTTAGCTTTTTCTTAAACGCTATATGATGGGAGCTCCTGAAAAAAATACATTTTCACACCTGGAAGCTAATTTTTGAATTTGTTTTTTTACCCTCTATTGGATTTTTTTCTTATCGTTATGTTGATGATTCTAGTTGCTGGTTTTGAGTTGGCTTGTCCTATGACAAGCTAGCACCTCAGGTTTGTATATCTACAAGTGGGCATGTTTATAGATTCAGACTATATACCAGAGAGAAACAGGCTTAGAAATGGCAAATCTCAGAACTAAGGTCAGAGAGCAAGAAACAATGTAACAATACTTCTGAGAGAATGGTGGGGGTGTTTCTGAAATGTTAAAATTAGGATTTTAATCTGTTTTCTACTGAGGAGGGTGATAGAGTTCCTTATATTATTAATATAGTTAGTGAACAATAACCAGAATGCTAAATACTGTGTAAAATTACCATTATTTCTGGAATTTGTAGAACAGGAGTGCAGAAGTTGGGTTTTCAGGATGGCCTGTTCATGTAATGCTGTAACACTTGTTCTCTGTCTTACTCATCTAGTCCTTTATCCATCCATCACTATATCTATCGCAAAATGACAATCCTAACTTACTTTAAACTCTCCAAAGGTATATTCTTAAATTTTAATGTTGGAAAAGCTTCATGATGACTAGTACTTTGGCTTAATGTGGTATAGCTTCTGACAGCTGCTGCTGTAAGAAAAGCAAAGGATGACTGCATTACTGTCAGTTTGTGTCAGATTCTGGTTGCCAAACTCTTGCAGGGATGATGACAGTGAAACAAACAACAGTCACAAAAGGAGTCAAAGCTGTGATTTTGAATAAGGAAGAGTGGACAACTGAATGATATTTTGTTTGTGCAGTTAATTCTGCTCTACATGTGAACTTTGTGGAATGGTGGTTGCTCCCATTTTTTTTTTTTTTTAATTATTTGCTCTTCAGGACTTGTATCTGCTTTTGGTATTCTCAAAAATAATAAAAAAAACCAACAACTGTTGACAAGCACAGAGTAGGTCAGAGTATAAACAGAAGAATAGCTGTAACTGTGGAACGTACTTGAAGGACAAGGTAATCTCAGAGGTGTGACCCCCAGTATGCTGAAAAATGTCCGGATGGCAGCTTGTAGTTTTAGGTGCAATGAAAATGTGACCTTATTTTCAAGGCAAATAAAAGTGGGGGGCATATATTAAATTAAGAAGTATCTCCTCATGAAACACCACTTTTTCAAGCTAACTTCTATATCTTCATTTATCCAAAGACTGTTTCCTGGATGAGTCTCTAAATCTGGTATACTTACTTCTCTGTGTTAGAAAGAATAGCTGCAAGTGCCATTTAAACACAGGACCGTTATTTGCCTTGGTTGATTTATTTCTGAGCTTTCCCATTGTATGATGACAAAGTAGCAGAGCAAAGGCATAGAAACAACCTGGTTTTACATATTAATGCTATTTTGTAGTGAAGCATAGTAGCGGGACACTGCTTCACTTTGCAACTAACTGCAACTTTAACTAAGTGCCAGTGATTGCCAAGGTTAAGGGTGAAGCTGAGACTCTTGCCTGGATCCTGGTAACAGAAGTCCAAAGGGTGCAGTGAACTTTTCTTGCCTGATTGTATTTCCCTGCTTTCCCCAGTGTCCTCTACTCTCTGCTCTCTGTCCTTTCCATCTGTTCTTGACCCTATAGCTGTGATGAATGGGCTGACTGGGGGATAATGACATACATATGTGTATATATATATTTGACTTGGGACCTAAACCAGCCTTTGCTGTGCTTACTTGCTGTGTGAGGTTTCCGAATGGTAGGTGTTTTTCTGCAATTGACAGTAATAGAGTTAAGCTACAGAAGAGCTCTATGTGTATTGTTAACCACTTTATGGATAGATAAGCCAGGAGGCAGGAATTGGGAATGAAAATAAATCAGTGGGCAAGTACTGTGACTAGTAATAGGAAACAAATACTCTTGATAGTTATTTCCCGTATTATCCACAGTAATAATAACACTATTAGTTCAGTACTCTATCAAATGCTATTGAGAGTTGGTAACTATGGCTTATTTTCTAAATTTATACTAGAACATTACTAGACTAAATAAATTCACTGTATGTTTTGTATTTTGTGTCGTTGTTCTTCAAAGGTGAGATTTACTATTTCCTATGTGTTCTCTGGTATCATCAGCTGAAACGTGCTGTAGCAGTCACAGGAGAGAATACTGTGACAGACTGCAAAACAGGGTTGGTTGTTTCAAGTTCCATTAGGAGCGAGCTGTTCTAAAAGCTATATCAACTGTGGTATTTCAGATTCTGGGAAGTATTTTTCAAAGGGCCTTGTACTGGGAGATAATAAAAGATTTGTTTAGTTTGCTTAGGAACTTCACTTAGTTTTGAACCAGATAGAATTTTGTAATGCTGAAAGCGGAGCCTAGGTGAACCACAAGTCTGATCCAGCTTCGTGATGACTGCGTTGCAAGTTCTAGAGCAGCACTCAATATCTTTAGAAACAGGGATTCATAAAAACTATTTCTTATTATTTATTCTAGGAAAAACAAAACTATTGCTTTTTCCCAGTATGCACTTTTTTTGAGCAATGTAGTTTGTGTTTTGTGTTTCTAGAAAGGATACATGTAGCGCTGGCTGAGCTCCATGGAAACCTTGCCCGTGCTGTACTTTTTTTTTTTTTTTTTTTTTTTTTTAAGACCAACTGTGGTTGATCAGGGAATTTCTCTGAATTTGCAAACAAGGCCTGACCACGTACAACAGAAAGATTATCTTTCTACGGTCTTCCATAACTATGATACTTGGGCTTCTCTGTAGCAATAAAAAACAATGTATGATGAGTAGCTAGTTTGTTTCATTTTACTCTTTTTGATTATTGTAGTCCAGAATGGCTGGTCAGAAGAGTTGTGCTTTAACTGCTGCACTTTAATCTCATCTGGAGTGTTGATATGATCTCAGTGTCTTACGAGTTACGTGCTTGTATGTTAAAGTCCTGATGAAGTTTGTGATATGACTTTAAAAAATGAACCATTAAACGTAGGGTACTATTTGAGTACAAAGCGTGCCACGAGTATTACTTCAAAGATACATACTCTCACTTTGAAACTTTCTTCAAGCTTAAAATAGATGCTTCTAGTGCTAAAACAAGAACATGATCGAAGGTCGCATAGTAATTAACTCTTGGACACAATTCATTGGCATTAGAAGGGTATTCTTCAGTTGTTTTGTGATGCAGAACAAATGCTTCATTAATCAGGAACTTATCAACCTGAGATTGAAAACTAATAAAATCAAGTGCTATGATTCGACATTGCTGGGGACACCACTTAATACACATATTTCTTCATGCAATTTTCAGCATAAATATCTGGAGTTTTTTCTTGCATATGAGGATTTTAGAAGACTTTTTTTAATAACCCAAGACTTGTGAGAAGATGAAATGAGACCAAAGCTATCTTCAAAAACAGGAAAAGAAGGGATGGGGATTTTTCTATAAAACATCTAGACTTCTTATTTCTCACACAAATTGTGACCATTATAGTCTCTTCAGTACTGTGGGGAAAAAATAAAGAAAGTTTGTTATAAAAGGCCTGGTTACATTTTTTTTACTCTAGTGAAAATTCTTCATGTACACTTGTTCTGAGTATTTGGCTATCTTTTGGCCTGAAAGGAAGGATTAAAAAATGACTGAGACATAGCTCTTATCCTCTTAGTGGGGCAATATATGAGAAGTGGATCACTTGAGGAAGTCAGCTCCTTGGTTACCTTGCTATTAGCCCTGAGCTCTGAACAATGGTTTAGAGTGTGATGAATCATCTTTTTTTTTTTTTTTTTTTTTTTCCAATATTTTGATGCATGAGATTTTGGAGGCAGATAATTTTATTTATTGTATTTTCTGATTTCACTGTGTTTTGTAATTCTGGCATGCATCATAGCTTTAAGGGAAAAGAGTATAGCTATCTGGCTATCAGGGAGAGAGCCTAGTCTTTGGAAAATTCTTAACACTGCTTTTTTTTTTTCCTCTCTGTACCAAACAAGTTAACATATCTGGACCTGAAGTACTATTGAAATGCTTTGTTGTTGGGGTTTTTATTATTTTTTTTTAAGAAATTGTTGATAATTTAGCCACTTTAAAAGTAGAATTTTATCAGCTGCAGCACTAGTGTTGGGGGAAAAAACCAGAGACTGAACAAAAAGTTATAAGACCAGCTATCATAAATGAGTGTTAGCCTAGAGCACTAGAAAATCACTTTATGTTGTTTTATGTTTTGTTCATTGCCATTTTGCCATTTTGATGATTTTGATGACTTTGATGACTATCTTTTGAATGTTTTACCATTCAAATAGATCACCACAGCACAAACCATCATTTGTGACCTCCCTTGATGTTACCATTTGACTAATTTGTGTTGCTTTACTGTACTCCGTATACTTTCAAAGAGCATACTGTTATTGCTATCACTGTCACACTGTTTTCCATTTTTTCCTGGCTAGAACAGTGGCAGACACAGATTAGGAACACTAAAATGAGTGGCAACCCTCAGAGCTTGGTAGTGAGACCGATGCTGTTTGACATCTTTGTCATCGACTTGGACTCTGGGGTTGAGTGCACCCTCAACAAGTTTGCCAATGACACCAAGCTGAGTGGTGCAGCTGACACACTGGAGGGAAGGGATGCCATCCAGAGGGACCTTGACAGGCTGGAGAGGTGGACCCGTGCAAACCTCACAGAGTTCAACAAGGCCAAGTGCAATCCCAGGCACAAACACAGGCTGGGCAGAGAATGGCCCGAGAGCAGCCCTGAGAAGAAGGACTTGGGGCTGTCGGTGGATGAGAAGCTCGATGTGACCCAGCAATGCGTGCTGGCAGCCCAGAAAGCCAGCCCTATCCTGGGCTGCGTTGAAGGAAGTGCGGCCAGCAGGTCAAGGGAGGTGATTGTCCCCCTCTGCTCTGCTCTCATGAGATCCCACCTGGAGTACTGCATCCAGCCTTGGGCCCCCAGCATAAGAAAGACATGGACCTGTTGGAGTGAGTCCAGAGGAGGGCTGTGAAGGTGACCAGAGGGCTGGAGCGCCTCTCAGGCTGAGAGAGTTGGTGTTGCTCAGCCTGGAGCAGAGAAGGCTTCTGGGGGGAGACCTTACAGCCGCCTTCCAGCACCTAAAGGGGCCTCCAAGAAAGCTGGAGAGGGACATTTTACAAGGGCTTGCAGCAACAGGGCAAGGGGTGGTGGATTCAAACAGAAAAAGGGCAGATTTAGATTAGATACAAGGAAGAAATTCTTTGCTGTGGGGGTGGCAAGTCACTGGCCTAGGCTGCCCAGAGCAGCTGTGGATGCCCCATCCCTGGCAGTGTCCCAGGCCAGGCTGGACAGGGCTCTGAGCAACCTGGGCTGGTGGCACATGTCCCCGCCTATGGCAGGGGGGTTGGAACTGGGTGATCTTTAAGGTTTGTTTCAACCAAAACAATTCTGTGATCCTGTTCTATGATTCTCTAATATTTTCTAAGTGAATGTATGGCAAAGATATTTTATTAAACTAATATTTAAGCTTTCTGTCTGTTTCAACAATCTGAATGTTTCTTTTAATATTTGTTTTCTGAATTTAAAAGATTTAAAACTCCAAAATATTGTAGGAAGCTTCTAGCAGTTTCTAAAATTTACATATAAAAATGTATTTGACCTGAATATTGCAAAGACAGTGCCAATACTTCTCTTTGCAAACCTTCTTTGTAATGTGTAGGCCAACTCTTGAGTAGTAATAGGTTGAAAGCAGAGCCAACCCAAACTTCAAGGGTTTAGTGTTTGAAAAATTGAATTCTAAACTTCAAAAATTGTTCTGAAGTTGTATGACCAGTTATCTTTATTAAAAAAGAAAGTTGCACAGGAATATTTTTTTAGTCTTCAAATATTATTTAGGGCAGAACTATGTGACAGTCCTCCTGAGCCTCAGACCCTTTAGGTATGGGTCTGGGACTTGAGTTTGGTGTATTTGGAACCATGAGGCTATGTGTTGCAGAACCTGAGTTGGTCAGAGTTAATTTTATTTAAAATTACAGCAGGCATCTTTCCAACTCAACTAGCCGTTGCTTTTGCCTCTTTCGGGAAAAGGTGAAATCACTCTTAAAAGGGCTGCTCTAAGAAAATGCCATCTCGGGATTGGTGGGATGCTTACCTGAAAGGTCGTTGTCAGTTGTAAAATTTCAGTTGACTCTTAACTTAGATATATGATCATTTCTGTCATAAGTTCAGTTATCTGTCTGCAGAGTAGAATGCTGAGCTTCATGGAGAGAGAGGAACTTCTCCTTTGTGAAGAGTTTTGAAAAGTATTGGAGGAGTTATTTCTTTGGACTTGGTAGGTAGGTTGTCTGAAAATTTCCTTATGTAATAGATAGAATGGGTAAATTTTAGGTGAGATTTCAGACTTGTGGTTTCCTTATGAAAGGTAAAGAGAACTCTAAAACTCTAGATTAAGTTGCTGTGAAAACCAGAAGAAAGGGTCAGGATTAAAGGGTTGTACAGGTGCTTCTTGCAGAAGCTCACTGCAAGGAAGTTAGAAAAAGAAGTGGAGTAAAAAGTGCGAGAGAAACACTAGAAAGGTGTTTTTATTTGTACCATATAGTGACTGGATAATTTTTTTAAAATGCGAAGGAGGAGAAAATACAAAAAGGGAACCAGACTTTTCTATGACTAAATGAAATGTAAAGGAAGAAAGGCTGCTTGAAACAGAAGGGCCAAAAAGGCAAGACTTGTTAATTTTGTTGATGTATGCTACAAATCGTAACAGACTGTTGATATCATGATTACTTGTGATGTTTCTTTTTCATTATCATAGTGTCTGGTCTAGCTGTCTCAGTATTAACACCATCTATGATTCCTAAATAACAAATTCAATTAATTGGTACAGATTTCTAGGATGAAACTACTCATTTCACTCAATGCTTGGGCTGAAGTTACGTGTCCAACACTTAGAAGTCTGAACTCAGACCTGCTTCCAACCCAACAAGCTTAAGAATCTGTAAAGACTCTATTACCAGCTCAGTCCAGGGGGAATGGAATATCTGTTACATCCTTCATCTCACAGAGTCACTCCTTTGTGCAGAGAACTTCAAGCAAGCAGTTTTGTTCTTTATAATGTGAATCTATCCCTCCATCCTCTTAATCTCTCTCTCAGTACTGAACCTAGTCATCATGTGCTTCAATAGTTTTAACAGTCCATAAATTATAGACAGTAAAATGCCTTGCATTTTCCCACCCACCCATTTGCCTCCTTTGTGTCCTTCATTGCCTTCATGTCCTGTTCTTTGGTTCCTTCTGCATAGACAACTCTGTCTCAGTGGGTTTTATTTGTTTTTCAGGCTTTGACTCTTCGGTGTGCAAATTTTGCTAAGCTAAACCTCTGTAGGGCTGACACAGCATTCAGTGTCATTTGTCAATTTCATTGATCACTTTCTCACCAACAGTATGAAGGGAAATTTGCAGAGTCAGCAGCAAGCAACTGGCCTTTTCTAGGATTATACTGTAAGAACATCCAAATTAAAAATAAAGGGCTTACTGATTTCTCTGCAGTGGAACTTTCAAAATGAATTAAAAAAAAGAGTCTCTCAACCCTCTTGCTTTATTCAACTGTGATTTTTTTTTTTTTAATTAATTCCTTCTCATTTTCCAAAAGATGATTTTCCTGTGGAAAAGAAAATGTGCTTTACATGTTTAAATAATTTTACATTTTATTTTATTTCTCTTTATAACTCTACACCCGTATGAGTCAAACAAGAAAGCACTTCATATACTAGAGTATATACCTGCTCCAGTTTTCAGAGGGGCATGATCTAAGTCTTAAGATGTATTTTCACTATTTTCTCTCTCCCTCTCTTGCTCACCCTTCTTTTACTTCTGTCATCCCTGTAATCCATATAGAAGAGTGTGTGTTTGAGAGAGAGAGCAAATGCTTGACTTGGGGATAAATACGGTTCCTTCTCAACTATCTGACAAAGAAACTATTTTATTTCAACAGAAGAAAAACTTTATAGCATTTTGTCTGCTACAAATTCTCCCAAGACTGCATTTATTTTCTTATAGGATCCAAATTTTTAGAAGCAAAAAGTCTTTCCTAAATAGCTCTTCAATGAGTATTTCCATGGGAGCTCGACTGAACAGTCCTTTTCCTGCCTCCCTGTCCCTTCTTTCTCTCCCCATATATAAGCTCTAGACTCTTATCTCTTTGCCAGGAAGCAAGTCCACAGATTCTCCGTGAAAGTATCATCATTTTGTCACAGATAGAGAAGCTAAAGATTTGCACAAGGGACAGTTATCTAGCTGTGTCTTATATTTTCTCTTCCTGAATACTACTGCACCAGCAATTCCATATGTTTGTAGACAGGACATAGACCCTGTGCATTCCTTTCTCCTCTTCATTGCTTTCTCTTCCCTCTTTTCCTATTTAATGGGACTTATAGGCTGTGGAGTTAATATCTGGGGTGGTGTGAGTGTTATTTGTAAGCTTAATTTTGTACAATATAGTTGTCATCTTTGGAAAATATATTTTAAATTATTTAAATGCTCACTTAGAGAGTAATTTTCAGTGTTGTTCTCTCAGAAGACACCATAAGCCTCAAGCTTGCAACCTTTTTTTCAGGGACTTGAGTGTAAACATAGCAGTTTTCACTACTGAATTCAACAGTCATGAAGATTCTGTGCATTGTGGATGATCAGAATACCTTATTGATCTCTTTCTTTTTCTTTATATAACATAAAACTCTTGGAGGATTATCCTGGCAAAGTTTGTTTAACTTACTGATGCTCATTTACCAGGCTCGTGATCGATAAAAGTGGTGACAGTACTGCTGTTTTGGAAGATGACTTAACTGGAGTGGTTGTTCTAGCAACAGATGAGTAGAGGACTCATATAAGGTGTAGCACCTCACCGAATTTTCTGACTGAAATTTAAACTCCTTCTAAATTGAACCGTAGTTGCAATATAAAAATCAGAAGAAAAATTAGTTTTGCTTTACAGGTGGCAAAAACTACCTTTCGCTCTATAATGTTGATAATCAGCGTTTGCAAAGAAAAGGAACACGGACACAGGGAAATGTTACAGTTTATTTAGTTTTGATACAAAACTTTAGTTACTGGCTCTTTTTAGTGTGGTTCTGGAAAGATGTGGGTTTTATGTGTTATCATCTGCTATGCACTTTACTTAAGCAATAATATGTGAACATCTTCCAAGGTGTCTACACTTCTATGAGATTTAAATACTTTTAATCTACATTTTTAAGCTTTGTACATCCTCTTTTGTCATTGTGCTTCCACATATCACAAAACCAGAAATGTAACAATAATATGAATTACATAATTTCACTCTTCCAAATGGCAAGGGAAACTAGTTATTAAAGTTGCTATATGTATTTGTAAAAGATTACATATTTTCTTCTCTGTTTAGTGTCTTAGCAGACTTCAGAAGGAAGGATAGGGGAAAAGCAAAACTGAATATTGATTTTAATTGGGATAGCTGTCAGGATCCTAAACTCCAAGTCTGAAGTTCCTGCACTAGATCTGGCTCATCTAAACCACTTTGTTTACCTCAGCTCAGTACTTGTTGCAATGTAACCTAGCACTTTTGGGAAGCTTAAGTCACAAAGGAAATTTGAAGGGTTGTTATGGTGCTCAGTCTGTATGAAAATGGTATCGTATACTAGTCTAAGTTAAATGTGAGATCATTTTGTCACAAAATAGGATGATTTTAAGTAATAGCTGCTTGCTGAAGTTCCAAACCAAGACACACATTTTCTTTTCTAATATTGAAAATAAAGTCCTCCTGAATCCATGAACAAAACCCAGAACAGTTACTTAAAATGCAGATCTGGGAGTCCCATAATCTATTTTTCCCAAACTTATTTGTATTTCATTCAGGCTGTTGAAGATTTTCACATATTTATTTTGTTTGCTGTATAATCCTGTGACAATCTTTCTTTCATTAAATGAATGTCCTAGTAAGAAGAAAAATTTGATATAATGTCCAAATTATTGATAATGGTTTTTTATTCACCAGTGGCTAGACCAGAATGTCTCCTTGCCTATGTGTCTAATCTTATTATTTCACTAAACCCCATCTCCGTACCTTTTCTGAATGACAGACTACCCTGCTGTGTGATCATGACTTAAAGTTGTAGGGAGTTGATTTGTTAAGAGTGCAGGGGAGGAATGTTTGGGTATCTACTGCTGTTAAAACTGGCTGAAAGTACAAAATGATGTGTTCCAAATGTTTTTGTGAATGTCTTTCTGCTAAGGAAAAGTTAGCACACTCCTACATTCTAAATTGACAGGAAACTTTACCTTCAGTTCAACAATGAGATTTATCTCTCTTACAGAACCTTGGCTTGTGTGCTATGCATATCGTACACCTGTGCCTTTGCTCTTGGGCATTGAACGTTGTCTGCGTCAGATTAGAAAATGATTCAGTAGAGTCACAGAAACAAGAAATCTGGTTTTGTAATAATTTATTATATGATTCGTTGTAAAGGGCCAAAATATGGCTAGATCTAAGGAATACCAAACAGCAATAGAACAGAAGTGCCTGCAAGGAAAAGGTCATAGGAAAAAAGTCATCTTCGGGAGAGCCAATTTAGAGGGGAAAAAAACCCCAATGACCAAACAAAAAACAAAGAAATGCAAAACTCCTCACAGTTTTTAGCTTCTTTCTTTCTTCCCCCATCCTGCTTGCAAAAGTAAATGGAAGAAAAAAAAAAGAAAAGGGAGGGGTGTGGGAGGGTGGGTTTAAAGTCATGCTAGCATACTTTGGCCATCGGTAGCACAGACGGTAAGAACAAGAATTCCAGCAGAAGTTACATGCTTCATGAATTCGGGCTTGGCTGATCAAACTAAAGAACCTGTAGTACCCATGAGACCAAAACTCATTAGAGGTTGTGGCCTTTAGCTTTTTCTTTAGTTGTTTCCCTACAATTCTGATGCATTCAGGACTGAGATTAGTTTCTTTGCCTTATTAGGTACTCATTGCAAATGGGTGGAAGGAAGAGGTATTGCTGAGTTGTAGAAACTGGATGAGGCATGTGCCTTTTGTTGGTCCCTTGTCTATGCTGTTTTTGCACTTTTACTCTCCCTGCCCTTAGGAAATACGCCTTCTGTCACCTTCAAGAATTTTTGCACTTCTAGCAGTAGATTGTCACTTGCCTTTCTTGTTTTATGAATCTAATGTCCCTACATACTAAAATCTCAGGGAAATGACAGATAATCTCTCAACCATGAAGACAGTCCTTACATCTGTGTGCTGTGACTTCAAAAGCAGATCTTTCCCCACAGAAACCTTCAGAGAGCAACTGTGATACAACTCTTCCAAGAACACAAAAAAATTACAGAGTATACATGTTTTATTCCATAAATGTTTGCATTAAGGTTGATTGTTTAGTACACTTTTGCTAGTTGCCTTTGTTTACAGTAAGGAATTTGCTGTGCTTTTTTTCTTTTGTAGTTTTGGGGTTTTTTTTGCCAAGTAATTTAGCTGTCAGAACTGAAAGCATGAAATGTTTGTTTTGCAAGGTTGAGTTGGTTTTTTATGTAATAAGACTGGATCTTGGAACTATCATTCTTTTGAATAAAAAATACCAACTGCAAAACAGGGAAAACAGCTAAGCTACAGGAGTTAAGACTAGGAACTTCAGGTAAACCAAAATTAGTCTCAGTTCCACACAGAGTTCAGTCCCCAGCTTTCTGCCACTGCCGTGAGTGGCCCAAAGTCTACTGACTGAAGATCAGTCCCAGACGTATACTACACAGTCTGCTACTATGGTGCCCCCTTCTAATAATATGTGGTAGGACATGCAGAGCTTGACACAATGATATTCTGAGATACATGCAGAGAGGGAAATGAAAAAAGATGGCTACTGTAACATGGGGACTGCAAGGACAATATAGTGTAACAGTGGTAAGAAGTGGTAAGTGAGAATGAAGAGAAAACACGTTGGAAGGTCTTGCACAACAGTGTTGCTCTTAGTTGTTGCAAGGCTTTTCTGGGGTGAATGGTTCACATCTCATTTTCCATGAAGAGTAGCAGTGGCAAGAGATCTCTACGGTTCTTTTGGGCTCCAGTTTCAAAGGCATAATTCACTATTGTCTCAATTCAGATTTACTCAGGCATAAAACTGGAAGACTGTAGTGGTAGCTAGAACTGAAGCTGTGGTATAGAGTGAATGACTAGGTGAGAGTCTTAACTGCTAGGTTATCTGTAAGGGAACCTGGTTGATTTTGGCTAAGCAATTAGTGTAAAATGTTGCCATTTTATAACAACGGAAGTCTGAAAAAGCTCCTGAAAAAGGATCTCTGAAAAAATACTTCAAACAAGGAGGGAAAATATTCTACAAAATCCAATGGTTC
The DNA here is from genome assembly GCF_023634085.1 of Falco cherrug. NCBI lineage: Eukaryota > Metazoa > Chordata > Aves > Falconiformes > Falconidae > Falco > Falco cherrug. The sequence goes on from NC_073706.1 coordinate 31,495,547, forward strand.
ACAAAGATGAGTATTTGTCTAGATGTCTGAAAGAATTTGGGATTTTCAAAGCCACAAGTTTTTTGGCAGTTTGCTTGTTTTAATCCCATTAAAGCAGAACTCAGTCCTGGTAAAGATTAAAGCAGCAATAGAAAGGAGAGCAAGTAGCATTGTATTTCACAGGTCAATTTTTAACTTGGAACCAGTGAGCAAATTTAATAGCGGAAAATAGAAAGAGGAATTCTATCTAATCACATCTGGACACTCTGGTTTTCCACTTACTGTTTTAGTAGGACATCTTATCTCTTGAATTTGCAAATGCCAGTCACTTTTTGGGCATGACCAACACTTCTATGATGAGAAGAGGACTTCTTTCAGAGATTTACAGTCCTATTACATGTTCTCTCTTAGATGGGCAATAAAAAAAATAAAGCCTAAATATGAATCTTAAAAACGTGTTTGTTATTATCTTTGATTACTAAAGAAACTTGCAGTCTTGTATGGGCTTGGTTTTTTTGTTTTTTTTTTTCTGAAAATCATTAAGTATGCAATACAATACTTTATGGCAGTTAGACTGTAAGAGTTGGACTCCCACAAGGCTGGGTGTTTTTATTGACTTGAAGGCTCTGAAAGAATCCTCTTTTATGACAGCAAAATAAACATGGAATTAAAACAAAACTGTTTTAGGGCTCAGTTTGGTTTTTATTTTCTTTCTTGCCATGCATAAGGCATGCAGGATTGAGACAGAATTCACATATTAAATCTTCCCTTTTTTTCTCATGAGTTGCAGTGATACAGATTATGATGTCTGTGAATGGGTAAAATGACTATCAGTGTTACAAAACCAAGCCTATATATCCACGTATGAATTTTTGGTTGGTTTTTTAATGCAAAGTAATTTCTTGATCCACAGTCACTGCATACCTTTAATATTTAAATACTCTGTTAATATTATGGAGTGTTAAACAGAGTTTGAAATGCTGATGATCTTACAAATTTAAATAATAATAATATTAAAAAAAATCTGCTGACACAAATGTATTAGATACAAACCTATATGAAGGAGCAGTTAACCCAGACTATTGTGAGATATATAATATATTGTTTGACATACTTTCATATGAGTAAGCAGAAGTACCCCATCCTTTAGACTGTGGTAATGTGCCTTATTGTTAAATTCAATAGGAAAAGCTATTCATACTGCAGTATGATTGAAAAGAAAATTGAATCCTTTTGATGTTATAAATGTGTCTATTACTGCATGTGCACACAAATTTTCCATGGAAATTATGGTGAAAGTAGTGATTCTCCTAGAAAAATGCATTAGTGTTGACATGTTCAATTTTAGCCACATCAGAATATAAATACCCTTTAACCATGGTCAAATTGTTGGGAATGTATAGTGTATCTACATAAGTCAGTTGTCTGTCTAAAAATATATGTTCCGATAGTCCAGTTACATTCTCTGTTTCAGCTGAAAGTGAAATTAAAAAGTGACTCACACATATCACTGTTTTCTTACTGAAATATTTTAAAACACGGTATTGTATGTGAAGTACATTTTATATAACTGTTCATGATTACTTTTAATTTTGAATAAACACAATATACTTAACAGGATTTTGGTTGTGCAAAAAATTATATATGAGAGGTCCATTCACTTGCATAGCAGTTGGTTCTGTGTATGAAGTGCTAAATTTTCCTTGTGATGGAGATAGCTTATGCTCCTTTGCACTGACAATTGAACAACAACAACAAAAAGTCTATCCAATAGGTAAAGATTTATGGTAGTGGGACTTTCAAAGTTTGCAGTTTGCGCAGGATCATAACTAGAAAAGACAAATGTTTTTTTCCTATCTATGAAGCCTACTGTATGCTGTCAGCTGAAATTACACACACTGTTTTAAAATGTATCACTCAATGCACTTTGTATATTAAGGTACATTAAGTTATATGGCATAATGCAATAAGAACTAACCTGACATAAGCAGACATGAAAACATTATGTATACTGCATTGTAATTACATAAAAGCAGAAATGTTTTTTAGGAGGGAAAACTATAATTCCTCAGAGCTCACTTGGTGTAGCTATGGCAGTAATGCTTCCTGGTGTTTTAACCCAATGAAAAGTACGCAAGGTGTGTGTGTATGTGTTTGTTTTGGTGGTGGGGCTTGCTTTTGTTGTTTTTTTGTTGGGTTTTTTTTCAGGCTTAACAGAGATTTTACTTGCAGAGTGCTCTAGCTAACTTCATAAAATGATAGAAACATAAAAGGGACCTCAGAAGGTCTCGCAGTTCCATATTTATGTGACAGACAATTTTCTTTAACACTTGTGTAAGTTAGAATCTGTCCTAACATCGGTTTCTGATGCTACTGCACTGTGATTCTTTTTTTTCTACTGGAGTAATGGAACTATTACATGAACGAGGTAGTGCTTCTAAAAAGTTTCTTGCCTTGTACGCTTCCATTTAGCAACATCTTGAGCATTTTTGAGAAGTATTTCTTTTAAGGTAAAAATTTAGATTGCTCCCCGCACCCTGCCCCAGAAGGCTGAAGAGCTAGAGTTGTAAATGGGGGGTGGGAGGCGGGGTTGTTGTGTGTGATTGTTTTTTTTTTTCCTTTAAGCAGATGATTTCCTATGCTGGACCCTAGTACTGTTGATTGGGTTCTTTCAAGTGAATTATCAATCTCCTAATATTTAGGACATATATGAAAAGGTCTTTTCAACTTAATAAGGATCCTGCTAATTTTCTTTCTTTCTTAGGGCAGGATTCTGGAAAATGTATATCATTAGTTGGTCTAATTTTTCCATATACTACTATTCTGATGTTTAAACAGTAAAAAATGGAACAGAAATAGAAGAGTGATACAACATTAAGTACAGAACAGTAAAAGAGGCTGGTTGGTAGCATTCTGATAATGGAAGCAGCAGACTTTCATGGTAAATCCCTAAAGTTCCTATTGCCATCACCAAATCATGTAAATAAATATACTAACTGTGAGGGAAGCAATTATGCAAGGAATGTACGGAGAACAGAAAGGGTTGATATATTTTACAGTAAACTGTGGATTCTTCTGAAAGAATGCAGGCTGTCTTCAATGTTTTGGACCTTTGTAAAATAAGAACTCTGTCATTAGATTATTTTTAACACTGTAACCTCTGAAGTCGGCTTGTGATTTGGATGGTGATAATGATTAAATCTCAGTTTGTTGCTTAAAACTCAGTGCAGTCATGTGTGAGTATGTGAGAAAGTGAATCTTGATTCACAGAGGTGGCTTTTTCTGCATTGAAATAAATGATTGTAATTGCAATTGCAAAAGAAGAGGGAAGACAGTGAATATTACATTATTATATTGATTAGCTTATTGATATCCTTTGTTCTAAATCATGAGGAAACTTTAGTTTAGCTGGAGGAGTAGAGGTGAAATATATTTCTCTGCTCCACCTTTTTCTAAGAACAAGGGAGAGCAGGATTTTCAAACATGTTTTAATGGCCAGGGAGAGCAAATTCTTTTGATGTTTAATAAATCATGCCCTCTTAAACACTTAAGAGTTGTCCATAATTATTTTTTTCTTCTCTTCCTCCCGCCCTGTCCCCCCCCCCCCCCCCGCAATCTATCCCTCAGTACCCTCAGTTTATGTTTCCATAAAGCTCAACAATAGTGCACAGTCTTAGTAGCAGGTGACAAACACTTGCTGAACAGTGATACCAACAATGTTTTTAGCAATGTGAGTTTAAAGATCCCCCTTGTCTTCCTCTTAGTGCTCTATTGCAAGATGAGCCTAGATGTTTATTTAAGTAAATAAATAATAATACAGTTTTCAAATTAAATTTCTGAATATATTTGACAGAAAATTAAATTATTTAAGGGAAACTAAATGTTAAGAAACTTTGTAAGCAATAAATATTTATAAAGGCTTTGTTCAAAGAAAGAAGTAAACTTCTTACTTGAAATGAAAAACTTCAGCTTTGTGTGTGTATTCTGAAATAGTACCACAACTGGAGAGGCAACGCATTTGGCATGTTGGCATATTTAAAAAGCAGAAGTTCAGATCTTCAACTAAGACACACATAGGCTATTTCAGAGTGAAAATTACTTTACACCCATCTAATTCCTCCTGGTGTGCTGAGTTTGTTAGGCTTCCAGTACAGTTCAAATATGCTGTGACCATTTGGAAATATTATTATCCCTCCAACAGATTAAGATGATTTTTAAGTTGTCATTTAATAGTCAGTTATCTAATACATAAATTTTATGCTGTAGTATGTGAACACCTGTCATGAAAATTAAACGTGTGAGTTTGTCTTTTAACCCTGCCAGCATGGTCAAACTATAAAGTTATTATCATAATTTGAACATAAAATTAATTGATGAGTACTTATTATATGAAGCATGAGAGTGCTGATATTTTGGAGAACAATCATGTACTTTGTTTCCATTTTTTAACTCCTCCCTCTTTTCCCCTCCTCCCTTTTTCCATGCTTGTCAGCTAAGTTAGTGTATCTTCTCTAAATTGTTTAGAATCCAAGTATGGGTGGATATATTTACACAGAGTGAATTATGGCTGGATGCGTTCCTATGTCAACATGTGCCACATTGATTTCTTATAAAGTAGATCATTATTCTGTGTGGCATAAATAGTATTACCAGACTGATATGATTAAAGCCAGTGAATCATTAATTAGCATCTAATTAAAAGAGACCAGTATGTACACTAGCTATTGTGTTATATTCTGCTTTACAGAAAAAAGTGATTCAAGCTTGCACGATAATGTACAAGTTACATGTGTCTCTCTCTGACATATAAAGTAAGGGGTGATGACAACACATGGCTCTGAGTATAACTAGTTCATATTGCTGTAAAATTCTGTGTTATATGTGCAGAAATGAAAGCACGGGTTGTAAGAAAAATACATATTGGCAATGGATATCTAAAAATGTAAAAAGCATTTAATCTGAACACATTCAAGGTAGATGTTTTATTGTTGTGTGACTATACTAAAGCCAAGAGAGATTTAACTTAATACACATGGAACAGAAACACCAGTCTTTTTGTGCTCCAAGACATTAATAAAGTAAATTCACTGTGGGAGAGGGGAAGAAACTATGTGAGTACAATGAACCTGCTTAAGCCTAGACTGCCTCTTTACTTTCCACTTTTCACTGTCAATTGATTATTAACAAATCATAATGGTCTCATAGTGATGGCAATTCAGAAGAATTTCATGTTGATGAATCACTAAGCATAGAGACAAGGGTTTAAGAAAATCCATAAAGTGGAGGCAAAATAGGTATACTAGGCCAGACTGAGTATTTCAGTTTGACAGGTTTGCTTGAGCATGAATTAATCACAGTTTCAGAATCGCATGATGCACACTCATAGTTTCCTAATAAATCATTTGATTTTATTCCTCTGTTAAAAATGCATTATTACTATACATTTAAGACCATATAAACAAAACTGCAATCAGAATATTATTAGTGTTGACAATTTCTTCTTCCAGCTTTAAGACAATACTTTAATCTTTGATTTGTGTTTTGTGTTTTAGCCCATGCTAAAACACATCATAAAGGTCAATGTGAAGACTGGAAGAATTTTTGCAAATACAAGTTTCAGAAAAGTTCTGATAAATTATGATTTTTAACAGGTTTTGAACTCTAATGATGATGCATCAGGAAAAGTTTTGTTGGAAGGAACTTTTCTCTTGTTCAAAGCAGAATACAGGGGTTTTTTGCATCACCATCCAAGTTTTCGAAAAGGATATCAGTCTTGCCTAGAGATTCATAGGTGCAGAAAACAACATGTGAAAATTGAATGACTAAGACTTGTATAATGTAAATTATACTAATTCCCCCGATTTAGACATTAACCAACTTTAGTGTTGTTTTTAGTCATCTTTGTCCAAAATTTTGTTTTCTTGTTAATTCTTCTGTCATTCTGTACTATGTCCAGATTTCCTTTTTCATGTTATGAATTACTTCTGAAGTTTCTATGATGTCTCTCAAGACTACTGTTGTCTTTTTAGATTGGTATATTTTTTTTGTTTTGGGGCTCTCAAAGTGATTCCCGAGCATTAATTATTTAAGCTCATTAAATTCCTGTTAGCTATAATAGGTATATTTATTTATTCCAAGTTGTATTTTTCACATAGGTATTTTAAGCCCAAACTACAAAGAAGTTAAAATTTAAGCTCAATATGGTAGTAGATATTAGGTGCCTTGTTCCCCTGTGTTGAACCTCTGCTAAAGATTTAATTTTTTTTTTTTTTGCAATGAACAACAACAACAAAAAAATACCAGGGTGAGATTCAAAATTTCAAACACAGAGCAGAAAATTAGCAAGTCTTAAAATTTTGTTGTTCCTTCAGGCTTTGATACTTTGGTTGGGCTGCAGTGAGTTATACCTGTCCATTTAACACAGAGTGCCAACTTCAGGGTTAGTGCCTACGCTTTTTCTTAGTTGCAATGCATAAGACAGTTTCTTTTCAGGAGAAGAAAAATAAGGGGAGATACTTGCCCTGGAAATTGAGGTAACTTAAGGTCAGTTACTTGTAGAGTCTGAGGTTCTTCAAGTCTTTGGTCTCTTAAGGCAGTGCCACACTTAACGGGCTTCAAACTGGGTTTAAGAGGCTTCTCACAGAACTCATTCTACTTTGTACTAGCAAGAATCAGAAATCTGGTGGGAGAAAATGCAAAAGAAAGCACCATCTTCTAGCTTAATTGTCTGAGAGCAGTTTCTGTATTTTCTATGAAAAAATCTTTGTCATCCCATATCTAACTGATCAATCATCTATTTATAAAAAAAGATAAATGCAACAACATCGCTTTTGTAAAAGAAAAGTAGTAGGAGCAAGTATTCTTTCCAGATTTATTAGAACCTCAGAGGACACTGGCTCTGTTCTAATCCTCAGTTAGGCCTAATTTCTGGATCCAGACCATGCTCAAAGCAGGTATAGGTGACAGAGGCTCTGTCCTAATGTTTTGAAACCAGAGAAAGATGCAATTTTTTTAACTAAAACATTCCCAGAGTTAAACAGTTGTGAGAGGGTTGATTTTGTGAACACTGCGTTTGACCAGGCTTAATTCTAAATGACTTTTTAAAAGCAGGACAGTGGCATATACAGAAATAAAAGTGGTAGTGTCTTGACCTTAAATCTCTTTCAAAGACCACTGGAGTATTTCCACTCGGAGTCCCTAGTTCTTGCTTTAATTACTAAACCATAGTTTTCTCCTCAGTAGACATTTCTGATTGTGATGATTCAGGCTGTAATCTTTGTCAGACATCTGTTAGGCAGAGTTGCTGAGCTCATAGCCATATACTTATGCCTTTCTCAAGAAATTAATAGTTCTATTATAGCCAGACTTGGAAATTTGTGCTTTTGTGGTTTTGGTTTGCTTGCTCTGAAACCTAGGAATTAGATGACTCTTTTGACTTCACATTCCAGTTTTCTAGCTTAACCTACTACAGCAACATTTTCAATCCTTCATTCAAAAAATATTATTATTGGCCAAAGTTAAGGTCTTCTGAGTTTCCAGAGACTGTGGAGATCCTAAAGATACTTAGAAATTTGACGAATGGGATGAAACCCAAACTTTGAGAAACCTGGAATTCAAGGTTGGGGCGGGGGGACGTGGCAATCAGCATTAAGGCTTGGTAAATTTCTAGCTGAACCACTAAGTGAAAGATTTGGCTGTGTCCAAACAAGCATGCATTTTAACCAAGCTACAAAATGGATTGTTTGGGTTGTAGAAGAAAACTAGCTGTCTTATGGTGAGTCATCTGGTGCAGACAAATATACTTAACATCCCAAAATAAGCATTCAAAATCAAATGGAAGTCATTGCTTCTTATAAATACTATCTTTTTCATACTGATTTTTACTCTGTAAACCAGAAAGCTGAAGGGTTGTAAACCACCAAGACAAAATCGGCAGACTTCATACAGATGCAGTTCCCCACTTCTGGGATACAATTCATAGAAACAGTAGCTTTGGAAGTACTGCCAAGTAGACTTTAAAGTTCGTATGTATGTACTTTCTTTTTAGGAAAAAAAGAAAAAGTGAAAATAGGGTGTTGGATGCTCACATGAAGAACACTGAAAGAAAACTGTTTCAAATATGTTATTTTAAAACTTGTTTCATCTAGGCCTACAATGTAGTATGTTAAATTCTGTCACCTCTTTATTTGTGTCAGACAGATAGGTTTCTGTGGACTAAAAAAATAAAGTATCCTAAGCTAATGCCTATGTATATATCCTTCCTTCCCCTTTTATAGTAGCTATACAATACCTCTTCTCTTTCACTGTAAGATTGTGTGGCTTGAATTATTTCACATTTATTATGGAATGCACAGGACAGAATGCAGGCTAATATATGGAGCAGTAGTTGGCATTCTTATCTTGTTTGCACACAAAAGCTTGCACTCAGTCCACATACTGCCTTTTTCTCATGATCCTACTCTTAGTGTTACTAAAAGCACAAGAAATGACTGATAATAGCTGAACATAGCTCACTCGTACAAGTAGCACCCAGGAAAGTCGATACTAAATATGTTTAATAAACTTTTCACAGTTGTTCTTATATATACAGTTTGAACAATAACAAGAAATTAAAGTAGCTACTCCTGTTCTCATTTACCCTGGGGTAGGGCAAAGTCTGGAAGGCTATAGAATAGGTTACACTTATTCACAGGCCTCTAAAACTGGTGTGAGAATTTAATTAGGCCTAAAGTATCACTAATGTGAGGAATATAAGTAGGAATATACATTGCTTATTGCAAACATGTAAGAAAATTGATCTCCTTAAATGTCTTTTTACACTAAGTTTGGGAAACAATTTATAGTCAATAAAATCAGGATAAAATGTGTTCTAGGTGTTTCAGGATGCCAAGGAAAATTTGTTCAGGGAAATATCCATTAATAACCATACAGATGCATTTTTTTCCATTGAAATCCATAACACTGTGGGCAGTCAGCATCTTGTAATGGACTGCACTGCCACCTCACAGCAGAGGGTGCCCAATTGCCTTTCATCTTAGTGAAGTTTTAAATAGAAGGTACAAATTACTTTGTTTCTCATCAGTCAGCAAGCTGTTTATTGCAGTAAATGAGTCATGCCCCTGTATTTCTGCCATAATAGTTCAGAGGTCTACAGGTGTGATACCAACAATCAGAGATCTTATTATAGCCTGTAGGTGTAAAATTATTTTTCTTTCTTTGCATTCCTGCATAGATTTAATTTACATTTTTTCCAGTATGCTTTCATATCCATCATCAGAATTTCTCAGCAGTGATTACCAGTTTTTGTTGTTGTATGTTGCTTTTCTGCTATTTGGTAGAGTCTATTTTTAATATTGCTTCCGACTACTGCAAGTGCAGGCTTGTCTCAGCAGTTCAATCCTGAGTGTCAGGCATTCAATTAAACAGGTTATTTTATTTTATTCAAGGAGACTGCAGTGTGTCTAGACCAGTAACTGAGTGAGTAAGAAGGCAGGCAGGCAGGCAAATATTTCTCTTGAAAATGGCATAACATCTGCAGCCAAATGTGAAAAGATCACAGGATTAGCTTTTCTTTAACACTATTATTTCCTCTCAATAGAGTGTAAAATTTTGAGGGATGAAATTTAATACTGGGTGTTATTGCAATAAGATTGGTTTTGCATGTGTGACATAGCACCAATAAATTTGTATATCTGTTTTGGATAATACCACTTGGGTACATGAATTTTACGGTTTTTTGTGGGTTCTTATACAAGACCATTTTAAGGCATGCATTTTCAGATGTGTATATACTGATCTATGTGTAATATTCTGAAAGTTTATGTTTGAAGTTCTTGACTTAGACATTGAAATGTGAATGCAAAAGTAGTTATTACTTGAGCTATAAACTTTTAAGAAGCACCCAAATGATTTAGTAGCCAGTGAGCTGTTTTCAAACCCAGCTTCAGATATGTAAGATCATAGCTATTGTTTTGTTTTTAACTTTACCTAAAACACGTTCCTGAGGCTCATCATCAGCATTATCTCATCACCTTGGCAGTGTTACCAACCCACTGAAGTGAAAATACATGGATGTGTTTTAAATAGCTTAGATAATAAGGTTTTGCCAGCTTGACTCTTGTTGGCTGAAACTGGTTATTGAGTGTTCCCAGGAGTAAGCCACTGTTGGAGCAGAGGGGGCAGAACTTGCATGAGAATGCGTTAAGTAGCTGAGGACTCAAGTTTACACCCCTTCACCCACCTGAGCTAGAGATAGAGGATTCCATGTGCCCATGACATAACTGTAAAGTCACTATGGAAACAGGATTTAGACTTAAACAAATTTTCCCACAATAAATAGTCTTGCTACAAGTTAGGCATCCAAGTGGGGCATATATTGTTCCATATATACAAATCTAAATTTTGAATGCAAAATATCAAATTATCTAAATAATGGTATAACTGATAGTTTACAGGTGAGTAGAACATTGATAGCTGTTACTGTACATTTAGGTAACATACAAAGTGCTAACTACACCCGCGGTCTGAGTCTGCATTACAGTTAATTGCCATTCAGTAGCAGTATTTTCCACGAGAATTTATTTGCAGGTCAAATGGCAGGAAACTGTTGATGTAAAGTTCTGTTTAAATATTTTGGACCTATGAACAAGGCAAGCTTAATGCCTACACACAGGACTATTCAGCTAAATATTTCTTATATGAACTACTTAAGTAGAATTGACATTTGTGAGTGTGATTTCATTAAATAATGCAGCTGTACTTACATCCAACTTTTAAAGACAGAAATACACTAACAAATCTCATCTTAGTGTAAGCCATCTCTCATGATAAACTCTTACTTCTCAAGCAGTATTGTATTTTTCAACCTTAATAGAAAGAAGTCAAAAGGAATGACTTTTTCTCAACAACAGACTGCCAAGTTCTCTTTTCTCTTCAGATAAGGATAATGCATTGTCAGGAGCTGAACTAGTTCCTGCTGCTGTATTAATTAATACCACCACCTGGATCTATCAACAGTGAGACAGGCAGATTCACACTAGGGGATAAAAAACAATCCGCACCTTGTCAGCCCTGCCACACTGGGAGTAGTCACAGGTCTGCAGCCCCTGGTAATTACTCACCTGGGTCTTCACACTGCCAGCATTTCCATTTTGATTGTTGACATTGCACAGTACTGCCTCATCTGCCTAAAAAGGTGGGAAAAAGTGAACAAAGTATGTCAGGCCTGGTAATTAGACCACTGTCACCTCTCACTCTCCCAGCTATTGGACCCCATCAGTAAAATGATAGTAGTCAGTCTCCTGTTAACTGTTTCATTAAAAGGGAATGATTATGTTGAGTGAATGAGTTGACACTGAGAATCAACACCTTCTGAGCAGCTGTGAAAACATTTAGAATGGATTTATGTACCAAGAGCCTAAGTGGAATGAGAAAGAAAAACTACAGGTTGAACAAATTAATAAAAAATGGGAAAAAAATGTTAATTCAGATTAATTCTGTGTGGTTGGAAGAAGGGTTCAAATTCCTGAAAAGAAAATAAACCTGTATTTTTAAGGGTCTGCATATATTTAACAGAAAACACCTATAAAATCATGAATTAAACTTCAGTGAGAGGGATTCTCTGTGTTGTGCCAGCAGAATTACATTTCCAATATATTCCTTTTTTTAAAAAAAGAAGAAAAGTATTTGTGGCTTTCATCTGTTGGTATCAAGCAGACAATTTGTTTCAGGACAGGAGATGGAAATGTCAGTGGTTTCTGTATGAAACAACAAAACTAGGCTAAGAATATGTCAACAATTCTGACCCATATGTAAGGACTGACAGCATAACTCATATATATTCTTGTTGTGGATTCCATAGGTGATTCTACAATATTCATTAGAACTCACTCATTTGAATTTGTTAATATAAAAAGTATTGTGATATGATTAGGGAACTTCAGACATGCTTCTACTTTGTTTTCTGAATTATTTAAAATCAAATAATACAGAAGGAGTCTGCTAAGTGTTGATACATGTAGTGATAAGGCATACATGGAGAGACATGTTAAAGGGGATCTTGTTTTAAGGCTACAAACATCTTAATCACTTGTGGGATATTGGAGGAGATAGGGAAGGACGTCTGTGAGTCAGAAATCCAGGACAAGATTGTTAATCTTCGTGCTATTTATTTTTCATTTCCTAACAGAATGTATTGTGAGGTGAAGATCATCATGGCTAAATACTACTTCATGAGAGCTTAGTGGTGTTTGTAACTCAAATTGATTCTGCTGTAGTAAGAATTCCAAATTTATGGTCATGTTGAAGTCCAGGGTATCTCTTGCTCATAGGAGTTGTTATATTTTATCAGAAAAAAAGGTAATATAGACATTTATAGCCAGTTCAGAGGACAAGATTCACCCATACTTCTAGTACAAAGAACAACCAACAAAATAGATGAGTTACTGTGGTCTCCAGAAGAGAATTTAGATCCCCATGATATCCATTTCTCAGATGTGGATGTAGTGTTGTTGTTGTTAATATTATGAAGCACGGATATTTAAAATTTCTGCAGCAGCCTAGTATGGATGATGAATTCATTGTCCAGGTTTGTCTGATTTTTTTTTAATTATTTATTTTTATTTATGTTTGATTTTTATTTAGATTTTTAACTTAAGAGTACTTTTATTGTCAGCTTTACAAAGAATCTCTTTGGTGCTTTAGTCTGAGAGAAGAGTTAAAACCAATGTCAAAGCAAGGACCAAGCTTTCAAACAAAATAGAATTAGCAGTAAACCAGAATAAATCTATACAAATATTCCCCAAATAGTCATACTGGGATATGGCACTTAGTAGAGGACAGCAGTGCCCTGTGCTTGGCTTTCTGTTTGTTTCTGTTGGAATTTCTCTGTTTGAACTACAAACCTGACAGTTTTGGTCATCTTTTGAGAGACATGTCTCTCTGTGTCAGCTTTAAAGATCAGCATGGATTTCACCCTGTAACTCCCTCATATTGTAAGAGGCAGCTGTTGGGAGAGTGGTAGAGGTTAAAGGGTTTTAACTTTGGAAGTTTAATTTGCTCATGATTTTGTAACCTTCAGCATCTTCTGCCAACTGTTAGGTTAGGATGTGTGGCAAGTATTAGTGGATGGAGTGTGATGGATTGAAGAGAGGGCTGAATGTGTAGTTCTTCACTGCTTTGGGGGTGGAAGACTCCTCTGCAGCTGGAAATGGGACATGTGTTGTTTCTTATGCCAAGTTTTTCAGGCTGTTTTGTTGCTCAGCTGGGCTGGGCTGGTTTGGTGTTGCTCTCAGGGACTACACATTTTGTGCTTCAGGTACTGTGTGTTATTAAATCTCTGCTGCCCACTGTTAATTAGGAGGATGATGACCAAACCAAGAAATTGGTAGGCATGCTATTGGTTTATTCCTAGTATATTTTTCTTGTACCTGGTGCCAAAATAACCTGCTGTGTATTACTTTGTTTACATAGTGCCAAACCAAGGAATTCAGAAAAATGCCATAAGTAATAGCCAAACAAAACCTTTCAGCCAAAAGTTGTTAATGCAAAATAAATAAAAAGTGCTTGGAGGCAAGCCTTCCTGAAATACAATAAATCACAAAACAGAATTCCTTTATGAAATAATTTACAGAAAGATAATTCTTATTTCTGATGTCAAGTTGTATAAACTGCAGGTAATGTAAGCATACCTACATTGAGCATTACATTGCCCTAGCTGTGTTTCTATTCTAAATAAACATTGTGTTTGTGTATCTTATTACTTTTTAAAGCAGCAAAATAAATAAGCCGATTAAAAAAACAATACCGTGACAGCAGTTGTGTGGCCAAAGGTGTTGCTTGTTCTAGCTCAGTTTTCTGTTAACTCTTGTATTCAACCTCTTTGATCATCTTCAGCCACTTAAGAATAGTTTAGAATGAGATATGAGGTGGTAATGTAGTACTTCACATCCTCTCTTTTTTTTACCTCATTTTTTTGTGTGATTGAGATTAAATAGATTTTGGAATGATGCACCAGATACAGTGAAGTGCCAGGGACAGTAAAATTACTGCATTGCAGTATTGGCAAAAAAAAATTAAAACTGAGAGATGACTTTCAATTTTGTTTTGGTTTGAAATCTATTAAGGTTAATGAGTGGGGTCTTCTCTGGTCTTCTCTCATCTTGTTACTGCTGCATCAGGACACAAACGCTTTATATAAAAAGTCCAGTAATAGTAATAAAAACTCTCAGCTTGAACCAAATGACTCAGTAATTCTACTGTAGCAGAATGAGGGAGCTGTTTTGGTGGTTTGGGTTTTTTTTTGTTTTTTAAACCAATGTGTAATACATCAATATGCTCAGAAAGAGAGGAAAAGGTCTTTTCATCAAATATAATTCATTGCTAACCGTAAACCAGTCCACAAATAGATCCAGTCTTGTTGTCTTGTACTCTGCTTATTCTTTCCTCCCACCAGAAGTTCAGAAATCTGGGAGTACGACATTGCCTCCCTGCCTGTAACAATAGGCATTATGGACAAAAGCTGGTGAACATTCAAAGGGTCTGCTACACAGAACTATTACAATACTATTCTTAAGGAGAGATCGTTGGGATTTGAAACACAGACTTGTTTACATAAGCCATTCATTTGATGTATTGTTTTGAGTCATAAACTTACTCTGTAGGTTTTAAGTTTGTTTTGTTGTGATAAAACTTTCATTGATGAAATATCTTCTCCTGCACATTTTCCTTGTCTTTTTTTTTACTTGTATTATTAAAGTGCTTATTTGAACTGAAGGGTAAAGACAGAAACTGGTTTACTCTAAAAGTTTCCAAATATACAGGCAAGTATCTGTCCAGTAGAACTGCACAGCTGAGGAATATACACGTAGGAACACACAGCAATTAGATATAGAGGGGTCTAGAAGTAATGTTTTGCCAATTCATGCATTCTTCTAATATAGTTGTTCCATGGAGACAATTGTAGCTCAAAAAAGTGATCCAAATTTTAAACTTGTATTTATACATCAACTCTGCTGCTGGTGTTAATACCTTATCTTCTGGAGTTCTTCCTCAAAATGTCACAGATTTCTGCCAAAAAAGGCAAGCAGCCCATAAGTGAAATTCCAGTAGGTTACATGTGCAAATCAAGCAACAGTTAATGTATGCTGATTTGTAGACTAAAATTTCACAAATTACACTTATTTTGTTAGCTAGCTAGTTCAGTCTTTATACATTTACACACTTAAAAATTAAAAATCACTTCTAACAGCTTTAAGTAAATATATTATTTTACATTCCCCTGATATAATAAACAGCATAAGTGATTACATATAAATATTGTGTGTAATAAAGATCAGATTCTGATTTTGATAGGTTAATTAGAACTAGAATTCTGTCTGGTCTTTTTTTTCCTCCCTCTCCTTGACACATTTTTCTCACAGAAGTCAGAAAAACATTGTCCCTGTTTCTTGTGATTTTGCTGTCTCTGTGATTTAGTCTATAATGTTTTTGCGCAATCTTTTCCCAAAGTATGCACACTGTATGTTTTTATGAGTAAGAGAAGATGCCCATTTGATTTATCTCTGTACAGGGGAGATCTAGAAGGAAGAGCCTAAAACTGTGTTCCTTCCACACAATGTATTGTTCAGACTCCAGTGTTTTGGAGCTTTTTTTCAGAGAGCTACATTAGATAATTCAAGGAAAAGATGTGGCTTCAAAACTATTTATTCTTGAATATTTTGATTATCAGAAGAGAGTCACAAAGTTCTCAGAGGGATATTTGTTCTGAATCTTCCCCACCCATCCCCTGCCCCCGGGATACAGTAAAAAAACCTCCTCCTGATACTTGAAAGAGTTTACTAAAAATTGTTGTGATGAAATATGACAACCTGAAAAAATTCCTTTTTTAGAAAATTACAAGGGAATGGAAATAGACATTTAAAAAGAACAAGCTTCAACAAGAAGTAGTTATGATGTAGTTCTGGCAAACAAAACAAGATGTCTTCAGTTGAAATTTCTCAAAGTGTTATTAAAATGTTGGACCCCATGCTGCAGTCTCCAGGCACGAAACTTCTACAGAAGTCTAGTTCCATGGACATCTCATACACGGAGAAATGGGAATGCATTGGGATTAAGTCTTTAGGTATAAAATTATATAGAGAGATATTCTCTTACGAGCTCTGTCACATGCTATACTGTATCTGGATCTTACCGAACTGAATCAGGTTGTAAGTCTTGTATGCATTTCAGCTTCTCTAACGTGGAGAATAATAATGCTTGCATCTTGATCTCTCATGGCCCTTGGGGTGGGAGATGTTGAGAGATTATTTACAGAGACACTATCATAGCAAGCCTTATTACGGTGCATTTTTAACAAGAATGCCTGTGTATTTGATTAGTCTATGCTAGAAGATTCTAGTCAAAAACCAACTCTATGGAGTTTTTAAACTACATCATGTACAGTATTTTGACTTTTCCCTTCTCTTCACATGTCTAGTCAAATATTTCTTAACTTTAACCACATGTAATATTCTTGTAATTCCTTAGATTACAAGATCTAGGAAATGATACCTGTTTGCTACTACACATCTAGCAATATGCTGATGTGCTAACAGTGTCTTGCAATTGGTTTAATTAATTTTGACCAGCCAAAATCATTACACTAGTAACGTATGACAGTTTGCAGTTTTGGTTTTTTTCAGCATTTGTAAACAAGGAAAGTTTTTGGTGCTTTTCTAGAATTGTTAAACATAGGTATTTTGTACCGCTTTCCATGTACTTCTTACCCTTTCTTCTTGACTGGGAGATGCCAGAGTTGGAAACATGTAAACATAGCATGACCAGGGAGCAAGGTGCTAACAAACTAGGAAATACTTGTTTTGGCATATTTTTGTCTTACTGAATGATATCACTACTATTATATGGAAATTGGCCACACAAATGACTTGCACATCAATACGGAAAATTAACATGTCTATTTTTAGAGATCTTAATTTTTAAGCAAATACATCAGACAATATACAACTTAAGCTGCATGTATGTAAGTGGATTTTTACGCAGTGACAATATATTAAGTTATTTGAATAATATTAATTTCCACATCTTGCCAATTCCCAATTGTTTTCTTTTCTTGAGGTCTTCAATCCAGACATGTAAGTCCATTTGTGCATTGTATAGTAAAAAGGAAGGCTCCCTTGTGTGAGAAGAACTCCTTTAATCGTCGTGCCTGTGGAGGATTCAAAGTGAGAGAATTGCTTCATAGTGTCACAATTCCAGTGATTCTTTTTATTTTTTTTTTTAAAGGCAATTGATCATTTACAGGAACATTGCTCTTTCTCTGTTTTGCTCCATTTTAAAAAGGCAAACCCCAAAAAACCTTCCAACACTAATCAAAACTAAGTCAGGACAATCGAACTAGTGTACTGAAACTGTCTTAGAAAATGTAGCTTCTTTGCTGCACACTATAGATGTGTATTCTGTTTTTATTCCCCTCCAGACTTCTTAAAATCACATTGTTATCTTAGTCTTTGAAATGTAAAAATGCTGGGACATCAAAGAAATATTGTGATGGTCAAAGAAATTTAGAAGGAGAGTGTATATAATGAATACTTAACACTAGAGGTTTACCTCATTTTTTTGTGAAGATATCCATTGTAGCAACTTAGAGCTGGAAAATGAGGCATGAAATTGTTTGTAGAAGGTTCAGTAAATTGAATGTTAAGCATTTGTATGTTTGCTGCAAAGCTAAGCTTGCAATTTTAGTCATAACATGGGTATCTTTGCATTTGTTCTGTAGCTTGTTTAACAAAAAGCAGATAAGAAAACCTTACAGCAGCTAGAGAGAAATATTTTGAGGATAATAAGAGGAATACAAAGACCAGCTCTTCAGGAGATACAGAATAGGACAGCCTCCTTGATTAAAGTGGTGTTTTAATCTAGCTGAGGATCTGAGAAGTGCAGTGAATTAACCTTCTCAAAACTTCCTCAGTGGGGTTCAAACCCACCATAGGATCTAGAGCCAGACAGGCTGCCATTACACTGCACAAAGCTACTCAGATCTTTTCCTGCCATGTTTGTACAGCTTGCATTATTTGAGGTTGCTTGTTTAAAGCTTGCTTTTCTGCCTTTGCCAGTGTTCTTCGTTCCCACAGTACTTGCCCTTTAGACATGTTCTGTTTGCAGAAGTCTGAAATCTGTCTTGATTCTGTTGCCTTCTGTCAAGATTGCCTGTTGTATAAACTTCTCCCTACGTTGATAGTAAGTTGCATCATGTGATGGGTGGTCACATTCTCCCACCAGAGAAGATGTCATATGACCTGCAATATGACTAGAGGTATGTGCACTTGGGGCTTCTACAAATGTTAATGTGGTGAATGGCATTTTTGAAATGGGAAAGATTGCCATCATGTAGTAGCCTCATAAAACTATTTATGCTTCCCGTGTTTTTCTGTTCTAACCCAAGAAGCCCCTGGAACAGAGTACAGCATAATGAAAAGAATGTTTTGCTAGCCTGGGATTAGTCCATGTGCTGTAGAGTATGATCACAGTTTCCCATCCTTTTTCTCCTCATCCTATTTCAAGTAACAGTAGCACTTTCAAACTTGTGTGACAGTCAGCTAGCTCAAGCGAACAGAATTGCCCAGAAATTGTTTCTTATTTCCTCTCTACTCTCCCACAGCCTTCTGAAAAGAAATGATTTAAATAATTTTATTATGATGTGGTGAAGGTAAAGCATCTATAGAGTTACCATAGTCTGAGGAACAGATCTGTAGTATTAACAAATTGCATGGACTTGCAGTAGAGTTGAGTTTGGGTCCCAGGTTTTAGCTGTGCATTATTATGTAGTGTAGTGAAGCTAAAAGTCGCTGTAGTGGTGCTTCTGGTAGTCATTAAAATATTCAGTGGATAGGTGTCATGGATAAAAGCAACCCTGTAGCTTTCTGTATTAGGTGATCTTCATATAGTGATCTCTTTCATGAGGTGGTTATGATTTGGATTCTAATCTTCCTTAGTCAATTCTGCAGATGTAACTGGAGGGGGTTTTGTCATTTGCAAGCTGCAAGAACACTGATAAAGATTTGTTTTAAGCACATTATTGAACTAGGGGACATGGTGATTAGTTGTGCCTCTATTGTGTGAGTATTCACAACCAGGCTGACTAACTTCTGGAGACTTAATCTAGCATGTTGGATTTTTGCACTGTTATTAGATAGTGGAGATTGTTCCAACAATTCCTTCTTTATTGTTTTAGATCCCTCAAGAAATCTTGAGAACAATTCCCCCCCTAGGCGGTAAGTGGCTTGGAATCATTAAACAAGTTCATTACAAACCCAGGTTAGTGGGCACATTAAATTGTGCTAAAACTCTACCCTGTACAGTATCCAAGCAGATATTTGGGTCTAGCTACTAAACTTATAAACCATAAAAGGTGTAAGACACTGAACAGGGTTACTCTCTTTTATCTGCAATGTTACCGTCTCACATCTGTATTGAGATTGTTTTAGAGGTCTATCCTTTTTGAAAGTTGTTTAATTTCTGTTAAATTATGTTCTATAAATGATCAATAGAACTTTTCATGCCTGCAAATGTACATTTGCTTAGGTGGACAATGTTGTTATATTGTTTTGTCTTTCACCAAGGCAATTACTACTGTATTACATATCTCATCCAGTCACAGGTACCTACAGAGACTCCTATTATTGCAGGCTGCTATTTAGAATTCTTTTTGACTTGTTATTGTCTTGCACCATTTTTCTTTTTTTCCTTGACATTTTTAGATGATTTTTGACATCTGAGGAGAAATATACATTCAGATGATTAGAATGTTGCTGCCTGGTCTCTGCTCTAGTCAACCACAAGGCAGCTAAAAAAAAGCACTAGAGGAAGAGGAAATTGAAAGGCAGTGGTGCATAATCTCTTTTCTATGCTGCTTATTGAAAAATCAGCGATATGTTACCTAGAAAATGCTTTTGCCTTCCTGGCTAGGTATTTTGATCAAGAGGTATTCATGCCCATATGTTTTAATCTCTCTAACATTGACTGTTCTCCACATCAACTGAGGTCAATTTAGGAAATTTACCATTGTGTTTTAGTTTCCACACTTGTCAGTGTAAGTGAAAATGTTCTGCAGTTTTGTACAATGCTTAAAAGAGCAACAGGCTTTTCCAAAGGTGTTATTTGCCTTTTCCTAACACGAAAGCAAGAATGCCAAGAGTCACTGTAGTTACCTAAAGTTATGACAGGTAGCTATGAGGAGGATAGAAAAAATGTGGATTGGTTTAATTTTCTGTTGGGGATTCTGTCAATACTAAGATCCTGATGCATCCAGACCTGCTTTTGTTTTTATTGTACAGACATCAGTCCATCACAATGCATTGTAACAGACAATCTGTTTACAGGGCACTTGACAAACATGAAATGTGTTCTTCTCCTTTAAAAGAAGAATGTAAAAGTTAAGTTAGGAATAGGCCCGAGCAAAAACAAGGTGAAAAAATAATGGTTTTCCATGCTGCTCTTCTGCTTGATTACTTGTTTCCCTTTCCACTCTGTGCTGCTGTTTGACTTAGGCTCTACTTTTTCTGTGGACTTCTGAAGTACTGAATTTAAAGCTGCTCACACTTAACATACCTTTTACAAGTTAGAATTTTTTTTCATGTGGTGGGTAGGTTTGTAGAGGAGTATTAGTTGAACTAGTAAGACTCGCAGATTAGTAGAAATCATTAAAAGTAGAACACTTGACACATGCAGAATCTCCATCTCCTAGATATTTTTAATGAGTCTGTGTGTACCTGATTTTGGGATTAAAAGAAAGACAAAGACAATGCTTTATCTGAAACAGAATATACGATATGCAGCATGTCTCTTCTTCAGGCTATATCTGCTTTCTAAATATTTGTGCACGTATTGGACTTAATTTTATATCTTTCTGTATTTCCTGTTGATTTTAATTTATGTAGAGAAAATACGTTGGCTTCATCTAAATTTTAAGTAATTACTTCCACTAAGAGAAACCTAGCTGCTGCATACATGGACCAGCTCAGTATGTGCCCTTCTTGTTTGCTTTGATCCCAAGGGGCAGTAGGCCGAAGACACACATATAGCCTGTGTGGATTTGTAACATCTGTTTCTTTAGGCCATTTGATGAAAGATGCTACCAGTTTCAGAAGCTTCAGGGTTTGAGGACAGAATTAAATAATTTATATGAAAAATCAGAAAAAGTAAAGTTGTTTTACTTTTTCTCACTGATGTGATTCTGACTAATGCATTATGTTCTATAATTTTTAATTATTTACAACTAAGTAATTTAAACCTGTGCAACAAAATTCATGGAAGGATTACTCCTCCTAATTTTTCCTAATTTACTATCTCTTTTTATTCCCAGTGATGACAGTTATTATATAAGATACCTAATTATGAAAAATTTTTATTCAAGGTATTCATTCCCATCCACTTATATTTACATCAAATAAAGAGTAATATTTTCTATAGATTGATGACTGCCCTCATCCTTAACGTGGGGCCTAAGAATGTAGCTGGATTTTCTGTTTTGATACATGATGATATAAAACTTCCATGCATACAAAAACTTAAATTAAAATAAAAATAAAGGGAGAAGGACTGTAGGTAAATCAAAGCCATGGTAGATTTTACACTCAACAAAGTAAATAAGGTAACACAAATGACCATGTATAACATAAACTCAGGCAGTGAGCAAACTTCAGTGATCCGCACTGGTCCTGCTTTGAGTCAGGAGCTTGCCCTTGTGGCGGAGGGGCTAGTGGTATCCTCAGCTGCGTTAGGATTGCCAGCAGATCAGCGGAGGTGGTTCTTCCCCTCTGCTCAGCACTGGTGAGGTGGCACCTGGAGTAGTGTCCGGTTCTGGGCTTCTCAGTACAAACAAGAGATGGATCTACTTCCTAATGGCCAAGGGCTGCTAAGGTGTAATGAAGGGACTGAAACATCTCTCATCTGAAGAAAACCTGAGAAAGCTGGGATGGTTCAACCTAGGGAAGAGAAGGCTTATGTACTTACCAATGTATATAAATACCTGAAGGTATAAAGAAGATGGAGCCAGGCTCTTTTCAGTGGTGTCCGCTGACAGGACAAAAGGCAATGGGTGCAAACTGAAACACAGGAGGTTCCATCTGAACATCACAAAACGACTTCTACTGTGAAGGTCACTGAGCACTGATCCAGGTTTTCCAGAAGTTTTGTGGAGCCTCCTACTTGGAGACACTAAAAAAAGTCTGGATGCGTCTCTGGGCAGCCTGCTGTAGGTGGCCCTGCTTGAGCAGGGGGGGGCTGGACAAGATAACCACCAGAGGTGCCTTCAAACCTCTTACCATTCTGTGATTCTGTAAAGACTGAAGATCAATTACAACTTCAAAGGCGAACCCCCTTTTTGTTTTCCAGAGAAAAATACAGGCTACAGCTATTCGAATTTTGGAGACTCTTGCTTACCAGTATAAGCACTAAATACGTATTTCTTAGTCGGTGATTTAGGTTGAGCTTCTATTTCTCTCAGCAGTATATGGGGCTGAATTTGGGATCAATAGTTTTAGGATGCTGAAGGAAAGAAAATAAGCTATTAAACACTGTATTATAGTTTTCCTGTTTCACGACGAGTGATTTTATGTACTTCATTAATGCATTTAAACAGAGGTTAATTCTAATAATGAAGGATGACAGAAGTTTCTCTTTTAGGATTTACTTGCTTTGTAAATGTACTGCCCCTTTATGTCCTGTACTCATGGGGAAGAAAAAACTTCAAAGAACTTTAATATTTGATTCTGAGAAATACACAATCTCTTAGCCTGTCTGTCTCCGTAAGCGGAGATCCCTCTTTTATAGTGAATACTAGGCTTGGCTGGCTTTTACTACCCAATGATTTTGCCTCTTGTTTCTTCCTTTTAGTATTAGCATTCCAATTACACTTAAGTCTCAGTCATGATTAGGTCCCTGCTGTGCCAAGTGCTATATGGAAACGTGCCTCAAACAACTTGGAAAAAGAGAAGAAAAGTCAGTGGTAGGGCTACAAATGGAGTCTGTGCCTATATTTTGGCCTAAAACTATGTGTATGGGAGGATGCTGGATGCCTGTGTCCCTTTTCCCAGCCCACCTCCCTTAAGCATAGACTATCTAGTCCAACTCTGTAGAGCAGGAAAAAACAGAGGGAAAAAGTTTGTTCTATCTTTCAAAGAGCTAGGAAATTTAATATTGTCTAAACTGCCACAATTTATGCTTCTTGCGGTAACTTTGGAGAAGCAACCATGGGAAGCTGTGTACCATGCTTTATGGAGACCTGTCAGAAAAATAAATCCTGGAGAATACAGGGAAGACTGGAGTCTTCCACTAGAATAAACAGGACTCTGACTCAAATTCTGTTTCCTGCATGTAGCATGTGCTTTTGCAGAGAAGAGGATTTTACGTGATTATTCTGTAAACCTTCAGACAAATCCCACAGAAGATATGTAGTAGGATTAATATTCATTATATAATTTTAATTTAAAGAAGGATCAATTAATTTCATAAATACCTCTACAGCATATGTGATGTGAATTAGTGATATTTTTATTTCTGAATTTAAAACATTTTCTCCTCCTAACATATATATTTTAATAATCTGAAAGAAGCACTGGGAAAAAAAACTTTTGTAATACAAAATCAAGAGGTCCAGGAAGACAGTTGCTTTTTTCTATTTCATGATACAGCCCAGCTTGATGTAGAATTTGTTTTAAAGTAATTTGGAGTTTCTGCTGGGCTATTTTAGAGTCAGTTTGTGAAGCTTTTGTGTTCACTCATGAGCCCTTGCCTCAAGTAATTACACAGACTTAGTGAAATTACTCCTGTGAGTAACTACTAAGTAACATGAAGAGATTGTTTCAGAACCCAGCCTATAACTGGAGTAGACAGTGGATCGTTATTATCTCTTAGAGATGGTCCCTTCATTTTTTTAATGTTATATTATGAATAAAATTTTATTTTGTTTTTCAATATCTGAATTTTGATTTCTTGAAAAATTCTGCCTTTAAGTCTTACTGTAAGTTTGAAATCCAAAGATTCTAATCCCACATCGCCAAAATAATGACTGGATATTTTGATCTTCTGAGATTACTTAGCTCTATTACATAGCATGTTATTTGTGCTTCTGTGCACTGAGTTGTACATACCAGCTGTTGTCCATTGCTGTACATGGAAATGGAGAAAAACTAGATCTCTTAGTGATCACACTGTGTAGGTATGAATTGACAAATTATTTAAGGAAGTAGTACCCTCTTATTTACTGACAAGTCTAATATGAAGGGCCTTTTTTTCTTTTTTTTTCTTTTATGTTGTAAACAGAACCAGTATTCTGTGTTACTCAAGACAATAATTTTTCTATCATTAGAAAGCAGTAATATTTTACATTATATAAATACCTTTTGGCCGTATAGGGTAGAAAGCCAATATCAATAATTTCTCATTTGTTTATGGATACTTTTCATCTGTATTTTAAGTGAGTTTGTTGTTTCTCTTAACAACAAAAACCTCAGCTGCATTTTCAGCTACTTAGTAACAATGGCCCAATTTTCATCTTCACATCCTTTCATTTCAAAATTATTTGTGCAGGTGGATACTATACAGCTCTTTTCCTGTTGCATGACTACAATACACGTGATTTGTTATCAATCTGGTTTTAGACCAGGCCACTTTGCAGGGATTGCACTAGCAGAAGTCTTTTATGATTGATTCCTTGCTGACCACAGGAGCATTCTCCGTGCCTGTTGTAGTAGCCCTGACTGCCCCTTTGGTGCAGTTGAAGCCTGTTCTTCGCAGCTTTCTTGACATCAATGTTCAGTTACCTTACTTTGTTAAGTCTGAAGCAAGTGGTTGTCCAGGTGAAATTGTGGGACATTGCCTTGAAATTTGAGAAGCATTTTTTTCCTGAATAGGCGTGTCATGTGTCTTCCCTTTCTCCTAACCTGTGTTCTTTTTCCCCTTCTGGTGTCTTTCAGATGTATGGCTAAAAAACATCAAAAGATCTCACATTCCAAAGCACTATATCCACCTGAATTTTTTCATGACCATCCTGTTACTGTCAGGAAATGGGCAGGAAAAATGGAATGTTTCTGGTTGAGAGATTATATTCTACTTTCAAGCTAAGTGAGCACAATTTTGTCAGTATCCTCTATTAATGTTTTGTGATGCATATTTCTACCTAAGTCATTACATGTATTAGCAGTGAAACACAAAGCCCTGTGATTTTTCTAGCAGTTGACTCCAATCCTGATGCAGAGAACCAGCTAAACCTGCATGGTTGTTTCTGATCTCATTGTACTCTCACATGAACGCGCAATATGACTATGATCTTAGAGACATAAACGCAGTACTACCATTGCAAAGAGGCAGAGACTAGACACTTCACAAAGTATACAGCAGATTTTAGAAGACAGCTGTATGTGCTAGACACAGTGTTCCCAGGGAAAGCTATTGAACTTCTTGAACTAATCCTGTATTAAGTCACTGTTTCTAGACACAGGAATGCCATGTTTGTATTTATGCGTTTTTACATGTAGACAGAGTTGTTTGTATAATGTTGTTTGCATCATATTTGAGACTTCATCTTCCCTTGTTTAAAATCCTTTTGATAAGAAACAGTGATTGCAAGTGTGTGAGCTGTCTTTCCTGTAATACTATTAAGAAGAAGTAATGAAACAGCAGCAGTGTACACTAGAAAGGGAAGGTAGAAATAAAGGGAAGACAACTCTGCACTGCAGCAGTATGACTAAATTGTATTCTGGTTTCCTGAATCCATAGTAGATGTTGAGCCAAGGAATTTTAATTAGCAACACCTGCTCATGACAAAGCTGAATTCCTGTTGCTATTTTTAGTTTTCCCCTTTGTTTCTAATGGGTTTTCAGTTATAAACTGGTTTGTATTTAAATTTACACTCAAATAGAAATGTGCAAACTGGTCTCCTTCTCAGAATAGTCTTGATGTGTCATAACAGCTCCTAAAGTTTGGTGGTTAGGCAGAGGGGACGGGGGTGATGGTGTTGTTTGTTGTGTGTTTGGGGTTTTTTTTTGGGGGGGGGGGCGTGTTGTTGAGCATGACAGTGGACAGGGAAAAAAAGCATTTTCCTGCAAACTTGTTCCATTTCTATTTGGCAAAAATCTTCCCCTAACTTTCTATTTTTTTTTAATTGAAAGCTGAAAAAGTAAAGTACTGGGCTTTACTATTAAAGGTGAAAAAATTACTTCAGAACAGGCCTCCTCTTTAGGTAGTAATTAAAAGTCATCAAATGGGTAGCACTAGAAAAGATACTTATGATAAGGAGTTCAGGCATATTCCCTCCAGTAGGGGACATTGATACTTGAACATACAAGCATAAATTCTTTGGGAATAATGTTACTAACAGGAGATAGAGGATAAGCATGGCAATAAATCTTTTTGCCCACTCTACAAAACAAAAAATGAATGTTGTCATATTTATAACTATGTGTTCATCTGCATCTTGTTTATCTCCCTGGGAACTGGAGAAACAATTATTATTTTATTTTCAACTACCGCATACAGTATATGAAAAGCAATTTACAGCAAATACCAATGGTAAACAAGAGAGAACCCTTTTGAGGACAATTGCAATTCAGAGGGTAGGAATATGGGAGAAAAGCAGGGCGTGGTGTATATATGAGCTCAGTAAAAATGTGACCTAACTATGGAGGAACCTGCACGGAAGACAAGGTGCAGGACAAGTGTAGAAATGGTAACTAGCTCTAGGGTCATTAAAATAAAAGTGGTTCTTTATATAATTAAAACAACCTGTCAAAACAGAACAAAAAAAATAATAGTTTTTCTGATTATAAGTAAGTTAGTTATAGGAACTGAGTGCAAAACTTGCATAGTCCTAACAAAAAGACCAGCGTATCATTAGGAGATAACTAACTCACAGCCTAGTGTGAGAGAGCTGGCTAGTGACAGCATGCTAATCCTGGGTCTTGGTCTCACTTTCTAGCCCATAAATATTCCGCGTTCCCCTACCATACACTTCTTCAAAATGTTGAGTCCTGTTTGCAGACCTTCTGTCATATAGCTACGGTAAGAGTCATTGGGAAGAAATAACGTGGTGCAGTAGGTATTTTAGGAGATGTTGACAGTGCTAGGTGACACCAATTCAGTCTCTTGTACCCAGGCGGTCTTTTGAACTAAGGGAGCAGGGAAAGGAAAAGGTCCATGAGGATGGTACTAGTGATCAAAGTACCTTTTATTATTTTTTTTTACTTCTATTTTTTTTTGGTGTGTCTACAAGAGATCTGGGGATATTTTCCTGTAGGAATGTGTTTAGTTTTATAGCCTTGTTCCCTTATGCAAGTAAGTGACTGTGTGATCTAGCAACCTGACTTGAATAGCCAGTCCTTTAGGTCTTTCACAGACTATGAATACAGTAAGAGCACTCAACCCTTCTGAAGATATGCAAATGTAAGCATTTAAAAGATTTACATTCATCTTTCACAGGCCTCAGAAATATAAATATGAAATATCCAGAACCTTGTCACTTCAGTAATAATTAAGCTGATGGCCTATTATGTTCGATTGCAAATCAATATAGTATCTTTTGGTGCCACTTGAGTTCTTGAGGGTTGGCTTGGGGCCAGCACTAGTTATACAATTGAAGAGCTGCAGCTGCATCGAAAACTTCTCTGCCATTTCCATTCAGAAAGAATAGACTGGTAACAATGGTGGCCAGCCTCTTCATAGTAATTGTGTGCAAGTACACATTTTGAAATAGTGTTTTTGTTCAGCAGGTGCTGTTATTTTAGTTTAATTTGAATTTTGAAATATGAAGGAAAGAAGGGGCCTAATCTTAACAGCATCTAACCTACAGCTGTTCTGAACAGGACAGCAAACAGCATATGTTGCTTAGATGAAAATCATAATTGCTTATTCTTCCTGGCATATTAGCAGACCAGTGCTGAGCCTCTGAAATTATCCAGCATTTTCAGGCTTTTGCTTTACAAAGTGATCTACAATACTCTGGAAGAACAATTCTAGAACATCTGACTTTAAGTTTTCCCACAGGCAGCTACTTAGTTTTACATCAGAAAACACAGAATGGATAGATAGTTCACCAAGGCAGTGTCAGAAGTACTGATCTCTAGAAATATTGTTAAAGCAATGCAAAGTCTACGTTATTTCCATCCACTGCAAAAGCTGAGCAAAAGCTTGTAAAATGGTTATTTCCTGGGAAACTTTGTCTATTTGCTTGCCTCATCTCCTTTCAAAGGAAGAAAAGTCCGTAGCCTTTGAGGAGGACAGAAAGATCACAAATTTTTGGAGCGTATACATTAGTCAAAAATATTTACTGAGATTTTTGTTGGTTATTTTTTTTTCTTTTTTATTATGACTTGTTTGGAGATGTAAATCTGAGATAAATTACTTGTATTTCTTGAAAAATTTCTCTGTGTAAGTGTTAGAACACAGGATATAGAAAAGGCAAAATGAGAAAGACACAGAAAAGGTGTGATTAGAAGGCAGAGTTCAACACTTTAAAGCCCTGTTATCATATGTCTGTCTCAAAACTCTGACTAAAAAGCATGTGATTAAAAAGGTCTTGACAGTGATGTTTTCCTTGAAAAGTAACGAACAGGAATTTTAAGCATTCCAGATCATCTGACGAAACTTGCATGGTCTAAACTAAGGTACGCTAGCTCTTTGCAAGGTTGGGCTTAAATGAGTATTCCATGTGAATGAACATTGTTGAAAGTGGAACATTGCTATTTGGATCCCTTTAAACCTGATCCTTCTCCTCATGGGGGCCTGCTTATGCCGGAGTCTTAGTGGTCATTGCAGAATGAATACCATGTAACTTAGGTCACACAAGCTTGTCTCAAGCAAATTCATTAAAAGACCTCTCCATATATATATATAGTACTATTTACTTGTTTCTACTCTGGGATTTGTAAAAATGGTATGAGAGTTTTTCCACAACTAATACCTTGTCAATTTTATCAATTTCTTACTGTAATTTCATTTAGATCAAGATCCTGAGGGAAGGGAGAGACATGCATACATATTACTGTGCTGCTCATCAGCCCCACTGAAGATGCTGGTTTTGAGCTAACCTCAGAGGGAAACAATACACTTGTAATTCAGCATGCAAATAAAAACAAAGAATAAGGTTTATTTATGACTATTCCCCTGGAAATCCAGAGGTTTATATTGTTGAAAATGTTAAAGGAAAAAAAGTATGATACATGAGACAAGCACTGTCTGTTTTTGACAAAATAACTTCTTTTAAAAAAGAGATGCTTTTTTTCTTAACACTATCCAAAGGAAGACAGAAAGTCAAAAGTACTGAATAATGTACAAGATACTATTTTTTTTTATACATCTTCTGGGAAGACTGACTAGGTGAGGTGCTTTGCTAGGTCTGCTACTCATGAATAAAGAACTAGTTGAGATGACAGGCAATGGCAACTTTTGCTGCAATGACCAGGAAATGATGGAATTTAAGATCTGGAGGGAAGTGATGCATGTAAGCAGCAGAATAAAACCCCCTTGGTTTTCACAGCTTATTTAAGGAACTGGAATGTGGGGTCCCATGGAAGGCTGCCCTTCAGGGTGGAGAAATTGGTTAATTATCAAGGGCAACTACCTCAAAACAAAATTATGTATTCCAGTGGACAAGAAAATGAGCAGGTGTGGCAGAAGTCCATCTTAATTGAACAGTGAACTCTTGACCAAGCTGAAATGTAAAAAAAAAAAAGTCTATGAGAGATGGAAGCAAGTACAGGCTGCAAAAAAGCCTACTTGCAGACATGTGAATGTAATTAAGAAGACCACCTCTTGGATAGAGA
Organism: Falco cherrug; assembly: GCF_023634085.1. Lineage (NCBI taxonomy): Eukaryota > Metazoa > Chordata > Aves > Falconiformes > Falconidae > Falco > Falco cherrug. The sequence continues at coordinate 31,525,339 of NC_073706.1, forward strand.
TAAAACTGGCAAGAGATATGAGACATTAAGGTCTTCTTCAGGTACGTCAGTAATGAAAATGAAGAAAATTCTTGTCTCACGGCTGAATGAGGCTGGTAACCTTGGGGTGTGCTACTTATTGCTAGTAAAGACTGAGAAAGGAAGGCATTATCTGCTTTGTAGCTTTACAGGTCTCTGGGCCTAGCAGCAAAGAGTAGGAGAGAAAGGTACTACCCAAGGCAGAGGAAGATCGAACTAGAGTTTACTTGCCTTTGAGACCATGGGGCAAGATGGGATGCATCTGAGGGTGCTGATGGAGTTGACTGACTCATTTAGGAGGCCTCTATCATCTTGGAAAGGTAGTGCTCACTGGGGAAAGCCCCTGAGGTCTGCAGAAAGGCAAATGTTATGCCCATATTCAAAAATGGGCAAGAAACAGGATCTGAGGAAAAACAGGCTGGTCAGCCCAAGAAAATCACGAAAAATCTTTATGTAAGCTAAGCATGTGAAAGACAAGAGGATGGTTGGGAACAGTCTGCACAGAGTTATCGAGAACAAGTGGCTTCTGATCAACTTCATTGTCTTCCATGAGAAGATGATTGAATCTGCAGAAAACTAGAAGAGCAGTTTTCTGCTTGTAATTCAGCATGCAAATAAAAACAAAGAATAAGGTTTATTTATGACTATTCCCCTGGAAAACCAGAGGTTTATATTGTTGAAAATGTTAAAGGAAAAAAAGTATGATACATGAGACAAGCACTGTCTGTTTGCAGTGTGCACTATGTACCTTGACTTTAGCAGGACTTTTCACATCTTCGTATTATAGGCACATTTGAGAGACATGGACTGGATGGATGGACTACAAGGTGGTTGGACAATGGGGTAAAATGGTAGTGGTCAGTAGTTCAAAGTCTTAATTGCAGCTGGTGATGAGTGACCTTCCTATGGGGCTGATACTTTTTAATGTCATCAATGACCTGCACAATGTGCTGGAATGCATTCTCATCAAGTTCACGAATGACCTAAAATTCGCAGGAGTGATTGCTACGATGAAGGTATGGGCAGCCATTCAGAAGAACCTTACTGGACTAGAGAAATGGACTGACAAAAATCTCGCTGAAGCTTGAAAAAGACAGGTGGAATGGCCTGCAGCTGTGACAGAACAACCCCATACATCAGTAAAGGTTGTGAGCCCTTGAAATTAGCTCTGCTTTGAGATGACCTTCAGAGATCACTGTAAGCCTTATTTTATTCCTGTGATTTAGTCTGGAATTCCATGCACTCTCAGGCCATTAAAACTCATCTTGATTCTTCTGTTTAGATAGCTAAGGACAGTTTCTGGCCTTCAACTTCAGATCACAGGAGCCTGAGTATGGAGGAGTTTCTATCAATCTTTCCAACATTTGCCTATTCTAGTTTTAATGGGAGGGTGGAAAATCTGTCCTTTCACTTCCAAAGTAACATGTCATTTGTGGGTGCATTGTGTTGGCTAACCTTTAAGCAACAAGTCTAAAAGTACAACAATCCCTTGTGGAAGTTATACCAGAGTGGAAGGCCACCTCTTGACAACCTCCACAACCATGTATGGCTGTCCAGTGCAGATTTTTCCTTTTCACCCAGTTATACATAGCTGACTATATATTTTGATTGAGCATTTTAATATGCAAGATCTTTCAGGATAAAGTCTACTAAATATATATAATCATCAAACTGTATACCTAGTAAAGAAATTATGGTTATGCTTAGAAGGAACTTTGCAAGTGGAACGTAAAGTTAAGTGAGGTTGAAATACACAGGTTTATCAGACACTTCAGCTACCTGAAATGCTCTTCATTGCTATCTGACCCAATATGAAGTGACAATTGTCACTTTATACAACTTTATAAAACACTGTGCTTCTAGAATTGGTAAATTCCAAGCACTGTGATTTTACTAATGGATACACTACGAAGAAATACCGTCAGGGCTGTGCTGATGTATATAGGTCTTCAGTATTTTGTTTTGCTCTCATATAACTACTGACCTCTGTAACAACTTCAACTTTTCTTCCTTCCTCCCAGCCCCTCCGACCTATGCAAACCTGTAACTAGATAAATCATTCAGGCACCTTAAGATAACAGGGGGACCCAGAAGTGTTAGAATTTTATATGGAACAAAGTCTGTTAACCTCACAATATCCTATATAATCCATGGCAAGTATTTTAAAATTCCATAGATAATAAACATCAGTGTTTGTATTTGTGTTTCCCTTACTATTGTACTTTCTTTGTCAAAGAATGTCTGTATGTATTGCTTGGTACCTCTGTCTATTATAAAGTTTGCCTGATGTTTTATTATGGGACAATGTTTTGGGAGCTTAAAACCTTAAAAAAATTATTAGCTGCTTGATTTGAAGTTCAGCATACTGATTGCTTGCATTAGGCTGAATGTTTTTGAGAATATAATCTAAACCAGTTTAACTATATTCAAGAACAAGGCAACATTGAAAAAAAAGCCAGTCTCATTTACATTACAAACTCCTGCTAATATTTCCTTTTAAACAAATCACATGTTTTAGTACAGAGCATTTTTCCCTTTGATTGTTTGACTTTTAAAATGTAGTAATATTATCTGAATCTAGTTTTTCCTCTGTGTATTCAGAAACCGAAGGTAGATGGGGAAAGAATCATGAATGAAGCTATGTAACTTATGACCAGCAGTTGGCCTGGAAATCCCAAGTAAGGTCACAAGTTTCACAGTCTTTCTGTTGGGTATTTGCATAAATGTTGCTGTTCTCAAACCACTTAGTGTATCAGATGTGAGCACCCCTTCCTTGTAATCAATCCCTCAATCACATGTATGTCTTGGAGGGAAGAAGCGGAGAATTAAAAAAATAAACGCTACAACCCCCACCCCTGCCCCAGAATTATCTTGCAGAAAAAAACCTTGTGGATTTTTTTTTTTTTTTTAAATCTTATTTGTTTTATTCTAAGTAGGGATACAGAATGCGTAGCGAGACTGAGGAAAGACTGAGGAAGCAGGTGAAGGGTAGGAAATAGGTACGTTATAAACCGAAAGATCACTCAGTTGGCCTCTTCTTATATTGACAGTTCTTAGATGGGATTTAGTGAAGTATTTTGTGTTGCTGAAATGTATTTTTGCAAGCTGTCTGAAGAGCTGATTGGCTGAGTATGGTAAGAAGAGTGCTATATGGACTGCAGCTGGCTAGTCTGGAGTGGGCACTGGAGGAACTTGATTTGTGCAAAAGAATTGTTGAGATCCATAGCTTGTCCTTGGGCTGCTCAATGAACAGGAGGTGCTTCTGTAGACTCCTGTAGTCTGCAGTTGGAAGGGTTTTTTTTGATGACCAGATCCTCTCAGTCTGACTTAATAGAAACTGAGCCACAAAAATTTTACTCGGGATGTCTAAAGTAACATATACAAGTAAGAAATAATATTACGGTAATCACTTTGACCTACCCTACCCAGGACCCCAGTCCTGGATTTCTTGTGTCCCTTCTGTAGTTCATTAGAACTGTCCAGACAGTGTAGTAATATATTTCTAGTATCTGCTGATTCGTGATGTGAGCCTAGATCTCATTATACTTTTAATTTCTTCTCTCCACTGTGGTTAAGGACTGCACTGGAAAAGTTTTGCAGTATTTCCAGATTTAGTATTTCAAAGCCTTTTCTGAAATTTTTTGGTCCATTAGAGAGATCACCACAAAGTGTGTTGGGTGAGAACAAAGGAAATTTTGCAAGAAAGTCATGCTATGCAGCAACTTAAATAAATAAATCCATCAGTTCTTCTAGGACAATGAAATAAATCAGTAATGAATTATTTCAGCCAGCAATTTAGAAGCAGTAGACTGAAGATAGCCAGCAGATTTCAGCATCAGTGAGATTGCTTGTTGATTACTATTTTTTTGTTCGTTTTTTTTTTTTTATTCAAATGAGATCAACCAATATTTTAAAGAATCCTTTTCCCTACTAAAACAGATTCTACTCCTCAGTTCCTTCTTCTTTTTCACTAGCAGGTCTCCAGCTGGCCTGGGAGGCTTATCACCTCTATCTGGTTATTAACAGTCCATTTGCTTAAGTACCTGCCATAATTACTTTGTATGGTTCCTCTGAGAGGCACTTCATTTAAGGAACTCCAGAAAAAAGTTCTGGTCTGACTGACAACCACACAGTCACATATCTGCCACCTGCTAGCATCTCTTAAGCCAAAATAAGTTTGTGTGAGAGAAAACCTGCACTTGTCTGTGTTTTAAACATTTTATTTCCTAGCTCTCTCTTCACGTTCCCTACTCCCTCTTTAAACTGTCTTTCCCTCCAGCTTTAGTTCTTTGCATAGTATCAGCACTGTACTCTGATACTAGCTGCTGTTCTAAGTTTTGTAGGTAGGTTATGGTGCAACACGTATAAACCAGAGGGATTGTACAAACTGAATTTAGCAGAATTTGGATCAGAACAGCCAGAAGAATGATGTGAGTAAAGGTCCACAAAGCCTCCTGAGGACAAAAGATCACAAAATGGCTGTACTAACACAAATCTGAAGAATGATATGAGATGTAGTTCTGATTGTTGATGGGGTATTTTTGCTAGCCTGCAGAATGTGTTCATTTACAGGAAGCACAGGTGTCTTGCTTTGCCTTGGCATGTTCACATAACTGCATTGTCTCTTTCGACTTTTGCAACTCCATGGTCTAGAGAATAATCTTTAAAGTTATTATTTAGAATAAATAGAGGTTACAGTAAGATACAATATTTAGCATGTCATGTTAGCGATTTTATTTCCTGGTTGTTTGTTTTAGTTTCATTCTCTGTAGGTTCATAGTCCCCTCATTTTCTTTAAACTTTACCTAACACATTAAAGTGAAATAAAATAATTAATTCATTTATTATCCCATTTAAACAAACAATACCACACCTTCCACATGGCTTGAATCAAAGCCCTGAATCAGTGTCTTTGAAAAAGTTAGGTCCAGGTTAACTCAGCCTCTGTACCTTCTTTTTACAGATTTGCCCTGAGTTTTGGGTTTTTAACAGAGCTTGAACTATAAATGAGCCAGAATATTTAAGTCAGTGCCCAGACAGAAATTTTCCTGAAATAATATTGTCTAGATTTTCAGTCTTTTTAGGCTCAAATGAGTACAACAGAAGGGAGGAGACTGAAAACCGGATTTAAGAATGTAAATATGATTATAAAGAATGACAGGTAGACTTTCCCTTTTTGAATAAGAAGTTACAGTAGTTAAATCATTTGTATCTCCCAGAAGTCTGTTCCTGAGTAAAAGTGTCATACTAAGCCTGTCAAAGAGAATGGAAAGACTCTGGATGTGGGTACAGATACCGTGTTTCGGACTTCATGTTTCCTTTTCCATGCCTGTGTTCCTAAAAACACCACCAAACCAAAACAACAACATGCTGCTATATTGTGTTAATTTTAATAGATTCACTCAAAGATTTCTGAATGTTATTCAACTGCTGTTTTCTGTAGGAGAGCACCAATAAGATATTTATCCACCAGATGTGACTGTAATGACTATGGCCATTAAAAAGCAGGGGCCGGGGGAGGGGAGGCAGACCATCATTATGCTTAGGTTTTAGGTTAGCCAATATGAAACATGATGAACACTCTTCTTGTTCAGTCATTTTAATGCACCACAGTGTAAGCCCAGTAGATTTCAGTCTTGTGACCAGCAAAGCTGTACCTTCTCATTTATATCTTAAATAGATCAGTCAGATAAGTATAGCACATTGAAAACAAATTTTTTACCCATGGATGAGGCAATAGTACACCTGTCAGAATAGAAAGGTGCCATAAAAATGGACTTCAGCAGGGCATTATATAATTTGTACTCCTTTTGTAAGCCTTTTCTTGATAGTTCTAGAAACAGGCATTTACACTGAAGACTGACAGAAGTTGAACTGGAGAGGTGTGAACAACATTACTATGGCAACACTAAATGTTGGGTATGTGAAGAGGCAGGTGAGACCCCTGTGGATCATCAAATGCCAACCTGGCTATTATAATGAATGGTAATTGGTTAAATTATTAAGCATTCTATTGCTTATCCCACAGTAACTAAATGGCCTTGCAGTTGCTATATAATTACTGAATGACTGATGGTCTGTTTTTTCCTCATGATTTTTGTAGGATTGTCTGTCACGATAACAAGTTTAAAGCTTTCTTACCAAGCACAGGTCCTGTAAGGTGCTGAATGGCTTTGATTCATTGATTTTTATAATGAAGTTGGCATGTTGAGTTCCTTTGAGAATTGGTAGTCAGGGTACTATAAAACAAAGTACTGCTGCCACAGGAAACTGGTCTTTTGGTTAGGGTACCAATCTGAGATTTAAGCTTTGTTTATGTTCTCTGCTAAACCCGACAAGGGAGCCTGGATTTGTACTCTAACTGATCATGTATTCAGATTACTAAAGCTCTCACAATAGCTTTTACCTGCATAGTTCCCATGGTGAGTGGTAAGTTTGTCCACTTCATTCAGCTCTGTTCTACTCTTTGAACAGCTGCTGAGTTACAGCCAAGAGTCACGTTTGCTCTTAATTGCCTCTGAGCCATTAGGTGCCGCTTTGCTGCTGAAATCAAAGCCAAGTGCACAAATCTCCTTTTCTTCATTGCTGAAGTGGCAAATTCGCATCTCATCTGGGAAGGGATACTGTTAGCCATTGCCTCCCTTAGGTGTAAGGGAGGAGTGCAGTCCTGTGTCCACGCTCTGTTTCAGTTATGAAGTTGCAGCTCGCACCTACAACTTCCCTTTTGATACCAGAACTATGGTTTACCTTCTCCTCTCCATTGTGGTGAGGCAAAGTCCAATATGAGCTGACGAATGTTTTCTTAACTCTCACTACTCAGTGCTAAAAGAATTTGGCTCCCAATGGTTTAGTGATGGACTTGGCGGGCCTGGGTTAACGGTTAGACTTGATGATCTTAAAGGTCTTTTCCAACCTAAATCATTCTGTGAAAAGAAAAGGAGAACTTGATGTGCAGCTCCATGTTCCCTTGTGAGCTACTACCTTGCTCAATCTTGTGGTGAGTTGACCTAGGCTGGACACCAGGTACCCACCAAGCTGCTTTATCAGACCTCTCCTTGGCAGGATGAGGGAAGAAAATAAGATGGCAAAAAAAAAAATCTTTTGGGTCAAGATAAAGGCAGTTTAATAAAGCAAAAGCAAACGTTGCCCATGGAAGCAAAGGAAAACAAAAGATTTCATTCTCTACTTCCCTTCTGCAGGTGCTGTCCAATCAATTCCTGGGAAGCAGGGCTTCAGAACAGATAGTGGTTGCTCCAAGCAGATGAATATGGTAAATAACAAGTGCCCTTCTCCACCACCACCACCTTACTCTTAGTTTTTATTGCTGAGTAGATGTCATATAGTGTGGAATATCCCTTCAGTCAGTTAGGGTTGGCTGTCCTGGCTACATCCCCTCCCAAGATCTTGCCCACCATCAGCCTACTGGTGAAGGGAATGTCGGAGTGATAGCCCTGATGCTGTAAGAGCACTGCTCAACAGCAGCCAAAACACTGCTGTGTTATCAGCACCTTTCTAGCTACAAATACAAAGCACAGCACTATGAGGGCTGCTGTGGGGAAAATTAACCCCATCTCAGTCAGATCCAATACAAATCTACAGACACCGAAGTCTGAATACAAAAGGGCAATAGATTTGTTAGGTTAAATCTCCTGGATCAGACGAGGTTTGATCTTTGTTACAAACATAAACTAAAGAAATGGGGATTCACTTTCAGTTTTGGCGTCTTAGTATGTGAACTTGAGTAAGTCTTTTTCCACACTCCATCTGTAAATCTTGCATAACACTTTATTTTGTTGTCTTTAGCTAGTCTGTTCAAACTTAGAGACATCAGCATCGGTGGGGGATTGTTTTTGTTGTGTATTTCTGCCAGACTTGGCTCATTAGATTGTTTGGGGTTGCCTAAGTAGTATCACAATATGTTGAATTTTTGTTATCAGAATACACAGCTCATTCTTGTAGTCTGCTTTATACTGTATTTGCTCCTCTTCATGCTTGGCTCCACACTGGGACAGGGTTGGACAGACTTACATGATACAAGAACTGTGTCAGATACGCTAATTAACTGAAACAGCTTTAGAACTAGTTATAAAAAGTGATTACGAGTTCTCTTCTGGGCAAACTCATAGCCCTTTGGCAAAAGGACTTAAAAATCCTGGGTTTTCTAGCCAAATGTAAGGTGCCAAGCATATATGAAGCACACTTGACAACAACGCAGAACAGACTAACTTAATGAGAAACTAAAAGGTCAGGATAAACATGCCCTTAAAATAATAATAGAAGTCAGTGCCTTCCTTTCTAATGGAACGTCTGATCTTTTAGGACTAAGCATCTCCTGAATATGTGTCAAAGATAGTCCTCATGTCTTCATAGTTCAGGATGGGGTGTTGTATAAGAGGAGCTGGCGAGTTGCACTGATGGTGATAGGACTGGGTTTGAATGTCTAATTAAGAAGAGGTATATGCCTGCTGAATATTTCAGCACTGCAACTGGGAGTAAGGATTAGGGTTAAGAACACTTCATGCTGCAGAACATGGGCTCATTACGTCAACAACTGAACATTGCTGTGTATGACAGCAAGGTTCAAATTAATTATTCAAACATTTTGGGTAGCCTGGCTGCTGTTCTTTGCAGAAGCTTAGGCCAAGTTTTAAGAACGGAATTTGTGTTCATTAGTGCACGAATTTGAACAGATATGCATGTCTGATTCTTAATTACTGTGCAGTGATGAATTCCTAGCTTTACATTGAGGGGAGGGGAAACTAGGGTTAGGGAGAGTCAGGAATATAGAGGTGCATATTTCTGAATTTTTAAAAGCAAACTTTAGTTGCATCATCTAATTCAACTTTTCTCCTTGTTTTTTCAAATACTAAAGATGTAATTTTTTTTAGTCAAGCGTGGTATTGGAGCTCAGCAAGATTGTGGCCAGTGTACATGTATTGTTTCTCCAGGAGATGCTGTGGGAGATGGTATCAAAGGCTTTACTAAGGTCCAGGTAGACAACATCCAGAGCCTTCCCCTCATCCGCTGGGCAGGTCACCTTGTCATAGAAAGAGATCAGGTTCCTCAAGCAGGACTTGCCTTTCCTAAACCCGTGCAGGCTGGGCCTGACCCCCCGGCTGTCCTGCACGTGCCACATGATGGTGCTCAGGATGGTCTGCTCCCTAACCTTCCACAGCATGGGGGTCAGTCTGGCAGGGCTGTAGTTCCCTGGATCCTCCTGCCTGCCCTTGTAGATGGGCGTTGCATTGGCAGACCTAGAGTTTGGCCGTTCTGATTAAGAAAACTGAGAGCAGTTACCAGTAGATGTGAACATTGCCTTTTTCCTCTTTGGGCTGTGGTGAATGTCAACTTCTGTGTTACAGACTAGGGCTAAAGTTAAGCAAACTCAGGTTATAAAGCACAGTCTTTTGTTGCTTTCAGGCAAAAGCACCCATGCAAGCTTAGAGCGGCTAAGAGGAGTTCTGGACAGAATTCATTCTCTTGGGAAATGCAAAAGTTAATGATGAGATTAGAGATAGCTTTCTGGAATCTAGGTGCCTCCCACTTGTAACTGTGGATGAATTTTGGAAGACACTGTGAGATAAGCGATACCCTGTATTACTTCTGTTTATTTTTCAGGCATTTGTGAGTGCCAATTTTATATTTTAAGTAACATTTTCAGTTAGGATTAGGATGTTGGACAGGGAGAGCAAGGGCACAGAACTGGGATTGTTAGTGAAATTCAGAGGGTTCTATAAGACCGGTACTTTTTCTAGAATCTGTGGGATCCCTTACTTAAATTTGAAGTTTAGACTACGTACATCAAAGCTGAGCTTGGCACTTAATTTTAAGGTGAGCAAGCAGATTGAAACTAAAGCCCATAGTAAGTTTAAAGATTGTCTTCCTGCATTTCACTCTAGTCTTGTGTTCCTAATGTCTGGAATTTCTGCTGGGGGACAGGGTAAGAGCTGGGAATAGAGCTGTTTACGGGAAAGCCCTGTGTAGTTTCCTGTGGGTCTGAATATCCTGTCACTATTCTTAAAGCATCAAGGCTTCCTGTTCTTTGGAGATGGTTAGGGTTAGAGTTACGGTTGTTTAGAATGATTGTTGTATTTTGGTTTGGTTTGGTGGGGGTTTTTTGCTTGTTTTTTCTTAAGGAGAACTAATAAGGTTAAACAAAGGACAAGAGTCAAAAAATAATGCTACTTAATTTATAGACCCACAGTTTTAAAATCAAGCCCAATGTTCACAAGCTTATACCTGAGGATCATGGGGTTTAGCTGATTTCAGTCAGGACATCCAACATAAACTGAGGCTCAGTGTCAATATTTTTGACTATCTTATTCTTCTAATTGCACGTAAGAGTGTTCTTTTCACCTTTGAGTAAAACTAGGACTGTAGTTACAGTAGAGATGCATGCTACAGTTAAGAATGACTGCAGAATGGATGGCTGATGGGGTGATCCTCTTAGATAAAATGTGTGCAGATATCAGGTGATGCAGGTGTTTTCTACTTAGTCAGGTAATGATTATTTCTTGTCTTTCTGTTCAAAGGAAAGGTTAAGTTCAGGGCTAGGCCTGAGCAAAGTCTGCGGTTGTGAAATCTTTCCCATTAATAATTTAAATCAGACAGACAAAAACTAAGAACATCTCTCATGAATCTGAAATCCCATCTTTCTGATAATTATATATAAAGAAGCATATATTGTCAAGTGGGGTTGCCTGTGTAAGCTTTAGAAATTTTGAACTTTCAGAGTATGATTTCTCCTGATTTCTGTCAGATTTGCAGTTTTTACCTGAGGTGGGTGTGACTCCGTTAGCTTATTCTTGACATTGCATTTACCAGTGGTTTCCTAAAGTTTCTCATTTTATGCATGGGTTAGGATTTTAGAGAGAAAGGATTATAGAGATGGAATTATTTCTATTTTTTTCCCCTAGTTCAGCATTAATAGATGTGAATATTTAATTTTTAATTTTGGGGAGTATTTTGCGTGACAGGCTCCAACAACACAAGATGTGTGTGATGCAGTGGTGCATGTACTTCTTCCTGATGGAGTTTGGCTCTGCCACTTTTTTCTCCCATGTGACAGTTCTAAGTATCAGTTTATAAAGCAGGAATATATTCTGTTCCCATGAAATAATTAAATATTCATCGGTCTGAAAAGGTAAACAAGAAGGAACTTTATGATCCAGTGGTTGGGATATTAGTGTGGAGACAGGTGGATGAATATCTACCTGCTGCTTCCATGAATATTTAATGTAAAATAATCATATATTTTGGGGGGCAGGAACTTGAAACCCTGTACTTCCTCTGCCCTCCAGTATTACCTTTCTAACCAGTGGACTATGGAGTGTTCTTTCTTTTGCCTCTTATTTCATGCAAATTGGAAATAAGAAATTGAAGTAATCATGTCATGTAAACTCTATCTTCATAGTTTAAGAAGTCTCCTGTGATTTGGACTGTAAAACTACACCTTCTGAGGTAGAGAAGTGGCCTGGTTTCAGCTGGGATGGAGTTACTTACTCTTAGGAGCTATTACAGACTGTGTTTTGGCTTTGCTGTGAGACTTTTCAGTTCCTCAGACTGGGTCAGCTGACCAGGAGTAGCCAAAATGGTGTTCCATACCATGGGGCGTCATGCCTGGTATATCTGCCTGGGGGGCTGGCCGGGGCGGGCGGGGGCATTGCTTGGCAGGTGGTGAGCAGTTGTGTTGTGCATCATGTGTTCCTTTCTTCCTTTCCCTCTAGATTTTATTCTTTTCCTCCCCCTTTCATTATAACTGTTATTGTCATCGTTATTATTGTTCTTTCATTTTTATTCTGTTTCAGTTATTAAATTGTTCTTATCCCAGCCCTTGAGTTTTATATTCCAACTCTCCTCCCCATCCCTCCGGGTGAGGGGTGAGTGAGCGGCTGTGTGGTTACTTCATTACCAGCTGGGGTTAAACCACGACAAGGACTGTTAGACTTAGACACACTAGGTCTCCTACGTTCTGAGGAAGTATTCCCAGCACTGTTTTGTTCAGGTGCAGACAGTTAATATTATATGGCTGTGGTTTTGTAAAGCTTAAGTAGTGTTTGAGGACGCCCATCACAATAGAGCCTACACATAGAATAATTAAAGGAATATCTACCTCATGAATCCCTGCAAGACATAGACATTGTGGACTATTCATTGCTACCCCTGTGTAGGCAGTGTTAACATGATGAGTAGCCAGCATTTTTAGAGCTTTAGTGGTAGAATTATAGGGACCTTTGACCCTGCAGGCATTTGGCAGCAGTTGACAGGAACTAAATGGCATAGAGTTTTAAGCACTGAGGTGGCAGCTAGATAAATAGACAATGTTATTTTTTTAATCTAGTTTCCTCCACCCCCTACCCCATTAATATCTGTATAGTAGTAATAAGTATAGCCCTGGATTAGACTGATGTTTCAAACTGTTTCAGTTTGTTTCTTAAAGGAAAAAAACCTTCAAACAATAAAAAGTGAGAACCACAATTTAGCTTGAATTTACTTTATCAAGCAAACATAAATAGATGTAAGTAAAGGATTGACGTTTTTGTGTTACACCTGTTTCAGCCTCTAGGGTATCTAACATGCTTATAATAAAACTAGGAAATTTAAGACAGCCAACATGTATTATTTAGGGGATGCCAGTAAAGAACCCCAGTATCAAAATTTCTAGTTTTTATCCTGTTAAGGTAATTAAGAAGATGTCTTCAAACCGTGATTGCACATTGAAAAGATGAATCAAACAAATTAGCAAACAAGTTAAAAAGGCACAGCAAGGAGACACACCAAACCTGTTCCCTCCATTTCTACCTCAGTTTCTGGACATTTGTTTGATGTGTTGAACAAGAAATATATTGTCTACTTCCCATATTGATAAAATACAGATGTAATAAAGATATTTCTAGTGCTTCATGCGCATCTATCATGATATCGTTTGGCATGCTATCAATGGAAGAAGAAAATACCAAATGACTGAAGTAATTATGCTTCGGTATTACAAGGCAGAATATATATGCTCACAACGGGGCTTGTTTTTAGAGAGTAGAGAAGCATTTGAATTGCATTCTTGATGTGGAGATGTTTCTGAAAAAAGCATGCTTTGAAACAGCAAAAAGCATTGCCTGACCTATTTGAAGTCAGAGACTGCAATTTGGCAGTATTAGTAAACATAAGAGGATGTCCTGGAGTTAAACTCTATAATAATAAATTAAAATAGGTATAATAGAATCCTCTTCAACAAAAAAAATGCAAAGTTAATGACTAAATGAGGCTGAGTTTAGTATTAACAATAATATCAGGTTTATGCATTAATATGAATCAAGATTTCTCGGACTGCCAGGACTTGTATGTTATCAATTTCTGTAAAGATGTAGAACTCTGAAAAGTTAATGTTGTTTATGTTCAGAAGTTGCAAATACATTCCTTTCTAAGGAGATGTCCATCTAAGAAATAAGAGATCAAGTATTTTGGATCTTGTCACATGCAGGCAGAATCTCCAAAGAAACTCTGCAAAATGTTGTTTGTTTATGGTGTTGGGTTTTTTTTTAAGCAAATATATTTATGGTATGGAGACGGTGAAGGTTTTGCTCACAGATTTGTATTTTTAAAAAAGAAGCCAACTTTTTCTGACTGTCAATATTGTGCATTGCAGACTGTGAAAATCAAAAGATCCAATTTTCCAGAGCGATTCAATTGACATTTCCTTTCCACACTCTAGACTTCCAAAATGTTAAGAGTATTGATTAAACATCTGGTATTTTGGTAGGTTTCCCATATCTTTAAAAGAACAGCTCTCAAATGGTTTGGAGACTCCAAAGGCTCAAAAGAGGAGTGTGCTGTTTCTCATTTTAGTGTAATTGAACAGATTTTGGGGGGGAGAAAAACTTACAAAAAGTTTTATATATGTTGTGTTCTAAAGATGTATGTATTTAAATGAAATAAATACTCCAAGTGGCATCTCTTTTCATTTTAGCTTGCCATCCTTTTACTAATTTGCTATGACTAAAAGGGGAAGACGTCTCTGCCATCTATTTGAGGAAACGGCAACAATAATTAAAAATATGTCCACAGTTTGCTGCCATTGCCTAAGAAGTTCCTTAATAGATTAGGTTCATGGCTGTGTAACCATTCTTCTGTCTCTAAGCGTGGCCAATAGTAGATGACTACAAAAATTTAAGAAAAAGGGTTAGTATAGGATCATCCTTTCATTGTTATACCTTCCCAGCTTGTGGGAATCAGTGATACAGGAATGCCCTGAGCCAGAAGTACTGTCTGACTAATTAATGGAGTTATACGCCATGAACTTGTTTAATCTATTTTTGCATGTGTTTATCCTTTTGACCTCCGTAACATCCAGTGGCAATGAGTTTCACAATATGATTATGTACTGTATGGAAATGCATTCTGACTTACTTCAAATCTGCAACATGGTTATTTTCTGAGGTGTACATTCATTCTTGTGTTTTGTGAAATAGAAAATAATTGTTTCTTTTTCACTTTCTCCATGTGAATTATGTTACTATATACCTCTCTCATCAGCTGTCTCTTTTCCAAACTAAGAAATTTTTCATAGACTTTTATGGTAAGGAAAGTGTTTTAGTCTTTCTCGTTGACAACCTTAGTGACCCTCAGTGATCCCTGCGATAGGACCTTCAATTTTCTATGTGTCTATGTATATTTTTAGTCTGTTCTTTTAAATAAGAAGAATTTAGGAGAAAATGAGACAGGTGAGGAATGGAGCAAAAAGGGAAGGCTCTCACAACTTCTACTTTTCATTCTTCTGCAGGGTGATGATTGTTGCTGCTATTGTTATTATCATCATCATCATCATTATTACTTCTTCTTCCAGAAGATAGATCACTTGCTTATCCCTTCAAATATTTTAATGAGTTAAAAATACAAAATAATAAACAAAAGGTGTATACAACTTGAAACTTTCTGGAATTCTGTGCCATGAGTGGACTAAATTACATTGCTATTGCAGTGAAATTCTTTTTCCAATTAAAACAATGGCATGTTTCAAATTGGCTTCAGTGGGGCCATATCTCACTCTGGGAAATATATACAACATTTCAGTTTCTACCATTGCAAATCAGTTTAGTAAAATTTGGGGGATGTTTAAGTTGCTGGTGTGCTACTGCAGCTTTCTTGTCATCGCTCAGATTTATCTGTTGTATCTCATGGTTTGGACTGCAGATACTTGTTTGAATTAGATGATGCAATCTAAGCAAGGATCCTCAGAGAAGGAAAATTTGAATTTTCTGTTTGATTTTATTGTGAAAGGAGAATAGTTCTCATCAGAATAAAAAACTTGCGGTCTTAGGTTATACTCTAATAAGTTCTAACCTTGTTACCAGTCTTATGTTCTCAGGAAGAGAGGTAAAAGATTCTTCTCTGTAAAAATTCCCTCTCCCCTTGAATGTTTAGCATTCACTTAGCATGCTTTCTTAGCTGTTAAATGTGCAACTTTATTTATGGATGAAAGCCACCACTGCAGTGTTCTTCAGCTGCTCTTAAAGTCTGAGGGCTGAATGAATTTCAAAACTGATACATCTCATATGTATAAGTGCCAAGTCTCAATTTTTAACTCAAGATTCATTTCTCAACAAACCTTTAACCACTCAAACGTCAGCTATCTGGTTTCTATCTCAGTATATAGGTCAGGAAGTAGTAAAAGGACAGGTCAGATACATGAGCTGTGCTGCTCCAGATACAGACTTCTCTCTCTTCTTTTTGGCTCATGTAGCTGAATAGCCAGCAGCGGAAGCAACTTTCAAGATGGGCAATGAAGGCATGAAATACACATTTAGTCTAAGTTATTCAATAGGATTTTTTTTACTGTCTTTCTAGGTCGACACCATGAAATGTGAGACAAGCAGAAGCTTGAAGAAAATTGGTGACAGCAGGTAATTGTTATATTACTAATGATCTCAGTGTTGCTTAGATGATTAGGAAGACCAGCTATATTAATAAAAGCTAGTTAAAAATATTTACTGTGATAATTTTCCATCCAAAATTATATTTCTGTTGAAATAAAAATGTTCTGTTTCTGCAACAGAAATATCTCGGTTTTACCAGTATTTGTAATATGAAAAGTCAAAGTAAGTAATTACTGGGTTTTCCTGATGAAAATACATCTTTTTGATTTTACACCTTGAATTTCACCTCATTGTGCATATATTTTTTAATTTTTGTCCATACAATCATACCTTTATGTCCATTACCTTTGTAACTGTTTAATAAATGAACTGTAGTTGCAACTGCAGTAGCAACATTATCACATGGATAAAGGTGTCTTGCTGAGTTCGTGAAGAATGGATGATCTGAGACACCAAAAGTATTCCCAGAAAGGCAGGTGTGTCTTTTTAAAGTCTGTGTATTTATTGCTTATTTGTTAAAATTTTAGAAGATTTTAAATTCTGCTGAGAGAAAAAGAATCACAGTTTTTATCAGTAGGAGCACACACGTACCATGTACCTTATGTTCTAATGTGGATATACATATTTCTGGGATGCTGCAATATAGCTCACTGCAAAGCTCAAAGGTAACCTGTACCAAAACCCATCATGAAATCAAAGTTTGGAATACTTTGCAGAAGACATTAGTAAAACATCAGTAATTTATGCAGGGTAAAATGAGCATATATTTTAAAGAAGGATAAATTATTTCTGACAAAAGCAGCGATAGCACTGCTGAAATTGCTCAGGTTAAGTAATTCAGATTTTTTCAGGGTTGATTCCAAAGCTCATTATTTTTTTTCTGTTGTCTCCAGGGAGGTTTGGATTGGGTTCTTAATGAAATGAGACTGAAAGCAAGAGTTCTGGGATAGCAAAGAACTTTCAGCGGAGTTTTGATTTTTGCCTGCTTAATTCCAACTTGTCTTTTCTAGATCCTGAATTCTGGAAAAGGTAAGAGCAAACTAGCATGACTCAGCTTAATAGAGAAAGTGAGAGTGGTTCAGGCAGTTAAAGAGAAACGTGGAATATTACTACTACCAGTGGACTGTTCTCTTGTTCTTTCAATTTCACTCCAAGAACTAAATGGATCCTTCAAAATCTGGCTGGCTACCAAGGACACCATCAAACATCTGTGCACCAGATGCATAGAGCATTATATCCAGCTGTGTTACTGCAGCTACATCTGCAGAACACTGCATATGTCAACTGCCATGGCCAGCAGGCTTTGGGAATACTATCTATAGGAATTCAAGTTTGCAGCAGAAGTAAAAGAAGTGGGTGTTTTGCTTTCAACTTTTTTATTGTCTTTTTCCTTTCTACATTTCTTAATGAGTTGCTTGTAAGTTTGAATTAATGGAGGGAAATAGCATGTTGGTTGTTTGGTTTTTTTCCACCAGTTGAGACCTGACTTCAAGTTGTGATAAATAGAAGAAATAGTTTAATCTCATCCTATATTTTCATTTCCAAGGGTTTCTTTTTTTTTTTTTCTCTTAGAAAATACTATAATGAAATTATTTTTAGAAATAGTCTTTTCTTACTTTGGAGCTGGTGGAGTTCTGTATGTTGGCTGAGGAAAATTGAGGGGAGCATTTCTTCCAGAAGCCACTAGAGCAAAAATGCAGAAGAATGTGAGAATTCGTTTGACTTGCTAAAGCATACTGTAGGTTTCTCTACCAAATACTCAGAGGCATATTCAGGTTGTCTTGCTACATAAAATAGCAAAGCTGTGCCATTCACTGCAAGAATTATTTCACATATTTCCCTCCTTTCCTTTTCCATTCCCCTCAGGAAACTGTTACAATTGCCATAAAAGCATGGAAAAACATACTGTACCTGTAGATCTTTGATTTCTCCTTCCTAACAATATAACTCTGCCTTGATAGGGAAAACATTAGCAAGTTAGCAAAAGGAAACAAAACCTTTTTTTTTTTTTTTTTCCCCTCAAAAAGGAGCAGAAGCAGCACTTGGTGGATATACATTAATAATAGTGGCTACTCTTTTGAACTGGCAACATTCCTTGCGAGTTTTAGGCAAGTCTTTTTCAATTATATTTATAATTCTCACAAACAAAACAAAGTGCTAATTTCACACTACTGGATGCATAAATCTTTTTCATACTGGTATGTTTGCATATCTAAACTTAGCTGGTTTATTTTTAATTTAAAATGTCTCTTATATTTTTAAGGGTAGAGCTACCTCAACGGTTTCCAACCGTTCCCAATTTCGGTATTATTTTTTTGTCCACAAGAAAAAAGTGCTACAGTAGCAACGTTAGAAAAAATTATTGATTTACTTTTTCAGTTTTGTGTTGCTGAATCATTCTATTCAAAGTTCTTTACATTCAGTAAATATTTATGTTCAATCAACTGTGTTCAAACTTGTAATTTTATTGAACACAACACATCTTCAAAATTTGACCACTTGCAAATATATATTGCTTTTTCAAATTCAGAAGATTTATTTGGGGACCATTTTATACATACAGAGAAAATGCATTCAACAGTTTTAATTGAAACAGTCTAAAACAATGCCGCCATATTATGAAAGAAGAGCAAATATTTGCAAGGAAAAATCAAAATAAAACCAAAATGTTTCACTTTATTATGCCTACTAGAAGAGACCATTTATACAGCTGCAAATACTGATCGTTCACTACATCTTACATAAAAGTCCCTTTAGCTTAGATGCAGTGTTTTCTATCATTTTGTTTGAACCAACATGCTCTTTATATCCTGCTTTTCCAGTAGTAATAGCTGGATTTTAGACACATCTTGCCCTGCATATTTGCTTTTTCTGACACTGTCAAGAACAGAACAGTGTTGTGGTAACAGGAGACATAAACAAGATAACGTACATTTATTTTCTCTAATTTAAATCATAGCCAGTGCTATCTAGGCTCTGAACCTAGTTTGTATCCAGATAATAATGGGAAGCAAGATGAAACATTTTTTTTTCCATTCCAGGCCTTCTAATAGCAAATATTTCTCCTTAGAAGAAATGTTTTTCTAACTTACTGGATGCTTTCTGTTAAAAAATGGGGGTTCCCCTCTGGTAGTAACTCATATTAAAGCTACTAGCTGGTTTCTCTGCTGGTTTGTATGCTAACTTGTCTAGAACCAGAATATACAATACAAATTGTGATTCACAGCATGAGTCTGCTGATGTGGATAAAGTGACTCATACATTAAGGAGATGGCAGGATCAACTCCATTGATATGATCTAGAATTAAATTGTATGATGTTCGTGGTTAAATAGTATAAAGTTGTTAAGGTAAATTTTAATTTAAGGGAGAAAAGGAGCTGATACTGTTAGTCACCATATTTCTAATTTGTTGACAGTAGTGAAAACTTAATTTTTATATTTCACTTTTAAATGATACCTAAGAAACAAAAAATACTCCACTAATTAAAACATACTCCAGATCTTATGCAAAATACATCTGAGATAAAATTACTCTAGTTGAAATGTGGGAAGACAGAATTTTATTGCAATATTAGAGTGTTCTCACTAGAGTTCTAAACTACCTATAGACTTCCAGAACATTTTGGTATTGCTTTAAAATTTTATCGCTGTATTGTTGAAGTCAGCCATATCAGTCACAGTAGCATTTTGTTTAGGGTGGGTTTTATTTCTCCTCTCTTTGACTTCTGCAAGAATGGTGCGAAAGTTTATTGCTGACAAACGCTGGTCATATGATATGATAGGTGCCTAGGACCTGTACACTACCACGCTTTAAGTAAAAACATATTTGTAAAACTCTGGAATTAATGTCCACCATCAGATGTGAAAGAGTGCTCGAGACAGAGTTACTATTGAAAGAATAGGTGGGCAGATTTGAATAAACGGAGAAAATCAGGATGAGATGGAAGGTTACAAAAAGAAATTACATAGAAGTCCTGATGTTCTGAAAAGTAGTGTATCTCCAGAAAATGTATAAAGACACCTGGAAAGAATTGGAAAGAAAAAACCCTCTGACAGCTGCAGTGAATATTACAGATCATAAGGAGCATTAACAATGCTAGGTACAGCTGGAGATACATGGAAAACAAAATAGTATAAGAAACTCTTTTCATGGATTGCAAAGTAGACAAAAGAAAGCCTGAAACAGTTAACTGCTCAGAGGAGGCTGTAATTGCAGTATTATTGTTCTCTATTCTACATTAAAAACTATTTTCATATAATGCTTTGAAAAAAATCCTTGCTCATTCCAAAACTTAAGTTTGAAAGTATTTAATAGGTGTTAGAAATTTTTGTGTGTTACTCTATAATTGCTATCATAAATAAAAAGTACCTTGGAATCAAAACAACTCCTGTACCCAGTTTTGATTACTCAGTGATAATTCTTAGATTTACGTTGCTAGTACAGCCTTGCCTGGATTTTCAGGTTGGTGATGTTTGTTACTATTGTAATCTCATCAGATAGGTCATCCAGAACTTTATTGATAAGCAAAGGTGGATATGAAAGGTGTCTTCAAGGCTTTAGGCATGGTACCTGAAGTACCTATGATAAACTAGCCTTCTCTTAATATTTTTCTTAATTCTGTTTGTATATGTCAACAGGCAAATCTGAACCCATTTAGAGAGGTAAAATTTTCATTAAAATCACCATATTGAGTGATAAGCAGCCAGTGGGAAGAGAACAGGCTCTCATATCAGCAATGCCATATGGAGGTCAAATAAAGTACACGTTAAACCAGTGAGGTAAACAATCAATGCATGTGTAGGCCTGGCTTTGTTCCTTTCACTGTTCACAGAACTTGGCTCTGGACATGATTCCAAGTCCTCCTGATGCTGATTACTTATTTTTCTGACTTCCATTGTCCTGTATCAAATGTAATTTGAACTCCTGGAAGGTCCTTCCTTTTGTCACTTTGTGCTGTAGAAGTAGGGTTTTATTCCCACCCCTTTTGAAACCCAGGAGTGGTCTATGCTTAGTAGAAATACTTAAGTGCTGTGAAAAGTATTCATTGATTATGATGCGCTAACCAGTTTCTCAAGAGGATTTGTTATAGCTTTCCTGTCATCTTACATTGAAAGAGAAGGCAGGGGTTTAGGAAAACATCACTGACTTCCTTGAGAACAATTGTGACCAGTCTCCAGAATATTTGTTTGCATTTTTATGCAGCAGCTTTGTCCACCTAGAGCAGCGGTAGCTGCTTTTCCCCCCTCTTTACCTACTTCCCCTTTGGAACACCAGTGTTGCAAAGTTTTAAACTACTAACGTATTTTTCATCTTTTCCTTGAAAGATTCTAAAACAATTATCTTCCTCAAGTCAGTATGCTCTCACAACTTTGCTAATGGCCACAGTGGTAAAATTTTATAATCCAAACTACTTGTAGATAGAAGCTAAATGTTTTTCAGAATTATGTAACAGTTTTAAATTATCTAGTGTGTGGATGCTGCCATTTGTCCAGGACACACTTCCTTTGAAGGGAGACAGAAAGAAATATTTAGAAGTCATAACAAGAGATCAGAATGAATCTTACCTAGATTTCTATTAAGATACCCAAACTTGCAGCAAAATGGTTGTGAGGAGGAATTTTCACCCCAAGAATCTTGCTTAGCTATTCCTTAAAAATAGTTATTAGTCATTGTTTACAAGTTACCTTGTGGTACTGTAAATTCTCTTGTGTTTTCTGTATCCATGGATATTCTGTGCCATGTTTTCTTCTTCAGATTTGCAGGCATCTTAATCATCTTCTTGGGACTGGAAGGGGATTCGTGGTGTTTCACATAATTTTCATTCTTCCTGTTCACATGTGAAATGTCCATATTGAAGGAAGGAGTCATAAATCTGATATATTGACAGGATTTTTTTCAGAGCAAGGGAATGTCTAGGTCATCGTAGTTTAAATCTTTGTAGTAACCCCTTGATTTTCATAGCTGGGACTGATACAACATTGACATTTACTTATTATTTTTTCTGATAGAATTACTAAAGGTGCTCTTCTAGCTTCAGATGTGAAGAGATGGAATTTGAAATCCCAGAGACCTTCTAGTGCTTACATTTTCTGACCCGTCATTTCCCTAAGGCCTTCTATGACTATATAATTTACTTTTAAAAAAAATGAGAACAAGTTTCATGATATTTCTGTTTCTTTTTGCAAGGTAAGTTTCACGTGACCAAGCAGAGAAATTTTTATATAGAAGTAGTTATAATCTACATCTTCCAAAATAAAACCTATCTTAAAATTTAATAAAAATACTACAATCATACATTTCTCATTATTGCACTTTTCCAGCTGTAGAACTATTAGTCAGGCTGCTAAGTCATGAATAATGCTTCTTTGCTTTTATTTCTACTTGTAGCTTGTTCACAGTGTCATGAACATATTTAATTTCATTTTCTTTCCTGTTCTGGTAATCTGAGCCCTGCAAACATAATAAATAGAGATATACTGTGTCTTACATGCCAGTGTCAAAGGACAGTGTAAACAATGCACGGTGCTATTACTATAACCCTCATTCTGCTGTGGGGCACAATATTGAATGTAGTGGGATTATGCAAATAGTTCAAGCTAGCCGTGTTCTTTCTAAACTGCTTTTAAAGGTAGTCATTCTACCACATTCAGATTTTTACAAGTGGTTTCTTATATTAAGCAACTGTCTTTTCTAACAGTCTGCATACAGTGTTTTATATAATCACTGTTAGAAGTCACTTAGCAGAAGTTCTTTTTGTCTAATGCATTAATGTCATCCTACTGTAAGCATGGGAGTTCTATTTTAAATTGTGGTTTCCCCTTATCTTTTCTGCTTTTATTTTGGGCTGTGCCATAGCACTGTGATCTGCTATGATTAACAGCATGCCCTTGTAATTCAACATTCTCACTATATGTATGATATTTTCCTTTTAACACGTTTCATGGAAGGGCAAGTTCTACTTTGTAGAGAGCATCACTTCTTCAGAACTGGAAAATTAATGTATTTGGTCAAAGGTTCCAAGGTCTCCAATCAAGGGCAGATAATTTCTTAGCATGTGAATCTTCTTGTCACAAAGATTTCAAGTTGTGGATTATTGTTATGCTTCATTCTATTTCATTTACGTATTTAGTTTTACTCTGTTTTTCTTAAAAATGAACAGAGAATAAATAAAATATTTAATATCAGAGAAATAGAGATGAAACTCAACATATTCTGCCATCTTAAAGCAATTGCAAATTGTTCCCTTGCAGCCTAGCAGAGACCAGATGTCATTTCTCTCTAATGAAAGCTAGACACACTAGCTGGTGTGATGTGTTGATTGTTTCAATGAAGTTCTTGACGGATTTAAAAAGAGATAGCCACGATGATAGTGAAGTCATGGCACAATCATTTAGCTTAAGCAGTTCCTCTTTCTCCTCAGTTGCTTCAGTACCGTGTTTTTTCTTTCTCTTCTAATCTAGGTCAATTCCCTCATCCACCTCAAAGCAGTCCCAAAAAGAGTTTTAGCACCACAGCTCAGACGTGGAATAGTTGTATAAAACCTGTTGTGCATAGGCACTCTTTCAGCTGTGTTTGCTACCATTAGCTTTGCAGTGTCAAACTGTGTCCTCAGCTGTGAAGGCTATATGAGCAAATGTGAAATTAATTGTGTAGATTGGAAATATGAGAAACACAGGACTGATTTTTCAGGAAATCAAGAAATAATGTCTTTTGTATGCAGATCAATGTAATTTTAAAGTAAGTTAAATAAATTGGCATTTTTTTTTTAATCTTGCATAATTGTTTCAGTGCTATTTGAATGGGCCTTCTAACATTAACTACATATATTATTCTAACAATAATTCCAATTTAAACGTGCAACTAATGCTCAAGGCAGAAGCATATGTGGTCTGAAAAAGAGCAATACTTACTAAGCAAAATGACCGGGTCCTCTGGTGGAAAATGCAATACCACTGCAACTAGTGAGGTACAGAACTTGTATTCTGAGAAAATTCCAACTTTTGTCTTCTCTTTTAGCTATGTATTTGAATAAAAATATAAAAAAGTGTATCAGAATGACAAAGTATTTTGGTTGAGAAATCATTCAATTCATGTTACTGTACTATATCAAAATTGCATTAACATCCAATTTTATTTCTGTTGGCCCTATAATTCAGTTAAGACATCAAAGACTTCATTTCTATTACTAGACCAACTTTTGTGAATCACATGTTCTGAATATATGTCTTCCAAGTCCTGCCTTGATATGAGTGATCTGAGAGAGGGAGCACGGTTTCCTAAGCACTTACACACAATGAAAATTTGCTATCCTGATAGTTCTGCAAAACTGATCCAATTCTGAAGTTGAACAAAGTATTACAGACCAAAGCACTGCCTTCTTCAACCCTTTGATTAACGTGCATTTCTAAAAATATGGTTTGAAATTGAGCTAATTTTTTCCCTTTTCTTAATAAGCAATGCATATAAACATCAGTTATTTGCAGGACTGTAAACATCAGGATCCATTTTAATGATTACAGTTCAGTTTTCTACCTCATTAGAATCTAGTCAGCTAGGAATATTTCTGATTTCTCTGTGGATTGCAAATCTCTCGTATACACAGGCTTTGAAAACAGTCTTGCTTGTGTTTTCAGTTGCTGTCCAGGCATTTTCTGTAGCTGCTGTCCAGATGGTTGCAAATCCTTGCTATGAATTAGAATTTTGTTACAACTCTCAGCATAATATTTCTGATCCACCGTAGCAAGGATTAGGTCCTCTGTACTAGTTTTACTATGTGATGATCACTTTTCCCCGTAGACTTCTCAGAGGTAATACTCATTTTCTTTCTATAATTTGTTTTTCTACCTGACCCAAGCTATCCAATGAACTAGTCCTGTCTCCTGGTACTTTCTGAAATATCAGACTAGATGTTTCATGGTTCTAAGAACATACTACTTCACTGTAGGGGCTGGAGAAAGGTAGAGTTGCCTGCCAAATCTATTTAAAGTTTTCTAAGTGAAGTCCTTTTTCTCACTGTTTTGACTTTTTCCTCCTTATCTTACAAAAGTAGATCTGCAATTGGCAATTACCAAAATGTCATCAGAATTGGTAAATACTCTGTTAGAAAATTTTGGTGATCTTGTTACTAGTTTTTGTCATGAGCTGTGTGGCAGTGGTGTGCTTTTTTGTTCTTAGTATTATTTAGTCTTTTTTTCTTTGGGCTTTTTCATTTCTCACTTGCTCTTCTCAGAGTGCTCTTGTGTTTGCTTTGTGCTAAGGACTGGTCTTAAGGAATCTTGATGTTGCATGATTATTTGCGGCTTGGCTTTCTCTATATAGGCTTGCGTTCCATTCAAGCCACTAAACTAACTGGCAGCTAGCTTCTCTCTGGGTTTTCACATACTGCTGGGAGGCAGAAAAACCAGTTTTATCCAGACAGCACTGTGAGAATGCGTTGCATGAAATTACTTACCCAGTCTGCTTGCAAAAAGATTTACATTTCTTGTAAACATATGCATTGTCTATTAAAGGCATTTCTAGGACTTAAAAATACTATATTGTTTGAGAGAATAGATTGCTATGTGGCACCACAAACAGTAGGTCTTTTCAAAAAAGTCAGATTTGAATGTGTTACTGTTTTGAAGTACTTAAATGGATAAAGTGGCATATATTTTACTACAGGAAATCAGAATAAATAGGTTAAATTGAGCAGTCATAATAATCTAGAAATGGAAAGTAAAATGTTTTCTATAGATACTCTTCAGAGTCTTCATACGGATATTTTTTTACTTCACAGTAAATATCGTTAAGCTGCTAGTAGCTGCAAATCTTGTAAGTGAGAACACAAGATAACTGCTTTTCCCCATCAGTGAAGGCATGTTTGCATTTTTGTTTAATAACAACTTTGATCCTTCTACTGTTGGCAATGGTCATTGAGAAATCCTGACATAAAGAAGGTATCTGCAAGATAAAGTTCTACAAGAGATGATTAGCAGCACTTAAGTTTTCTTTTTGTTGAAAGGAAGAATCCCTGATTGAACAGTGCATTGAATGATATGACAAGCAAGTACTTGATCCCTGTCCAGCTGGAAAGGAATTGTATTCATCAGCAGCTTTTTAGCTAAGGATGTCTTTATATTTTCACTCTTTGTTTGAGTCTCTCCAGATCCTCCCTTTACTTCATGTCAGCACTATATAGTAGGTATGCCAAGTGGTTTTGAAATTTAAATTACAGTCTCTTTTTCAGATGTTATTGGAAAGAACATGTAATTTATAACCACGTGTTAGGAGTACAGGATGTTCATGGTTCACTGCCAATTCTTCTTTTGTAAAGTTAATAAAACTTTCATAAAACACTTATACACTTGTATATTTCATGGTAAAGATTTTTTTATCTCATAGGCTAATGTAAAGATTTATTAAAAACATTTTTTTGTTAAGAGGAGTGTCAATAGTTTGCAGCTGAGTGTAATTTTGAATTCCCAGTAGATGACAGTCTGACTGAAAATGACACTAACAGCTTTGTTGATTTAGCACTAAAAATAAAGGATTCTTTCAAATGATATAAAGCTCTAATACCCTGAGTGTGCTGAAATACACTTGAGACCCTTAAGTAGAGTTTCAGCGAAATGTTCGCCAGCTCTATGGATTCCGGTGAACAAGCGTTAGCATGCTTGCTGGCACTGACCCATTGGGCTCCCACCTCAAAATTAATGTGAAAGATTGGGATACTGCACTATGAGAATCTGATATGTCTAAATATGGGAACCATCAGAGCTTTGGATAATGTCATGGAATAGACTTCGAGTAAGACCGTGTGACATCATTGTGACTAAGTTTTTTCTTTTTTCCTTTCCCCCTCAAAAATTGAGCACTTGAAATATTTAATTCAGTAGCAACCCAAAACTACTACCATCTGATAGCTATGAAGAGGTATGTGAAAAGAGTTGATGGTTTTATGCCAGCTTCTGCAGGATGGTTGTTCACTCTCTTTTTGTGATGTGATAATTGATAGCTTTGCTGGCGATCTTGGCAAAGAAGCTGAGGATTAAATAGCCGGAGAGATGGAACTTTCCTAGTCTCCTAAGTGAGAAACAGACATGCTGGCCAGGCAACATGGAAGAGTCTGTAGTGCTCCTGCTGTGCTGTACTGTACTTTACATAAATACTGCAAAAGGTTTTCTTCCATCTTTGAATGGTTTTTATTCAAACTAAGAGTCTGTAGAGCTATATACGGTGCATCTTTTTCTGATTTTAACCTATTTTTCACTTGTATTCTGGAACAGATCAGGTAATTTAGTGACAAAAATATTTTCCACAACTTCACAGCCACCTACCCTAGGCATCTGCATCAGTGTAAAGGAGGTACAAAGCTCTACACTTCCATGAGTAATTGCCCAAAGGAAAGTGAGGATGGGTCTCTGGTGTAGACATAACATCAGTGTTGGTAACAAGTGAGAGAGAGCACAGATAATTTGTTACTTTATAGGATCAAATTTTTTACCCTCTGTTTTTGTGGGAAATCTGCAAATAAAATACTTTTTTTTTTTTTTTAAGCTACTACTTAAACAAATAAATCATTATTTATTCTCAGCCTGCCAACACCTGATATTTCATCCATATGTTGTGACTACTGCAGTGCATTTTTACTGTCTTTAGTGTTTTTCTTCAAACAATTCACTCCTGATCCACAAGTGGCTAAACTTGGAGAGCAGAAGGGTTACATTTACAGACCTGTAAATGGCAGTAATAATAATATCTATAACTGGTGGTTTGAGCTATGAAAACAGTAGCACTAGAGTGCTGTAGGAAGCAGAGCGATATCTAGGAAAAACTAAGGATTTGATGTATTTTTCCATTTTATCTTGCCTACGTGATAAAATAGGAATGTAGATCCTTAGAGAATCAATTAGTGTGCATAGAACTAAGGAGGCAATTATATAGAGAGAGTTAAAGACAAAATGGTTGAAAACTGAATGTGTTTATAAGAAGATGTTGAATGGCTGCTAATTCTTGACCTAGATCGTACAGTGGTCACAAATTTGATTTAACTCAGGTTTTTAAGGCATATTAAATCCAGTTTATATAATGGAGCAGCTTTTGATGCCAGTTGACCTCCCAGTACAATGTGTGGGATGTAAATACACAAATTACAAGAACATAAGCTGCATGTCTGAATATAGGTTGGCAAAGTGACTGTATCGTGCATTTCCTCCTGCAAGCGTGGCTTTCCAGATTCAGAAAAAAATGGGAGAGGATCTTCTCAGATGTTCTAAGGGTATAACCTATCCTTACAAGCTTTGTATCACTAAGCAAAGAGCATTCTGAAACAATTTTAATCCTATGTAAATGTAGCGTAATAAACTCAAAGTTCTGAGGTTTGGGAAGCAATATCATTAATTGATCAAGAAAAATGTGGCTATTGTCTGCAAGGAGCTCTGTTGTGCTAATTGTGTTCTCATAGTGCAGTAATCCTATTCATTTTGAATATCAAATGAAAAGCATAGGATATTTCTCCTTAAGCGGTGATTGGAGTGCAAGGCTTGTTTGACACCCTTTGCTTAGTGAGGCTTGTAGGATAAGACAATACACTTCATTAAATCACTTAAGAAAGCCTGAAAAAGAGAGTAGCTTTCAGACACACAAGCTCTTCAAAAGGCTTGTTTTAAATGAATCATTCCAGATCCGGCTGTGAGCTGAGCACCACATTTTTCTATCACAGTAAATTCTGTCCTTCTAGACTTCCAATAGGCTAAATGTGTCTGGGGTATCTTTTGAATTTTTGAACCAATTCCATCAGCTTTTCAAAAATACATTTGCTAGGGAAGTCTGCTCTCTTATATGAACATGGATCTGCAGAGGAAATAGAATGACTCTGGTACCATTACTGTTAATCTCCCTTAATACAATTAGAAAGCAGGCATAACCTGTGCTAAAAAGCTTGGGAAAAAAGTGAAGTATCTATGACAGTCTTTAATCCCTCCTAACTGGAAATAAATAGTTCTTATTTTTATGTGCAGTTATTTTATTCTGTGTTAAATTTACAAACGCTTAACCTATTTGACCATATTTTAATATAACACTCTTGAAACATTATAATCTCTAGAAAACTATCATTAATATCTTTGTCTTAGATTATTAGTCTTCTGTAGATACGAACAAAAGTGGAAACAAAGAAAAGATACATTACAAACTAGTGACTAGAACTGAGTATAAAAAAAGGAGCCATTTGCATTTCCCTCTGTTTTTCATTCTACTATAATAATGAAAGATTAAAAGATATAAAAGTGTATCAGCTGGTTTGTGCATGGGATAGATCTGCTTCAATAGTGTCTTGTGAATAATGAAGTATAAGCTATGATAGCTGCAATCTCATGACTACATTACTAAACTCTGTGAGGGAGTGGGCCTTACAGTGACAAAGGCTCTACACTACATTTTCTCTTTGTGATATGCACAGACCAGTTGTTGCCCACACACACTGTGATAAACCTGCACTTGAGCAAGAGACACCTGCTTTCTGCAGTGGTGGTTTCACTGTTCATAAGGGGCCAGGTAAGCCTTCATTGAAGAATTCCTTGTCATCTTTATCTCATTCCCTCTTGATTGCTGGAGCTCTTTTGAAAGTGATCTGCCACTGGTGGAGCATTGATGCTTCTCATCCTTGATGCTACGTTTTGCAACAGCACTTCAGACCCAGCCCTGGAGAAGACTGCATGCTATACTACTTTCATGTAGTGGTAGCCTCTTCCCAACTGATGGTCTTTTCTCTGGATGAATAAAAGACCATTATCTGCTAACAAAACAGTAGGACTTTATAAAAACTGAAGGATAAAGCAAACTCATTAGACTTAATGCTTTCAATGGTGTAAACTTTTTTGTGCTAGTACAGACTTAGTTAAATATTCACCAAAAATATCTTAAGGTGTTTTGAATATTTTTTTTTTGTTATAAAACATACGTTGGAAGATTAAAGCATGTACAGAACATTCCTCCCTCTCATTCATGTCAAAATGAAATTGATAATTGCCAGTTTTCAACCAGCTCAAAAGATGCTTTCACAGCCTTCCCTTTGCAGGAGATTACTTATTGTTGCCTTTGATGTTGACATTATTTAATAGAGATCTTTTTTTCTTTATGAATTGTTTCAACTTGCTCATGCTGTCTTCAATTTAATGAAGCTTTTGAGAAGGAAACCGTAAACAAATGAGATAGGATGGTTTAGGAAGAATGTGAATTGTATTCTTTAGCAAGAATTGTTTATGATGATGGTTTCATAATATGTAAAACATATGGACCACCAGAAATTAAAATGTCAGACTTTAGGTCTTTGATTTATTATTTCATATAATTTACATTTTATTCACTTTTTTTTTCCCCTCTTCCTTTTTAATATTTCACTACTTGTAGCAATAGTATAGATCTGAACAAGATATATTCCTGTTACAGGACTCTGCAATTCAGTGAAACACATCAAAAATGCTGAAAGCAAGCTACCAAATGTCATGATTTTATAGCTTACTAGGGATCTGAGAGTGTTACAATTGAAAGAGACAATAAAACTTCTTTAGCTTTTCTTGTGATCTCCTTTTAAAAAATGTATTAGTAGGTCCATCCACAATACAGTTTTCCTAAGTCTGTTTTTCTGAGTCTGTTTACAGTGCTTATTTATACTTGCATAATCTCTGTAAAAGCTGGTTTCTCACCTAAGAGTCACTCAGAATCACCAGACTTTATTGCAAGATAACCAGCGCCAAATTGGTTTTCAATATTTTGTCTTAGCTACTGAAATAATAAATCCAGTTGTCTGCTTTTTAATTATGAGTTCACATAAACATAGACCATGTAACTATAAAGTGACTGCTTACCGCCCTCTTCATTTAACTTTCACGTTTTGCATTCTGAGTAGAGAAAAACAGTACACAACCAGTGCAAGGTACAATCATGTTGTATGAAGCCTGTTTTAATAATAATGCCAATACAAAATAGTGGGATTCGGAAGATTGAATTTGCATCATGTCTGTTTGCCTCTGAGAGCTTGGTTTCTCCTGAGTTTACCTGAATTTTAAAATTCTTGGAAAATCAAAATGTGTGTTGCTTAGTTTGCTCTACACCTGTAGACATTTTGCTAATTAGCTACATAAAATTCAGATCAGGTGTTGACTAACACGAGTTAATTTGCTGCCCAACAACAACAAAAAAAAAGCTAGTGTGGAATTCTCATCAGGGAAAATGGGAAAGGAAAAAAGTTGAGTTAATCTTTGAGTCTGCTTTCAGCACACCTCTGCTGTACAAGTGAATGGGAGATCAAACATGAAAAGATTTGTGTGCTGTACCATGCTATAGGAATCCAATACACCAAGAATCATTTCTAAGTGAAAATAGGAAATCTGCCAAGAACATCATAATTAAGTAGAAATGATAAATGAGAAATTCACAAATGTAGTTTGCTTAATTTTCCTGGAGTGCCAGACTTCAGCTGAAGACGCCATTGAGCTGTCAGTCCAAATTCCACCTATCCAGCACAGTAGACTTTTGAGGGGTATGGTATCCAAGTAGAACATTGTTATTACTGCGTAATAGTGTATTTTTCTGGGTGTGGGTTTATGAAATTTACCTTTTCCTGAGTATTTCATAACCATTGTGATTATTGGTCTGTCTAGAGCTGTGTTTTGACTTTGGATTATGAGATTATTCTATTTTAGGAGATTTCTGTAAACAAATCAGTTGTGATGGGCATTATTGTTTTCCTGTGTTATTTTTTAGAAGAATTAATTCTTCCCTCATTTTAAATTAATGTTTTTATGGAAAATGGAATTTTGTTGCTTTAAGATATATATCTTCATTTATATAATGTAATGTGGCCTGAGGTGGTCTGTATACAACACAAAACATTAGGGTTGCAGTAGGATTGTTTAGAATTTTTTTGTGATATTAATTGAAATAATTCATACCTGTGAATGTAGTTATACTGCTGACATACAGGTTTTCCTTCCGGTGTAGCATGAGGCTAGACTGATAAAAGCATATGTACAGAAATATGCCTATATGTTGGAGAAGAGGGGGTTTACACCATTTTATTACATCAGAATCACTAGGCTATTCAAATTTTGTGTGTAGAGAAAGCCACGGATAAATAATAAGATTCAAGGCACACTGTGTCTTAAAGTGAGTAGCTGATAAATGGAGGAGTAACTGAAATCAGTGGAATGGTATTTTAGCTGAAACCTTGGAGCAGATTAAATTGTAATGCTGCCTTTTTAAAATTGTTTTTTTTAGTTGTGCTTCTATATTGTTTGGGCTGAAGAGGCTTTGTTGTTTTGACTTAACCTTACTGGTTTGCCAGCTATTAAACTTGCTCACAAAGCTATTAGTAAGGTCCTTCTGTATGTTTTGGAATGACACCTGTGACTACAACTTTTTAGGGTATCCTCTGTGTGTTTGTATGTTGTCTGTGTGTTCAGGTATGTCTTAATTGCCAGTTGAGTTGTGGGGGTGGTATGACAATTTCAATGAACAGGAGCAAAGGCTAAAAATCTGTTTCAGGTGGCATCCACCTAAGGGCTGCTTCTGCTCCTTCTTTTGCTCTCAGTTATGTCACTCTTTCAATAAAGATAACACATTGTTTGAAAACATTTTACACCTTTGAAAGAAATCTAAATATTGAAGCTTCTGGATGTGAGCTATTTAGGGACCTAGTCGGCTCTGTTCTGCCATGTATAATCCTTCATTACTGTCACTCCACCCTACTTAAGCTACCCACCCAGTCTTAATTTTGTGCCTTTCATTTGTTCCATACTGTAAATACCCTTTTTAATGCTTCCTGTGACTTTGTATTGTGCGTTAAATATACTTTGAAAGCCTTAAAAGAAATATTTTCCTGTGGCATTTTAACTTAGGTTTGTGAGACTTTTGCTTTTTTTTCCATAATGTGATACATTGCTGGGACTGAAGGATATTTTTATATGTAAAACCAGAATGCCTAGTGTCTTTAATATTATGAAATGTGTTGACAAGATGCTCCAGCAGATTCCTTAATAGTAGCAAAATTATTTTCAACACAAAGCAGGACTCTGGATTCACTTTTCCTTTCTCTAGGTATCTGTGTTTATTGTTCTTCCAGGCTATTGCTCCTCATTATTTTTTTTCCAATATTATTCCTTTAATCTCTGTTCTCCCTCCCATGATAATTAGCTCCCTTCTCTCTGACTCAGCTCACTAGGCAGCACCAGAGCCTAGATCAGCGTTATATCAGTTAATAAAAATAATAGTGAGCATTTGGCATGCTCAAGAAAACAGGCCTGTGCAAGTGGCTTTGCCCGATTGTGGGCTAACAAGAAAATGGAGAACTATCTTTCAGGAGTAACTATAGAGTAGCTTTTCTCTTGCGTAATAGCCTAGGTAATGTCAACTACACTAGGACTGGGAACTCTACGTATGCTCTATTTGAAATGTCTGGTATGGTAGTAGGAGAATAACATTTGTAGAAGGCCCAGCTGCCTGTCAGGAAAGATAAAGCAAGGTATCACATGCTTAATTCTTATTCCTGCAGCCTGTGCTGACTAAAATCTGATCTCCGCTGCTCTGAACCATCATATTAGATCATATTATGTCATATGCAAAATATCTGTCATTCCAAACAAGGATGGCAATGCTTTTCAATATTTTAACAGTGGTTCAACACGATACAGCCTTTCAGTACCTAAAGGGGCCTACAAGAAAGCTGGAGAGGGACTTTTTACAAGGGCATGTAGCGATAGGACAAGGGGTGGTGGCTTTAAATTGAAAGAGGGCAGATTTAGATTAGATATTAGGAAGAAAATATTCACTGTGAGGGTAGTGAGACACTGGAACAGGTTGCCCAGAAAAGCCCTTGATGCCCCATCCCTGGCAGTGCCCAAGGCCAGGCTGGACGCGGCTTTGAGCAACCTGGGCTGGTGGCACGTGTCCCTGCCCGTGGCAGGGGGGTGGAACTAGGTGATCTTTAGAGTCCCTTCCAACCCAACCCAGTCTGTGATTCTGTGATAGAATCACCTTTGCATATGAACCATCCATTTGGCCACTCAGCTGCAGCTGAATATCGTCAGGCTCTCATAATGTCTTGCTTTGGTGTGTGGGTCAGAGTAAGTCTTTCAGTGCTCTTCTGCGACTCTGCTTTGGTATATCTCAGTGTGAACCTTGGCATAAAAAAATCTCACTGTGGCTTTAAATCCAAGAAAGTTGGTTTCTTCAGCACCAGTGACCAAGGAGAGAAGTGATTATATGTGGCTTGGACTTATTTCTATTCAGAAATAAACATATAATTCGGACATAATTATGGCTATGAAATAATTTTATATAAGGAAGATGTAACTGTAGATTTTGGATAACTGTCGATACATTAAAAATCTTATTTACACGTGGCTCTGTTCAGATTTAAAAAACAGCTCTTTATAGAAGGAATTAAGCGGTACAGAACTATCCTTCCTGATGGTTTAAGGCTTTTTAATTAAGTGCTAATGTTTCAGAGACAGATCTTTTTATTCTGTCCCTGTTGCCGCAGAGTCTGGATGACATTTTCCTGAGTAAGAATTGTATCAGTCATCCATGCTATCAGAATGGAAAAGTGCTCAAGTCCACTAGCCACAGGTATTGACGTTAATATCAAAGAAATACATATGCTCTTTTCTGGGTGTGGTACAAGGAAATGTCAGGTACACTTTCCTGAGAAACAAGGCCTTTCAAGCTGCCAGAAGGAATGATTTTTGGAACTGGACAGCTGATATTTCTGTATAATTGGCACATGGTTCCAAGCTGCATGGGCAAAACCGCCTTGGTTAGACACTATCCCGCTTTCCAAGTTGTTCTTGCACCTGACGACTCCTGAAGTAAAAGGACTGGTCAGTAACTCCTCTGCTGAAGACATTTAGGCACCTTGCTGTCAGGTGATTCCAGTTTCTTTGACAGTATTAACCTTTGTGTTGCTGACATCTCCTGTTTAACTGTCCGTGTCTGTCTTTTGAGGGCCACACCTGTAAGCAAGTTCTTTCAGAACTGAACTTGACACGTGTCTGGCGCTATCAAGCTGTTTTCAGAAAATGGGATTTAAGGAGATGAAGGGAAGATATATTTTATATGCTACCTTTTACCACCAAAGTATTTTTGTAGCTGTTAGACCCTGTGTTCACTACAGCAATGCAGGCATTTGCGGTATGAAATCCTTCAGCTCTTAAGTAGTTCAGAACAGTGGGTATGAAGCAAGGTCAGTGTCCTTAGAGTGAAAATGGTGTGCTATATGTAATTTAGTGCCTCTGTATTTTATTTCAGCTAAACCAAATCAAATGAGACTAATAATACTGATAAAAGACAATGTTGAAAAATTTGTACTAAACACTGCACAGCTTTCGGGGAAATACGGTTGTGACAAATATTCTGGGAAGTCTGGTAGACTGGTTCAGAAAACCAGTCAAAGTTTACTACCAGCCAAAACCTTACTTTCTCAGCTACAGTGAGTGCTTGATATCCCTGGTAAAGCAGTTGAAAATAAAGAGCAGTAAGAAAGGCAACGTGGGATCTCCTAATTCATTGTTATGGCCATTATGTATTGGCTTTCACACACTTACAGACACACATCTTGGGCCTGCCAGACTGGAGCCTATTTCAGCATAAATAACTGTAACTCTAAAGCTCTCTCAGGCTGTGAAAATTCCATATCTACAAGTAGAAGAACATACTCACCTGCAAAATATTTTCCCTAGTGGAGAAAATCTTGTGGGCTTTCCTAATGTCAATGGATTATTTCAGGTCCTTTATGAATTTAGGAGGAAAGGGGAGTAATCCAACTTTTATCAATTTAATTTTCTCTGCAAAAGGTGGTGGGGGTTTTCTGGTATGGGTTGTTTCCCCCCTCCCCCCACCCCCACAGAGCGACTTTTTTTTTTTTTTTTTCTCATGTCTATGCCAGGATTTATGACTGAATAAACCAAATATAGAACAGACCACTTACATAATATTTAACATATGTTATAATGTCAGATGTGAGTTAATTTTAGAAAGAGTAATGGAGAGAACCAGACAAAATGGATCATTGCTCTTCCCTGAATGTGATTAAGCAAAGAGGAAGGATTCTATCCCACCCCACCCATGTATTCGGTATAAATTTCCTGCAAGTCCTTTAGCAGAGGAATATAAAACTGACTTCCAAGTGAATATAGACAGATGTTGGGTGGTCCTATTTTGCACATGATTACTCAGTGCTCTCATATAGGAACACACTGGTTCCCATCCAAGTTAAAAGTCTGAAAAATAGATTTTTCATCACATTGTCCAATCTAAAGGTAATGTGTTCTGTTAAGAAATAAAATTCAGCTAAAAGATGCCTCAGCCATTAATTGAACACTAAAGGTAAGATTAAATCCCATTTGTTGCAGAATTCTGAAGTAGTGTGGGTGTTGTACTGCAAACTATTAAGACTCCTATTTTGCATGTGTAATATGTCATGCTAACGCCTTTAAACCACTATTAATGCTGAAGAAAATTTGTTTTGAAAATATATTAAATTCATCTCTGTAAAGAAGTAACTAAAAGTCAGACTCTGATCCACCCACTTCCTACATACGTGCGTGGTAACTGACGTACGTAATCTCATGCTAATGGATGCTCAACACTACGCATAATGTGCCTGGACCTAAAATGCCACAGCTCAGTGTTTAGCAGTTTAAACTGAATCTGAAACACTCTATCCTGTGCAAAATGGTAAGATAATGAGAACATTTTACAAAGCCATGCTGATTGTTTTCCTTTGTTTTACAAAGTGTAGACTGGTTACAGTTAGGAGTATATGATAAATTGTATCTGATCAAAGATGGGTGGATAGCAGAGTATTATGGATGTGATCTGTTTGGAACTCAGGAAATTTTCAGTGTCACAGGATCAGTTCTACTGGATTGTGACAAGTCTCTTTAAGGAGAGTAACGTGCAGATTCCTCTTATTTAGGAAACAATTGTGAGGCACCCAAAGCAGTAGTTTGGGGGAGGAAGTAGAGAGCACAGAAAACTCTCTTTATATTCCACATATTTTTTTTCCTTGCTCATGTGTTACTCTTTTTTATTACGGGTTATTTGATGCTACTCCTTCACCTCACACTAATTCTCATGGTATCTGCTACTTCTTTCCTTAAAACACTTGTATTTTAACTAATAATTTGCCCCATAGCTGCTTGTTTTGAGCTGAATCATCTTACGTTCAACTTGTGTAAATTTCAGTTCAAGGAGACAGTTAATACAGGAAGATCTAGGGAGATTAGTTACAGGAAGAATAAGACATAACTTCTGACATGACGTAACTTTATCTTGGAAGTTCTGTAGAAGGCAATTTCTATTAAGACATAACAGTGTAATAGAATTCTGTTAGAGCACTTCAAATGTTTAAATATGCTTCAGGTAATTACCAGAGCACTGGTTCAACTTGCTTAGATTTTTGTTGGGCTGTTATTTGTTAATTTAGTGACAAAACTTCATCAATGATAAATGTATTTTAGATAATGTAGAAATCGAAAGACTTTCCACTTTAGTTTCCTTCTTTTTTAAAACAAAACAAACAACTCCCCTAAAACTTCAAAGAAACTTGAGAACTCACTTATGAGAGATTAAGAGACTGCTTGTTTCAGTACTTTGACAGCTGAAAGCTACCAAGAATTCTGGCCTGTCTACAGATACATCAGAAATTGTATTTTGATAGATGTTACTAGAATTTCTGCTTTCTTCTCTTCCACTCTTGCTTTATACAAGCTGAGTTTTCTTTGCTGTGCAACTTTCACCAAGGAAAATATGTCTAGAGTTGAAAGGTCACAAGTTGTTCTACATTCTCGCAGCTGTGATGCTACAGTATGTTTAGCAGAACACTCCTTACTCCCACATTACAGAAGATCAAGCTCCTCCTTTTCTAGAGCTACCTAAACTGCATTTGCTGACAGGATATCAAACGTCCATCCTGTGGGCAGGTTTCAGAAAAAGTATCAGAAGTGAAAGCCAGTGTTACTAACTGTAGGAAAACGACATTTTTCTCGCACAGTGAAGGAGGGTTCTGTGGATGCTGAACTTCTAGAATGTTTGTGGCCAGCATTCATCATTTCCTAACTCTGTGGTGGGCCAAGTCCCGTGTAATGGCTGTAGAATCCAAACAGAAAAGCTGGCTTGTTGTAGCATAGTTTATTTTCGTTAAATGAGGTTACAGAGTACAAGCTTAATTTTAGGTTATCCTGATGGAAAAATTATATGTCACAAACCAAAGGGAGAAGTTTTGTTTGACCTTTCATAATATAAGACTGGGGACTGAGGGGAGATGTATAGGGTGTATGTATTAACTAGAAAACACAAATGGAATCAATTTTATATTCTAAATTCTGTCTGATTCCATGTTGCAAATAACAAAAACCCCCATAACAAAACGGAAAAAAAAAAACCCAACAAAAAAACACCATCATTTTTTTAGGGAAAATTTCGGGTGGAAGGCCATCAGAGCACAGATCTGAGGAAGCTGATAGTGTTATTGTATTCCAGGTTCTATTTGTCAACTATGTAATCTTACTTGATTATTGAATTTGCTTTATTCAGAATCTTATTTTTGCTATATTACTGCTAATGAATAAAGGTGACCAAAACCCCCCTAACTTCTAAATTAGAGTCACAATATCACAATTACAACACAGCTGTAATCATATGGCATATATAGCTAAACAGGAAAAAAAAAGAAAACTCAACAGAAATTTTGTAATAAAGCAAATAAGGGCTAAATAAGTTTCCTGCACACTAACCCTGTTATCTGTTCATTTATCAGTCTAATAGTTTGTTTTGGGTTCTTTAGCAGTAATTTTCTAGAAAGTCAAAAAGTGAGCTCAAGTTCTGAGAAAAAACTCAACAGAGACTCCAATAAATGCCTCATCTTGTTACCCCGTATTTAGTAGTAGCTGAACCATTGATCAAGCTCTGAGTGCAGAGATTGTTCTCACTTTAATCATACTAAAACTGACCAGGTCACACTTTTAAAGCAAAGATAAAGCCTTGCTTTAGTTTTATTCAGATTCATTGGTAATATGGGGAAATTATGTCAAGAGTCAGTTGTAGATTATCACAACAATATTGCTTTGAGGTTTGAAAGTAAAATTCTCCATAATTTTTTTTTTTTTTTTTGGTGGTTATGGAATGGCTTTAAAAGTCTGAACATAGTCAGAGCTTCCTGAGTGGCTGTCAGTGATGGCATGGCCATGTCGATAATGCCCTTTAAGTGCAGGAGTCTGACTCTCTCTTTCTCCTCTTTGATTTATAAATTCCATTTTGTAATAGCGAAAGACACTTAAAGGAAAGCCTTCAGCTTCTTGCCTTATCACACCACCCAAGGCATATAATAATCCTCTGAAAATGCACTACCTGTCATGTTGTCTTGCTTAAATATAGACCAGAAAAATCTGCCTTACTGGACAGGATAGTGTAAGTGCTACATTGGAATGGACTCTGAGGGCGATGAAAAGTCTAATTATATCCTCAACTTCCATACCAGCAGAATCCAGACTAACTTTAATTGGAGTTCAGAAACATGGATGCAGGGAAGAAATGACTTCTGTTTTCTAATGTTGATCAAGTCCCACAAATGGTATGAATCCTGGGACAGGCTGATAGAGTAGCAAAGCAGATGCTTCAGTAGAGCACCTTCAGGGCAGACTGCTGCACCCTTCCATTATTTAAGTAAATCCTTTGGAGTGTCTTGGACTCATCCTCATTATAATTTTTGAAAACAATAATGCATTAGATCAAGGTGTTATGTGGATTCCTGGGAAACCTTTTCGTTGTTAACAGAATCTTTTAAAGATTAGTATCCAATGGATGTGTTCAATTCATATGATGATGTGGGCAAAGAGGGGGAAGAAGGAGGCAGTGCAGGATGAGAGTACGTTCAGACAAAGGAGCTGACCAGAGGAGTAGCTCTCTGGGTGTGTTGGCTCGTCCCCTCCATGCTATCCTTACCTGTGATGGCGATGCATGTGAAAGGGCACTGGAGTCACATTCTAAAGAGGGTAAACTTATGAAGCAGACTTGCTGTTGAAGGGCCTCCAGACTTACATGGGTTTAATATGCTCTGGAACAGACTCCTTGGTCACTGGCAATGAATGTATTTGATGTCCAGGGCTGCAGAGGGCTTTTATTTGGGACACATTCTTGCAAATACTGTAAGAGAAAAGAAGTGTTGGGGCCAAATTTACCTGTCATGAGCAACTGTTAATAAGCCCATCCCTACCTTGTTGATTTGACAGTTATTAGTTTAGTTGGTTAATTAATAAAAAAAAGTTCAGTCTTTAAATAAATAAATAAACCAAGGGAGAAGTGGACAGTCTTTTATTTTCTTCTAGGAAGCTGTATTGCTTATTTCAAGTAAAGCTGGTAACATTCCAATGTTTCTTTGATAAGTATATTAACCAAGACCAAAGACCATGGGAACAAAAAGAAAATGGCATTATGGGCTATGCAACTAAGCATTTTTGTTTTCATTTCTATGCAAGATGAGTGGTATTGCAGGATGATACAGACCAGAACTCATTGTTAATGCATTTTTGTTAGGAAGTTCTCAGAAGACAGGGGGTCTCTGGAAACTTAAGTTTTCAGACAAGGTCAAGGGCAACAAAATGCTTCTGGACGCTATTCTTCAGGCTAGCAGTCTAGTCTGTATTTTTCTGATACACTGGCTGGAAACATTAAAAATAACAGTTTAATTATCTCAGTTGAAATTTACTGAAATGCGAAAAGTATACTGTCAACTTTGTTAAAAGAACTTGCAGGTACCCTCTCTGCCCTTTAGTCCCTGTGCAACTTCTTGATGATTTATGGTAACGTTTCTATTTAAAAAAAAGGTCCCCTCTCATTGTTACTTTTTGAAAGCTCTACCAAAAGATGAGAAACTGAGAGCACACTTGTGCTGTGTTACACAGAGAATATCTAGTGAAATTAATTTAAACCAAACAGATGTCAAGTATACAAAGCAAACAAAACACATACACTGTGGTTTCCCACTAAAACCTTTAATTTATATTTACAAAAATGATGCTTAGGACAACAGATCAAACAGTCTATTATATTTCTATGTACAAACTGTTCTAAGATGATCATATTCCTTTAATTAAGCCATTTACAAGCTAGGCCACTTTCATCATAACAAATCTTCTGTCCTTTTGTTAGTCAGAATCTTTTGAAAGATAGGAGAGCCTAAGAAAAATGGAAGCTATTAAGACTAATATATTCATATTTAAAAAATAGGTCTCTGTACATAAGCAATAGATCTCCCAGAATATATCGCAACATTTTATTTCCCACAAATGGTCCTATGAAGTAGACCTTTTATTTTTGTTCTTCCTTTAACACGACTGCCTTCTGCATCTTGCAAGTCTTACTCATTGTTCCTTTATCAATGAGCTGACTTTTATCATTTAAAGACAAAACTCCTCTGCTTTTTTAGATGTGAAGAAGCATATCTACAACAAAATTACAGCATTCACTTTCTGATTTTAGAACAATGGATTTGAGGTGTAAAATTTATAGGATTTGCTACTACAAATTACATTTAAAATGGATTTTTTATTCTGTGTTTTAGACCTTTTATTGTTTTTTCAGTAAATGGATGTTGTGGTCAGGTCAAACTTTTCAAGTAAAATTTTTGCATGTCTTAGATGTGAAAACAAAACAACCCCTTCCTCTGAATTATATAGTAGTTGCCCCTCTTCCTACTTGGACTTCTTTTTCCAGTGGGTGTCAAGGAGTAGTTTGTCCTGACAGATATTTTTGTGTATAACCGGCCTCTTTGAAGTTTCTGACAGTTACTTTTAATTAAAATAAAACTTTCTGTAGCAATGATGCTCCCTTGAAAAGAGACTTCCATTTTTTTTTTCAAGTAAAACTGCACCCAGTAGCCATGGAATTGGTGATTTCTGACAGTTATGAAATCTTTTTTCCACTTATTATTGACTCTCTGAGGAAAAAAAACACAAGAAAAGGGGATGCATACTTAAATTAAAATTAATTTGAACCTTTAACTGCAAACATGTGTGGATCATTCTTGTGTGACTTTCATGCAGAAACTATAGAGAAGAATTAAACAGATTTTTATCAGTCTCTAATGTAGCAGTTTTATAAGTCTACCACAATAATCTTCATTAAAGGTGTATGACTGTTTTTCTTTCAGATCACTACCTTGAGGATTCATTGCATATTAAAATACTATTCCAAGAGCACGATGCTTTGAGGTTTTCAGGCCAGAATACACTTTCTTGTGAGGTACCCTCTGGAGACAGCCCCCCTTAAATTACCATTACAAATGTCTTTCATTATAATTCAGATCGTAATTGAAGTAATTTGTACAGTTGTATCTATGTTTTGGTTGGGCTGAGACACCGTTTGTGGGAATGACCTTGATAACCATGGCACAAGGATTCCTGCTTGAATCACTAGCGTGCAATACAATCCTATTCTTAACCTACGTATAGCTCTTCTTTACCCAATTAAACACTTAGTCCTGAGAGGATCCTTTCTCTTAGCTGTTCCTCACAAAAGTTTTTGCCTGTATGGAAAAACAGCTTCCACAAGAGCTGGTTAAAGATCAGTACTTGGAATAAGAGAGTGGGTGTCAGAAACTCATCTGGTTGAAATCTTTGCTGCCTTCTGCTTCTAATGGACTCACTAAGAAAATTCCTAATGTTCTTTATGCTGTTCATCCCATGCCATCCCTTTTTGCTCTCTTCACTCGTATTGTCCTGGGTTTGGCTGAAGTTCCTCTTTCCCCTTGCTTTTGAAGGGCAGCAGGAGATGGAAAAGCTTAGCCCTTATAGCTTCTGTGGAGAGAATATGGGACAATACTTGCTTGCTAAAGTATATGTGTTTTATTTGGGTGTGTGGCAATGCTTGCTCTTAGACTTGTGCTTCCTGAGATACAGTTTGCTGTTATCGTTGCATTTCTTCAGGATGACAACGAATGAAATGGCAGATGCCATGTTGTGTATGTCAGTCTCTGAATTGAAGGTCCATTGGGATTTGAGGATACTACTGTAAAGTTTGGGTTTAAGTCTTATACTGCATTTGCTTTCTATTTTCTGTCTCATGCAGAAAGTTGGAGTGTATAACTTGTCAGCCTTAAAAACAAAACAAAAAAATATGGGGAAAAAAGAAAGAGGGAGAGGGCTGTTTTTTCAGGTTCTATGAAACGTTCACAGCACAGCTCCATGAATTGTCAACACAGTGAGGCTGGTAGCAAACTTTGCCAAGAGCCAGGAAAAAGCCCAGAAGTTTTGAAACCAGTGTTGCTACTGAACTCCCTGTGTCATCAAACCATGATATAAATTGTAATATGCTTTTCAGAGGGAAGCTAAATGACTGTTAACATCTCTATAGATTTAACTTTGTGTGGATTCTTCTTCTGCTGAATTACCTGTAAAATCCAGTTCTGAATATTTCTTGTATCTGTGTCTTCTCTTGTTCAAAAAGACAGCAGCTCTTTTTCAAAATACCAGCTATCATTTTTGCTCAAGAAAGCTACTCGAATATGCATCTCACTCATTCAGAAATGGTGTGGT
This sequence comes from Falco cherrug, assembly GCF_023634085.1. Lineage (NCBI taxonomy): Eukaryota > Metazoa > Chordata > Aves > Falconiformes > Falconidae > Falco > Falco cherrug. Next base: position 31,568,797 of record NC_073706.1, read on the forward strand.
TATGGGCACTGCCTCAAGCAGTTTCCCTTGCTAAAAAATTCAGGAAGTCGTGCAGTAAAAGTTAACACAGCATATGAATTTTGGTTAGCAGCAATACACCCCTAACTTTTCTTCTTTTAAACTGCCAACAGTGTTTTTTTAAAAAAAAAATATATTTGCATGTAATCATGAACATTGTTGTTTTCAGTTGCCACTGAAAAGGATTCAGGCAAGAAATTATGGGTAGATCTGACCCATCTATAGGATGAAAATCTAGTTTTGTGGCAACATCTGAAGTTTCAGAACTTACCTTCTTCAATGGAGTCAAAAGAAATCTCCTGAATGCTTTTTGAAAGAAATAGAATTGAGTTAAAGTAGAAAGGTGCTTGAGTAGGTTGGGATGTCTGAAGACCCCTTTCCTCACTTGTTGCCACTTAAAACTCTAGTCAAACCAACTGCATTTGTGCAATCTAGATTCGATAAAATAGCCTTTTCAAAATCTGCCCTTTCTATGAAGATGGAAATATTTTGACTACTTTTAATAAGAAACAATGAAATGCTCATGTGTTATTCTTGCAGTTCATGCTATAATTCATTGTAGTTTTCATTGCAGCTAAATTGCAAAAAAGTTTTGGTTTTGTTCCCACAACAGTTTTCACATCACATTCTAGTTTGAGGTCGTCATATGTAGATAGCATATATACATAGCAATATGCACATACTCCACATGATGTGTCTTTGGTTCCAAGACCTGATATAGGACAGAACATCTGCAATAGCATCATTGCTGCTATTTCTACATGTCATATTTATTCTAAGTAGAGAAGTACAGACTGAAGGATTCCCTGGATTAGGGCTTTTTTCTTTTTTTTTTTTTTTTTTTGGTAAAAAAATAGGAATGAGAATGCTAATCATAAAGTGAGGAACAGATTAAATTGCTTCATGATGATTCACTGTTTTTAACATGATGGTTGGTTATTTCTGTAGCATTTGACTCACGAATACAAGTCAGTCTGCATGAACAGCCATGAATTAAGGGAATATGGGAAAATGAAAGGTACATGTTTCAAAGCAAAAGGCTCTAAAAGTTCATGTGAGTATTGTCTTTGGAATCTTAAACTGATGAACTTTAAACGTGCCTGTTTTTCATACAGGAGTTTTTCAGAGCTTTCTGAAAAGTGAGTTTCTTTAAATCTGGGTGAAGAAAGCACATCCATTTTAGAAAAACTAGATTATGGTACCTACATTGATTCAGCTATTGGTGTATAATGTGGTTTTATTAGATTAAGCAATTGAGTAAAGACAGCTCTAAGTATATGCACAAAAGGTGGAGAAGCAGAGTTGATGATGTGTTCTTAGGCTGCCCTATATCTTGATACTAAGAATGTTTATGTTGATCTTCTAATAAGAGGAATTCTTTTGGAGATGTGGAATTATTTGTGGAAACATAAGTGACAGTGGCATTTTATTATTAAGGCCAACTATTAGGTCTATTCTTTTTGGCTGAATTTCAGGACAATGGCATCCATTTTGATATGCCTATGTTTCCTGGTGATTGTTCTTTTTGGAAAGAAAAACTCTTTGCCTACTAAAATCATGTGCTTTTTCCAGGAATACTTGTGCTGTCCTCTGCTACAAAATAGCTACTCATGTCCACCCTTGAGGTGACTACAGTTTGGAGACTGTGAGAACCTATAAATAGCCTTTGTTATACTGCCTTATTGGAAGGTGCCATGTAATTTCAAACTTTCATTTTCTTTCAATTAGTAGCTGATTACATTTGATGAGCTACAGTATTGTTTTCCCAGTGCAGATTATGAGTCAACAGAGTAAATGAACTGTTGCATCTTCCCATGCATAGAAACAATAGTAAGTGATTGAAGTGAGACCAATCTGGTCATTACAAAGGAACCGTCCTTATTATTAGAAAGTAAGAAGGAATAGCTTGGTACTACCTGTCAGTGTGCCCAGGCTGGACAGACCATGTAGGTAAATAACATCACCTAAGAGCAGTTGCTTTCCTGAAAAGAAATACCGAAGGCGGACAATAAAGCTAATAGAGGAGTTTGATATTGATAAGAGGGCATTTTAGTCTCCCTTTTTCATCAGTAGCATTCATTCAATCTGTAAATATGACTGTTTCATTTATGTATGAATTATTGTACAAATATTGAAATGAGAATATGATACTTAAAGGATTTGAATTTCTGTCTGAAAGGATTTTTGCCCTGGTAGTATAGATTTACCCTTGCAATTAACATAAATGGTGAAAACTCCTCCTCCATTGTGAGAACACCTCAGGAGCATATTGTGTAGGCAAGTAAATTCTCCTGTGAGCAGATCATTATTATCACCTAAATAAACAGTTTTCTGTCTTGATAAGGAGGATTTCCTTGTAGTTTAGGTTCAGGCCAGGGGGTGAGAAAATTTAGTTTCAGATTTGCAGTCTCAGAGCACAGTACTGCTAGGTGATGATCCTTCCTTCAGCTAGCCTCTTGGCTTTCCAGATTGCAAGGGTGGGGATGCTCAGATTTCCCTGACTGCCACCGGGGGAGGTCTGGGGTCAGAGCCGGTACAGTGCAGAGGTAGAGGTACCAAGAAGGGAAGAGTAATGCAATATTCTTGTTCCTTTGTCCCTCAGAGAGATAAAAGGCAGGACAGTTGTATTTTTGGATGGAAAACGAAATGATTGCTCTTTAACCTGGGGTTATGAAGTTGCTATGGTTTGTTTGTTTGGCTTTTTGTTTTTTTTTAAATTTAATCTAAGAATTTAAATTCTTAGATTTGAAATGCCCTAGTTTTCCAATTAATAAGCCAAGTATGAGGAATGGAAAGGAGATGGTTTCACAGTTCAAGTCCTCTTGAGTAATAGTCTTTGGTTTAGTGAAAGCAAAGGGTCATATTTTGCTTTTAAATTATGAAATACATGATGGAAAACATAGTATTATTGCAAGCAATCTGTCATGGGGAGGTGAGCAATTTGACATCATTTCCATCCTATTCTGTGCTGTGAAAACTGTGCAGCACTGTATGATCAGCAGCACATGGCTGGACTGGGATGATTAGGGCTAGAGAACAACTTCTGTATTTTGCAACAGTCCCTCCCTTTTATCATCCAGTAATTCTTCATACAATAATCTTGTAGTATACTCTCCTCAGCATTTTCAGTTCCACTTGCAGCCACATGCTCTATAGGGAAGTTGTCCTCTAGACATACTTTTCCTGGTCTTAATGACATATTTCTTGGGAAAGATGAGCATCTATTAAAGAAAAGCAGCCCACCATCTTTGCTAATGATTATTAGATTTGATTTCATCTCTTCTGTCTCTCTGCTGTTTGAAGTCCCAACATTTTCATCTGGGTATAGATTCCAGTATTTTAATGTTGAAGGTGATTCACTCACCCAGCCAACCAGAGGAGCTAGTAAGCTTAGTACTTTGAATTTGAAATTTTTTGCTTTAATTCCACATCTGGAGAAAAATCTAACATTTATTTATAAAGATGTCAGATAAAACAATCAGTGTGATCCTTTCTGGCTTTGGAGTCTAGAGATACACAGTAAGTGACTGGAATTTAAGTGATTCCTTGTTTAGGTTGTCTGCTGATAAAAAACACAATAGCAGCACTGATATAGCTGGGATGATACCACTTCAGAAAACATACTCCATGTGCTCATCTTCAGATAACTAGGCAGATAGTAGCAGTAGGAGCAAAAAATAAGGAAAAGAATTATTTCAGACAGCCAAGAAACCCATTGTGTAAAATTCTGTGTTTCTCCTGGGCAGCAAAATGCCTGTCTTTTCACTAAAAATGTAAATTCAGACACAGTTGGAGATTTGCATTCCATAGTGTCCATTTCCACTTAGCATGGTGCTTACATAGGATCTCAAACCTATCTAAATGTATCCTTAAAGGTTAGCTGTACTGATTAGGATGTACTGAGAATGTGCTTAAAATTAAACGTGTGCTTAATAATCTGTGACCTAAGATTTTGCATAAGATTTTTGTATGAGCTTTGTTTCTATCTTTGAACTCCAAAGCTTTTTTGAGGATTTTTAAACAAAAGTTTAGCATCAGTCGTTTCATCCAGTTGCTGTTGTGTTTCCAAGAAATCAGACATGGAACAAATCATATAAAAAGGTCACTTGCTGTTAGTGTATTTCTTAGAAATTATAGATTAGAAGTGTCTGCTCAGTCATCAAGTCCATACTTCTATAAGTACATACTTGCCCTTGGTTTATATATATATTTATTCTCATAGAATGCAAGACAAGTAACAGGTACTTTTTTTTTTTTTTTTTTTTTTTTTTTAAGAGCAGCCTAACACATCTAATTTCTGCAATTTCTACCTATGGTTTTCCTCTTAAAGGTAATTTGTTTCCTTTCCAGTAATTACAAATAGTACATTTCCAGTCACATTATGCCAACATCAAGACTGATAACTGACTAGTTTGATTCCACTCTTATCAACATTTGATGAAAATTAGAAGTGAAAACATCACACTGGGACCTTTAGACTTACTTTAAGTTGTTTTGAATAAATAACAGATTCTCTTATAGCTCTAATGATTACAACAGCTAAAAAGATTCCACTGCAGCATGCAATGCATCTCTCTTTATGCTTTCTAAGAACCATGGTAATCTGTTGAAACTGTTAATTTTTCTTGTACCGTGTAGTGGCATTCTTAGAGACGTGCATGAATACTATTTTAGGTTCTTGTGTAGTTTAAGCTTTATCAGGTTAGAATAGCCTTTCTCTAACTAGTATTTAAAAACAAGCCTATCTGGGGAGAAACATTTCCTTTTGATATAGCAAATATTGTCCATTCACAGTTATCATTTAGTAAAATATTTTTATTGTCTTCTTCATATGAATTAGATGTTTAGTAGTAAAATGAGCGCTTTATATGTGGTTGTTTTTTTTTTTTAAAGAAAGCATTCATGATATCTCTTAATAGAAACTCATAGATTTGACTTAACTTTCATATTGTGTGAAGATTCATAGGTGTCTCTGCTCAAAAGCAGTTTCTAAGATCATGGCTGAAGCAACCAAAATTTAAAAATTTCTTGTTTGGGAGAAGGAGAAAGTGGAGGAAGCAATGGTAAAGATCTTAATTGTGTTTTGAAATTAGAACGAAAACAAAACAAAAAACTAACAATTTGCATTTTTCACTGAGATTATTCCTAGTTATCTTTTATAACAACTGTCTTCTACAGATCAAAAAGCACATTCTAAAATACTAGTTTCAGGTATTTTTCTAATAGTATTCATCTGCCATTTTGACAGATATTAGGCCAATAAATTCCCAAAAGAAAGCCCAAAATACAATAGCAGTTCTGTGATTTCCTGAGAACCAGACTATACAGTTCCCTGTTCTAACTGTAATAAGCATTTCCTACATGTCTGTTCTAAAGTTGTCTCAAAGCACTTTCTAAACTGTAAAGAACTAAGTGCTGTCTTTGGCAAGACTAGTTTGGGTGGGTTTTTTTTTCTCTTGGAACATAAAACCAGAAATCTAGCACCCATTTTCCAAGCTCTTCTGTATTCCTAGGAACTTCAGCAGGTCTCAGGCAAATTGTCCAGTAATTCAAGATAACTGACTGTTTAGAATAGGGAAAATAAAAATGTCTGATTTTCAGCTTTGTTCCTGGAAACAGTGCAAGGCTTTCCTTCAGGATCATACCTTTGCTCGGATAGTCACTAAATAGGTTTTATGTTTCTTTGGTGACATGCTGGTTTTGTATATATGTAAACAAATAGGACATGTGAAGAAGATAATTAGAATTAACAGATGAAAAGAGAGGCTGAGATGCACAGATGTAGTATGTTTACCAATAAATCACCAATGAGAATGATTAAACAAGAAAATACAGTATATACCTATTTTCCAGTTCTCTGATAAGCAATATGGTGGAAATAATTCTTTGGCTCTTGAGTTACATTCCATGTTAGTGGGTTAGTAATGGGTCACACATGACTGATTTAACAGAATAAAGGCTAAGATTAGATTACTCCTTTTAATAAAGTGAGCATACTTTAGATGAGAATGGTTTGTCTATCCATCAAAATTATGCATGTGGTGCCAGGCACCCTCTTCTTTTAAATGTACCTCATTGAAAATACAGCAAGTTAAAACACAAACCATCTAAGCATGTGGAAGCGTATTGTAGCTACTATGTTTTTTTATGTGTCATGAGGGAAACAGCAGTGCTGCATATGAAGCTGGCTTCTAGATACCAGTTTCTACTACCAGCCTAGTGCCTACAACATTTTCTTATGCATAAAAAACCCTGAATGCACAACATTACATACAAATAGTCAGTAGAAAGGAACAAAAATTTGTTCTCAAGCATAATAGATGAGGCTTTGAGGTTGAGACATCGAGCTCATTGTCAGAAGATCTGATTTCTGATTTTCTGTGCGAATTTTGTTTGCTTAGGTTTTTTAATCAGTCAAATTACTTCGGACAGCTGCTAGTTATAACTAAAGATTGTCAGGCAGTTGCCAATTGCATGCCATTATCTGTACAAAGGGTTAATAATTCTTCAGGATATTTAACTGCTATGAGAATGTGTGAATTTTGAGTTTCTCATATGCTTGGGAAAGCAACAGTATTGGAAAGCATAAAATATAAAAATGAGAATGGCAGCTTGTCTGTGAGGCAATGTATGTATTATCCTTTGATCACCTATGAAATGTGCTCATTTTGCAACTTAACCCCCAATTCATATTTGCACTCAGAATCATGGAATGATTGAGGTTGGAAGCGACATCTGAAGGTAGGTCATATTGCCTAACCTCCTGCTCAAGAAGGGTCACCAAGGAGAAGCTGCAAATACCCACATCCAGGCAACTTTTGAATATCCCCACGGATGGAGACTCAACAGCCTCTCTAAGCAACCTGTGCCAGTGCTCACTCACCTGCACAGGAAAAAAAAAGTGTTTTCCTGATATTCACACACAATCTCCTGTGTTCCAGTTTGTGTCCATTGCCTCTTGCCCTGTCACTGGGCACCACTGGAAATAGCCTGGCTCCATCTTCTTTATGGCCACTTTTCAGCAATTTGTAGACATTCAGATTTGTACATGTAATGTCTGCTTCTTTGCAGAGCAAAGTTGAACCATCCAGCACTATTTCCCCATTCTTTACAGCAGTCCTAGCCACTGGAGGCCTAGCTGATCTAATGTAGTTAGAGGTGGGGGCATTTGTGGAATCTCCATCCCTGATGGTTTGCAAGAACAAATTAATCTGTATTTATGTCCACCAGAATTATGCTGGTGTCCAATGCAGTTTAATACTTCTCTTTTCTAACCTGACCTAATACAAAAGCCTACATTCAAAAATGATTTTGTGTCCATTTCTGGGCTCCTCAGTACAAGGCAGACATGAACATACTGGACAGAGTCCGACAAATGGCCATAAAGATGGTTAAGGGACCGGAGTATCTCCCATGTGAGAAGAAGCTGAGAGAGCCAGGACAGTTCAGCCTATCGAAGAAAAGGCTTGGGGAAATATGGTCAATGTATATAAATACCTGAAGGGAGGCATGTAAAGAAGACGTAGCCAGGCTCTTTTCAGTGGAGCCCCGTGGCAGGGCAAGAGGCAGTGGGCACGAAACACAGGAGGTTCCGCCTAAACATCAGGGAACACTTCTTTACCGTGAGGGTGGCAGGGCACTAGAACAAGTTGCCAGTAGAGGCTGTGAAGTCTCCATCCTTGGAGGTGTTGGAAAAGCATCTAGATGCAGCCCTGGGCAGCCTGCTCTAGATAGGCCTGCTTGAGCAGGGGGGGGTGGACCCAAGATAACCTCCAGAAGTCCCTTCCAACCTCAACCATTCTGTGATTCTTTGATTTTTATTTTTATTTAACATTTTACATATCCAGTTTAAGAAGGGGGCAAATAATAATTTATTACAGGAAAATTGAAGGCAAGAGCTAGGGAAGTCGGTAGTGAGACACTAGGAGCGAGATCTTCCACTAAAAGAATTATCATAGAACCACAAAGCTAGAGAAATATGTCAGGACTAGATCTCTTCCTTGAGATAATGAATCACTGAGGGACCTTACTTAGAGAAAAGATGTTGAAGGATTGAATGCTGAGCCTGAAGAAACATAGTCAGCTCTTTATGAGCCTACTTGCTGTTCTTCAGGTCAAAGCAGAACTGCCTCTCATACCTTTTTATGACCTGTTGTATATAATGTGTTGTTCGCTGCCTTCCATGAGGTCTAGACAGAAAAGAAACCTGACTTCTTGATACACATTAATAAAGACCGATGGTTTGGAAGCTCTGTCTACCTTTTAAAAGGCCGCAGTTGGCTAGGCCAGGAGGTTAGGTTCAAAATATGGAGCTGGAGGCTCCAGCAACAGCTGGAATTAGGCTGGAAGGAGGGAAAGTTGACAGCAACCTTCAAAATAGTTGGAACAATCAATGAAAGAATGATGACTTGCTCTGTATGACATATTGCTGGGTAATATTGCCAGATGAGTTAATAAAGCCATAGTCTAATTAAACCACATCCTTTGCATCATTCTTCCTGCACAGTCAAGCTCTATGCTTTCTGGCTTGTATGGTATCATCAATAATAGAGATGCGACAACTAGATCATCTGTTGGTGGTGCAGGAGTTAAAATAGAATGCAACTCACTTCCTCTTAGCTGTATTTGGCTGTACAGAGCTAACAGGAGTAAAAAATGGTGACAATTTATTTTTATCACTTAAGTGAGTACATTTGGTCTGACTACATATGGAGAACAGATTTACTGAATAAGACTTTTGCCTGGTAACTTTTTCTGACTGTAGCCACATTTAATAATTGTGGTTGAAATGCTGGCTTTACATTTGAAAAAATGTTGACAAGAGTATCTTTCACAAATGGGAACATGCTCACATGATTCTAAACATATGCCACAGTCCTTTCCCACATCTACATCTGTTTCTTTAATTGATATTGTATTTTAATTATTTTAGCTTATAAATACACACTAGGGCTGATAAACACGTTTTCTATCAGATTTTTCTGGAACGAAAACTGTCTCCACAGTTACTTTTTTCTTAAAATATTTGTTTCCTATGGCATTTTTTAAGGCTTCAAAATGGAATAATGGAATTACTTCTATTAATTTCTGCTCAATAAAAATAGGGCAAGGTGCAGAGTGTTCAAATCTAAATAGTGAGATAATCCCCAGAGTGAAAAAGAAAGATTGTAATAGGGAGAGTATGTGCTACTGTGTAGTGTGTTCACTTTTGCTTAGAAAGAAGGAAATGCTGGTATTATAAAAAAATAAGCCACAAGTTAATTCCAGTGAATTGCAGAAGTAGCACATCAGCAATGACACATGCCATAGTGTTCTAGCACTTCTTTATCTCAAAACATAATTGAAACAACCTACAATTAGAAAAAGCAATTGCTAAACATACTAAATTAGTCCCTGACAGTACTGACAGGTGTCTTAATATGAAGAACTCTATTTCACAAGGTTATTTCTTTGCATAGTATCCAGTTCCTTTCCTTTCTCAATTAAATTCATGGTAGATGGGCGAGAGCTTAATTTTTCAGAGAGAAAGGATTAGCTATTATACTAAATATAGGTCAGAATTGTAAGTGATGTTCCACCTAGTCTGGTACTAATATTCCTAAAGGATTCCTTCAGCGATGGCCTTAGTCAACTCTTCACTTTTATTTACTTTAGCAGTTACTTTAAAAATTCATTCCAACATCTGACTAAAATCAAGAGAGGAGTGCAGATATATTTACTATCTCATTAGTTAACAGAGACGTACAATGATTTGATACCAGTTTCTGTCAGACATTATTCTATAATTAAGCACAGACCATCATCAATTCTCTACCAGAGTGACCTGGGAGGTGGAAAGGGGTTTTGTGATTAATGAAATATTATTCACTTAAGATGAACATTTTGGACCAAGTTCCTTTTCCTGGTGTCTTGAGTCATAGGTCCACCAGAATCAGTGGACTCTCACAGCAGTGGCAAATTTCCCTATTTATGCAGGTGCCTTTTATAGTTTAATTACGAAAGCTTCTACTTCTTTATCCTCAATTACTGTTTTAGTATTAGTACTGAAAGCCATGGAACATTTTTGTTTTAACTCATTTAGTGACTGAGTGGTGTTGTCATCTTAAAGGAAACAAAATATCCTGGCTTCGACCAAAGTCACAAATATCCCTTGAGAATAGCAGACAGCATATATTCCCACACTGACTTAGAAAGGCTGGCATATCATGATTGAAATGCATAAGTAAAGAAACAACTAAAGTTATAAATTATATCTCATGGATTAAGAAAGAACTAATGTTATAAATTATAGCTATTGAATCTAAATGTGGAATGTCAAATAAAATGTGCCTTTTTAGGCCCTGAGTCAGGCTTACAGGCGATCTCGGTTCCCTTGGGATTCACAGAATTCATCTTTGCTGGAAATAGGTGACTGCAGGCATTCTTTCAGTGAATTGATCCGATCTTGCTCTTTCCTTTTTAAATGAATCCAGTGATGCTGATGTTTTCCTCCTTTTTACAGCAGTCTGTAATGTTTAGGATGTTTGCTCAGAAAGTGGGTAACCTACGCTTGGTTCTCTTTTCAAACAGAAGCTCTTTCAGCCTTCATCTCCTACTTCTTATGCTACAGCCATTTAGGGATGGCAGCATTTTCCTCTCCTTTTGAAGATGAATCATTTTGCAGGAATAAACTCCAAATTCAGTTGGAAAGAGGGAAGACATGAAGGGTCAAGGCACTGTAGTTCAGGGATTAATGCAGTTATTGAGAGAAAGGAGCCTGGGATGTCAGTTCTCTGTTTGTAAACTGCTTCTGTAATTTACATTGAATAGTTACTGCCTTTAAGAAACATAACAACACAGCAATTTTTAGGAAACTAACCCAACCCGCTCTTTATCTAGGGGAGTATATCTAAATCCCAGTTTATTTCTGAAAACAGGCATCAGTCTCCGAGTGTGATGCTGAAGGTGTAGAAAGCAGAGAAAGTTAAGAAAAAGCTCTCCATGTGCTTTTGCCCTATTGGATAGCCTCAAACTCTCTTCTTACCTATTTACATCTTATCTCTATGTGTATAAATTTTGCTGGATGTTTCATGGAAAGACTAGATTCTGAATATCCAGCCTATTAAGTCCTTAACTATGTCTAGAGATTGTAGGTAGTTTGAACTCTAAATGACATAAAAACATACATAATGCTTACATGTAGTGTTTGATACAGTGGGAATACTGATCTTGCTGTAGGCTATCATCTCTAGGTCATTTACAGGTAAGACCGTTGTTAAGACAAATTTTAGCAAGGCCTAATATGTCTCATAGAGAAGCACTGTAGACATTACCCAGATCATTGAAATGCTTTTGGAAATTTTACTCATTGTATAAAAATGGCTGTGGCTCATCTACCAGTATAATAGCTTGTTGCACTACCGTCTAGGGGAATGATGGCAACATTCTCTGAAAGCATTAGTGTGAACGCAACTGGATTAATGGTTATGGGATAACAGCAAATCTTCGTGTGAATTCAAATTAATGTAGTTGAATTAATAACAGAGTATTTCTGCAGACAACCTCAAAGTGTATTGGAAAGGCGAGACTGAACTTTGCTTAGCTGAACTGTGGTGTAAAAATTGTGTGTTAATGCATCTGTGCTATAGTCATCAATAGTGACTTGGGACATTTCTGAATGCAAGAAAAGATCCAAGTAACAACCCAATGGAGAGTATCCCTGCCATACAACAGTGAAAATACAGTGGTCTACGTTTCTAAGAAGGAACATTTGGGTTAAGATCCATTTCTTCTTCCTAATATGAAATATGACAGGAAACTTCAGTACTGTCATCTAGTACAATTGGCTTTGTCTTACTTCATAATATGTCGACTAATAATGTGCATCTCTTATTGTCACCAAAGTGTTTAAGCATCAGTTTCTTAGAATGTCTATGCATTTAATTTTCCCTTAAATTTTGTGCAATGATGAAAATGATAGCAGGAAGGTCTGACAAACATGAAGTGTTCCATTCTGTGCGATAGTTGGGGAATTAGAGGTAGCTAGATTATGTGTCACCTCTTCACAGATGTAGGTGTCCCCATGAAACAGTAAGGTACTTTTCCAGCCAGGTGTGTGAGCCTTTCTTTGGATTGATAAAATATCTTGGGTAGACAAAACTTCCTTACTGTTAACCAGTGCCTCCCTGACAAAGTAATAGTAGTCTCAGGTTAAGGTCTGAGGTATCAGGGCTGCTTTGATCCTGTCACATAACTCTGATTCCAACACTGAAATATCAGGGCTATATTCTGCAGATTTCATTTAATTTCAAGCAGTTGATTTAAAAAGATGTATTTATTTAAAAAACATACCCTAGTGACATTTTTTCGTAGAAATTGCAGTCCCAAACACACCCATGATTTTGTTTACATAGTGAATCCAGCATCCTGTTTTCTCTTTTTATCTAGCAATTATGACTGTCAAGTCATTTATCTTTCCTTTTTTTTACCTTTGTCTGACATGAATCTGTAATTTCTTCATTTGCATACAAATGCTTTTATATATCAAGTTCTGTACTATTTGTCTGTGCTTTTCCACGCATCTTTTTTATTATTCTGAAGATTTTGTTACAGGAAATGCAGCTGACCCATATGAAACTTAAGGCCTTATCTGCTCTCTTCCCTCAACTGCTAAGGAGCATGAGAAATAGCTGCAGATTAAAAGGTTATGGCAGCTTGTTTTCTCCTCCTCTTTCATTGTAAAAACATTGTAGCTGTGAAGTCATATCCAAGAAAGGGAGTGTTTGACGTGCATATTTTCATCCTGGTTACATGACACAAGGAAGGAGAAGAGGCTCCAGCCTAATTTTCTAGAGGAATTGCTTACATTTGTGTGTAAGATTCTTGGAAACTCTTCTAGCAAGCTCAGTGGCATTTCCCCTTTAAGCAGTATAAATTTTGATTAGTTAAAATTTTGTATTCGTTATACCTGGATTATGTGCAGAAATAAGCCTCCCTGACACAAAAATCAGACTGCTGCAGGTATGGAAGAATGTCACAGCTGTACTGCTTTCTGCCCTATATGGCATGTGCTCCTGCCCCAAAGACACAAACAGATTGTTGCAAGAGAAACATGAGTCGAAGCAGCTCACAAAATGTTGTTCCCAAGACACCTAGTACTAGCAAGTATTGGTTAGGGTATTCTTCATCAAAGTGCTAAGCGCCTTAGCCTTGGCTACTTTAAGTACTGAACTTCACGTATTTTAAGAGCTTAATCACTCTTGGTTATAAGCATATTCAAAGAAGAGAAATAGGTACTATTAGAGGAGGATTCAGACCCTGAGCTGTAGTTTCTTGAACATAACCTTTTTGTTGGGAGTCACAGTTTAAGCCGTTTCCATTATCCAACTAGTTGTTCCATTTCTCTTTCTTTTTTACCAGTAAAGTGTGATGCTACACTGTGAACCTAAAATAAAAATAGTGAGCTGTATGTTCTGGTATGTAAGAAGAAATGCATTTTGCTGTGAGATGTTGCTAGATTTTCTGTGCTGTTATTTACTGTACTACTTGATTGTTTCATTTATATTCATTTTGACTTTGACTTTTGAAATTGTAAAAATGGATATTATTCTATACCTCTTCAAATAGATAAAATATATATATGTATATAAAAATATTTACTGATGCAAAATCAATTCTAGTTTCCCTCTGACACAGTGAATTGTTGTCTATATTTTGCCCATAAGAAACAACAAGGAGAGATTAAATTGTTAAACAACATTATACCTGTAAAACTATTGTTGAGGATCTGAACTGAGATATCCTTGGTCTCAGGGCAGGAGATCATCTTTGCTTGAAAATTAAATTTTTGCATCAAACCTTGCAGAGCATTTCCACTACAATGGTTCAAAAACCTGTGAACTTCTATGAATTAGTGATTAATTTTTCACCATATAGTTCCAATAGAATATCAACATTCATTTTCATTTCTGTGCTTACACAGTCAGAGAATCACAGAATGGTTGAGGTTGGAAGGGACTTCTGGAGGTTATCTTGGGTCCACCCCCCCCTGCTCAAGCAGGCCTATCTAGAGCAGGCTGCCCAGGGCTGCATCTAGATGCTTTTCCAACACCTCCAAGGATGGAGACTTCACAGCCTCTACTGGCAACTTGTTCTAGTGCCCTGCCACCCTCACGGTAAAGAAGTGTTCCCTGATGTTTAGGCGGAACCTCCTGTGTTTCGTGCCCACTGCCTCTTGCCCTGCCACGGGGCTCCACTGAAAAGAGCCTGGCTACGTCTTCTTTACATGCCTCCCTTCAGGTATTTATATACATTGACCATATTTCCCCAAGCCTTTTCTTCGATAGGCTGAACTGTCCTGGCTCTCTCAGCTTCTTCTCACATGGGAGATGCTCCAGTCCCTCTTTTTGTAGTTCCCTGGGTCCTCCTTGTTCTTTTTGAAGTTAGGAGTGGCATTTGCTTTCCTCCAGACCATGTTTCTGGTCACAAAAGACGACCAGTATATTAATATCCAAACCACTGAACGGATGTTAAGATTGTGTTGCAAAATGACAAAAGCAAGGATATGACAGTTAAGTGGAAAATCACAGAATGGTTTCAGTTGGAAGGGACCTTTAAAGATCATCTAGTCCAAACCTCAAAATGTACCAAGCTTGCCAGTACAATAGCGTAGTAAATGAGGCACTTCAAGAAAGCAAGTGTAGTGCTTTCATTTTTCTTTTTCAGTATTGCTGACATAGATCTGTATTATTGTTCTTAGATCTGTAATAGGACTGTTTTTTCTGGAGCTAACCCAGTCTTTGGGTAAAACCAGGTGCACTGGAACCCATTAGTGTAGTCATCTTGGTTCTTTAAAGAAGCCGTCAGATCACAGTACAGTCTTCAAAATCCAAGTGCGTTACAACTTTCCATTGTTAGGCTATATAGTTGTCAGAATACAGTCATGGATCTGATCACAGTGCAAGTTTAGGGAAAAACAAATGTTGAGTTTATGGAAAATATAGTCCTGTAAAGTAGCGCAAAAATTGGAACAAAACAGTAAACAAATTCTAGATAAAATCTAACTTCTACAGTTTTAAAATTCTGCTTTGCTGTTTAACTTTTACTGACAAGTTTAGAATCATAGAATGTCTCAAGTTGGAAGGGATTAGTAAGTCCAACTCCTGGCTCCTCATAGAACTGACTAAAACTAAACCATATGACTAAGAGCCAGCATCCATATCCCTGAACTCTGACTGGATTGGTGTCGTGACCACTTCCCTAGGGAGACTGGTCCAGTGACCAACCACCCTCTCAATGAATAACCTTTTCCTAATGTCCAACACTGACCAGATTCATTCCACTTCCTTGTGTCCTATCTCTGGCCATCAGAGAGAAGAGATCAGCACCTCCCCCTCTGCCGTCTTCCTTGAAGAAATTGCAGACTGTGATGAGGTCACCCCAAAGTCTTCTCTAAGCTGAACAGGCCAAGTGACCTCAGCCACTTCTCATAAGTCTTGCCCTTGACACCTTTTACCATCTTGGCTGCCTTCCTCTGTAGACACTCTTAACAATTTTATGTCCTTTTTATACTGAGGTGCTCAAACCTGCACACACTACTCAAGATGAGGCTGTACCATCGCAGTGTAGTGTGGGAGAATCACCTCCCTTAATCGGCCAGTGATGCTGTGCTTGATGCACCTCAGGACATGGTTAGTCCTTTTGGCTGCCAGGGCACACTGGTGACTCATATTCAATTTACCATCAACCCAAACCCCCAGATCTCTTTCTGTGGGACTGCTGTAGAACCCCTTATCCCCCAGTTTGGATGTATAACCAGGATTACTCTGTCTCAGGTGGAGAAGCCAGCACTTGCTTTTGTTAAATGTCGTATGATTGGTGATTGCCCAGCTCTCTAGTCTGTCCAGATCTCTCCATAAGGCCTCTCTACCGTCGATGGAGTCCACAGCTCCTTCTAGATTAGTATTGTAGAATCATGGAATGGTTTGCGTTGGAAGGGACCTGAAAGATCATCTAGTTCCACCCCCCTGCCATAGGGAGGGACACTTTCCACTGCATGGGTTTGTTCAAAGCCCCATCCAACTTGGCCTTGAACACTTCCAGGGATGGGTCATTAATTTCTTCCTTGTAGCTCATCTAAATCTACCCTGTTTCAGTTTAAAAACCCCTTCATTCTATCACTAGACTCCCTGATAAAGTGTCCCTCCTCATCTTTCCCATAGGCTCACTCATAAGGAAGAAGTTCTTTACTGTGAGGGTGGTAAGGCACTGGAAGAGGTTGTTCAGAGAAACTTTGGATGTTCCATCCCTCCAGCCCAAACTATTCTATGATTCTATGATCATCAGCAAACTTACTTAATGTCTGTTCAATTCCTGCATCTAGATAATTTCTGAAATCATTAAAAAGTACTGGCCCTAAAACTGAGCCTGGGGAACCCTGCTGGTGACTGGCCACAAGCTTGATGTAACCTTATTTACTTTACATTTTACATTTACATTACCCTTCAAGCCTGACCCCTCAGCAGATTGCTCACCCAATGTCTTATGGACTTGTCTAGGTATGTGCTTGACTTTTTATCGAGAAGGATGTTGTGAGAAACAGTATCAGAAGCTTTGCTAAAATCCCAAACCACCACATCTACTGGCTTCCCCTGGTTGACTAGATGGGTGACCTTGTCATAAAAGGAAGTTGGTTAAGCAGGACTTTCCCCTTGTGAACCCATGCATTCTATGATCAGGGACTGTGTTGTCTCTCAGGTGTTTTTCAATAACTCTCAGAATAACCTTCTCCATAATTTTCCAGGCACTGACAGGTGTGTAATTACCAGGGTCTTCCCTCTTACCCTTCTTGAAAATTCGGACAATATTTGCCAGCTTCCAGTTGTCTGGGACCTCTCTAGACTCCCAAGGCTGTTGGAAAATAATGAAGAGAAGTCCCGCAACAGCATTGGCCAGCTTCTTCAGTACCCTGGGATGAATCCCATTGGGCCCCATAGACTTATGCATATCCAGCTGGATCAGCAGGTCTCAAACAATTTCAGGGTCAGCTGGGAGTTTATCATCCCCCAGTCATGGTCTTCCATCACAGGGCTCCAGGGGTCCCAGACCCCAGCATTGGTATTGAAGACAGAAGCGAAGAAGGCATTAAACATCTCCAGTTTGTTTATGTCCCTTTTTGTGAGGTTATCGACCTCATCAAGCAACAAACTAATGTTATTTCTGTTTCTCCTTTTGCTGTCAAAATATTTTAAAAGCCCTTTTTGTTGTCCTTCATAGTGCTTACTTTTTGTTCTTTTAAGTTAGTCAACACAGTGAAAAGGAGTGATTTCTTTCCTATACAGTTTTACTTTCTAGGTCTGATGCATTTTATGCTAGTTCCTCATCAAAATAATGAGAAGACAATTTTAGGAAGGATTTTACGGTTATTTTCTTTTTTAATGTTTGTTGTTTCTAAGTTTATGTGATAATTACTTTCCATGGTGTGCTACTGAAATATCAAAAGAAAGCATTAGTGAAGAATAGATTTGTAACCACAGAAATAGCTCATTCCTAACTCCCCTATCATGTGTAATCTCATTGGATGGTGTAGATTAGAAAAATTAAGTATACATCATGGAAGTGTTCTCAGTATCCAAAGGGGAAGATCACAATACAAAGGGAAGTAATTCATACCATTGTGACTATGAAAGTGTGTATATGAGTAAGTTCAGGAATTAACAAATAACTTATTAAATAAACCCACTCCTGACAAGTGGCCTTGCTAGTGAGCGCATCTAGCCTCAAAAGGAACTTGCTAAAAAATGGTTATTTCAGAATGTTCTTTATCATTTGACTTATTCAGAAGTTTCATACTCAGTTAATTTACTTACCTTATTTTACTCATAATTTTTACATTATTTTCTCATTTTGGTAAAAACCACAAAATATTAACAATACTTACTGCTTGTACTGAGTATCAAAAAAATGCCTCTAAGAGTAGACAGAAAAATTAAAGAAATTGAAAATATAACTTTCATATAATTTCAAGAGATTGCTTTCACATGCTTGGTAATAATACTTTGGCCAGAATCTGTCTGAGCAGTATCTACAGAAAATAATTCCTTCTCTGTGTTAACACTCAGTGAACCTTATATTCACTTAATGTGAGCACAATGGGATCAGCTGTCTTTTCAAGTTAATCTATAACATTAATGCAGTGTTTTATTCTTCTTTCTCAGGCTCCATGTGCATAAAACTTTAATATATAGTTTTCAGCAGAATGTTTTGTGTCCATCAGTTACAAATGCACAGTTTTATCCATGGATCAGTGAAGTGCCTCCATACCTTGCTGTTAGAGTGTATGATTGATTCCTAAATCTTTTACGAAAGAACATGCAAAGTAAAGGGTCTCCTATATGTATTTCAAATTCAGTGTCTAGGATAGGCTTCAGTAAATACTGTTATTTATGCTGTATTTGTGGTTGGTTCTTATACTAGTTTTATAGAAAATAAAATCTTACCGGAAAGGCCCTTTCTGAAAGCTGTTGTAACAAGGTAACTGCTATTTTGATTTGTAGCTGGGACACTATTACTATGTGGAATTCCTTGGGAAGGCACACTTTCCCTGTACTGTTGCAATGCCATTGGTACTTGTGGGCAGATCTTTTAAAGAGGCACAATGACCACATGGAAAAGGCAGTGGACTGGAAATGTTACTTCTGGCTCTGCCGCTGATTTACTCTGTTGGTGGTGGTGAGTTACTGCCCTTGTGAATGACTGTAAAGGCCATTATGAGTTGCTTGTCATGCTACCTGCATGTACAGCAGGTCCATACTCTGCATATCACTTATCGCTTCCAGCTCCTGCTGCAGTACCAGGACTGACTTTGGAAGTGTTTGTTTACATGTTTTCTTCTTCTTCATTGAGGAACTTCCATATTTGGAACAGAAAATGACACCTGGATGACCAGATTAGAAAATAGGGTGCTAGGTTCACATATCTGGATACCAAGGTTAAGACAGAAGAAGAAAAAAAAACAAGCAGTAAACTTGTTATTTCTCTGTTGAAAAAATTACTCATTTGATCAATTGTTTTGGCTTAGAAAATAACTTTTTTTTGGTGCTTACTAAACAAAAAAGAATTTGAATGTCATGATCAAGTTCAGGCCTTAAATTAATTGTCTATAAGTGCAAGAGATAATTGGTTTGCCCGACAAAACAGACTGCAGTTGTAGTATTTGGCTTTACAAATGTACAGGTTACATTGTTCAGGGCTCAAGCACTGTATGATGTCTTGTATGGTTCTTTTTCAGGCCCTCTGCACAGGGCTTGAGTTTCATCTTTAATCAACAGCCAGCTGTTAGGGCTGCCACTGATTTCTGACCTGTAATTACTCCAGAACCTCATCCTGCTGGCTGGCTTCTCAGAGTTCCCTGATATGCATACTACAAGGTTGAAAGTGGCAAGAAATCCTTTGCACTTTTGCACTACAAATCAATCCAAACACTGAATGCACCCTGTTCTCCCCTCACCCCCCACACTCATTTCTGCCTTAAATTGTGCCCTGCATTTCAGATTGTAATTAAGACTAACAATGTGAAATCAAGCAAGTTTGCTTAAACCTGCCTCTAGAAAAAGATCAGTTGGGAAACTAGATGCACAATATCCTTGCTGATGAGATCCATGTTTTTTGCTGGACTGTGATCATGTGTTTTACCAGAAACTGGGTAAAGTTTCTAGTGCAATGCATTGATTTCAGTAGGTTGCAACCATACAAACACTTTATAAGTCCTATATATTTCCATTGTCAGTGAACATTTACTTCATTGTCAGCTCTGTATTCCTGAATTTTGAACTACATAGCACTGCCACCCAGCAAACATGCATTTTTATTCCAGGATGAATGATGATTGCAAGCTATGAATTGGTTTCAGTTCTTCCCTTTCATCTGAGAAGAAAAGCTTGTTTTTTTGAAAACATGCCATGTCCCTCAGGTATGTATTTCAGTAAACACATATTCAAAGGAAAGCCTAGAACAATTACAAGTTTTCATTGCTGTTATTACTGATTATATAGATAGCTCCGTTTAGAGCTGTCCACCATAACTAACTATATCTAGATTTATCCTTCTTTAGCTGGGGGAAATAGCCTCACATCTGTTAAAAGATTATCACCTGATCAGAATATCTGAAATCAGAAACCATTTGCATCAAGCTCAGGCCTCAGCAGTGCATACACTCTGGATTACTGTCACAGTACATACAGCCAGCATGCTTACATGAAGGGGCTGATATATTCTGAATATGTACATTTTAAGTACTTGGTGAACAGGTCGCTAGGACTGTGGATTGCAGGAGAGGCAGGAGACCTGGCAGTGAAAGGTGAGCTTCTGTGGATGTATATGTTGGAGAATGAAAAGCAGATCCAAGAGTTTTTAGAAATTTTCTGATTTTCCTCAACTAAGCTATATGCTTATGCCTTTTTAATGGCTCTGAACTTTTTCACCAAGCAGTTCCATTCAACTTAACATTTACTTGCTGAAAGATGTTAGTGGGAATACATTGTTGCTAGGTTATCATGAAATGCATCTTTCACTGTTTCCATAGTCAATGGGTTTAATTTTATCTGATAAACTCAAGTATTGCACAAGGGAAAAAGTAAACTCTTATTAACATGGACTGTTGAGAAAAAAATGTCTAAAATAAGAACAACTGCAGGATGTAATGTGATGTATTTTTGTAGATAATTGCATTAAGTCTGAAAACATATTCAGCTCAGATCCACGGTAGCATGGCAGAGACTAAGATGGAAGTCAAACTCAGATCTCATTTAGGGGGGTTGTGGTTTGTTTTGTATTTTTTAAGTTTTTAATGGCTCTTACTTTTCATGGTCATATTAATTTCCCTTTTGTAGTCCAGCCTATATCTGCAATTCAACTACAAACAACTTATGTGTAACAATTTTCACTGATTAAAAGATGGATATTATTTCCCTGTAAAATTACCACACAGAAAACTTTCTACACTGATTGAAAGCAGCAGTTAATAAGCAGCAGGAACAAAGGTTCTGCTATGTAGTTCCTGAGAAATATTCCTCCATGTCATAAAAGAATGGCCAGGCTGTAACTCAATGCTATTAGTACTTGCACCTTGACTCAGAATTGTTCTTGACATTTCCCCTATGCTTGTTGCTTAGAAAGTTGCGTCAGTCTAAACCAAGAGTTTCTGTTTCAGCTCAAGAACCTAATTGCAAATCTTTAAAAGTATTTAGATCTTAAACTATTTTGCTGTCTCTTTTCCAAATAAATTGATAGAAGATAGGTTCTGATTCTGGTTCTTGGTCTAAACCTCTTAGTTTAGGAGTAATAGAATAACCCTTGTTAAGGTGTAGTCAGTAGTGGAGGACAAATATAGGCAATGCCATTAGTGTAGACTAATTACATGTTTGGTTTTTAGAATTGTGTATGAATTTGCTCAGATTTACTCACGAAGAAGCTTTAAGTTTTCAAGGTGAATCAGAATCAATGGATGTTCTTAACTTCAGAGCGGACAGAGATGCAGTAATTCATGCACAGGTCAGCCTGTGATAACGCACAGTTGCAAGTGGAAGGAGGAAAGAAACAGTGTATCCCAAGTAGTGTAATTCATGGAGCAGAAGATTATTTATAGGAAATTAACTCCTAAGATAAAAACCATTAAGCCATGATATGACTTGGGCACGAGGAGTGTGAAATACTATGCTCACTTTGCACTTTCTGAAATCAAGCTGGCCATCTGGTCAGTTCAGTTACTCTATGATTAAAGCTATGGTGGGGGTGTTCAAATAAGAAAGGGCAGTGATCAAATGTGATCCCCAGTTATCAAAATGGATTCATGGGTCTGTGGAAATTTAGAAGGAAATGACAGCAGTCATTAGAAAGCCTAAATATATATGTAATATAGCCAGGCTACAGTCAATCATAAAATCAGTGAAACACAAAAAAAGTGATGCATCGCTTTCTGTTTCCTACCACTGCATTTTGTACTCGGGTATGGGGTATACAGTTTTAAAATACCATTTGGTTTATTACACAACATGAAAAAAATGTTGCCTCTTTAAACAATGTTTTCTAGGTAACATTTCCCTGCAGAGAGAGAAAAAAAAAAAAAAGACAAAGAAAGGATAAACTGTAAGATGAGAGGTGAAGAAAATAAGATAACTACAGTTAAAAACTAGGACGAATCCAACATTTTTCATCAAAAACAACACTGCAAAATATAGGAGATTTACTGTAAATATATATTTAAAGCATAACTGTTCAATATTTTTTTTTATTCTTTAAAAGAAAAGAAAAGAAAACCAAACCTCACAACTTTCTGATAAAACTATTCTTTGTCTTTCTGGAAGCTTTGTAGGAACTGAGAACCCAATCCCAAAATTTGCCAGACAAGTCCACCTGAACTCAGCTTCTGTTTCTTATTCCATGATAATGTAAGATGGTATCCACCTCTGCAGCGCAGAGCAGCTTTTTGTGTGTCCCAGATAGGCAAGTACTCAAGATAAGAATGGGAGAGAAGGAAGGCATTAACTATTGCATGTTTTCCCTTTTTATGTTAGAGGATAAGCTGGAATGATAACTGCTGTTCTGTGAATTGAAATAGAGACCCCCACAAGAATAAGCCTATAATGCCTTATATAAAATTAAGTCCTGAAAATGATGTGGGGAGTAAATTCAGTTTGAGTGCCAAAACCTTTGGAAACAAGGATCAAAGAGTAAATGCAGTGAAACTCAATTGTTATTTGGTTATTAGAGGTGACACTGTGGTTTATATTAGCTTGTTTCATAATCAATTTTGTTTTGTTATGTGTGTACCTTGATCTTGGCTATGAGCATAATCCATGATCTTTTGAGACTCCACCACATTTTAAAGTTATTTTGCATGGAATATGATTTTCATGGTTATATAGTTTGAGTTCTTTATCATGTTTATATCTGTTAGGAGAATCACCTTGTTTTCTAAGTCAGTTCATGAAAATACTATGTTTGAACATCTGTCAAGGGATGAAGATTAACTGAATAGACATAGGATGCCAGTATATTATATTTTCTGTTATCCTGTATACTGTAATTATCTTGATCCTCAAACAACTCTGTGACAGTTACAAACACTTTTGCAGACTTGTTGCTACTGCAAATTCAAAATTTATTTCATCTGAATCTAAATTAAACTAGGATGTAACAAGACATTTTTTTAACGTTTCTATCCATAGATGATTAAAAAGCAGTAAAACAGATTCAAATTTTATTTTAAAGACAAACTTGGAAAAAAACATTCAGTTTTGAGGCAGTATAAAAATCTTTTACAAAATGAAATTTATTTGGAAAGATGGATAAGTAGCCAAACTGGGGAGAAATGGTTGCCACACATGGTAGGTGTGCTTGTGAGACGTTAATCACAGTATCACAGAATTATGGAGTGGTTTGGGTTGGAAGGGACCTGAAAGATCATCTAGTTCTACCCCCCTGCCATGGGGAGGGACACTTTCCACTACATGAGTTTGCTCAAAGCCCTGTCCAGCTTGGCCTTGAACACTTCCAGGGATGGGTCATCCACAGCTTCTCTGGGCAACCTGTTCTGGTGTCTCACCAGCCTCATAGTGGAGAATTTCTAATATGAATAATAACTAATTCTAATATCTATCTGAATCTACCCTCTTTCAACTTAAAACCCCTACATCCGATTGCTGCACTCCCCAGTAAAGAGTCCCTCCTCATCTTTCCTGTAGCCCCCCTTGAAGTACTGAAATGCTGCTATAAGGTCTCCCTGGACCTTATCTAGGATAAACAGCCCCAACTCTTTCAGCATGTCCTTATTAGAGAGGTGGTCAGCCAGCCCCCTGATCATCTTAGTGGCCCTCCTGTGGACCTGCCTGAGCAGGTCCATGTCCTTCTTATGCTGGGGTCCCCAAAGCTGGACGCAGTAATCCAGGGAGGGGTCTCACCAGAGTAGAGTAGAGGGGCAGAACACCTCCCTTGACCAGCTGTCCATGTTTGTTTTGATGCAGTCCAGGATATGGTTGGCTTTCTGGACTGCAAGTGTATGTTGCTGGCTCATATTCCATTTTTCATCTGCCAATACCCTCAAATCCTTCTCTGCAGGGCTGCTCTCAACTCACTTGTCACTCAGCCTTTATCTATGTTTGGGATTGCCCCAACCCAGGTGCAGGACCTTGCACTTGGTCTTGTTGAAGTTCATGAGATTCCCACGGGCCCACATCTCAGCCTGTCACGGTCCCTCTGGATGGCATCCCTTCCCTCTAGAGTATCAACCAGACCACTCAGCTTGGTGTTATCCACAAAGTTGCTGAGGGTGCATTCAAATGGCCTGCTTCAAGAGCAAGTGAATAAGCATAATACCAGAGCAAATTAAAAAAAAAGAGTCCTTGATCCACACTTACAAATGTGTTCTTGGAGTTTCTGTTGGTATTCTTCACAACCACTTACTCTGAATACTCAGGAAGTGTAAAATGCTGGATGTAGTAAAAGGCAAGAACCTGGGAAAAAAAACCCCATCAGTCATGTCATCTTTTACTGAGGGTAACCAGCCAGAAAGTGATCCTCAGACTGGTGCAATACCTTTAGAGTAGCTCTATTCCCAGGATAAGGGTAAGAATTCTTCCCTCATCTCCCACCACCACAGAAATAATCCTCATCCCGAGTCACTTTTTTTTAATCTTGGAAGTCAGGTACCACAGTGCTGTGTAATAGAATCAAATAGGTGCAATGAAAAGCCTGACAGGGGAGTGGGAAAAGGCCAAAATCTCCAGGGCAGGCCAAGTCTTTGGCTTCTGGGCTGGGACAAATGTCTGAGGGAATGGGGAGTATGAAGAGAGGAAAAGGAGGAGGACAGTCTCGAGTTCTGGCCATTATGGTCACATTTCCCAGAAAGGGCAACAGAAAAGCAATATGATAATTTTATGGAGTGTATAACCTTTACTATTGGTGTGCACCAGAAAGAAATATGCACCGTTGTTTCTGATGGCAAATGTGTGAAGCTAAGTATGCTGGTCAGGTATTTTTTCAAATTTAGACTCAGTACTATGTTCTTATGTTGCTTCACATGAAGTGTTGTGAAAACTACAATCAATTCATAGTCCAAAACATAAAACTGTTTTGATGCATCCAGTAAAACCAAAATAGTCCAGCTTCATGCAAGATCCTTTCAATTTTCTGATGTGTTAAGCAGAAAAATGTATAAGGTTACCACATGCAAACATAATGCTTTGTGCAAAGTCCAGTGGGAAAGCTAAGGTACAGGGGTTAATGTTGACAGAAAGGCCAAATCCTGATTTCTTTGATGTTAATAGTAAAGTTTTTATTGAGTTTTCATTGAGGGATTAAGGTTTAGCGTACGTGTTCTTGTTTCTTTCAAGTTAGTGTAGTCTTAACATTGCTAACATTAACATTAAATAGTGTTTGCTAGTTCTGCTTTGTTGAACAAAAGAAAAATTTGTGTTCGGAGCATCTTTACTCCAATGTGTGTCCCTGCCAGATACTCAGAACTCTGATAGTTAAAACTGGTGTCTCATGATACCGTACAAATAATTCTTTTCCTTTTCCTTCTGTCCAAACAGAAATCTCAAGCTGACAGGAAACTGCAACTGGAATCGATAGATACTGCTTTTAAAATCCTTAGTATAAGAAGTGTTTTTATTATTTACTTTTGAACCTATAGGGCCTATAGCAATAAGCATGAAATTCTAAACACTCATAAAAGTTTTTTAAAACATATCTTTTTTCATCCCTTCAAGCGCTTTTTAAAGACCTATTAGGTTCTGTAAGCAAACAAATATTTTATCTTTTATATTAAAGGATTTTTTAGAAACAATTTGTAGTTAAAAGGCTTTGGTATACAGCTATTTCTTACCCGAGGTACTGCTGATAAAGTCATGTAGGCATTAAACAGAAGAAGCAGCTTTAATCCAGATATTCTTTATGTGATTGACAATTACTGTACTAGTGTTATGTCTCAGCAGTAAGACCTATCATTTTCTTAAATGTGCAAGATAAAACCTCCTTTAAAATTTTTATGCTGGAGAAGCAGTTAAAAACAAAAACCATTTACAGAAAGTCAAAGCTGATATGTATTCCACATGAAACCCAGAAATGGAGAAGTAATCTTTCCTGTCTTTGTACCTATAGAAAAATACTGACTTAGAAATCAGTTAATCTTTCATGGTTTTGAAGAGTGAAGGAACACTGGATGTAACACGACTTGTAAGTTTGGGGACTAGGGAGATTCATTTTGCCACAAAGTTTAAATTTCCATTTAAAATAATTTATTCAAAAAAAAAATTTACAAGGAAAGTAAGCTTGCATTATTACCATAGATAAATATGCTAAATTCATTGCTATGGTTCAAAAAGCTTATAGTTGGAATATTGACAAACTAAAAATGCATTTTAAATTGCTGTCTGTTTAACTCTTAGCAAATTTGATTTTTGTTTCTTTGATACGAAAATACGAAAAATAAATCTAAAATGACGTGTATGCTTACATAACCTATGGCATTTGACATTAAGCCCTAGGAAGTGATTCAGCTGATGAGAAGATAGGGCTGAAGCAGTTGTACAAGCCCTCTGTCTCAGCTGGGGTAGCTTCAGATTTGCAATTGCATTTTAGAGATCAAATGAATTAAACTCTAAAGAAGCACAGAAAGGGTGACTACTTCAAAGGATTTTTAAATTGAAAAATAAACATAAAACAAAACCCAATAATTTATATAAACGTCTTAGAACCAGTACAAGTAATTAGGTATGGAAAAAAGTGACACCTGTTCAGAGAAACAATTTAGCTTTTAGATTTAAGCTAACACTGCTTAACCATTTGTTATTCTAACCATTCTACTCAGTTCAGGTCTAAAATAGTCCATAATGCATATATATCGCTGCATATATCTGCATAGATTATACACTAAGCGTTTAAGTTTATATTTACAATTCAACTTCAGAGTTTCTCAAAAGTAGGTCTATTTGCATTGCTTCTAATTCTGCAGTAGGTGGCAGTGGGTAGTGGAGAATATAGAAGAATATACAGTTTAGATGTCCAATTTTTTAAGGGAACTGAGTATTTTCTGCTTTTGAGCTATGTATATATCAAACAGAAAGGAATTTTCAAACAGAATTTCTAAATTTTCATAGTTAAATAGTAGCTTTTACAAAGTATTATGAAAATAAACTGATAACGGAGTCAAATGAAGATAAAAATACAGCACACATTTCTGTAAATAAGTGTGAAGCTGAGTCCACACACGGAAACCGAACTGAAGGCTTAAACTCAGGGGAAGGTTCAGCAGGGTAGCTTTGTAAGTTAGGAGAAAGTAGTGAACACAATTTACAAAAAGAAAAAACTGGCATTTCAATTTTATTTGTATTTCTTTGGAAGTTGTTTGCATTAATTGTCAGTGTGCTGCTGGCTTTTGAAAATAGCACTGTAATTGTTGAAATGGAAAACAGTGGGATGGGAGAGGGTTTAGGCACAGTGGTGGCAGTTTGGAATATTAACAGAGTTTTGATAGGTTGATTGTGTGGGAGGATAAATGGGGAAGTTTACAACAGAGCTCTGATTTTGCATTCCTTGCACACCTGAAATATGGGAGCTTGAGGGTATACAGAATGTGAAATTGGATTTAAAAGTCTGTCAAAGAAGAACATTCTAAGTCTCGTTCATTATTGATTCCTGTTTCTTGCTTATCTGAAAAACTGGCTTGGTAGATTTATATAGAAAGTGCTCAGTCAGCACTGCCGATTATTCTCACATTTTCACCAGTGTATTTTGAGCTCCAAATAGAGGGACTAAGACTTTCCTAAGTGCAAGGCATTCACTAGCTCAGATCTCAAATACTTTGAACTGACCAGTAATTAGGAGTTCTTGTTTTGTTTTGTTTCCTGTTTTAATCTCCAGCTTTTAAAAGTGTGCAGCTGGAAGCTATTGAGTGCACAGTGTTTTGGAAAGCCTGGTCACACATACTGCTGGTCCTGGACTTTGGGACTAGCCAAGGGAAAACTTCTACTGAAACTGTACAACACTTTCTGATTTTGTGGCCAAACTCTTGATGTAGTAAAGTAATAAGAAAACATTGTTTAGATTAGAAAACACTACAGTTGTACTTAATGTTAATTCTGTGATGATAAAGGTTAGCCAGGGATTAATATATATTATCTTCTGTATGAATTAGTATTTTATACTACAAATAGGTATAAGCAAATCAGCAGAAACAGAGGCAAAATGCTAATAGATTTAAAGTTGCTTGGAGTTTTGCTGTTGAGACTCAGTAGCAGTAAGATTATTGTAATCTCATTATGTTAGTTACTCATCATCTAGTTGTCTGTAAAATTTAAAATGCATAGTGTTTTGATAAAACTGATAATTATGAATTGCTTACAGTATGTTTCAAGAAAAGAAGAACATGGAACATATGCAAGAAGTAATGGTCACCACTTGCAAGAAACAGGCACACTTTATTCTGTTTTCAGTTGAAGGAACGACTCCAAAGTTAGATCCCAAAGTAACAGTACTTTCATCAAAAAATACCTATTTTATGTTTAAACTAAAAGGAAATCATTGACCCTATTAAACCATGGTTGACTACTTTCTTGGTTTATTTCTGCGTTATCTAGTTTTATTTTGGTAAATTGAACATTCTCAATGAAATTGTGCTAGTTTAAGTTTGAAATCATCCGTTAATAACTTTGATTGTATTTGTGTGTGTTGTGTCTTATTCTTTTACATTCTTTTCTGTTGATTAAGATGCAACAAACATTGCATTGTTCTCTTGCAAACTGTATAGTAGAAATCTCTGTGATAAATCTTCAGTTCTACTGAACAGTAGTTTCAGGGCATATCGAAGTTCTCTTTGAAATGTAACCAGATTTTCATTTTCTATGTTGTTTATGGCTTTTCTTGTACTTTTGGAAATACTGCATTCTTGTTGTCTGACTAAATTTGGGGTTTTCTATTCTTCCTCTAAGTAAGAGGTAACCTTTCAGTGCTCTGCATTTAATGTCTATTACTATGATTTTTACCATCGATGTTTTTGCATTATAAATCTTCCAATGACTACTATTGTTGTGAATAATTGCAATTGTTTAGCAGTGTTTTAAATCAGGAGATTACTATTTTTAGGCATCTAGGAGTTCCTCATTCTTTCATGGACAATGCCACAAATGTCTCAAAATTTTTCTAAGTAACATAGGAGGAAAACTAAAAGGCATGATATGGCATTAGCTGTTAACCACAGGTTTTGACATTTACAAATTTTGGCATTCACAAATAGCTTTTGACTTTAAAATGGAACTGAAGCTTCCTATGTGTAAAGCGTTGGGATTTGGGTTTGGGTTTTTTTTCTTTCCATATTCATTGCTTTGTAAAATTTTCCAGTATTCAAAAACTTCTCCCTTTCTTAGGCCATTAGAAGAAATCCTGTGAAGAACCTTGGTTCTGAATTGGGCTGTAAGTCTAAGAATCAAATATGAAATTAAGATATGTAAAAAATATAAGAAAATAGGAAGAAAAAATTGATGCTGTCTAATATGATGTGGTTGAGTTCTTTCAAGAAAAAATATTCTAATTGATTATATATGAGTTTAGTAGATTAATGTAAATAAATTAAACTAGGGAAATGGTAATTTTTGTTCTATTTATTGCTAATCTGCCAGCATCTTTATGCTTGTACAAATAAGTGCAGATAAAAACTCTTCAGGACACATGAATTGTGCCTGTTATGTCAATGAACATTAGCTGAACATCTGGCCCAGACTGGATTTGAAGGCAAGATATGACTTAATTTGCTAGTGCACAAACAAACAAGCAGAAAGAGTTAAAACCTGAGAACATCCCAGTAATGGTAAGGGAGTGCCTAGAGGCTAAAAGTTCTGAACTGGCCTCATGCAAGTCACAAATGTTTTGCACCTTTTATGCTTTGAAGATCTTCTGCTCTGACATGTGTAGAATTCTCTGTGGAATTTTGAATACCCAAATATCTGAATGCCTCTCTGCTGTTCTTTCTTGGTCTGCCAGAGATAAGACACCATGTGTCAGGTTCCCCGGTGAGATAAAATGAGGCCAGAGCTGAATTTGGCCTAATCACTGTCTCCATGAAATGGCCGTTAGTGTTACTGTAGTAGTAAAATACATCAGCTTTAGAAGATGAGTTGCCATCGCCAGTTCAGCAGATGCTGAATTATAGTTATCTGGATTAACAGCATGATATTGACAGAGAAGTGCTCTGACTGAATGTCACAGACTTAGAGATCTGAAGATGAAAATATCTAAGAAAATTATTAACGATGAGAAGAGCTTCATTTTTGCAAACCTGCAATAAGCTTAGAGCTGGGCATGGTGAATGATGTAGAAAATGTGAGTAGGAGGTGGCATGTTCTTGAACAGAAAGTTCTCCAGCATACTTCCCCACCTCCCTACACAATCTCGGTTTTTAAATGTATATGCGAATGCATGGCTACTTGTCTGGTAGTGGAAAGACAGTTGTGGCTTAATATTGTCACCAGTTTTCTCTTTCTCCCAAAAGTTCCCAAAGGATAGGATTGTGGTATAATCTTCTATTTTCTTTTTCATCCCCCTGAAATGAGGCAAACTACCATAATGTTTAATGAGGACTCACCTTATTGACATAATGTGAACAGCAGCAGCATACATGTGTGCAACGCTAAACAGAGGTATAAGGACACGGTTCCCTCTGAAAACCCCACAGAATTAAAATTTTAAGCTGGGGAAAAAAGATACTGTTAGCACAAAGAGAAGAAGGTGACTTCTGTTAATGAAATTATTTTCTCTATGCACTGTTTTAGTTTTGCATAAAATATCTCCAGCTAGCCTTCCTGAATAAAATAGTTAGAGTCCAATTTAGAATATAATTTTAGAAAATTGAAACTATCTACAGTTGCCTTCCTAGCTACTACCATCATTTCCCTGGCTTGTTCATTCCTAACACTGGTATGACTGATATGTGGTTGTTTCTCTTCTCCTTGCTTTCCACTTTTAATTCTCCCTCAATTCCAATCTTGGTATACATATTTGATGTTTAACTGTTTAAGGTGAAAAAAAAAGAATAATTTGAATGTCCAAAGGACATAGATTGCCCAAAGATAAACTGTTAAATGAATAAAAGAGAACAGGATGGAAATTGGTGTTAACATATGTTATGAAAATTTAACTCTCGCTAGTGAAAGTTGTTCATTTCCTTATAAAATCAAAGATCTGAAATGAGGTCTGTAAACTGCTTTGAAGTGAAGTGAAATCTCCTATGTCCAGTCCGATACTTAAAGCACCTAGGCAGCAAGCTGTCTAATCTAGTGCAGTGAATAAGAACAACAGGTTGAGCTATCCTAATAAAATTGTGAAAAACTGTGTATAGTTCTGAGGCTCAGGGCATCTGACTGTGGTGTTGGTTTGAGACAAAACTGTGCATTCGTTTCTTGTAATATGACAGAGGTGTATGGCTTATTCTTTTGTGTTTCTTCATATCTCCCAGTTATCTTCCTGAATGATATTATAAAGGTTTATGTATCAGCCAGTTGTAACCTCTTAACATGCTTTTAATAGCTGCCAGAGGTAGCATGTCTCTTCCACTACTTGTCACTTCTTGTTGCTACTTACTGTAGTTGCCAATTTCCAGCTGACAGGATGGATGAGAAGATAATTTGCTGCACTTGTTTGTTATTTTGTTTCATTTTTTTTCTTAATGTTCTCACTCATTGCTTTTTAAGCATTTTTGCTTTAGAACAGGGCTATTTTTAATTGTTGGAGAAATATTCACTCAGTAAACACTTTGACCAGGAATCCATAAACCATTTTGATTCTGTATTCTAATTCAGAAGATGATCTGTCAGAATTAATTGAGAATGCCTTAATGCAATCAAGTCCAGTTCATTAGGCAAACACTTAAATTATTAATTTAAATACTGGGTAGTTCAACAGCATTTATGACAGTAACAAATACCAACGTATTTTAATTTTTAAATTCCTCCTGTGTACAAAGTTGATGTCCTGCTATAGCTACTGCTGTTAGACATAAATAGTTTCACCTTGCTAAGGTTTTACCTTTTTGGAGTCTTTTGAAGTATTCTGTTCAGAAAAGGTTTATGAAACAAAAATGTAGCTTTTTAAGTACAGGGTGCTTAAAATTAATCAAGCATAGAGTGTGATTTTAATTCTTGTAACTCTGTTTGGGACCAAGTAGAGTTACACCAGAGATGAACTTGAACCAGGAAGTTTAGTGTCATGCAATTTCATCAATTTATAGAACACTGTAAATTAAGGTATAATTATGTAGCATAAATCTAGTTCTTCAGTATTTTAGCAAATCCCATTGCTTTAGTGCTGAGGAAAAGAATCTGTTCATAAAATAAACTAATCCCACTCACATTTTTAATTGCCTTCTACCTCTATAATCCAGGACACAGGGGTTCCCTGAAGAAGAAATAAAAGGGAGAAGGGGAATAAAAGGTGAGGGAAATTAGTTAAGGGGACAGAAGAAACAATAAAGTGAACAGTGATGTGATGGCTGTGAGCTGGGGACATACAAAGTCTTGAAAAGGCTGCATAGATTCAACCCATTTCATAGAATCATAGAATGGTTTGAGTTGGAAGGGACCTCTGAAGATCACCTAGTCCAACCCCCCTGCAGTGAGGAGTGACATTGTCAACTAGACAAGGTTTCCAGAGCCTCGACCAGTCTGACCTTGAATGTTTCCAGGGATGGGGCATCTACCACTTCTCTGGTCAACCTGTGCCAGTGTTTCAATACTTTCATCATAAAGCATTTCTTCCTTATATCTAGTTTGAATCTACCCTCTTTTAGTTTAAAACCATTACCCCCTGTCCTATCACTACAAGCCCTACTAAGAAGTCTGTTCCCATCTTTCTTATAAGCCCCTTTAAGAACTGAAAGGCCGTAACAAGGTCTCGGATCCTTCTGTTCTCCAGGCTGTACAACCCCAACTCTCACAGCCTGTCCTCACAGGGGAGATGTGCCAGCCCCCTCTGATCATTTTTGTGGCCCTCTTCTGGACCCACTTCAATGGGTCCATGTCCTTTTTGTACTGAGGACCCCAGCGCTGGATGCAGCACTTCAGGTGGGGTCTCACCAGAGTGGAGTAGAGGGGCAGAGTCACCTCCCTTGACCTGCTGGTCACACTTCTTTTGATGCTGCCCAGGATACAGTTGGCTTTCTGGGATGCAAACACACATTGCTGGTGAATATCCAGCTTTTCATCCACCAGTACTCTGGAGTCCTTCTCAGCAGGAGAATGCCTTCGTTGCCCAGCCTGTCTTGATACCAGGGGTTGCCCTGATCCAGGTGCAGGACCTTGCACTTGGCCCTGTTGACACCCATGAGGTTCCCATGGGCCCACTTCTCCAGCTTGTCCAGGTCCCTCTGAATGGCGTCCCATCCCTCAGTCATGTCAACCACACCACTCAGCTTGATGTCATCTGCAAATTTGCTGAGGGTTCACTTGATCCAACTGTCTATGTCACTGATGAAGATACTAAACAGTACTGGTCCCAGTTTGTACTTTCTGCTCTCTGAGTTGCCCACTTGCGCAACCTTAGCAATGTCTGTGCGCAGGGTTTTGTGTGATTGTCTCGATCATGCTTGCCTTAAACCATACCTGCCTGCGTGGAAGTGAGGGTAGATTCTCTGGGAGTGATACACCTACTTGTGAAAACACAGATAGGATGGGTAAAGGAGCGATGAGTGTCTGCCTGGTGTTCCAGAGGCATGTGTTAGACCAGGTTCAGGGCTGGCAAAGGGTATTCTCTTCACATAAAACAAGTGGAAGCTGGGAGGTATGCAGCAATAATTTCTAAAGTATGTTTGCTGATGGACTCAATGGACCTGTTGTAAAGCCATATATAGTCTTGCCATACGTCACTGCGGGAATTTTAATATATACTTTGTTAGGTTTTTTTAATTATTATTATTGCAAGAACTTAGCTTTGCGTTCAGTTGTAATCCTTTACAGTCAGTTTCACTTAGCCTTTAAATACATTTACAGCATGTCGATTTTCTAGTCTTCATTTTACTAATTTGAAATGCTCCTAAGTTATTTTGGTCTAGTTTTTATTTTTTAAACTATACTAGCATGGTCAAATATAGCACAGAATACTGTTAGCATCCTTAATAATTGCATCTGGCTTGTGTTTTTTCTCTATTTGTGTTCTCTGGAATATTAAAAGTATTTATTTAGTAGTAAATCTTTGCCACTTTTAACATTGTAGCTTGTGTAGGTTATGTTTGTTGAAACATTTTGTTACATGAAACACGGTCTTAGCCCTCACTATTTTTTTGTGTTGTTGGAAGGAAAATTATCTGAAAAGAGGAAGCTTCACTTTATAAATGGTATTTACAGAATTAACAAAAAGAGTATTCAAGCTGAATGTTGTATTTTGAGTTGCGGAAGGACTGGTAAACAATACTGAAGAGGTGGATTTTAAAAATCATTCCAAACAGAAAGCATATAGCATTGGAGAAAGCACAGAAACTGAAATTAGTCTCACAGATAGAGCAGAAAGTAATGTAAGAAGGCACAGAAATGTGTCCGCATCATCTGTATACAGGTCAAATCAACTGGGCAAAAGTCTTTAGCACCAGCTGAGCATTCAGCTGACAAACCGGCATACCAAGTCCCATCCAAAAGGATCTAAAAAGTGTGAGAGTCACTCAGCTGGCCTCTGGCTTGCAATGCTCCCTTTGTTACCAGTCTCATGTACTCTGCCTGAACAATTTGCGGATTTCTAAATACCTGCAGAATCTGTGTTTCAAAGCTAGTCAGGAGCATATGACATGCGAGGCCCAGCAGCAAGATGCAGGTGACAGTGCGCTACTACTCTTGAGGGATGTCTCTTTTGGTAGGATGCACACAGAACAAAGCTTGGCAAGATGTGTTCCCGTGTAGCCTTTCACTACAAGTCCTTTCCTGTCACTTGATCTAGCTCTCACATAAACACACGCACACGTGCACACAAGCACCTTTGACCATGTGGCTTAGCACATGTATATTCACACCTATTATGTGACCTGCCAAGCATGCCATTTTTGCCTTTCATCACGTATCCTAGCACATACCATTTTGTATCACTACTTTCAGCAGTTAAGAAGCCTGGCTATGAAAAAATACTGTCTATGTAATGGTGCTTGGTTCGTGATTAACTGATTTTGAGTCACATATTTAGATTAAACATTTCCAAGATTTTATTTAATCTGGTAAAAATAACTAAGGGAGAAAAAATTTACCAAAGAAATATTGTGAGATGAAATTTTTGGTTTTCAATTAAGTGATTTAGATGAATCTATTATTCGAAATGGGTTGTAAAAATACTGTAGAAGTCTTCCTAGAGTATATTTTTATTTAGTTGTATATTACTGGTATAATAATACTACGTTTTATATGCCTACTTAATACTTTTTACACCTCTCTGACAAGATTTCTATAAAAGAGATAGACATGTTTTTCTTTTGTCACCTTTTAATTCTGTATGGCGAAAGCAGTTCATAGCTACATCTGAGTTGTTTCTGTTCTCTCTTGTCTTTCAAGAATGTTTGGTGTTTAATGAGGAGAGAGCTAAAGAGACTGTATTTTCTCTCTTTCCCTCATTAACCCTATCTTCCATTCCCTTTTGACAATGGTGCTATTTGACCTGGTCTAATATGGCTTCCCTTCAAAATCTGGGTGATGTCAAAGAGAGAGGAAAATCAAGACAAAGTTAATGAGGTGGCAGTGGGAGCTTAAGCATCTTTCTCAAATGTTTCATACTTCTGAACAGATAGTACAAATTTGACTCCATACTTCAATGACTGTTTAAAAGCATTAATACTACGCAGCAAATAGATTAAGCAAACCTTGTGAAGAATCCATAGTTCAGATGTTATTCATGCTGTTCAGGGTGTGTGGGCATACCTCTGTATTTGAAGAACAGAGCATACAGAAGGTATGACAAAATTCACTCAATAAAAGGAACAGGTTTAAATTTTTTATATCTCAGGCAATTTCCTGAGGAAGATTTCCCCGCATAATCAAAGGAAGTAAACATCAGGGATTGTATTATAATTTATGTGTTTCCTAATACCATCCCTGTTAGAAAAAATCTAGCATTTAATAGTATTTATATTTTTAAAATAGAAGTAACCCAAGGTTTTCTTTTTCTCATTGTATTAATGCAGTTCCATTAAAAATTGTGACAGTTATAGGATCTAGAATTTCAATGGTGAGATTTGACCATTTGAGTATCCTAATCTAAACTTGCACTTTTCATCTTCCCCTTCAGAGTCTTTTAAGCATATGGCAGGAGAAGTGAATTATCACAGTGGCATTGCTTCACAGCAGCCTACAAATATTGGATAACCATCATCAGAAATGTATAAACAAGTTGTTGTTAGGTATTATTAGACAGCTTTGTAAATGAGTAAATGTAGGCATGGGCAGGAGTAAAATTGCTTTGCCATGTTTACACAGCAAGTAGCGTCGGTCTCAGGAACAGAACTGAAGGGTCCTTGGTCTGAAGCACAGCACCTACACTTGCTTTTTTTACAAAGGAAGTAGTTTCTTGAAGGAGTAATGTGCATGTTGTTACTGCTTTATATCACTTCAATTCTGAGTGTGTCCAATGTGCTGAATAACGAAATTAGGGCTTGTGAAGGATGGCTGAACCAAGAAATGTCCCCTGGGGTGAGCTTACTTTTAATAGAAATCTTTTTTTGGGGGGTGGCATGGAGGGAAGACGTCCTCTTCTTTTTTAAAAAACATTTTTTTGCAATAGAACCCAGATCATCCTTTCCCCCACTTCCCCCTTCTCCCGCACCCTTTTACAAGTATTTTTCTTGTATGATTGAAAAGCCCTTAGTTTTGCTCAGGGGAAAAGCCTCATGCTGAGAAGTAAGGGATGCCAGTTGTGCACTTAATCAAAGTGGCATGCTCCACACTTTGTTTCTGAGTAATTTCCGTAGCAAACTCATGTGATCTGTATGTTTTTCTTGCCGGAATCAAGTCTAAAGTTTGAAACTGACTCAGTTGTTACCGCAGCTGACAGGTGAAGGAAAAGGGTTTTGGGGGAGGCAGGGAGATGGGGTTCAACTCTATTCAGGTTGCTGAAAGGAAATGAAAAGGATGATTTGAAAACCACAAATACTGGGATGAAAGATTACAGATACTGAACAGTAACTGTCCACAGTAAATTGTTGATTGGAGTATCTGTATTAGGTGATGTTTGTAGTCTCTACATGTAGGATGATGGAAAACACAGATTATGGCAGTGAAAGTAGAACAACGATGGAGTCTGATTCTTTGTTTCCACTTTTCAAAGGCTTTTTTTTTTTTTTTTTTTTTTTTTTGATAAGGCCCAGGAAATTGTTAGCAGCATGCTGGTGGGAACCTATGGAAAAGAATACACACTGTATCAATGGTGCAGTTCTTATCCCAAGAGCTGTGTTGGTGGGTGTGGGAATAGTGTGCTTTCAATGTGAGCTGTTGCAATGAGATAGCATTGAGAAACCAGGGCAGAGAACAGCACAGATTTAGTCTGGGGAACTAAGGGCTTTATCCAGCAGTAATGTGTGTAAGGACAGACAATGTAACACTGTATTTGGTTTAACAACAAAGAACTGTAAAAGGATTTGATAGTAAGGGATTGGCAGAAAAGCTGAATGTATCTGCACAGTGCAGTAT
The DNA here is from genome assembly GCF_023634085.1 of Falco cherrug. Lineage (NCBI taxonomy): Eukaryota > Metazoa > Chordata > Aves > Falconiformes > Falconidae > Falco > Falco cherrug. The sequence goes on from NC_073706.1 coordinate 31,606,491, forward strand.
TTTTTTTAAAAAGGTATTGAAGTGATATACTTAAAACTTTAAAAGGCGGTGTTTAAAGTTACCTATAACATATTATTTTTGAGTAGGGTTGTTTAACAACAGTGAAGGCTTATTAAGCAAAGGACTGAAGAGACAGCTAGTATTTTGTTGCAGTATTGGAATAAGAAGCAAGAGGAGGCACATGTGGAAAAGCAGGACTGACAGGTCTTTTTGCAAAGGTTTATTTTCATTACTGCATTTGATTTCTGGATACATTTGTGGCCAACATCACTGGGAAATCCCAGAAAAATATTCATCTCCCATTCTGTATATGCCTATTTTGTTTTGATATTTAAATGGCAGCAAGTTTTGGCTGCAACTTCAGCAAGACACCACATATTCATTGGAGCTACTTGGGCTTAAAATAAGCAAATGTCTCTATGAAGCCTATATGGTAACGAGGTAAATATTGCTACAGCGCATGCACGCTGGTTATCTTTCAGAAGGAAATAGCAGTTCTGTTGTCTGTACAGCAGCTGTCATGACAAATGAAACTTAAAATAAGCTTTGTAAATCATTGATATGCCACTACTGGCATATTTGGCCAAAGGTGTGAGTGATTAAATGATCCTATGTGCCAGTAGCGGTTCTGCTGAGGGAAGGATTACAGACTAGGAAATTCAGTATGTGTCTGTCTTTTGCCCTTGTGTCTGGAGACATGTCCCCCTTTTCCAGCGCAGGAAAATATTCTGGCAAGACAGGTAAAATCAGTTAGTAATGCAGGCAAGTTTTCCAGTTTAATTTTTGGTTGTTGCCAGACAGAACTTTTTGAAGATCTCGGCAAAGGCATCGCTGACTAAAAAAGATCATATAAACGGATGCTTAGACTAGACGTATGTAGATCTGTGTTGCGTAGTTGGTGAAAATTTCTAGTGAATTGAGAACGATGTGTAGTTAACCTCCTCTGCAATGTGTGGACCTATCTCTGAACTTAAAATACAAAATTGCATTTTATGGTTTTGTGACCTGCATGACTTCCATTAGTGGGTGAACAGAAGCATCTAAATCCATTGCAATACTCTTAAATGGAAAGATGCCCTTAGGAATCCCTTCTGTTGTGTACGAAAATACAATTATGTGGTTAACATTTTGAAATGTAAGTGAATGGCTGCCACTCTGTCTGAACTGTTAGATTAATATTGTATAAAATGCTAGCCACATTGTCAGTCTCCAGAACAGTGCATTTTGCACTTCTGATGTTCCAGAATAATATGGCATCTTTCTGACCCCAAAATAGCCTATGGAGATCTTCAGCAAGCTTGCTAGATACTTGAATATTGTATCATTTCTCAGGTAAGACATTTAAAAACAAGAAAGAGAAAGTTTCTTCAGGTCCATTCCAAAATTAAAAGACAAAGATTAGAATATTTTAACAGGTAAATGGGACTAATAAAACTGGTTTTGCCTATATGTGCACAGCAAAACTGAAGTGAGAGTATTAAGTCTTTCACATTGTCTTGCATGCATTTTTAAGATGCACCTTATGGAGACATTCTGTTAATTCCCTGTGAACAGACAGACTACATGATGTATGTCTACAATTCCATAGCTTCTTGTTGGACATTCACTGCTTGTCTGCAGGCAGCAGAGAAGCTAAATAAAATTAATGAGGGAAAATGTTTTTTGACTGGGGGAAGGGAGGGTTAGAGGCAAGATTAGGGTGAGTAGAGACGTCTTAACAACATATTTTCATTTATTTCACTGTAATATCTTTTTTTTAACTGCATACACTTCAAAGATAATGCAAAATTGGAATTACGAATATTGCTGCTTTGTAGTGAATGTATTGCAAGATTCTTAAATAATTAAATTATGCAAGTTCTTAAAATGGAGTGTAATTAGCCATTAATGAGCAAAATCTGTTGCTGTGCAGAGTTGATATACTCCAAGCAGACTATCCTTAAGTTTTACAGGATTTGGTTTAATTTCTAAATGCATATGTGTAGTATAAATCAACTGTTGTATATCTTGTAAGATAATCACTAAATTAGCTAGCAAGTTACGTAACATACCAAATACTTAATTTTAGTATAATAAATTATAGATTTGTCAATGACTCAGTTTTCTGCTTCTGTTTAATGAGAAGCTTGGTTTAGAAACATGGTAAGGAAAGGTTTGATACTAACAGGGATTAATAAATTTAAAAATAATAGTTTTGGCACATGAAGGTGGCAGTTTATCACTCATAAACTCACAGTTGAAATTCATACTACACCAAATCTCCATGAACAATGTTGTCATTTAATGGCCATTGGAAATACAAATTAAATACATTATACTGCATCTTGTTCTTAGTGGGATAATTCTGATTGTCGGAGACTACTTTCTCAATTAGTACTAGCAACTAAAAACATACCTTTTAAAGTGTGTAAGCATAAAGAGTAAGGAATGAATGGAATCTGATGCCCTGGGAGGTGGTCGAGGCAGATGCACATTCGAGACACCGCACAGAAATTTACATTTCTGCACTTGGACTAGATTCCCCTAGTACTGAACTAACCAGAGATCTCATTGGAATCAATGAAAAACTCCCACCTCTAAAAACTTTCAGGTTATGTACCTTACAGGATTAAGCCAACCAATAATAGAAGGTTCTTTTGATTGTTAAAAACGATCATTAATAAGCAACAGCAAAATAGGAACACGATCATAGACTACTTCATAAGGAAAACATGCATTTTCCTAATGTTGGCACTTCTGCAAAAATACAGTTAATCTTATTTAAGTAAATGCCATGTGTTTGGGACTGTGGTTAATCTGAAAAAATTGTAGGAGTTTGCTGGCGTTTGCCAGTTCTTAAAAGCTCTATGGTATACAGCACTGCCTTCAGTGATCTAATTAAGGATATTGCAAAGATGAAGAGCTTTGTAGACTGTTGTCCTATGTTTTTTTTACTTTTTGACTCATTTTCTTTATCAATAATGGGTCAAATTCTTTTCCTAGTGAACTGCTGAAACTTAGTTTTAGTCAGTCATACACACTAGTTACAGATTTGAAATGCTGATCCTAAGACTACGTCATTTAATTTTTGAAAGAACTTTACAAATGTTCCTCAGCAGAGGTAAAGAAGAAAAAAATGTGATCCTTTTTCTTTTGCTCCTCTTTCCTGAAATACAAAAAATTAAATTTAAACATAAGACTTTTTCTTTCTTTTTAACTTGGGTTGTTTGTTTGGGGTTTTTTTGGGGGGTGGGGTGGGGTGGATAGTTGGGATTTTTGTTTTAAGCTGTGAGGGTGGTCACTTGCACAGGTTGCCCAGAGAGTCTCTGCCTCTGGAAATTAGACATGGCCCTGCGAGAGCTGGCTCTGCTCTAAGCAGGACGGTGCAGAGGTGCCTTCCAACCTCAGCTATTCTCTGAATCTCCAGTTAGAATGAACATCTGTGGTTAGTGGAGACAGAAGTGATTAGGAAGAATTTTATTTTATTTTGTTAAAGGCACCAGTCCACCTAAGAAATTGAACCTTTCAAAATGCAAACATGAGTTCAGCTTATCAGTGAAGAAGAGAGAACAATATTCAGCTTTTCATGATTCTAAAATATCCTCAGTGGTACGTGCTTACCAGGCAGGCTGGGACTGGTTCACTCACTTCAACATAAGGAGCCAAATGAGGAAAAAATCTAAAAGATGGTGAAGTGAGGAACATGGAAACTTCTAAAGCAAAAGAAATTAATATTTCCAAAATAAGTTTTAGGCCAGACAGTAAAAAAATAATTTGATACGTACAAATCGTGTACAGAATTTTCTGCCTGGTTCAGGAAGCTTCAAGAATCTGCATAAATAGGAGATAAGCAATGGAACGAAAGGCTAAACATACAGCTTCATGAAAGGGTTGTTGTTTTAATCAATGAATAATTCACTTTGGAAAAGAGAGGCTTAGGATGCTAAGATAGTTTTTGTGTTCTATTTTTCTATAGTATTATTAACTTTACTACTAAAAAGCATAGATACTGTGTGATAGTCAAAATGAGGTCTGATTTGTGAGTACAGAATAGTTCTCAGCATCTATTATGCTTCCTAGCTTCCCTAACTTCCATAATCGTCTTCACGCAGGAACATTCCTGCTGTAAGAGAGGGTAATACAGTCTCCCTGCACTAGAGGACCATTTGTATTTGATTAGAATGTGCTACCAAGTCTGTTCTTACCCTAAGATTTGGGGATTTCATCTGAGTGATGAAATGTATGGTGGCCGTATATTTGCCGGACAAATTTCTCCTTTGTACTGTGGAGCTAAAACTGCTGTGCTGCTAGTTTTGCTTGTATTGTAATGTTGCTTCAAATATAGTCAAAGTCACTCAGAATAAAAAATGGAATTCTTTTCAATATGTTCCTGAAAACAATTATTGTTAATTAACTAACAGTTTTAAAGCTTTTCAGGAGATTCCAATGCATGTCACTGTAAAAGTGCTAAGTATTATCATGCCAGTGTTTAGTAATGATTGTAACTTCAGTAAAAAATCTTCAAACTCTTAGAAACTGATAAATTAGCTATTTTCTTGGCAGTGTTTGCAAAAAACACACTGTAAAATGACTTGTTTTTAAATTTATGTTAAACTGGTAGTAAAAATACATATGGTTACTTTTACTGCTGAAGATGTGCTGCTGTGTGTTGATCATCCTTTAGTGCATTTTGAATGATAGTTAGTCTGTGGGGACCGGTGAAGACCTCCAATTAATTATTACTGGAGAACATGAAATCATAAACAAAATTCCTTGTAATAAATTTTTAAAATGAGATTGCATGTTTTATTTACGGTACTGGTCCATTTTGGGGCTTTAAATCTATGAACGAAAACAAACATGCTTTTTATCAAACTGAAATAAAAAATATCAATAGTATTTCTTTCTTATCAAAGTAGGACACAATATATGAACTGGACTTCTAAATAACTGCAGGGAGAAAACCAAGGGAAGGAGAGAAGATTTACTTTTCTCTAATTCATGGAGAATGATTGAGAATATATATGTACACAATACATATAAACAATATGGAAAACAGCAAATGCTTCCAATCATAGTGATATTTATTAATTGTTAAGGTAGCTGATGGAATTCTTTTATAAGAAGTGTTTGTTAAAGACAAAGCTATTAACTAAGAACTCTCATAATTATCACATATATTTAGAGCAGAAGTTGGTTTTGTTTTAGTCAGAGGAGCAGCGATGCTGAGGATATGCAATAGTTTCAAATATGTTTGGAGGCAAAATCCTGCTACAAACATATGGCTAAAGGTGCTTCTTGTCCCTTAGGGATCATAGCTGAAATGACAAAACAAAGAAGGAAATATGATCGAATAATAAAATAAGAGCCGATGTTCACCCAAATCTTTCACTAGATTCAGGTATCTTTTTATTTTAAATTATTATTCTCACTCTCATTTGTCTTTTAGATCACAGATTCAATCCATCTGTCTGGAAAATGCGAAGTACACAATAGATATGCTGCAGTTTAATAGACAAATATTAATAGATGAGATTAAGGGTTTCTTTCACTGAAATGCTTGGAAATTCCATAGTCTGTTTTTTTCTTGCCATTTAAAATATTTTTCTGCCTTCCTACTAGAAACAGTATGCCTTCTTTTCCATGTTCCATCAGGACAATTTACTTCTCCCTTCACCCAGTCAAACTGGTTCACCTTCTTTGCAACTCTGACTTAACCAATTAACCTACACCTTCATAGGCAATGGGTATCTCAAAACGGTTTCTGGCTCTGGGAGTTGTGTCATGACACCATGGTATTAAAATGTGTTTTAAGCAAAAAATTATCAGATTGTGTCTACTGGAGCCGGCAGGAATTTTGGAGAGCTTAATCCAAATGTATCTACAGGTCTTGCAACCTGGAGACTCCTGGTCCAAGTGGACCTAGTACTTCTTCATCAAGTGATTATTTGGGCTCTTTTCCAAATGCCATGAATTTTTGCACTAGCCAGATAGACAGTTATGTCCATGACCTATATTGCTGCCTCTCTCTTTACTCATATAGAATTATAAAGTTGTAACATAGTGCCAGGGCAATGCTGTGTCTCAGTTGAGTTTTCTTAAAGTCTTAAGTTCCTTTCATCTCCCTGTGATACAGTTCTGTCTAATTCATACAATCCTTTCTTCCTCATTAGAAAAGGCATCATCAAATCACTTCCCAGTTTCCCATAACTTTCTTCTGGGTGCTGCCTGATTCTCACGGAGTCGTGATTACCAGTTACATATTTCAGTCTCTTAGTTCCTGGGTTACAAACCAGTAGGAGAGCACAGTGCAGAAATTAAATTTTCTTGGCTTTCCCTGATGATGGGGTAAGCATTGCTGGAACCTCCCCTATGAAATCATTACGGGTCACTGCAAATCTCTTCCCTTTTCCTCCTGCTCATGGTTTGACTTTTTGTTCCAGCAATGAGAGAGGAGTGGGCTACTTGCAACCTTATTACTATGTGGCTGCACCATGTTTGACAGTGGTCAGCTCAGTCATCCTTTTGCATATTTGTTAGACACGTGCATGTTTCTAGTCTTAAGTGATATTGTTCAGATCACAGCACCACTGGAACGTCAGTGCATGTGTCAGTAATTTTTCACAAAGTGCTATGAAAAAATGCTTGAGAAAGTGCAACAAAAATACTAATCAGAATCTGAAGAAGGACTGCCAACAAGCCAAGTTCATCGACATTCAGAACTTTAATACACAGACATTCAAATGTCTATTTAGGAAAAAAGCCAGTCACTATGGTCTTCTCTCTGGGCCTGAAAAGTAGGGCCTTTGATGTACTCACTCTCAGTTTACTCTGTGTTTTTATTAACAAAGGGATTTGTAGCATCAAATTGCTACTGCAGGAGTAAAAATATATATATACAGAGGAATAAAATAGTCCATTCAATGTGGAAAGAGGGATAGAACATATTATTAACTCCTAATAAATGCAGGAACAACATAGCCTGTGGAAAAATAGATTATGCTAATGTATCAATAAAACATACTTGCAGGTTTCCATACAGAACAATGCAGCATATGATTATCAGTCACTATTTAAGCATAGGGTTACCAGTCCCTATTTGCATGATAGTATATGGAAGGTTTTCCAAGATCTTGGGCAACACAAGATTCTTCCTAAAAGTAAATTCCATTTTGAATCAATACTAGGATTCAATGCGTGGTATAGAATAGTGGAAAGGACCCCATCTGAGAGGAACTGGTAATGAGCTCAAGCCTGAACATCATAATTAGGGTCATCTTAAATAACTTTACTTGTCTAAAGGTTACTTGTCTCGCATAAACTATTCTTCTGGACTCTTTTCATAGCTGGGTGGGGAACAGACACCTACAGAGAGGAAATATTTCCTGCTATAATAGACGTTAGGGATAAATCATGTGCTGGGCAAAACCAGACAACTGAATTAGAAAACTAATATTTTCATATCTAAAGAAATTTAAGATGGTTATAGAAGGTGTGTGTGCCCATATATTTATTTGAAAGTGACAGAAGAGAGGTTTTGGACCCTGAAGATCCTTGAAGATTTTCAAAAGCTGACTGGATGAGTCCTGAGAAATCTGATTTAGTTTTGAATTTAACCCTCCCTTGAGCAGGTGATTAGACTAGATGGCTTCCATGGGGCCATCCTAACCTAAATAATTTTAATGAATTCCGTTCTGGTACTTAATTTCTGTTCTTCCTTTGGTAATTATAAAATCTAAGCTCTAAGTAATAATACCTGCAAGCTGTCTTCTGTGCTATTGCCTTGAGAAGTTTAGAGTTACTCTATTCACAATGAATAATTGGTTTTGTTATTCTCTTGTATCATATCCCTGTGTGCAGAATTTTGAGAAAGATGTCTGTGGAAAATAACTGGGAGAGGGCCAGAAGGATTTTTTAGGGTAAACTTTGCTTGCTGAGTAATCTACTCACCTTATATTTTTAACAGCATTTCAACCAAATCTAGAAATAGGAAGCCTAATGGAAAATTTTCCAAAGATAGTTAAGTAATACCATTCTTGTGGGATAAAAGCATCTTTGTTACAAATAGAGTGTTTCTGCTTTTTCTTCATCTGTTTTTTCAATGCATACCATCTTTTATCTTTCTCCTTCCACTATTTTGAAATTACCATTGTATGTTGCTTGTGCTTTATTCAGTTTGTCATGTATTTTTGTTCTTTTTTGCTTAGCTGGTGCTTCTGTGACACCCACCTGCAACAGCTTCTGAACTTCTCTCAAGTGTCAGTTGGTGAGTAACCTTTTTTGCTATCAGGTTATTATAATCCAAGGTCCACCACTGTAGTTTCACTTTAGTGTTCCTCCCTTTCCCCAAACTTCTTCTCCTATCACATTATTATTGCAATACTTCAGCTGCTCTTCCTTTGTAGTCTAGTTTTCTTCTCTCTTTCTGATCTCTGCTTTTTTAAAATGTTTATTATTTTTAATGACTTGTAAGCATGCTACTGATGCACTGGTGGTACTAATAATATGACCTTACCAGGACTGAACCTTTCTGGTTAGCATTTTCTGATTTAGTAGTTGAAGATGAACCTTTGTGGATATAGCTGCAGCACCAATAAAACCCTACATAAACAAACATATGTGCATAAGTAAGAAATACAAGAGACACATCTGAGTTTTATTTAAGTGGTTTAGATCAGGCTGAGGAGCTGTACTGCAGTGTTAGCAACTGAAGAGGACTAAGATGGGTACAAAGCATGTGCGAGAAACCACAGTGTAAGTGGCAGCCATGTGATGGACTGGCCACCCAGGTAGTCAGTCCCTCAGACCCCTTCAATGTCACAGAGAACTGGGCAGCCGAAACCACTCATTTTTATTATCATTCTTGTGGAGGCAAGTAGCTATTCCTCACACATTTATGAAACCTCTGTGTTAGAGAAATGTGTTTTCTCCTCCACCACCCCTCAAATAGTCCATTCAAGCCTAACCCTCTAGAGTTTTGCTGGTGAGAGTGAAGATGCTGTCAAGTCCAAAGTTCAGCAGTTTTGAAAAAATGGCAGTGTAAGAAATCCACTTTCAAAGTTAAGTTTCCAATAGTTTCCAAATTTTATATTCAAAATAAATTAATGCTAAAAAGCTTTCACAACTATTTTAAAATGAATGCTTTCAGTTATGGTTTTGGATGGTGAGAGAAATAACAGGATGGAAAAAATATTCCTTTGTGGTAAACATTTGTTTTGTAAAAGTAAACAAATAAAATATTCCTGAAGTACTTAGCCATCAGCATTTGAAGGCCTGTGGCGGCATCTGAAAGACAAAAAACAAAATAATTGATTAGTGGATTTTGTTTGATCTGCTCAGGGATCAAAGGGACAAATACTGTTTGCAGGGATGAAAGGGTGGAGAACTGCTCTCCGTACTGCCTGAGTTATCTGGTTATTCATGTGCTCTTCCTGGATGTTAGAGCTGCCTGTACCTGACCCTCTGTCATCCTTGAGGAAAAAAAAGACAAAAGTAGGTATACTGTGCTGCAATTCTCAAAGGTTCCTCATTAATCAGGTGTGAAAAATGTAATTTGAAGTTTGTAAGATGGAATATCGCATCTGGGGTTTTTTTTTGGTTTGTAAGCAGTATTGATTTTAATTGTCCATGACATAATTGTGGCTCAAATTTTTTTTAAAAAAATAATTCATGTGTTTAATTTCAAGCATGGTAATGTACTGAGGACCAAAAGTACCTAAGTGCCTGTTAGTCTGATGTGTTAGTCATCCATCTAAATACTAAATGACATTGTGTGTGTTCTGCTTCAGTTCCGCTTATTCCTAAATTCTAGGCCAAAAAAGAGACGCTTAAATTTTGAAGCCTATTTATAAAGTTATAAACTACTGAAATTAAATTAATTGAAATTGAATAATTACAGCAATATTGCCCCCTTCCCACAAATGGAATGTCTAGGATTTGGTTTTAGGATATCCTAATACACCATATTGATCTACATATCCATTTTATATACTGTGTGATGATACATTTATCTCTTTTGTTGTCTGTAGATAGTACTGTTTTGTTTGATGTGTTCTTGTAGAAGGCATATTCACCAATTGATGTATTTCAAAATATTTATTTTTTTCCTTTCAAGCAACTTATGCTTCAGGTCTGAATTCCTAATTAAGTTCACAATTACATGAATACACGTACACTGCATTAGTATGAATCTGTGTACCCTGTGGTGCTTTTACCATAACTTAACTCAATTTCAATTTAATTTAGAAGTTATTGGGTTACTTTTTTCACTGGGAATACAAAAAAATTGTAATTTAAATTGATGCCCAAATATGGCTGACATTTCTTTAGCTGTTCCTCCAGAAGATAAAAATGTCTGTGAGGGCTATGTGAGGACTGGGCTCTGGAGGACAACAGTGATGATATTTTTTTTTTCCTCTGAATGAGAGAAATATAAAATCTGTATGTGAGTCCTTGTCATCGTCATCTGATTTTGTCCTGACATCCTTCCAAATATGTGGGATCCATGGTCTAAACAAGGCCAGTATGTGGATGTGGTCACTGCCAAGAGAAATTTTATGTAATTCCTAACAGGGCCTGGGAGATACTTCAAGAGAAAGACATTTACTTAAATGTTTTGGAAGATTGGGAGCACTTCCTGAATGGGCTAGGGCAGACAAGGGATGTGAGAGTCATAGTAGAAGGGAATCCCCCCACCAGTTAGTCTTTGTGTTTGAAGGCATTTCGCATCCTTGAGGTAGAGGAAGAGGTGGAGGGAAAATGAATGCTGATGTTAAGTACAAATTGTATGTGATACTTTGTTCTGGAATTTAGACTCAAACCCCCACCATCTATTTAAACTATATTATTAATTCACTATTGATAATGTTTTTTAACATTGGAATTGCATATTAAATAACAAAAGTTCACACCCATGTCTTGCAGTTGCTCACATAGAAGTTAGTGGCAATATTTAAATTGTCTTCTAAAAAGGAGTCTCGTGCCCTGAATTAGTAAGTGACTTAGGTATATCAGATACTATAAATAATAGTATACGTATCTATTTCCATGGTTTTGTCCTATGTCCCTTTGCTCAACAAAAGGATTGAAGACACAATGGATGACCAATGCAGGAAAGAATTTCAAATTTAGATTAAGCAATATTAAAAGCCACATTTCCTACAAAAGTTCCTATTTAAAAATAATCTGATTTTTTTACTGTTCTTAGCTTCCGTATCTCTTTCTCCTTTTCTACACAAAAACCAAAATATTCTTCTAAATTATTTTTCTTAATGCTATTCTTCTGACACTAGACAGAATGCTTATAGGCCCAAGTTTCATGGGTCCAAGTTTATTCTGATAGAATCTAAGCTGCAGTTTATTCTAAGCTGCAACTTATTCTCTCCAAATGTAACTTGAGACAGTTGTGTGCCACCACACAAGTCTTTGAAAGCTTTATAGTGAAGGATCAAAAAGCTTTGGGTATCTGTGAATAACAAGTCTTAAAGGTCTTCGTTTACTATATACAACAAAAAAGCTGAGTTTCCTTATTTGATTGATTTTGATTGCCAGGTGCAACTCCCCTGGTGCAACTTGATTTCCTCTTGTCCTGTTGCTTGTTATCTGGGAGAAGAGACTGACTGCCACCTGCCTGCAGCCTCCTCTCACATAGCTGTAGAGAGCAATAATGTCCCCCCTGAGTCTCCTCCTTTCCAGACTCAAGACCCCCAGTTCCCTCAGCTGCTTCCCATGAGACTTGTGCTCCAGCCCCTTCCCCAGCTCCATTGCCCGTCTCTGGACACGCTCCAGCACCTCCGTGTCCCTCCTGGAGTGAGGGCCCCAAAACTGAACCCAGGATTCAAGGTGCGGCCTCATCCATGCTAAGTACAAGGGCACCATCACTCCCCCAGCCCTGCTGGCCACACTGTTTTGGATGCAAGCCAGGATGCTGTTGGATTCCTGGGCACACTGCTGGCTCATGTTCAGCTGGCCACCAGCCAGCACCCCCAGGTCCTTTCCCACCAGGCAGCTTCCCAGCCGCTCTGCCCCAAGCCTGTAGCGCTGTGTGGGGTTGCTGTGACCCAGGTGCAGGACCTGGCACTGCTCCTGGTTGAACCTCATACCATTGGCCTCGGTCCATCAGCCCAGCCTGCTCAGACCCTCTGCAGAGCCTGCCTGCCTCCAGCAGATCAATGCTGTTCCCCAACTTGGTGTTGTCTGCAAAGGTACCGAGGGAGCACTCGATCCCCTCGCCCAGATCATCGATAAAGGCATTAAGCAGGACCGGCCCCAGCACCGAGCCCTGGGGACGCCGCTTGTGCCCGGTGCCAGCGGGGTGTAACTCCATTTACCACCACTCTTTGGGGTCGATGTCCAGCCAGCTGTTAATTTTGATGTTACCAAACTTCTACCATGTTGTAAAACCCAGGGAACTTTCATTGCTTAAGAAAAATGGGAGATGTATCTGGAGAACATTAGCAAATCACTCCTCTTTTTTTTGTTTGGTTTTTTTTTTTTTGTTGTTGTTGTTGTTGTGATAGATTGATTTTTATTTATGCATCACAGTCCAATTTCCAGGCCAAGCTTCCAGCTTTTACATCTGTAATCCTATCTTATTTTTCCTGGCAACTTATTAGTAGTGTGAAATTGTGGACACAATTTTCTGTGGGTGAAAAATGGCACCTACTAAAGAGTAGATTTGAGAATCAAGCCTCTATATGCATTGATTACTACAGAGCACAATGTGGTATAATAGGTGAGAACGAACCATGGTTATAAAGATCAAGTCTATTGTAGGTACAAAAGCCTATTGTATGTACATTAAAGAGCCTTGATTATTTAAAGGCATTTGCTCTGTTGGTTATTTTACACAGGTTATTTACACTGTTGATTAAATTGCTTGCAAAGCAGTCAGATTTCCATACACAAGTAGTCTAACAGAAATATGCAGCCAGCAATTTGCCAGTTGTCTGTTGACAAAGACAGAGAGTAAGCCACTTACTACTGTTTTTATACAATGAATCATTTTTGTAAAAATGGAGCAGTCTAATGAAAATTCAAATGTATTGCTTTTCCCGATTCGAACAGAAATCCAGGCACTTCATATACTCTGCAAATAAGCCTCATTTGCTATAGCGTATCAACTAACAAGCAATCCCAGTTCTACATGCAGATTTTAAATAAAATTCTCCAAATTTAAACAGGTAGTTTCTTTTTACTTCCGTAGGCTGATACTTTCAAAACACTTAGACATCTGTATCTAACACTGTTTAAGCTGTTTGTTCCAAAAGGTAAATGTCTGTGTATCTCAGGGTTTGAGTTACCACCTGATGTCTTCCTCATTTAAGGGGAAAACATAAAAAAATAACTGGGATAACTAGAGTCAGGAACAGTGCTTACACAGCATGTCAGTGTCTTTTTATTGCATCTTAACTGCTAGATGCCTTAGAGGGGAGCTGTGGGTAGCCTGGCTCTGCAGGAGAGGTGGAATTTCTGGTCTCAGAGAAGTTCTTAGTTGCTTTGCTCAGGGGTTCACTAGGGGTTCAGTGCTCAGCTCCCATAGTCCAGAGCAGTGCCACTGTGGAGGAAGGTGTCTCGGAGATAGCAGCAAGAGCATAAAATGACTAACCTTACAGAAGAGTTCCTGCCCCTTTGCATGCCACATTGCTTACTAGGGTACTGCATGTGAGACCCCTCCATAAGACTGAACCTTGCTAATTTTCTCTTTCACAGCACTCTAGAAATTGATGCCTTAATGCCACTACTGCCTTTGTAAATGTATAGGATCTTTTGAACATCTGGTATGCGCTGTTGTTGCAGGATGCTTTGGGATGCTTGTCTTCCCTACTCACCACTGCCACCACACCATGCCATTTCCACCTGTCTGTGTGGTGCATGTCTGGTGTGCTGCGTGTAGTGCAAACACCTGTTAGATTGCATATTTAGTTATTTAAATTATTACAAGCTGCAAATGTTTTCTAACAGGTATTTATACCTAAAATTATATTCTCTTTTTTATACTATATATTTAGGATATAGTCCAGCTCTTAGTGAAGTTAATGGAAACAGGATCGGTTCCTGATCATCAACATCTTTTTCATGTGCCAGTTAAAGGAAATATCAAAGATAATCAGATTTCAACCATATTTCTGTATTAGTGAATTGAAAAAAATATATGGTATATTAAGAAAATAAATTTAGAAAGAAGTATAGATTTCATGTTCAATTTTACCTACTTCCAAAAGAAAGAATCATCTAAAAAAAAATTGTGTGGTCAAAATTATTTTTAATTTTTTTTCTTTCCCAATGTGCTTTCTGTAATTTACTGTATATTGTGCGAAATCATTCTTTTCTCTTGTTTCACAAGCTCTCTCACAGAGCTTGAGAGAATACAAAAACTTTGAAAAGTGGTTGTAGGTTGTATGAAACGTGATTGCAAGCCCACAGAAATTGGCACAAGCATTCAGACATAGATATAACATATGAAACTGCTTTTGAATCAGTAAGGGGAATTGACTGGATTACCAATTGAATGTGCCTTTTTTAAAAAGAAGTTACATACATCCAGCAGTTCATTTTAAATATAGGGAGCTTGAGTAATCACTTTTATGACACTACTGTAGTCTTTGGCAAAATTTGCACTGAAATAAACAGAGATGTATTTTTAACCAATATATACAGTATGTGTTATATATTAAAAATACATGTTATATACAGTATATATATAGTGTGTATACATATAATATGTATTATTCATCAGAAAGATTAGCTCATTGGTAAGGTAATTTTAAGATCAATTAATAACTTGTAAGTAATAAAAGACTATCTACTGTCAAGGATACACATTTCCACTCATAAAACTGTAAGCCTCCACAAAGTGATGAAGAATGAAATACATTTGCTAAGCAATGAAGTTTCAGTTAAACACAGTATGTAAACAGAATTGCATTTCTGCCCAGCAAATCATGTGGGCATGCCAAAGTGAAGTAGATGCTCTAATATTTTGCTGAGTCAAGATCCACGTAAAGAATTACTGCCCTGGATGAATAGCAAGTTGTTTCTTGGCAAGGGTTTAATTGAGGTTCAACTATCTGCAAACTTAGAGATTTCCTTTTAAAAAGAAATTTGGTCACATTTGTTTTGTGAGAAACAATAGAGATGTGGTCTTTTGTTTTAGAAAAAAGTAATCAATAGATACCCATGTTTTTCTGAACACAATATGTACTGATTGTTTATTGCTGTTGACTATAGACTATTGGTCAAGCCAAAGTATACAGTCTTTTTTCTATTTATGTGTGTAATATATATATAAATTATATAATATACATTATATCATTATTTTCTCTGATTTCAGATATATTAGTGTAGAATACCAGGAATGACAAATGACAGCTGGAATCTTTTTACTATAACTAGAACTGTGAAAAAACACATTATGAGCTGTGTGCCTTACAGGAAGAAATGTATAGCAATAGCTGCTGCATGTGCAGAGAGGAAATGAACTTGAGCATTGTCATCAAGAGTCTGTGGTCATGTGCTCAGCTTGACCTTTCATTTTTCAGAAATAAGGATAAAGCAAATTGTGTATTCATGATTTATTACCAGGATTATTCAGAATCTACCCCTGAAAGACCATGTGGTTGGCTGACCACACTAAATCTACCCTTTAGAGATATTTGTGTACCTTGGGATTTCTACATTTTGTGGGTAATAGGTGGTAGGTGTAATTGAAAGGCTGGAAGCTGGATTACTCTGTACTCTTCTATGTATATGTGTAACCCTATTTCAGAAGGTTGCATGGTTTATGTATTACTGACTTCTAGTCCTAGAAACAGCACTACAATGGCTTAAATAGGAAAAAAAATCCTGCTTGAAAAAGTTAAAAAGAGAATTTTGGAAAATGTAAATAATCAGCCTTTATTCCTTTTTCTTAAAAAAAAAAAATCCCACAAAAGTACTCTGACTTTCAAGGTTGAATCAGGAGAGGAAAGGTTTTCTGAAATATATGTATTCTAGTAGATTTATTTTTCAATTATTCTTTTTCATTTTTAAAAGTAAGATTACTCCTGCTCATTTTTTGTTCTTGGATTTTGTAAAGCAGCAGCAAACCATACAGCACCCTGTATATTTTTGAGTGGGAAGTATTATTATTTAGATGTCTAGCTTGAGAATATTTATCACTTTACTATTGCAGTAAGATATGCATTTTCTTTCAACCCAGGGGGTGGGGGTGTGTGTGTGGGTGGGTGGGGGGGTGGGGGGTGTCTGTCTGTCTGTCTGTCTGTCTGTCTGTCTGTCTGTCTGTCTGTCTTTTAAGGAACTTTACCTGAGCTACAAGCAATAAAGATAGACAATCACAATCACAATAAGTCTGTGTCACTGTTTGCAGTAATTCGTGCACAAAAGTGAGTAGGGTGAGAGATTCTGGAATTTTACGTAGATTCATGCAGCATGTATGATTTTACAAACATCTCTAATGGTGGTGCTCTTTTATTGCACCCAAATATACAGCTGTCTTTTAACAGAATCAAGAAATAGGTACGATATCTTTGTCCATGAGATGGCAGGTCAACATGATAGTGTCTTTGATATGGAAACCATTTTAAGAGGTGCTTGCATGCATCTACAGCCAGTACAGTTTGTGGCCTTCACATTGGACTGCTACAGCTCTTTGAAGGACAGTGACACAACCATGGACCACTGAAACAACCCAGACTAAAACTAACCTATTTTGAAGGTTTATTTTTAATCCAGCTCACACCTGAGATTGATTGATCTATCTATGTGTATTGAATATATATAAGGAAGTATGTATGTGTTTGTGTGTATTTTATAATACAGGTTTGCCCTTACATGAAAAGTTCTGTGTTAGAAGATAAGCACTATCAGCTTCCAGAGAAATATTGAGAATGGCAAAGTCTTCAGCATCTCTGAAAAGATGCCTTCTAGATGCCTAGGACAGTCGTCTTGTGTGTCTAATAAAAAAATTGCTCTGAAAACTTTCTAGCAACGTTAGTGATTTTTAAGGCAATACTTTTTAGACATTCTTAACATACCACTTTTGGCTAGTAGAAACCCTCTGTGGACCATCATGAAAATTAATTCTTTTATAAACCCCCAAAACTAATATAAATCATTTGCCAGAAAAAAATGGTTTTTATGTTAACCATTTGCACTTTGCAACAGCGTAGAAATACGTATCTGAATAGTGTTGCTTTCAATGTGTCTGTTGCTTATTTTGTTTGATACTGCGATAGTGGTATTTCAGTAGAGGCTATAGAAAAAAAGCCTCATTTGTAGCTGCCTAAGAAATACTTAATTTACTTTTAAATGAAGTTCATTACTTAAGAGTTTGTATGATATAGTATTGCTGGGAGCTGGAACCTGACCCAACTTTGCCTTTTCTTTCTTCACATATTTGCTTTTATCATGTCAGTTTTACTCAAGTGACACTGAAATATGGAGATTTTTCCAGTATTTTTTTTTCCAGAAGGAGTTTATCAGTTGCAAGGCCTAGATTGTGAATGTGAGCTTTGATGTTAACAGCCCCAGTGCCTTTCTTTTTTATTTGGGGCATTAAGTTCAATTACATATTCAAAGTATCTGTTCAGTGGTTTTGCTAGAATTTTTCAATAATTAAAATAACTGAGCCTTTTTAAAGTACTGTTTTCTCAGTGTTTCAATCTTAGTAGAGATGTGACTCAGACCAGATCCTATTCTATCAATTTCACTGATTTCAAATGTCTGTATTGGTGTTCACAGGCTTGTGTTTCATGTTTCAAAAACAGTACTTTAAGAAGTTGCCTGAAAACACATCAGCCAAAAGAATGTTTACTGTCTTTTGTGCTGAATAAATTATACGCTGATAAAGAACTGCAGTTTTGAAATTCTTACTCCATGAAAAATATATGAAGTTCACCCTGATGTTTACTGACCAGTGTAATGACAAGCAAGCTATAAGTTTTCAGTGTTTCAAAGACGTTGTGCTTTATGGAAAAAACAACTGCTTCATATTTTTAGGAGATGGAAAAAACCCAAAACACTGAAATTGTTTTAACTGAACGGCCACATACAAGTCCAGATTTAAAACCTGCATTTGTGCACTAAACCTTTTAACAGGATTTTTGTGATCCATTCACAGAGTTCCCTTAACACTGTAAGATAGCTTATTTTAGAAGGAAATTTCAAAGCAGATGGAAGAGCTGTGTGAGGCTGCAGATACTCTGTTTCCACTTCAAGCTCTCCAAGCAAACTCAAAGCCTAGCCAGTTTGCCTCCAAAGTCCCCAATTGGGAAAATAAGATCTTGAAATAATTATGTCTCCTGTTGTTATAGCCAGACGGGTATTTTTTATACTTAAAAAAGATTACCGAGCTCATTTAAATCCTTCAGGAAAATAAAAAAAAAAACAACACAGGGAAAAAGGATAAATAGTCACAGGAAAAACAAAGAAACAAACAGAGGTGACATTCCCACTTAAGGGTAGTGGTGCTGGTAGAAGAGCCACCAGAGTCTGAAACAAAGGATTTTCTAAAACTACACTTGCTGTTGCTGCTGGTAATGGGCTTGACCTTTATTTACTCATATTTTTCCATGCTATGTCTTTACAAATCTTTTCCAACCTTTTCTACTTCTTCTAAACTTTTGAAAATCACCATGTTTCTGGCTGTTGTGTGTTATAAACCTTTTCAGCCACAGATAATTTTAAAATGCATATGATTTTTGCATGTCCCAGGCCAAGAGTCAAACAGCCACTCTTCCATTAAATAGTAACTATGCTCAATAAATAGTGCTTTGGCAATCAGTATAAGTACCATTTTGTTGACAGGGTAGAAGAATCTGACCATAAATGAACAGGGTTAGAATATGCAGAGTGACTGAAAGATGCATGAGCTCAGACCGTACTAAGAAAAATTAAAGATGAGTCAGAAATGGAACATTCCACTGACACCCACTAGTCCCAGTTTCAATGAGTCAGTCAGAACAAGTACCTGAACATGAATTTCTTGTTTCATCTTTGTTTGGAAAAAAACCAAAATCCTACTGATGAGGTTTCACGAAGCCAAACCCCTGACTTCCTCAGCTTATTTTCAATGAAAAAACTATAATATGGAAACTACTGTTTATGTCTAGCATAAGCAGGTGAATATACAATGGTAACTAGTATGTCAGGAAGCTAGGCATGCAACACAGATGTGAAAGTACTTTGAAAAGATTAGAGTACATTGAACAACTTATTGATTGAAAAACAATGGGTTTGTCACTACAGAACAAGAGACTTTAAACTGATATACCACCAATTAATCTGATTACCCATCCTGTGGTATTTTATGAGTCCTTTCCATGCCTTTAGAGTGGTTTTAAGTTGTTGTAAGTTCTACAGAAATTTCATCTCAGCCCGAATCAGTGAGTCTATATTTTGAGGGAGTATAGGGGGTTAAAATTATCTTGGCAGGAGAGTACAAAGAAAGTGCTGTTTGGCTTTTATCCCAAGGATGTGCAGTGGCATCAACACGGAGGGATGCAATGGCAACAGCTTTTAGGACATCAAAAGCGTCAGCATCAGAAACAGCAGCAGCATGAGCAGGCTGTGCTGATGGTGATTCTTTCTTGCTCTGCCATTAGAACACTGACATGTGCCAACAGAGATCAGAAAGTGGAATCCAAATTACCATAGTTACTTCCAATCCTAAGTTTCAGGAAAGAGTAGCCCAGTATTGACAGAGACTGGAAAACATCTGTTTGGTTACTAGGTCAGAGCCTCGGACATCCAGGTTCGATGCAGCATCAGGGACTTCGATGGGATGACATCCGTTAATGCCAGCTGGAGATCTGACCCTGTGCTGTACGATCACCTACTCTAACACCCTCGAAAAAGACTTAAGTCCCCTTCCAGCCTCAATCAGAGAACAGCATGGTAACAGCTAAAGAATTACATCTAACTGCCTTAAATATAAGGCTTTGAACTATGAAAGACAAAGGGGAAAAGGTATGTCGTTGGCTACTGCCTTCTAGGATGACAGCTGTAATAGATAGGGAACATCCTCTTTTTTGTGTAAAAAGTGATAACTATCTTAGTTGTCATTTTGTTTGAAATAAAAAAATAGCCCTGAAATCTTTGGGAGGGTGGTTGCAATTAAAAAACAATTTTTGTTTGCTAAACATTGCTTAGCTGTCCTCTGAAGTCTTGAGGAAATTGTCTTAAATTAGTGATTTTGAAAAAAAAAATAGTGCTATTCCTTTGTTATTTTAAAAAAGTTTGATTAAATGTTTCTCACCAGTCATCTTATAAGCTTTTATGACTACTCTTAACCTACAGGATGCTTGGGTAAATACATGCAGAGACAACCAAGATACTGCAGTTTAACTAGGTATTTCACAGTAGACTGCATGCTTTAGCTTGTAGCAAAGAAGAACCAGGTAATTTGCCTTAGTTCTTTAACTCTTACTTAATGCATGGTAATTCAGCAAGGTAAAAAGCCTACATCTCAGCCTTGTGTCTTTTTGCATGTAAGTGCTATCAGCAGTAAAATTACTTTTGTGATTAGACTGATTCTCTTCAGTGATCTGCATAAGCTGGGGAAGAAGTCAGTGCACAAAACTTCTCATATGTATTTAGTTTCCTCATGCAGTCAAGTATGTATGTTGATAGCTTGGCCCCAGTGGAACTTGAATAAGAAAACACAGCACTTCAAAAATACAAAGTAACATTTTGGAAATAGGAAGATTTGCAATTCTGTGGTGGCACTACTCGGATAAGAAGTTTTTTAGTAAGAAAGACCTTTTTCCATTACTAGGATTATATTCTTGCTACCAGACCCAAGCATCCAAGGTTTTTATCACAGGTGAAGGATGAAGTAATAAACCAGCTAAAATCAGCACCCCATTGCATGACAGATCTACCTGTTATAAAGTGGCTTTTGCAATAACCTGTAATGTAGTCAGTGGCTGTAGATGAAGTTTTAAAATCATCAGGCAAATGTGAAACCCTCAAATATCAGCAAAGTCAGAATATTTTTATAATCCCTCTAAATGTCATTGGAATCAGGCACTTTCTGTGGCTAACAAGAATTATTCTGACACCATGAAGCTTTTTGGTAAAAGTGTATCTGTAGCATTTATAAAAATATTCAGTGTACATTAATTTCAGGTCAGAACTGATAGCTAAGATGCAGTTAATATGTAGTAGCAATATTTGTGACAAATTCTTGTTACTGGTGTTTTAATCCTTGGATGATTTTTTGGCTTCTTCACACACACACTGGAAGTTCAGGTATTACCCACGTAATGTATGGTCTTGGCCTGCTGGTGAACGTATTCAACACTAATTCTTTTTTTCTTCCAGCTTTCCTCTCTTCAAATAGAGTAAAAAAGAAAAAGAAAAATCCCTATTGTCAAAATATTGGCAGGCATGTTTGTGATTATGTTTTGTCAAATACCTCTAAGATTAATGCAGTAGAAGGAGGTGATAAGTAAATCTTTTATTTGCACTGGTGGGCTCCCATTTTAAGTCCCTTGTAATTAAAAAATTTAAGCATTTCCAAGTCTTTCTGCAGAGGCTAGCTGCAAAGCTGTCATTATGAGCATAATGAGTGTTTTTGTATTATTCAGTGCCCCTCCAATCTCATATATTAGTAACTCAGAAAAGAGAAAGGAGATATAATAAGCCGTAGGGTCATGTTCAAGTCTGTTCCCAGGAAAAGTCTTCCTGTATTTCAAATAAAATTCAAGAATAATAGAGGAATAAAACCAAAGCAGATTGTGGTGCAGCAGCACATCTCAAAACCCTTGCGCAGTCACTTTTACTAAAGTTCAGCAGAGGATCAATACAAAGTGCCCTTGCCCTTGCCCAGATGAATTAGCTGTTCACACGGGTTTGGAAAGTGGAAGGGGGCAGGGCAGTTAGCACACAACAACAGCAGCAAAACCAAGAGAAAGATCCTATTCATAAGCAGTGGTGATTGGAGAGAGTGCGACTTCAGTGTTCCGATGGGGTTTTGGTACAGAATTCAAGAGAAAACTCGAACCAGTTGTAATCTGGGCACTTTTTTGGAGCTGCAGTAAGTTGATGCAGGAACTGAAGTCACTCATTGCTAATGCAATTATAGAAGATTTAACATGAGAGATGATATATTTGGATAGTCTTTATATCATTCCATCATCTAACTTCATTTTTTGTGTTATTTCCACAAGGAATACTGTACATACAGACAGTCCTGCTTAGAAGAAAGTAAGGAAATCATGCCTGGCTGACCTTTTTTTTACCTACTTTAGACACAAGAATTTGACGCAAATATCACATTTGCACTAACCAAATCAACACTAAATGCTCTGTGAAGTGGATTCAATGTGTTTTTGTAGCTGAATACAGCTTTCTTTGAGTTTCTTTTGGGGGCACATTGCCTTTGGCGAGACTAAGCACAAGTCTTGATGTTTGCCAGGGTATTTTGTGATTCTGAAGTTCTCTCTGAAAACAGTGTCTAGTCTGTCCACTTATAAGCCAACAGAAAACACACTACATTAAAACCGTGAATGTAACCCATCTCTGGAACAGAGAAAGGTTTACATGGAGTTGGCTGCTACAATAGCCTTTCTGTGATGTTTGGAATATGAATGTGAGTTTAACAAGATAATATGTCTTTGCTACATGTGATACAGGACAGTTTGACATCCCAACCAGTGCTAAGAGGGCAGGGCATGGGGAGGAGGAGAGGAATTTATCAGATGTGGCCCTTTCTCTCACAATCACCATAATTCTGTCAATTTTTTGATCTCACAGCCTCCTTTAGTAAGTATGTAAGATTTCTAATAAAGTGAGGCCAGAAATGTGCACTTGGGTGTTAGCTGTCAAACTGCACTTACTCCCCTCATGTGTAATTTGAGTATAATTTTATGGGCCAACTGATGCCATCAGCTGTATCAATACAACTGGTCTTAGATTTTTTCCTCAGTAATACTGGCATCATGGCTCATTATAATGGAGTTACTCTTATTAAAGGCATTTATCTTTTCTTTTCAAACAGACTGAAAGTTAGTGAAACCACAATTGTGTGGTAAGCCCACTAGATATTGCTAAAAAGTTACTATTTAGGATAG
Organism: Falco cherrug; assembly: GCF_023634085.1. NCBI lineage: Eukaryota > Metazoa > Chordata > Aves > Falconiformes > Falconidae > Falco > Falco cherrug. The sequence continues at coordinate 31,629,542 of NC_073706.1, forward strand.
GACCGTATTTTTGGTACTTGTCTGACTGTGCTCATTTTGAATACACTTTCACAGGCTAGAAGTACTTCACAGAAGCAGAGAGGGAACCTTTGGTTATGTGTTCATGGACAACGTAACCTACTCTGTATTTCCAAAAAGTGTGAAGTGCTTTACAAATATTTGTATGTAACAGTCTGTAGCTTCCTGAGAACTGAAGTCAGTGTTTCAGTTCAGCCTTTAGGCTGGAATCCTGGCAATATACATAACGCCACATAGACAGATGTGAAATGTACCCAAAACTCATATCCTGGACAGCAGATCTCCTGATTGGAGTTTGATCACGAGCATATCATTCATGCAGCAGGAGCTTCAAGTGTGAGGGAAATCCCAATGAGTCTTTTTGTTGTTGTTGTTAACAGAAAAGGGAAAACTACACAGGTATAAAAGTGAGGTGAAGTCTATGGCAGCCCTTCCCTTGCGAGCAATAAGATGCCAATAGCTTACCAATAGTGCTATCCCAGCCCACAGCCAACACTGCTTATGAGTTGCAATGCTTAAAATCTACTGCCTGCCCAGAATAGCAGATGAATGACAACTGAAATATCTGCAAAAGTATTATTGGCTGTTAGCATTCACAGAATTGTTATTTTCCTCTTCCAACAAATTAAAGAGCATTGTGCTTTGTGAAATCTGGTTTGCCCGAGAATGGTGATGTGGTGTTTCTGTACTGGTTGTGTAAGAGTGATTTAATTACAGCTATTTGCACTCACAGGACAATGTAGTAAGCACTAAAATAATTCATCTTGGAAGCCTAAAACCTTCCAAAGCATGTGAAGAGTAATCACAAATTACCTCTCCCTTTATTCAAACCAGCCAGGAGTCTTTCAGGTGAGCCACAAAAAAAAAAAAAAACCCAACATAGGTGGCTGTTTCTTTGTCCACACTGCTGCTTTCACTGAACAAACAGGATTTTCTTAGTATGGACACCGCTGTGCATTGAGTTGTCTAATAGCATTAGGACCAGCAGTGCTTTATGCCCACAAGGTCAGAAAGCATGTGTGGCTACTGTGTGAATCTCCGCACGTTGTCATTTAGCTCACAGTCGTTCCAAATTATGCATCGTGCTTGGGCATCAAAGAAGGTCTACCTGATATTTTTAGGAGATAGATTGGATATAGTAAGGTCAACAGGTTGGTAAGACCGTAATACACAATCCTCCTTAGATCTTTGTAGATTAAAATTCATGGTCTAGGTGCATGAACCCAGATAAGATGCAACATTGTGGTTTTGATCAAAGTGGAGTTTTAAAATGCACCTTCTCAAATCATGTTTCTGCTGTTGAGTTCAATGGACAAATAAAATCTCAAACCACATCTAACTGGTGTTGATACATTAAAAATATCTTCAAATTTGCATCACTGTTTGTCATCAACAGAAATTTTTCACTACTCTGGCACCTCTCCAGTTAGGAAAATACAAGCCTGATGTGATATTTTATATCGCCATAAATGCTACTAGTTTCATGAAACACAGAACCTTTCATTTCACATGTTAAGCCCAATCAAATTCTCATATTTTAACAATTACTATGGGTTGGTAACAATCTATGAGTATTGTGATTTGCATTATGAATTTCATACTTATGTGCTGAGCACACGGATTTTTAGACTAATTACATTTTAGAATTATAAACACATTTAGGATTAATATTAATATTATGTGGTACCAGTTGCATTGCAATCTCTTGCACAAATAATGTTACATAAGGTGTCATATTTATCCAAAGATGAGGCTAAACAATTCAGAAATGTGTGCATTGCTAACAGGATATAGACGAACCTATTAATGACATGGTTGAAATGGAGCAAATGGTGTGGATTCACAGTACTCTGACTGACACGTGGATTGAGCTTCACGTTTCCTTAGAAGCATTTGCATAATTAGGAAAAGTTGGGAAAGCATTTATACTGTTCAAAACTTACAGTTCATCTCCTGATGATCAAAAATAGATTAACTTTCATTGTCTTTCTTACTCAAAGACAAGAAGGCTCAGAGGAGTAACTCGCTAGTCAGTGACTAATGCAAATACTGTTTTGTAAGTATTTACACATATATGTATGTTTGATATTCATGTAGTTGAATATGATCAATGATTAATTTAAATTTTCCATTTGTTTTTCCGTGAGGTTGGCTTACGTTATTTGTTCACCTCTGAAGGGTTTCCTTATTATTGGTGATTCATAGAACAGTGACATGATACTTGATAGAATATTATACTAGTATGTAGGCTGGAGCACAGTTACCTAAAGCTACTTGAGGAAGCCTGTAATAAAATAATTAGTTAGCATGACATAACATTCTGTTTGAATACATGTTTCTGTGGATAACCCTTTTGCATGTTACTTCAAGTTCAGAGAGCTTTTCTCAGAGCTGTTGTTTTTCCTAGTCCTTTCGAAGAGGATGTATACTGAATATTTCATCAAAGACCAAATCCTGCAGCTCATTTGTTGAAAGCATAAAAAGACAAAGCATCTGCATTACACCAAGAAATATGTACGGTACAATCTTTATTACTGGGAGTATGGCCGTTTGAACCTGACTATAGGGAGAAATGGGGACACTGATGGAGCAGTGTGGATTTGGACAGTAGTTGCAGAATTCTGTTGCTCCAAGACAGCAGAAGAAATCTGAATCCAACTCACTGAACTGAAGCAGGCGCACATGCATCTGGACTACCAACATTTGTTGTTTGCCTAGTCTTTTCTTAAAAAATTTGGACAGGAACGATGCTACCTTGTCACTGAGTAACCATTCCAGCATTACACAGCCCCGATAACTGTTTTTGCATGAGGTGCCATTAACGTAACTAGAAATCGTGCGCGCAAAGATGTGTTTGAAATGGGTACCAAGGCAAGTTATGGAGTCTCAAATGATTCTATGAAAAACTTATTTCAGTTTTTCATAGAATAGAACAGTCAGCTCATAGAATAAATAGAATAAACAGTCAGCTGCTTCTTGGGTCCTAATGAAAATGCCTGGACAGCAGTTGTAGTTTTCCCCTTCAGTTTCCTTTTATAAAGGAAATGGAGTCATGAGGAAGAAAATTAGTTGTACTGTAATTCTTGGCTTGGACTTCAGTGAGCAACTTTTACAGTTTAATCCTTTTTTCCTCTTTTTTTTTTTTTTTCCATCGAATTACTATATTTTCAGGTTGCTTTATGGAGATAGCATTCATAACATATGGTGCTTAAAATGGTGCCACAATTTCCACTTTGAAGTGTGTATTGTATTTTCTTACTTATCCAAATGGATATCTAGCTGGATTTCTAACTGCTTAGTAAATTTGTTTTTAATTTAAAAGGCTTTTTCCCCTGAAGTGATCTTATTAATCACACACTAGACTCTTCTACCCATGTCTCCAACTTTCTCCTTGTAGCTCGGATATCCAACAAAATCCAAGTGAAGAGATTAGCACCTAAAATGTACCAAACAGGAAAAGTTTGATGGAAAACTGTGAAAGATTATCATCTTGAGCGTTATCCCATTTGTTCCGAGTACTGCCTGTGGTACAACAAGTTCAGATTTCACTTTCCGGTTAAAAACATTTTAAAAAAAACACAACAAAACTTGAGTGGTATGTTATATTACAAGTATCTGTGGCATTTCTTAATAAAAGCAGATTTTTGTGAATTATTTTAATCCATCAGAGCCTGTATTTTTTACTCTAACAAAAGTTTTATAAGAACTTGTTTTGAACTGTTCCCAGTTAATGTTACCATCAACTACTATTGCAGGAATATCTAGTAAGATGTAGCAGCAAGAGTGTCCCATCCGTTACCTCAGCAGCGGGTTTTTGTAGTCAGTAATGCTTGTTAAGTTGAGCAATGGGAATGATGGATCTGCAGGCTCAAGGAGGTTAATGTTGACAATAAGCAATTATTATTTTTGACAAGAATACCAAAGGGTTGCAAGATGACTCTTCTAACTGAAAGCAGATTATGACTCGAGTTTTATTACTAACTGTCAAGCATAGCTGTCAAGCATATAAAAGTGTGATATAAAGGAAGATCTTTTTATTATAGCAAGAGACAAAGCAGAGATCAAATTATGACTTTTTTTGTGGTTTTTTTTTTCAGTTACCCACAGGAAGAAGGAGGCAGGGTCCTCAGCATCTTAAAAAGGGAAATAGAGGGGGGAGAAAACATCCGGGAGAGGACACTTTCCTACAGATAAAAAAACTGAGAGCAAAACACAATATGATTTTAATGAAGTCAACATATGTGGATGTCTGTGGGTACTGGTGTGTGACTTCCATGTCTTTCTTGTAGCTGTAATGTAATGGTATGGGGGTGGGACAGTGTGCCTGAACAACCTTCCAGGGAGCAGTTCTCTGGCTGACTGATAATCAGAACTACAAGTGATTTTTTGTTTGGTCTTTCACCGAGATATTTTCCCCTCTGGCCTGTTGGTATGTGTTGTAATCTTGATCTTAGAGATGCTGGTCTTTGTCAGAGCTATTATTCAGACCATACTTCTCTGATGAAAGACAAAAAATATTTACTAGAGGCAGCTCCACCTCTCATTTGTTTTATGTGTGACTGTGACACTAGCTGGTAAATTTTGCTTCTGCTGAGAAGTAACAACCTTCTCTCTTGACCAGCACTCAAGTTTTTCTTGGGCTCCTTATTGATCACATTCACTGAAACACCACAGGCAGTTCTGATCAAAACACTTGAACTGAAATAGCCCACAACTTCATGAAGGTTTGCATCTAGAACCACATTCTGTTGCTGACCTTAGCTGTAGAATGGGTGGTGGGTAGAATCCCTTGTTAAAACAGGTTTTGCAGATACTACAGACAAACTACTCTGCTTTGCTAGTTCCTCAACTTAATTTTACATGGAAGGGAAGTCATCTGCATTCTTCTGTGGGCAAATGTGATCAAGTAAAAATGCATGAAGTCAGGGACATAAAGTGTAACATAAAATAGTGTTACAACTTCTTTGAATGGATACGATGATTGAATTTGTTGTGCCAGAGATTGCATTGACACCTTTTGATTCTCTTCCATTAGTCTGCTGAAGACCCTAAATCTCTTTGGTTGTTGTTTTTTTTTCTGCAAACAAATGGGAAAAAATAGTCTGTAAAAAAATCTTTCACATAATTATTGATTTTTCTAACATTTAAAGAGATTTCCTGATTATGGAAAATAAAACTAAACTGGCAAAGCAAGGTGAGAAAACAAAGATGATATCTTATAGCCACAAACATTTATAGTGAATCCGAGTTTTGCAAAATTGCGAGAGGTAATATAATGTGTACTGAAGATGCCAGACTCTCTGTGGATGCTTTTTGGAGAAAAATCAAGGCATTTTCATGTTGGTTGAATTGATGATGAAAGTAGAGCAGGTATATTGTGGCAAAATGTAACATGCCCCAACTTTTATTTATTTATTTACTGCTACAATTTTCAGATAATTCTTTCATCTGTAGATGCATAGTACCTCAGACTTCCCTCGGTTGATCTTTCAGGTATGTCATGTAGGAACTGATGATAGCAGGCTACTTTAAATGCACACATACACCGTACATACATATGTCTGTCTGTTCAGTCTGGGCCCAGAAGAGCCAGGCAGATCTGCAGAGCCCATTCTGGTTTATCCTGGGTGGTAGGGTGGTGTGGTTTAACCCCAATCAGCAACTACCACGCAGCTGCTCACTCACTCCTCCCCTGACCCTGCAACCCAGTGGGATGGGGAGAAGGATCAGAAAAGAGTAAAACCCATGGGTTAAGAACAGTTTAGTAATTGAAATAAAGTGTAATAATAGTAAAAACAACAACAATAAAAATTGTAATGAAGAGGAGAGGGAGAGAGAGGAATCAAACCCAAGGGAAAGAAACCCCAAGCAATACACAATGCCATTGCTCACCACCTGCTGACTGATGCTCAGCAAGCCCCTGAGCAGCGATTGGTGGCCCCCAGCCAACTCCCCCCAGTTTATATAATGTGCGTGATGGATGCCCCGTGGTGTGGAATATCCCTTTGGCAGGTCTGGGTCAGCTGTCCTGCCTCTGCTCCCTCCTGGCTTCTTGTGCACCTGCTCATTGGCAGAGCATGGGAAACTGGAAAGTCTTGGACTTAGAGTAAGTATTACTTAGCAACATCTAAAACATCACTGTTTCATCAACGTTCTTCTCATCCTAAATCCAAAACACAGCACTGTACCAGCTACTAAGAAGAAAATTAACTCTATCCCACCTGAAACCAGGACATAAGGTCAATGCAGCCTACTACAGTTGTCTCTGTGAGACCTCTGTCTCCCAGAAACTGTAGCTGCTGAGCAGATAAATGGAACCAGCTGCTCCAGGGGTCCTACTAGATTCAAACTTTCAGTGTGAGAGGAATGCCAGGAGGTGCGTTGTCTGCTATTACTGAGGTTATATTTGAAAGCATTCATGAACTGTGCAAAAAAATCTGCTTTTATAACACTGTTAGCTAATAAATGTCTGTTATGTTCCTTGCATGCTGATTTCTACATCTAGTCCTTCCTTGCAAAGAATGCTTAGCACTGTCCTCTTATAACCTTTGCCTCATCTTTAGTTTGCTTATCCGTCTTCTCTGGTAGCTCAATGAAGGTATGCTGTGCAGTCTGGAATGTGCAGTATAACCCTGTCAACCTCCATACCATGTTTAGAAATCCAGTTTGGAAGGGTTCAACCTTTTCTAGAGGGTTATGTAGTTTCCAACCGGGAAAGCTAAAAGCAAGAAGCTGGCTGTTGCTCCCTGACCTGGAATGAAGACAAGTGCTCTGGTCTTTCAGTGTGGAGGCCGGTCGGGTATCTTAAGTGCTTCCTAGACACCATAGTGGTGATTTTGCAGGTCTCAAAGACATTCGTGATCATCTACTTGGAAATTTCTGGTTGAAACATGAAACTTAAATAATATTTTTAAGTTTTTCCATCTCTCGTGATGTGGATCGTGTTCTTGCTATGCAGAACAGGCTTCAGATGTCTCAGTGTCATCTTTCTTGGGTCTCTTTAGGACTGTGCAGAAGGGCTGTCAACAAGCTTCAGTTGTGCACAGAGGAAAATGGCAAGGATAAGACGGCGGGCGTTCCAAGGAGTGTTGTCTCACATTAGATGAAGGCAAAATCATGGGATGGTCTGTCGCTACCTCATGCAGGTAAGTGGAGGAAGAATGTGCTTTTGCTGCAGTTTCTGAGTAAGTTGATATATTTTATTCTGTGTTTAGATACAAAAGGTATATAAGGCTTTCGGATCAGAGGATCAGACAGGCGCTGGAAAATCTTACGATAGGTGATTCTGAATTCCTGATAATGCCAAAGTTCCTTTCAAGAAGGCACCCCGCTTGGTAAAATAATGGAAGAAATACCCCAACTCTGAACTCTGTGGTCTTTTTAACATTTGCCTCATAGTACACTCCACAAAATGGTGGTAGAACATTAGATAAATTCCTTAGATTTTGATACAATACCATTTCCTGTCTCCTTCTCAGCATATGTCCATGTGCATGTGCGCACGCACACAAACACACACACACATATCTATCTGTCTATATATAATCTTCAGCGGAAGCTCATGTATAGGGGAAATTCTGGGAATAATTATGAAAAGGATACTGCATGCTCCAGCAGACGGAATACATCTTTTTCATTTAAAGCAGTTTTTTTTTTTCTTTACCACCAACTTGCTGCAATTAGGAGGTTGTTGGAGAGATATCAATTGAGATTTGGGAACTGTTTTCTGGAAATGTTTTGAATTAAAATCTAATTGGTAGCTTTCTTTGATAACTATTATATTGTTGGGTGCAGCTAAATGGAAATCAACCACAAAGGGAACTCAGTTTTGTTTGTCATTAATTTCAACTTGATTTCACAAATGATTTACATATACAATATTTTCCCTATTTGTTCTGTACTGTTTTCGAACTCCTGTTAGCAGCACTTAGACTGATGTAGTGTCATTTTCCCATTTATTTATTTTACCTTAAAATATTCTGCATTACCTCAGGTATGAGTATCAGCAAAATGGTGAGGAAACAGTAAGAGGACCAAAGTAAAGCTTCCTGCAGTTTATGAAAAACTGTGGAATTATTGGCCCCGAGCACTACATTTCATTGTTTTTACCCAAGGCATGTGTTAGTGTTGTGGTCAAAGGAGAGTAGGCCTACACTGCAAATATAGGATCATAACAAAGCAAAATTTTGAAAAGATCAGATGACATAGTAACCATGTGAAAAGCCAAGGGTCAGCTACACAGACAAGTTACCCCAGCCGAACATGTTACCGGGAGGACATCAACTGAACCATGGCCACGTGTGATTACTAAGCAAATGGAAATGTGAGCTAATTCAATGTACCATAGCAAAAAAAGGTGAAAGATACCTGTAAATAAGTATTGGAAAGATTAATGAATAATTTTATGGAGGGAAGATGGGGCACAAGAATCACAGCAGAGATGTAATTTTACTAACAATGAGTGCCAAGTAAGCTGGGCATGCAGGACCCAAGCCAAAGCACACCTGACTAAGTCCAGTTGACTCTACAGACTTGGACCATGCCCATGGAATGTAAAGGAAAACGGCCATTTGGGGAGGCCAGAGTCCTTACAAGGGAGACATAGTTGATATTTGTCTAGAATTAATTAAGACTGTTGTTAGTACCAGACAAAGGCAGGTATATAAGGGTTTGCTCATTGTAAAAGTACAAATATTGAAAGCTTTTTCCTCTTGAAAATTGAGTTAACAGGAAAAAGTAGAATAGAGGTTTCTTTGAGTGTGTGCAGCTGAAGTACAGTTCTACTTAGCAGCAAAGAGGAGGGTAACATCTTGCGAGATCACTGCATGGGAGCCTGGCATCTCCCTTTTTATTGATTTAGGACTAAAATGGAGTACACTTAATGGGGCATGAGAACTCAGAGGTGTACCCTTCCCATGAGTCCCTCGGCACAATCACAGTGCTGCTGCCTGGGACACCCTGCCAATACAGGAAAGCTCACAGGAAGCCGAGATGACACTATGCGTTGCAGTTTAAGTAACAAACCAGCTACCCCTACACAGCCTCGGTGCTGTGCATGGTGCTGCCTGAAAGCCTGTTCAGACTTGTAGTTTGGTTCCTGCTGTCATAAACTTTTGGCTCTGCAAGACATTCATTCATGTTAGGTTGTCTCCCTGCTTTATTTGGGGTTATTTGCATTGTGGTTCCACTCCAAAAAGCATTTATATAAAAAGAAGGCAATTTCGTCTCTTACCAGATGTGTCCCACAAGTGCTTTAAGTCAAAGATGTTACTGACTTTGGTGACTCAGATATTTCTCAAATACTTTTTAACTGTGGTTGCATTGCAAAGCGAGACTTGATTTATGTGTCTTCTATACATCATGGGTATACTAGGCTCGTATACATGAAACTGAGGCTAAAAGTTGACCATGAAACCTCTCTTTTTCTTTTTTAATACTGATAGTAATGTATAAGAAAACAGACAAGTGGTTTGAAAATGAAGTCTTTTTGCTTCTAAAATAAGGAGCTATAATTTGGAAATTGCTGTGAGACTGTAACTATGAACTGCAGTCATATGGTTTTTATACTTCTCAGATGGAAATTATACATATCGATGTTGCCTTGCATTAACTTTAAAAATATTTATCTTTTACTAAATATTTTTTCAGGATGTTTAATTAAATTGAAATGGATTTCCTCCAAAAAAGGGATTCCTTTGATAGTTTTATAAATTCCTTACTGTGAACTTCAGAATTAGGAAGAACCCAAGAGCTGTGAGATTGGCGTTTAAAGAGCTTTTTCATGTGACTTCTTGCTCATTTTGCCTGTGCTCAGCAAGCATTTTGCCAGCATTACTTAATATCCATCTTTGCTCATCAAAAGGGCCATACTGTCAATGGATATCCAGGTTCTTCTCAATACTTTCTGAACAGAGGCTCTTTGCTCCCAGGAAGATGTGTTAGGTGTTTGTAAGTTTTCTTGTGGAAGGGTTACCACTTAGGTGACAAAAACTGGGGTTCGGGCTTGCCTTTGTTGTAGGAAACTGTATAGCAGAGGAAAGACCACCGGAGGGGTACCCGGTCCCCAGAGGTTCTCCGCGAGGTCTCTGCATGCAGACTGCTTTGCAGCTATTGCTGGGGGCTGAAGTGTTAGACCTCACAGACTGTTACGGGCAGAGTATGAAGAATTCTGGAAATGTACAGAAGTGCAAAGAACCTGAGAAACAAAGGTGTCTTTTAACAAATAGTTCTGCTGTCATTTGACCAGTAATGAGAAAGAGAAGGCATTTCCAAACAAGACAATTCCCAAACAACATTTGAAATTTTTTTTTTTTTTAAATCAGTTACTGGGGGAACTTTGGCCATCTGAGATCTATTCTAGAAATGTGAGTAAGGTTCTTTAAGCCATTCCTTTATCACTTCACCTTGGACTGTGAAAGACAAATCAGGATGGGTGTCAGATTCTGCACAGGTAACAGTCCCAGGCTTCTGCAGAAACTTTGGAAAGGGGTGGGAGGGACTCATCTTCGCAGAGCTTTCTTACTGAAAGCTTTTTAGAAAGAGGGGAAAGTCATCAGCGGGCCCCACGGATCCCTGGTGGGGGGTGCAGACAGGTTTCCATGGCAGAACTGTACATGGGGCTGGTAAGTAATGACAGGTGCCGGCCATCTCAGATTATTTCTGTTGTCCTCATGGGGCCACCTTTGTAAAATCGGTTCAGGCGCGGAGCCTGGCTCAGCCAGGTGCCACTGCTATCATACGTACTTCCACCAGGGTGTGCCAACTAAACAGACTGCGTTCCCTTGCATAGGGCTACAGCGCACTACTGGAGCGTATAAAAAATACAGTTCATCCTGGGTGTTTTTTCGCTCAATCCATTTATGAAAGCATATTTTAAGGCCGGTAAAATAATATTGAACATGTACGCGACAGAAAAAAAAAATAATCTGTATCCAGAGTATTTTTAAGTAAAGGGTTTTAAAAAAATCAGTGCAGACATGCTGGCTTTTTACCTCCTCTTGTTTTAACCTATGACTGATTCATCAGTTGAAGTGTAAAGAAACAGATCTTCTTATGGTAATTGATTCTCAGGGGCTATTAGTGTAAACGTAAATGCTCAACATAGATGTTACGTAGGTGGGTGTTAGAAAGAAAACATAAATTGTCAGCAATATAAGGCAATCTGTTCATACCGTAGGGTGAGAAAGTGAAGAATGTTAGAAATCAGAGACTCAGAAATACCTCCCAGAGTTGGCTGAGTGCAGTCTCCCATTGTGAGTAATTATAAGAAACATACTGTGCAGGAGTCAATTCTGGTGCTTTAGTTCAAAAGGCGAAACAACTTGAAAATAACAGAGATTTCAGGTGAGATTTGCAAAAGAGCTTACAAGAGTTAAACACCTGGCTGCCACTGACCTTCTATGGGAGGTGGGCACCTAAATTTTTAGGTATTCCTGAAAACTGTTGGAACTTTATATTCTTCTATAGCCCTGGACTAGAATTCATTTTTCTTCAAAGCAACTGTGATTTTTAAACTACAGAGAATAAGAGAACAGCATACAGTAAGAGCCCAAAATAATATTCTAGTTGACCTAGTCCATCAAAATTTGTGAGATTAACTCCAAAATAGTAGAAAAAATAATAAAACCTGTTGGTTCTTGCCTCTTTGTTTTTGAACGCTTGCAGTTTACATTTTCCATCTTTTCTTTGGAAGTCTAAGAGTTTAAAACATACTTTTTTTAAACAAAGATTAAGATTTTATATCATCACATGACTCCAAAAATCAGATCTTCCAGGGAAGCACCAAAGAAATTTTTAGCTGAGATAAAATTACAGGACTAAATCATACTGTATTTATAATTTCTCTAAATAGTCTGGAGAATATAGGCTGCATTAGGAAGAATATGCTGGGTGTATGAGCTTCTCCTGTGTACTGCATCTGTCTTGATGGTGCCTGCAGGAGGACAGCTCTGCCACATTGCCGTCACCACTGCCCGGTGCGCGTGTTGCACGTGCATTCTGACACAGCCCATACCAGAACGAATGTGGTCAGCACCTGTGCTAGAGGGTAAGAGGAGGAAACAAGCTTTTAAAAACTCTTCCCCATCTTGCATACAATTCACAGTCCTCTCCAGAAAGGCCCTCAGGCAAAACTCCTAGGCAGTACAGGATCAAACCTGTACTTGGTAGGAGACATTTTACTTCCTTATTAATTGTGAAGTGTCAGTTCCCAGCAGCAAGCACATTCTAGTATGCTGCCTTTTTATGAAGATGTGAGAACCACAAGGAGTCTGGGATTCTAAATTCCTTTCAGATCCTTTATATAAAAAAGAAGTCCAGATGTCGCACAAAACATTTGAAGAACTTTATTTGAAAAACATTTTCTTTCTAAATGGGAGTTTATGCAGAGTACAATTAAACATGTTTTTCTAACTAAACATACTAGTTTGTGTCTTGTGGCAGGGAAAAATAAATACGTAAAAATAAAAACAATCTGAGACTCAAAGTTAATCATGTTGTGCCAGCTTGATTCAGATCCCCCGATGTGCATCTGCTCCTGCTGTAATCCCAGCCTCCTAGATCTGCCCTCAGGACCAAGGTCTTCAAACTGAAGCCTCAGTCTTGCATTTGTAGGGAATACACCTCAAGCAGCTTAAATTCTGCTAGTCACCATTCTTGCAAATAGTAATGTACCAATCCAGGCAATTACATCTGTGAGTGTACCAAGAGAAAATTGCTATGCATCCAGTAAACTCAAGGTACAGCTTTCAGAACTGAACAATGACTTTTGTGTATTTACTGCAGGACACGTTATGCTTTCCTGGCTTTTTGAGCCAGGTGCCTTTCTAAAAGCCAGTCTACTTGAAGCCTCTTTTCCCCCTCTTTTAAAGACAGTTACTGTATTTGCCTTCTCCAGTCCTGTGGGATTTCCCCCAGCCTTTCCATATTCTTGAAAATGATCATTTCTGGTTCAGAGATTGCCTTGACTCACTTTAAAAGAACTTTAAGGTGAATTTTCTATCAGGCCCTGCTGGCTGAAATGCATCTAACACATCTGAACACACTTTAACTCATGCGTTTCCCATTGCAGACTCTACACATCTCCCTCTATTAAAATGAAAAATCTTAGCTTTGCAGCTAACCTGTTTGATGAAGAATGAATTAAAAAGGGAAAAAAAATTACTTTGGTCTGTTCTATGAAACCTACTTTTCTTTCTTTTTTCAGGCTAAGTAATGGATGCTTCCTTTTTTCATTCCTCATTACTCATGGATCAGCTTTTTTTTTTTTCCTTATCACTTTTTATTTGTTTTGGTACTGATAAGTCATTTTGTAATCCAACTTTTTTGATCTAAACCTTACATGTCAGTCTATTTCTTTATACACATCTTTAGTCATCACTCTTTCCATTGTGTTAGTCTTTATTTACTTTTGACTTACACTGTAGAGGTCCTGAAGCTTCTATATTGCTTTGTTACATTTCCTCTTTTTCTCCTCCATTGAGCCAGATGGCTATTGCACCTTTAATATTTAATGTCATAACCACCGCTTTTGGTGAAGTCCTGTTTTCCATAAAGTTTCTTCACAAAAGAGTCTACCAGATCCCTGAGTCGGTCTGCTGTCCTACTCCCATTATTCTCATCACGTTTTTTTCCTGCATATCATGAACTCTTTAGGTTTACTATCACATCAATCTTCAGATTTTTGACCAGTCACTCCTCACTGGTTAGAATCAAGTCTAAATTGTTGTTTCTCTGGAACACTTCTCCACCTTCTGAAACATCTCTATAGTACATGCCAAAATGACCTGCTTCTACCTTGCCATTTTGCCAAGGATACTTGGGTCATTAAACCTCATCCTCACCCCCTTTTGCCTTACCCGTTACCATGGTTCTCCCTGTTCAAAGAAGTGATACTGATCTCCTTCAGATGAAGTAGTCCGTGCTCATCATGAAATTGTGCCTGTCCTTTTCCTGTTTTATCTTTCTCTCTCTCATTCCAGAACTACAAGTGTGCTAATTCTTCACATATATTGAAATGCTTTTCATTCCTCCATTTCTCCTGCCTGAAACTGTACTGTTCTAGATCAGTGTTGTCACCCTGTGATGTGCTTATCTCTGACACACCATTTAAGCATCCATTTCATTATGCTGTAAGGTTTCGGTTTGTTCCCTATTACTTTGGGCTTCTGTGTATAAGCATAATGGATATTTGTCAGGTTGTCCTGATAGTTCTTTAACTGTCTCTTGTGATTCACATTTCCCTCTAGAAGTCATGATATCTTTAGTGATAGGTAAGACATTTACCATCACCTTTTTTCAAGCCTTGTTTAAAAAGTTCTTAACTAGACTAATAGTTCAATGCCTTTGGATTAATTCCTTAAATTGTCACCGCAGACAGTTTGTGGAACAGTGCTGCTGTTGAAAGTGAAGCCCTGGCATCAATACAATCTGTGCCTCAAGGTATTCCTGTCTTTCCCTGCTTATTCTGATGATCACTTCTGGAAATCACTGGAAGAACTAAAGATTTTATAAACATAGATAACTTGATCTGCTGAGGTTCAGCTGTGCATAGCAGCTCAGACACAGCACTGTGGTAAGGTGTGGAGAGGGGAATGGCATCTTCTTAAGCAAGCTCAATTAAAAAAGATTCATAAAGCAACCTTCAGCAGTGGTCCAGGAGGTCGGTATTGCCATTGCTAAATTCTTCCTGTCACAATAGCTAAAGCTATATAAATGTAAAGCAGTGTAAAATGCAGTGTAACTGCCCTTTCCAGCTGCCAAGGGTTTTATCGAGGGATAAATGTCTTATGTGAGGCCATACCTGGAATTTAGAAATAGTAGCTCTTGGGTACGCTGAAATAGGATGATCTTTCTTTCCTTTTGTTTTCAGCTGTTGTGGTGACTGCAGTTCTATAATCAGGCATAGTTTCATTTTGCCATAGCTTGTTCTCACATTACAACGTTTCATGTAATAGTATGTGATGATGAACCTGTGGGTCATCTGGTACGTCCTGACAAGTACAGTGGGAAGTTTCTGTTGAGGCCAATATGTTGATTGCATTTAAATTTTGTAAAGATCACTTGATCTCTTCCAGTGTAAGGCTGAATGCAGCTGGCATTTTTTCCATCTACTGAGAAACGAACTCTGAATTTACAGATGACCATGAAGCTGGAAGTATATTTTGTTTTGACAGAATAGAGTAAGAATATGTAACACCAACAGCTTATAGTGGGAAAGAGTTTCAAGTAGATAGGAAGATTTAAATATGTGTCATCTTCTAGAAATTATTTAATGTATCAATCTGATGGGAAGCAGCTTTATTTTATCTTAACTCCTATACACTTCAGTTTTCATTAGAACCACTCTTATTACAACAATAGTATTTTTATGTCTGACTCCTACATCCTCTCCACATCACCATCTCAGTACAGAAACACACATGCAGTTTTTATGTTTCAGTTTCTTTGTCAATTATTTCTTCATCTTATTTGCATTCACGTTGTCTTTCTGTACAAGCATCCCTTGCACAACTGATGCTTTCTTTTATTGGATTCTATTGTGCTGTCAAGCCTGGTTTAAAACACAGTAATCTCATAGACACTTAAAATTATGAACATCTTCTGAATTCACAAAACATATTAAAGATGCGTAGGTAGCAAATTAGCTGAGACTCTCAACTAACTGCACTTACAGTAAATATCCTACTTTTAGAGAAGCAGGATGCCTTTAAAAGTCAACAGTTGTTTTGGAAGTACTTTGTCACATTTATGAAGCACTGCATCACATTTATGGCGCACAGTGTCATGATAAGTTGTCCAAAGTGCCTGTCAGCTTGCCTTACAAACTGAAAAAAATGAACAACTCAGAAGATTACCTTAAAGAGTAACAAGCAGCCTTCAGAGGTTAGCATATTTTTTTCCTTTTTCCACGAGACTCAAGCAGTGTCATTAAACTTTGTTCCTTCAGTTTAATTTTTTGCAGTGTAATTTAATGGAAATAGACTATTTTAATTTTTCAACCATGAGAAGTTATAAATAAAGACTTTTAAAAAGTAAATAACTTCTAGGAGCTTTTTTAAAAGCATGCAGCTGTTCTAACGTAAGAGATCCTAGTTAGCTATTTTTTAATACAAACCACAAAGAGGTCAAAGAATCCAGAATTTTTTTACTACCCATTCACATTTAATGCAAATTCCATCAATATAGTCAGGTTATTTCTTTAGGCACCTTCCGAATGCCAGCAGGTAATTGAGTAATCTGAGCTAATGGTGTTTATGTCAGGTGCCTAAAGAAATACCCTGAGGATGACATTTGGAGCTGACTTATCATATACTCCTGTTTCACAACTAAGAAGGAGATGAAACTGTCAGAAATGTAAGGAGTAATAAGAAGAGAAAAGTGCTAATAAAAACATTTTTTTTTGCTAAGGATTTTGTTCATCACGAATCTTCGAAAGGAATCTATTCTGATTTGCCTAAAACATCGCTAATGTCTACCACAAACAGAGTAGAATAGGCACCAAGATGGCATTTCACAGCATCCGGGGGACCATTATTTCCCAGAATCAGAGCGTTACTTTTTATTTTACTGTTGAAAAGGAAGCCTTTATGTCCAGGGTTGAAAAAAGGTTTTAATAGAAGACTCCATCATAAGAAGTCAGCCAGGAGAAAAATAGTGATATTTGTGGTAGTGTTAGCCAGGAGAATTTTTGACGTGTGAATTATTCCACTTGCAGTCATAGTTTCTAACATGTGAGAGTGATGATACCATCAACAATAACACTTTATGATTGTTTGCTAAACCAAATAAAAAAGATAGTACAACAAAACTCAAGGTGACTGGTCTCCTACAGTCAGAACGTGAGAGGTCATAGGCAGTTTTAGTAGAAAAGGCTAACATTTTAATTCGCCTAAGGAGGGCTTCAACTTTCTAAGCCTAGGAAAGTGCTTTTCTAGAGAGCCCTGCACAGCCACCAGCTCTGGAACTGCTGTGCTATGGCCACTGCTCCTGACAGTGGCTTTCTGCATTGTCAGCTGTTGTGTATCCAAAAAGGGCTGTTTCTCACCATTTGGGAACATGTGAATCAGTTCCTCCTTTATCAGAGAAGCTCTGCATTTCCCTGGCACCGAAGGTTGCTTGGTTTTAGCCTTTCTTGCTGCATGTTCGCTCAGCAAGTTCAGGGCCCTTGGCTGTCAGTATCTGGGTTTTCCTGTGAGAGAATCCATAGAAATGCTTTCTATGAAAGGTGAGTGGGGATGTGACCCCTCGTGCATACCTGTGTGCCCAAGCCACATGCACCAAGTTTGGAACCAGTGATTAGTCTGGGAAAAAGTCTCCACAATATTTCCTGGGAAAACTCATTTAGCCAAGTACACGAAGAAACAAGATTTATCTTTGGAGTTTTCATATTGTCAGCCTCTTCCATTGAAGGGGCACACCCCCCCGAATGTTTTAGGGTAGATGAAGTCTTTCAGGCCTCGCTTGCCCGTTTTCAAAGACCACATCACAACTAGCACTTAACTCTGTAACTGCTGTTAGAGCACTTTGTGGTCACACTGCTCTGACCTCTCTCCCAGCCATTCCTGTGCCCTCCTGCTCCATATTTACATGCACCTGTCTCCCCATTAACACCTCGTTAAGGCACACACCTGCTGTGGTTTTACTTAAACCCACTGCACTACAGCTATTAACCCTGCATATTTCATTATAAGGCACTCAGCACAATAGGAGCACTGAGTAAGGGTCAGTAATGAGTCATGTAGCCAACAAAAATTGGTTTGGTATGGGCGTCTCCTTTTCATTCAATTTCTTCACACCTCCCCTATTTAATAATTGATTATGTATTAAATATGTTCCCCAGGAAAAAAAATACATTGAGTGCACATGCATTAAATCCAGCTGAAACAGCACAGTTTTGAGAAAAAAACATTAATGGACAGAAATCCAGTATATATTTATAAAGGACTAGAAAGGCCAGAATAAAACCACAGCTCTAGGGCTTAGGAGACCTTACTTCTGTTTCAAATTTTGACAAACATCTGCAGCTTCACCAGCAAGTCGTATCATCTGTCTGTGCTGCTTCCAAAAAAATGAAGTGCATCAATGAATGTGCTTAGGCCAGGATGTACATACACACCTCAACTGAAAAAAAAAAAAAGTGCAAGGCAAAGTGCAAACCTCTACAGCATCAACTGTGCTGAAACAAACAAACCAAAACAAAACACCAAAACAAAAAAAAAAAAAAAACAATACAAGCAAAGTTAATTAATATTTGTAGCAAAATAAAACTAATGTGTGAGCAGCTAGTATGATTGAGATGAAGATCAGAATCAAAATTGTCATGGCAATTTCTCAAGCAGTTTCACTGAATTTGTTTTAAAATCTTCAATTATCATGTGACTTGATTAGGAAGATCAACTGGATATGCAGACATGGCAGGTGATTGCTCCTTAACTGTGTAATCGAGAAATACCACTATCCATTATTTCGTTGTAATTCTATGAATTTACTACAAAGAAAATCTAAGCTCTGGAGCTTCTTTTGGGTCAAAAACTCATCTCCTTGTTAGACAGCTACATAAAACTATTGAATATGCTACTTCAGTAGCACAGTAAGAGGGGCCATCAGATGTATCCATACATTTGATCTGTGATCTGCTGCAAATTACATGTAAGTAGCCATAGATCGGTATTTCTTACTGAACACCCTTACAGAAGGGTAATTTGCTGTGTAATTGCTTTTCATCGCTTCTTTACCATGGACTATTGCTTTCCTTGGTCAAAGCTCTCATACTTGCACCACAGAAGGCACAAGAGTGGCTCTTTCAAATTTCATAGTGCTTATGTTGCTTAGTAATATGCGTCTGTGTATGTGCATAAACCTACTGGGTGGGGAACTCGGATCTCTGTGCTACTTGCCTTACAGCCCTAATTGCAATTCTCTTCTCATTTTAGCTGCTTCTAATATAAGGCCTGGATTTTACAGGGATCAGCTCAAATAGGTTAAAATTCCTGCAAGTGTGGTAAATTTAACATTTGTTCTTTAATACATAAAATGCCCATTTGTTCCACTGTATCTTGACAGCAGTTTTGTCCTTGGTATCTTACTCTCTCTTAGGGAAATCTCTTTTCATTCTTATTACTCACTTGACTGGTGGCAACTTTGCTAGTGATCCTGGATGTTTTTACAGAATCAAAATATATAGGAAAAAACACCTGACTACATAGAAAAAGTAGGTGTTCCTGCAGCTGTCTTTCCAGATACCTGCTTGGAATGGTGATGATAATCCTTGCAAATATTAAAAGTACTCACGTGCAGTGTAAGGTGATCCATGCATAAACCAACCCATTAAATCTGGCTATAGAGTTTACACATTTCTTCAGCTGGGAAGCCCACCATTGGGGTGTTTTTAATAGGCATTGAAAGCTACACTTTATTATTCACTCAGTAGAACTGACATTGGATTTGATTCAGTAAGGAGCGCTAACTGCATAAACATATGTCAACTGCTATTTGGTCTGGTGACCATGGACCGGATAAATAAATGCAAAAATCTAACAAGAAGCACAGAACTAGGTACTGGAATCTTCTTCAAATGACAGGACAGTGAGCTTACTAGCGAAGTTGCCAGTGTATCAGGTCAGTATCTTGCAATGTGCATCTGGAAAAAAGCAAATGAAGGGTAGGCTTCTCCCTGTAAAGGAGGAATAAAGCAGTAATACAGTACTTATTAACTATTTCTGAGAAACACATCATACCTATCTCATATCATAGTATTTCTTGAGATTCATCAAAGAATACTATGTAGGTCACCACACTCATTAGCTACCTGAAACGTACAGAAATAGAGTCCACTGAAGTCAATGGAAAGAGTTCTATTGAATACTGCGGGCTAAACATCGAGGTCTGCTTAGGCAGGGCAACAGGGGCAGGCTCTGTTCTGCTGGCAATAAATCTTGCAATCCATTAAGTTCTAGTGGCGACTGTGTCTACGTATGTTTTCTCCATCATGATCCCATATTCATATTAGTATGTAAACATCTGTCTCACTACAGCAACAAAAGTTGTGCCCCGTTCTGCTAATCCTGTTATAGATATATGCTGAATGACAAAATCTTCCCCAAATTGCTCAGTCCTAGGCTCCCCTGAATGCTGACCCTGTCTTCTGCTTCTCTGACAGCAGAGAGATATATCATATTCTAGGCAGAATTATCCCCTATGGAACATTTTGTTCCGTATGGTGGAAATCTAACTACAGTGCAGAAGCAACGAAATGCCGAGTATCAGAAGCAGGGAAGGGAGGCTGCACGTCATGGGTTAGCTGCTTTTTATCTGTCCTAGTTGCTGGAGGAGGCAGACAGTCAGTGCAGGCTGGGGTGCAGTTTCATGTTATACCTAATCCAGCGGGTAAGCGGTAAGGTCTTGCTGAGAGGAGCAGCCCTGCTCTCCCCTCTCTCTCCATCTGCCCCAGCTGCAGGCTTTGCACTTTCTCTTGTGTTGGACCGAGCTGCGCAGTCTTCTGACTGCACAGCAGGTCGGTCCCAGTCCGTGATCTGATCGGAACTGATGGGGGCAGGGCAGGGGCAAATGAAAAAAAATCACCAAACTGCCAGTTGTGTGACTTAGGCTGCAGCTACAGTCACTCAGCCTCCTGCAAGAGAAGTGGAAGCTGTTGGCTGGGAGCAACCAGGAGACTGGGATGATGCCGACCCATTCCTTCCTGGAGCCGCTCACAGCTACACCAGGTGAGGAAGCCAGTGGAACAGCAGCCTTTTATTTCTGCTGCGGGAATGGCAGAGCAGGGCACAGCCCTCGCAGCCCTGAGGACACATTGCACAACCAGGCAGTTTAAAGAGAGCTTTAAAACCACTCATGCCCCAACCCTCGTACAAGGGGAACGCAGTCACTGAGAATTGTAGTCTTTTATTTCACTCTTGCTCACTCTCTAGCTCTGTTAAGATCATAAGTCCCTTCAGCTTCCATCCAATTCAGCAGAAGCTAATGACATGCATATTTTGGGGACTTTAAAGCTTGCTCATACTATAAAATACTCTACTTGCAGCCAAATATATTTAACATTATTGGGAATTATGTAAACAAAACCCAAACCACCTGACAGACAGTTTTTATACTGGAGAACTATACTCTCAATTTAAAAGGGCATTTTAAAATTTATGTCATTTAATAAAACAATAAATTTCCGTTTTTCTGCTTCTGTAATTATGAAGCATAAAGGCAGATTCATGTGTGGCACCTACTTGCATTTAACTCACGGGTTTATTACAATGAACATCACCTTAAATGAAAACGTTCACATTTTCAAAGGAAAATAAATAGTTAATGGTTTCAGAATTATTGTTCTTTTCCACACAATCCCATAAAAATTTTGCAATGAAAAAGCTAATAGACCAATGGTGAGACACTTACATATGCAAATATGTTTCCGTGAAAGAGTTAAAGTGCTTTATAATATAAATTTGCTTTCAGTGCCAATATAATTATATTGTAACAAGCAAACCCCTGCAACATAACACAGTGAAAATTTGAAAATTTGATTCTGCCTGGCAAACAACCAAGTCCCTGCGTGTGCACAAACCTGACATTAATAAGCTACAAGAGATTACATGATTTAGAAAAGAAGCACTTGGTGTTACAAAATCAAATAATAGATCTCTAGGCTATAATTAGGAGAATTGGGATTCAACAATGAAGTCATAATAATGTAATTTAGCTGTAAGTAACAGAGCCATGGAGTCACATTAGGAGGTGTGATCACATCTTTCAGCAAAGCTCTGCTGTGTAGACTTATTGCTGTTCAGTTTAGTCTAGTACACAGCAACCTGTTGGCACAGAGCTCAGGCTGACAGCCTCTTGTTCTCTAGGGGCAGTATGGCAAAGTGCCACCCCTGCATTTTTATTTCAGTCTTGTGACTTTTAAGTCAAAACAATAAAATTATATATACTGAGTGCAGAGTTGCCTGTGAATATTTGTATAAATTACTGCACAGCATGGGTTTAGGGGCCGTTTAAGAACAAATAGATTAAAAAAAATAAAGAAGGCAAAATAAACTGCTGAAGCAGGGTGTTAGGTTTCTCGTAGGCTTGATGAACATGTACTGTTCAGCTACTTTATTCATCTATTTCTGTCGTTAAGGAAATAGCTCCAGAGCTGCAGCTTATTGCAGCTGCACTCCCGAGTCTCTTCTGCTCGATTCTCACACTAGTGTGATGCGGTGGCTCTGCCTGCTTAGCCCAGAACCCAGGTGTCGCACAGCCCTGTGAGGTGGGTAACAAGTGGTAGAGCAGGATGACAGCTCACCACAGCTGTCCCTCAGCCAGCCACCAACCGGCCCTGCAGCCCACCAGGCGTGGAAGGCAGCCGCCACAGCTGGCCAGCTGCAGGGAGGCATGGGGGAACTTCAGGCGGGCAGCGCGCAGCTACTCACACTGCTGTTGACAGTACATCAACTTCAACTCTACACTTTCTGTGAAAGTTACCGTTTGATTTAAGCCATTGCAGGGCAATACATCATACCAGCAGCCCCTCTCTTCCATCTGTGTATAGCCCAGTGAAGGCCCTTTCTTCGCTCTATTATTAATTTAAGCTTATTTCACAAATCTTGGCCACAACTGTTTCTTTGCTGTTCTTTTGTTGTAGCTAATAAAACAGATATACTGCGTTAATTTGGCAAGTTCCTCCTTTAGGAGCTAGTGTCTAGTTAGTAGTGAAATGCTACCTCTACAGCCATTTATTAGCAGGTGGGTTTTTTTCTCTCGCTGCCCGCTTCATGGTGCTCATCTTACAACCTTGGGGGCTGTCTCACAGCACTGTGTCCCGTCCTGTCCTCCACAGGCATCCTGGAGGCAGCAGAGCCAGAGCCAACTCCCTGAGCTTGCTCCACAGCACAAGCAGGGTAACACCAACGGGCCTCAGCACCAGTGTGTGTCCAGACCTGAAATCTGATTTCCATGCACAAAAGACGCAGGCAAAGATTTTGCTGGTTGTCAGGTTCTGAGGTGTTTAAATCAACACTTTTGGCTGGGGCAGGGGAGGTGGTGGTGAGTCGAGGATTGATATGTTTCTTTTTAATTTGGTAGCTTACTAGATAAATGGAGGAAACGGGCATCAGCTTTGCATCCAGACTGACAGAAAATTCAAATGCGTGTTTGGATTAAAACTTTGAAATGGGTTGATCACTTCTTGTTACAGCTTCACAGGCTAGGGCTGGTGGTCCAACAGCATTCCCATCTTTAGGGGAACTCCAAAAGCTTCTGTTTCCACTCACTCTTCTGTGTAACAAAAGCAGCCACCTGTTGCTCCTGTTTGTTCCATTTTATTTTCATTTGCAGTTTCTTCCAATTACTGTTTATTTTATTAGTTCTTTATGGTTTTGCCATTTTTTGTTTTGATGACATTTTGATTTGTTTCAAACTGCCCTTTATTTTAATTTTCTTTCCCAAGCATGTTGATTTATGGTTGTTTCTTCTATTTCTTTTATGCTTTAAATGATCTGTTTGTTTTATTGCCTTTATTTGCATAGCACTTAGTTTTCATGACCTTTTTGTTGCTGCAGCTGCTGCTGCTGCTGCTGCTTCTGGACTGCTGGTGCTTTTCTCCTAGTTACCAACCAGGAAACACAGAGTGAAAGTAAACCAAACCTTGTGAAGGCAAGCATCCAAACACAAAATCTTTTCTGATATTTTTTTTACTCTGCAGTGTCCCAGCAGTGTTGCAGTTTATCAAAGTGCAGAATCCAAAATAGTTTATTTCTTTTTAAAGAAACATACTCTAGGAACTCTGTATGTTCCTATCTAAAAATCACTTCTGAGCAGCTTCCTTTAGGGTGGTTTAATACTTTGGCAGCTCTTCCAGGAGCAGAGACATTTGTAATGAAGGTAACATGAAAAAAATTCTAAATGGTAGAGGTGTCTCTACAATTTCTGTTGAGTCCTCACGGCCAGTGTAAAATACTGTATAGACATTTAAAAATTAATATACTTGCAGTTAGTGAAATGTTTAATAGGAAATGTCTACAAAACATTTATACTTAATTATGGCTAATAAGTGTGTGCTACCTGACAGGTGTGTTTGCATATTGCATATACTTGTGCTTGTAAGTGTGTGTGCGCGTGCCTGCCTATTGGCTATGTATATATATTTATTTTTATACACATGCATATTTATACAGAAATCATACTTTTGTCATCTGGTATATCATTATCGTATCTGCATTGTTTTAGTTACCTAATATGAGGATCTATATATAGGGCCTGTATATGTTACACTTTATGTTATTTAAATGAAGGCAGTAACATTAGATATGTTTGCAACCTCTCCTTTTGGACCAAGTTTACTTTTATTCTGCAGAAGCTGATGCTACTTCTGAGTTTTCTCAGTGAAATTACTGATATCAGAATTATTCCCAAAATGGATTCTGTCATTCATAGTGCTAAAATCAACCTCCCTTCTTTTAAAGCAGTTGTTACTATTCTTTTAACGACATCATCACAAATCTCAACTTTATATTTCATTTGGTTCCTCATTTTATGGTGCTGTGTCACAAATTGACATTTTGCCAGGAAAACAGGAGTATGTATCAAATCACCATCTTTTATTTGAATGCGAAGTGGTATGCAATGACCTGTTCAATGAAGCCTGCATTAACAACATGCTTCTTGGATTCTCTCCCTTCCCCATTAACAAGTTTCTTATTGCGCCTTCTAACATCGGTGCTTGCACCACTTTATGTCTTTATGTGTGTAAAATAAAATGTATATATTTACACACGCACACGCCTGTAATGAGCCAAAACCAGAACAGCCTTTGCCTCGGCTTGTTTGCACATTATGCACATTCTAGGGAATGAAATTTGAATGCTGTTCAAAGAGAAAGCGTGTGAGTTAGCCCAAGGGCAGAAGAAAGTCATGTGCAACAGGTTACATGATTTTACATAACTTTAGGTAAAAAAAAAAGAAAGCACCTCATGTCAATGCAGGAAATATTTTAGAATATGTATAGTACAGACAATGTTTTTCCTCACTGCTTCATGCATGTACTTCAGTGCTGTACTTTGGTACAGTATATTGTTTTCACCGTAATTAATGCGATTTTCTTCTCACCTTCCCTAATATAATCCATCACCACAAAAAAAAATAAATGAGAGAACATTTCTTTAGTAGCCTTTCTTAGCTTTACTGCTGTCTTCATTTCTGGGGTTTGCATGGCAAGACTTGGAGGGGGTTGGGGACAGGTTACTCTAGTGGCCTTGTTCTGCTCCACGTGGCCACCTGCTCGAGACAGTCTGGGCCAAACCAGTCACTTTTTGAAGAGGTCTCTAGTGAACAGAGTGAGCCTCACTGCTGTCAGCGCTTCCTACCCATAGCTCCTCTCAGACCACAGCCTCGCTTCCCCAGCTGGGAATCCTTGCTGTTGGACTTGGGATCCTAAGCAAGAGGGCAAAGGGTTTACACCTTTACAGGGGTGAGCGGGAAAGGGATGCGGTCCCTGTTGTGCGGGCAAGGTGGGACATTTTTAAGCTGATATACAGGGAAGGGGCTCAGGTATCTGCCTCTTTCCTTGCTCCCTTTCTTCTCTTCTAGAAGAGACGGAGAAAAGCGAGCAGTGACGGTGGTGTGACTTCAGGGTATATGGGAGGAGTTAGGATCTAACAGCGAGTTATGCCAGAGTTGGTAATGCTACAGAATTGCAGCGACCTCTTTTAGTATTCTCTAACTATACGTGGAGTAGATCATACACTTCTTAAAAAATATTTTTTCTATCTTTTGTATCATAAAAAAGCCTGAGTCAAATTCTAAATTCTCCTTCTCTGGGGAGAATAAATGGGGGAGGACTCACACCAGGTAGATGTTGGTTACGGACAACGGGAAAAGTAAACAAACCCTTGTACGGAATTGCATCTCTGCCTTTGATTTCTGATGCCAGCTTTAAGAAACTGAACATTAGAGAGACATAGAAAAATGAGCTTGAAGTTACTCAGTACTATAAAACTGCAGGGCAAAATATGCTTCAGGAACATCCATGGCTGTAGTTGTGTTAGAATTCATAGCTTTGCTACATTTGCCTTATTTCATGCTCATCTGAACACTAGTAGTACTATTCAGTCTCTTGTAGGACTATTCAAAAGTGAGAGTTCTGTATCTCTTGACTAGAATGACATTTAGAACAGGATTTTATTACACTGCTCACAGTTTGCTAGAATCATTTGTACTCTACTGCCTTTGTGTGAGTCCTTATTGTTAAAGTTACAGCTTTACTACTGTCACTACTTGAATTTACTGGTATTACAGGTAGCATTGCTGCACCTTTAACGCTACTCCCATTTCGGAGCTAGCTGTTTCAGTTCTGCTGCCATCGCTTCTTTTGAGCCCTGAGGCAGGATCCTGGCTGGATCGTACAAGTGCAGCAAGGGCATCCAACCCTCGGTGCCCCAGGGAGGCAAAGCTGTACCCAGGGATTACCAGCTACTGCTGCATAGGAACAGGTCAGTGGGATCAAAAAGAGCCTGCAAATTGGACGTGTAGGAACATGGGCTGGGTTGGGCACTCAGGAAGTTGGAAACTGGGTGAGTCCTGCATTCATGTCTCTGTAAAACTTCTGCTATCCTAAATTCTGTTCAGAAAACAGAAAAATGTCAGGAGGGAAGGAACCAGGTAACTCCCATGTTCTCATGTTAGAGTTTGCAGGATCACTGGAGAGTAAATACACATAACCTTTCCATGCACGATCCTCCCTGTCTCTCCAGGTTCCATGCTCCACTCTCACATTGTTTTTTACACTTTCTTTTTTTGTCCATTTCATAGTCCTAAAAGGGGACGTTGTTACTGAATACCACATGCCTAGCTTCTAGATGTTATTGTTTGTATTACCTTTTTGGTTTTTATCGCCATCTTCCTG
Source organism: Falco cherrug (assembly GCF_023634085.1). Taxonomy (NCBI): domain Eukaryota; kingdom Metazoa; phylum Chordata; class Aves; order Falconiformes; family Falconidae; genus Falco; species Falco cherrug. The sequence goes on from NC_073706.1 coordinate 31,656,453, forward strand.
TAGAAGAGCAGTGTTCCTTTCAGCTGGGATCATTTCCTTTTCCTCTTATTGTCCACATTCAATTTATCATCTAATTATGTCTGGGTTTCTGGTGTCTCCTTATCTTTCATGAGTCAAAGAGACGGTGTACAGTTGATTCTCACTAAATCATAGAAATACGAGTGTGTACAAGGTAGGTTGTTTCCGTCGTTCACTTTGCCTGAGGCATATATGTGTGTTGATGGAGCAGTCTGAAGGCTTGTTCAGACTTTATCAGTCCCAGGTTTTGGAGCAAGCCAAGCAAAGCAATCCATCTTTTAAGAACATTAGTGTAGTATGAAAGGGACATCTTGGTGGTAATTGTACTGTTGCCCCATGGCACCTTCCATTTTTGTCCTTTGCATAGAGAATTGTTTCTCAGCCCCATGCAAGTCAACAGCCTGCTGATGTACAGGTTTTGCATTTCCAGAAAATACCTTCTGAGCCCCATTAAGCTAAAAAAAAATAAATCATCTGAGTTAGGGAGCTTTTCCTATCCTGTTCAAGGAATATGAATGGTTAACACTGGAGCTCCAACATAGGGAGAATGAATTTTTGTCATCTCTTACTCATCTCCGTTTCACAGAACCATTTCAGTAAGACAATCCCAAACATTAAAGGGGAAAAAAAAAGTAATGCAAATGACACCTTTTCAAATTTGGCAGGCTTTTTTACTATAAATACTCATTTTCTAGACCCAAAGATCTATAATTCTTTTTTCAATTTAATCATCATTATCCAATTTTCCCTAACTTATTGTTTGATTGGTTGTTTCAACTTTTTTAGTTGAAGGTAAAAGCAAGGAATTCAAGTGAACTCAATAAAAGTAATCATGTCCCAGGAAGGGGGGGCATACTTGTAAGATACAAAAGCAGCAGTTTATTAGATACATGTAATCCATTGCAGAATAAGAGCTTTTGTTCAGAAGACAGTATTTTAAAATAAATCCATCTCCTAGCATGTTGGACCTGAAGGATTTTTTCATCTGGGTTTCAGTAAACTGTTAACACCAGGTTGGACAATCTTAACAAAGACCTGTTCAGCTTCAGATAATCTTAGTAGGAGGTTAATTTGAATACCACGAGGGTATCAGTATTGTTTACAATACTGTTTTAATCACTGACCTTACGATGATCCCACTAGTGCAGTCTACTGTTTCTTTCATTAAGCAATGAGGTCAAAGCCTGCATATTTTGCAGAGCTCATCACTGACACCACGATTTCCAGCTTGAAATGCCAGCAAGCACTGCTGTCACACAAAACACAGGAGTACCACAAGTTTGGGAAAGGGTGTCCTCCAGCTCCTCCCCTGCCCTCCAGGAGTTGTTGTCATTTGGTAGCGGACATTTTTTGTGCTTTATTCAGCCCCACACATGCACTCACCACACAAACGTGCACGCACACATTTATACACGCACACATTTGTACACGCTAACAGATTAAATGCAGCAACTACTATTTATTTTTTTAAGTGCCCAGAAGTGTGCCAGGCCCTTCATTAAATACACAACATGGAGGCCACTGCATACATGGCTCACATTCCCACGCCAAGATCCTCATCCAAGTCTCCCTAAAACTGAGCTGAAAGACTTCTTTTGATAGTACCAGTGTGGATCCAGCCAAATTAGACCTCTGTCAGGCTGGGTACTTAAAAAAGATAAACACACCTACTGCAACACAATATGCATTCCAAACTAGAGCTCTTAAACTGAGAGTATATCCTGAATGTGGAAAAAGCCTTTTTGCAAAGCTCAGACTGTAATCACTGCTCTGCTTTACTTTTTTATTATTATTTTTTCCCCAGAATAGTAAGTGCTTCAGAACAGCATTAAAGCTGCCATATAGCCAACGGACCTCCCGTACCATTAGGCAAATTAATTTTACATATAAATTATTTACATTTCATCCATGATTAGTTCTACATATGATCAATGATTTCACTATAGAATAAGTCTTTTTTTTTTTTTTTTTTTTTTAGAGAATTGCAGCATGATAAATAAATGAATAAAGACTTATAACAGTATATTTCACCACAGAGGCTGGGAAGCATTCTTATCAGAAAACTTGGAAATCCCTATGGTCCCCCAGTCTGCATTAAAAAAACCTAAAGACTGTAGTCAAAATTTTTTTTCAAAATATGAAATGCATTTTATGCAACAATGCCTCAGATGAGAAACAAACCCAACAGAGCTTACAAATAGTCGACATTAGCTCTTTTCATAGCTTTGCTTCAGCTAAGAGGCCTTATTGGTGACTGCAGATGCACTGAGATTTTGTAAACCCAGTTTTTAGATTAAAATTCATGAAAGATATCTCACTTGCATAAATAAATCAAGGCTGCAAAAAATAAAGTTTAAACATCCATACGCTACTACTGTCATTTTGCCAAAATGACACACAGCATGACTACAAAATTTGCTGTAATACAGTAATCAAGAATAAAATTTGCCCTGCTATATTGCTGGAACAGGTGTAAGTGTGTATCCATGGATTTAATAGCATATTAAATATCCATTGTACTTTAGTTTTAGCATTCCTGAGCACTCACAAATCCTACTGGATAGCAAGGTGACATATCTATCTCAGTGAATACAGGGCTCTTGTCTCACAGCTAGCTGACAGATATTCATGCCTGTTCCCGCTGTAACAGGTAAGATAAGCCAGGCCGGGCCTTATGGGGAAGATACTGTAAGTCAGTTTCTCAGATTTATGCTTATATATAGCATTAATGACAGAAATCATCATACTGAATTTGGTGGTCCTACAACATGCATGGGGATTTAAGGATTAACACTCAACCTGTCTGGAACAGTTTTGTCCTACAGTGCTATTTGATCAATACTGAAATTTGGAGGTGGGGGGAAACCTATTGATTTCCTCAACATTTTCAGTGAAAAACTGCCTGATGCCTATCGTTAGCTTTCTACTTGTGGGGAGGGGAGAGAGCAAAGAAAGAAACGTGGTAACTTGGACTTCTGCATGTCCCTCAGAACAGCAAAAGGAAAAGGAAAAAGAAAAGGATTTTGTGCTCTTCTTTAATTAGTTGTAAGATCTTCTATCACATTCAGTAGCCCCTGTCTTGGGTCTTTGTTACTGAACACACCTAACACCGATAAAAGTGAGGTAATACTTACTTCAGAGTATCACCCCTCACGGTGCCCACTGAAAAGGATGCTTTTTGCCAGTGTGTGCCCTACCCACCTTTGTTTGGAAGTATGTATGTTCACAGAGGATTAGGACCCACTTAGTCTTCTACACAAAGGCAAGTGTCTGCCATGTACAGCTGTGTAAAGAATTCACTACAAATAGCTTGTGGTGGTTGCTCTCCGGTTTTTTTGCATTCATGGATTACCCATGAACAGGGACAAAATTACTGTTAGGCTGCAGATCCTTGCTTAAGACATTCAGACCAGGAATAAGTAGATAAAACAGCTACCATACAACAGACCAACCAGTCTAGTTTATGAATACTCAGAAAGAAGTTAACTTTCAAGGCTCTCATTCATAGTGACAAATCCACTTTGCATCTTCTCTTCATTTATCAGGAAAGTAAGTTCTGATTGTAAATAGCTACACAGGAAAAAAGAAAAAATAAAACCTAAAATCTCTAGATTTCTTATAATTTTTATTATTAGCCTCAGAAGTCCGCATGAGTGTTTCAGTGTTTGCAAACAATAATAACAAAGAAAAAAAAAGGTTTTGCCTTTGCACAGGAATAAACATTCATAAGCATAGTCTTGTCTGTTATTCATGCAGGGTGATACCACTAACCTGTTTAGCTGATAGCCTCATACGACTCAGCAGGCCATCACCTCCCAGAATGACTGCCTGGCTATTTTTTATTTTATTCCTGTATGCCAGCTCTTTTCTGATTCCTTCTCTAGTAGAGGTGCCTTGTTGAAAAAAACAGACTGTGTAAGCTGTAGGACTATTCCTTGCATGTCTGCTTTACAAAGTATTGGGAGAGGATCGGTTTATGGTGGGAGGAAGGTGCTAGAAATTTTTGTTTCGGGGTTTTTGCTTCTGCTTTTCTAATGACTTACATGCAGTAAGTCATAAAATAATCTGTTGAAACTTAAAAATTAAGAGGTTAGTGGACAGGAAGAACACCGTTTTTGTACAATTTTGCTGGAGGCATGCAGCTGCACACATATTTTCCTATCAGCAGAACCATTCCGTAGTGGAAGCACTCACTCTAGTAGGTCTGCAAAATAACTCTGAAAGTTTTTGAGATTTTTCTTCTATGCAAATGCACCGCATCATTTCTGTAAAAGTGCCTATGAGTAGTAGACTGGTGGCTTTAAAGTAATTTTTGTTTTCTGAAAGAAAAACATTTTAATATTTTTTTTTTTAAAACTGAAAATTAGCACGTCAAAGGGATGGAGTGCTCGCCCTTAGACAGATGGAAATTTGACAGACAGTGGTAGAATTATAATTCCAGGTGTATATATTAAGTTGTACATTTAGTAGCTGTCAGATGCCTGACAGTGTTTCTTGATTGTCATATCCTGAGCTAATTTTTTGACCGTTGGCCTGCTACTGCACAGGAGCGATGTGAACTTTTCAGGCAGATCACTCTACGACTGTGCTCCAAATCCGAAACCAAAGGGAAGAGCCCTAGGAAAACATTATGTGCCACCTAGCAGTTACAGCACCCTCCATGAGGAGACCAAAAAGATCCATTCAAAGGTTCTAAATGTGTCTGTATCTATTAATTAATTGAGCTAGAAGTTTGTCATTATCCCCTTTTGTTCACAGGCATCAGAACAGTTGCAAAAGCCTTTGCTTGGTTATTGCATTAGCAAGAGGAACCAAATTCTTCCCTGATACCATACAAATTAATTACAGCTGCACTGCTGTTGGCACATCAGTAATGGTACTAGTTAATTTCAACTGAGATTATTAGTTTGCAGATGTACCTGTCCAGAATTGTGGTCACTGATGATCTAGCAAAAGACCTGGAACAGGATGCACTTTTTGGTTACTTCAAATTAAGGACAAGTTTAAATGTGCAACCTAGGAAAGTAAGACTTCAGAAACAACCAAACAACTGGTAACTGAAATAACTGCATCAGTTATCATCATCTTTGTTATGCTTATTAAAGCCGAACTCAAAAGTAGTATAATTATACACATGTACAAAATTATTAATTAACCAAAATATTCATGATGCAGTTCCTGACCCATAAAAAGTCCTTTCCAACCATCAGCTCTAGAGGCCACCTTACTATTTTATTTTATTTTTATATACAAAGGCTGCAATGATGATGTATTTCTATGCATGGTCCCATGAGCTGTCTGTCTATGAACTATATCACAGAAAGTGATAGATGAGTATATTCAAAGCACTAAGAATAGAAAGTTACCCTCTTTGACAGCTAAGATATCCAAGAATCTGATTTTTCTTTTACTTTTAGTATGCATTTCTCAGAAGAGGATTCTGGGGGGGAGGGGGGGGGGTCAAACAAGACATCAGTATTCTCCAAACTCACGTTTCCCAGTCTGAAAAGCGAACATGAATGAACAGCTGTGATGTGTGCAAGACAGCAGGGCATTTGCCTGGTACTAATGAACAGCATGGCCAATGCGCTGATTTTTGATGCTGAATATAGCCAATGAGAAGCTAATACATTAATGGCGGACTACTAACATAAATTAGAAACTAAAGACACACAGCTTTCAGTCTGCCTTTCCTTCTGTCACTTATTTTGTACCGCCTGAATGAGCTATTACCTTCCTGTTTCCCTGAGATGCTGGTTCACCAGGGTAGAGTGAGCAGACTCAATTTCACCGAAAGTAATGGAGTGAGATTATCCAGAATTATTTCCAGTGGGCTGAGTTTGTTACATTCCTTCTGTTGTGAGAATATAAGTAAACAACTAAACACCTTTACTGAAAGCTGAGAATCTTCATAGTCATCACCTCTTCCTATTTCCTTGATTAGTCCAGCATTTTGGGTTTAGCCATGCTCAATTAACTCATCCAGGAATTGGTCCAGTCAGAAACAGTTGATTTAAGTGAGATAAACTGGGCATCTGTTTGGAAAAAAATGATTATCCAAAATATGCTTTCATCATGAGAAAATGAACTGTGCTATCTCCATATTTAAAAACATATGCCTCTAAATAGATTAACTTCCTTTGAAAGCTTAAGAAATAGAAAATAATAACGTTAAAACTGAAACTGAAACAAGGAGATCCTAAGTCAAAATTAAGTAACCAGTGTGTTAACATTTTAATGTACTGGAACTTGAACTTGATACTAGCACCTTCATCAAACCACTATATAAACTGTATTGAATTAAAGTGATTAAAACTAGCAATAAAACCAACCACTGCAGAAGTGATTGAAATACGTGGGGTGCTTGTGTGTGTTTGTACTGGTGGTAATAAAAATACTGCTGTATTTAGTCACTGACTTGCTTTAGGAAAGAAATAAAATCAGCAACAGCACTCGCATGTTTTGTTTCAATTAGTAAACATTTTTTCTTAAAAATAGATATAAAATTAGAGACATGGTTAATAATTAAGAGGTAGCGTTCATGGCATTGGAGAATACAAGTCAATAAATATCTTTTGCGGGTGATTAAACGCTGAACTGAAGCTGAAACAGTTGATAACCTCAGAAGCTGTTTATTGCAAGTGAACATCAATGCTGCGGATATTATTGCTATGATACTAGAATATGAATCAAGATGCTAACAGTGAAAAAGAAATAATAGTTTATTTTGGATTTTTTTTTCATAATCTCAACAGCATTTGAGAATGTTTTGCTATTATTTTCTAGGTCGATGAGACATTGGCTAAATAATCTGCAGCTAACAGCAGAACTAAAATTCTGTATTTTCAAATGGGTCTTAGTCCAGCCTCCAAGGACACAGGCGCAGTTTAAGAGCACAGCCATGGGTGGGTACAGTGAGCAGGTACCTCTCCATGCAGCTCCTCAGTTACTGGTCTCCCTGCAGTTCAGCTTCGGACAGTAATGAAGTCCTGGGCTGACCATAGGCTCTAAATGAGACCAGTGATGGAAAGCCATGTTGTATATTCAACTATTTACAGCACTTTAAAACACCTGTTGCCAGATGTAAAAAGGTGGGTTATTTTTCGGGATGGTCAAGTAATCCTATCATAAAATATAACCTAATGTAATCACATTTTAATATACCTATTAGAAATGAATAGGCTGCAATGGCACGCACTATCCAAAGTACCCATTTCCAAATAATAAAGGAAAATTTGCCAATAATCTGTGGTAAAATATGAACAGTTCTGCTAATTCAAGTAGCACAGATGCAGCATGTGCCAATTTAGAAACTATATAAAGCCAAAATGCTTCTAGAATCAATCCAATTTGTTCTGAAGTCACGGAAATGTTGGCTTTAGATGTAGCATAGCAATGTGGAGTTTACAAAAGAAAATAGAAGCTAACCAATCTATCAGGAGCAGACATGCAAAATGGTCCTTAATGCTCCTCATGCACTCCAGATTCAGAAGAGCTAAGAGAAGAAAAAATTAAAAAGAAAGATGTAATAATAGACGTACAGTAACCAAATAAAGTAATTTCAAAATGACTAAAGAGCAACAGTAAACGAAAAATGCCTTTGGGTACACCATCTGTTTATCCATTCCATATTATACCTTTTCATCACAATTACCTAAAGTGGTATATTTGTGTTTCTGTAATGTATGGAATTCATTACATAGTTTTGCAATGAAATTATCACACTGTGGCTGGGACATCTGCACCCTGTCATATATCATTCTATTCATTTCTAGTTAATTTAATCCTAATATCTGCCTACATGACAAGACAGATGTTCAGCTATACTGTATCTTCCATAGTTTTCTGCCTTGAAGAAACTTTAAGTCACTGAAAGAACTGACATCTTTCAAACAGACATCTTACGGGTTTGGGAAGTATGCGTGTGCAGATGTGTGTATATGTATGTTTGTGGTTATATGCCACATTCATTTTTTAAGAAATGTATTTTACAAAACAAAAATATTTTAAAGCAGCTTTTAAATACCAACATTTTTCATTTCATACACGAGTTTGGTTTCCAAGTGTGCTTTACTAATATTTTGGTATATTTATTTAACAATATTCATAAATACAGGGTATTTCTTTTGAATTAACTTTTAACTCTTTTACCTTGAATGGGCCAGCTCTTTTTCAGTCATTGCTGATCAGAAGTTGTGGGCCAGTCTTCTTCCTCTTTGTCTTTTGAGCCCTGGCCCTCAGACCATCAAACGGCAATCAGGCTCTCTGGCTGGCAGTGCTGCACTTCATGTCAGACACAAACGTGCCAACCAGCAGCACGTTACATTCCGTGTGTGTTAAAAGTTGTTTGTTAACAACGTCACGTGTGTGGTTAATTCCAGGGTGTACAGAAACGTGCAGCAGATCCACATGGGACCAGGTATACGGACCACAAACGTAAAGTGCTTACTTTTCATCACTCTCGTTACAGTCCTTTCCAGGTAGTGCTTTCCAGGCTGTCAGAGCACTCTGTTGTACCTTCTGCTTATAGCACAGAGTCTTCAGACCAGATCTGCAGGAGGACTTCGGCAGATTTTGGTAACTGTTCACCAGTCAGCTCCCCATGTACCACTCCTGATCTCAACCTTAAAATGGACACAGTGAATTCCTTTAAGCAGCACAGCACCTAACAGTGTTTCCTCATTTTGACCTAAAGGAAGTCATTCTTCTGACTTTTTGGGTTAAGGCTCTACAGTTGTGTCAGCCAAATCCCTTTTTTAAGAACACCCATGCAATGCCACATAACCAATAGCAGTACCGGACCACTTCATTTTTCAGCCAGCCATTGTCTGGGGTAAACAAAACTTATTTTACTGGTCCACCCTGCAAAACACATACAAATCTTTTAAAATTAAACAGGTGTCACAGTAAAATAGTGCTGTCATTGTGTAAGCACAAAAGTGACGTTTTTAGCATTTAGTAAAAGACATTATACAACTCAAAGCAATTACACTGCGTGGTGTAGTTGGGCACTGTCTGTCCCCAGAAAAGAGCAGGACTGGAACATCAAGTGTTTGGTCAATATTACATGTTGTCTGTGTAGAGTGTTCCCAAAATGCCCACACCATCCCATTAAACTGTTAGCTGGGTAAATAGTGTGAATATCATCTGATGGCATTTTGCTACCCTATGAATGATGCAGGTTAGTAGCAGTTAGAGGCTCACAGATTGCGCAAAAAAGGTGCAAAACGTACAACACAGCCAGGCAAAACAGCACTCTCTGCTGAAGGGGTTACTTTCATATTAACCATTTCCCAACACCTTTGAAGTATATGTAAGTTTAAATTCTATGCCTGTAAGCTGCCAAATAAGCCACAAGCAAATTATACCCAGCTGTTGTGTTGGGTAACAGCAACAGATCGCATAATGGACACCCAGATAAAAACAAACGTGAATTGATTTAGAGTATTAATTATCTAAAAAATGGCAACTGCTTTTCAAGCTATTTGGCTGACGATGTAGAGGGTGAAATGGGCACCTCTGGCATTAAGGGGGTTTTAGGGAAAAATATCTCTGAAATTGCTTCTAGCCCTTTGAATAGCTTGCTTTAGTGTTTTCACACTTTAGGACCATGATATTCCTGTTTAAATAAAACTTTTTTGTGTGTTGCAGCCAATTTAAAGCAAGAATAGGCGAAACAGGATTATTAGACCCAGGGACTGGTTAACGTTTGTTAGCATCCATTTGTATTTTCAAATAGAATGCTTACTTCTTCTATATAAATCAGTAGGTGCTACTTTTCCTTTTTGCATCTACAAGCTTCAAAAAAACCAAAAATCATTGCTTACTGTGTATGTTGGTGGTGTTGTAACACTATTATCAAAGCTTCAAAAGAGATTAAAAAAAACAAATAGCTGATGAAGTGTTTCAAACTAACAAGAATGCAAAGAACATCCATACCTCTGGACTACTCATTAATTATCAGGAGCTTCCCTGCAAATAGTACAGCATATGACATTTGCTAACTGTTATCAATTGTGTCTGTCTTGTTTCCACACACTCAGAAAGGAAATAACTGTGGTAAATGCTGGCAAATATATCATGTTCTGAATCGGTGGCTTAAAGCCTTCAGTTTTTCAGTAGTGACCACCACAGGCAAGATGGCAACAATACAGCTTCAGCAACTACTTTAATGAAACCACTGTCACCAACATTCTCAGCAGTCACCAATGACAAGTTCTTTTTTTAAGAAGCCTTTTCCCCACTGAAGAAATGCAAGGGGCTGCCTATCAGGAGTTAAGCCAAGTTCCAGCACGGCAGCTGAGCGTTGGTAGGCTGCCTAATACATCTGAGAGGTTTTAGGTTTCTGATGTGGAATGGATTAGCATTGGCAGTGGGCCTAACACCCTGGTGAGATATGAAACAGTAGCATAAAACCTGGGACCTTTTCGGGATTGTAACTTTATTTGTTTGCATAAATATATTTACATAGGGTGTGCTTTTTTTTTTAAAAAAAAAGGGGGGGGACACACGACCAACTTCCTTAAAGAAATGAGAATTCCTGTCTAAGCTGCTGCTTAGGATTCCTAGAATGCAGACAGCTGTCCCCCTTGGGGACAGTTCGATCTGTTTCATGACAACATGTAGCAAGGTTGTTCGGTCAAAAATATATGTACTTGAAGGAAAACCAAGATACAACTAGAGTGAACAAAGAGTTTATCAAATCAAGATATCAAGTAGGAGATTAAATTATTAGGAAAGTAAATTTACAAAAAGATCAGACAAAAATAGGTAGCACTGAAGATCATGCAGGCAGACATTAGAAAAATAAGCATTTCAGTTTGTTAGACTGGATGGCTTAACTTACAAATACGATCATAAACACGGAATAGCACCAATGCTTTTTTCTTCCTCTACCTCAAGAACATTTAAGGATTATGTTGGATGTGGGTGGTTTACAAGAACGGGGTCATTTATCTTGCCGCACTGTTTGTGTGGGTGATGGTTGTACTTGTCTATTAAAATAAGACAAGGCCTGATTGTCACCACAGTCCAGCTGATCTGGGGCCTAGTTGCTGAGCAGCTGCTGTTTGATTTCAGAGTCGAGAAGCCTTTATAAATATGCTACAGAAGTGTGCATTCAGTAATAGATGTCAGTTGTCTTTATTCAAATTACTCTGGTGACAGTGCAGGCTTTTGACATCAGTGATGTCTGCAATGATAGTATTTTGATAAAGTTTTAAAAGGTGGTAAAATCTTCTGAGTAAGAAGAGTTTTAAGTCATCTTTTTGTAAGTCACAAAAATCTTTTATGCTTCAATAGAAACAATTTGAACTTAGATAACTACCTCATTTACGTTGTCTTTGTTCTTGTTTTAGAAATGGTTTTAATTACATTTGCAGTTGCAAGTTGTTCCTTCTTTAATGAAGAGCGAGAAAGGAATGAAAGATCACATTTTCCAGACTTGACAAGGGTCTTTTCTTTTCTGTAAAGAACTTTAAAGCATTATTATGGTTTGCCTTTAATATGTATTATTCCCTCATACATATGATAAACAGTACACACATTGGTTGAATAAGAAAACTAGAAGTCAAACTTCCAAAATTGAAAAAAAAACCACCCCAGCCCCTAGACCTGAAATCAACCCATTATGCAATGTGAGCAGAACTTTACTGTCACGTCTGCATTGTCTAACAGTGGTGCTCTTACATCCTTCCAGGTCCCCAGAGGCAAACAATCATGGCACAGGTATGCAAAGTTACTTAGAAGCTTACCACATCAGACAAATACCCAGAATCACGAGGGCAACTTCCTCCCATGTCCTGTGTTTATGGAGGCCAAGTTAGGTAGCAATAAAAAGACTGTCAGTGCTGAATACTGTAAACACCTATGCCTTATTTACCTTCTAAACAATAGAAACAGAGACCTGAGAGAAGTTTCTTAGGGTTTTGTCTTGTCTGGTCTTAAATGCTTTTTAACAGCATGTATTAAGGAACTGTACTGGACAATAACCTGGTAGCTACGAATCTTATTTGACTCTAGGGTGAGCAGACATCTGAACAGGGATTTAGAAGAGTTTTGAAGCTGAAAGAGTAAATTAGATACACATATTTTTGTGGAGCTGCCCTAAACGTCCTTCAAATTCCTTCCAAAAAAACATTAAAATATACCTGAAAAAAAACCCTCCAGTATTTAGACAACTCCTAAAGGCTGGTAAATCAAAATGAGAAGGGTCAAATGCACGCAGAAGTTTTTACAATGTCTCAGCCTGTGCTTATATCCATATAACAGACTAATAAATTTAACCTGCAAAAGTTAGAGATTACAGCTGGACAAGGCTCTCATTCTGCCTCCTTATTCTCTTTGCTAAAGCACTGGATAATTAAAATTTAAAAATATATTCTTTAAAGTAAATTACTAGATAAAATAACCCTGGATGAATATAACCACACTGATTATTTTTTTTTACATGTCTCTGTATAGGTACATACATTTTTCACCATGATCACTAGAAAACAGTGATAAAAAAGCACAGAACAGATTTCCTACTAGTATATGCAACTGTGAAGGCTCGTGTGCAATTGGACGGTAACTGTCTCCCTCCGTAGTAAAGCCCTATGTGCAAGGGTCATTGGACCCTAGTCAGATGCAAGACTTATAACTTTAAATAAAGTCAGCTGGAAAAGAGTGCCCAATCCTGAAAGAATCTAAACATTCTCCAAAGTATAATAATAAATAAATCCGCGAGGGTTACATCTAACATTGTGAGAAACATTTGTCATAAAACTCATCTGGTTTCAAGCCCTTTTCTGCAAAACACGACTTCAATCCAAGACAAGATTCAAGTAAGATGGTGTTGATGGATGGCTTTGATACGTAATATGTGAAGCACATGGTTACATTTCTTTCCTCTCATAGCCAACTACAGTTTAAATAGCAAGGGACTACCTGGGGCGGCTTTGTCTTTTTAAAAAATACAAAGCAAATAGCACAATGTAACCTCAGTGCCCACGGGACACCACAAAGCTATCATTGTATAAAAAAGTAGAGTCATGCTAGAAAACCTCTTTTGAGTATTGAGTTTATTCAAACCTGAAATAGTCAACACAAATCAATGGATGAGGATAAACAGTAGAATACTAGTATAGACCAAAATTGCATGTTATACTTGATTTAGCATAGGTGGGCTGTTCAGAGGAGTTGTACTCTGTGTTGAAGATGGTATCAAGCACCCTGAATGAATGGTCTCTACTAATGATCTCTGAAACTCCATAGATTTTATTCTTTGTTTTTAATAGTCTTGCCCAAAACAGTAAGATAACTCCTGAATGCAATTCTAGGTATTAAAATAGGTGCAGGACTGGACCCCTATCATGATTACTTGCAGGTCTCATTTACTACCCCTCCAATTCACTTTACCTACCTCGACAGTCCAAATGGTTCTGCTGACTGACTAGATGATCTTCGGTCACACATGACTTGCAGGTTTCCAAGCCAGCGGGTGCCCTAAAAAAAAAGTTGAGATTTCATCCTGGCAACATGCAGTACTTATTTTCTCTGTTAGTTTTTATGCATTTAAGTCATTGGGGAACTATGAATGCATCAATTTGTTGCCTTAATAGCATGAGGTAGTTGCTAAATTTATTTGGTTTATACTTGGTGATTAAGGGAGACTGATTCTCTTTTCCTGCCCTTTGAGGAAGCTCATGGTGTTATGGGGGGCATGTCAGCAATAACTAAGAAATATCCTGGTACAAATCCCAAAAGATACATATTTTTATAAGTAATTCCCCATGGAGAAACTTTTAAAATGATGCACTTGTTCTGAAAATGCTTCAGGCCTTCTCTAAATAGATAATATTGCTGGGTGTTTTTTTTTAAAAGCGCGAGACTTGAGGTGCACATCTTGCTTGTAACTCATAAAATCATAGCACAGTTATGTGAGGGGACACACAGGAATAACGTGCAGTGAGCTTCAGTGCCTCACAAAGGATTTGTCATTCAGACAATAACCCAGCTTCTTGTTTTATTCAATTGTAATACAATAAGCTTAAGTGTTTTTTAGGCCACAACCAGAAATGTATTTTATTGGCTTCACACTTACTACTTTTGTACAGTTTTTCTTATATAGGCGTCCCCCCTATTTGGACCCCATGGACGCAATCTCTTTTTCTCTTTAGAGGTTAGTCTTCTAGTCTGTAACATATTTAAAAATGGTTTTATACTGCACAACGCCTTAAGCCTTTTAGCAAGTGTGCTGTACGCTTCAGTTTTCCTAGCAACTGCCTGGAAAAAGCATATCACTTAGCAGGATAGCAGCTGCAGATGCAGTCCTTATAACAATAACCTGTGCATCTGTTGATTTGAAGATGCTTCCACTTTTTGGAATTTTGCCTAATTTCAAACAACTGAACATCAGATGCTAAAAATGCGGATTCAAACTGAAATTCTACCTGTTCCATCTTCTACGTAGAAGTCAATGCAAGGAAAATGAGAAGGAAAGACAGATCACATATAAATTAAGGTGGAAACAGAACAGAAAAAATGAGAAGAGAGTAAAGGTTAGAAGAGCAAACTTTGAGTAAAGACAATAAATAATTCAGTAAACCTGTTAAGTATGAATTGACACTTCCTTTTTGCCTGCCAGTCTTTGGTTCTGCACGGTGAAAATAATCTTAGTGTATATATGGACTTAGATGCCAAGTTGTTTAAAACCCTCAAGATTAGGCACCCAGTTTAGAAACTCAGACTCCAAGAGGCATAATCACCATTACCCATCACAGTAGATGTCACCTACTTTTCATATGGACCACTGCCTTGTTGAACAAAAGTTAGTTGTTCCCAAAAAGCAAGCTGCAACAGAAAAGCTCACAGTACTGCCTCTGTGGCATTACGGGCCAGTGCTGCAGTGTGCCTCTTCTGTAGGTGTCCAGGTGAAGATTTTTCAGTCAAGACTACTTTCAATACTGGCAATGTGCTGTGAGGATTCCAGAGCAGTTTAGAAGCATCAGTTTAACTCATACCACCATTTTATCAGGTCAAGTAGTGACTGTTAAGTGATTCATCCTGTTACTACATAAGTAATATGTAATATTACAGCTAAGTTGGAATCTGATCCCCTGTTTTCTAAACATGAAGATATCATTCATCAAACTGTATTTCTTAACTTTGAAGGGCTATAATTCAATTAATGTACTTCTCATTATGTATTAAAGCACTATATTCCCTCTGCACATCACAGCAAGTACAACAAAATAATCCATACTAGTTATTTAAACAGCTGTTTATGGCAGCTGTATTTATAATGCATATCAAAGCAAAATGGGCGAGGCAGAGGTCGAAAGAAACAGATTCAAGAACAAAACTTGTTGTCCTTCAGGCAGTGAAGGTCAGGGCACATAATGGAGTGGTCACACCGAACCTCCTAAGGGAGATGCATTTGACACACCATGTTTTGGTGTTATTTTCTGGGCCGTCATGGAGTTGTCCAAAGCACTGAGCACAGTTAAGAGGCTGCCTTTTGCCTGGCTTTCAAAAGGGAGATAAAAGATGTAACCATAAAGATTATTCTATTTTACATGTAGCATCCTTCTGATTAATATTGGACTATCCACAAACAGCAAGAGCTCAAACAGCTGAGCAAGTCCAGGATCCAAGAGTCCCCTTTGCCCTCACCCCATCAAAACTAATTATATTTAAAAATAATCTTCTGCCCTCAGGAGATATTGTGTGCTATTGGAAGATAACTAAATATGAAATCTGGAACACAGGGAAGTGACTGTGAAATATCCACGATCAGCACGTACAAATAGCATCATACAGATGTACCAACAAGCGAGTAGCATTCCAATCCTCTTGTTTTATTTCCTCCACATGGATTAGGCATAAGAGAAGTTGCTCTTCAGAAAGCAGACGATGATTTGTTTATTTAGAAGCATGGACTTCTATAGGACAAAAGTCCTAAGTCACTTGAGCACAATTTTGCTGCGCAAGTTTAGGAGAAGAGAACGTCCTCCTCCCAAAGGCATAACAGTAACACAGAGCCTTGTAGATGCAGCAACGTCCCTGACTCCTACCTCCTTTCTTCTATCGGCATCTATGTCTGTCATCCACACAGCCATCACAAGTGTTTTCTTAAATGTTCAACAGAGGGTAAACTCCACCAGGCAGCACAGCGATATCCAGGAGGAGAAAAGTGCACCTCTGATTTCCAGCATCTTGCCTGTACATGCCCTACCTTCCTACAGTATTTTTTTTTCCATTTTTCAGGGCCTTCCTTTAATTTGAACAAGTATCTCTGAAGTTATGTCCCTCCTGCCTTCCTCTCATCTGTACCTTCTTGCACAGGTACAGATTCTCTCTTTCTGTAAAACCTGTTAGAAAGTCAGTCAAAGTAAAGCAGCTTTAGCACTCTTGGGAAGAGCAGGGATTCAAGAATCTGGCTCAAGTTTTCTCTCTCTTTGAACTTCCCACAATCTTCCATTCTCACTTCCAAGTGTTATTACAGTTATGATTCAGTAAAACTCAAATTAAGCTGATGTTGTAGAAAGTGGGGCTGGAATGTTAGCAAGCTGAGTGTAGGTATGAGCCTCTGAACAGTCATGACTTACGATCAATGCTCAGAAATTGATAGTAATCAGAAATGGATGCCAAGCAATCAGGGGCATATGCAGCCTGCTGAAATGGGGCTCGTATTAAATGTCAGCAGTTTTCTTCTGTAGCTTATGTCAAAAGTGATCCCTTTCCTAGATTAGATAACGAAGCCAGTGCACAGAATATGACAGAAATCCTTTGGTCACAGTGATTGGTAATTTTTAAAAAGAATTATGATAAAGGTGTCTTACCTTTACATTAAAAATAATGCTGTCATAATAAATCTCTTGCAAAGAAAAAAGCACATTTTTAAATTAAAAGGGAAACATGAAGATTAAGAAAAGATGATTATAAAGTTAGAGCTGTGCTCTAAAGCTTGACCTAGAGTCTTAGATCTTATTTTTTAATTTTCTCATCTAGGTTGTTTTTTTTCACCTCATGAAGAAACTAGACATGAAAATGGCATTTTTAGCCAGTAACTCATACATTTAGATTTCTGGGTTTAGGTTTTGGAAAAAATGCACCTAGTTGTTTTCTTATTACAATACTGCTGGTTTTGTTCACCGGTCCATGTTTTTCTTGGAATGTGGCAATGTGGAATGTTTTAAATTAAGGGTTTTACTTTTTACTATCCAATGTCTACTAAATAAGTCCATCATCTAATTCTAAAATTGTGAAGCAGCAAACATACACTTGTAGCCAGCAATACATATATTTTTACTCCAGAGACATGCTCTTCTGTTCTAAATTTACTGCAGAAAGTTTCAGAGACAAAAGAAAGGCTCTTTGCCAAACCTAGCTTTGCTGCTTTATAATAATACTTTAGGTCTCTTCAAATATCCTAACTAAATATTGTAAACTGCTGAGAAGTTTCCATCAAGTCTATAATCAATAATAAGAGTTGTTAAGCTTCAGCTGACATAACATCAGAATCTTTTGCATACAATTGTTTCAAATGAAACTATGGAACAAATGAAGGCATTACACTGGATGCAAATATTAATCAGAGTCATATTTTATACCCTAATTATAAACAGTTTTTGAAATATGAGCCATGTATTATATTAAAAAGATCCAGGATATAATCCCTGCTACTGCAACCCACTGCGTATTTTGCCACCCACCACAACAATCACTATTGTCTGTTGAACACACATGCTGTTTGGAATATGGAGTGACGGGTGCGTTAACAGTGTTGAGAGACGCTCAAGAGGTTTGGATTTGGGGTTTGGTTTGAATAAGAAATTTAAAACTGGAATTATAATCTGATCCTTGAAGCTCTAGAAGGCTGCCCATACAATTCTTCCTCTTAAAATCAGGGCAGCTGACCGTGTAATTGAGGCACTGGCTTGGGTTAAGTTCCCAGGTCTGATACACGATCTGTTGAGAGATTTCTAGCCCTACAATCTGGACTAATAACACAGTGTTTCATCATCTCATTTTGTGTTATTCTCTGCTTATTCTAGTGTATTTGAGCAGGAACTCTCTCTTACTCTGTGTACAAACAGCATACAGAATTATGGACTCACACCCTCAGCTCGTTCTCTAGGTATTGCTGCAAATGTTATTAGCCATACCTAATTTTCTTTGTTTTCAGAATGATAAAGACTTCCCCCACCTCTTTGTCCATTATTTTTTTCCCCAACATTTTTGGAATCCACAGCTTGATGCTGCCTTTCCAAAAAGGGACAAATTTTGGAGTTTCAGTGTCCCCTTAGCAAGACATTTTGCTTAATGTAAGAAATCCATTTTGCTCAGTGCAGACTGAAGCTCAGTAAAACACTTCCTAGATCATCTTTCCAAACACCACTCCCCTGTCTGAAAAAAAATACCAAACAGTCTAGTACTTGAATTACAATGGACATCTCAGAACCATAAACTAAGATCGCTTTCATTTTGATTTGAGTGCTCTTTGATTGATATTGATAGTGGTTTTGAAGAGGATTTGCTAAGTAAGAACCAGAATTGTATCATTTTAGAAACAGTTCATTTGGAGAACCCCAACCCAAGCTTATGTGATAGCTGTGAAGATACAGACATTTTCCTCCATATTTCATAAACCACTAGTCTAAGAGGACCCTAATTTAATGAAGAGAAAGGAAGTTATTCCCCATCTAGCTTTTTAGAATACTGAGCCAAGTATTGTCTTGCAGACCACAGACCTGCACATTGCAGACTGTGCTGAAGAAATATTCAAGTTGTCCTTACTCTTCTTATCCCCTCCACCCCCCCCACCCCCCCACCCCCAGGCAAAAGTTTCCGATTGTCTACTTGAAAGGCTCAGGTAAGTTCTATACATCATGTAGGTGTTGAGCAGGTGCACATGAAGAACAGGATAGTTCTCACCCAGGCGGCATGGCTCGATTAGCTGAGGAATTGGTGCTGATGCACTATCAGGGTGACAAGAAATACCAGCACTTCATGGTAACGATTCTCATAGTTTTTGTTTTCATCTAATAAGGAACAATGCTTGTATGGTCCAGCTGATGGTGGTGTGGACAAAACAATTCCCATCTAGAGCTATGGCGTTTTATAGCACAAGATAAGATAGGTGGGAAGTTCTGCCCTTTAAAATCTCATGCAAAAACCTTCACAACAAGAACAGTTAACATGTAATAATTTCTCATTAGAAATTTTTATTCTCCAAGAATAAAACCGACCATCTCTTCCCCTCCCCACCCCCCTTCAGCAATTTGTAGATTTGGAAATCCTTATATTTAAGGTTTTCAGTTGGTTTTAACATACAATAAGACCACAGTCAGGAATAACAGAAGCCTGATGGTTTATGACTTCTGTGACTAACATCAGCCTGCTGCGTCTATTAATAGGACTTGTGTTACCTTGAACTGCTCTTGGACTGGATTTGTACTAGAAAGACATATACTTACTGCAAGGGTTGATATATGGAACTTGGAAAATAAAATGAACAGGTTAAGATAGTACTACTATTCTGTTCTTCCTCATGTTTATACCTCAGCTTCTAGTCAGCTTGTATAATAAGAAACAGCTGCAGAACAGGCAGGATCTATAAATGAAAACAAACAGCAAAATCTCACATTTTAATAGTATTAACTAGTATTTTCATGTGTGTTCACGCTGGAGATTGTGCCAAACACTTTGACTGTATGAACATTCAGACTTCCAAAATCTTGCAAAAAAATAAAATGAGTTTCCGTTACTATTCACCCATGTGCTCTTCTAGGAGGCAAGATTTTAATCACACTCACCAGAATATCACTAACTGAAGAAAATATATTAAACTAAAACAAAATCTGAAAACGACAATTTAAGTTCTATTGATAATATTGACAATAGACAGTGTATTTCCTACCACAAAATGGGTCTGTTCCCAGAAGGGCGCTGGAACAGATAGTGCATTCCGTGCTGTTTCCTTAGCGCACTTCTCAGATACCCACATTTCTGTCAGAAATGCCTGGGATGTCACTTGCAAATACGATGGGAAGAATTTTTAAACAATGTGAAACTAACACGTGCATTCAGACTCACCGCTCCCAGTCATGTGTGTGGGAATACCACAAGGAAGCATCACTCCTTGTGAATTTTACTCTTTGGTACTTAGGTTAGTCCTTGCATTGCATAGAAAGTTTGGATCCTAAATACAACAGGAATTCTCCAAGATGGCAAAGTACCTGAAAGAACCGTGTCACAGTACAAAGAAAAGTTACAATCCTAAGTTCAATTTGTGATTCTGTCTGTGATTACCTTATTAAATGTAGCTGGTTTTAGGCATGTTAATTACTATTTACAATTGTACATGTCTTAAAGTAGAGCACAGATGCCCCAAATACTTTGTGTTCTTTGTGCTAAATGCTGCACAAGCACACAAGACAGTTCTCATTTCAACAAACCATGTATGCATGCAAGCAAAACAGTAAGAATCTTGCACTGTGTACTTCACTGTTGAAAAATACTGCATAGCTCCGTTTTTGCCAGGCATAGTGCTAAGACACCGTATCATCACAGTAATTTTAAAAATTATTTCTTAAGCAGGAGCGCAGCTGATATTTCACTGGCTCCTTCACTGCCTTTCAGTGGCAACCATTCACACACGTTACACATGCATTTAATTTTTTATACTGGGATTTCAACATGAGGTTTGAGCCCCAAGGTGTCTTCGTTAATTAAATGTATCAGTTTAATGCACACACACAGACACACGCAAGACCTCACTTGCAACGCTGTCTCCATACGTGTTACTCCAGAATTTAAAAAGGGGAAGGAAGGGGGAAGGAGGAGGAGAAAGGAGTCAGCTTTTACCTAACATTCTTCACTTTGGTGTTACCAGTAGTTTTATTTTTAAAATGTAAGTGAAGAAATCAAAAGGCGGTTGTGTGAAGTTGTACTCATCAGTTCTGTTGTGGTCTAAGGAACTTGCAGTTTTCAAAGGCCATCTTGGGCTGTAGTTTGGGTTTATTCCTATGACAGCTGGGGTCCAGCTTTCAAAGGCTCATGTTTTTGCACTAAAGACAGGTACAGAAGGGAAGCAAAAGAGGTTTTTAGACATCAGAACACTATATATCTTTGGGGACCTAACCATCTCTCAGTGCCCTGAGGATGCTCTGCCAGGTGTCTTACCTCCCAAGAGCCCTTCATGAGCTCCTGCTGTATAAGAATAATTAAAATAAGAGTAAGCTGAATAATTGTTAAGACCTACTAGCTGGCTGCAGGAGATTCTGAACACTTGCAGCTGGGCAAGCAAGGGAGAGGCCCTGTGACAAAGGATGTTTCAGGCACTGTTTCCATCTGCTTTTCTCTGGCAGTAAATACTGTTACAGAGGTGGGATTTTTGACAGCCTGAGCTCTCTCCTTCACTTACTGCAAGGACACCATGATCCACCCCCTTCTCTTAATTTGCTGAGGTACTAAAAAAGTCTCAAACCTTTGAACGCAGGCTGGTCTCCCTTACATGGTCTCTTTGCTTCCCACCTCACCTTCAAGGGCTCTGCTGTCAAAGAATAAACCAATATGAGATGACTAATTTATCACTACACATTTTCCTTGCTGATATCCTAAGCAAAGAGTTTGGTTTCTTAAATTTCTCTAGCATAGCAGCATTTCTTGCAGGTCTTACATCAAATTGAATTCTTCATAAGGTTTCCATTCTGAGCCTCTGTGAAGAGAGAGATCTTTGTAAAGTTAGTGGTTCAGAACATCGGGCTCCTGGTGAAATGTGAAGATGTAAGCCTCTCCAACGTCACTGGCTAAGCAGGCCTTGTTTAATGCTGGGAAAAGAAAATACTTTTCAGCAAGCTGCTGTCATGTTGAATGGTGGCTTGTGTGATGTCAGCTCCTTGGTACCTGGAATGACACTAAAGAATAGGCACTTCTGCAGTCAATGGTATGAAGAACACTACTTCAGTAAAGACTGCATTAAACCACAACCCTCTGGAATCTTACTTACTCAGCTCATAGCTTGTCTGTTTTTAGGGTTATTTCTGCATTTTAGCCACTGACAGGGCGATGTTCAACACAAACAGTTCTGGCAGTAGGATTCAAAACTGTGCCGGCTCCTCCTGTCCCACTTGCTTGTTACACCTCTGATCCTGTAATAAATCCCAAAGGGATGGAGTGTAAGAGAAGTACAGAAAATCTCCAAACTGCCTTGCCAATACCTCTGTGCTATGCTTGCCACCTCTTAATTCCTCCTTCTTACTTGAAGGACAGATCCCACTAGGAATCAGTGTGAAGGGAAAAAAAAAAGGAGATAAAAAACCACCAAGAAAACCCACCAAGGTTAAGGCCACTTTAAAAAAGAAAGAAAAAAAAAAAGCCTAACTCTTCGGCTTTTCAAAGACAGCCCGAAACATATGAAACAGAAAAGTTACTCTATTGTACTTGCATAGTAACACAGTTACAGGAGGCTGTCTTCACAATCAGATACACAGGCACAACCATCTGCTGAGACACAGATACCTTTACCATCACTCAGGCAGAAAGCAATGGAAAACTGAGAAGGAAAGCACCAGTCTAATCTGGTTCCAGATCTATTTATTATTATCAGTAGTATTATTCACAGAAGCACAGAATAGCAGAGGTTGGACGGCACCTCTGCAGATTTTCAGTCCAATTCCCCTGCTCAAAGCTGGGTCAGCTACAGCAGGTTGCCCAGGACCATGTCCAGTTGGGCTTTGAATTTCTCCAAGGGTAAAGACTACATAACCTCCCTAGGCAACCTGTGCCAGTGTCTGAGCACCATCACAGTCAGACCGTTTTTTCTCATATTTATTTCTTATATTTAATTAGTATTTCTTGTATTTCGGTTTGTGCTCACTGCCTCATCCACTCACTAGATGCCACGTTCCATAGTGATGGTCCATATTTTGCCACTACAGCACTAAGAATGTTTTTTTCCCCCTCTGTATATACCTTCTACCTCAATTTAAGTTCGGCTCTGACCAGGAGCTGTAAAGAAGAGCTACAGTAAGAATTGCTTTGTTGTAATACTGAACCAGGTATTCATTAATGGTGTGAAGTCCCTCCTTTGTCAGGCTTCTCACTGCAACTTTCTCTGCTTATCTTCTAGCAGCATTTCTGTGACAAGAAACAAACAGCATAAAGCATAGCATCCTGTGAGAAGGCCACGCTCGAACCACCAGTGTGCTCTCTGTGAAGAGTTATCCCAGGCTTCCGTTCCTCTGCTAACCATCAAATAGCTGAGCTATTTAAAAATTAAAATAATTTTTTTAAGTGTCTGCTAAGCTGAGATATTTTCCTGGCAAGTTCACATCTGGAATCAAATTTTATAGCCACGTTACCAAACAAATCAAAAAATACAGGGCTTAATAATGGAAAACCTGACACCACCTGTAATAGAATGGAGCAGGCATGCTGCTGTAATAATTCCTTTAAACCTACAGAAACTAAGCAACGTTAATTATTAATCAAAAGCAAAGCACCCATTTTAAACATTTTTCAAGGAGATGTGCTCATTTAATTTCTTGCTACTATACGTTACTTTATATCAGTAACTGTCATTCAAAGCCAGCAACACACAACTGCAAGGGCACTGATGAGAAATAATACCCACAACACACACGGCACAAGGCCTAACAAAACCACCGAACTAACCAGCTGTGCAATCTTCTTGTCTTCCTGTGTTAGTGTCTCTTCCTCCTTATGGCTTTGCCCACCCAAGCACTCCATATTTGCATGAGCTGCTGTCTTGTACTTTCTGCTGTGAACAGTTCAGAAAATGAGCACCCCTATCAGTACTATATGCTTTAATCACTGCAGCAAAGAATACCTCAGAAATATATACTGGGCCAAAACCAGATTATGTGTGTTTCAAACCCATAGATATGACGGAAATTTCTCTACAGGTCGTTTTGTTCCACAGTGTTCTTACTTCTTAGCCTCTGATGTGGAACACAAAAAGTAGTTTCATCTTCTTTTGTTTCTTGCCAACCTCTTACTTAGGAGAGATGGAGAAAATCAGTTTGATAGGTAATTGCTTAGTTCTGAAGAAACATCTGGGAAGGAGATGTGAAAAAAAACCACTAATGCAATCAAAACCGTAGTCAATAAAAACTAATGTGGATTTTAAAATGATACGCTGTCAAACAAAGGCTTTATAATGCAGACTTAAAATGCTGTTACTTCAATCTTCTCATATTCATTCTTCATCTTCTCTTATTCTGACCTTGGTCATCAGTCTGGAATGATGTACTATTTTCTCACTACAACCTTAAGGTTGCTGTGAATTAATTGTATGCTTCTATCAGTCCTCATTACAGTCTTTGACACAAGAATGAGTTTTCACAGAAGTGAATGCAAGGATGTTCTGATTCTCATTGAATATTCTCATTAATCCATTCTTAGGACAAAGACTAATGATAAAGAATAAGCATAGATATTAATTATTTTATTTCTCATGGCAATCTTGGAGACATAATGAGAATGGAATGATCGCCCTTTTTTGGTTCTTAAAGTTTTTTTTTTAAGGATTGAAAAATATTCAAGATTAATTTATTCTTGTAATTAAACTGATAAGATCAGAAGGTTAAAACACATCACATTAATTCATTCTTGTGCCAGTTTTAAGGGCCCAAACCTGTAAGTGCCAATTAAAGCGAACAGAAGCAGAGGATACAGGTCAGTGGAGAGTAGTGCATCACAAATTATATTTCTGGAACATCTATGTGCTGAAAACAGACAACAGTATAGTCCTGAGATGGCAGCAAGATGTAATAACGTAAATTATCACTGTTCATATTTCTATTAATTTCCAATAGATCTTCTGTATTGGTGGTTTGCATTAGCACAGTTCCTTAGCTATCAATGTCTTTCACCTCAGTATGGATGGTGTATTGGCTTATGCTATAGTTTGTCAGAAGTCAATGAATAGTTAAACTGTACTGTTAATGATAAACATACTGGGTTTTGAAGACAGCTAAAGCTATCACAATTATTTTTAGAGGCTTATTACAGAGTAAAATCCATAGAGCTTTCATGATATATCCATCCTTGAAAGAATACTGGGAGAGTGCAAGTATTATCACATATGGAAAAGGCATTAAGGAAACCTAGGCTGCTGACATTGTTCAGAAGAGCACGAGGCCCCGAACCCTCAACAGCTTCTTCTACTGTCCCTTTCTTCTACAAAGTTCTTTTAAGAAAGGAGAAGTTAGGAGGACAGATTCTTATTTTCTCATGTATTCCATTTAAACCCTGAACCCCCAACTTGTTTCAGCAGGAAGCAGATGAGAAATTCTGACTACTGAAGTCGTTAGTGAGTAGTTGGTAACACTGTCATTTCTATTGGGATGGGAGAAGAGCGTGAAGAATCCTAGCAAGGCACGTCATTTACTTCCAAACCTTTTTTTAAAATGAAGGTGTGTGTCAGTCCTTTTTTAAGAGTATCTTCAGTCTTTCCCACCGCTGTCATGGTTTATACCACAGGCATATTTTGATTTAGGGCAGAAAGAATACATGGCTAATTTCAAAATAATCCATTCATATGGAAGCGTTGCATTATAGATAGGAAGTGGAATATTACAAAGTGATACTCAGTGTCATAACGTGGCGATGCACAGGATGAGAGAACTATGCTGCCATGGGCTCATCTCGTTCCCAGACAACTCCAGCTCAGTCTTTCACTGAACCTACTCACCTTCCGCACACAAAACTCAAGAACATACCTGTCACTGGCCCACTCGGGGTTCTTTAAACAAATACAAGGAGTTACTTCTCTGTAGTTACAAGCACTGAGTACTCATTGATAGTTGTATATTTATGCTGAGGCATTCAACACTTAGCCCTAAAAACATAAAGGAGAAATAATAAAAATGTCTGTATTCATTTGGTAATTTTCACTCTTGTTGACATTAATATAACTGTATGACTACAGCATTCCTTACAGCCCTGTTTCTGAACAGCACAGTGCCTGTAAAATAATCTGGTTTCTAAGTGTTAGGCAATAAGGTGTTTCTGATGAGAAGCAAAAAAAAAATGGACTCCATAGACTCCATTAAAGTTGAAGAGCAATACCAGTGCACCAAGAAGTCTTATCCTATTTGTATTCAGCAATGTCATAGAATAGAATAAGATACACAGGACGGTCACCTGCAGACTTCAAACCTAACCTGGTCTCTCTAATCCAGGCACCTTTTTGTTTTTCTGCTTGGTTTTGGGGGTTTTAGTGTGTTTTTTTTAAAGTGTTAGTCATCAAAACTCTGGAGGACATTGAACCAACAAAAGGAGTGAGCAAGACTTTTCAAAGTACAGTATTTGTTTCTTAAGTACAGTAGTTTTGCAAGCCCTGAGCCTAGAGAATCTCCTGTATAAGAACAGAGGGAAATAATGCAGGTTCATGTTTCATTTGAAATATTTTAAAACTATTTGACTGATTTTTCTCAGTCACAGCACCCCATTGGGCACCAGGAATAAGGAAGAGGTGTGCAAGCAGAGAGCAATGGCAATGTCTGTTGTCTATCTGCTCAGAGTGCTTCTATTGCAAAAGCAATGAGGAGATGCTGAAATATAGCACAGGAACCTCTGGGCAATGCTGCACATGTAGTACAGCTCTCCAGCCAACTACAGAAATTAGCCACAGCTGCCCTAGTGGCTTGAGATCTGTAGACGAAGAGTGCTATAATCCAAGCTAGATTTCATTAAGGTATCTGAACAGGAATCAAGAGAGATGCATCTGGTTCTTTGGTAGGTCATATGGGCTCTTATCTCACTCAGCTAAACTCATCTTCAGCGGTAAATTAGAATTAAATTTGTGTTTAACTGTTGAGTTGTGCAGTGTAAATCTAACTCGGATTTCAGGGAGCTTTGCACAATGAAGATGAGGATAATAAATATGTTTTTGCTGCCACAGCCATTCAAGATGTAAATTCTGAAAGGAGGGAATTTTTTTCTTTCTAATTTTATTTTGGCTTTGTTCGTGTTCACTTGGTCAGAATTTCATCAATATTCTAGCAGGCTTGTCAAAGAACAGGAATGTTCACCTACTTATGGAATTTGGAGTTTGATCCAACGAATACTAGAATTAATGGAAGTGTTTAAGGCACCCTTACACTGATACGCAATAGTGCATTCACAGAACTTCAGATGTAGCAGCATCTTACATAAAAACTGAATTCTGAGATGTTTTGCTTCTGGTTAGGAAACAGAATTGTAATGTCTGACCCATTTCTTTACTCAAAACAGCTTAAATATCGATTTGTACAGGCTAGGTATTTGCAATGAGTAAATCACAGACCAAAAGATTACTTTCCAAGTAATTTCTAATTATGACGAAAATCATACTTTGCAGCCGGAAGAGAGGTGGAGGCTCAGAATAAAGTACTGGTTATAGTCCCTTCTCCCAACTTTGCATCTGTGTCAGAAATTTCAAAAAAAAAGTGCGTTGCGTGAAACACATTTATCTGTGATACTATCTCACTGACTGCCATTTGAACTGCCTTCCATGGCATTACACCAAAGGTGAATGTAGTCTTACCTCTTTCCATATATTCTATTCCTAGTCAAAATACCACGGGAAGGCATTAAGTAGAGTGCTTTCCCACAGTACTGTAGCACTGGCTAGGGGAGGCCAAAAGAAGGGAAAACATGCCTTTGGGAGTTGGCAGAGAATTCACTGGGACAGGTAAAAGCTTAGAAAATTTTGCAAGAGTAGAAGCCAAAGACTATGAGGAAATTTTTTTGTTTTGTTTTGTTTGTAAGTACTGTTTTAAATAAAAATTTCAGACTAGAAATTAAAATTTAAACAATGTAAGTGCCTCAGAGAACCAGGCTCTAAAGCAGTCCCTTAATGGGACTCCAGCACAGCCTTTATTTTTTAATGTGAAGACAGGAAAGGATTTGTCATTAAACTTTAAAAATAATCAAAATATAAATCCTTTTTGGTTTTGTGGGCTGACAGTGTTACTAAGAACGATTGTGTTCATTTAATGGTGCCCATTGGTAAGGAGAACTTCTGTGTAACAAGTTAGATTCAAATTTAAGCTTGTCTTGGCTGTCCTGTAGTCTATATTTTTTCAATCAATTATGCAGAATGTCATGTCTGAAGTACCTGCTCTTTAACAATTACATCTCAACCATTACTATGTCTGTAAGCTCTTAAGGACTCACTGCTTTTAGAACAATAAATAAGAAGTGGCATGTGAGACAACTGTATTAAATGGCTATGATCTGGAAGACCAACACTTGCTGTCTTCCCTATTATTTGCTGTGAGAAGTACAACACACACAGTTCAGCATCATACTGAACAATTTTATGCTCGACAGTTACCCAATTCAGCACAAACCTTGAGAAAACATAAACTTACCATCTTCCAGTTCTGCTGTCCAAACATGAAAATTATCTACGCTGCAGAAGGTTGTGCAAAGAAAGGAAGACATTACCCGTTCTTTAGCCTCCTCCTTTTCAGTCTCCCTCAGTAAACTGGTCATTGCAATGAGAAGAAAGATACAGAATATAAACATGAGACACTGCAGTTGAGGAAACAAGTATGTTCATAAATGACAAAGTAAAACCCAGTGTGTAGGAGGAAACCTTGGCACTGGAGGCCCTAAACTTCAAGGTCAAGCCTGTTAATACAGCAGGGTGCTTCTGAAATCGTGCCTCTAGGCCCTGCTACTGCCTCTGTGTCAGTAACCAAAGGGAAAGGAAAATAAATACACAGGCAATACTCCTTGATCCACACGAGGTTTATGCAGATGAGCATCAGTACTTCCAACAACAAAATTATGCCTTTCTACTCCTCACTGGTGGACCTTGTTCTCACAGTATTGCTACTTATTGTGGTAATGAAAGTCATTTGAAAGTGGAATCTACAAGCGAATGTACTGTGGTGTACACAGCACATAGTTCCCATAAATTTAGCACACAGGAATTTATTTCAGCAGCTACAGCTTTCAGTAGTTCATCAGTTTTGTTTTGCATGAATGTAATTTACCTTTCAGCCACCAAAGGCTTACAGTACAGGTCTTGTATTGAAACAAAACTAGTACTGTAACAGCACTCACATCATTGCTCCTGAAGCGGGGGGAACCCTCATATTTATTCCAAAGTTTTCCAAGCAGTTAAACTCAAAGGCAGATGTATATCTCAGTACATTTTTAGAGCAGTGTTAACATTTTGGTTGCACAAGGCTAGTAAAATTACAGTTTCAATAATGCAGCTGTAACTATATCTATAATACAAGGATGCATAGCCTCTTGCTTTTTTTTTTTCCCCCTCTTAGGAAACCATGGAAAGAGAGAGCCTATTGAAATGCTATAATGTTGTACAGTCACAGTTCTAAGGGAAAGAGAAATGCTGTGGTCTAAAAATGAAATAAATCACTGAGCTTCAGAGACAGCCTTATCCATT
Organism: Falco cherrug; assembly: GCF_023634085.1. NCBI lineage: Eukaryota > Metazoa > Chordata > Aves > Falconiformes > Falconidae > Falco > Falco cherrug. Next base: position 31,685,884 of record NC_073706.1, read on the forward strand.
GGAAATAGCCACAAATGAAGGAGAAGACAAAAGGACATCTGAGACCTTGAAAGTGCAGAGATTAGCCATGTTGTTTGGATTTATCGGCTTCAGGAGGAAGGACCCATTTCATTAGTGGAGATTTTACTTTACTAAAGCATAGACAACTTGGCCAAGTTTCTGCTAGGCACATTACCTTCTTTTATAAAATATGGGCCAGCCAGGTTCTTGTTGAAGTTGCTGGGATTTTTGGCATTGATTTCAAGATAAATGAATAGCCAGTGGGTCCCCTGCAGAGAAGAGTAGGGAAAAGGCATACCGTCTCCTGCCCAAAGCACAGTTCGGATCAAGTGCCCTGAGCTTCAGGGGCGTATTTCCTGATGCAATGCTCGTGCCTTAGACGTTTCTGTTCAGAATAACCAACTTCTGCTATAGTCAATTTTACAACTACATTTGTATTTTAGAGAGGAAATCCAATACTAACCATGGAATCCTGTCAAGAATTCAGTAAATCAAGTGACTTTTTATGGCATTTTACAAGAAAGAAAACTATTCAGGTAAACTGACAAGTCCAAATAGGAATAGGAGACTCCAACTAAGGTGTACGTTATGAATCACAGCCTACTACCCCTGCTGGGACTGAGGGAGAATCTACAATCCAAAATGAATTCAAACCAGTTCGCAGGGATTCTTAAAGTTTTGCTAAAAAGGGATGCCAAAATGCTGACAGCTTTATTAGAGCATATAACTCAAAATAAGAACAAATGCATTTTAAGACTTCAAGTGTACCTTTCAGTATGAATCTAATTGGCTTTAAGATACTGTTGAACTTCCTAAATAGTACTACATCTTCCTAAAATGTCACAGGTGTTTACATTTTCATCAGAATGAGGTATTTTGCCAGCTGGCCTAAAAGTTGCCTCTTCAATAAGTATTCCAGCAATACATGCTGAGTTTCAGCAGCTTTGTGTCCACTTGGGATGGCTATGAGCCTTGGTACTACAGTGGTCAGGACCTTCTAAGAATCTACAGAGTTACGATAACTTTATGTTGTGAGACCTTTATATAAAACAAATACAGCTAAAATATTACATTTCTTTGCTTCTCTTTATGTACCAGGTTCTTTCGGTGAACACTGTGAAATTTTGCCTAAACTTTCTTTTCATAGTGCATGTGCACATACATATATGTATAACAAAATCATTTGATCTTTTACTGTAAGTCTCAAATATTTGCTAGAGCACTATGAAGCATTTTGGTGACCATGCAAGGGGTGCACAGTTGGTGCTTGTATGGACCCTTCTAGACTAAATGCTCACTGCCCATCTATATGCAGCTAAGGGATAGCGAGGAGGGACTGGACTTAATGTTCTACATAACCCTGCTTAGGTCCATTTTTCTTTTGTGTTTTACTTGCAAAAAAAAATAAATAATTTTTTAATGGGTTTCAAGCACCATTCATAGATGTCCCATCTTATCTGTCACCTAAATGTCATTATAGGGTTACATAACAGATCAATTTGTTTAAATCAAACAGGATAATTATTTTAAAGTATAAAATGATATGAAAGATGCTTTATCATTACAACGAATGTGACAAGTTCGTATGTTTCTTACGTCACCACATGAAGAAAGATTATCTGCTGTCCCAAATATACAAAATACAGGTAACTTAAAAAAAGTCTAGAGTTACTACCAGCTTTAGTGTCCTAGTAAGGAAGAGAGATTCTTCCTTCAAGATTGCTTCTTTTAGATTGTGATAATAATAGTCCTCAGAATATTACTGGAGTGAAAAGAAAGTAATCTCTCACTAAGCATGAAGGATCAACTATTTTAAATAAGTATTCTATTAAAAGTCCCCACAGATACAGTGGACTATTTTAAGCCCACCAAAGGGCAAAAGCTGTACCTGATAGGATACAAAACAGAGATTCAGGCTAAATCAGCGGAGGTTTATTGGGACAGGAGACATTCTTCACTGCACCCAGTCACACAAAGTGTTTTGATACTTGGGATGTTCCTCTTTCTCTGTCTTTTACCACTCCTTTCCTATGCCCAGCTGCCTCCTGCTGCACTGATGGTTTCATTTGTATTTTATTTTCCAGAAATTTGAAGTGTACTGCAAATAACATCCAAGCCTGACCCAGTATTATCTCGGTCAAGGAAACATCTTAATAGGGATAGACAGTTTAATTGATTAAAAAAAACCCTGGCAAAATAGGAGCAACATTGAAACTTTATGTGCAACACTGGAAAGCAGGTGCAGGTTTTCTTCGATTTTTTTTAAAAACGCTAAGTGGTAGGAACAGCAGCTGACAGAGCTGCGTACTTGCATTTGCTTCACACACCCTCCAAGCTCTCCCTGTCTTGTCCTTGTTGTAACTACAGCCACATTAGCCTTCTAACTAGCTTTATAACCAAGGCTTTTCATCAAGTAATATTGGTCAAAGAATTAAGGTCAGGCTGGCAGTTGCTGACCTCTTTAATCACATAATAAATCCTGATCATTCTAGGGCTACAGTTCATTTACACAACCTCATTGTTATATACTTTACTGGGCAGTCACACCTAGCACAGTATTTTGCTAACTATATGAAAATGAAATAAATCATAAGGTTAAGTGCTGTGGCACAAAAAAAAAAAGATAAAGAAAAGAAAAAAACAGTAGCAGGCAAGCAAGTGAAAAATGGAGATGACAGCTGTAGCTCTGTCAAAAAACATTCACTATTATACAGGGAAAACAATGAAATAGAGTTATTTTGCCTCATTACTTTTCTGTAACAAGATACCTGGTACAGGTTCCCCAAAACAAATCAGAAAAGTCTTTGGATGAGAGTATTTCACCATATTTGATGAAAGTACTCACTATAGGTATAAAACCCTGTACCCTGCAGATGTAGGACCCACCTAAAAACCCATCAGTTGGTACAAAAAGGAGTAGTCTGTATTCTCAGAAACAAAGACTATAGCGAGAACACTATGCCCGTTTTCTTGCCACTTCCCCAGATATTGCTAAGAGATAGTACAAAAACTGGTTTTAAAACTATTTTCCTGTCCCTCTTCATCTACCACAGAAGTCTCAAAATTTGCCATATATCAGACATACAGGCAAAGTGCTACTGAACTTCCAGAGCTTTCTCCGTTAACAGCCCCTTAATCCAGTACAGATGAATTTGCCTGTACAAACTATTCTGAAGCAGCTCTAGTTTGTGCTACAGAACAATCTACTGTCAGTAGCCTAGGGGGGAAGAAGAAGAGACATGCTGTCGTCACATTTTCATTTTTGACAGAATAGAGCTGGGCTTAAAATCAGGCATTCTATGGCATCTAATGAGAAGCTTTTGATTAAACAAATATTCTCTTCAAAAATTAATGCTTTTCAATAAATAACCATCCTATTGAATACTTTTAATAGAAACTTTTAAATGAGAATAATGTTTTCATTTGTAAATTTTTTTTTTCCTCTAAAACATTCAACTCTCAGCAAGCTCATTCATCAGAGCAAGTCAAGTTAGCTGTTTAAGTATGCTACCAACACTACTATTTTTCTTCATTTCCATTAAAATGTTGCAGAGGGGTAAAAGCAATTCTTTCCAACTTTGGTAGAAGCTTTTTCTCTTTTGTTTTCTTCATAGATATATAGCCTAGATAGCTAGCAATTGATGGCAATTACGATTCAAACAATTCAGGTTTACATATCCAAAGAGAAGTGCAGTCAAATGCGTATCTCCTGGGTCTGTTACAGAGTAGCTTCTTTGTAAACGGCTTATCTTAATCTGTGTAGCTTCCTATGACCAGTATGTTCCCATTTCATTTTAAATTTATAAGCAGAAAATTTTCATGTTTATCTACCTGAGATCATCTCAGCTGTTTATCACTGTCACTGTAGTCTGAGAACTGAAGACATCACCTCCGCTAACTTAAGGCTCAAACATAATACAAGCTGAGAAAGTACTGTGCTCAAAAAAAAACCCAAACCAATCTATTTGAGAATGCTTTCTAGGAAATCACAGAGGGAAGTAAAAGAAAAAAAAAAAAAAAAAAAAGAGTTTTGTACACAATGCAAAGTTGATGACCTTAATGATGAATTAGCACACACTAAATTTGCAGCTGCCACCTGAACAGGAGAGGCTGCAGACATCAGAACTAGAGTTCAGAATGAACATATGAACATTTAGGAACGACCTAAAAATAAACATATCAGTTGCAAATGCCCAACGTTCTAAACTCCAATTGGAAAAAGCCAAGAGAGACCAATTTTGCCAATAATGATTCAAAGGAGCGGCTGTCATAGGTCACAAGCAGAATGTTAGTCAGCAGTTCCACAGCTGGGCTGGAAAACAAAAAATCCCAAATAAAACACGGTTCACTGCAATAAGCATAAACAGGAACATCATCAGGAAGACACAGAATTTGTACACTTTGTGCTACAGCCACAACTGGAATACAGTGTCTGGGCTGGGGCATCATGTTTGAAGAGGAAGCAGCTTCCCTTTGGCCCACTGGAGACAACGATGACCTGGAAAACATTCTCTAAAGACAGACTGAAAGAACTAGGGCTGTTCAGTCTAGACAAAAGATGACTGAGGGAAAGTATGAGGGCAGTATTCATTTACACAAAAGATCGTTCCAAAGCAGAGAGGAGTAAGTTTTCTCCTTGTCCACTCAGGATAGGACAACAATGTCAAGCTTCAGTTTCAGGTCAGGCATTAGGGAATGCAATCTTCCAGCAGTGATGGTAGGCTACCAGCCAAATTGACTAGGAACACTGCGGCATCCCCAAGCCTGCTCACTTTTAAAGCAAGCGGTTTAGGTGTAATCAATCAAACCTTGAGGCTGGATCTGTCAATCTAGCCCATAGCAAAGGACATATTTAAGGTTCTTTTCTGATCTTACTTTTAATGAGTATTAATGGCTGCACACACCACCAGCAGCCCCAGTATTCAAGAGGATATTATTTCATATCCACTAGCTGCGGTGTAATTAACACCAGAAAGCAAGGCAGTGGTGAGTGAGGCCCAGTATGGTATCAGAAATAGCTTAAAATAGGTATCAGAAATAGAAGTGAGCAGCATGCTGCTTCAGTGCCCCACATAGCTGCAAGTACCCAACTAAATTATTCTAAAGTCTCCAAAGCATGTTTGGAAAGACATGAGCACTTCATTAATCCGAACTGTGATTGAGAATGTAGTCTCTGGGATTAAGCTCTTATACTGAGGCTTTGCTTAATTTTTTGGCCCAATGGTAATTTTTGAGGTTTCTTCATGGTTGGGCTAGTTTTTCAGAGGAATCTATCTGCTCTCTATACATGAGTTTCGCATGTGTGCATAAAGTACGTAAATTTTCATTCTAACAGCAGACCCATAATTTGCCTGCTATGTTTTCAGGGAAGCCTCACAGCTTTCTTACAGAACTACAGCTTGGTGACTGCATGGTTTATTCTTCCTGGACTGAACAGGCTTGAAACTGTGTTTCAGATTTCAAAACGGAAAGAGAATGCATGCCATACCATCATGAGTAAAAAAATTGGATTTTGCTACTTGGAAAATGCTTCTAAAATAAACTTCAGGGTTTCTTTCCCCATCTCCTATGAAACATTTAAGGAAAATCCATGTGCTTCTTTTGCCTGATAATCATTTGAAAATTACAAGAGGGTCCAACCTGCTTATCCACATTTAGCCTAAAAAACACAAGATCAAACAATTAGAATTGCATCTCAAGTGCATGTGTTTGCTAAATGAATTTAAACATAACTTTGATTGTCTCCTCCTTCATGTCTGGAGCCTAACTGTGTAAATAGTGCTCAGATCAGTGCATGAAATGGTGCCAATTTCATCCTGCCTTTAGTGAAATTATCACAATCCTACCCATTTAAGAGTAAAGTAAGGTGTATTATTTACCGTTTCCATACTTTGTGTTTTACCCTTTCACTGTGACACGACTAACAACAGAATTGCATGTTACCTCTCACAAACCCAACTGTTAGAGACTAAAGGACTTGCGCACTTACAGTAATTGCCTTAAAGGCATTTTTATTTCATGCTTATAAAAGATTACCTTGGCTTTGAAAACTTGATGCCACTATACAAGGATATTTATTTACATTCCTACTTAAAATTAAATTATATTTGTGTATGCAAATGTACTAGGGGGAGGGTTTAAAAAAACTGGCAAGTAAATCCTAGTGCACTCAGAGGTGGAAATTATTATCCATTTACCCATAATGATTAACGGTTAAAACGCACACTCTGATGTTTGCTGTGTCTCAGGAAGAACAGAAGCTTTTGTTTCCCTGAAATAAAAAGCCACATTTCTTTTTACAGTAAATGCCTTAAAAGGGGGGCACGTCACTCTCGTGGCACAAAGCCAGATAAAGATACCCCTCACATACTAAAGAGTAAGTTAAATCCATAAGCCTTTTTTATGAGACATTAACAGAAATACAAGTTGAAAAAATATGAAATTATACTTTCCTAATAAGTATTAACTTGCATAGGGTATTGCAGAGTTGGTGCATAGAAGCTTTAAATATCACCTCAAAAAGGCTGAGAGTTGAAAAAAAGAGCATGATAAGCCTTTCCAGGGGTGGGGACAGTCCTCAGTAAGATGGCATGGCATCACCTATTTTAGAAACAAGATTTTTTTTGGTTGGCCAATATGCAAAAAGAAGTAATAATAAAGAAAAAAAAAAAACTGAACAATTTAAGCAGATGACTTTGGAAGCATTCAAGCATCCACAAGAAAAACAAAAAACACCATTACAAATAAAAATGAACCATCAGACAACGTTAAAACATGTCCATTTGCCCAGCTGATACTATAAGGATCTCTTGGCACTAGCAAGGGAGACAGAATGGGTTTGACTTTGTTTTCTTTTTTTACGGAACGATTTCGCCTTTTTTATTTAGGCTTCACACTTTTCCTGGGGCCTCTGGGCTCCTGTCCAGGCCAAGATACTTCGCAATTGACTTTGATTTTCTGAGGTAAGTGATCTGTCACTTTCCAAGCAGTTATAGGAGGGGTCAGGAGGGAGGTGGCGCAGTATGGCCTCACTCTGGCTCCTGCCTCCCTGACATTGTACACGCTAATGCAATGTGAAGTAGCACGTCTAAATAGCCTGTCAAACTTTTTTGATGTTAGCAAACCCACAGATGGGATTCATTTCCACACTGTTCAAAAAACGTAAACGATACAAGGACATTAAAGAGCATTAAACTACTTGATGACATTTTGGTCACATTAATGAAAAGTGGCGTTTATAAACTACTACAAAAAGGTGGGGGCTGGGAGAAGAGACGGCAAAGAGAGAGGAAAGGAGAAGTGAGAAGGGGAAAAGGAATTAAAATCACTAAAAAAAAAAACCAAACCCAAAACCAAAAAAACAACAAAGGGACCTGGACAGTCTCTGGACATCATCAAAGAAATTAAGACTTTAAAATGCAATAAAACCCAGAGTGAAGTTTTCCCTACACGTGTGCACATGTACGTGTGTCCGTGCTGTTGCTTGGATGTAAAGGCTGCACCAGGGACCTGGAGCAGGAATTCTGCCTGCCTGCGTCTACATTTGTATCTGTTCACTCATAGTGGTGCATAGCTCCCTACTTACGGCATTCCATAAGTGCCAGGGACCAAGGTGTTGCTGAATATAAGCAAGCGTATCAAATCCAGCCTCACCAGCTTAGTCCCACTTAGGCCTGATTTAGCATAGAGAGACTTCTGTGCAAACATCTCCCACGTCATTCAAGAGCATTAGGTTGCACTACAGCCGATAAAGCCATAAGGGACTCTAACATGCAGATCGAGAGGGTAAGAGCCAATGCCAAAAAAACATTCAACTATGGAAATTTCTCAGATCTGTTTCTGCCACTTATACAACCTGTTAGGCACACTCAAACAAGGATTCGGACCCATCTAGGTATAAGGGTTAAATAGTTGCTGGTTTGCCTGCTAGAGCCGCAGAGGCCTCGGAGTTGGCTGCACCAGGATGCCAGCCTTGCTGGGAAGAGGGGCAGACAGGAGACATGCTGCGCTGGCTACGCCACTGCCACTAGCAGACGCAGCAGATTTTTTTCCAGCGTTTGTGGTTACATTAATTGTTAATGACAAAGGCAACCTTCACTCTGTGTGGTTTCCTGCCCGTATTTGGATCCTTTACAAGGCCCCCCTTTTTCTTCCTCTCCTCCCCCTCCCACCATCCCTTCCCTTTCTCTGATAGGAAATGCAACCCGAGATGTGCGAAAAAACACTGCGCATATTGTCATTTAATTGGCCCCTCGCTCAGGCGCATCGGGCCTCAGCGCGTGTGCTGTAGGGTGTCTGCTCCACAACAGGAAAGAATAAACCCAGACTCAAATCATAGGAAATTCATCAAATATGCTTCTTAGAGTTCTGTCTTTCAAGGTCTGTTTCCCTGCCATATGATCTCTATAAACCAAATTACTGCTGGCCTGAGTACAAGACTGGAGGCGCCTGGGGCTAACATATAATGAATGCCAAATGCATGTGACAATAGACTGATCATGGAGAAGAATTGAAAATTTTTTAAGTAGTTCTTTTATTTCATTTATAAAAAGCAAACTGACTACACTTAATACGTCTAAAAGGAGCCAATCATTTCCCTGCAGTTCCAGACCTGTGTAACAAACCTTTTATATCAACCCTATTAAACAGCTAGGACACATGATACTTTTGAATATGGCTCAGTAAAATATAGAATAGAAAATAAATTAAGATTAGTTCATTTTAGTTGGGAGGAATGTACACATGATTGAATTAGCTCAATTTTTCTTTGTACAAGCCTTCACACATAAAGATTCCACCCTTCAACTGCAACACAACAAGAGGGCAAACTCCTTCTGGTGGGAATGTATTATCTCAGAACTGCTGGATTCAAAAAAAGTAAGAAAGCTCCTTAAAGGCTAGAGTGATGTAAGATGAATTATTTTTATTAATTTGTGCAATTAGTAGTCAACAGAAATTTTTATCCCGGTGTTGCCAATTATTCTAAATAACCTAACAAGTTCAAGTGTTGCTATTGCAGGATCACAGGAAATGTGAAATCTCCAGAAGAAAATATATTATACGCTCTACTATAGACAGAGGATAATTAACACTGCTTTTTAGGTTTTAGAAAATACTGCACTTAGAACTGCAAGTCAACTAACGGACCGTCTATAACCTAGAAATGCTTCCATATTCACAGGCATCAGCAGTCTTACAGAGTTACAAAAAAGTAATAATACGTGCATATTAATAGATCACATTTTTTCCTTTGGGAGTATATATTTTAAAAGGGCTAAGGCAGCAACAGTAGCTCCTCTAAAAACTCTAAATGCTGTAATTGTTTTAGATGAATTACAGTGCTCATGTTAATGGTGAATATTTTGTCTGTGGAAGTATTTGATAAATACAGCCAAAGAAACAAAATAGCCCATCTTTTAAGTTGACATTTATAAAAAAAGAAGAAAAAAAAACCAACAAAAAAACCAACAGAAACAAAAAACAACCAAAGACGTTCCTGTTTGAAGATTTGGAACTAGTTAAGTACAAGATTATTTTAACCACTTTTCAGTGAGGAACGTGAAATATGGTCCATGAGGTCATGCAATTCAGCAAAACATTTTTTCCCTTCCTTTTTGTTTTTCCTGGTTAAATAGAAACAAAAGCAGAATTGCCAGAATACCTCCTTAGTCATATTTTAATCAAAGTGCTTCAGAAAACTGCATTTAGCTAATAAAAACTTGCATCCCCAGGGCAGTCTGTTGGAAGAATCTGAAGAGGCATTGGCCTACTCTTGAAAGCAGTAGCTGTGTTGGACACATCGGGGACACACACCAACGCCTAGGTCTCAGCCCATATTCTGAAGAGCTGCTGCATAGACTGAGGAAATGAGATAGGAAAGAGAAGAGCTTGCAGGAACAGGACTGTAATTTTGAAATCTAATGTCAATTTATTAGATGGAGCAGAGCAATATTCTTTTTCACAGGTATTGGGTATATTTACATTGCTGTAGAGAGAAGGGTCTGCTCTTCTGCCGGTGTAAATCAGTTGGAAATGGCTTTACTGACATTACAATTACTGATAAGAAGCCACCAGCAGTGAAATACGGATCAATGCTAGAGCATCTATTTGTAGTGTTCTTTTAAAGTACTATGGAAAAATGTTTGCTTTGGTGTGTGTGAGAAAAGGAAAATTTTTTTCAAGTAACAACAAAACAAAATTGTGCTACCTCTATTTTCAAGTTGAACAGGAGAAGAATTGTTTTAAATTCAGTTTCACATACTCATTCCTACCCATAAAATTTCCTTAACCTGGTCAGAAAAACAGGGACTAGGCAAGGTATTAGCTTGTAAAGAACATTTGTCAAATACTTGTTTCTGATTTCTTTATGCAGGGTGTCAAAACATACACGTACACAAATGACTAGTCACTATGGACTGTAGTGACAGCCATTACATGATTCACCTTCTTCATATTTCCCACGTAGGCGTTTATATACAAAAAGAATATCAACAAGCTAGTTCTATAAAACAATGCAAAACAAGCCAAATAATGACTATAAACTATGTTTTTTAAAATGCAACAAGAGAGCAAAATACTTTTGATGAGCGGTTGCTCGCTCTCACAAAACTTCTTCCATAATTTTAAAACAGCTTTGCTTCCCCCTTGCTGAAAGCTCTTTCAGAACTTTTTCTAAATGTATTAATAACTAAATGAATTTCATCTTGTACAGTATTTTCATATGCATCATCTGATTTACCTTCATGTCATTAAACATCCTGTTTGAACAAGTTAGGACTGACAAGTCAGCAGAATGGAACTTTTCTCTCCTGGCCACTGCTGGAACGAATCTAGGACCACTGTTTGCCCTGGAAACATGAAGACAGATAGAAAGTCCATCACATCATCTGTAGGGCCACGTGACCTACCCAGACACTTCACTCAGGCCATTTGTTCTGCAGTGTTATTGCCTATGAGGTGCAGGGTTGTTTAGCTCAAAGCTCTTCTCACACTCAACATGCTGAATCTCACAACAGTGTACGGCACTGGATCGTGAATTTGCCGCCTCAGAGATATTTAGAGCAGGTGCTCAAACATTTTGTCTGCATGTGTGGCAGACTGGTGTATTTGAGATACAAGATTGCCTAAGGCATCACTGAATCCACAGAGATTTGAACAGACATTCATTCAGATGTATCAGCAACAGTGCGGTACAGTAGAAAAAGTATCGTTACTTGGAATTGCCATTTCAGGCTTTGACATTTCCTACTTGCATACATTCTCCTGACAAACTGAACATATAAATACAAATAGCAAGAGAAATAGCAATCTTTACAAACAAGTAATCTAGATTATCTCAAATATACTTGGTCTCTTTCTTCAGAAACACACATTTAACTACTTTCGGAACATAATAACTGGAAGTAAAGATCTTCATATTGTTTGTGTATTGTATTCTAAGTAACTGTGTTAAGAATGAAAGTGGCCTGCATAAACTTGATTCAGCATTCTTACTTAAAATGTAACTTCTTGATTTTCTACAAAATCCTACATCAAAGAATACAAAGGATTACTGGTGCAACAGAATTTTCTTTTCTCCATGTTCAATGTACCTGTCTCTGACTGTATCAAGTATTGTCCAAGGCTTGGGTGGGTGGGGGGAGCCGAAATAAAATCAATTCCTCTGTGGGCTTTTGGTGATACTTATCATTACAGTATTCCAGGGTTTCATATTAATATATCACCATGAGTGAAAGGAATATTACCAGTACTTAGAGATGAGAAACTATAGCACAGAGATTAAAGGTATCTATGCTACTTTAGTTTTAAATATAAGGTTCAAAGTACCTGATTTAGACTATTTAGCACTATATATCACTCAATCATTTGCAACTATGCATACTTCAGCAGATGAAAGCACCGTATCTCAAGTTAGACCCCTGAAAAAAGACGACAGACAAATAATGACTCCTTAAAAGCACAGTTTGATTGAGATTTGATGAAAACGCTGCGGTAAAAGACAATAATCTTGTGCCATAACCAGGAAAACAGCCTTTTATCCTTATCCTTGCACTTCTCTACTAAATGTACTGAATACTGTGAACTGCCACACCTGGAATACAAGGCAGGAAGTCTAAATATCAAAATACATAATAAATTCTATGAGATATATCTTTGTACCTTAGATACAAAATATTTAAAACGGGTTGAAAAAAAAAAAAAGTGGTCATTTTATTACTGATCAGATGGGCTACTCCTGCGTGACCATGGCAGCACCTTGAAATCAGACAACTGCTTGTCATAGGAAAATTTACAAAATCAAATTAGTACTTAAACCCAGACTTCAGCAATTGGAAGACCATCACCTCCACCAAATGCCTCTTCAATAGGTATTTAATCCTGGAAGGCTTTATCAAGTCTTTACTTCACATGGAATTCCTTGAAATAGTCTATGCCTACTTTTCCAACAGCTCACAGAAGGACTTTTAAAGCAGCAACAATGGAGGGGCAACAAGCTTATTTCTACTATTCTTCTCTTCCTGAAAATACATGTGCAGAGTCATTTGAGATACAAATAATTGAAGCAGTAGAGCTTAGAGGCCCAAATGAAGGTTGGGAGCCAACTGCAATATATAATATATACGGTCTGAACACATTATGGAAAGAAACTCCACTATGAAGAAATTTCACTGGCAAGGCAAAGAAAGCAAAAGATAGCAAGCAAACCGTAAGTGCGAGCAGAACTAGACCAAGGTGTACATCAGATGACTGGCACTTCTGGGAACTGGCTCTAGGTTTCCTGAATCCTTGTCTGCTGCAGTTGTTGACATCTGGCAAACACTGGGGTTTTGGGAGGGGGGTAGTGTTTGGGTTCTTTTTTTTTTTTTTTTTTTTAAAAAAAAAAAAGAGCCAAGGAAAAAAGCTCATATAGTTAATAAGAGATGTTAGATTTGACTGTAAATAGAAATGATGCTTTCATTAAAAACACTCAAAATATTCACAACTGTACCCATATTTTCCAATGCAAAACAAGGAAATCTAATTCCCCCTTTAATTCTATAACGGGCTGCAATGTTAATTCTAGTAATAATCCCAGCACTGAAAACATAACACATAATTTTACCATTGCTAATACTAGTAAGATTTGACAAACATTAATTTAGAGTAACTTATTTAGCTTTTAACCAAGTTATAAAAGTACTGCAAGAACAGCTATCATGCATTGATGTTTTAATGGCAACCACTGAAACAATAACATCTGTATAGGGTCCATCTGGAAATTCATGAACCATAGATGACTGAGAAAGGAAAAATCAAAACCTGCCTATAGTACAAGGAGTGTGGAAGTTAAAGAGTTACACACATGCAAAAATCCAAATGAGTCAACAAATACTGTGAGTGCGCCAAAAAATAGTTTAGTAGAACATGTGTGCTTCTTGTTTATGCAAGCTTTTCAGAGAATGTTTTTCATAAAAGAGATGTAGCACCGTTCAACGCTCAGTCACTGTGTTTCAGGGGATATGTCTTGGCTGCACTACGATCAAGAATTCAGACTGCTACTGAAGGAGGAAACAATTCTCTCCTGAGGCAGTTATGATTTGAATCTCCTATTAGGGTGGAGAAGTTTGTTTTATCCTACTTTTTTACCTCCTTGCCGTTATCGGGCGCACATGTCATCCATCAATTTCTTGCTGCACATTTTGCATGCAAATACCATTAGTAGAAGCATGGTATTGCAGCTGCAGGACAAATGCATGAAAACATCAATTCTTAAAGGCCAAAAATTGCAAACAAAGAATGTCTAACAAATCATTAATGCGAGCATCCATAAAATCCATGGTCATTAGATGCACTTTTGATCAGAAATGATAGCACACAAATTTAGCGATTTACGTTATGATGGGCCAAGGAACAAGAAAAAGTATACCGTTATGAATGCTCAGTGGGTTTCACGTTGCTTTACCTCACTGGAGTTATTCCATGTTACTGTAATATAAACAAAGTTAGAATTTCTCAGGAAGACGAAATATCTTTTTAGTTTTATACACTGCTTTTAACACCTACAAGATTTTGTTTCTGCTTGAACAATTGCCCTTGAAAAGCACTGAGTATGAAGTGATGCTCTTACTCCTCATATATTCTTCAAAGCATATACTAAATACTAGTGAAACCTTGTCACTGCTCCCCCCACCTCAGTTCCCCGTTGAAGTCAATGAGAGATTTGTTACTAAATTCAGTGAAGGATTTAATCCTTTCTCATTAGAGATATATTCAGAGACCACAGGCTTTTGTTTGGCAGGATCTAGTTTCCACTTTATTCAAACCGTCATAGCTCAGGGAACAGGCAGGGTCAACTCCCTAATGAATTCTGAGACCAATTTGTGTACCTTTTGGTCAACTACAGAATTGTGCTCACTCGACTCTCAGGTATTCTTTGAAGTATTTTGTCTTCAGATTTTAAGCATTAAAGTAAGACAGTGGGACAAATTCTGTTCTCAGTGATCTTAACATAAATTTAAAAGGCCTGTATTTATACAAATGAGAAATAAGATCTATGGCTTTGTTCCTGTCTTTGTGACAGGGATAGTTATACAACTTGAAAAGCTGTGAAGCAAAACGTACACAGGGTATCTAATTGATTACCTTAATTCTTCAAATAACTTGTAGCTAGATCACAAATAATTATTTTTTTTTCTGGGAAACACAGTTCAAGTACCCTATTTAGTCATTAAGAAGTATACACACCAACATATCTATATACAACCTGTATCCAAGTGCTTTGTAAGTGCAGTCCTCCAATACTTAGCTCTGCACATGAAGAAAAGTAATTGTGCAATTGTCAAACTTTCCTTGTCTTGAATTTGAGAATCTTAGCCATAAGGATGGCTCGTCATAGCCTGTTAAGTCACCAAGACAAACTAGCTGTTTCACACATAGGGTAAATCAGTTAGTGATTTCATAGCCGTTTCACTTCCAGAAGTGTCATATATGTAAGTGGGTGAGGCCACCCACATGGTGCAGTGTTGTGGTCTGGTTGCTCTGTTGGAAAAAGCTGTATAAAGTCAGGTTTTTGGCTTCTGCCAGCACATCCAGATGATTTCAATTTGTTAGGATTCCACTAGAGTGGTCAGCATTACTTTGACAAAGCTGTGCCAACAGACAACTCTTTCTGCAGCCTTAGGAATTTCAGCACACACTGGGACCAGGCAGAGGTACAGAGCTATCTACTTTATCGTCCGTTACTCATAATGGCTTCTTAACTTTGGGTCCATTAGGTAGCACCCACATATACAAGTGTTTATTACGTGGCTTACATACAATAAACACTTTACTGAGCTCAAGTTTCTACTGATAGAGTGAGGAGAGATTATGACAATAATCGTACCTTAGGGAACCATATATTGAGTTCACTTTTAAGTACAGTTCAGGCTCTTGAAATTTACAGTAAGACATTAGACTGAACTTGCCCATTAGTAGTTGAATCAGTGAGTGCCAAAAAAAAAACCCCAAAAACCCCCCACCACTACAATTTTTATGCTTTTAAGTAACTTAAATTACATATGTAGGACAACAATACCACAGAGGTCATTCTCTTTTTCAACTTACGCTTTTTCAACCCTACCTGTAAGGATGAAAAGTCCTTTGGATCATCTAAGACTATTTGTTGATCACAAAAAAGTTGAAGTATTCAAAAGGTGCTCCTTGAATTTTCTGATGGAGTTTTACTATGCAGTAAAAGAGAGGAAATAGTCTTGGCACTTCTTATGTTCCTGGTGTTCAGCAAGTTAACCATCAGCATGAGTCCAACCTCATACTGGCAAGAATTTCATGTTCTCAGAATTTCCATCTACTAGTTTCTATTTCATTAGAGAGATGGTGTGTGGAGAACAAATGGGTTCTCTTTCTAGACATTTAGACTGTTGTATAGGTTGTTAAATCATCAGAGGAATTAAGTGTTTTAAAAGTATTTAGGACTAAGACTGCAGCACATAAAGAAAGAAATGTTTCTTAGCTAAATACTTGGAAAAGTAAGTTTGTATCATTGCTGATGCCACTGATGAACTCATTACCTGCAACAAAATTTCCAGTTTTGGAACCAGACTCTAAGTCTACTCAGAATTGACAGCATATGCCTTTCCTTTTACTTCCCCACCTTGTCCTTCTACCTTCATCAGACACACAAAGACAACTTACAGAAAGTGAGATGTTTCTACAACTAAGTGTAATATAAGAGTTGAGTGCCTGGACAAAGATCATTTCATGACACACTATTTCCAGCAGTCAGGAAACAAACCCATCAACTAATAGTAACCCAACTGGTAGACACACACATACTTCCCTGATTTTTACTAAATTTATGGGTTTCCTAAGCCAACTAAGAATTTTATGTTTACAGAACTGCTAAAGGCTTGGAACATTTTACAGACCTAACACTGAATTGATAGTCTGTCTACCCAAGTTAATAAAAGTCTGATGCATAATATAAGTGGATTTTACTCCTCAGTAACAACTTGACCTATTTAACAATAGGAAGCCAGGATCATCTCAATGTCTTTGCATGTTTCTTTTGGAAAATATGAACAATAAGTAACTGAGATCACTATGAACTGACTGTTGTATGCAGCAGCAAAAAGGACCAAGCAGATAGTACTTATCCTGACTCAGCAAACAGCAAGCTGAAGTCCACAGTGCTAACAGACAAAGTTATTATAGTAGTTCAGTCTCATGAACAAGTTAGAAAGTAAAATTTAATGGACTATAGCTTCTGTGGCATCTTCCCTAAATGAACTGGGGAAATCACCAGTTTCAGGATCCGAATTTCTGCCACTTGTAAGAGATATGCAAAGATCAGAACAAAACCCCACATCTTAAACAAATATGAGAAAATCATGGGTGCAAAGCTAAAATATTCCCTTTCCAGCACTGTAGAAACGCATATAGAAGAAACTGTGCTCCTACCCAATAAATCAAAAACATAAACCCAGTATTACTCTACACATATACATAGAAACTAACAGATAATGCAGATCAAGTCACCCAAACACACAGTAGGCTCTTCTCAGAGCTGAGGTTATAACACTAAGCGCCTAACAACTGCAATACATCGCTAAATTCTCTACAGTCCCCAAAGATTCACAAACGGTCCTGAGTATGTTCACAAGAAGGCAAAGGTATTCAACCTTTCTGAAGGCATTCAGCACTTACCTACGCTTAACTGTGTTAAAACTGTTCAGTAAAAAAAAAAAAAGTAAGTTCATAATTTATTTCAAATAAATGGACAAACTCAGCCTATGTTTCATTAGCAAGGAACAATTTTATAGCAAGTGTTCTCATGTCACTGGAACTAAAGAGCTGCCAGCTGCATAGAAAACCTTGCTTAAAGAAATACCATTTTGGGAAAACTTGAAGTATCCCTATATCCTTTCCGTCTCTTTATGTGTATTTAAATCAGCAGCAACATACAAAATCTGAACTCTTAAAATAAAAGTCTGAACAATGTAATTTCTATATTTACCATACTAGTAGTCTCATGCCAAGATTTAGTCTTTGGAATATTTGCTGCATACGTACCACATACATGTTACTACAAGAAATAACAAATATGTAGCAACTGGGAATTCTGTGTTCCGCTCTCAAAACACGAAAAGCAAGTGAGGTATTTTTGCACAAACTAAAAATGTGCAATATCTAGTAGTAGTACATCCAGGCTTAACTTAGGAAATGATCTAATTGTGAACACAAGCCATTCTCTCATCTCACGAACACAGGACTTTTTTGAAAGCCCTGAACCCCAGCTAATGTTTCAGCCAAGCCTGTCTGGCCTACTTCGTGGCAGGAAGCCATCAGAACAGTGGACTTCACTTGGTTTTGCTCACAAGGGACAGAAATGTTTCTCTTCTTAAAGGTCCATTCAGAAGTTCCAGCATTCATAACAACAGAAGTAAATTAGGTTTAGTTGCAATTAAATATCATTCTATTCAAAGAGCGGAACAAACATAGTTTAAAGTATGTAGTCTTGATCTAACAGTGCCTGGACTAGAAAAAGAGAATGAAGCTGCTTGCCAGTGTCTTTAATATGACATTCCGCAAACTACCTTCTTCTAAGCTTTTTATTTTTCTCTTCCATAGGATGGGAACGATACAAATGCTGTCACTAGGCAATGAAGTAGGAACACATCAGGCAGAAGAATCTGAATCTGGAAAAGCTGTGTTAAGATGGTAAACATAAGTGACTTCAAAACGAGCACAGACAGCCCATCCATCAGAGGATGCAAAAAGAGAACTGATGAGGACAACTAATTGGGACTTGTATCCAATAAAAATATAGGTAATAACAGCATAAGAAATTCTTGAATGCATAAAGGAGACTAACTAAATCCAAGCAGACGTTAAAAAGAAGATAATCAGCTGTTTAACACTGCACCTTTGTTTAAAAGTTATAGAGCTGAGGACTGCATAATCAAATGTGCACATTAAGCTTGCTTTCCAAGGATTTTTTATTTTTATTTTTAAATCCAGTAACACAGGCTTTATCATCAATACGGTATATTTGGAGCCGATTGAAAAAATCATGTGATTTCTTGCCGGATACAAATCATATGCCTTGAATAAGGACTAGCTGGATAACTCACAAGTCCCCTAGGGAAAATATGTTGTACAGACTACTCCTCGTAAGTGGGGATTAGTATCGAATCCCACAGGAAGTCATGCACTGCAGTGTTCGTTTTCATTTTGTTTTATATTTACTGGCAGTTGATACTGTTCTTTCAGCTTGTGTTTAACAGACAGTGCAGCATGATAGATTTTTCAACACATGTAACATTATGTCTTACGTTTTGGCTATCTGATAAAATTTACTAGGTATAATTGTTGTCCAGTGGGTCTTACAAAATTGAAGATGGGATGGCATGAACTCAAATTTACCACATGGAATTTTTATGCTCAAAGTATTTCCAACCTTATTACAGTATTGATGTGGCAGCTGCTGCCACTGATCACCATTAATCACAGTGCTGATGTTCTCACCCCCATGCAGTCTTCACTTTTTTTTTTTTTTTTTTACTCTTATTAAACCTGGGTATTTTCCCATTATCGGCAGATTTCGTATTGCTTTAGCTTAGAGCTTAGTTTATGCCATTTCTGGCCAGCTCCGATTACTCTTTCTGTATGTTTCCCCACATTTTCCAAACTCTTCTTCCCTGTCCCATCACCAGCCTACCATTTGAGATCAGAAAATAACTTCTTATTGATGTTAACTATGAAAAGGAAAGAATGTCACACAACCCAGTGTATACACCCCAGCACTGATACTACAAAACCATTTTCCTCTTCATAGCGTTCAAAATGGAGGAACTGTCTAAGCTATCTAATCCAGTATTCTGCCGTCAGCTAATTTTAGATACTTTTACCATTGGAGTAAAAACAAACAAATCCAACAGCAGGCAATTTCTACTAAGTTTCCTTGTAACCCTTCAGAAGTTGACTGGGTGTGATCTGCACTACCATGATCAAACTTCCATCAGCCCTGCTTTGAGGAAAGGTGCAGACCAGCTGACCTCAGGAGGTCCCTTCCACTGAAGTTTTTCTGTAATTCTGTTCATCAACTACAACCTGCCTAATACCCTAAACTGTATCTCTAATCATGAATTTGTGATTATAGCCATAGGAAGATCTCATTTATTTAGTGAAGTCAAGTAAGGAGAGCCTGACCTAAGAGCAGATGCATGAGCAAGAACACTTATTACTGAAGTTAAATGAGAAGTCAAATGTTACCCTGCAGAGCTTCTCACGAAAGGGAGTGGAAGAGGATAAAGGGATTGTACCACAAACTTTTTGACATGGAAAGCTGTCTACAAAAGTGGTGGTAGGGAGTGTAGGAGAAGAGCTGTTCATTCACTACTTAAAACCACAGGGACTGTGAACAGATAGTACCAACTGCTTTACCTACAAACACCAGTGCAGCAGACACACCTATTACACTACCTGAGGCTCAATGTTTTTAAGTCTGTTTGACTTACTAGTCTTATCTTCATGAAATACTCATGCATAAATGTTATAACATTGTACACACCACCCACATCTGTGTGCACATTTATTGTCAGAATCTTTTAGGTTTACTCTTGCCATCTTTTCAAATTCTCTCTAAACTGAAGTTTTCCTTCTCGATAAACTGTCCTGCCTGCATTACTGAAAGACTCTTGCTATCACTACATAGTACAGGGACTTGTTACCGCACATGTTATACATGTTGCGCCTTCAGTTGTTTTCTCCAGAAAAAGATCATGGGGGGATGGTATAAATTGAAATATATTTGACTGATAAATTGTTGTGTCAACACACAGAAAATGCCTTCATATAAAAAACAAGTCTACCTGTCCATCCAGCATTGCAACAACAGGCAAAACACCTGTGCCTAGGCAAGGTAAATTTTAGGACATGGTAGTGCATTTCTGCTAACTTGATGTAAATAACATAGGCAAAGGAGAGTGAAAGCGGCGACAGACTCCAGCTACATGTCCTCAGGACTTGGCATTGCAGTCACCAGCACAAGCTAAACCTCTCATTGCATGCAAGTGCAAAACATGGCAGAAACCTCTAAAAAATTCCTGTTTGG
Source organism: Falco cherrug (assembly GCF_023634085.1). NCBI lineage: Eukaryota > Metazoa > Chordata > Aves > Falconiformes > Falconidae > Falco > Falco cherrug. The sequence continues at coordinate 31,706,477 of NC_073706.1, forward strand.
TAAGATCGTGTATGAAACTTCCCTGCGGTATACTTCATTCCATGACTGCTTGAAAACCTTTGTAATATTTTATTTAATAGTTTATCTTTTCTTGTAATAGTTTTTATTGCAAACCATGAGGAGACCTCCTTTATGATCACTGGTGTTGGTCATCCATAGGTTTTTTCTCACCAGTGTGGCAAACACCCATTAAACAATTCAAATGATGTTGATTAACCAAATTTATGGGGATAAAGGAGGGAGGCAAGGAGGATGCAAAGGAAACACTGCACCTGTCTAAGCATCCAAAGTATTAAATGTCACCCGTCACCAATCAACACCATTATTACAGGAAAGCCGCCTACAGGTAGAGACACAGTTTTTATTTGCTCCTTGCAGGTTAAGAGTGGGGGTTGGCTTTTTACTTGTTTTTTTCACAGTTGGATTTCCCAGTAGCAATTTTAACCGCAGCCCTTAGGCATTAGAAAACAATGGGATACGGGGTTGAGAAAATACATCCATTCGTATATACACTGTCAAAATATCTTGGTTTGATTCTATAAAGACAGGTAACAATATTTAAGCCTTTAAATTGTTTATGAAGTAATCAGAATTTAATTTGTTCTGTTCAGATTTTAATTATATACCATGTGCTTTCCTGAGAGGACACTACCAAAAGTATAGCTGTCAGATGGAAATTAATTTGCTAGTAGATGACCACATACTTCATGAATTATACATGAAACTTTGTCTCACAGTGACTGTTGCTAAAAGACTCTTTCATCACTCTTATGTTTAAACAAACCATGATAGTTTTTAAATAAGTCTGATCAGCAGTAAGGAGATTATGATAAAGTGCTAAGAATGACTTCTAAAATAGTATTTCAGGCACATTTCATATTGATGTGTTTTCTGCAATTTGGGTCATGTTCCTCTGCTCTTAGTTGTTAGGAGAATGATGGGCAGACCATTGCATTCGCTTTCAAATACAACATTGATAGCTGGATTTACATTTCTTTTTAAGACTCAGCTTTTGCAAACAAGCCTTAGATTTCAGACATAATTCTGTTATTCAAATGGGAGAAGAGTTTGATAGCTATGCTAATCACTTTTATCTGAGAAAACATAACTAATAGCTTGGTTTACATTTGCCTGCATTTATGAGCATAATTTTAGCACATAATTTTATTGCACTATAAAACATAATACTGCATTAGTCCGCTCTTAAAAAAAAGTTACCTTAGAGTGATTTGCACTTAAACCTTCGCACTACATTTAAACAGTATCGTTTTAAAATTTTGACCTTTTAAAACCAATTTTTTAAAAAAAACCCTGTCTAAAAATTAATCCCACAAGGCTATTTTCTGTAGAGGTAATATTCAGTGAATGTATTTAAGGTAGTCATTGCCACGTTGATCACAGGACTGTTTTGAGTCAGTCATTCTCATGTATAAATTGGACTGAATTAAGATAATTTGTTCTTACATCGCATCAAAAGAATGCCTTAAAGTTCTCCATGGCTGTATACATCAACAAATTATGTGGAAGAAAAGAGGAATGATCGACACAATCTTTTTTTTTTTTTTTTTTTTAATGTAGTCAGTGTTTTCAGCGCTGGAAACCAAAAAGGAAATAATGCCTTATATTTTAAGAGGGTCAGTTATTAGATTCAGCGGTGCATAAACAGAAAGAAAATATGCTCGAAAGAGGCTCCATTTTGTAGTATTGTACTTAATATTTCCTCTTGGAATAGTCATAGCTAATAACGATATGGGAACTGTTTTCCAGAACAAAACTATTCGAATTTTTGACACAATATAGTGATCTTATTATTAATAATGCTTGCACATACATAGCAGGTTTCCTCTCAGAATTTGAAAATATGTTTACAAATTTAACCTTACTATTCCCTTGGTGTCAAAAAGTAAAGGTACCAAAATGCTAGACTCCCTGTGATACCACAAAATTACCTGTGACAGAACCTGGATTTTCATGCAGCTCTCACCTTCTAACTAGTCAAACACCTAAGAAAGGTCTGAAAGTCAACAATTGGTCTTGTAATCTCCTGCAGCATGCAATGAATTTTGTCCCTCACCAAGCCCCTTCTCCCCGACGGTGGGGTTTTTTTCTGCAGTACAGATATTACCAAATTAACACCCCTTTTCCTATAAATAGACAGAAGGTTAACCTTAGCTATAAAAGTAAATCTATATATTTTGTATCTTAAAGGTAAACACAGCCATATTAAAGCAATATTTTGTCTTCCCTAATATTACAGAAAAAATGTTTATAAAATAGCATGCTTGCTTAGTGACTGCAAGTTATAGTACTAAGCTATATTTTTGGTACTTGGTTTGATAAGGTTTTTTTTTAGTTTGTTCTTTGATTTTACAGTATATTGGTGCCTGTGGAATACTTCACATGATATATGGCATTAATTGTAATACTAATATGGCTCAATTTTAGAGTTATTCCATGACATTTAACAGACTTTTGTCAAATTGAGACATCGAGAAATATGCATGCCAAAATGACCACTAAACAGAAACCTTTTTACATTGTACTGTAGCACCATGAATTCACAGTAAAAACAACAGGGAAGACTTGGACATACTATTTTAGTTTAAGAATAAGGAATTCTCCTAAACTGAATCAGAGAAGTTAAAACACTCAGAATTCCTATCCCAGAAAATATAAGCTGTAAATTGAAAACAATATGTGCAAATACAGCTTTCAATTAATTTCCATAAACAACACTGCCAAATCTCTCAGTTTTAGGTGGATCTTTGCTGCTTCTGAAGGGAGAAACTGCGCCCTAACTGGAGGCGTTCAAAACACAACTGCTTAGATCCTGCTAATGATCCATTCAGCCCGTACTGCTATGGAATTGTGGCACTCACTGGTGATGTTGCTGACTCCCTCAACTGTAGAGTTCAATTAGAGTAGTTATTGAACTTAATAGAAGTCATATCAAGTAAGATGAACTCCAACAATCTCTTCCTTTTAAAATGCAGTTTCTCCATCACATCATTTCACAAAACCCCTTTTTCTTCTTTAAAAAAAAAAAAAAAAAAAGAGCATAAAGGTCATAGCCTCATGGTTATGGGAAAAGCCTTGCAAACATGACCAAAAGTAAATTAACCTGCAAATAAAAAGTCAATTAACCAGCACATAATGAAGAAAGCATACAAAAAGGAATGCAAATAAGTAATTGAAATAAAAATGCGTAATTCTAAATTCATATTATGACTTCTGGCATTCTAATCCAGATACCTGGAATGCTAAATCTTACTTCAAGCCTGTAACTGTTAATAATGTCAAAACTGCGCAAGGCAGGTGCAGAATAGCCTCTAGTATGACAGCACAGGTTGAGAAGCATTAAGCAGGACAGCAGGAAATGGGCACCTTCAGTAGTGCAAGGGTGAAAGAACTATAAGGTTTTCTCTCTCTACAGTAGCATGAGAATCTTAAAAACTTCAGGATAGTGCAGAGCAATTTTTAAGTTAGTATGGATATGCGTGGCCCTTTCTTTTCCCTGTTACACCTGCAGCAAGGGAGGAGAAATAGAGTAAAAAAATCAGCCAGTGTTCTCCCCACCCCCAAACCATTTGCAGGCCCAGTTAGACTGTTGGTGGAACAACTACTCTGCAATGAAGAATTTCTTCTGCCACATAACTACTCAGCATATAGAATTTGTCTTTATCCATAGCACATTAGGCAGAATTTTGATGGCTTCCATGTAAATTTTATGTGAAGAAGACAGTGGGACTCAGTTATTTTATTTGCACACATTTGTTCATATTCCTTCACATCTAATACTAGGTATTTAGTATGCAAGAATAAAACAGTGGCCTTTTCCTTTCGATGGTCGACGTAGTTAATGACCTCAAAAACAAGGGCACCTTTAAATCTTCCTACCAGTAGAAAAGGCATGATGAAAGAGCTTATGTCCAGAAGAGGGGCTCACAGATACTTACACCAAACCTATCTGCACACAAAGGTTCTTGTACTTCAGAAAACTTCAGTTTTAAGTCAGTGTTTCCTCATGCGTATAAAAAGGAATGACTTAATTTTTTTAGACAGAGAAGGTTTGTTGACACCAGTATACACCCACTTTTGGAGTTGTTTAATGCTTTTTTTTCCACTTTACCACCCCAAAGCTTCAATCCTGGAAAACAGAGTATGGAATCACATATGTGAGCAGAAGGTCACGAAAATCCAATTCAAGACTGATGTTTCAGTGTTAATTCACTTCACTGTCCACTATGAAATGGTGTTGAGAGGATTATGGTGCAAAAAAAGGCCCAAAATGAGGGCAGAGTATCATCCTGAAATTTTAGCTCCCTAGCTGGTCTTTAACTTAAGCAAGTCCTGTACCAATTCCAAAATCAACAAAATTGCACTTGCTCTGTGCTGCAACTGACATTGCCACCATACAGCATTAAAAATTAGCTTTATTTCCTCGGGCATTTTATTCAATTGAAGGCTGAATTACTTGAAAGATGGAAACGATCATTCTCTTTAGAACAACATCTTCAGCGAACAATGCTCAGAGCTACTATCTTTCAGCACCACTGGCTTTTTTTAAATATCCATAATTATATGTCTAAATTGGTCATTGTTAATTAAGACATTTTCAATTTTTATTACTAATGCTGGAATTCATATTTAAGGAGCAAGCCAGAAACAACCTCGCTGAGCAATTTCCACAAATACGAAAATCAAGTTCTTTTATTTAATTATCACATAAATGGCTTTAAATTGAGACTATTGGTGACACCATTTAGCATTGAAACTATGGGAGCCTGAGGTGGGGCAGACATGGTGGAAATCATTAGCTTGGAAACACAGCCTGCTGTTGTAGCGATTTGTTGAACAAGTCTTTTAAAGGCCTCACTTAATGGCTCCTGGAAAAATCTATTACAAACCAAAGACACTCAGTTTCTAGGTCTGAGTCTTAACATTGTCCTCAGTGGGCATTATCGATCAATCACTCTCAAATAGCTTTAACATATGAACTTGTAATGGGCCAAACTTTACTAAAATGGTGATCACAAGCACAATAAATTAACTTAGTGCTGGCTGATGTCGTATGTCAGTGCCCGAAATAATTACAGTTTCACACTCTTTCACCTAGCAAAATAAAAGTATTCTATTCTATGAACACAAAAGATGAGGCATGAGGTTATAAAAGACTGGCAACAAGGTTACAGAGGAAGTCTATATGAGATTTGGAAACAAAGCCTCAACTAAAAAGAAGATTCCAGAAACAGATGCATCTTGGGGGGTAGGCAGGGAGAACATTTGTCCATTTAATTCTGGTTTTAATTTGGGGTTTTTCCAAGTTTCTCCTAGATTAATTTGTGTGACATTTTTATTACTTAAAATAATCGGACTTTAAGATAATAAAGCCAGCATGTTTTCTGTCATTCTGATTTTCTCCTAGACTCAATTTTGCAACTGTGATAAAAACTTTCAGAAGCTCTGAACTTCAAAACGTATGCATTGCTGGACCTTTAACAGGATGATATAGTATTGACAGGAAAATATCTAGCTAAGTAGCTGTTCACTTAGCAGTTAATAGTTCATTCATTTCTAAAAGAACTAGGTTCATGTCTGGATGATGATGAAGCTTCTACTCAGAGAAAAGTGAATAGCAGCTGAAGTATAATAAGAATGTAAGAAAATTAAGAGAAAAGGGAAATTGGGAAAGCCATTTTGTGTATGACAGGCCATCTAATTATTTCCTAAATGGGAAAATGCTTTTGCCTTACCTGGTTGGCCACTGTGCACGTTCAGCTTGAAAAATGCTTCCTGACATCTGTTCTGAATTTTCATCTTACTTCCATGTATAGTCCTTTGTCCTGTCATCTGTGTCAGCCTGCAAACAACATGAAATGACAGGTTCTAATCACTTAAATATTGAAAATTGTTCTTCTTTTTTTTTTTTTTTTTTTTTAAAGAAAAGGTTTTGATAGCATGCTGTTTTCTCTATCTCAATTAAGTGTCTTCTAATTGCTGTCATGTCACAAAGTTCAGTAACACAGAACCAAACAGAGGTTTCTAACTGAGAAAATATGGGCTGCAAGACACAGAGTGAAATTCAGATTTCCAGAGTGGAAATTGGGCTCATTGGAAACACGGATTACCTTCCCCTTTCCACCAAACAAAACACTTTCTTACATGAGTGCTTATTTGTGGGTCTGTCTTGCATTTCTAAAGTGCCCATTGCTATTACTACTATCACTCCTCTGGCACTGACACAAAGAGACTACACAGCCTGAAAAGAGGCTGAAGTTGCAGGAGCACCTCAGGATAACTCTTGGGAGTTAAAAGTCTGTCTGCATTAACTTTGTACTAACACAGGCCAATGCTGCTGGGCAAGACAGTAATGCCTTCCAAAACCTCGGAGCTTCACTGTAGGATGTACGTTCCTGGTTTGGTTCACATCCCTGGGAGAACCTCAAGATTGAAAGAAATTAACAAGCATATGGATTATTCTCAGTGTTTTAAAATAAGTAGGATTCCAAATATTGGTCCTTTCTGTGACAAGAAAATAAGGTTTGCAAAGCTGCCAATCACTCCGTTTTGAAGACTCGTGAGCCTCTCTTCTTAGATGTACCATGAAGAGAGCAGGCCTCAAATATCTAGACCATCTTGCCAGGCTCAGACAATGACATCTGCAGTCCATGATAATACATGGATAATGGAACTCAACAGCCACATTGCTATACGAAGACAAGGCTGAAATCAGCATGTATTTTTACTGAACAGAGATTGGCATACAGGTCAGCTTGACCTAACGTTTCATCAAGAAATCTCAGATACCTATGATAAGCCTGCTGAACCTTAACTAAGGTCAGGGTTTGGCTCTGGCCTTTTCCCCCCCCCTTTACGAAAATGCCAAGTAAACTTAATATGAGACCTGGTGGCTAGTACCCATTTCAGATAATCTACTTAGTTGCAAAGCAGTCATTTAGCAACTAGCATATATTGTAAATGTCTTATCTCAAAAGTTAAACCCACATAAGCATCTCCAGGCCTGACAGAACAAAAAGAAAGTTCCGCATACAATACGTCAATTATCTTCTGCCCAGCAGCTGACAGTGTCATTGTTTTACTTCCCACACAAATGGAATATGGCTATCTGGAAGGTTCCTTTTTTTAAATCTGTCAGATAATCAATGTAATGTTTATAGCTGGATTTTGCATCTAGCATAACAATAGCTATTGTTGTGCTGCTCTGCTGCACTGAGAAGTATAGCTGAAGGAAGCTTATAGTTCTCCTTTCATCTTTTCCTTGCATCCCCTCAAGTGCAAGTCTTTTGTGCTGACTGATCTCTTCAACATCATATGAAGTCCCACAGAGCTTTATGTGCACATAGCTCTCTGAGTTTATTACTGAAGAAGGCCATAGTGAGGGGGTTTCCTCCTCTGCCAGAGCTGCTCTGTGTTTTCCAGTAAGTTTAGCAGTCAAACTTGCAGGGTTACTCTTACTACAACTTCAGGCCTGATAGAAACTAATTTATTTTTAACTATCAGGTATAAAATGATCGGTACTGCAAAGAAACACCCTTTGTGTCTGTTGTTGAGAGTTGGCAGGATGCCTTATGGAATTGGTGCTGCTGTAGCAACAGTCCATACAAGCTTAACCAGCAACATTACATATTGGGCACAGCTGGAAGCCCCATCTGATGATCTGGTCTACTGTGGTTAGATGTATATTTCTCTAAATACATGAAGACATTAAGACTCAAAAGACTTGAAGGCTTTTTGGTTTGTTTCTTTCTCATACCTAGTATAGGGGATCCTTTGGCAAGAGTTTGTGCAGCTGAAACTGATGATGCAGAAAGATGTATCATCAGCAAGCTAAGTAGAAAGGTTGACTTGTGAGCTGATTTCCAAGAGCAGCAAAAGTGTGTCAAAATGCATTCATTTCAAAACTAGGTAAGCTTTACATAAACTGCCTAAACTGCTTAGGTTGTACTGAAATCCACTGCAATTTCTGATTGTTAAAAGACAGAATATTTAACTTCCTGTTATTTCAACACTTATTGCTAAACAGCATGGCCAAAGCATAGCTTTGAGACTCAGCTCTAAACGGAAACTAACATCTCCATTGTTCAGCTTGATCCGAAGCCTACTGAATTCAATAGGTGACTTTTCACAAACCTGAGGTTTGGATCAGACCCTATAAGATGAAATCTCCTTTTTCTTCTTCACTATATCACAGATTTTGATTGATCATTTGGTGGTTCACTCAGGAAGGAGTCACTTTTCAGCAGAGGAAAGGACAAGTTTCATTAACTGCAAAATCAACCTAAGTCCTTGATGCAGACTTCACTTTTGTCATGAATTTACACATTTACAGAGGACAGTCCCCAGAGAACAAAAAATAAAAGGTGTCGTAAGTTACTGCTGAGTTAGGGCCTTAGCCATAAAAATAATACTGTGAAAAATTTAGTCTGTAGGTAACAATGAAAAGTTAATACAAATGGTCATTGGACTCATTATAGAACTCTCTGGCAACAACTTTTGCAGACTCATGTTAAGCCTTGAGAGAGAAACGTTTCAGCAAAGAACCACTTAATCATTTATATGAATGAAAATGAGTGCAAACAGAATGCTGAGATGGCTTTAAGATCACCTCTTTTTTCTTGTACGGAATAGCCACTATAATTACATTTTGCTTGTCAGTTCATAAATTTTGCTTATTACAAAACGGGCATTATTGATTGCTTTTTAAAAGTACTAAAACTAAGCTAAGAGCAGTAGATCTCTCAGCAAATTCAAAACATACTATCTTCCAAACTAATCACTGGCAAAGGGACTGTGGAAAAACTATCCAAGTTTATTGTAAGCCTAATGAAAAAAATTGAAGTTACCATGAGTTTTAGGTTAGTAACTTGGCTTTGAGTTTAGCATGTTTTAAGCCACAGTGAAAAAAAAAGATAAACTTATTTGGCAAAGCCAGACACTTTTAAAGCCAACATCCTGTAATTGTTTCCTCATTTGGCCTGGCAACTTGAGAGGGGAAAAGAAAGAAGAAGGAGAGGGGGAAAAAAGAAAGAAGAAGGAGAGGGGGAAAAAAGAAAGAAGAAGGAGAGGGGGAAAAAAGAAAGAAGAAGGAGAGGGGGAAAAAAGAAAGAAGAAGGAGAGGGGGAAAAAAGAAAGAAGAAGGAGAGGGGGAAAAAAGAAAGAAGAAGGAGAGGGGGAAAAAAGAAAGAAGAAGGAGAGGGGGAAAAAAGAAAGAAGAAGGAGAGGGGGAAAAAAGAAAGAAGAAGGAGAGGGGAAAAAAAGAAAGAAGAAGGAGAGGGGAAAAAAAGAAAGAAGAAGGAGAGGGGAAAAGAGAAAGAAGAAGGAGAGGGGAAAAGAGAAAGAAGAAGGAGAGGGGAAAAGAGAAAGAAGAAGGAGAGGGGAAAAGAGAAAGAAGAAGGAGAGGGGAAAAGAGAAAGAAGAAGGAGAGGGGAAAAGAGAAAGAAGAAGGAGAGGGGAAAAGAGAAAGAAGAAGGAGAGGGGAAAAGAGAAAGAAGAAGGAGAGGGGAAAAGAGAAAGAAGAAGGAGAGGGGAAAAGAGAAAGAAGAAGGAGAGGGGAAAAGAGAAAGAAGAAGGAGAGGGGAAAAGAGAAAGAAGAAGGAGAGGGGAAAAGAGAAAGAAGAAGGAGAGGGGAAAAGAGAAAGAAGAAGGAGAGGTTTTTCTTGGTGTGAATTAGTGCAAATGGTGGATATTCTAACACAGTTGACCCTAAGAATGCAGAATAGCCAAAGTGAGAGCAGGCAGCATAAGAGCACTTTGGCTCTTTGAGATCAGTTGATTAAACATCTACAAGTGACATTAATACACATTGGGAATATCCTTATTCAGAGCCAGTAAGAAATAGAAGCGATCAGCAGGGACTTAGAGCTGCAATTCTTATTAAAATAAGGTTTCAGGCTGACAGCCACACATAGTTATAGGAGAGAAAGGGGAAATCTTACAAAGAACAAATTAACAGTGTTGGCTATTGGATTAAATCTAAACAATCTCTGAGCATACTCAAAACTTTTACTGCTTTTACTGCTGTATCATTGCCAGTTCTGAACTAATACTGAAAAAAAACCCATGAGGTAGCTACTGATCTGGCTGGGAAACAATGTCCTATTCAAAGTTAGTATCTGTTCTAAGTATCAAGCAACAAAATTAACTGTCCTCTGTAAAAAGGCTTGGGGGAAGGAGAACATTTATATCAACGTGAAGCAAGGAAAGCAACTCTGTATTAACCTAAGGAGTTAACAAAACAGAATACATGGAAGTATTTTTCAAGTGGAAATAATTTAAGAACCTTCTAAATATCTTAACAGTGCACTTGGCTACACTTGGATTTAGGAAGCAGTATTTTACATGCAGCAGTTGATTTTTTTTTTTTTTTTTTTTTTTTTTACAGCTTTAAATCCAAAGACAAGTCTGTAGTCCATCAAAAAATGACAACAGCAAACTCAATGCCATGTAAAAGTACCAAATGAAATTTGGCAGTATTCAGAAAATGGCCAGGTAATACCTATATGTGTGACTCAACCGGTATAATAAGGGCAGTTGTGTTCAAAACAGTTGCACTTATGAAGCCATTGACATATAGTCCCAGTGTCAGCTGGTAAAGCCTTTGGTCACCATGCTTTGAGAAACACCAGAGCAAATTCTATGCAATTTTCTGTGAAACCTATTACAAGAGCAAAATGTACGCAAAATGCCTTTGTTGCACCAGCCAGGAGAAGGAAAGAAAAAGAGTAACACAAGGAAGACTTGGGCTCACACTACTGTCCTTTGCACTGTTCTGGCAATCTAAAAAGACTACCAAGGTACCCTTAAAAGGCACCAGATTAAAGGTGTAATAAAGGTAAATGATCTGCTGATGTACCAGAATCAGAAATAAACTCTCCATGCTCCATATTAGCAACTCAAGAACAGAAAGTTACTAATGTGTAGCCTAGTAAAAAGCTTAATTTTCTCAGGATACACCAGGAACTGTGTCTGGACTGACAATGAAGACTGCCTTGAAATAAAAAGCAGGGATACATTGGAAGGCACATCCAGGTCTGCTTCTTTGTGAGTTGCACACCTGAAATTTCCTTTCCCTGGCAACTAAGGTACAGGGGAAAGGAGCTGCACTGGGCCCAGAAAACTCACGTGTTTGGAGATCTGTCCTGTCCCTTACCTCTGACTCAGCACCCACACTCCTCAAGGGAGCATGGGTGGCAGAATGGAGAAGAAACCAGTCTTCCCAGCTACCTGGTTTTGTCTCCTGTGAAGACCCTTTAGCTACAGAGTGACAGCAAACATAAATTGGAAAATTAACTAGCTTTTTATGTACTTTGGAGCACCAAATTAGAGCAAAGTCTTGACAAACTGCTGGGATATCTGCCACATTGCCTCTTGACAAAGTATATGGGCCAGATTCATTGGTAAGCTATCGCTACACAGCGCTGGAATGTAGCCTGCTCTCAGGCCAATGTTCTGGCTGAAGGATACATTAGGTGAGGTTCATTGCCCAAACTGGTAGTTCCAGCTTTCATACCAAACTGGTATTTTCTATTATTTCACATGGTGTCTACCCATCTCACAATTATGTTATATACATCTTCTATCATAGTTCACCATCTTGCACCGTATCAAATACCAATTCCAATAACAGTAGATCTACTAGTGGTTTTTTTAGTCTGAGAAATCCATTAAATCAAAGATAGATGCAAAGTTAGCATGTTGCTATCACATTTTTTATTAATATTGTTAACTAACCTTAGTTTAAAAATTTGTGCATACTAGGATAGCAGACAGAGGTCTTTACATGCTCCAAAGACTTTCACCACCATCTTAAATACTGTGTTGGTTATTCTCCAGCCATCTGGTGCCATTCACAGATGTATTACAAGCCCCTGAAACAAGACCTGCAGCTTCATTTTTTCTAGCGTTCTACACTGACAAATATTTTGTTCCCCTAGCCTAAGCATATTCAGTTTTTCCAATTTTAGTTCCAACTTGGTTAATTCCCATTTCCATGCTATTACTCCCAAGTTATTTTGCCTTTATCTCTGTATTAAACAGCTTCCTTCTAATTGTTATCACTCCCAACTTGATAAATCCTGTCCTAAAAAGGATATTAGATTACATTATTGTAGGAAATTCTGATAATTATGCAACCATTCATTGCATTCTGCAAAACATTATCTAAACGAATTTTGTAAGCTACCAGAAGAGACATGTAACAGCTTTGCTGCAAACAACAAGAAAACCCCCACAAGACCTTTTCTCTTCTTGAGCATCACCTGCCAACAGAACAAGCTCCCCTGTGATTCAGGAACGTGAAGCTTAAGACTGCCAGTACCACAAGGAACTACGCTGTCGTGCAAACGTGCATTAGTGCTCTGGTTATGTTTTGCATAAGCACATCAGACATATTCATCCACCTACAGCTATCACTGTATTGCATAACTGCTCGAGTCAGTACATTCGGGGAGACTCTAGGCAACATATATGTGTAATGTTCCTACTTGCATGTACTACATACATACAGCAGAGGCGTGTGGGATTTTTACTTGAGGACAGTATAGGATTATTTAGTTGCATACACAGATGAATTTTCTTACAGCTTCATTGTTACTAACTTGGTAAAAAATAAGTATTCATACAACTGAATATTTAATGTGAAGTCAGCACGTTAATTCTGTAGCGTACATAGGATCTTACGCCATTCACAAATCGTATTATTAACAAAGATCCTCTGTTCTTTAACTGCATTGACAACCCAAAAGATTTTGAATGTCAGCCACAACCTCTTTCATAACACTGTTCCAACACACATTTACAAGGTTTTACATGTTATTTTGCATTTCAACAGAGAGGATTAGTAGAATCAGCTATATTATATTCCATTACAAAGCTGATAACCCCAGAGGACTCATCTGTGCAAGATGTCTCATGAGTAAGCCCAACAAAGTGTATCAAGGAAAGAAATGCCAGGTCACACTAATACGTTTAGTAACTTTGACTAAATAAAAAAAAAGCACAAAGACTTGATGGTAAAAAAACCTGAAAGCTAGAAAATAACTCCTTTCACAAGACAAAAGATCCGCCTCCTCTATTTTGAGGATCTTCTTGATAAAGAAGTCTGTTCTTAACTGAGAAGATAGCCGACTATATGAAAATCTGAACATTGGCCTCTGTATAAGCAGAATGAAACATGCAGGAATTTAAGTCTGGGGTGTTTTATCACTGAGCTTTGAAGTCAGAAGTCAAATACGGAAATCCTGTTCTTTAAAAAGGTAGAGTATGGCCAAGAATAAAACATAGCAAACACCACTCCAGAAAGTGTGCGATGTCATCAAGCTGTCTAAGAAGGCTTGTAGGATTTCCCATGGAACAGAACTAAATGCTGAGACTTAATGCATTTTATATAAAATATAATCTACAGTAACCTCTAAGCAGAGCTAAAAATCCAGTAAATAAACTGATGAGAAAGGGATTCAGCTTGGCAGTAATGGCAACTCTATTGCCCTGCTAGCAAAATAGAAATAAAACTATCTTGCAGGGAAAAAGCATATTTTGACAGTTTGCAAAGCAGTCGGGCTATTCTGCTGGGAGACAGTGCCCTATTGAATAGGCATCACAATGTTCCACCATGACAGAATCTCCAGACTTAAGATGTGGTCTAGTTCATGGTTCCAGAATAGGAACAGAACCCAGGGATAACGGGGCTCAGTTCTCTGGCTGGTGAAAGGCTGTTACAGTTGACAGATTATGTTAACAGCTTCTGTGCTGGGAGTCTGGCAGAAAGCTTCAGGGAAACTGTCTCTTTGCTTTCATTCATATTTTATATATGTTATATAGACACACAGAAAATGCTGCATGTATTAGCCTGTAATTTTCTGTCACAGGCATGGCCATCACGCTATCTATGTGAGTAGTCATGGCTAAGAGGGGATATTTCAGATCTTTTTTTAACAGCCTCCATTCTTATATTCTGGCAAGGAGATCTGAGAACACCACCTTACAATGTTAAGCAGTGTTCCCTCTCATAGAGCAGATACCACTTCCAGGGCAAATACATGTGCTTACAAGTTTAATGTTAGCTGTCACTAAGTACTCAAGCATGAAAAGTTAACATTTGCTTTCTATCAGGATTCACATGACCAGTGCTCAGTGGCTTGAGTGTTGGAGAAAAGCGAGCACAGAAGGTCCTTGACACCACAGTAATAAAGCTTTTAAATTTAAAATAAAGCTTTACAGATGTTGCCTCTCCCCAATACGATTTAAAGAAAATGACAACAAAACCATGCAAATAGGCAGGTAGTTAACTAATTAGAAATATTTTTCAGTTGCACCTCGTTTCAAAGCTTACTCATCTGGTAGTTGACTGAAAGCCAGAAACAGCTGATGTTGCTATCTGTGCTACTAAGGACATTGCTCAGTAGCAGTCCCACTAAAAAATCTGGAAGGAACAAAGGCTGGTTCTGTACCCGTTTACAACAGCAGAATTTTAGAAGTATATAAAAGCAACCGGGTGATCCAACATGGATTCAAAAGTTTCCTTCCATCATTCACAAATATATCCAGTGTCAGATCCAATGTAGTATTTAAGCCACTGAAAACTGAAATAAATCCCCACAATGAACCAGCTTTCCCTTTCAGTTGCTTAGAATTATTTTTTTTTATATATATATTGCAAACTATTGAAAAAAGTTTTAAATTCTCAAACTGAATGTAAGAACTTCTCAAAGTTCCAAAATGTTAAAAATTCAAAAGGCATTCCGGGTTAGACTGGCAGCCAAATGTAAAATGCAGGACTGTGAACCAACAAGAAGTACTCGCAGCTGGAAGTCTGAGAAGTTACAGTGAATAGTTACGTAAACATTAGCTTAGCAGCGGTCAAAAAAGGAAATGAAAGGTTAGGAATGCTGGAGCTGAAAGGGTAGTGGCCAGTACTTCAAAGACCAATGGCAACTAGTCACAAAGAACGTTCCTTTGGGGCTACTCCTTGGGCAATATTGTCAGGCATCTTCATCAGTGACTAAATCAGACCACACCCTCACCAGCCTCACAGATGACACCACGCTGTGGGGAGCAGTTGATATGCTGGAAGGCAGGGTTGCCATTCAGGGACACCTCAAAAAGCTCAAGGAATAGGCCAACATGAGCCTCATGAAATTGAAAGACAATGCAAATTCTGCAAGAAATACCCTATGCAAAAAACAAACAAACAAAACAAAACCAAAACAGGCTGGGAACCCATTTGACTAGAAATCAGCTCTACAGAAAGGGAATAGGGGGGTCAAGTTTAAATGAGTTCCTGTGGCAAAGAAGGTCAACCACCTACTGGTCTGCATGAGCACGAATATAGCCAGCACGTCAAGGGAAAGTGCTCAGCACTGGAAATGGTACACCTGGAGTACTGTGTACAGTTTTTGGCACTCAATATGAGAGATTAAGAAACTCCTGAAAGTCCAGGAGAAGGGCCCTAATATGGTTAGGAGCTGGAGTCAACAATACAGAAGAGGCTGAAGGAACAATATTCACCAGAAGAGAAGGCTAGGGTAGGATCTAATTGCAGCCTTCCATTATCTAAAAACAGGTCATAGAGAAGAGTAATCAAACTCTTCTGAGACCAAAAGGATTTGATGCAATAGTTACAAATTGCAACAATGGAAGTTAGAGATGAAGAAAAAAAAAAAACCAAACATGCAGCGGTTGTAGTTAAACACTGGAACAGGCACTCAGGATGCTTGTGGAATCTCTAAGGAAATTTTCATAACTCAGCTGGACAAGACCCTGAACAACCTGATGTTTTAAATGAGCCCAGCCTTGATCAGGAGGTTGGATGGGATGACTCCGATGTCCCTTTCCAACCTAAGTTTTCCTACAATTATATGAACTGCAGGGAAAGACAAGTGACCACATGAAAAATATCATTATTCAACCATATAAATTCATTTACTTATTCCGCAATTACAGCATGCTATTTGGCTCCCAATCTCAAAAGGGATATTTTAGAACTACAAATAGTTCCTTCCATATAGAAAGTTACTGATGACATTAAGACTCTTCAGCCTGAAACACAAGAGTGTTTAGAAGGTAGTATGGCAAGGTTACAACATCATGAGTGGCACGAAAAATAGTGGATAGGTATCATTCGTTCACTTTTTCCCAATACAAGCACAAGGAACTACCAAACAAAGCTTAAAAAAACCCACACCACAAAACTCAAACCAAAAGGTGGTTCTTTATACAATGAATGGTGGACCTGTTGAATGTTTTTCAAGCAAAGGCACACCAGCACCTTGAACTTAAAAAAAGTACACTGTGAGTTACTAAACAACACATAACATAAGGCTCAGGAATTCTGAGCTGGAAAATAGAGAAGAAAGCTGGGTCAGAATTATCATACATGTTTTTTCCTGTTCTTATTCTATGCTGGGGCTTATTACCACTGTTGAATACAGGATACCAGGCTAGACAGATCCTTGGCCTTCATCAGTGCTGTCCTTCTTACGAGAATGTCTTGCAAGGTTCCTAATCCTGTGTTGGCCATCCAACATCCAAGCTCTACAACTTCTGAGTTTTATTCATCACTAAAAAGAATTCTCTTCACAAGATGGTCAGAGTTCTTTGACTTCTTTGTGAGAAATTCCAGTAACACACACACATGCATGGCAACTGGATATCATGCAAAGAACCCAAGACACAGGTAGTATTTTGGTACTATGTTCTGTGATACCAGACTGTATAATTTAGATAAGTATTTATAGATGACAGAAATACATACAGAAAAGGATGTGAAGCACCAGAAGATGCAGCCACATGAATAACTTTGATATATGCTGATTTATGCAACACAGAGATCTATCTGAGCCATGGTTTAGATCAATAAACCCAGCACTGATTTATAGTGGATCCTCTGCCACAGCAATAAAAATTACAATAGTGTACCCAAACCTTGTAGATAAGATGATGAAACATGATTAAACACATGAAGAAAGTCAAAAAGATCACACCAAGTACTGAATGTATGCAAAACCAGAGCTCATGTCAGTTGTATCAGTATATAACTGTTGCCACTTCTATTTTACGTTATAGCACAGGGGTCCTCAAACTACGGCCCGCCGGATACGGCCCCCCAGTGTCCTCAGTCTGGCCCCTGGTATTTACAGACACACACACACACACACACGCCGGGGCTTGGGGGGGGGAAACCAAGCAGCCGCAGATGACTGCCTGCCACTTCATCCACGCGCCGGCCCCCTGTTTAAAAAGTTTGAGGACCCCTGCATAGAGTGATCAGGCAAAATTGTTTGTTATAGATGAATAGAATTCATTAATGTTGCTTACAAATGCACTAAATAACTCAGTTTCATTTGTTCCAAAACTCTATTAATAATCAATTCCAAAAGATTTAGGGAGCCATGTGCAATTTGACATAGTTTTAGTCACCATCAGAGGAAAATGTAGTAGTCCCTTCAGAGAATAATGAACAGCCCGGGGGGGGGGGGGGGTGGGGGTGGGGGTAGAAAACTCAAGAAAAACAAACCTTTGGCAGAGAAAACAAGCATACTTAAAATAGGCCACTTTTCAAGCTAAACAGCTTGCTAATCACCTTAATCATCCAGACAATTTAGACAATAAAGACTTAAGAGTTCAGCCCATAAACAATGTTTAAAGCAGAGGTGCAAAACTGTGCCAGAGCTTTTTTTATATATGAGCCAGGGAGGCCATGCTTAGGCTTTGTAGAAAAAAAAAAAAAAAACCAACCAACCAACCACACATTAAAAGCTTGCCCAGATGTACACCGTTCTGGTTTAAGTGAGCAAAAAGTTGCCATTGAGAACCAATCATAAAGCTGGAAACACTCTTCATTACCTGTAAAAGGACCCACAATATAGACACAGTTGGGTGCTAAACAGGGAATGAGTATTTTGCTGTTATATGGTGGTTACGTATCAAATGCTCATAAGCCAGAGACTTACAATAGAGATATAAACATTCTCTCTAACCCGAGACTAAGCTCTATCTTGAGATCTCATGTCTTTCACCGTTTCTGGACAAACGTGCACACAAACTGGTCAGGTACACACGTCTGAAGAGAAAAAGAAGTTTGTTGCTCAGAAAACCTTTTAAAGATTTTTATCTTGGGAAGAAAAAAATAGTTCTGGCATGAAAAAAGGCCCTTGGCAAGACATTAGTCCATAGTCTGCTCTACTATCTGTTAGCATTTCCAAAGAGAAGCAAACAGTCTAGTTAAGCTACTGAGATTTCTGTAATCGCAGTAACATTTTCCTCTCAAATCTTCCAGGGGGATTTCACAACCCTGGGTAGATATAGTAATTTATTACTCTCAAAAAAAGACTTTTTTAAAAAACTGCTTGTGCAGAGATATGCATGAACATTCATTTCCACTTTACCAAACCTAGATGTTCTGTCTCAGAATTTAGTAAATCAAGTAGGGTTTGACCTAGTGTTCAACAGCAGCGTACAGTTCTGAGCCAGAAATAAATTGAATAAGCTGATCCTGTAAAGATCCTTGAAATAAGTAAATACAAGGAAGCAATTAGCAATGATTTAATTGTATATTTACTGCACGTTGTCTTGATTTGGTTTTCACACTAGTTTGACCCAGATCTGCAGCAGACCTTGTGAAGTCAACTCTGCTTCTGCAGTACGCTTTTGTTCTCCAGGTTATCACATGGGAGAAACAAAACACAATGAAATAAAACACGGTGCAAAATCCTCTCATCTCTCAGTCACCAACAGGACCATGTCCTCAATCTGATGACCTCCATTTAAAGTGTGTCTTCTTTAATGAATCACATCAAAATAGAAGGTATACAAAAGACAGTAACCAGTAAATGCATCTGTTGTTAAGCTATTAACGGTACATAAGGCTGAAAAATCTCACCAAAACAGCAAGAGTGACATCCAATGCCCAGTGAACTTAATAAGTAAAATCATGTGGCAGATATGGAAGACACAGAAACACGTGTCTACCGGAGACTTATAAAGTTACATCTGTTTAACAATGAAAGTAACAAGATATTCAGCAGGCTGTTCGTGCAAGAGACCTCACTAAGTCTGTCAGTCCTTTTAAGATGTCTAGCCTCTCCCTAAACCATGCCCCTTCATCCATTTGCTTCATCCACAAATGAGAGGAAAATTAATTATTAGGCAAGGCGACCTAAGTGCCTGAGACTCTGCTTGTCAGGCCATTGTCCTTAATGTATAAGGATCTTAGGGTCTGGGGAAAGACCTTTGAAGTGAGTGAACCCATTCACATTAAGATCAACTAAGTACACACTTTACTGTATAGGCCCATGTTACTTGGCATCTTGGAAGATTAAGCCTGTTTGTCAGAAGCTGCTTTGCCCCTTCAGTCACAGAAGAGTTAGCAAAATAACACAGAGGATGTAAGATGACAAAAGATACTCTGTGTTGACTAGAAAAACGTACCCAGACCAATGTGTTACACTTTCAGAAAACACAACCACAAGGTGAAAGCATATTTAGGAAAGAGGCAAGGAACAGATGCTCTAAGACATTTCCCCTTCATCTCCAACTGCTATGCCTATAAACCACTCAACTTCATTCATGTTCTTTAGAACAGCAACCAGAAGTCCTGCAGGTTCTGAAATTCTCACAGAAGAAAACAGAGAACACTTCCAAGCATTTTCTTTGCAAACTGAATGCAGAGTAACTCCTCTTTTAGCAGTGACTGATGTAGGCAGCCCTAGAACTTTCTAGGAGGTGTAGGACCCTCCTACACCTTCATCAAAACTGCAGCAATAAGTATGGCTAAAGAAAACAGCAATCTCTGCTTTCATCATCATCATCATTCTGTGCCTTTTCACATGACAGGACAGCACAGATGCCTGCATGACTTCCACCGGTTCACAGACTTGCTGGCTTGAATCTTTTTCCCAGCCTACAGACACTAGCCCTTTAGCTTCACTCAGTCTTACTTAACTCTGGGCAGCCAATATGTCCAGCCAGCCCTGCAATTTTTGACAATCATTAAAAAAGTGTTATACACAAACCAATGTGTGTTTATTGTGACTCCAGTATTAATAGGCTCTGAATTTCATTCAGCCTCTATGATCTGTAATAAACAGTAAGAAAACAGCAACCAACAATGCAACACTACAGAGACTAAAGAGGAATTTTGAGATTAAAGCCAAATAGGTACTAAGTATCATTCAGACAAAGAGGAACTGGTGGCCCCTCTATGGATCAGAGCCTAACTGTCCCCAAAATGTAGACATCACAGAGCTGCAATGCAGCTAATTCAACAGAGAACAGTTTAAACCTGGGAAAGAGAAAGAACACTGTGCCAACAGTGACTACAAGGCAGTTTAGACAAGCAAATGTAATCACTTGTAAATCCAGCTGGAATACCAGGATGAAATGCCTCAGTGTTTACACAGAATGCCACAGGATCCATGTGGACAGAGTTCCATTAGAAGCCCTCTGTTTCACACGTGTTCATCACCATACAGAAATGCAGTGTAGAAATGTAATTACTTGCAACCTCTCATTTCAGTGATTTAGGTAACAAAACATTTACCTGGAAACTAACAACAGTGCACAAACACATAGGTGCTTAATCTTATGTGAAACAACTGATTTTTACTGAAGATCTGGGGTTCATCATTGTACCAGTGGTCAGGGTTAGAATGTTATGTCTTCCCTAGGAAGCCTTTCCTTATATTTTGAATTTCAAAGTTACTGACAGAATATTCCATGGAAAAGTTAGAAATTAAAAAACTGTATTTTTTGTGTTTGCACAAAAATCAAAGAACAGCTTTACAATGAAGGTTACATTTTATCTGGCTGCCACACTTGCAGCAGAGGTAATAAGGACTGTCAAATAAACCATCCAATTTCCCATACCCTCAATAATGGTTTATTACACATCCTTGTCTAGCATGAAATAATTCTGTGAAAAATAAACCAAGCATGAATCTTATTTGGGTTACAGAAAGGTCTGAATCATTTATAACTGAATTAATTGCTAGAAAGGCTTACGAGCAGCCAATTAGTAATATTTGTATTTGGATCTGCCAGTTGGCCCAGAATTGAAAATGAGTATTAGTTTCGACATAAAGACTTCAGTGTTCACAGATAAAAAAAAAAAACACATTCAATCAAAATCAAGAATATCCTTGAGAATTACTGTCTTGAATGGAACATGCCTGATAACTGGCCAGATAATTCTATTAGCCAAAACTGCTTACTATAATTTGCAACTGCCGATTCAAAAACCGATTCTGCATTCCTCATACAAAATCCTAAAGTCCTGGTTCTTCGTTACACTCTCTATAAAGTCCTGAAAGAGCAGGAAGAAAGAATAGTGCCACACATGAAACCTGTATAGATGCCAGCAAACTGTTCGCTTGTGTCCATTAGATTTCCATATGCTTTTTGAGGACTTCATTCTCCCTACTTGGCATTCCACTTTTCCACAAGCAGTAAGTAAGTTTCAAACTCATTAGAGTTATCTTGAGAACTAGAAGTGAATTCTGCAAACCACCAGGTAACAAAAAGCAGTGTAGCAATGCACTACATCTGATGTCCTGCAGAAGCATCCTTTCAAAGACTGTTATGGAAAACACACACGTTCAGTCATCACTGCTTACAAGATGGAAACGTGGGCTGGGATGTGGCTGTGCCACAGATAATGGCTTCCAGGGGGACAGTACCGCCCTTCAGTTATTCTTGTTCCTCCACATTCTCTGCTCAAGCTGAATGTAGCCCAGCAGAACCGGGCACCAGAGGAAATTCTGCAGTTTCTGGAAAATGAACGTAGTTTTGACCTTCCATGACTGGGAACCTTATATTTCCTTTGACTTGTCATCCTCCCACCACCCAACTCTGACAGGACTCAGCCCAAATTTATGCATAAGTGAAATAAAGAGATAGAGAAACACAAGAAGCTACCACAAAATAAAAGGGAAAGAATAAACATTGACAAAAGCCTTCAGTACAATCAGAAACTCGTATGTTAGGCAAGCATCTTTTAAGGAGTTACACTGTAGCTCCTGGTCAGACTATGTATTTTGTGAGTTATGGCAATTTCTATATTTTTCATTTAAGAGAAAAGTAAATAATTGCACAACACATCAAGGCATAATTCTGGGCTGTCCTCAGGCACTCACACTCCTGGACTGTGTGTTTTTCCTTCTTCTTGAATGATTTTTAACAGTTAGCTGTATTTCAAATGTATTCTATGTTCTTTATTACAGACTGTGCTTTCTTTTAGGTTACAAACTTGAAGTTGTATAGCCAAAGGGGTTTTTCAGAAATTCAAAGTAACATATTTCGCCCATGAAGAATGTATTCACACTTTCTTCAAGTAAATTACAACAAAATCCTATATAATTAGAGCATAAACTTTAATGTATTTGTACCGGTAAGGAATGCTAGAAAATGAAGACAGTGGAACATTGTGTAACACTTAGAGGGGTATTTGAAAGCTTTTAAGTTAAGCTCATTTAAAACAGATTGTAATTAAGGATTTTCTTTTTTTTTTATTACATATTAAGGTCTCTAAGAGCGTAACTTCCATAAATAGTCAAGAATAAACTACATTCAGACCTACATACAAGAACATTTCTTGGCACAGACAAATGAAAACTGTGATTGCTGACATCTCTTTGAAGGAAGATTTTCCTTTTTTTTTTTTTTTTTTTTTCCTTCATCCCAGCCCTTGTTTTATTTATATGGCTCTGCACACTTTTTTATTTTTAATTATCCTAAGGAAAAGAAGGGGTGGAGGGAAAGAGATCTTTGTTTTCCAACTGAGACAGTGAAATACATTCCAAAGCTGCTTTTGTTTTTAATTTACAGAAGCCCTCATGTCTAATCTACTAAGCCAACAAATAATCTGTTTGCCAGGTTTTACATGAGAGTCATGAAAAGTGCATACAATTGCTGACTTTATTCTTTTTTAGGATACAGATTCATTCTCTGCCATAAACTTGAAAAGATCCTTTTGGAGAACTTTTCACAATGAATTTATTTTTAACTATGCATTTTGTTTCCCAGGAGTTATTTCATTTTTACCCAGTTACTTGAGTATCTTTGGCTCTCTTATCCTTAATAACAAAAGCAGTGTGTTTCCCTATCTGAAAGCTAAGATAGCTATGTCTGTACCCTTTTTGCTTTTAAACAGCTGCTTTCACGAGCAACGGTATCGAAGACATGTGTTCCCTTCTAAAAAAAATAAATAAGGTACAGAGCAGATGCGCACTTGCACATATTCCCATACACAGGAAAAATTGCCATTTTTATCCTTCTGTTCTTTTATAATAAACCTATGTCCTACTTTTCCTAATATTTAAGGTGAATCTCAGTATTTAAAAATCTTCATGTATATCTTGAGACCCACCAAGAAATTCCATCAGTTATAGGGATAAAAGTGGAGAGAGCAGGACAGCAACACTGCTGTAAATATCTTCCAAGAAATTCATTATGCAGGCAAGGCAGAAACACTGTTTTGTAGTCAGATTTTTGGATGGTATGATCTACCATGAGGGAATTTTTTCTGGCGTGGAGGAGTACACCACCACATTTTATTTACTTCCCTCCTCTCCATTGTGGGTCATCTCCACTAGACAACTATAAATCTAGCACAGAAGTATCAATGAACTTGAAGGACAGAAAGAGCACTACTGAGCTACCTGCCAGCTTCCCCAAAATTCAGTTTTGCTGGAATTTTCACAAGTAGTGCAAGGGCTCAGAAGGCACCGTGTTCCTCTGGAGATGCTCATTTGTCCCTCTCCTTCTCTTAAAGGATACAGGGCTTGAACTATGCTGAAGCTAATAACACAACTAGTATAGATCTTGTCTTAAAAATGGCCCATTTATTGATGTCTTAAGTAAGGGTATTCAAACTGAACTTAGAAGTAAAATTTACATTGGAGAGAAAAAGGATCAGGATGGAAAATGTTTCAGGTAAAAAATTTCCTCTGCTCCAAGCTGTGTGTCTTACTTTCCATACAATTATTCTATCCACAGGTACTAACCAATCCTTTCCACTTCATGCACATTCCCAGAGCACTGTGCCGAATGCCATGAAGATCCTGGCTCTGTGACTTTAGAGACTGAAGCAAAGAAAATTAACAAGGAAAGACTGAGAGACTTCAAACAAAATTAAACAATGGCTGAGGCAACCTTTAAAATATGCTAGACACGTGAACAAGAATTTGGGGGAAGTGCAAAGTATTACTGACAATTTAACTGAGCTCACATCTATTTGGTTTGTAAACAATATGAAGGCTGCGAGTCCCAGCCTCTGGGAGGTAGCCTGTAACTTATATCCATTAGTATAGAGCAGGGGTCCTCAAACTTTTTAAACAGGGGGCTGGCGCGTGGATGAAGTGGCAGGCAGTCATCTGCGGCTGCTTGGTTTCCCCAACCCCCAGCGGGGGTGGGGGGTGGGGGCGTGTGAGTGTCTGTAAATACCAGGGGCCAGATTGAGGACCCTGGGAGGCCATATCCAGCCCGTGGGCCGTAGTTTGAGGACCCCTGGGATAGAGGTATCCATTGCCTACCAGCTGTAGGCAAAAGGCTCTGCCCACAGTTCTTACTGCAGAGTTGTGCGTGTAACCAACCACAGCATTCTTCAGTTCAGAACAAGGAACCTCTAGGTATTTGTTTAAATTTTAAATTCTGCAAAGACAAATAGTAAATAGAACTTCACAGGCAGGTATTGATTTTAGATACCTCGCAGAGCAAGGAGCCTAAAATTTCACCATTTAATTTTATGGCTATGAATTTTTATTTCATTCAAGGGGCTTATTTTACCAAATACCTTCTATCTACTTTATTCATGTTGAGTTCTGTATTGCCATACAAGTTAACCCATTTTTTTGTGTCAGAAAATAAAGATATATTCTCTGCTAGTGAGTTTCGGAATTTAATTTTCATAATTTTTATAACATAATAGATGCAAATTTTCAAATTTTGTTAACAAATTTCCTGAGAAAAAACAACCCATAATGCAGAATCAGAACATATTCTTAATTTGTCTACTTAGTCTATGTTCACAAGACCCTTTTACTCAGAGCGATTTATCATCTGTATTCACTGGGGAACCATTCAGTGCCACTTCCCAGAGTACCTCCTTTCTAAAATCTCCACCTCTCAAACACCTTCCTCCACTCTCTTGACTGAAATAAGGAGATGCAAATTCCTCCTCAGATCCACATACTGTTACGGAGGAAAACCACCAAAGTAATTTGTGCCTAGGTCAGCACGGAGCCAGAATGTGAGCTCAGGTACCCACCCTCTTTCTGCTGTGTAGTTTACCTCCACAGTACAGCAGCCTCAAATGATGTTGATGAGCAGATCATCTTTAGCGCCATCACACAGCACATGCAGGACATCCAGGGGATCAGGCCCAGCCAGCAGAAGTTTAGGAAAGGCAAGTCCTGCTTGACGAACCTGATCTCTTTCTATGACAAGGTGACCTGCCCAGCGGATGAGGGGAAGGCTCTGGATGTTGTCTACCTGGCCCTTAGTAAAGCCCTTGACACCATCTCCCACAGCATCTTCTGGAGAAACCGGCTGCTTACGGCTTGGACAGGTGTACTCTATGCTGGGTAAAAAGTTGGCTGGCCAGCCGATCCCAGAGAGTGGTAGTAAATGGAGTCACATCCCACTGGTGACTGGTCACATGCGGTGTTCCCCAGGGCTCAGTGCTGGGGCCAGTCCTGTTTAGTATCTTTACCAACAATCTGGATAAGGGGATGGAGAGTACCCATATGTTTGCAGACAACACCAAGCTGGGGGGAGGTGTTGACCCACTTGAGGGCAGGCAGGCTCTGCAGAGGGGTCTGGGCAGGCTGGACCTATGGGCTGAGGGCCAGTAATATGGGGTTCAGCCAGGAGCAGTGCCGGGTCCTGCACCTGGGTCACAACAACCCCACGCAATGCTACGGGCTTGGGGCAAAGTGGCTGGGAAGCTGCCTGGTGGGAAAGGACCCGGGCGTGCTGGCTGATGGCCGGCTGAACATGAGCCAGCAGTGTGCCCAGGTGGCCAAGAAGATACAAGGCTGGTATCAGAAACAGTGGCCGGCAGGACAAGGGCAGTGACCGTCCCCTGTACTCAGCACTGGTGAAACTGCACCTCGAATTCTGTGTTCAGTTTTGGGCCCCCCACTTCAAGAATGACATGGAGAGGCTGGAGCGTGTCCAGAGATGGGCAACAGAGCTGGGGAAGGGGCTGGAGCACAAGTCTCACGAGGAGCAGCCAATGGAACGGGGGTGTTGAGTCTGGAGAAAAGGAGGCTCAGGGGGACCTTATTGCTCTCTACAACTACCTGGAAGGAGGCTGTAGGCAGGTGGGGGTGTCTGTCTCTTCTCCCAGATAAGAAGCGACAGGACAAGAGGAAACAGCCTCAAGTTACACCGGGGAGGTTTAGATTGGAAATTAGGAAAAACTTGTGCACTGAAAGGGTGGTCAAGCACTGGAACAGGCTGCCCAGGGAGGTGATGGAATCACTGTCCCTGGAGGTAATTAAAAAATGCATAGATGCAGCGCTTAGGGACATGGGTTAGTGGTCAACATAGCAGTCCTGGGTTAATGGTTGGACCCGATGATCTCAAAGGTCTTTTCCAACCTAAATGATCCTATGATGGCTCTGACATAAGAAGAAATAAATGAAAAATTCTCTTAATGAAGAATTGCGGCACAGGGAGAGTCAAGCTACAGGTTTAAACACAAACAACTGAAATCCCATGGAATCGCCACCATTCCCCGTTAAGTACTATAACTGAGAAAACTTGCATTGTCCTGCAATTCCTGCCCATTACATCCTTCAGCCAGTGTAGCGTAGCAAAATTAGATGGAATGATTACAAGAAATTGGTTTGCAGAAAAGCAGGTTTTTATCACATGCTGCCATTAATGATGCATTTGTCAGTGTTCAGCGGCTCTCAGGCCATACCTGTATCCAAAGACAGTTTAAGAAAATAATGCAGTCTACCCCCTCCCACCCGCCACTCCCAGTCAGGCTGCTGTGCCTTTCATTTAATATTTATTTCTTTTTTATCTCCTGCCTTTACACACCCCTTAAGGCACATGTTCTCCAAAGTGAGAACCACTCAAATGTAGTTTATGTTAGTCCACAGAATGTTAGAAAGAGGCAAGAAAATTGTCAAGCAAGGTGGTAAGATTCACACCAAAAATAATTTTGTAAACTCTCTGAGATATTGTCACAACGAACCCAGAGGACGAATTCTAGTTCCTCAGCAGCCAATAATGGAGAAGATGACACGAGAGCAGAAAGGGAAAATGAAGACTCCCACATGCACTTGGGATGCTTTTCAGATCCTCAGCTTTGTCTATACTTAGGCTGCTAGATGATTTATGATCACTAGTTCCTACTGCCAGTGCAACTGTTCACTTCAATTCTGAATGTTCCTTGATGGGTTGGTTACATTTTCACAGATGCCATCATCACACTTTAACTGTAATAATCATCTGTTTGAATTGTGCTGTTACTATACTATCCTGCCAGCCAGCTCTTCTGTACCAAAATGTCCAATGCTGATGAATAGTGCAACTGCCTGAAATCAAGTCTAGAAGCTCCTTTCTTAACATGTTTCTTAACCAAGCACTGCTTTGCAGGGAGTGATTATTCCAAAGGCCTCATGAGAGGAAACACCATAGAAAGAACAAGTGCCTGAAGCGGCAAATTAGGGTATGGGCAGATGACTGCAAACTACATTTAGCACAGCTTAACAGATACCTACCTACCAGATTAATTGTATTAGTGGACCACAGCACACTTCTCATTCACTGCTATTGCAAAGCAAAGTAGATTACTTCAAACCAGGCTGTTGGTCTGAATCATGACATTCTAGTACCCAATACCTCTTACCTTGGAATCACAGCAGACACATGAAGCATGCACATGAGCAACCAACAGCAACTCCTTAAGCTGCGAAAGCCCGATTACTTGCCTCTCCCTGTTGTCTAAATTTCTACCCCAATTTGTTGCAAACCAATGCTGGACCACAATTTCCATTATCCTAAAAGCACTCACCATTCTCATGTGTGCTTTACACAAATATAATGTCAAATTTTCAGCTCTAAGTTGGCAACCACAGCAGTCCACGGGAGTAAATCAACAGCAGCATTTCTGCTTGTAAGATGAGACCGAGGGGCACCTGCCTGTGTCTCTGCTCAGGCCTAGTCTCCCCAGTTGTCCAGACCTATTTGTCCCAAGGGACAGCACACTGTAGCTTCCTCCTTCCTCGTGCACCAAATTTCCAATGCAAAGAGAATCCAGGAGCATGAGAGGACTGTGCATCACATTGCATTCTGACTCCCAGGTAAGCTGAGAACACCTGTGTCTTGGAGCACAACCACAGCCAGAAGCATCTTAAAAAAAAAAACCTAGCCAATACATTCAAGGCTTTAAGTTTTATTAATCAATAGGACAGACTACCAGCTCAGGCTGAAAAATAATACATGCAGCAGTGCTCTACAGAAAATGAGGCAGGCAAAGGAGATGGCAGATTCCACAATTCCTGTTGCTGAGATACCAAACCTTGACTTAAGCCCCACCACGTTCAGCCCTGTATTTTATTTCTACAGCTCCACTAACTGCAATGTGTAAATGAAACCAATCTCCTCCCACAAGTACACACAGAAGTCTCAAAAATTATTTTAGAACAAGAAACTGGACACAACGGCCTCAAGCTTAAGGAAGACATGCAATCAGGATGGATAGAGCTGATCAGATAGCATCTAACATTCTAGCAGATCACTTGATGTTCCCAGACATCCAGCAGACAGAAGCAGACAGACAAAGTTGGCTGCAGCACTCAAGCTTTTCCATCCCCTCCAATAAGCCATGAGAACAGAGTTGGATGACCTAGCATCTGTCCTTCATCGACATGGATGCTCTTGCTAAGCCAAGGTATGTGAGCAGAGAAAGGAAAGGGATTACTGCACAGGTATGAGGCTTTTCATTAGAAGAAACCCACATAGATACATGCAGGAGGTACTCTAATCCTTGCACCCAGCTGCAGAATAAAGTATATCAGGCATAAATACTTCTGTGCCTGCTAGACTACAATCAAAAGAGAACTATACTTGTGAGATTAGACCAAAGGACAGACTACCGTAGGAACCAATAACAATAATCAGCTAAACATAAAATTTACTACTTATTCTTTTTAACCTTTCTTTCACTCTTCACTTAGGCTACTCTTTGAAAACTCTTACTCTCCATGGCATTTTTATTAGCTCAGATCAGAGTTTAACCAACTGACCATGCTTTTACTGTTTCTGAAACACAGATGTTACTGTTTAGTGACTTTTTTTGCAAATATACTCTTAACTAACTTGTATAAGAATATGTTTCTTCATAGCAATTAATATTTCAAAAATGTACAGTAGCTTGAAATCCTGTTTAAACCACAGAATGTTTAGCATGTGGACAGTGACAGGACAGATTCCTCCATGCTGCTCTCACCTGCTCTTTATCCATGTTTCCAAATGCTGGGTTCTCCACTGAAAACTATAATGCAAGTAAGTGACAGTTCCAAGAAACTCATGGTTCTGCACAAACTGTTAAATGTTCACGATCGCCAGCACAAAGTTACTAAGGGTCCTGTTCCCCTACGTGAAAACTCATCCTAGCGAAGTCAAAAAGCTGTCCCATCTTGACTTGGACTGGAACTACTGAATTCTGAATATGAACAAATGGCTATGAATTATTACACTAACATCAAAAAGCCTAGAAAGTAAGCAAATGAAACAGGTACTCTACAACATATCGTAAGGCAAAAAATACAAGCTGAACAATAAAAGGTGAAGAATTGGTCGGTTCCTCATAAATATTTTCCTCATTTTAAAATTAGAACTGTTGCTGCCTTTTTAATTTTACGAAAGTTTTAGGGGCATGACACTGTGACACTTAGTGGGAAACCAACTCTTTTTTTAGCTCAGATAAGAGTGGCACTGCTGTGCAACCACTTTGTGGCCCATGTGAAAACATCTAAGCAAGGCGCAGCGAAATCAGTCTTCCTGCTTTTAAACAACACTCTCATTAACAAAAGCATCTGGAGCCAGTCTGGTATTAAAATACACTCACAGGGAGATCACACTGCCTACGTGGCACTAAGTAAATAGTTCTATATCACATTTCTTTCAGAGCTGACAAAAACCAAACAGAAACAAAAAACCCCCACACTTAAATCCTTCTTCCCTCACTCCCAGTTACCAGCCACCACCTTAACAATGGTACCATTACAACTGCTTAGTAAACTAGTTTGCTGAAAAGATCTGCCTTCAAGTTGAGATGGAAGTGGGGCACTTGCTTTGTTTGTTTCTTTAACGAAGGACAGCTCACCAATGCAGCTCACAGCACGGTCACGCAGAGATGCATAAACACAAGTAAGGGTGCAGGACATTGCAATGCCAGGGCATAACTTTTAAGTGTTTTCACACTGTAGTGAGCCCATCAAGGAACGACACTTTCCACATACCCCAAGGAGAGGCTAAAGTGGGTGTAGGAGCAGTTTAGATACTATGAAAAACAGAACATTGCATTTTTATAAAATCTATCCATTTAGCACTTGTAACACTTACACTGCTTCGAAATACCCAGGACACTACACTGAAGTCCAGTTATTAACTTGACACTATAACTAATAGCAGGGCCCTAATCTACTGAACGATTGAGCCCTCCATAGCGTAGATGGGGATACAAGAGCACAGAGGAATGAAGTTGCTCAAAACCAGAAATACAGCAAATGACAAAATCACTATTGCAGGCAATCCCAGGTTCCTAGTGAGTAAAGAGCCAAAGCCCTAAATTATTCTTTAAGAACATGAATTTACCAGCCCCATATCTTGAGGATCTATTCATTGAATCCCTTGACTGCCCTCCCACACCACAACTTCAAGCCTCCTAGCACTACTCAGCCAAACTCACATTTCCTCCTTTAGCCTCTAACTACCCCTGCTCCACTATCCTGGCACACCTCCAAAGCAGGACCCTTTACCCATCCCTTCCTAACTCTGACTATATCTTCTACTCAGCATCTTTTCCTTCACCACCCAATCCTCCTGAATATATACAACATATACAAGGAATTGTATCACATTACCTAGCAGTAAATACAATAAGCTTATTCTTTTTCAGGACAGCCAATGTGAGGTAGACTTATATAAGAAGGCTACCCATGCTGGTTTTCCAAGACTCCAGGTAGTCACTTTGACTGCTAATGTTGAAAACAAAGCCTGCATGTTAATCAAACTAGAAACTACTGCCTTGTCTCATGTAGCAAATTCCTGCTTTGCTAGGTCTTGGAATGAAGATTAAAGACTGTGCGGTCAGAACTGCAAGGTATAAAATCAAATACCCTCATACCAAGTACTTACTATTTAGTGGCCCTGACCACTAACTCCAGAAGCTGTTTCCAAGCACATCTTAGTGATGACACGCTGAATTTCTTGGCTGGGGGAGGGGGAAGAAGGTATTTTCCAGCCCCTCACATGTGCCTCCATCACATATTTGAGAAACAGAACCTGAATAGTAACCAAAGGCTTAGTATACTCTGCAGAGATTAAAGGCTGCATGTTCAAATAGGCACTCACTTGGATGGGCTGGTCAAATTCTCCCTACAGTTGATTTATTCTGGGAACCCCACAATGGAGAAAAGAATTCTTTTGATAGTCACATTTCAAAGAGCACACTTTGTGAATATTTTCAATAGAAGATGATAGCACTACTGATTTATATAGACTGTGCATATACCTACACATGCATATGCACAAACATACATGCACAGCATATACATATGTATATGTAGAACTATCTGTAACAGAGGAGGAGATCCTTTCATTTTGCCTTTTGTGCTGTTCACTCCAGGAATCTATCCTTGATCTTGACAGAACTGATAGTTTATAATGAATAGTTTCCCAGCTTTCACGGCTGGCATCAAGGAAACACCTGGGAGTAAGATTTGTTCACTATGGGTTTGTGTATTTCTTCTTTAAACATAGTTACTGTGCTGTTTGCCGCTAACAAACATTTTTATTGTGTTTAAATATTTTATTGGTTGAGGCAAAAACAAAACAAAGGAAAACGAGTAAACAGGAGGGTCTGCTGTGCTTCTGCAGGTGGAAAGAGACCCTGAAAGGATAAAGAAAGTGGGCCAAAGTCAGGAGACGTGCCATTGACTGTACTAGAGATTAGCTACACGTAATGTTTAACATACCTCATTTTCCCTTTAGTTACCTACATAGAAAGAGATATAGAAAAATGGCGATAACTCTCAGGCAAGCCCTTACTCATATTTGAAGTACTTGCATGGTTCTCACAATCATGGCATTCACTTTCTACCATATTAATCCACAACAACCCTGTGAGAATATATTCTACTCATCTAAAGAAAGGAACCAATGCATCAAGAGGCTAAATCATCTACTGAGGGTTAACACCAGAAATTTCTGACAAAGCTCTAAGAATCTCACATAGAAGATACTAACATTCTGAAGTACAGCATATTTTGTTGCATCAGTTTAATATAACTGATATTAATCCCAGAAATAGTATCAAAAGGAGAACAGAATACCAGACATACAGCACACTAAACAGAATATTTGAAGGAGGCATTGAGAGACACAATACCCCATTCATTCTGTTTTAAGGAACCAAATCAGCACAGTCAGATAACATTCACATTCTACACTGATGTGGTCAGACTTCCTTTGTCATTACGACATTCCTTCCTTTATTTCTTTTTTCTTTCTGTGTTATTTGTCTGCTTGAGATTTGAAGCTTCCCTGAATCTAGGTACTAGACTTAAAGCTGCCTATTCCAAGATGTGAACTATTTCCAGTAACAACTACTGTTCTTAATAAATTATAGACATTAAAAATAGAGCTAGCTGAAAAAGTGTGATGTATTTTAGGTTATCTATTTTCAGATGCTTTCGACTAGCTCTGTAAACTGCATAGGAAAAAAAATAAAATTGAAGAATCGGGTATCTCATAAGAATCAAGAACATCTGTTCCACAGGTAGAGGTTTTGTTATTCAAATCTAAATAGAGAGCTTCTAACCTACAGTTAAAGCCCCGGGTTGCTATCTTCTTTGCTATGTATGAAAAATTCATGTTAAATAGTCTTAAAACACAATTAGTGACAGAGGTCTGATTCTATCACCTTTTTGTCAAAGTATAAATTCCACACAGGGTAGAAACCAGTGAAGAGTCAGTCCTTTGTTCACATGTAGATTAGCAGGAAAAGGCTATTTCAAGGCCACTGAAATGCTTACATGAAAGCCCTAGCGCTTATGCAGGCAGTTTAAGAAAGCAACTATGAAGTCTAAATCTCAACATCCCCCGTAGTCTACTGCTCCAGCTGAGTGTGTAGAGCAGTAGCATTCTGCAGGATATTTTTGCTCCTTGTGATACCCTGCATTTTAGTCTGGCCCATCTCTGGAAAGAAGCTTCGCTGGAAGTTCAATTGATTCCACAGCTTTTAAAACCAGCACACATGAAAAGGGGAATAAAGGGGAGCTTCTAATTCTGTCTCTTTATGAATACTTATGAAAATATGCGGGTCAAAGCCTCTTCCTATGCAAGTAAATTTCAAACCTCCTGTAGGACTCAAAGGAAAAGTATTAGAACTCATTTTATATTTCAGTTAGCATAAAGCACATGGTCTCACAACAGGCTTTTCCCAAATTTGCAGGGAACTGCTTCAGAAATGGAGCAAAGCAGTCTAAACTGGGCCCTTCTGCCTTCACAATAGGGGAAAAGGGTATCAGAAATATAACAAACATTCAAGCTATCTCTGTCACTACCTTTACAACTAGTTCTAGCTACCTTATGCACGTGAAAAGCATACTCAAAAGAGAGAGATGACCCATTGTTAAACATAACCTCCCAAGCTCACTCCTTGCTAAAATGAACATCAGCCAACCTGGTATCTGCCAAAGCCCTTTTGACCTCAGAGTTATTGATCATATGGAACATTTGTTCCAACACATTGGTTTCAGGTCACAACTCTTCCCCAAACACTGCCGTTTCTCCTGGAGAAGAGTCATTCTGTTGCTAAGGGACTGAACACAATGGAGAAGTTTTTGTGCTCGATACTCGGCTGATTTTAAAAGGGGCTGTCAACACAGACAAGTATGTTTGACCTGAGATTCTCTTCCTAAACGGTGAGTTGCCCAGAACTGAAGCAGCCACGTTAGCACAGGGCAGTGCCTTAGCTACCGTGGCCATGCTGGTGAGCTTCTCAGCAAGACGTTCCGGAACAGGCAAGGGGGAACAGGCAAGGGGTAGCACTGACATGGATGTAATGGCTTCCAGGTCCGCACAAGGTAACATCTCCATGGCAAGGAGGGCAGGCTGAGGACTCATGATGAACCCACCTAACTCAAAAAGTCATATGACCTTTCCCTGCAGCACCCTCTATCTTTCCTACTCACATACCTGTTAAGAAATTCAGGAGAAAAAGAAGTTACATGTATGTTTGCTCTGTGTGCTGGACAGAGCTGCAGTGGCTACTGAGGTTTGATCTTTTGGGTGAAGTTCTCTTTCCAGAGAGACAGAAGTAGTACCACAACAGGATAAACAGAAAAGGAACACAAGAAAATTGATTTAGAAATACCTTTTGGGATCTCATGTTTGAAGTACATTCAAAAAGACATTGTTCCATGTTACATATGTCTCCCACAGATTAATACAGTGGCAGCTAAATAAAGGTTCATGATCACTGACTATAATTTCATGTCAGAAATGTAGGGGTCAAGAAAAGTGTCTATTGATAATTGCCTGTCTTCACTCCTTCGCTATGCAGATCACCAACAACAATACAGCATATAGGAGAGATAAGGGGAAATCAAAGCTAAAGCTGTCTTTGGTGACTAGAGAATAGCAAAAAGCTCCTAAGAAATCTGCCTAAGTTCTGCAGTCCTGAACTGCCTACAAAAAAAAAAAGTTTCCATAAACTGGCCTTAATGAAGAACAATCCCCTTGCTTTGCCTGGGAGGAAGATCCACCTTTCCTAAGACAGAAATGCACAACAATCTAAAAATCACATTAATAACATTAGAGTCCTGAACTTTAATGTATTAATGAATGGACGTGCACCCATGCTGTAATCATGAATTTCAGCATTGCCTTTGATGCTTCATTGGTCACAAAGCTCTTACAAAATGTTTGAAGTGTCTGGCTGTGTAATAATGATTTATAATTCTCTTGAACCAAAGCAAAATTTGCTAGTAAAAATCATTTTTGAATAAAAAATAAATTGTGACCGGAGGGTCTGGGTTTGTTTCAAAAAGAGATCACCCACAAGCAGCAAATTATTTAAAAAGCCACAGGTTCTAGTGTTTTGAGATAGGGAATGTACAACTCAGAATTTCAAAGTAGTGTTAATTAAGATCAGTTTATTAAAATGTCAATCTTTTTAACCAAAAAAATTCTCCACCATGAATACTAGCTGCAAGTTCCTTTATGTTCAACTTTTCACGAAGAAAATTATTTTTCTTCATACAATATATTCAGCTTTATCCCTTTTTCTACTCTTCATTCCCTCTACCACCCCTCCCCCATCACTTCTGTCAGGGTTTACTTGTAGAATAAGTGGTCTTCACATGTTTGTTAAGAGTACTGCTCCCCCCCTCCCCCCACACTATCAGAAAAGTCTCTGAATTACATTAAAACAGCCGGGAAAAAAACATTCTTAAAAAATAATCTTAAAGTTTCACGAATTTTCTTCCCTTTTCAGCTCAATCCAACACTCACCAGAGTCAATGAAAAGAATATTTTTTAATTCAGAACAATGCGGATCAGGCCAGAATTTGAAACTAACTCCATAGCTTTATTACAATGAGTGTTTCCATTCCGAGACTTCTTTCTCCTAAAGTGCAAGGAAAAGAGGCAGGCAGAAGCGAACCTGGCAAGAATATCTCCTTATCACTCTCAAAACAGTTAATTTCACAAAGATATTAGCAGAACAGTCCAATTAAAAAAAATCTTCCAAGGAAAAAAGAATGGACATGGTACAGCTGGAGGTATCCCTCTGTATTCCTCTCAGGAACCTGGAGCCAAAGACAAGGTGGGGTGTTGGAAAAGCAACTTAACTTTTGTCAAGTTCTTCCAAGTTCTCACACCGAATAAGGGGGGTTATGGTTTTTTTGCTAAATATTGTCATTCCTTCTTTGAAAACACAGTGGCTGTGAAAAGTGTTATTAAGTCAGACAATCAACTGTTTAAGGTACATGTTGTGGCTGATCTGCTCACCCCAGCTGTGGAGCCAAGCAGAGCAATTCTGCCCTGGTCTGTGATGAGGTCTCTCCTGCTTATGCTAGAACAGCAGGAGGAAGCTGCTCCTAACCATCCGCAGCTGTGTTGCTAAAGGAGTTACTGCAAAGTAGAGGCAACAAGCAATGCCTCTACCTATGTCTACAGATTCAGGGCTGAATGAACTCCAGAAATCCAAGTAGAAGACCAGAAATGGAGGTTATCTGTGGCATCCCTATTCACTGTAACCCTCTACAGCACTAGCCACTGACTTCTGTCCCTCAGAAAAAAACACAACCAACTATTAATCAACAAAGTGAGCCATGACACTTCGCAGCTTTTTCATCCCAAGGAATAGAGAGATTTCATGAAATCATAAACATATCTGTCCTGCCAGCCAGTAGAATAGTGGCTGATTCCACATGTTCTTAATATAATCAGATTGTATGTCAGCACTCGATATTGCAAACATCTCCCCATTAAACTCCTCATACATCAAGCCTTACAGCAAAGTACTAATATAACTTTTGGGAAAGGCTATGAAGTGCTACTTCTGGACAAATGAAGAAACTTTTTTAAGGAGTAAGAGACTAGTCATACTTTGCGCTAATATATTCACTCAGGCAGATTGCAAAGTTGTTTACCGGCATGGCTAAATTGCTGCTTTCAACAAAGCCACTTCGAGTTAAGTAGAAAGTAAACCTCAAATATGTACTATTTCTGTTTTAAAACGTTCACTGTAAAAGGTTATTTTCATGGACAAGTACCAAAAAAGTTGACCTGTCAATTGCTCATGAATAGTTTCTATATAAATATACGTTTAAACATATGTCAGTTAATGTATAATATTGTATATCATATGGCTATAGTAGGTATTAAAAACATAAATGTTATATATACTTGCATAATATATTATTTATTACACATTGGGTATGTATACCTACAGATATAATGTCATGAACCAAAGCAGACTACAGACTCATAGCGAGTTCCATCAGGACCTTAACACAGCCTACCTCCCTCTGGAGGCAGATGCATCACTTTTGTTAAAAACTGTAACTGATGTCTCCATATCCTGTGCAACTACCAAAAGCCAGCCCCGCTGGCCTTAACTGATCTTTACATAAATTTATGTAAAATGGGTATTGTGGCACTTTGGTTCCATACAGTTTAAAATGTTTCTTTTGCATTGTAATCTGTCATATTCAGGTGCGATAACTGTTTCCACCTAAATTTCTGGGTTTAAGTCATAGATAAGCATCCCAGCACAAGCTCCTACTCTGCTTCCTGTGGAAGACCACGGACTCTGGTAATCGCTGGCTGGTTCAAGGGAATTGCTGCTCTATGACAGCAGACACTGAGGAAAGAGCCTTGGATCCATCACTGCAAGTACAGTTCTCACTGTTACCCTGTCATTTAAGGAACATGCTATTCCAGATCATAAGTTAACTAGCTCATCTTCTGACATGCATTCAGCTTGTAGAGGAAATAATTCCTTTTCTGATTTCCACCAGGTTTCTCCATACAGACCCTGTTTGCTTGGGCATAGGCAGAACTTAGCGTAACGTAAATACATTTTCAAAGTCTGGTGATATAGCTGCCTCTCGCTGAAACCAGTGGGGTTCTTGCCTGAGAGAGCAGAAGCAAGCAACTAACCGTGGCAAAATGCCTTATCAATTTACATTAATTTACACATTAGCTGAAATAACAAGCCATCATTTGCAAAATACGGACTATCTGTAAGCACATACCCTAAAGCTGTTTATTGAGGCAAAAAAACCCCAACAAAACAAAAAACAGATCTAAAAATCTGCAGGCAGCAAATAACGCAACTCCTTCCATCTTCACATGGTATCATGGGGGCAGGGAAGAAACCAAACCGCATTAAAATTTGACAAACATAGTAAAACTAAGTTTTCAGGTACACTTTGCTTCCACTAAAGGTACAAAATACTATTGCTCATCCTTCCAAAACTTTCTTCATAATACAGTTTTGTGAGCTGCTCCTACATTATGAAAAATACCCATTCTGCAAAGACTTTAGAAAATTACTTATTTTTTAATAGGTTGTTTTTTTTTTTTAATGAGATATAGTCCAAATCCTGTTTTACCACAAATACCTGCAGGAGGCTTTATCTCCATTTGAAATGCTACAAACCTCCTGCTAGTCTGACAGTCAAGCAGCCTGTTTTCCAAAATGTAGGCAGAGCATAATCTGGTAATTTAGCATTTAGAAAGCAAAACATCCAGAGTATTTGCTACAAGTTGGCCATATTTTGGCAAGAGGTTAACATGCAATTATTCTTGGTGAAAACACAGTTTTAAGTATCTGCATCTTTTCATTTGAACTTCTCTAAGCTTAGGTATTTTATATATTTATACATAAACATGCCACATTTATATGGCATAAATATTGAATATATAGATATAAAAATAATTCACATCACTGTTATATAGAAAGAAGATGCAGCATCCAAATCTCTTCTGATCATGGTTTAGGCAGGATACTACCTTTTAATACAAATTGGTTAATATCAGTGGAAAGAAGAGACTTAAAACCATTATAGTAAGATACCTAATTCCAGTAGAATACATAGTAAGCTAACAACTGTAACTTTTATAGAGGCACCAATCTGCATAAAACAGATTTGAGCACAAGTCACCCTCACATAAAAGTTCAAGTCAATGCAACATGTTTTACAGAACTAAGACAGCCCTATCTAGGTAATGTAGGAATGAACTGGAGATGCCTTAAAGATGCTAAAGTTTTGAAGCTGAATTATCACTTGTTTGGGCACCATTAGCCAAGCAGAAAGAGTCACTGCAAACAGGGTATACGTAACTGAGAAGTACAGTGCAATTATTTAATGGTTAAACAGTGCAAAATGCAGCAAGTATTTAACAAGCTAGGAAGCCAAGCATTACTGCTCACCATCCCAACAAGGCAGCTGCCCAGCGTTCCCAGGCCAGGCAGGCAATGTCTGCCCCCCGAGCTGCCTGGAGGGTGTTCTCAGCATGGTCGAGTCGATACCTTCTACCAGCTCCATTGACACAGACTCAGCCCCTGCTCCCCACCTCCCCTTTTCATTTCAGGAGTCTACACCTTTCCATGCTGGCTTTTTCCCCTCTAGAGCCATTGAGCTACTAATGACCCTCTCCCAAAAATCATGTGTTTGCCTGAATTTTTTACTTATCTCTTTACAGATTTTTATCACAGGTCTTTAGCAGGTACAGCCCAGCTATGCTGTATCAGAGCTGGGCCTTGAACCCTTGGTACATGGGCAACCTAAACCACACGCACAGGGAAGCTTACAGCAGGAGTTGCAGACAGGCCACTACACACATCTCTGACAAATCCAAGTCTGGTATAAAATGGTCTAGAATTTTGGAGGGATCTAAGATTTCAACATTGTTAAATCAGCTGCTGCTTATACACAGCAGCTTTCATGGTGGCATGTTTGGTGCAGTTATATCCAGGGCTTACAATGCGGTAACACAACAATAGATCACGTCTCTGACTTCTAGAACAGCCTCAAGTTATGCCAGGGGAGGTTTCGATTGGATATTGGGAAAAACTCCTTCACTGAAAGGGCGGTCAAGCACCATGACAGGCTGCCCAGGGAGGTGGTGGAATCACCATGCCTGGAGGTGTTTAAAAAAACCCATGCAGATGCGGTGCTTAGGGACATGGCTCGGTGGTGGACATGGCAGTCCTGGGTTAATGGTTGGACCTGATGATCTCAAAGGTCTTTTCCAATCTAAATGATTCTGTGATTCCGTTATCCATGTGGGGCCCACCGCCACTGGAAGTCTCCCTTATGATGCCTGAAGTTAAGCAAAGGCAAATAACACATTCTATAACAGCATGTTTCACAAACATTATAAAATATTCAGCTGGATATTGCTGTTTGTGGAGAACAGTGTAATGTAGGTTTACACCATCTTCAGGAACTTTTTTTTTTTTTTAATTGAAGGAAGAAAGGATTGTCACACAACAGCGTATCAAAGTGTGTCTTCACTACGACAGTGAAGAGAGCAGTATGAAATTCAAGCGAGCGGACAAAACCTATTCCAGGCATAGACTTTGAGGGAATGGAGTACTTTTACTCACAAGTCCATCCACAGCTAATATCAATATATTACTGTCTAGTTGCCAAACTGAGGACAGACTGGACAGACATAGCTTCTCTGTGCATCTTTGGAAAATGATAGAAACTACTTCCCCTTTCAAAACAGATACTCTGTGGCATGGTACCTTAATATTTCTTTAACACTTACAGATTGTCAGGTAGAATGTATTGGCACTACATAAGTCGAAGTATTATTCTATTATTACTTATTTAACACCTAGTTAAACATTACTTAACCCACTGGCATAAACCCAATACATCCCCATTAACTTAAATATTGCTAATGCACTATTGTTTAAATTAAGCACTAGTCTAAGCAGCAGTAAATGTCATTCACTGTCATTAGGGTAAATTGGTTCCCTGGGCAACATACCAGGAACACAGGTGTCCTGATTACATGGGTCCTCATTAACTACAGTACACTATTTCTTCAAAAATGGAACTCAAGGTGACTGTGACAAAGAACTCCACTATTCCTTTTTGCAGCGAGGGAGGATGCACAAACGCAACTACCAGAACATGCATGCGCCCATCTCCCTGCAGCAACTCCCAGATCCCTTTACAGAACAATGTTTGCCAGTTGTGTCATGGT
This sequence comes from Falco cherrug, assembly GCF_023634085.1. Taxonomy (NCBI): domain Eukaryota; kingdom Metazoa; phylum Chordata; class Aves; order Falconiformes; family Falconidae; genus Falco; species Falco cherrug. Next base: position 31,747,469 of record NC_073706.1, read on the forward strand.
TTAGTCACAGGCCCTGAGCACAGAAGAAGCTCTGCCCAGATAGGGATCTATGTGAGAACAAGGAACTATTGAAGCCAGGCATCCTCCAGCAGAGAGCTCTTTATATGACTGAAACCTTGAAGCAGATAAGGCTCTGCACAGATGGAAGTACTGCTCCTATAGTAAATTGCCGGACCAGAGCCTGAGATGATAATCACTTGCTATTTATCAAGGATTGTGTTTTCTATGAAGACCCTAGTGTACCTCAGGGGGCTAAATAATAATGAGATATACTGTATCTCACATACCTGAAGTATTACAGATCAGTTGTTATAACACATTCATGTTCTTACTGCATTTTTCAGTTACTAATGTGACCAAATAGCCTAAAGTGTATTAGCTTCATAACCATAAAAAACCCCACAGATTTAGAAAAATGTGCTACTTTACTTTCCTTTTTAAAAGAAACACAGGCTTTGAAATGCTAACTTAAGTATTTTTATTTCTGTTCAATAAGGGATTCAAGCATTGGAAGAGTTAAGAAGTGTTAGTAGTGTGAGAACCATATGAACAGCTCCTGTTAGCAACTACTTTATGGAACTGAAGGACAGCTGGTGATTCTTGCCTTGGGGCTAGCAATTCGATACCTATTTCCGTTTTGTTTTTTTTTCCTCTTGACAATATGAACCCTATACCTCATTTACATAATGCAACACACTTGCATTCTTCTGCTGGGCTTCAGAATTTAGATTAGTAACAGAAACATGTGTTACACTGGTTAAACAATATAGATGTCATCCATTACAATATTAGTTTTACTCATTGTCCCAGTGCAACCTTTTAAATAGAACATTTTCAGCCTGGAGATGCAGTTCCTGCCACACAGCCCCTTCTAATAAAATCATATGTAGACTGAATGACTTTGAGAGCTTTATTGATTCTACCTTCTATTGGTAATGAAAACCAAAGCAATTCATTCTATGAAACCTACAATAAACCAAGACCATTACGACTTTAAAATGTCGCTATGAAATAAACATTAAAGATTTGTATGTTAAGAATAAACTAAAGAAACTGAAATGAAAAATGGCATCATGCAAAGAATGAAAGCGTTTTACACATATAAAGCATCGCAGGTGCAAATTCACTAGCTGTTTGAGTGTGCGCACATGCAAAGACGAGGTACCTAAGAGGACTACGCTCCCTCATTAGTCATTCCTGAGGCCCTCAGAGCAGCAAGCATCATAGGCTAAGATGTCAGTGATGCTCTCCTCCTAGTCATTCCTCTGAACTGGCAAAGCCAGTAGTCAGACAAAAAAAAATATGACAAAAATTTAGTAAACCTTACACAAGAGTTTACCTATTACCTTTTATATGGGGAAGAGATGCAAGGAGAAGGATTCTGAAGGTGACTGCTATGAGTAGGTTTGGATGAAGTCCATTACACATTGAAAGCAAACATATATGGTAAGACATTCTACTCAACTCTTAACACTGCTTCAGCTCCACCAAACATATGCAGCAAAATCACAGAAAAATTGAAAAGTTGCCTAGTTTTGAATTTTGTTTTAAGATTTAATATCATTGTGTCTCCATGAAAAGATTTGCTAAGAGATTCATAACAACACACACCCAGTTTTAGGTATGTCAAGACTGAGTAGTGGGTGACAAGACGGGTGCTACTATAGAAGATCTTTTTTCTAGTGTCTTAATACGTAGGTAGCTAAATGCTGGAGAAGCTCCATCTCCCCAGATGCTAGGAAATTCCACTATAAATTTTAATATATTATCAACGGAATCTAGCATTGCCAAACAAACATTTAGAAAGTTTAAGCCAGACCATTATCAAATCATGAGACTGAACTAGAAATCATGAGGTTTGAAATACACTCAAGACGCATTTCTTCTTACTGACTCTTTCATTCCTAAGATTTACATCACATTCAGATCTCATTTTGAGGTATTCATGGACAACAACAAAAATGGAGAAAAGGGAGAGAAACAGAAAGGGGAAAAAGAAAGTTTCCTGCCTCCAGAACTAAAGAGAACTGAAGTAAAGTAGTAAGTAAAGCCGTAGCAGCTGACAGAAGAGCCTGTTTTCCCCAACCAAGTCCTTTAGACTACGTAGTTCACTGTTTAGCAAACCAACACTATGTTTACAGTGCCTGTAAGGGTGCAATCACAGTTCACGCAGACACAAGGGTAACTGTGAATGCTGGTAGCAGTGCACTGATGGCATACACAATAGGCCAAGCCAGAAGCATTCGGCCAGTATCACAGGCACAGTTCAGCAAACCAAGCTCCATGCAGTAATGTTTTCATTCCCATGGGTACTTGAAGTTTTTTTTAGTTAAAATTTGTTTTAGCTAACAGACGCTAAAAATACTGGGTATAGCACATTCCATTCATTTCTTAAGTTTTCAGTTCGTTATCTAATTTGGAATAGTCCCTTTTTTTTTTTCCCTAGTCTTTATTTTCAACTGTTTGATTACAGGAAACTTCTCAGGACAATGTCTTATTTTTTGTTATTCATTTAGTGGTTTGGTTTTTTTAAAATCAGGAATACTGAAAACACCTGAGGTAACAAAGCTAAATCACAAGTGGTGTTTACAGGTGCAGTGCTCGAACAAAACATAGACAATTGTACAAGACAGCTGTTGAAATCTAGTAAGCACTTGCAAAGTTTCCTACATACCGAAGCCACCCACTGCTGTGGAAGATGCTTTCTTGGAATTTTGACCCTTTGTGTGTGTATATACATACACTAAAAAAAAAAAAAAAAAAAAAAATTTGATTCAGACCACAAGAGTCTGAGACTTGCATCTTGAAAACTCACATCTTCAGCACTGATAAAGCCTCTCCCCACTGCAGAAATAATAGTAGTATTGGTAAAATATGATAGCATGATTGATTTACTATAGCAGAAATCTTAATATAAATACAGAGGTGGCCTAAAACTTAAAATCGCTGCTTAAGCTCAGATCTCTAGAAGCAAACTTACATGAGAACTTGCCAAAATAGTCACAGAAATTATTCTATCTGCTTAAACTACTTCTTACTCAAAGAAAGAAGTAGTGTCTACATAGCAGACCACGTAACCTGAAAAAAAAAAAACCCACCAAAAAAACCCAACTCTCTGAAAGAACAGAAACAGGCAAAAGCACAGAAAGATAATCACAGAATTCTCATTTCTGTAAACGAGGTGGGAAAAAATAATAAAAACCCCCAGTGGCTTTAATACCCTCTTTCTCAGTAATACTGTATTAATGAGTGGGCTCCTCCCACAACCAGCCCTAGCAACAACGCAGCCGCTTGGAATACATTCAGCCACGACGTTCTCAGACAAAAGTGGAAAGGAAAATGAAAAGAGAGATACAATAGAATGCCACTGGGCACAAGAGGGTCTATCAATTCTACTGCTAAATGCCAATGACTTTTTTATTTATGCTTATGGGCAGGAAACCCTGGCTCCTTAGCCAAGGAGCCCATCCTACTGTCATTACAGGAGGAGGGGATTTCCATCTGCCTTATTCCCCTAACAACTCTGGCTACTTTCAGAAACTATGTGGAAGAGTTGAAAAAGACTACATTGTGTGAACACAGTCCCAACCAAATGCAATCAATCTGTGTATTTACTGTGAGAACAGTCAAATTATTCCCATAACTGGTCGGTTGGTTTATTGACTGATTTTTTTCCCCCAGATACGCTGTATCCCTGTTTCCTGCTGATCTGAAGAGGTGCAGAACTTCTGACCTTAATGCACTTCTGACTTGATAATGCATTGGTATGCACTAAAAACCTACTGCATCCCACCAGGTAATAAAAATTGCTCCCACCAGTTGAAGAGCACTTACAAATAACTGGTTAAGGAATGTATTTCCAATCTTAACAATCCCTCAGAACAACATATGTTTTTCTGAACCCAGACAACCCTCAAAACTGTTGCAATGACCTCCTCCTGCAACATGGAATCAGTAACAGTGGTCTGAGCTCTTACATACAGGTCACCTGGTTCCAGAACAGGGGCAGAAGAAGACTCCAACAAATTGCAAAGTAAGCTCAAAAGAAAAGATGGCTGGATATGGGCATAGGTCTTTTCCCCATCCCTTACGCAACCTTGGTGATTATACATCATGCATGCTTTGAAACCTCTCCTCATTCATCCAAACAGCAATTTTGCTTACAGCTTTGTAGGACACTCCAGATGAATCAAGGGAATCAAACACCACGCATGACAAAGGAAAGCTGTGATTGAAAAATAAATAAATAATTGTTGGGTTGGCAGCTGAGACAAACTCTATAAACTATTGTGTTTGCAATATCGCGCTGCATGTTTCAGTACTTGAAGTCATACAGTATATACTTTACTGATCGATTTGCATACCGTTATCGATCTCAAGGGTTGTATAATGCATTTGATTTGTGGCACTTCTGCATAATTTTCTGATTAAGTTACTTATTTAACCTATTGACCTTTACTCTTAATTAAAGAGCCTATGTAAATGTTGAGCTGTAATCAACTTGCGCACTACTGAGTGGAATTTACATCTCGTGGAATTTACTTACTCTTTAAGGCTTCACACTGACACTGTGTGGTATGCAATGGACATTTTCCTTTGCAGTTTAAATTTGTGAAGCATCCTAGGAATCTAACTTCACTTCCAATAACTTGCAAACAAAATTCCCATAACACTATTTTTTTGAAGGGACCAAATAAGAGGTTCATACAACAGAAATGCCTACTTTGAAAGCCTAAAAGAGAAGGAGCAAGTTCAATCTGTGTCTAGTTTTCTTATGCAAATGGTCACTTGTACTAATTACCTGTTGAACATTCAAGAATTCCGTTTTGGATCAGATCTCTACTGTGTACACCATGTACAACCTATGCTGGACATACCCAACAAGAAGTCCCTGCTCTATGAAGCTGGGAGCACATTACATTTGGCACTGGTTACCACTCAGAAGTTTAAAATTACAGCAGAATTATTTCTCACTAACATGGAATCCTACTTTCAGCAAATCAGCTGGTGAAAAAAGCAAAAAACCAAACCAATACACCACAGTCATTGCACTGCACTATATTCTGTATGTTATTGTTGAGAAGTCCAATTTAGTTTTAATAATTTATGGCACTTGTTTGTTCTTATTAAGTGTAATACAGTACTGATCCACTGTAAAACTAGAGGACATCTCAATTCAGTTAAACTCCTGTGTTGGGGGTGTGTGTGGGTTATGTTGATAGTTTGGAAAATGAGCAGTTTGACAGCAGACATGAACTAGCTATTTCAAATCTGCAGTTATACCTTCCCTGCAATCAAACATCTCTACCTCTCCCTGCATATACCCCAACAAAAGGATCAAGATTATCTTCCTGTCATCTTTTATCTAATGTTCAGTAATCACTCTGAGCCAAAGACATGACAGTGCTACGACCCTTGAGACAGTTCTTACTGCTCCACAATGAGCAACCAGAGAAAAAGTCACCGACTTGCTCAATTACTGATGGCCTCAAGATCAAACTATGCCAATGGTTGGATCCAGAGGATACAAAACTAACAGGTATAAAGATAATGATGTAAAACAAGCTGGTGAATTGAAGCCAAGTGAGTTGCACTCCATGCAGACTGAACAAAGCAAAATACATTTCCAAACAATTGAAACTAATTAGTTTCTTACTTAGCTTTCTATACATCTGCTTATTTTCCAACAGCACTACATTGAGGTACCTGCAAGAAGGTCTGTTTTCACACCAATTTTAGTTATCTTTTCTTTTTTTAAGATCAGAAAGCCTTTTTTTTTTGACTGGGGATTTTACTTTACTTGCCTTGCTTCCACACGAACAGCAGTGACAACAAGCATTTTTCAAACAGCCAATATTCATTCCTCTTATGCCATTATTTAAGCTGCTGAAACACACAGACTGAAATCCTTCCTCTGTGAATAATGTCACTGCATACTGTTGACCACAAGTGTCCCTGTGTTAAAATACATAGAGTGAAACAAACAGAATGGCAGGAGGGGGCTTAACTTGGACCAAAAGAATAATTTCTTTGCTGCAATACACGCTAACAAGTCTGTCAGCGTTTTGCAGAGGAGTAATTTACCCCTAAACTAGACCAAGGCCACCAAGGCTAGAACAAGTGAACTTGCAAACAGACAGGATACTAGCCCTTATCATCACATGTGGATGCAGAGTAGAAATTTGTGGATTTACTCAAGTTTTCAGTATTTATTCTCCTTCCCCCTCCTCTTCCACCCTTCAGCTTCACTTTCTACCTCTTTGCCTTCTTTAAGAAAAAAATAAGATCTTATTCTCCTTAATAGCACACTTCATCATTACTCCCTGAACTAGTTAGAATGCATTGTCTCTTGTTACATTGGCTCCATGTAACTTGTTCAGTCCTAGTGCTGAACAATACTGCTACCAAACCTGCAGCAACTGTTTTTTCCTCAGTGGCTTCACATATTTCCCAATATGTTCTGTCTGCTGTTGGCAAGAGAGAAAGAGACAAAACCCGTTCTTCTACCTTTATCAATTAGAGATGTGACTGAGATGCGCTGAAGCAAGAGTTTGGAATTAAAATTCAATTCAGATTATCTGAATGAGGATAACAATCATCACGAGGTGGCTTTAATGATCGGTTACTTCTGTGAGAAACCTGCAGACCAAATGCTGAGGTGCAAGTCATAAGGAACACATGCATCCTTGCTATTGGTGGGAACTGCTATGCTAAGAATGTATTCCAGTGTAATCCAATGGGATTTATCAAGGGGAAATAGTGTCATTTGCTCACTGGGGCTAGTTTTGATTACTCCTTCCCTAAGCTCCACTGGAACAAGTATCAAAATGAAAGCGCACATTCCTTCCACTGTCAGTAATGAAATAGCTCCTGGTGGCTTTTTGCTAGCCATGTATGTAGGCAATAAAATGCCTCCAAGCCCGTTACCGGAGTACATAAAAAACCCTCCACATTTAAAATATTCAGCTTCCTCAACAAAGAATTCACCTTGATTAGCAGAGTGTATTAAATTTCACCTACTTAACTTTGCAGCTTGATTAGTGAAGTATGCAGCTTAATCAGCACAGCATGCAACTCATGACAACATGCGCCACCTAAAACTGAAACTAATGGTAGGACCCAACAGAATCCCCAATATACATCTCTAAGGAAAACATGCAGTGCAGAAGATTTAAAGCAGGATTAGGTCTATAAAAGAACAACTAAAATGTTCCATTCTGGCAGCAACCTTGTGGCTTTGTGAGGTGTGCGATTCAGGTTGTGAAGTTTCAACTGTCCAGAAGCTGAAGCAGTCAGCTTCTTTCAGTGCAAAGCCAAGCAGCGCCCTCATCAGTAATGCTGGTCACTGTGACCACGACATCCCTTTATTCATTCTCCAGCACAGCTAAATCCAACTTCCAGTGTTTAATTTTTAATTTTAAGGATACTTAAGGCAGCATCACTAGCTGTCCAAAACATAATTTCATTATCCCAGGGAAATTAGGGGGAATTTTTGAAGACAGCAAGCACGTCAGCAATCGACGTGAATTATAATTTACATACTAGCAAACTAAACGTAAGAGTTAGAAAGGTGTTCAACTCCACACAATTAGGATCTCATGGCATTTCAGATATGAACCAAGTTTGGATTTTAAATAATCCTAAAGCTGAAGATTGTTCAGACACAGTGTTTTGGCTTGGACTGCCTTCCTGCCCATAAATAGACAAACTAACATAATTAGGAAGCAACTTCACTTTCAGTAGAATATTAAGTACATGTTCTGTCTTTAGACTATATTAAAAAAATAACACAGAGCTGTAGCTTTCTGCAGCTATCACTCTACATAGCATTTCCTTAATGATTTTCCCCCCATGGTTATCCTATATGCTGTGAACCCATGAGATAAAATCTGTACCATAAATAACAACACTGTGAGTTCAAGACTGCTGCAGTTCATGGAAACATCGTGTCTTGTCTACAGGGGAGTTGCAGAATACATGGCATTTGCCACAGCATCAATCTTGCCAACAGAGATACCTGTACTCCTCTAATTCTCAAGCCACACCCTTCCTTTTGGATACTACACATTCACTAAGGAAACAAAAAATAGGTGCGCATCTCAAACTCCCAGATACTCAGCTGTTTCTCAGCAGAACTGGATGCCATTCCCATCTCAACAAACCTAGAGCTATTAATAGTCAAGATTTTGGCCTGACAAATTCTGCAACACTTTGAAAAAATACAATATCAAACTACAATTGTCAGACAAATAAAGTACAGAGATTACCACTTACATGCCCTGTGTCAAAGAACCCAAACCCACACAACAAAAGAAACCCCAACACCCAAATCTGATCTTTTTAATTCCTTCAAAAGCTTCACATTACTAAGAAAAACAAGTAAATACCAAACAGCATTGAACTTTGACTGTTGTTGAGGTTTCATCTTAGAGCTCCTGTACAGCAAATATAAACACACACACACAAAAAATGTCTCAATATTGCAATTAGGTCTTCTTCTACTCTGTACAAAAGAAAGCTTCAATAACCTCACACCATTTCACTCTAACCATTCAAGTCCCCTGTGCCAGCTGGGTGGTACTGTCCCTGTTGCTCACTGTTGTACATCCATACAAACACTTCTATCACATCTTTCAGAAAAAGTAGTAGAAACTTCTATATTTCCAAAGTGCTATTTTAAACATCTTACTTCGAAAAAAAGTAATGTCATATTTTTAGCATCTATATTTTAATTAAAAGTATTTTCTTATTGAACACTAATTGGAGTAGCAAATTAAAATAAACAGTGTTTGCTTTCTAAAGCATTCCACTGATCACTTCCTGGTACGGTAAAGGCTAAGCTGTTAAGTTTTCATTCTGTGAATTTAAGCAGAAGAACTTGCAATAAAACTTGAAGTGTATTTAATAATAGATTGAGTGGATTAGGAAAACACATTAGATAAATATTATAGGTCTTAGTGAATTCAAAACATCAATGTCTACAGCATTCCCAATTCAGAAGACTCAAAACTTACTAAGTCTAAAAAATGTTCGTACTCCAACAACGCAAAGTAGTCCACAGGACAGCTGTCTTAGTAGCTATGAATATAGATGTGAAGGAGTTTTAACCAGTATTTTTATTCCTATCCATTTTACACCATGCTGTATTCATATATCCTTCTTCCAAATATACAGTAATATGACTCGGTGAAGAGTCCCGCTGTTCTTTTAATTTGGCAGCCAGACAATTTTGCATAAATTTTTGGTCATTCTGAATGTTAAGGAAAACATTACTGTAAAAAGATCAATGTAATAGCATTATCTGAAGTACACTACTTCCCCTATTTGAAACATTGCCAGTTATTCCCTATCCATTCCTGAAACCACAGACATTAAAACAGCAAGTATCTTATTAACTTCAGTTGAAGTGAAGCATAAATATTAACCCGTCAATCACCTCTCTCAGTTGTGTACCATAGCTGCAGAACTTTCGCGCTGGATTTTACACAGACAACAGAAAAATCATTTGAAAGTTCATTTTGGAAGAAGAATGCAAGTTTAGCATACATTCTGAGTATAAATTTTTTTCCTGGTTACGTTGTTGGCAACATCCTTTTCCTTTAAAGATGTGTCCAAGAGGAAGCTCTGGAAAACACACTAATTCTCAGCAAATTGCTAGTCAGCATGCCATTCATGTGTCCCCTGGAAAAATGCTGTTTCTGTAAGCAAGGTGAAGATGGCAGTTCCACCCAGTAGCCTAGGACTAGCCAGGATTTAGAGGTTATTCTGAACTCCTCTTTTCCGAAAATAGTCCCAAGTTGTATTTAGAAGCCTTATCAACTATGAAAAGCAAGACCAAATGCAATACTGAGATCAGCTCAGTTCTGAGACAGAACTAGACCAAGAAACACATAAAAAGTATTGCCTGTTTGGGTTCAACATAATCTCTCCTTCGTTTAAAAAAAAGAAAAAAAAGACCAATACAAGAGTCATTATTGAAGCTGGTCCAATTTGCCAGCTCTCTCTACACAGCAGTAATACCAGAGTCACGAGCAAGGGCAAGCTGACAGGTACCCGACATTACTGAACAGTATCTGGTCATGGTTATTGCCTGGGATACAACAGAATGGGGGATAGAAAGGAGCAGGGAAAAATCAGAAGCTTGGACTGATGACAACAGAAAATTTGTTAGGAGCTCATGTGGATTCAAGGTATTTCAGATGTTTCCTCTCCCACAGGTACTTGCCCTCTTATTGAAAGAAATAGCTGCAGTACCACAGAATCCACCATGTGGTGTCTGTTAGGAAATGTTGACTTTTTCATGGCAACTGGTGTAGGTATATCTAGATTGTGTATTTAAACATCACAGTTGTGTTTTCATTTCTTGCAAGAAGCATTTGACTGAGGTTAATGTTTTATATCAACAGAGTAAAAATAGCTAATTCTGGGCCCAAAGGTCATACACATCAGCACAACTTGAGTTCTGAAGTGCTTTTAACCTTGATTTTTCCTTGTAAGCCAGGTCCTTTAGAATATACAACACATTTAACCCAGTCTCACAAGCCAGGGGGAACACACACCAAAACATTTTCACTGTCTTTGGAAGGCTGTAATCATTTGACAATCAGAAGGATTTTACTGTATTTGAGACAACACTTACCAGGAAATATATAAGACAAATACAGTTCACCTTACAGAAGGGAATACAAATCAGAAATATCAGCACAGAGAGAAAAAAAAAAGACATATTCCCTGTCTGATTCATTAGATTTTTGGCACCCCAATTCAGTTCTGACAAGCTAGTATTCCAGACAGTAAAATATTGTTGTTCCACTAGGCCTGCTCCAATGTTTAGTCATAAGATACATACAATAATAACAGAACAGTGGCCTATCTTGACCAACAGTACATTAGTTATTATCTGCAGCACAAACACCTACCACTTTACACTAACATTTTGGCAGTTAATCTAAACATAGCACTTAAAGCTACATCATAATTTTGAGATCTAACTGGGTCATTTTCCTTCCAGCTGGCATCAGTAAAAAGTATTTTATAACAAAAAAGTAAATGAAACTTTTTTTTTTTTTTTTTTTTTTTTTTTACGAGTGCTTTTTTTTTATCCCTTCTTTAATGGCAGGGGCACAAGTATGATTTCAAGCACACACAACACATTTTTCAAGGCCTGTTCGCGGTGATGCTAGCTGGGTAAATTACAATAAGATTTATTGTGTAGTGGTGTATATCTAATTTTCCATTTACTGCTGGGAGCTTCAGTTGGCGGGAACTAACAGAGACGCCCACTATGTACAGCCTGGTTCAAACTGTGGTTTGGTGCAGACTCTCAGGGACAGGAACTTACTGCACATGCTGGCAAGTGGACAGGGAGAAAGTTGATGAAAAGAACAAAAAAGGACTTTTTAAATGGCTTCTGGAAATATTCGGTATCCCATCCCTTCTCCAAATTGTTTTGCAGCAAGGGGAGAGGGAGGAGAAGGGAGAAGTCACAACAGATTTTCTTATAAAAATTGTGTCATATTCAACAGATGCAGAACAAGGCAGTTAACAACTACTTCTTACTGTAGCAAGGTCTCCTGCTGACAGGATCCAAAATGAACAGGAGCTCACTCAAACAGAGTTCTCAATACTTTACTCCCCCTTCATCCTTTTTTTTTTTCCCCCTTTTATTTTCTTTTTCTTTTATTCTCCCCCCCCAAGCACTGGAAACACAAGTCCCTTTTTAAACAACCATCTGGCAACTTCTTTCCTTTACCTTCCTTTACTTTATGCTGGTTTTCTCAAATGTTCCACGTACACTCCCAACTAGCTCACTTTGCATGGACTGTATCAAGTCAAGCTGGAGAGAGGCAATAACGGAAGGAAGGGATGAGGAGTGGCAAAAGCCAGAACAGACACAATAAGAAAAAGCAAAGTTCTAGGTGGATAACAGAGAAGATTGAGACTCTGGAGCTTAAGATTGACAGCAAGAGATATATGCAGAATATGAAGGGTTAGCAGCGATGGGAAGAGCGCTTGAGGAAAGGAAACCGTTAGAAAGAAAAAATTTAAGACGGGACTGGAAAAAAACCAGTATGAATAACATAGTAGGAGGGTACATTAACAGAGCAAATGGCTTAGAGCAGAGCTGGTATCCATCTCACTGAGCCACAAAGCAAACATCATTTGAATGTGCTGAGCAACTCATCTCAGAGATGTAGCTGGAGACAAGCTCCACAACCACGTCCCTGCATCCTTGGGAACAGCTTATCAAGGAGAGAGCAAACGGTATGACATACTGTGCTGCTTCTATACCAGTGCAATGGAGGAGAGGGGGGGAAAAAAAAAATAATGTTTTGCATAGTCTGCTCCACAGTTGGCACCCAGAAAAGGCATTTTGCTTTACCAAATCAAATCAGGCAAAAAGTGAAAAAATACACAACAGTCCATAAACCTGATGTCCCTTCTCATTGGTTTGCAAACATTCATACATCCAAGACAGCATTCTGCTTCAAGTTCAGAGTACAGAAAGATGACCCTGGCTAACATCTTTTTCTATCTTTTCGTTTATATTAGGTACCATTTACCACCCTCATAAAATCTGCTTCAACTATCAAAATGTATGTCCTCTCTGATTCTCTCAGGTGTGCTAGTTCACGATCTATAACCTACAATGCAGTTCCACAGACACACACGGGATGGCACTGCTAAAATTAGTCCTCACGCACCTAATCTGGCCTCCACTCTGACTCAGTAGGCAGCAGGCGAAGGTACATTTTTATTCCCCGTAATTGTATTTATCCACCACAAACTGACATCACATTTTTATGCCTGGTTACTCAGTTATATTCTTACTTTGTATCAAGCATGGAAAACCAGTGCCTGCAAATGTATTAATACTATGTTATGATTTTTGGAAGGTTTGGCAGCAGAGAGAAGCAGCAAGTGATTGGGTGCGGTATTACAATGTGCAATGTGGTATTTCATTCTCTCTAGAGATCAGTAATTTTATGCATGTTGAAAAAAATATTAAGGAAACTTAACATACAGAACATAAGGAACCAATTTTCTTCCTTAGGGAGAAAAAAAACCCCAAAAAACAAAAAAACACCTTTGGGCATTAAAAACATCAGTCCAAATGGAACTATTCAGCAAACCAGAGTGGGAAATAGAAAGGGTGGGCAGAGTTAAGAAATAACCGTTAATTTTTGTCTGACTCCTCTCTGCAGCTACATCTCTCTTAATCATCATTCAATTCATTAGCACTCTATAATTGTATGTCAATGTGACCATAAATTCTATACATGGGCAACAGCAGACGGAGAATCCCTTGTAACACACTGACTGACTCAGAATAGAGGACATCACAAAAGTTTTTTGTTGTAAGATAAATGCATAGAACAAGGCCCAAAAAGACAAATAAAGTACAGTTAGTCCACCAAAAGCTAAGTCTCAGAAAGTTAAACTTTCTTCAGATTTCTGCTGTTACACTCTTGCCAAAATCACCCTTCTGATCTCTAATTGAGCAATCAGCTCAACCATATGCAGGGTAGCAAGAGTGACCCTATACTGTCATGCAAAAAACAACATGGTATTGTACAGCACAGCATTGTTCTGCGTCCTGACATAGAAGCATAGCTCCAGAAATAGGACATACCTGTGGGTGATATTTAAAAAGAAAGCCCACACATACACTTTCAAGGATCTTTAGTACAACATACACATTGTGTGGACTGCAGTCTGGAACAGCACATTATATGATACAGTGCCAGACAAGCTTCTCAGCACTTCCAAGTACAAAGCACATCCTTGATGCCAGTGCCTTTTTGGGCCAGCAGGAAGGGGTATGGAACTCTGTGTTGCAGAAAACTGTTATTTACATCTGTCCACTGACAGCAGGGGGCTGGCCCTGCATATTCTTTAGGTGTATCTTTATCCAGTCTTGTATAAGAGCTAATGGTAACTGCAGCCCTCTCCTCCACTTATTTCTCAGCTTAAGAAAACTTCACATTATACTTGAGAAGCAGACTAACGACTTACTGCTTGTAATTGCCACTAGTGAAAATAGCACCACTACCTCAATAATATGTCCTTCCAGATAACTGGGTAAGCCGGGTTGCCTTCTAGACAGGAAGAAGTTCCACACACAGAAAAATTCCCTTGAGAACTTGTCGGAGATCTCCAAGTGACACTGACTTGACACCAGACACAGTAAAGAGGTCACAGTTATCTCAAGTGTCCAATAGATTCACAGCACACAAACCAAAACGGGCAAGCTGCGGTAACCTCAAAGGTCCCCAGTATTGTTTTCTATAGACTGTCACCCATATCCTAGGATCTTTCTCTGCCCCACGGTGTTGGTTTTTTTAATGCAAGGTTCAACACAAGGAGCCAGGAAAATCACCATCCCATGACACCAGCACAAGGAAATCTGGCTACAGTTATGCTGCTCTAGACTTTCAATATCTTGCCCCACATAGTCTTGACATAACCCACCCAGACCAAAAGAGATGGAAAAGAAATAGGTGGAGGATACTGTGCACTAGCCAACCAACTTCACAAAATGTCCAGTTGGTTAGAATCAGCATTTCAGGGAAATAGCTCCTCTTCAGGAATTCTACTGAATTCCACTTGAGGTCTCACAGCAATTTTAGCATGACTGGAATCAGTGGCCTGGGCACTAGTTTCTACTCATGAGAGAGACCCCTCAGTATCTGCTGGAAGCTGAACAAAAATAAGAGTGAAAACCACAAGCTTTCTTGAAAGTATACACAGCTCCTATGAACAAAACAAATTATTTTTCCAGCTAGTTTTACATGCAAAATTTTTAAGCTCATCAACCAAAGGAGAGGAAGTTTTCAAAGGCCATTAGTCACCAAACTCCATCTGCCACTGCCATTCGTGCTGGAAAATCTCCAGATAATATCAAAGACAAATTTCCCCTGTGTTCGATTAGGAGTTGTGTTGAACTTCACCACCACAACTCATACTGGTAGAAGTACCCCTGCCTCCACGTTTCGTATCAGAGAAGCATTCCTTTGGATAAGCTCAGCTCCCAATTACTCTGAAATGCTTCAAGACTTTGAAAAAACCCTACTTTCACATGCATTTCTAATAGGTAAAGAGTAGTAAGAGAAACAGATATCATTACGCTCTATTGTGAGGAAACTATCATAAAACAACCCAAAGAACCAATTTACTGAGGAAAAGAACTCTAATAACCAGACAGACAGAATAGTAAAAGCACCAGGTTACAGTACCTCTTCCTTTATACAGATGTATCTAACAAACTCAGGACACAGAGCTCACCTGGGACACCACAGGTTTCAGGAACAGCAATGCAAGGTTCTCCCCATTGCTTGTAGTAAAGCCTTCTAGCTTTGCAGATATAAGCCCTCCTTCCACGAGAGCAAGAAGTAGAGTTCTCCTTCTACTACTTTTATAGAAAACAGGTGTAACACCTTCTTAACATATTTGCGCATGTGAGACCCTGACATGGATCCGTGAGTTTTCCAATGAGGGGCTTCTTCACTAAACGGAGATTTGAGACACCTGTGGTGACATCGGTTTCCCAGGTGTCTTCTTCACCCACATCCACCTGGGCAGCACACAGAGAGATTAAGGGGGTTTTCTGCTCGCTGGAAAGCTATCAAGGTAATAGGGAAGGGACAGCTTAAGCTCACCTGTACTTTAACATACTAGATCTATAGCACCATACCAATACCATGAAGCAAACCCCAGTAATGCCAAGATAAAGTCAAGGACTGTGCTGCTTGCAATCAGTGCTGATACAAGCCTTGCCACTCTTTATTGTTGAACTATGCAGGTACTTGGGCCCTGCTTTACACTCATCCTCCCTTGGATTTACAACGGCAACTGGCTTTAGTGAAGTCAAGGTGCGAGATGCTCCCAAGCCACCAGCGGTGCAGCTAGTTTGTTCGCTTGTTGTCCAGAACCTCCCAGTCAGATGTTTCAGACCGAAAACATAGGACTGGAAGAGAGGCAAGAATTATTTAAAAAAAAACAACTAAGAATTCCCCCCTTTGCTGTAATGTGAGGGATTGTTCTGCTGAACCGAAATTTATCAGGGTGAGAAGGCAGGAGCAGCAATAGTTCTCATTCTAATACATCTCAAGCAGTCACATTATCCACTGATTAGCTGGCATGTTTATCCTTAAATAAACTATAAAAGGAATCACAGACAAAAGTGACATTTTATGAAAAAGAAGAAAGTAAGAAAGAGTTCCCGTTTCTGGTATTCTGTCACATTTCACTGTAGTGTGCAGCATCAACTCATTATTAATAGACCAATGATCTACCAGAATTTTTTGCTTTTGCAATCTAGAAAATATCATGCTTAAGGTGACTCTGAAGTCACCAGGCAGCCCTAGACCTCAGTATGCAGCAGAGTTTTGTGCTCTGTGAAAGGAAGCAGAAACATTGCAAGCTAAGGAAAGCCACTCCCAAAAGCTGAGAACTAAAAGTGTTTATTGTTCATTTTCCAAAAATATCAAGCACCTTAAGGCTAGGATTTCCAAAGGGGCCTAAGAGAATTAGGTACTTCTAAACCTATTAGATTTCAGTGGAATTTAAATACCTGTAGTTCCAAGTCTGCCCTGGAAGAGATTTAAGGTGGGATTTTTCCTTTTAATTTGCTATTCTCAAGCTTGATGCCTTATTTTCAGTGGGCACTGGGAGACATAACACAGACCCCCAGTCAAAGCCTTCCAGGGCACCAGGAATTTACCACTGTGATGGCTATTGTAGGACTAGAATTTCTCTTAGCAATTTTTTAATTTTGTTTTTCAGTCATTCGTACTGTAAATTATTGTCTTCTTCCTTTCATTGGGAGGAAAAAAGCAAGCATAAGAAGAATGCATCATTCAGAAATACAAGCAGATGAAATTCCTGATTAGCATAAGGTAAAAATCCCAACATCCATTAGCCTAACAAGAACCCCATTTGCAGTTTAAAAAAAACAAACAAACAAAAGTGTGAGAAATTATGCATCTGTTCCCACCAACAGCAGTAAAAGCTAGGAACAGGCTTGCACCCGGATAGCTACATTTTGGGTGCCAATATTATATTAATTACATTAAAAATGGAAAAGCAGAAACCCTTCTGCCTTCTTCATTTAGCTCGTAACCACTTTTTTCCTATTTTTTCTAGAAAACGAGTGTTTTTCCATTTAAAAGGTGAGAGCCACTCCGTAGTTACAAGTGGTACTTTTTGACTTTCTTAATACAACCCTGTGGCTACAATTAACACAACGGATAAATAGCAGATCAAATTAAGGTCTGATCCTGTTTTACTTATAGGTGCAATCCTTGCAATAAATTGCAAGTCAAGCTGTCGGAGGTAAATGAGGAGAGATGGAAAGCATGATCTATGATGCCTGAATTTTAAGTGTTCAGATATTAAAAGCAAGTGTGTGAGAGAAGATAGGCAAATTCAAGACAGAAGATTTCAAAATTTTAAGATGCTTTAGTGATTACTGTAAGATTCCAAATATAGCCAAGATGCATGTTTTGCACAAAGCTTTGAGGAAGATAGCAAATTTTATATTTCTCTATATGAGCTATTTAATGCTTACTTTTATCACTCACATGGGAATACCATTTTCAAAAGAGAAAAAGAACGTGATTTTTCTTCTCATTATTTCACGAGTGCTTTATGTTTATTTCAGAATTTCACTGTCTTTGAAGCTTGGGGAAAAGCAGACTGTTTCCACGCATAGTCTTATTGTTGTGGAAATCCACTATTTCATCACCTTAAAATTAATAAATAACTAAATCAATCTGAAGTTCTTCACAACCCACAATTCTTTGAGGCATCTTAAGTCTGCATATTGTCTGATCTGTTTGGCTTGCAATTCAATCACAAACTCCTTGCAGTATAAAACATCAAAAGGTTGTAAAAGATCATGCTGTCTTTAAGCATGATCAGTCTAAAGATTTTTAAGGAGGGGTTAAATCAGGGAAGGTAGCTTTATGAATCATTGTCTGAGACATGGAACATATAATATGAGTGCTAAGATTGTATCTGGGAAAATACTGTGCACTTACTGCCAAGCACCGAACCAGCTATCCACTTCCCGTGACACGAGTGGCAGCAGGACGTACTCAGAACTTCAAAGCAGCAACCTGTCAACCGGGGAAAAAAAAAAAAAAGTAACCAGATTATTTAAAATCATTCACTGACCTTTATACCATGAGGTTTTGACCAAACAGTGTACTTTTATAACTCCACTCTCGCTCTCATCAAACAAGTTATCAAAAATCTGTGCTAATGAGCTCATCACACATAGCCTCAGCACTTCCCAAACACCCTGCTGGGTAGGGTGCCTACCAGGGTTGCTCAGTTACACTAGAGCTCTCCTTTCCTTTCGTTTTGGGCTTTTTTTTTTCCCCCGATTACACCCTAGAGAACATTGTGAGGCGAACATAAGAAAATGCTCCAACCTCTGCCTTTTCCTTTTTCTGCTGTGAGAAAAGACAGAAAAAGCTGGACAAATTATCAAACTTCACATTCTCAATTAACTCTGCCAACTTTATGCCCGGGAAGGTTTGTCCCACGAGCTCAGCATCCGTGCCAGCTGGGGGCACTTGGTTCCTTCGGCCCTTTGCATCGGCTCAGTCCAACCAGTCACTGGTGTGGTGGCGCCTCAAGGGTCGGGCCCGCGGCTCAGCCTGCACCCCCAGCCCCTGCACCCCCCCAGCCCCCGCAACCCCCCCAGCCCCGCGGGAGGTGGGCACACATGGAACACAAACTCCTCAGCGGCAAAGGCTGTAGTAGGAAAACACAGAAGCTGGGTCAAAATTTGAAGCCGTAAGCTGAGGCATCAAAGTTTCTCTGACTGTTCATGCCTTGTGACTACCACACTGCACAAGGCAGAAAGACGGGGCTTTCCTGCACCCGTTCTGAGGCCTTTCTGAAGGCTCTTCTGTGGCCAGCAACACCGCCAGAGCCACGGCGCTGGCTCCGTGCCCCCCGCGCCCCCTCCCAATGACACCAGCCCTCCCGCGCACCCCCAGGGGGCTGCCCACAGCCCCGGCCACCCGCTGCCATCGCCCACAGCGGGTGCAACGGCGCAAATCCCGCCACAGCTACCTGCTGCCCCTCAGACCGAACGTGCCCAGTGCCCAGTGCCCAGCCGGGGCGCGGCCGGGGGCCCGTATGTGCCCCCTTTCCCCCGCAGCCGCTGCCCCGCAGGGGGAATGGGTGGCGGCGGGAAGAGCCGCGGGCGGGGAGCCCATGCGGGAGCGGCGGCGAAGGACGGCGGCAGACGCTCCCCTCAGCGCCGGCCGTTATCAACGGTTGGCCCCGGGCGCGCGCCGGGCCGTTGGGCGGCCCTGGGCGGGAAGCGGCGCCGCGAGGCGGTGAGGTGAGGCGGTGAGGTGAGGCGGTGAGGTGAGGCGGTGAGGTGAGGCGGTGAGGTGAGGCGAGGCGGGCGCTCGGCGCTGCCCTGCGGCTCGGGAAGCTGCGGGGTGGCGGCAGCCCCCGGCCCGGCGGCCCCTCGGGACGGAGCGTTGCGCCCTGCGCCAGGCGGGAGCTGTGCCCCCTGCCCTGCCGGCCGCGGGAGGAATCACCGTTGACATTAACCTGCTCAGAACTTTGTCTTGGTAGAGGCCCACCTGAAACAACTGATAAATTGCAAGTACAGCAAGAGATCATTAAACATTTTATCGTATGATAAAAGAGCCGTTAATCTTTTATAAACTATTACATGTGCACACGCACGGGAGAAGCAAGGTGATGCCGTCCCTCACACAGATCGCTGTGGTTCAGTGAAACAGCACAATGTGGAAATCTACACTTACTCATTTTCCTTGAAATAAGCCATTTTTTCCTTAAAATAAGGGAAAGCTGCTGGGATGTCCCGTGTTTCCCTGCTGTATCTGGAGTCACAAAATCCCAGCAGTGTTGGAGCATTCCATGGGCTCTGCCCGCAGCAGAAGCCGTACAGACAAGACCACATGTACCAGCTGGCCCTTGCTTTTTTCTTTCAACCCATATTGTAGTTGTGAAAACCAGAACAGGTTGCTAGTCTCTACACTCACTCCTCAAACGAGGCAGTTTGTAATCAAAGGTTTTCCGCAAACCCCTTTTTCCTGCATGACACCTCACCGTGTGGCAAAAGGGTTGCTTTTCTTTTTTGGGTAGGTGGGTGGGTTTGGGGGGATTTCTTTTTCCCTCTCCAGCACACTTACCCTTTGGTTTTCCAGCAGCTGCAGCTATTCTAGAACAAACGAAGTCTTCCATCAAGCGTGGATTCCCTGATGTCTGAATAGAAGATATTTCATTGTGATTAAGTAATTTGATCATTAAAATTGATGATCTCCGGCTTTTGTGCATTAAGTCCGTTAAGTTTAACAAGATCCTGCAAAAAATGGGGGAAGTTTACTGTCTTAAATATTTTAGATCATATGATGCACTTGGCAGTTCAGTTGAACATAGATGGACTTTTGGGGTTCTCTGATTCTCTTCCAGGCCTGTTGAAAAAGTCCTTATCAAGGCCCTTCACTGAAAGATCAGACTGCAAACTTAATTGCTGATTTGCCCCCAAGCCACTGCATCTCCCAAAATACCACACTGTGTTCCTGAGTGGAAAAGGGCTGTACCCACTAGCAGCCCAACACAAAGAGTGTAGATGCTGCGGAATATGAGAACGAGGTGCTGGCCTGGCTCAGATGCTCTCATTAGCTGCTATCTCCAGTTGCCACTGTTGAACATAAAACTACTGGCCCAGGGTGGACTAGTAATCTAACCGAGTAGGGCAGTTGCTGTATTTTCGGTTCTGTAGATTATTTGTGACTAGTTAGTTGTGAACGTACAGTAGCTCTGAAAGCTTTACTAAGCGTCATGGGGTCTTGGTGGCCAAGATACCATTCCACTTGCTGACTGTACGGTCTTGCAGGCTAGGGATCTGCATGGCTGTGGATCATAGCACAGCATTTATATTTCCCAATTTCCAAAGATAACCCTCTGTGGCCTGACTTAAAAACAAGCTTAGCCACGTGTCTGAAGTGCGAGGTACCTTATTCAGAAAATTGAAGCTGGATGTTGTAGACATCATGCAAGAGTCAGGGGTGTTTTGTACTTCACATTTACAGGCTTTGAGCTTATATCCCGTTTTTGAAACCTAATTTAAAATGATTAGTTGGTTTCTTCACATGTCCGGCTAGTAGCTAATTAACTAGAAGAGTGACCAAAAAAGTACCCAAATAATCAATATACATTTCTTTTATAATTTCATTACTTGAGGAAAATTATTTAAAGCTCTAATAATTACCTTTTTTCTTACCGAGTGATCCTTTGCTGATGAGCTACAACAGCAACCAGACCTCTAAGTAGGTTTTAATACAAGTATAGAAGCTTTTAAAGTCTGTGGTGTCAAAGTGAATTAAAGTGTCCCTAAGTAGTTCTTAATACAACTGACCACAGTGATTTTTACAGGGCAATTATGTTTTACTGTGTCAATCATCCAACGGGCATTAGTATAAAGCAGAACAGCTCTGAAGAAATTTGTTAAGGACTGTCATGTCGAGTACCCAAATGCTAACCTGCAATGGCCTTGATATTATTGGAATTACTAAGGGTCAGATACTAATTAATCTGCAGATTCAACAGTCCTCCACTGTAGTGGGTCTTTATACAATTAAGCAATAATAGATGACAGGAAGGATACTTCCTGGCAGTTAATGACCAATGGCAGTATTTGAAGGCCCTTAACGCAGCTGGTCATTAACTGCTCAGAGATACAACCTGGAGCTCATATTTTCTATTGTAAACCACATATTAAAGAAATAAATCAACTACTGTTTTTTCCCCCTTCCTCCTCCCCCACTCCCATCCCTTGCAAGCTGCTGCTCTTGGGCTACTGTGGTGGCAATTAATTGCCACACGAAAATCCCAGTGGAAGTAGCCATCATGCTGAACTTTGTAATTCTGGAAACCCCTGACTGCAGTGAGTCCTAAGGGCTCCCAAGGAGCCTACAGCTGATGAGCAGAGTCTGTGCTCTGAGACTGCATTTCGGTGCTCAGCCAGAGGAAGAAATGCGTCCGAGAGAAGGGGAATGGACCCAAGCAGCAGGAGCACCTCAGCTCTCACCTTGGTTGTCCTCTGTCACTCGCTTGGTGCCAGGGAAGTGGCTTGGCTTGCAGTGCGGTAGATCCTTCCTGTGATGACTGGAGTAACAACGGTAACCTAGGGGGCTGAGGGCCCTAGTTACTACTCACCCAGCAGTGTGTTTTCCTTCCCTTGCAGTGACCTGATGCATACATTGTATTATTAGTAAAATTTCTGAGGTCTAAAATGGCCACGTAGAGTAACAACAAGGCTAGCATGGGGAAGCCAATACAACCAAGCTGCTCAAAGGTTCTGTCCTCCAGGGGAGGAAACAGGACGGTGCCTCTGCATGGCCACGCTGCTCCTCTTGGCACTAGGAACAACGAGTGCTGCTCTGCAGCCTCCAACACACTACCTTCTCCAGAAGCTTGTTGCACGCACAGAGGTGGCACCCTGTCCTGCATGGTAATTTGTGTGTATTTTTTTAGATTGGCATCTCAAGGCATCAAATACATGCTTTGTCTCTTACTGCCACAGCAGCAGCGACATTTTTTATGCCATTCCTCCGCTTGGTTTTTATTGTACCTATGTAACAACCCAGCTGACACCATCAGTGCTTCCCAGGTTACCGATCGCTATTTGCAGCTGCAGACTGCAGCAAGAAAAGGAGGCAAATCGTGGTAAGGGGTGGGGGGATGGGTGAAGAAAACAGAGAAAAGGCTAAAATTTGGATGGCATGTTGGCTTAAGTGGAGCAATATGAAAATACAGCAGCAGAGTGTTGGACCCCATTTCAGGTGTATCGTATGAAAGCTAAATTCAAGCCCAATGACATGGTGCTTCATCTCCAGGTGCCTTTGGCCCTAGTAGCTTAAGCCAGACTGGCTGCGATCTAGTGCCTAATTCTGTTTTGCAAAATTATGGTATGGCCATTGCCACATTTTGTCAAATTGTTGTGAATTCAGTAGCAGAAATACAAGTTTTTTGCTGCTTTCTCCTCAAGACTGCTTTAGTGTGTCAGTTTGAGTGACTAGTTGATTGCTTACCAGAAACCAAAGCTTAAATGGCACAAGTCAGTATTTATGCATTTATCTGTTATAACTTGTTGGTCAGCGACTTCATTACATCCATTTTTGAACTTGAAGTATTTCATCACATACATTCATAATGCAGTATATAATTTTTAATAATTTCATGGATGGTGCTCTCTCCAGGGAAGTAAGGATTCTTTCCTACTTAGGTGTTTCAGGGTGGTGTGTGCAATAACTGAAACTAGGCTGCAATCTGCTGTAATGCACAATCAACATGTTCTGTTACATGTCTGTACAGCACAGCACACTTCAATGTAACTTCCTCTTTTCCTATGAGAACGGTGACTAACTGCTAAGTCAAAAGCCAATCATAATACACAAATGGCAGCAGTTTACAGACATGGCAATATGGCAACTATAGGTTTTGTTGTTGTCAACTTTGGTTAGTTTGTTTAATGTTATATGCAGCAGAAAAGGGGAAGGCAAAGGAAGAAGAAACATGAGAAACTTTTTGTCTTGTTTCTACTCAATAAAAAGCCTTCAGAGATTATGTTGCTACCAACAGCAGTTCCTGCTTACAAAAGTGATGGTGCCCAGTGAATACTGTCAAATTAGGTCGGTTATCATGCATGTCTTGTACAGCATGTGGGTTAATGGATTTCAGAGCTGATAAATGCCTTTGTAGTATGGAAAGGCATGGGGAAAACCTAAAAGCTGGAAGATTCAGTTGTTAAAATTAAAGGAGGCCAGCTGAGCATGCCTAGTTGCATTTTGCTGTCCATCAACCCATCATGGTCAATCTTTAATGCCAACTTCAAAGAAGTAATAAGGGATGCATAGAAGAAGTCACACACACATCTCATAAAACAAAATTTATCTTTAATTTGTAAGTGTCAACAGCAGTACAAAAGATGGAGTGATGGTGAATAGATTAAGGGTAGAGAGGACAGTCTTGAGGTAAATGAGCATAAATAGGCAGTCTTATAGACACTCCCCTGAGGGGTCTAAACCCCTATCATGGCATATACTGTATCACCCAAGGATGACATGTTTAACATATCAGGAAAGCACCTTGTGCAAAAAAAAAAAAAAAATAAAAAATTTAAAAATCCCCCCCACCCAAAACATGTAGGTAAGGTGCCAACATACACCAGAACATACTGTATATGGACAGTGTCTTTCAATTTTGTCTTTTCCATTAATAACTGAGGCAGAGGAGGAGAAGACTCTTAAAAGTACCACTGAAAGATTATTTAATATTTAATTTACCTCACGTCAATACTGCACAACATAATCCAAGAAGTCTGTTTATGCAATGAAGCAGAGCTAAGAATAACTATTCTCTTTTTTAAACTGAGAACAGATTTTTTTATTAAATCAGTATCCTTAGCAAACTTTTTTCTTTTTTTTTTTTTTTTTTTTTTTTACTGTATCAAGAGGAGAGTGTGAGATGTGATGGCAACCTTTAAGTTCATTTAAAAACTTTACACTGGACTGTACAAGATTTTTTTGATAAACTATTTACATTTTCAGACTTTAAAACATATTCAAAGCAGCAATAGACACTAGTTTTTCCTCTAAACGCCCAAATCATTACCGGCCACGGGCCCAGGTAGGTACCTGCATTGTATATAGAATTTCTACAAAGAAAACCTGCCCATTAAGTTAGCCAGTGGGTGTCCAACGAGCAGCCCTCGCATTAAGAGCTGCACCCACAGTGTTGCTATAGGAATCGAAGCATAGTACCTTGACAAGGAGTCTCAGTTGTCCCAACAGCTCTACACAAACTTTACAATTTGAAACAGCAGCTAGCATGTCAGTCCAGCATGTCAGTGAATTGTGCTGATTAAATTAACATAGAGTACAATCTCACAATATACATCACAAACAAATTACAATGTCAGGAAATAAGAGTTACAGTAAGATAAGTTATGTAGTAACAGCTTATAAGCTTGTCTTAATGTAATAAAAAAATTTTTACATGGGAAATACAATAATGAATGAACATAAATGCTAAGCATTCTAGTTTGCTACAAGCTGAAGAAGGGTACAAGAAAAAAAACATTGCTTTCTAAAAAGCAAAACACAAATGACAAAGGAAGACAAACGGAGAATGCACACTAGCAGGTCTGCAATGTGCAGCATACAAACAGTTAAATATTTGCACATTCCCCATACTCCAAGAGCACCAAGGACCTCACTTGTGGTTTTTAGAAAGCGGAAATTACAAAGCAAGCCATGTCACTAAGTTGCTTTATAGCTTTCATATTGCCATAAATACCAATTTGATAAGTTTTCCTTTAGCCCAGCTCACCCCACCCCACCCCCTTTTTACCCAGTGTGTGAAATCTCAGAATACTTCTTTGTCACCATTTCCAACAAACCTGGTAGTTAAAAAGGGCGATGGATTAAAATGAAATCTATTTGCATATACATTTTTTTTCCCTTCTGTAGCAGGACATTACAGTATATCAAAAATGTAGTTTGATCTGAGAAGAATCACAAATATTAATGGGTTATACAAAAAAAAAAAAGGTTTGGGGGAAGTTTTTTTTTAAAGGAAAAAGAGTGTTTTGTAAAAGATCAAATGAGGTCATATAGTATTATTCTTTTAAAAGAACATGCTTAAGTGCCAACTTGAATCTTAAAAAAGCATGCAAAATACCAAGGGTCCAAGCCCATTCTTTAACTTCTCATAAAAACATGAAGAACTCTATCATACATTCTGCTGGCTGCATCTCCAGGGCAGTTGTTCACACTGTGGCCCTGGCTCAGCAAAATTTGCCCCGCTTAACGCCAACGCTTTACTGGTCCTCATGACTGCCATGGAAGTACTAACGTGCTTAAAATTAAGCAGGTAGATAAGTGTTTTGCTGGGGGAGAATGGGGGTGTTAATCTTGTAGCATGTTTTGCTAGGAAATGATTCTGAAATGCCGTGCCTTTGATAGGACCAAAAACCAAAACCAGAAAGCCAACCCAGAGAGAGGACTGTTTTAGGTTTCATTGGGAGGTGGTTGTGTTTGTACTCAAAAGCAGGAACTGCCCACAGCCGACTGCTGTACTCTTTGCACAGGGTATCATAGTTATTGCGACTAATGCTGCTGTTTGATTCGCATTCCCATCCCGGAGCAATCCCATCTTTGCCCACCCCCTGCCTCATGCTGCACCTAAGTACACTGATTTAGGAGCACGTTGCGATTCCATGTATTCTCAGCAGGCGTTTTCACAAACTAAATGGTGATACCCAAACATACAGGCAGAGCAGAATCAGGCCACTTCATCAGAGCAATTTCTCCATGTAAACCTGAACCCTGAAAAGTAGTTCTGTTTCCGTTAAGACTTTTTCCTTCCATTTTTATGAAATATGAAGTGAACTATTCTAGCTGGTATCAGACTGTTTCAGGAGTGTTCTTCTCTTGAAAATAAGTATTTTATATTTTTCCAAAAAGAAAATATATTGTATCTGTTAATTAAATAAACTGTTCACAGAGAAAATAGTATTACTATATTTGTGCATTACCTGAATGGAGTTGTTATTTTTTTCAGTCAGAGTTATTAAGGGGGGCTCAAGCACAACGCTTAAAAAGCAATTCCACAAGTCCTCTTTGTGTATTGTGTGAACAATTTCCCTTGGTATTATAGCCTAATATGACAATAACATGATTTAATGAATGTAGAAAATAAAGGTTTGATATCATAATCTTGACTGCATTGCAAGGGCCATCTTAGTCATGATAATCTTTCCAGGGATATGCTTTTGTCTTCCAAATGCGGTTCTTGTTAAGAAGTAAAATGTTTCATCAGTTTTACTTGGATTCAGAAGACTGTGTTTGCTACCAAATGTATCAGAAATTTGGTATGTTTCATGTATCAACTTTCTAAAAAGAAAGTATTCTGTGTTTGTGGAATATGCTATTAAAAATCAGTGAGAGCACAAGTGAGGCATCTTGCTGTCCCAGCTACAGGTCCACAATACTGCGCTCACACTGCGGGTGTAAATTCAGCATCTACATGAGGTACAGTGACTTGTCAGCATTTAATATGGACCAACATACACTGATATAGAACAAAAGTAAATACATAACTTATACTTCACTAAGTATCCATGAACAAAAAATAAAATTCTATTTCCTATGTTATATTTACACAATTTAAAAAAAATCTAAAATGAGATGGTAAATTCATCAAAAACTTTGTTTTGAGCTCCGATTAATAGAGTAAAAATGTTGTTTTTTATCCTTATGATTGTCCTTCCTTGATTTCTACTGACATTTTAGAGCCAATGTCGGCTAATAAATACAATAAAATGCTCATAGGCACAATTCAGATTTGAACATGTTCCTCCCACTCCCCCAGCCAATAAATGCAATTTTTACCAGCTGGCGATTCCTGAACAGCCAATCATTTTCAAGAATGTGGCTTTAATGTACAGAGCATCAGCACTGAGGCAGGGCTGGAGCTAAAACAAAGTGTTCATACATACATGTATTTTGCATAAATAAATGAAATAACAAGACATAAAAATGACTCAAATCCGGCAACTGTGAGGCAGGCCCACACGAGTCGAAACAGATGACTTTTGTTCATGTAGTTTTCGTACAACAGTTTCACATTAGTCAGAAGTGATAAAAAATACCATTTATATCCAGTGCTTATAACACTTACGAAACAACATCTGTGAGTGTGTGTTTTTTTGTACTACAAGCAAAATCAAGTTTCAGTCCTAAAGAACAGTCCTTTGTTCTCCACAAGCCTGCAGAATATTATTTTGGCATGGTCATAAAATTTAAAAAAATTAACCAACTAATCTAAATGTTTGCCTTTGTGCAAAAAAATAATTACATAAAATACAATGCTAGCAATACAGCATTCTACCTATGCAACAAAACCAGAAAAAAAGAGAGCAAGAGAGAAAGAAAGTGACATGGGGGGAGGGAGAGAAACTTCTAACTGGAGAATTATGTAAGACATTAATAAATAGTCACTTTTTTTAGGAAACAATGGTATCCTCCCCCCAAACTGAGCTGAATGTATTAAAAACATTTTAAATTCCCAAGCAATTATAAGAACAAAACCCACTTTCTATCAGTACCTTAGCCAGCTTAAAGAGGGCGCTCACCAGCTAACGACACAGCATATGCCTTTAAAGTCTTGGCTAGACCAGTTTATTGCTTATTAGACATGGACTCAGAACACATTTAAATAAATATTAAAAATATAGCATTTTGTTCCAAATTACAAGATGGTCAGAGAAATTTGACCATTGTGTTTCTATGCCATTATCTTTATAAATTGTCCTGTAAACTGAACAATCTTCTTTGTTCTGGGGGTTGTTCTCGCGCACTTGAACGTGATTCCTACAGTGGTGACAATGGCTGCCTCTGCTCAAACCGGTGTTAGTGGGGCTATGAGGAAAACGACTACTCCCGGTGCAGCATCTCATCATTGCAGCTCACACGAATTTCTGCAAGACGGGATGATGGCACGAGGACAGCCAGCATTAACACTATACTTCTTGCATTGCCTGGGCCCTAAACAAAGCCCATTCAGCTCTGTGGGAAGATTCCCACAGACTTCAGGAGGAGCTGCTCTAGGCCCACTCCTACCTCTCAGCCTGAGTCTGAATTTGTCACCGATGTACTGAACATATCCAATTCAAAATAAAAGCTGAGCGAGCTGAGCTTCAGCACATGTATTCATCAGGCCCATTGGATCTGCATACATACACAGTGATGTATTTGTGAACAGGAGTGGAGTGCAAGGGAAAAAAATAAATGCCATTTCTTTTCTGTCTCTGAAATTTAATAAATTTGCAATCTTTGAGTATCTTTCTCATGTATACTTCCCAGAATTTTCTGTAGCAATTGTTTCTTTGTTTCTAGCTTTCTTTTTGTTTTTTGTAGGCTTTGTTTCTAGCAGTAACACAAATGAAAATTTTAGTTTCTATAGCACCTTACATCCAAAGATCCCAAAGCACTTGACAATCGTTCATCAAGATCTGGTTCACATTCCCACACGACTAATGGTCAAGAAATATTTTTGATGCACCATTTTCCCAGCTTTGCAAATCAGATTGTTTTGTGGCCTTCCCTCCCCCACTACGAGTCTCACATATAAATCACTGCATAAATACTTAAGGTAACAAACAGTTCCTTCAGGTGACAACAGGAACATGATGGATGGAGCCACGATTCACTGCAGGATTCTACAGGCCCTAAAAATTCATCATGGTGGACTCTACGTGCAGTTTGGATTTTGCATCTGCCTTTGCTGTCTAAGTATAGAGGTTTGTAACCATAAACACAATTTTTTAGGAATATCTCTACTGTATGTACATATAAAAGTACTCACTTTATTTTGCATTACATTGTTTCCAAGTGCTCCTTGAACATACAGTGTTACAGGAACAACTGAATTTCTCACTCATAAATGTCATGTTCATTTTAGTAGCAGGTGCACTTTTATTTTCATATACTTGTGTAATTTAGGGGAGGAGGAAGAAGGGGGTCTTTAAAATATCAATAAGGAATTGTAAGTGTAATGCCACCAACAGTACTTTTAAAAATAAATATTAAGTATTTGGACCCTTGACATTCTGGAATGAATAAATTATTTAAGAGAAATTGTGTTAAGACTGAATGCAAGGGTTAAAAGCAAAGGGGTAGAGAATGTAATCAGGTGGCCTCACACTGCTAAGACAGGCCCGTCCATAGCTGGTGATCGCTCTTTTGTGCTTACTTCAAATTTCACACTAATGGCACATCAAGAGGCAAAAGCAATTGGGCACATGCACTATGGCAACCATGTTCACTACTTAAGAATATCCTGTCTCCAGATTCCTGAGTACTTTACCATATTCTGGAAAAATTAGGTTTTATATATAATTGTTTTAAGATGCCAAAGGATTGTCTAAGACTTTACAGTGTCTCCTTTAAGACTTTTTTTTTTAAAATGTTAAGATTCAAAAGTTATGAAAAGTTTGGCACATCAGAAGTTCAGCTATACATATGGAAAAAAATGGAATTCAGAGACTATTTTTTAAAGACGAGCTATGATGCACAGATGTGCACACTTGTGGACTTGTTCTGTTTCACAATATGAAATCTGCAGGTTTTGTTTTCTAAAATAATCCAGAATAAAAACACATTCACAACCTGTAGGCTGGCACAGCATACCTGAGTGAGAATGTATAACCCCCATCTAAAACAGTAACTTAAACCTTTATCAGCATCCAAACGGAAAAAGACAAAAGGTAAGACTTGTAAGACAGCTATTGATTCATATAAGTTTTCAAGTCCTGATGTCTGATATTTAATATACGTCTTCATCTAAATTAAAAAAAAAACCAAAAACAAAAAACCCAAGTTCATGAAAAATTAGGGAAACAATCTGTCTCACACATTAAGAAACATTTAAGACCATTCTGCTGATGTAACTGTAGGAGCCACACATGCATGCAGGCTCTTTAAGAACTTGTGTTCAAAAAAAACCCAAAAAAACCCAGATGAGTCCGAGTACTTTAATTCTGTGAACACTCCTCAGTTGGCACTGACTGCCTCATGGGCTTCATTTTCACTACTATAGTCTGATTTGGGATCATCCTCATAGTCCTCGTACATTTCTATTTCATCCTCTCCATTTATCATTTCATTTCCAGCAAGGCTTCCGCTGTCCGTCTTCATACCGTAAGTGCTCTGAATGACGGGGATGCTGGGCTCAGGGCTGGCAGAGGTGCTCGAGCAATCTGATGTCATCTGAGGTGATGGTGTGGTAGTCGCCATGGTAATAGCACCAGGATAGACAACCCCTGTTCCCGTGGTGATTGGAATTTGAGGCTGTTGTCTGGAAGGAAAAACAAGAGGGGAACGTGATTTCCTGTGCTCGGAGGAGGGGAGACTTACTGCAAGTCCAAATGAAAGAGACCTGGGTGGTTTCCTAGAAAGGCTGCATGCATTCCTCTGGGGTTCACAGACCGGTCCTCTATGGTATTGGTTCATCTTAACTCCTCTCAAGGACAACGGCAGAGTAAACTGTTTATTAACTACCAGGCATCGATTCTTTTATGTCTTTATTTAAATCATACTGCAAATGAGCACTTGGACAGAGATCATCAAAAGGCTGCAGGCACCTGTCTCATGTCTAACTGCTACTGTAAACATCATGTATCCAAAATCTAAATCCTCCAAACTCCTGACAAGACCTTCTGTTAATGAGGGGGCTTCAAGATTACCTGTAGGCACCTAAAATGGCAGACAGTTGACTAAAGAACATTGTCTAACCATAAGTATGTAATTTACTATATAAGTGCTAGGTAGGCTCCTGCATCACTTAAGAAATACTTTTGATACTTTATTGCTAGCTTTTGATTTTTATTTAAATCCATGATCAGAATGCCATTTGTTCTTCAGGATTTAATGTGTAAGACTGAGTTTTTGAAGCAAAGTACTTTAAAAAAAGAACAAATGTTCTTTTTTTTTCTATGGTAATGGGCAGTCTACAGAAATTAAGACATCCTCCTGAGGGCCCAATATCAGATCTGATTTATTCTGACAATGCAAATACATGAGAAGACTCAATTAAGGGTGCACTGCCTCTATTTTTGACACATCTTACTTTCTGATACCCAGCTTTGCACTGTGTAATGTTGCTTTTTCATGAGTGTGTGATTTTAAGCATTCTGGAGCAGTACCACACTTCAGTTCTAATAGGCTTATATCAATGCCAGTCAAGAAATTCAACTCGAGCTTTGCTGTAGGAATGTACATAGTTGTACTAAGGGATACAGCATCTTTTCTTACAGTGATGTATGTATATTAAAATGCTTTGCTGAGTAAAGATCAGGTTGCTGAAGCCATTCCATGGTCAAGCCCTTAATGGCTACAAATTAATTAAATCTACTTCTTACATTTGGGTTAGTTAACTAATAACATACTTTCTATACTAAAATACTCACAGAAATACTCTTATATTTTTTCTGGACCATTACCTTTAGTAAAGCTAAGAGAAAAAGAATGGGTGTACCTATTCTGAAGGAAGAGAATCTCCACTGTACTTCAGATGTAACACTGAATGAATATACTCCAGTACCAGAAATACCTAAGTGCCCTGGAAGATGCTGGTTTAGTATTTACTAGTTATTGAACATACATGCCTATTTGCATTATCTATTTAAAGAATCACGTATTCCCAACCTTCTTTAGAGCAATATTGACCAAGTATTAGAGATTATATAATTTTAGCAGGAGAACCAGTGTCAGGTGTGTTTGAATAGTCTAACGAATCTATAACTGCGTGACCACTGTGTCATTCTATACTAAAATTCAAAAGCACATTCCATGAACCAGTCTCTCACAAATCCTTAATCATTGGCTAAATCAATATGTAAAATACTGTAAAGCTTGTTTACAAGACCCTAAATGTTGAGTCTTTATTGTTCATTGATCAGACTCTGATATTGATAAATATCACACTACAGAGTTACTGCGAAACCAAAGTCCTTCAAGTTTGGGAACCAATACAATCAAATAATGAACACTGTGTATAAGACAGTATTAAAATAGCATGCAGTACTGTCATTGTTGTTACTGCTAGCCTGACTCTTAAAGCCTCTGCACAGCTTGAGAAATTCAAACATCTGTTGTACAAGTATGCTACACCTGGCTAGCAGTGAGCAAAAACATTGCGGTAATTCATTTGACACAGTCGTTATACTCCTGTTTGCAAATGATGATTTGCAGATGATTTACAAACAGCTAGGGATTTTTCACTAAATTTTCACTTTTAAAATGGTCTGATAAATGTTCTGTGAAAACAATTTTCAGCCAATGTATTTGCTTGCAAGTGATTTTCTGCAAACATCTTTAAATACTCTATCCATAAAATTGAACACCTACTTCACATGGGAACATTTCTGTTTTAGGATTAGTATAAACTATTACTGTTAAAAACCTACACGTATCTCCTGCACAGCTTTTGGACACAGAACATGCTCACATCAATGACTGTTTCCACAAAACAAAGGAAAAAGAAACCCACACACGGTCACAGCAAAATTCTATATAGTTGTCACCAGGCCATACACACTTAATTCTCTCTAATCTGCCCAGGAGACAACGGCTGGTACTAATTTTTTTCTGATATTTTTGAATAAATAAATTCACAAAACAAAGCATCGCAATAGTTCATCAAAGAACACCACAGTATTAATGCCACATTTTGAGAAAAGTTGTTTTTACAACTCTTCTAATGACAGTTGTAGAATATACTCAAAGAATGATTGCAAGCTGCTATTGTGTTATAGATGACGCTAAGGATCAGAACCCTAATATATACCCCTACCCCCAAAAAGAGTTTTCATTTTCTTTAGAAGCAAACTGCCTTTATATAAGCAGGGGAAAAAAATCTGCTTTCTTTTTATAAGAAGGGGAACTAATCTGTTTAGGACAAGGCTGTGAGGTATCTTGATAAAATGATGGCTGTCAGTGTTAAGTCCTAAAGGACAGGCCTAGGTTAATAAATTCAGATATTCTTTCTAATGCTTATCAAGTCAGCAAAACCCTTTTGCATACCCATACTTCAATGGGCCAGGGTACATTTGTCCAAGTACCACCCATTTCAAAGTATAAAGGGAGAAGGTCATCTGAGCATAACGAAGCAGAATTTACAGAGATACCTTTTACTAGAGAATGCACCAAATATGTGGCAAACTATAGAGTGAATCTAACTGGTAAATAACTTGACCGGTGTAGCAGGAAACTTAAAGGCTTACAGAATTTGTCATTCATAAATGCAGTTCTTTTTTTATGTGTTAGGTGTGCATACCTGCTGTTGGGTGGGTAATTGTTGGGTGGGTAAAACTGTGAGCTTTAAATTACCTGTATTTCACTGTGGAGCTGTAAACATGTGGTAGCTGTGCCACCTAAATGGGAAGGGTCTCAAACTGCTACTTGTTTGCTAGCAAAAATTTTCTAGCACTTAAACATGGGCACCCACACCCCCCTAGTAACTGGATACCTGCCTCTCACTTGAGCCCTGTTTGTTTAGAGCTCATCAGGTTGTCGCTGTAAATTCTGCTCAAGTGGCTGCATTACACCCCAGAAAGCCTGATTTTAAGATATCACAAACTATATGGATGGCATACATTACTGGAGATGAGTGTTATCATTATCTAACTAATTAAATTTTACAGGGTGGGGAAGGGAGAAGAAATCAGAGCATTTCTTTAAATGCTAACCGCTCTCCCTGAAAGGAAGAGTTGGAGTCTCTAACCTATGGCTCTGGCCATTATGTTTTCTTTTATTTGTAGTTCTTCAAGGCATTCATGTTAACGGTATTTTTTATAACATTAAATTCCACATTTTTAATCCTTCTATCTAGCTAGAGTTTGGCTGTCATAGGACTTTGGATTGAGGAGATAAAAACGTGATTTACTGCAAGCTACAGGTTATAATTCAGCTCAGCTGCACATGGTTAGAGCAAGGATGTTTTCTGCCTGGTTAAGATTTCCAGGACCCAACATTAATCTTCCTATCTCTTAAGATTTGTGAGGAATGGTGTCGCACGGCTACGTACCCTGGCTTCAAACCACTCCTGTCTCCACCATCTCCTCTTTGCCAAAGAAACCCTTATGTGGCTAGTTACTACAGGTCACTTGTCCCTCTGCTCTGCCAACTTTGCTAACGTGTCTGTCCGGTCTGGGGCCCAAAGATTTGGCCCAAAGCAGTTAGGTCAATATAAAAGAAAGAGGTAACATGACAATTCTTTGATCAATTGACCTGCTCACAAGTTTGTGGCATTAAGATTCTTAGGACTTTCCTGGAGAGTGTTCCACTTTTGCAAAACTAGCTAAACATTTAAATTGGCAAATTACCATTGTTTTCTGATCCCCTCCCAACTATTTTCTGACAGCTCTTTAAATGACTGAAACAAAATCAATTGCATTAAGGAAAATGCTTACATGCTACACACCCCTGAAACTTACATTCCCATAAGGAATGAAATAACAGTAAATCTCACAAAAGCACCCATTGTGTACTTACTTTACGTTCAAGCTACAGGAGTATAATATTACAGCCTTATTGCCTTATTCAAAACTGTAGTCTAGCAACATTCAGGATATGTGTGTACAGTAGTTATAAACACTATAAAGGCTTTATTCTAAACATCTTACACTGGTGAAACACAAAAAAGTTACTGCTTACATCATTTTGCAGAGAAATGTATATATCATATACTTACTTGTATTTTGAGTGTATTAGACTGCAAAAATGACTGAGAATTGTATTATTTTTGTAATACAAGGCAACAAAAGACAGACTCTTAACTTAAAATGTCTGAATTTATGGTTTATGTATGATCCATTTGTTCACATTTACTTATGCATTACAAAAAAAGTACTATTGAAGATAAATTGTAAATCACTTGAAGTCTGTTCAGGGATTAACTTACACTGAAGTTATCACTCAAAACTTCCCATTAACAATTTTGTTATTAAAAAGAACTCAATTATTTTAAAGACATAGCTGGCTCCAGATTCAGCTTCCATTAGATTAAAACCAGCAATTTTTAATATATTCTGCATTAAACACAAATTATTTCTGTATAATATCTGCTTCATTTGGAACAAAATTAATTCATGTAGGGATGCAATAGAAGGCCGACGCACATTTTTAAGTTCCACTTTGTTTTTTAAAATACTTCCCAGTTCCTGGATTTTTGTGCTGGGCTATCACATATATAACATCTCAAAACATGAATTTCCTGCCCAATTTATTCCAAGAAATCTTCACTCTCATTCAATTCTTTGGAAACTTTTCTTCAAAAATCAGTACAGAACCTGGCCATTCACTAGCTTATTTCTCTATTTTATCTGAAACTATGGCTAGTTTGTATATTGATATTCTCTAAACAACTTTTGTGCATCTTACCAATGTTTATCAAAGAATGCAGTTCACTGAAGTAAGCAGTATGAGCTTTTTGCATCTTAAAAGGTCAAGAGGTGTAAAACTCAGTATGTTTGGGGGTGGGGGTGGGGTGTTCTAGCTGTACACGTAGCAGAACTATTTTATGCTAGCCAATGGCCCACCCAAGGGGATCTGATAGGAACAAGCCATTCCTGGATTAAGCCATAAATGTATATTTGGTATAAGAGAGTACCAAACACAAATATAAAAGAATAGAATTTTTCTTATTATTTATACTTTCCTCTAGCCACCTATTTTGAAGGTCTCTCTTTGTCTTCACACATCTCCTATTTATCTTTTTATTCTCTGTTGATGATTTTGACATACCCATTTCCAACTTAATTGATATGTTCCTTAAAACAAAACACCCAACAGCAGGACTTCAACCAGTATGAAGCACTTGGCACATTTCATTGGAGTCTATTATGTACTTTTGTTTCCCATCTTACACTGAAATATTTACTGTAAACATAGAATATGTTCAATCCCAAAATACACATTTGTCTCCTATTTCATTCTGAAAAGGAAACTGCATCTCAACTCTCACGTCTACAGTTCTGAAGGACGGTTTATACTGTTTGTTCCATCAAAACAGTGGAAAAATGATGGGTGTACAAGGTCAGTTAGAAAAACTCCCAGCTGATACTTTATGCGATATTTAGGTTAAACGCAAGGAAGAGTAAGTTTAAGTTGTTGATGGGCTCAATTACTGTGTTTCACTTAATTATAATCTGATTTGGATGAAATGTTGCTTTTTATTACTCAGTAAGCTATTCTGCTGAAATAAATGATGGCAAGTTTTATATTTCAGTTCAAAAAAGCTGTCCCAGTCTGTTTTTTTCACCCTTTTTGCTTGGTTTCTTCCAAGAATTTTGTTTTCATTTTTTCTTTAGAGAAAAAGGGAATTTGGGGCAACGGTGGGAAGTCACAGAAAAGCATGAAATAACTGTTTGAAATCACAGCCTGTGTTTCCTCAGTGTTTCCACAATTTGTATCGAACTGCAACATGGATCTCATTTCACCATTACTGAATGCATCCATTAGACTTCATATCCCCTTTTTCATCACTTGCATAACTAAAAGTTGTTGGTTTTGATAAGGTCCACTGCATCATTATATACGTGCACAAAGGTAACTGACTCTTACTTTAAACTTCTTCAACATGGATAGAGCATGGTGAAGTGAACTTAGCATAAATACGAATTAAAACCAATCCTTTCAAAAAAATGATTACATTCTCATGGTATTTGTAATGATACTGTTTGATATATGAGAAAGATGTTACATTTAGGTTGCATCAGCAGTTTAATTCTGAATAGTTTTCATTACTTTTTTTTAAAAAAAAAACACAAGTAGGCACTTTTAGGAGTTTCTTAAATCCATCCTCCGCATTCAGCTCCATATTTAGCCACCACTTCCAATGTGTAAAATGCTACTGCTTAATACTGTTTTGAATTAGCAAACAATTCTCAGATTGTTCAGTCTGGTGTTTTGGCATTTATTTTGCATTTCTTGTGTAGATGTGATCTAGTCTGTCAATCTGCTTTGGAAGACAGAAGCTAGAGTTTCATTCCCTCAATCTGAATGTAATTTGTGATGTGCTGTATAAATTCAGATTTCTGTTTAGAGTTCTATGTACAATTTTGATGGAAGCCTATTAGTAAACAATTTCCCTTAGAGTGAAGAATAAAAAACAATGTCAAAACTATAGACTGGAAGGCTATTTCAAGATATCAAAAACACTTCTATGTACTGATTGAAGAAAGAGCCCACATTGTTGCAGGCTGTACCACAAAATAATTGACTGCAACAGGAGTTCTGCAGCCCAAGCCAAAAATGAGGGCACATAATCGACGTCAAGGTCAATTATCTGGTAGTGAAGTACCAACAAAAGGAGACTATTGTGATTAGAGAAATAAGCAGAACATTGTGAATTTGGAAAGGCTGGCACTGGAGATAGCTTTTAGACTCTTTGTAAACCACCAGAAACATTGTGTTAGAGCACTGAGCATCACAGATTAATTCATAAAAAAACAGGAGAGAGAAATCAGTTATGGTGCAGTTGTTTCACTGGACTTTTTTTATCTTTAGCCTGGAGATCTTTCATAGTGCTGCTTTCTCTGCTGAAGATTAGAGGAAATACTGTTAAAAACACACAATGTTTTAAAATCTGTGCCAGGATCTTTCTGAGCCGTATACTCTGAGCTGTAAATCTACCCAGTCTTTCAATGCACTACTTGAATGGCTCTTCCTAAAACATCTATTTTTAAAATATTTTTTTCCACAGTTCTATATATAACAAAATTCCTAATAGCCTCATGCTATGATATTATTCATTCATGTATGTTCCTAATGTAACTGCTATTGCTTCTGCCCCTTTTCTGCCTCTCCTGCCTCCTTATTCTACACGGGAATACTCTTTTGTGTTTTCCTCTTTGTTCTTGTCTTAATTTAGGAAATGACCCTGGAGTCATTACTAACCCCGAATGGATTAGCTTACTAATAACTCACAAAAGACATGATTCAGAACTTTCAGGTTAATGGGAAACAACTTCTTTTGACTTTAAAGAATTCCACAATCAGTCTCATAGTCAACATTCAGTGGCAAACTGATAGTTCCATATTCCATGATATATCTTATGTTTTCAATAAGGTTTTACAGGTTCAAATCCTTACCTTCTAAATTATATTAGTCAGTGACTTAAACAGCTAAGTCTATTCGTTTTCAACAGCATGCTCTGTCTTAGAAAACAATTACAACAATGGTACTCACCCTACAGTAAAAAACTGCCTCATCTCCTGTCTTCGAGACCTCATCAGTTGTTTGTATTCACCAATACGCAATTTCTTTCCATCAACAATGCAGGTACGTTTTGGTCGAGGTTTGTATTTGTAATTAGGATACTTTTCTAGGTGGATTTTACTTAGCCGTGCCTGCTCTTCGTAATAAGGTTGTTTCTCTTGATTTGACATGGACTTCCAGCGAGATCCTATTAACACAAAACATTAGAGAGTGCTCAAGTAAAGCAGGTTTAGCTTTACACATTTCTCACCATAATAAACAAATTTTAAATAAGTTAGTTAAATAAACTGATTTGAATTTAATAAATAAACTGATTTGAACTTAAAAGAACCTTGACGTTCAGATATTGCTGCAGACCACACATATGTAAATCTCTGTTAAATAGGTGCATTTAAAATCAATAGTTCTCAAAATCTCAGCCTCAGTCTACAAAACAGTCAATTTTTCACAATATGAGCATTAATCTGTGAATAATTCTATACCTTTGTAATACCATGCACATTCTTATGGTTGAGTAAGGTCTACAGCCATACTTTTACTGTTAGAAGCTTAACACATTGCCTAGGGATACATGCTTCTTTGATAGTTTTATGAGGATTTGGTTTATATATTCCTACTAATAGATATTAATACCTTGCTATGTAACAGGAAAAAATCATCAAAACCTTACAGATTCAAAAAAATTACGAGAAATCCCTTGCTGTCTCTGTGTTACATTTACTAATCTTCTGATATAAACTTGGCACCTACCATATTCTAAATCCTATTATGCATATTATCTTCCAGCCAGATGTAATAAATGCAGAGGACTGCACTGAGAAAGTTACCTTTAACAAACTTTCATTTAAAAAAAACAACAGTAAGCACATTGTAATTATATACACCACTTCAGGTACTGTAAACTCTCATTGAAAGCTGCACCAATAAAAAAGTTAAAAAATTAACACAGCGTACACAGGAAGAGGAAAAAGTATTCAGAACTCTCATATTGTTTATAAGGAGCTATCCAAACACTTGAATAGAGAAGGGATATTTTTTTCCAGGGGATAACAAAATGCAGAAAATAGCTTTTTGGTGTCTTTTAGATGAATAAAACGATTACAGCTGTGGTAAACGTGGGTGGAAGCTATTCTTTTACCAAGATTTTTCATACATCAACAAATGGAAAAGTTGTGTAAATATTATCCATAGCCAGCAGTACTCTGTGTCAGTTCTAATATTTCAGTCTCTTTTCTCATTGTCCTGGAAAAGTTGCACAGATATTATATGGACATAGAGTTATTTGTGGCAGAGCAGATACTGACAGGTTAATTCCATGGTTAAAAAATACTCAGTTTCTGGCACTTATGAAATATTTATGCTGGAAGTTTACATTTTAATGAATACAGTTACTATGCTCCTAATAGTTTTTTCACAGAATGCACACAAATAATATAGATTCCCTACAGCTGCCAACACTGAAACAGTACAGGTTTTATACAAAACTGAAAGGCTATTCATATAACTTACTTATATGGTAGACAAAAATATGAGAACTACTAAGTAAGATTTTAGAAGTTTTTGGACAAAGTAACATTTATTTCTATGTATTCCTGCCTCTGATTGAACTAACATGCAACAAACTTTGGTAAGAATGTATTTGAACTCAAAGTTTACAATAAAATGATTACAGAGGAAACTTGATTTTTACTTTTATTTATTATGAGTTACATTTGGAATCTGTCTTTCACTTCAAAGGCTCAGAAAGCAAATATAGGTTTTAACATTTCACCACTCATTCTCACGTATGTTTCTAATTCTCTGGAGGGGTCTTAAAAAGCAAATCAAAATTTCTCATAAATGAGCCAATTTATTTGCACAGTGGCAAAATATAATCCACAGTATATTCCCTGATCGTCCCAATCTATAAAAATTAAATATTAACTAAGACGTTCTCTAACTAAGCAATACTGTAATTGTATAATACTCGTGCTTCCTTAGCTTTTTGAACATTGTAACATTCTGAATCAACATCATTTTCCATGCAAGGAGGTATGCATGTACATGTCTTTTGAACTGTGCCAGGTTTCTTTCTTTGACACTGCACTATCTGACATAAACCTTTGATTTTTCTATTGTACTTTATTAATTTTTCCCAGTATTTAGTCTAGCAAGTACCATTTTGCATTCAGGTGGTTTGTAGTTCAAGTGATTTCTAATGGGGTCTTGCAGTCAGACCTTTTATCAGGATACACTCTTGCAGCAGATTTCACAAAACAATCCTTGTGAATGCTGCTAAGCCTTTAAAGCATGTTGAGACTCTGCTATTGAAAATAAAAAGCATTAGGGAAGGGGCAGAAAGGGAAAAGGTAGGGAATGAAAATGAAAACAACCCATGAGTCTTCATTTGTGTGCATTTCAGGAATTCGATTTCCAGTGAACATGTCCCAAACAAAATACAAACAAAAAAACAAAATTAGAGAAGTTACATATCCAAGAAGGAAGTAACTAGCCTACATCACCAGTAGAAATAATCTCATCTTTCCACCGCCTCAAAAATAACTAGCCTCTGCCAATTGCCGCTACTATAGCGGAGACTTCTAAGCTTTCCTCAGCTCTAGATAGGTCCCAATTACAATTTGTTCGGTCTTGCACTTACCTAGGATTTTGCTAATGTTGGAGTTGTGCATGTCAGGGAAGGCCTGGAGAATTTTTCGACGCTCATCCTTTGCCCAGACCATGAAAGCGTTCATTGGCCGTTTGATGTGTGGTTCGCTGCTGGCTCGGCCCCGCGAATCCCGGTAGACTCGAGCTTCAGCCACAGTGGCGCCTCCTGTTGGCCAACAATAATACTGCTGTAGTTTAGCTGCAGAGCCATTCATTGCTTTACTTCCTGTAATGTCAGGGCAGGAAGAAACGACATGGATGCAAAACATTATTATGTGGATGACGCAAGCACTTGCAGTGCTCTGTTTGTTTTAGCCTCGTTCTCTTTTGCTTTGGCTGCCGGATTGGGGGTGGGGGGTGGGTGGGGGATGGTGAGAGAGGGAGGGAGGGAGGATATCGAGTGATTTCAGTGTAATTGATCAGTCTCACCCAGCTGAAGGCATCAAGATCTGAGTAAGGAAATAAATTGGACTGGTATTTCTCCAGTTAAGGTATGGAGGTTTGAAAAAGTTTCCGTTTGGGACTTTAACGTAGCATACATGTTCTGAATGCTCAACAAAACTCACATAAAAGTTACACTTGAGAATCCAGACTGATGTAGACCTGTTCACGCAAGTAATTTACAATTACTTTGCTGCATAAGCAGTGTAAGCGCATGCCAAACATTTAATAAAATAAATTATATAGCACACCAGGTACATGCTGCTAGTTGTATGGATCTGATTATATTTTAAGCTGAACATTTTAAAGTCACATCTGCTTTACTGGAATTTTAGATGTGTCTTGGAGCATTTGATCACATATCTATGTAATAAAACTGTCTGCCTTCAACAGGTACATGCACAGCATCCTGGGGCTTCCGGAATGGGAGACCAGCACTCCAGCTTCTCCATGTCTGCTGTGCTTTAATGTACCCCAGTGCCTTGTCTTTACCCACCATCGATTCAACTTGTACATGCTAACCTTAACCAGCTTTTTGGATGCTTCCAGCCCTGCTTCTTGACCACAGACAGCAAAGCTTCATGGGGGTTTAGAGTTCACAGAGCTGAGTATGAGGTGTAAAACTAGTTAATGCAGGAGAAAGAGATAACCAAGCCTAGATAAGGCATGCCTTTACCAGAAAAACTTCTGCAATTGTGATGATCACGTATGTTTTTAGGGTTATATGTTAGCTATAAAAGAAAGGCAAAAAGTCTTTACAGTGGGAGAGTGACAGACTTAGTCTTAGGTCTCATCAAACTTCATATAATTTGATATCTTGAAAAAGCAAGGTACTTGACGACTAAGTAGCACAGCAATAGGCCTCCTTTTTTGTAAACTGTTACAGTTCCCTACTCAATTTATTTGCCAAACAATATTAGTCCTTTACACTAGGTAAAACACTAAGATGCACTGATTGCAGTGACTGACTCACAAGTTTTTAGTTGAGCAAAACCTCAGTTTCCTAATTTAGTGTGAAAACACTGTAAGTCAGGTATACCATTTTAAAAATTCTATATAGGAAATACATTTACATGAAAAAAGTCCTAAAACAGAGGATGCATAACTAATACACTACCTTTTTGCTACCAGGTCCACAGTACATTAATTTCATTTAAAACGCACTGACCATACAGGATAAATTGATTTTGCTTTATATGGTGTTGACAGCCACGTTTATTGTGCAGTGAAATGTAGTGTAGTTTCAAGCTGACTATATCCATCAACACAGGGCAATATGCTGACTACTGGGCCAGATGAAGACATACATTACCCTGAGAGCAAAACACTCGTTCGTATACAGCAGTGTCTTCTCCTGAGGATCACCATGGTAATTTATGATGCCTCCAATGCCATTATGTTACAACTGACACCAATTTGGCAATTTGTATACTAACATGCGTACACATAAAAGACGACAGGTTTGTGGCAAATATGAGATGCAAAACTATTTTAATACTATTCTAAGTTAAGTACCATGCTACAGGTGTTCAGCATTTACAGGAGGCTGCAGCTGCAGTCAGCTTTTTATTGCAAAAAGGAACAGTAGTTTTGCTAAGCGACCTGCATATAGGACCAGCTTAGAGATATGTATGGTTTAAGAGTCTCTGTTCATTGTCAGAAGGCTTGGAACATGCATATCAAAGATGCCATATTTTGAGAGAGAATATATTTATTGTGAAACTATAAACAGTTACAAACTTAGTAAGTCAACACTGAAACTTTTATTGACACAAATGGCTATATAATTTGAGAAAAATCAAATATGCCATGCAGTGGTTGTTCCATCTTTTAAAATGCAACTCTAAAATTTGTAACTAGTATATGGGCAATTTGGAAGTTGGTGACAAAAAAATTAAATTATTATTGATGCAAAAGTTGCCATTTGTTATTCAGCTACTCTACTCACAGCAAAGGAAAGAAGACACATTTGAATCCATATGATGATTTTCCATCTTTTACTTTCCCAAAGATACTATGGCTAAGGAGTTTGTTTTTAACCCTTTCTAATACAATTTTGGTGTGACCTTTCAATCCTAATGCAGGCAGAGCACCTTTACTAGTAGCAAGATTATAGGCTGTCTTTTTAAACTGGATATAATTTTGTTAGAATGAAAAAAAAAAAAAGAGAGAGAGAGAGAACAAAAAACCCCACTGTAAATGATCTGTTTTCAGAGAAAGGTTACGTTAGAA
This sequence comes from Falco cherrug, assembly GCF_023634085.1. NCBI lineage: Eukaryota > Metazoa > Chordata > Aves > Falconiformes > Falconidae > Falco > Falco cherrug. Next base: position 31,791,629 of record NC_073706.1, read on the forward strand.
AACAATTCTTACTTGGAGTAATAAATTACAACCATCCCAAGAAGGCCAAGAAGCTCTGGCTGCATCTGCTTTAAGCAAGTCCGTACTTGAAGGACCTGAAAAAGCAGCCAAAGAGTTGATGTTCTTTGTGCTTGATCTCTGGGGGAATATTTGCAAGTTGACCCATAGGCCATCACAAAAGCATCTGCAAAATTAATTTCTGCAAATAACTGAACCAATATAAACTCCATGTTCTTCTAACTGTCTTAGAACTACAGAATTATATTCAGCATCTAAAGCATTACAAGAAAATACTTCTGTTAGCATGTGATTCTACATGGGGAGCCAGAAAGTCTCAGTACCTTTTTAGCTTAGAAATGAGGCACTAAGGATACAAAAAGCACATATGCTCAGTGAGCTCTTACAAGTTGAAACACATAAGAACAAGCTTTCAAACTCGTTGTTCTTAGGTACTTCATCCTGTCAATCAGCTATTTAGACAGTATTGTACCTATATAAACAACTTCAACAGGTTTTACAAAGTACGGATTTTTTGTTCTTCTTGTGATAATTATAGCACTGACATAGGCCAAAGGAGGTGCCTGAAATTTTTAAATAAAATACATACACAACTGCAAAGAGGTAGGTGTTTTACTTCTTTCTGAAAATATTTTCAGGAAAGTCTAATAAATAATAAACCCAAAATAACAGATAAAATAAATAAGTACTACTAATGCAGAGTGGGAAGAGAGAAGGAAGTTGGTAATTGGCTCTGGCAACTAACACTTTGTCTGCTAGTTATTGTTCATACAGCAATCGCAGGAGAAGGGTTTGATTTTCAGAATTAAGAGCTTGGTCAGAATTAAAAATTATTGCAAAATCACTATAGTTTGGCTGCCCTAATGGCTTAGCTGGCAAAGAGGCCTACACTTTGGCCTAAAGGCTGGGGCTGTCCTCAAAGGGACACTTTCAGCTGCTAAGGGTGTGGACTGCCTCACTTTCTAGATGCTTTGCATTTGTTCAACTTGTCATGACTTTGATGATTTAAAACTGAAAGCAGATTAGAGTAGAATTATCACTTTTTGTGGATATATGGTAGGCAACTCCTCTGTGGAAGCTGAATTCCAGACTAGACTCTAGGGACAATACTGGGTCAAAGAACACAACAGAATGAATCTAAAACTGTTACAGCTTCATTAAAGTAATTTCAAACAATAGTTTTGTTCCAAAAGAGACTGATTGCTCTCTAATGACAGTGCAGGAAAGAAGAACCCCTGTTCTTTTGAAAGAGAAAAGAATCTGATCAACAGGAAAGATAAACATTTCTACATGAATTAAATGTTAAGAAACAGACAGTAACAATTGTTACATTGTTTATCTATTTATTTCTGCCTTTAAATGAGTTTCTCACTTTTTATAAAGACAAGAATTTTAGGACAGGTACCAGGTCTTTGCATGCTCCCTGAAATCTTGGCCACATTCGTGTTAATCCTACTGTCTTTAATGAGATACGGGTTTACCTTCCAATTTTATATGTCATATAGCACAACAAAAACTCAGACTGGACCTTTACATGTTACCAGAATGCGAACAGTAATAAACGTGATAGAAAGGAGCAAAAAAGGGGTGAGAAAAAGTTGAGGAGAGAAAGAGAAAAGAAGTGACAGCAAAAAGAAAGAGATTTTTATCAGGCATTCTGTTATTCCTTAATTACTCTTCACACTATAGCCATTGATTCATGTCTGAAGTGATACATTTTCTTTGATACACACCCCCCCACCCAGATAACAAATCTTTGGCTACTCTGGAGAATAGGCTGTGTACCATCTTCCACAGATATATACCAAGATAGGGTATATAGAACTAAAGATAATCTTTTGAGGTTACTAGTGTAAAAGTGACTGGTTAGTAGTAAAATTGCTATTGTCAGTTACTCATTAAGCTGAGATGACATTTTTGTCTACTTTGGAAAAGACTGATTGCGACCTCCAGAATATCTGGCCCTGTCTGCAGGAATACAACCAGCACTGCTAGCAGCTTGCATTGCAGAAACCAGAACCTAATGAACATGCAAACAGGAGTTACTCTTTTACTGCTAGAGATGGGTTACTCATAAACAGGGAAATGCCATAAAAAGGGGGAGCATGAAAAACCGGCTTGACAGTCCCCGGTCCTGCTCTTAACCTGTGGACAGACAAATTCAGCCTTCATGAAAGATATAGCAATATTTGAAATCAAGTAGAAAAATGCAAATCTGGAAAGAACAGAATGACAAAAGAAGCTTTGGAAAGTTTAGAATACAATAATAATAATTCAATTATTATTTTTAATTATTAAGTTGAACGTTCGATTTTGGAGAAAGTTACAAAAATTACTCTTTCACTGTAATCTAAGTGACTTGCAGCAGCATTAGTGTAACATTTATCTGTTTTGTCCCTTGCCTGCCTTTTACTTCTTCATCGCTATCCACATTCAGAAGACTTTCTCATTCGTTATTACCAGCAAGAGAGGCAAAATAAAGGGGTATCTCATGAACTATTGTCATTACTGGCATGTCTTGTCATCACTAGGCAAAACTAACACCCATTTGGAAACATAACTAGCTCTGGGACAGGGATGCCTGTAGTCACACAGTGGCACAAATGTTCTGCAGGGAAGTGTCTGTTTGCCAAGCTGTTTTCATTCCAAATGCTAAACAAATATTATTCAGCTGCAATTTGAGGGCTGAAAGTTTCTTATAGGCTGCCTGTCAGTGAATGAAAAGGGGGGGAAAAGTGAGAAAGACATGAGTGATTCATGAAATACTGGAATATTTAAATGGGCTCTGAAATATTTCACCTGCAAGGGTTCTGAAGTGTGCTAAGTAAATACTAAGAGGTGGGAATATACTGTAGCACAGGTTAGCTACATCCATGCAACACTCGGTTATGATAAGGCTTGTATTTTTCCTTTTAAGAGACTCCATTCTCTTTAAAACATCAACAAGAAGAACCAAAAGGGAATTCCCTAAGGTCAGCTCTGAGGAAACATAAACCTCTAATTCAATAACTCCGCTACTGCACTGAAAAAGGCCTTATTATTGCAACATCCATATGGAGTCAATTGGACATTAATGACTAATCAATCCCTCCCCTTTCTATTCTACTTATAGTGTCACAAGCCATGTTTAGATTAGCCCATTTCCTGCTTAGGATTGCTCAAGATGTCTTTTGTTCTTTCAGGGCTGGCCTGATGGAGGCAGCTTAAACAAACACACGACCCAAGTGGTGCAGGAGTTATAAACTGCCATATGTGAATGAACAAAGGGGCCATACTAAAGCCTTTTGTGGTATTTGTTAATGTTTTTCATCTGAGTTTAAAAAGACCTAATGACTTTGTGGTGAGCTGATGCATGTGGCTCGTGGCTTTGCAAAATGAGGGAAATTCTAGCCAGTTATATATCAGCATATATTTTTCGAAGTGCCTTGTTTTCAGTTTTGGTGGCCTTGAGTTTACTTTTTTAGTATATTTGTTTTACATATGCAAGCAAAATTCTTAATCTCAATTAAAACACAGCGCCAGTTTTCACAGTGATCCTCACAATCTGCATGTATGACTTTCCCCATTTGAAAGGCCAGAGCTAAAACAAATAGTGAAATCAAAGCAACTGTTCTCAGCTCTATCAGTGGTAGCAGTTCACTCAGCAGTGTTTAAAGCTGAACTGTTAGTTTGGTCATATTAAATACTGAAACAATCTTTCTAAATAAACTGTTAGCACATCTCCGATCCACAGCCAGCCATGCCCAAATTTACATTATTTAAATGAATTAAAACTGCTAAGTGCAACTACTTTCTTGATGGCTTACACAAACAGTTTAGATTTGTTGACCACATTTTATGGCAAAATTAACCCTTATAGAAATTTGGTGTGGAGTACAGCTAAAAAAATACAATAGTCTTTTAAATTACATGAAATATTAACTGAGTTAATTACTGCATAAGGCCTGAGTTAAGCCCTCAGTGGCCACTTGTGCTGTAACAACATAAGAGTATGAGAAGTTATTCTGTGAAGATCTGTGAAACATCTAGATAAAACCTGGGGTGAAGAAATAGCCTCTGCTATAAATTTTGGGAGGTATGTAAGGTGTCATAAGATTTTTCAATCATGTGCCACTAGCAGATTTCAAGATTGTTCACAGATAATTAATTAAATGCTAACAACCCCATTCTGACATTGATATTATTGATACAAAAAATCGCAGCCCAAGAGAAATATTACTAATAATTGTTAGGTATCTGACAAGATCTATTGATACTGCAAATTTATTTTGGTTTTGTTTGTTTTTTTAATAAAAACTGTTGCTCTAATAGCTAAGCAATTATTAATCATATTCAAAGTAAAAACAATACAAAGAGGACTGAACTAATCTATTTAACATAGAAATGTTTCCATTAGAGTAACAGTTTTATAGTCGGTGGAGCTGTTACTCCCATAGTTAAAAATTTCTCCTGACATGACAGTGTCACCTAGAACATCCAGAAAACATGATACTGATTTAAAACACAGGGATTGATTCTGCAGTCTTCAGTCATCCCTAACAGCTTGGGTTTATTTAAATCCTGCCTGAACAAGGGCCATAGGATATGATCCATTCATATTTCAGTCAATGCTTTCTTTTGTTTTAAGACGGAAAAATGACAGACAAGAATTCACCACACAGAAAAAAGGCAGCCTGACTTCATATTTGATGGCTGCATTGTTCAAGCTGTAGCTGAACACTGTTAATGAACACCTTTGCTTGCTCCTATGTAGCAAAACCAATGAATTTTAAAAGTTTAAGTACAATGTGGTTTATAAAAGGAAACTATGTTTAATGGGAGATTTACAAAACCACCTCCCTCAAATTATGTTATTAATGAAATACAGGATACTTTGCAAAAAGTTTTGATGTGTGTTGGAATCATTGCTTTAGTGGCCCATTTCCTAAGTTCAATTTGCAATTGAATTTGTCACCTTCTAGCATATGCAACATCATTCTTCATATCAATATAACTAATTCCTTCTATTGAATGTTTGCTGTTCTTACTTGTCATATCATATCAGTAATTATATGGCCAGGACCTAGGGCTAGGATATGCATAGGCCATATCTTCTTGCCTTTCACATGGGGTGCTGTTATTGTAATAAATAATAATATAATTAGTAAATAATACATCATGAAGGGAGAGAAGCAAAAGCAGCATGATAACAGGAGCTGTTAAGTTGACAAGTAATAATAAATGTTAGGAAAAACTCTTAAGGCTAATTTTTCAAATGTGCTGCACCTGTGCATTTGGGATTTGTGAGTGAAGCCAGGAAGATGTGTTTACAAACAAGGCAACGGCACGTCCAAATATGTTGCCACATTTACCTAGTTTGGATAAAAAATGGGGGATTTTCCAAGAAATAGGGGCTTATGTGAAAATTTACAAATTACTCTTTGTTTTAAATACTGCTCTGCCTGTGAAACTACCCCTGCCAAATTGACAAAATAAGCATTTAATATTTGAAGAAGCTATGAAGATGTACTGCCCACTGCATACATATTTTGGACCACCCAATTCCATGAAATTATATCAAATACAAATTAAGAAAATACTATCCCCTTGCTACTAAGTTCTGCACTAAATGCTTGCTTAGATATTTGGCATAGCTATATGGAAGAAAGGCAGATGCTCTTAAACATTTTTAAATTGCTGAAATACTAAGGCTACTGAAGGAGAAAATGGTGTGCAGCATAGACTTAGAAAAATAGACAGTTGTACAAAGAAGAGGACTTGTCTGAATCTGTATCAATTGCTTGTGCTTAGCCAGAATAAATGATTTTTTTTCCTTGATGTATTCATATTTCTGCTCCACTCCCTGTGCTCAAGGAGGTAAGGAAGAAAGACAAGGTTCCTCCATCCTCCATGCAGTATGATACAATGGTGGCTTTCTCCATCAGCTGAAAATTCAGTCGTGCCTGGAAATTTTACGCTATTTTAGGCAGCTTCAAGCTCTTTTTGTGATATTGGAGCAATGCAAAAATATGTGCAGAGCTAAGAATCAAGACCATGGGGTGTTTTACATCAGTGGTGGCTGTACATGAGTGTGAAAAAATGTTTTAAACCACTGAACTACTATGTTTAATTTTTCACTCACTCCACTTAAAAATAGCTACACAAACTGACGGATGCTTTCAGTATTTGTGACAATAATTTTCTCATGGGCAAGGATTTTCTGTGTAAAAAATGCAGCCCACAGTTACTTTTTACAGCCTTGTTCTAAATTCCTGAAAATAATGTTTTACTATATAATGGAAATTGTGACAAGCCCTTAACCATAACTGTGCTAATAGGCACCCCTATGTAAAACTCGGGGCATTGTAACAGTGGTTGGTTGTACAGCATCAGAAATTCTAACTAGAAATTTTTTAAATAAAGGTACTATTCTATAAGAATCATTTACTGTAGTGTGGAAGCAGCAAACAAGAAAACCTCATATTTAGCAGTAGGAAAAAAATACCTGACAGTTGAAAACCAAAAGGTAACACTTGTGGAGGACATTCAGATTTATTATTCGGAGAGTGAGAAGCACACTATATATTTAATATTAGTGTCTTGAGAAGAACAAGTTTCAATGCCATGGGAAGATCAGTCCACATACCCCAGCTCAGATCTTTCAGCATTCAAAGTGGGAGTTCTTTCTGTAAAATGTTATGAGGATGCTGGCAACAATAAGATTCATGAAGTGGTTGCCATCAGAGAAGTGATGGGATCGTTCTGAAAGACAGAACAACTTATTCCTATCCCATTTGCAGACATTGAGTTACTCCAGGGCTGAGGCGCTGAATCTCATCCAACACAACTGAAATACTGTGCCCGAGTACTCTATCCCAGATTCCTAATCTGTTATGAGTTATTCTGAAAAATGTAAGCATATCACTCAAGTATCAGGCACAATCAAATAGATTCATGCGTGTTAAAAATGGCAACCACAATTAATGAAAGCTACCTTTTAGCATCTGTTCTAATTAACCAAGACGATAAGTTACTTTATCTTTAAATCATAAAGATACACTTATGGGATTTTTTTTAATCGAAGATCTGTAACAAGAATTCAGGGGAATAAAAATTCCAGTACTTGAACTTACTGCATTCTCTCTGGAAACACTTCTTTGTTTTCAGACAGCTTTCACTGTTTTCTGATTTTCATCTTTCCCCTCTCAACTGCCATAGCAACTATTACAAATATTTATGTGCGACAAATACTGGCATGGAGAGGCATTCTTTCCTCCAGTATTTATGAAGCACTGTCACAAAAGTAGGTGATGCTTTGTCATGCATGTACTACCTGCTGTTTACACCTTTGCATAGGAGGGTGTTAAACAAGTTACCTCAGGTTTGGATTGTGTTGGCAGCCTGCCAAGATTGATCTGCTGCAAATATATGGTTCCCTTTCACCTACCTTTTCAGCTGCTGAAATTCAACCTTTTTTTTGAGTTAAGAAGGAATTGTGTCACCCTTCTGTGTAAGGAATTATTTACTATTGGGCATATATGAGAATGTTGAGGCTTTGAGTATATGGTAGAGGTGCTCCTTTACGAAAGCACTGATCTGGGTTTTTTTGCAAAACCCAGGCACTTGTCATGATGTCTGCTCTATCACCAGGGAAAGAGAAAATGAACTTCTACAGCTGGACAGAAATTTGGAGCTGGACAAGGTGGCAGTTTTTCCTCACTCTTAGATACCGGACTTGTGCTCCCTTTGTAGCTCCTTTTCCTCATGTTTCTCTGCACACGTCCAAGAAACTACCTTCTACATTGCAAAGCCTCCCTGTCTTTCCCCAGTCAGCTCATTCTTCTCCTCATTATTCCACATGTACTGCTGCTGCTGCCATTGCAACCACTTATCGTTCACCATGTTCTGGCAATTGGTTAAATCTGTGATGATGCCTATTACTACTTCTTTCTTTGCCATTCAATTTTCCTTGCTTTTGGGCAGGTAGAATCTCTCATTGTACTAAAATATGCCTCACAATGTAGCTAGCCCAGGTCAGGTATTAATGGGAAGTGCTAATGTTATGGACATAAATAGACAGGCTGCAGTTAACTGCTGCGCATATTGAGCAATTCATTGACTTTGTACATTGGTCAGCAAATCTACCATCTGCAGTGCTGCAGAACTGGGTTCTTAAGCTTACTGCTGAATAGAAATATGTTCGTTTAAAAGCAAAGGTGACCTTGTGCTCCTTCAAGCTTGGGTTCAGGTCCAAAATCAGCTTCAGACCAAAAACTGTGTATATCTGAACTATATTTAATAAGATGAAGCTAGGGCTTACTGCTGGAACCAGCCTACTACCAATGGTTACACAGCTTGCAGTCCCCAACTTGCTTGCAGTCAGCCTACTTGAAGCATGGTTGAAGATACCATGATCAAACAGATAAGGCTTAAAGCTATATATTCTCAGTGACTTGTTATATAGAAAACCACAATCTTTAAACCAAGGAACATAAAAATTAAAATAAGAGACAGCAGGCAGTGTAAGGGAGAACACAGGCACTAAGTCAATGAATTTAGAGAAGACTGGCTGGCACCAATCCCACTCTGAGGACTCCAAGATACCTTTTAATGACCGAGTCAACATCCAGATTTCATAGCAAAGGTTATCCTTTGAAAGACTTTGAAAAGTAACAGTTTAATGGAAGGATAAATAAATACATAGATACAGATGAAGTGGACAGAGAGATCCCACCACGTTATTTAAAACTGTTTTTATCCAAACCAGCAGGCATGTACCTATCCTCAGAACTATGGTCCGTGCTTAACACACACTGGTAGATTAGTAGTCAAAGGAAGAATCAGCAAGTGCTAAACACGTAGTTTACAGAATCAAGAAAACCACCACATAAGAAATAGAACAAATTAAAACATCAAAACAGGACTCAGAAGAAAAGGGCTTTGTATGTGCTGTCCCAAAATGGCAAAGTGAGGCCAAATATTTAATTCACAAGCCCCTGATTCTAATATGTCAACATGAATGAACATGGAACTCAATGTTAAGTACTAATACAGCATTTTCATCTGTTTCTTGCTTTATAAAAATGAATTTAGCTTCACAATGCATCTGATTTTTCACTTGGGAAAAGAGGACACAAAGAAGTCATTTCTCTCTTACAAAATCACACAGTGAGGCAGTGGCAAAACAATAACATTCAGATGGTTTTGCCCTGAGCCCAGAATCAAATCAAGCAAACTGTATTTTAACAGATCCAATTCTTTGGCAGGAATGAAGATCAGGTCTTGGTGGAATTTGAATCCCTGACTGTGACTGCTGAAGGAAACCACACTGCAACCTGAATTAAGGTAAAACCAGTAATTGTCAACAGGAACATTAAGTCTATTCTGCAGATTTCTATCTACTACAAAACAAAATCTTAACATACTTCCTAGACATTTCCAAAGCATTTGACCACAACCACTAAAACAGAAGGATCCATAAACATAAAGCACATTATACAAGCACAAGAACCATAAACACAGAGCACATTATACTATTCAAAAGAAGCAGCACTATCACCAAAAATGAGCATCTGTGAAAGGAATATCTTTTTTTAGAACGTGAACCAGAAAAACATATTTAGAACATCCAATATCATCAGATAAATAAGAACTAAATATTTTAGGTTCCCTCACCTGGAATTTAAACAGGGTCACCTATGGCTCCTGACTATTCTCCACAATTTGGTCAGCTGACGTATGTCAGTCATTTTCAGAAAGGGGTTTCAGCTATAGCTAGATTCAAAGCTGTCTTGGTGTGTCCATGCCAGTTAGCTGTGTTTCAGTAGTGACAATTGCAAATGTTCAAAATTGTGAAACTGCCTACATAAAGAATGAGGTTTCCTTTAAAATGATGAGGTTTGGAGAAAAAAAAATAAAAAATCCTTGTTTAGTTATATAACTGGCTGTTGTTTATAAATTTGCATTCCAGTCACCGAACATGTATGAGGCTCCAAATCATGTTTTTGAATTTTGCTAGCTACAAATGTATTATAAATTTTAACATGACAACTGGAATTTCCAGGTAATGATATAAGTCTAATAGCTATGGATTATTCATCAATGGTGTCACAGTCAGTGGCAATGTTTTGAATACAATCTGAGCATGTTTTTTAATATAGTTAGCCCAGTCCTGCTGGTAGCTAAGGAAGTAATAGAGAGGTTTATATCATATATATAATATAAAACTCTTGCTGATGATTTTCAGGCCTCCTTTCAGATGACAGTTAGGTCATTATGAGTAACACAAACTTCAAATACGACTTCATAAGCCAGGTCATCTCTGAAAGTGCACCTTGTTACCATTAATCTTAAAAAACGTTTCTTTTTTAAGGGGCACTGGACAGGGACAACAAGTTAAGTCTTAAAAGTCATCCTACAGTATCCTTGCATATTTATCTTGTAATTGCATAGAGTTAAATTTAAAGAATTTCAAGACTTGTCTTATAATTCATGATTCAAAAAAAAATAATACATGTAGCTTCGGCTTCTGATCAATGAGCCAGTACCACAAGCACTCCTAAAATTAAAGGAAAACATGACTCTGGTCCTGTCAAACTCAGATCACTGCCATATGTTATAGAAAAGATATAGGAATAGAGAAAAAACATTGCTAGATACTATTACAAAGGCATTCCATAGAACACAGAAGTCTGCTGATATTTCTTATAACAAATTACTTGAACCTTAAAGTGTGTCAAAGCTATGGGAACCAGGGGTGCTTACCAGATTTGTTCTGTATCAGCTGCCTGTTGGGATGAGACAGACATGTCCAATGTCTCCGCACACTTTAGCTTCCTGTGCAAACACAGGTGGGCACTAGGCAGGGAGTGGAACTGCACTTCCATAGTCCCCTTGGTCTAGATCAGTTGGGGGATCAAGCCCGAACTGCACTTCCCCCATTTACGGCCAGTAGTGGGACTAAATTTGGAGTTCTTGGCTCAGGAATAAATGTGTTACACTACTCTCCCCCCTCCCCACCTAAAAGCCCGCTACAAATAGTCAATATACCTTTTGCAAATAACTCTGAAATTCTAAAATTCTGGTGATGGAAGTAAAACCATCTGACAGATCTAACAGCCACACACTCACTCTGTCACGACTGCACTTGGACCTCAGAGATATGGATGTATTTCTGATGAAAGATGAGGGTAAAAAGCTGACCACCATTACATTACTTCAGAAATCTTTATTTTCTATATGACTGCATTATTTGTGTAAAAGCACACAACAAAACACATAAATATTATCTAGAGATGTCTACAGCAACGTGCACTCAAATGGTATCTAAAAAAATATTCAAAGTAAGTAACAATGACAAAACAGAAAGGAAGGTGTGAAACACACTAAGTCTTTGAAGAAAATTGCTATGGCTATTAGGAACCTTTGACATTTGGTTATGATTGTGACCTTGGCAACACACTAAAATGCAACAAGACTCTCTTCTTAAGAGGAGGCCAAAGAGCAACAAAGCTGGTGAAGGGTCTAGAAAACAAGTCCTATGAGGAGCAGCTGAGGGAACTAGGGGTGTTTAGCCTGGAGAAAAGGAGGCTTGGGAAGACCTGATCACTCTCTACAGCTACCTGAAAGGAGATTGTAGCAAGGTGGATGTCAGCCTCCTCTAAACAAGCAGCAATCGATAGGACAAGAGGGAACGGCCTCAAGTTGTGTTGGGGGAAGTTTTGTTTGGATATTAGGATATCACCTAAAGCATCGGAATGTCAGGCATTGAAACAGGCTGACCAGGGAAGTTGTTGAGTCACCATCCCTAGAGGTATTTAAAAGACATGTAGACAAGGCGCTTAGGGACGTGGTTTAGTAGTGGACTTGGCAGTGTTAGGTTAATGGTTGACCTTGATGATCTTCAGGCTTTTTTCCAACCTAAACAATTCTATGATTCTAAAGAATAAGTCAACAAGTTTCTTAGTAACCCAGTCCTGAAAAAGACATGTACAGAAGCACAAAATAATAGCAACACATATAAAAACTTTGTGACATGGCAAACCTAGAAAGATCTGTAATAGTATGACAATTAGAAGCATTAATATCCCTGAAGAACAGTCTGTAGCATCGACATTACATCAGAGGCCACAGTTTAACTGCTATTTCAGAAGCACAGTTTTCAATGGACCTCCACTCAAAATGATGCCATGCTAGAAGTGTCATGTCTTAGCTAGCTTGCCAAAGACAAGGGGCAAAACTTGGGTGATATTTTGAATGTATTTTAATTTGTATCCAGCTAATATCTAAATTCACCTTGTCTACAACTCAAAGGACAAATAAGCAGCTCAGTTTTGAACTCCTGCCAACATTTTTTTTCAGATCAGCAGAGGTATTCATCCAGCACCTTTTTTCCAGAGACATCTCTTGGCTGCTAAGCAAAGTCTGGAAATCTGAATCCATTCATGAACTCAGATTTCTCATGTGGCAACACACTGTGCCTCAAACTGCTCCACTAGCTCTAGAAAGACATGTACACTGTCCTTAAACTGGCACACATCACTGAAGCTTGGGTTACACATTTCAAAGCTTCATTCTGTGCTATCCAGTAACAGGGGGGGCTGTCAGTACCACGAGGTGTATCAAGATACTAAATTAAGGACACTAGAAAGAGAAAGGATGAACAGAAAGAAATGAGCTAAACCAAGAAAGTCATCAGGGACTAGATGTCATATGAACCAGTAATTGTGTATCTGTAAGTATTCTGTTGCAACTTTTTATCCCAACTGAGGAAAAAAATACCCTTCAACATATGGAAATATGAGAAGTTGCTGTAGGTTGGAAATTCCTTTACAAAGCAGTTCATAAATAACTGATTAGTCAATAAGTACTCTTGAAAGTCCATGTATCTCCTAAGTCCTTTCATCTAGAAAAAAAATCATTGCAAAACACCTGTCTGAAAGTTATTTTTTACCTAACTTCTGTTCATTATTTTTCTGTCTAAAGACAATACAACAGCGGCTAATCATAGCCAATACACGATGAAGAAATTACACTCATAAATGATAGCTACCCAAAAAAGAAAATCTGGAAAATATTGGTTTTGTAAGGAACTATTAAAAAATGTGTATATATATATATGGAAAATCTGAAATGTCTCATTGAGGGCTAGTCTCCTTCTGAATATTATTTGTAGTAAATGGCTGATGAACTTCAGTCAACATTTTATCTTACTGTTATGGAGACCTGAAATCTTGACTATGTCAAAATACTTCAAAAAAAATAAATAAGCAAAAAATATATCAGCGTGCGCTCCTGCTACATGTGTCAGTTCCAAGTTATAAGCTAATCATGATATTAAGCCAATAAGTAGGAATATTTTGCTGAATTAAATTTGAGTTAACTATTCCTCTGTATGGATGAGTCAGTACAGGAATGTCTTGGAACTGAACTTGCAGCTTCTCCATTGCACACAAGTCCTTGCCCAAAATACTTTTAAATTCAGCTTTTTTCATTTGCCTAGAGACTGATTAAAGATAATGTATGTTGGTTGGCGAGCAAGGAGAATCAGGGCTCTAAGATGTTTTGTCACAGGCTTATCTTGTACTACCTATGCAGTAAATAAAAGATAAAATTTGCATGTGCTGTTGTCAGACTCAAAATGAAGGGACAATTTTTGAGACCTTACCTGGACCATTTATTTCTGGATCACAGAGAGACAGAACAGAAAATGTGTTTATAGGAATATTTCTCTGTACAGAAAATATCAATGCCTTTTTGTTAGAAAAATTCTGTCACAGTATTTCAAGAATCATTTGAAAATAACCCTATGTGTTAAACCAAGTTTATTGGTCCTGTCCTTTTTTTTTTTTTTTTTTAAAAAAAAAAAAAAAAAAAAAAGGAAGCAAGCGAATTTTTTGAACCTGTCAGATGTTTGGATATTAATGGGAAAATTAAGAGATATTTTAATCTTTTCTTAAGAACAGTGGCATAACTAGAACTTGTCAGGTTAAAAAAAAGCAAAATGGTTCTCAAATAGAAGTAAATTGAGGGGGCAAAACGTTGCATAATATTCTATCTGAATAGTACATTAATCTTACTACCATGACTGGTAGGGTTCTTATCTATCTACGTGTTCTCTTCTAATGTATCATAGGGTAGAGAGGATACTGGTGGCATCCGCTTCCAGAGCATACATGGTAACCCTGCTAGAGGCTAAACTCAATCTTGATGCACACTGATTTCAACCTATGGCTTGACACTGTATGCCTGATACAGAGAACTCTCACTGAAATGAGTACAAATGCACTGAAGGTTTATATCAGGCATTTTCATATAGAAAATGTGAAATATTTTCCCATTATCATTTGACAGCTGCCTGTCAATAAAATTGTGCTTGCTATATCTTGAATAGTTAGTGAGTGCACTGATGGGTAGACTCCTTACAGAGCTCTAACTTCAAAACTGCTAAATCCTTAAAAACTGGTGAAAAAAAATTATATATTGCCTTACAGAGATAGTTTTCTCAATGTTTCTTACACTTGTAATAATAGCATAAATGTAAACATTTAATTGAGAGCTTCTGGGGGGGGGGGGGGAAACCCAGTTGTGTTGCAGAAGGGCTTAGAGGGCTACAGTCCTTTTCGTATATCCACTCTTTTCTATGGACTTACTACAATCTCTCAAACCCACACAGAAATCATTCAGGCGTTACCCTGGGATGTAAGCTGGACAGTATTTATGACACTGGCAGCATTTCAGCCATACCATTCTGTGATGCGGTGGTCAATAACCCGTAGTCAAAATTGCAACTCACCTTCTGCATCTTCTGGCCTTGTAAGATCGATGACACCAGGGCCCAGTTTTCCATCTTCATTGGGTTTCCCTGTTAACTGTGGGCCTAAATTATCAAACCTTGTTCTTTCCTGGAAAAGAACAGAAGTAGTCTTAATGGTCCATAGGTTAGCTCTCGTTATATGCCTGTGCATATGTTTATGCACTGATACATGCATTATTTTCTCAATCAGAACAAATAATAAGTGCATTTAATTACAATTTTAACCCAGGGACATTTTTTTACAGATTTTGAATGTTTGCATTTATGAAAATCAGTTTAAAATGTGAAATATATACAGAAACTTTGAGATTATTTTGATCTGCACTGCCATAATGCATAAATGACTGTACATGCAAATACAAAACACTCTTGGCAGCAAACAGTGTTGATTGATGCTGCTCACTTTGCCTTTCCATTTATTTTCTAACTTAAACTGGAAAAGACAATCAACATTTGGGAGACATGAAAATTCAGAAGCTGAAAGAAGAGTTTGTAATAAAACATCCTCCTAATTTAGTGGAAAAAGCACTTTTTGCCCCACTATGGTATTCAAGTTTGCATTCATACCTCTGAGAAAACACAAGTCTGAATTTTATGCAAGCAGATTTCAAAGACAAGTATTTGAAAGAAGGAATAATAGATGACAGAACTGATATTATTATTTTGTCTAGGAATTTAAATTGTATCTCGGTGGAAAGGGAACCTAAGGAGATTAAAACAAAACAAAACAAAATAAATAAAAAAAAAAAAGGAGAAAAGCATGCACACTCCTAGAAAACCAGAAAGCAACCAAAAAGCGTTTGAGAGCTGAAGACCTCCGTAGGAAACCTGGAACTAGAAAGTGGAAACTGAAAGGTATTTTTTGTGTTAAGCCAGTTCCTCAATCAACTACTGGACAAGGCTACTATAAACGACAGTGTAATATTGTCTCACAATAGTAGTCTCTGTAGCACTGCATATCAGTAGCAAAGTGTTCAATGGTTATCATTAATTCAGCGTTCTCATTTGAAGGAACATAGCATGTTTTCCCTCTTGCCTTGTTGTTACCTCTTCAGACTAAACTTGGCATTATGTTGTACTTGTGAATGAATGAAACCTTGTTGTTCATTACTATGAAACAATATTAAATGTCATGTCAGCTTGAATTTAAAGACATGCAATACCAGCTTTCAGCCCTACGAACAGTTTCTCCATGTTATACTTAATGCATTATGCAGAAGTAGAGTGCTGATTGCTGTTCAGTCTATTGTTCAATGACCTAGTTCTGTGCTGTGCGTACTAGACGTAAGAAGAAAACTTTAGAAGTTTCTCTCCTGCAAGATGGTTAGAAACTTGGAAACGTTCTTAAGGACAAAACATATCTGATGGCCTTGACTCCTCATTTGCTCCACCTCCAAATACTTCTGCTTTGCAACGTGATTATTTTTCAGTTATCTTGTAATAAATAATAAATTCAATTATCTTGTAATAAATAAGTAATAAAACCCCACCAGGCCAACAATGGAGGAATTATTTTGATTCCTTCAGCCATGGATTTGTTTTTAATTATTTTCTGGTTAATTTGCAGAGGAAGACAAGAAAGCAGAATCTGACACTGGATTTGTCACAACATGCAGCTGAGGCATTCCAGGTACTAACTGCATTTCTGTAAGTTCCTCAGAATCTTCCAATTGTTCAACAAAAACTCCGCATTTTATATTTGGTTATCTTATTTTCTTCTGCAAAAACTGTGGTTGATTAAGGAGCTTACATATACAAAAGAACTCATGAGAAAAGAATTTCAAATGAAATGTGACTGCAGAAAGGCACTGCAATACTAGAGGCCCAATATTTTACTGAAAGATATTATGCAATGTAACAATTCACCTGAATCATCAGGATCGGATTTGTTTTACTGGTAGACAGAATAAAAAAAATGTTTGTCAAGGATTCTGCGTTCCACTGCAAAGGGCTGATTTGCAATTGAAATAAAAACAAAGAGCAGTACTAAGAAAACAGCTTTTGGCACACATATTGTCTCTTCCAAAATATTTGCGCTAAAAGCTTTTTCTTAAGGATGTTAATACAGCACCTGCAGTATTCTTGGAAGAACAGCCTGGAAGTGTGTTTCGGAAGAAAGAGAAATACCTTTCTGCTATAAAAATCAACAGACTCTGCTACATATCAATATGCACATTTAGAATATATTTCTAGTCATTCATTCTCTTTGATTTTACCAGAAAATATTCTGTTGAAAAAAAAAAAAAAAGGAGAAAAAAAAAAAGAGAAAGTTTCTGAAAGAATATCAATATTTTGACATGGAAGGAGAGAAGGGAAAATTACATGATAAGGTTCATGAACAGTAAAATGAAAGCACTTATACCATAAGAATACCTGCTCTTGTCAAACAAAGGAGATGTATTTATAGTTATTTCTTAACCCCCTCCTTCTAATTCATAAAAAGCTGTAACTAGGCTAGCAATATTTAAGTCTTTGAAATGCCTTTTAAAGTAATTCCTTTACTTGCTTTTTTACTGAAAATGATGTTCATAGTGATTGTAATTTTTTTTTTCAATATTTGCATTGGGTTTAGACAAATTCAGAGAACCGTAACAAATAGAAAAATGTTCCTCAATACTAATAATTATTTTATCCAGTAGATGCCTTTTCAGTTCCATGGAATACAATAAATTCATATAAAATCTATTAGTGGAGAGAAAACTTGTTCCATTAGGGTCCAATCCTTTTTTATGGGATTTGTCTTTGCTCCCATCTTGAATTCATCCTAAAGAGAATAGTTACTTGTGCTAAAAATCCTTTAAAAGTATACCTTTTTCCTAGTATGAGCAAAGACTGAGAGGAAGATTGATTTTGTACATAATATTCCTATATGAACAAAAAAAGACATACCTTCATTAAAAGTAAATGGTTATACATAGCTGCACTAACAAACGTGTTACCTACACATGGATTGTGTTTGCTCACATGTACATTGACTACTGGAAATATTGCTACTTCCCTAACCTACATTAATAGAAAAATTTGGTTATTTTACAATAGAGCGCACTGCTGTGGACAGTGGAGGTGTTTTGTTACCTGTGAAAAAGCACTTTGGGCCTCTAATTTCAACTGATTTTTTGTACTGGCTATGGACCTTATACTGTACAGTCACATAAAGTTTTCCAAATTATATTTCAGAAAAAAGGTTTAGGACACAACACTGACAACCCTTTCTCATTACTAGATCAACACAGAAAATTGGAGATTGCACTAGAAAACTGAAAGAGCTTCCCAGCACAATTCAGATCCTTTGTGCTTCTTTATATGTTGAACATGCAGTAAAAATAATTACTTCTTTAAACTGAGAAAAAGAAGAGAAAAAAGATTCTTCTTAGCAGCCAAATCTTAATTTTCCATTCTATGACATGATTAGGCACTTATTTATGTGTTGTCAGTCACAAACATGGAGAAAACGTAAAAGTTATTGAAAAAATTAAACTCTGCTCAACTGTCTTGCAGGACTGTTGGTTCTCTAAGTGCTTTGAAATTATGATGTATGAAGTAGATGTTGCATATTAAATAAAGATATTTAAATTATAAAGCCCCCGTTAGTGAGAGCTGATGAATGTTAAATGTTATGAGCCACAAGGCTGTGGCATCCATCATATTCACATATTATCACAGTCAGTGATGGAGCAGCCCCAGTGATGACAGATCGACTGTTAGATAGCTATCCCTTTTTTCCAGAGTCGCCAAGCAAGCCTTTCAACCCCTTTGGCATTATTTTTAGTTTTGAATTAAATTAGCAACTTTTCTGTCACGTTCTGGCAGAAAGTATTAATTCTTTCTTCACGTGTGGAAGGTAAAAGAGTGATTTAGTGAAGCGAGGAGTAAAGGAAAAGGAAGCAGTAGCCCTTACCTCTGAAAAGGCTGCAAACTTCAAATGACTAGAAACAAATATAAAATTGTGATCTTGTGAAAGAACAGCAATGAAACAGTAAGCACACAATAATGGCTTTTCTCTGCACTTAGATAAAAGCTGAATTTTTGATGTGCACAGTATATTTTCATAAAATTTTATATACTATGTTTTATACACTTATTGGCTATTCCATAATAATGTGTGTGCTAACAGTAAAATTGCTCTTAAATTTATGTGTGTTATTTATATGTTCCCACGTAACAATGCTTTTTGTTGTAAAAAATATTCTGTTTATTAATGTAACTTTACAACCACTGCATCCAAGATCCGTGGTAAATTAATGACATTTTTATTATTTTATAGTGTCATTAAATTTTTACTGATCACTCCATCAAACAGAAGCAATAAAGGCCATAATGCAAACTGGGACACTTAGATCAGGGGAGCAGGAAGGCATTCCATATAGTCTGAAGTAAACGGCTTGCTATAAATGATATTTATACCATCTTTAAGGATGTGAGAATACTTGGACAAGTTTGGCAAAACTGTTTCTGTAGTACCGTGGATTGTGTACTTAAATAACAGTTTACTTGCCAGCAAGACAATTTTTTTTTCAAACCATATGCGAGAAGATGACTGATTGCATCCATCTCTTGAAAAATAATATACGAAATGTAATAATACACTGGGCACCCCTCCCTTCTGGATTACCAAGACTGATCCGACTATACCCATGCCTCAAATTATTTCAACATGTTTGCTTTTTCCACATCTGAAATGTATGCTTAGTCTGAAATGGAAAATGGCATGCATGCTGATCATTGTGTAAAAGATTTAAAATATATATATTTTTTGCAAACAAATACTTTTTATTTAAGTAGACATGTTTGGACAATGATGTAATACCCTTTATTTCAATAGTCTAGCATGGAAGCAGTTACCAACACTAATTTAAAGAGCCAGTCTCTAGAAACTGAATTAATACAGGTCATTCACAGAAGCCCCAGAGCGTGTGACTGAAGGGGTATTATTTCTTCTGAGGACGATATTTTAGTTAGGATGACTACAAATAATCATCACATGTTGTCTTTACGTATAAAAAGTATGTCAATTGAATTATTCCATACTAAATGTTCTAGTAGCTTGTTTGTTAACTGTGATCTATTCCCTTCATGTACTATGGACAGTAAACAACAGGCAGACAACTTATTATATTCGAAACGTAAGAAGGACATTTTCAGCAGAACAAAGAGAAAATGGTTCCCAGTTTGAATAAAAAGGAATCACAAAACCTCCCCCTGACCCCCGCAAAGCTGAGATACAAATGCCCCATGTTTTTCACCTTCTTCCTACTTTGTTAAGGGCTAGGTCTGAAAAGTTAAATTACCTTCCACTTAGAATCTTTTGCAACATCTTGGCACAGCAGGGATAATTACAAATTGACTTTCAGCCTTATCTATGGATATTTTAGTTATTATGGGTGGGAAGTTTAAACATTAACTTTATTACAACAGTGTCAATCATCCTACTGGTGTGCAGGCATGCAACTGCTGGAATTCTTTGGATGGCAAAGTAGATAAACACAATAGTTGAATTATTGTTACAATTAGAAGCAAAGCCTTTGGTTCTGCAAACCTGTGGTGAATATCTAGAACTTGTTTTCAACGTCATAGCAGCAGGAGTTGCTCTAAGAAACCAGAGAAATTACCAAAGCAGGCAAACTTGTAGTAGGAGTGCTGATATTTTAAGATACTACAAGATACACAATACATCTTTCCGAACCACTGCTTTACAGGTTGCATGAATGAAGGATATTCTGAGTTCTATGATGTTGATACAACCTGACCTTACTTTATTTTTCATGTAAAGTGAAATACCTGAATTCAAAGATCTCAGGAACCAAGAGGGACAGTTAGCGAATTTTCATCCTGACATACGGCTGTTTTCAGTTTTTGAAGGCCCCTGTGTTCTTCAGAAACTGTTCCAGTACTATCTTTGTGTGCTGAACATACAGCGTGGACTAGCATCCCTGCCACAGACTCCAGACTTGTGTTGCATGGCAGTGCCTCAAAGCAAATAGCTTGCTTGAAAAGATGCGGGGAGAGAGAAACCACTAGGTCCCCTTTTATATGTATTCTTCCATCTTAAAGCATAACTGAAAAGTAAGAGGTTAAAAGCAGATAACGGAATTTAGACTAAAATTTCTTTGCCTGACTGGCAAGCCTCAGCTGGCTGCCACGTGACAATGTGACATATGCAAGACCATCACAAACGGAAAATACTCCGGAGCTGTTCAGTAACAGAATTTCATAGTGATTGTCTGTCTTCTTTTAAGACCCAGGTTCTGGTGTCAAAATAGAGAATTGCAATTTCACCAAAATTTAAAGTGTCTAGAATACAGTTTGAAACTGGAGTGCTGAAGTCAAGAAATTTCAGCAGATAAGTAAATGCAAACCCAAACAGCCTACATGTAAACACTCTCTTTAGCTAATTATTTTGGAAGCCTCATTTTAAGGATCAGAATTCCTAGAGCCTCTGGTTAGCGTGAACCTTAGCCATCCTGAAGCTCTGAACACAAATGAGAAGGATTTAGATGAATTCCCTGATTATTGGGAGCATTCAGCACATACTAAGAAGTTAATAGACCTCAGTGCATTGAAGCATGCCTTTAAAAATAAGTGCATGAATTTAAAAATATTTTTAAAAGCAAAAAAAAAAAGGTAGAAAATGTTTCCACCTAAGTAGGATATTATCCTCTCCTGCACATGAAGTATTGACATACCTGGCATACCCATAACTATTGCCACACTTGCAGGCACTCCTAAGCTATGGATCTGTCCTGGTTAGATTACTTTCAACAGGATTACTGCACTTACTGAGCCCCTTTAACCAAATGCTTTATGTCTTTGTTCATATGGTTTTAATATGGTTTTAACCAATTGCAAGGTTATTTATAAGTTTGCAACTCCCCAGTAGTTAGAGTTATGAAGCGTTCAGACTTAAGCATATCCAGTTGTGTGGTAACCCAACTACTGCTTTCATGCGGTTTCCAACTTTTTATTCATGCACAAAGGCATGATGCATGGCAGTATCTGAGAATTTTCTGATTAACTCTTTGTTTCAGCAGCAAAATCATACAGCAGCCTACAGTAAAATTACACATCAACTGAAAGGTAAAGATTAAAAAAAAAATGTTAAAAAAATCCCACCAATTGTGAGATTCTACCTTAGACTGATGAGAAGTCATGAGTCCTTGAAAACAAAGGGACAATCAATTAAATTAACAGCTGGTAAATTTAAAGCAAACAAAAGTACTTACTACTTCACACTCTGCGTAATATGGCTGCAGAATTCACTAGAGGTCAGAAAGAGTCTAAAGCTTGGGCTGCCACTTGTTTTTAAATGAGCTGGATAATTTTATGACTGTTAATAACATTTGTAGTAACACATGCTAAGATAATCAAATCTCATGTTCCAGAGTGTAAGCTGTTCAACTGCTGGGGTCAAAGAGAAATTCCCTCGTTCTTTCTGCTGCTCCCTTCCCTCCTGACCAACATCCACAGATGATTAACTGGGAGCCTTCTAGGGAGAGAAGTTAATTTTCTTTTATAACATCAGGTATCACTCACTGGATTTAAGGGAGACTGGTAAATGGTATAGACCAAATCTATTTATCTTGTAATTAGAAACAATCTGAATGCAACCATTGATTTTTTTTTTCTTTTAACTAAACACATACATGTGTGTTTTTCAGAGATAGAAAAAAATAAACACAATTTACAATTGACATACACTTCTAGGAAATAGAAGAACCGTTTTTTGGGGTTTTTCTCTGTGCTGTAAAGTGAGTAACAGAAGCAATTCGATAGCTACATTTGGACCTTAAGAACAGCATGCAAATTTTTAGCATTAGAGTTTTGAGAATACTAAATATTATAGAGGAATAATAATATATATTTTGCTGTATTTCAGTTTAATGTTGCAAATGGTTGGACCTTGTCAGTTATGGCCTATTTTCACCAAGTATTTAAAAATGGAGACATTGAAATGCCATAAAAGTGTACAGAAATACTTTTACCAAATTTAGACAATGCCATGATTCTGTACGTATATCTTCATGCTTCTCCAAACTTTTCTGTTTGTTACTGAATTTTATTAAAAGTATTTTCATGCATTAGAATCAGAACAGAATTTTGAAGATCAGAGATCCGGTTACTAGCCTCAAAACTGTGAATCTCCTTTTGTCTCAGTCATCTAGTAATATATTCCAGGCTGAAAACACAGCTTTAGCAAGAAGCCACAGCAGTATAACAACCAGAAAAACTATTCTAGGTTCAGCACAACAATTTTTTTGGAATGGAAAAAAAACAGGCAGAAAAGAAGTCACCAATTTCAATTTCATTGTGGTGTTCTGCTAACCTCAACAGCACAAAGCAAATTCAGCTGCCCTCCACACAAAGTTGGGAAAAGAGAGGTCTTTAAAAAATCCAGAACACACACACACACAGAGACATACACACACAGCACTGGTCAAACATCTTGAGAAGCAATATGATGTTCTTTTATGAACGATATGGAAATGTAAGTGCATGCAGACAGACACATATATATGTTTGATTTTAAACCTATGAATGTGAAGAGAAAGATAGATGTTGTTCTCATAGATACTTTCATTCCATCATTTTACAGCTGTGCCTTCTGATAGGGACATGTCAGATATTGTGACATGATCAAACAATACTGGAAGAGCTGTAATAAAAATGGACCACATGATGCAATAATCATTTATCAAATAGCAATAAATGTACTTTTTCTACTCTATATGTGGGTGATACTTATAAAGATTTAAAAGCAAGTATTTCAAATATTCTATTTGCAAGTACTTTTACAATTAAAGAACTAAACTTCAGGGAAAATCTGAATCAGAGTTTTGTGCATTCTATTACGGCAATCTTTAAACATGTATAGTGTTGTATATTATAAGTGTAGATTCCAGTAGCTCCATTAGGATAAATTCTCCAGGGCTTTGGAAGTACAAATATCTAACCCAGATACTCTGAAGGAGTCACTGGGGGTACCTACCCCTTTTGTTTATCTCTATAAGCAATGCAGGCCTCTAGACATGGCTGTTCCATCCCATTTTCAGGAAGACACCTGAAGTAGTTTAAATTGGTGATGCAAAAGGCACTTGGGCTTAAATGTTCATATTCATATTTAGAATTAGAAATGCAATCAAGGCAGTTAACAAAATCCCACCAAATGCTACTGTTTTCAAGTCTATGCCTTGCCTTGTGCTGGATGTAATATATAATTGCATAACATGCATATATAAAGTAGGATTTTTCTGGATTTATCAAGATGATATATTTTTTTTTATTTTGTAGCATTTTAAGTATACTTTTTCAAGGCTGCATTTTGTGATAGTTGCTTATATATTACTCTGTTTATACTCGGGCTTTTTTTGTTATATTCAGAGAGAAAAGAAACATATCACTATGGAATAAGGATGGGTGACAATGGAACAATGATAACAACATCATTATGCAGTGTTTTGCCACTTGTACCCCCATCACTGCCATGTTTTTCTCTGATTATTTCAGCCTCAGGAAAATGCACTGCTTACTGTTTATGTCAGGAAGGCAAGATTACTGTTTGCATGATTACAATATCAAGTGTGATGTACATAATGCCTGTGATAATATAGATGTACCCCACAACTAGCTTCTGTATTTAATCTTCATTCAACAGGAAAAAAAACAAACCAAAGCAAAGCAAACCAGTGAGCTGCAAATTCTTGCAGCCTCTTACAGGCCTTCATCTTGTAAGGTGCTGAGTACTTTCACTCCAGTCCAACAGAGACCTCAAGGACAAGGACACTACTTAACTCCAGGGGAATACTTGTGTGCTTACATTAAGAATGGATTAATATACTTCACTGAATCAGGGCCAAAGCATGTAGTTATCATATGTTTACACTGAATCTGAGAATAAAAATCAGACAACTACTTTTCAGGCTGAAAAATATGCTTTCTCCTTATTGATTGCTCCTTTTTCTTTTTGAGACAGGTAGGTTGAAGGTACGAAAAAGAATTATTCTTGTTTAGGAATAAAACAATAGAAAGTCAAGTACATAGTCCTGTAATGATTTATGCAAGTGGACAAGACCTTGCATTAACCATGTCCTAGCTGAAGGCAAAAGAACAAATGCCTAACAGTAAAACTGCTATATTTACTTCCTTATCTTTCCAATACAATCAGAACTAAGTTGCTCATAATTTATGTTTTTAAAATCTGTACTCAAGGAAAAAGCAGCCCAAACTGGATTTATGAACACTATAAATTCATCAAAACAAACAAACAAAAGCAACTGATGAAGTAGGATAAAGGTTCTATGTGCTACATCCAACATGCAAATGCAGGCACATATGTATTTCCTGGAAACTGGAGAGATTTACATCTCTCAGAAGGAGTAACTCTTCCATGCAGGAAGTATGAATCAAAATAATGCAAGAGAGAAAGCGTACCTTAAAAGAGTAACTGAAGGCTATGCATTTTTTTTCATGCAGAATCCAAGAACCCTTACACCTGAAACCATCTTAAATGCAAAATGAATACCTACAGGCTGAAGAAATTATGTGGGTTTACTGCTGCAATATACAAAGACAAAACTACTAGTCATCTATAGCTAATGCTACTGGCAAAAAATCCACTCTCTAGCTTTTCATTTAAAGTAGAATGACTTTATAAACATTGTTTTTATCATGAAAAGCTTGTTTCAAATTTCCCACATAGGATATCCATTAAAGTACTCTTCAGCTCAATGCAACAATGACAGTTTAGAAAATGCTTTTATACCTTAACAACCAATCTTGAATGGGAGTTTCAGAAGTAGTGTTTTCACCCACAGAGCATATTAGCCACTTATGTCCCACTTAAGACCTATTTTTGACCTCATTTTCAGCAGTAGCATAGACTGGGTCCTAATACATCTCTCTGCATTTAAAATTAACTTTTTCTGTCCTTTCCGCTATCCTTATCCATCCACCCCAGATGACATATACGGAAAAGTTCATGCAATTCATTGAAGGAACATTCCAGCTCCTGATTCCAGTGGAAGATTTTTGCTGCTCTGTGGACAAATAAAATCTGTGAGTAAGAGGGAATTTCCTGTCTCATACCTTCCTTGCTCCTTTGTATCCCTGTACACTTTATAACTGTGGCTGTATTTTCTAGCTGTATCTTACAGGAAACGGAATAATAATGTCCTGGGGAAGCAATCAGTATTTTGGAGCTTTTTACTACTATATATGTAGACAATCATAATACCTACCACTGCGCATTAGCAGTGCCCAAACCATTTTGAGAAGGAGGTTGGTAACAGTATCTTCAGGCACAGAGAAGGGAAATTATTATCTTACGGTTACCCAGAAAGTCAATGATTAAGCTGAGAACTGAACCCAGGACTCCTGAACATTAGGCCAGTCCACTGGCTGTTATGCCACACTGCCTCTGCCGTAAATCTGTTTGATGGATTTTTCAGTCATGGAACATTAAAGGCTCTGCTCTTTTCTAATGAATATGTTTAAAGAAAACAGTACAAACAAAAGCAAATGTAACACTTAAATTATCTGAGACCTACTGCTTTGATGTTAGACTTGGATAAAGGATATCCTACTGGAGACCTATGTACACTTATACAGACTGAAAAATATTTTAGCCAGTACCACTAGCTGGCATACTGGTATCTATTTATGTCTGAAAAGGGAACATAATCAGTTTTAGTTGGTTAAGTACAATCTGAGCCAACTTTTATATTATGACCAAAAGCTTGGCAGTGCAGTAGCAGTGGCAAGTAGCAGAAAATTGCTTACAGTGTTATTTGCCAGATTACTTCAACAATTTACATTGGGTTTTCAAGAGAGTTTGAAGTATTAAAAACTTAAGACTTGGAAAAGCCTTGGACTGTGGATTTTTTTTTCTAGTTGCAACAAGATGCACGGGAAAGGGTTATGATACAGTATGACTGACTAAATAAAGCACTTTTTAATATAAACCACCTGGAACATTTAGGAGCAGTTCAGTTTGAACTGTTAAGATTTTTTTTTTTAATTGAAGATCGGGAGAACCAGTAGATTTAGATTAAATGCTCAACCTTTCACATCTACTTGTTTAAGATTCATGTTGACATTGTACTAAATATGGCCATACAGTTTGTATTCCAGATAAATTGATCTGACTACAAGCCTCACTCTTTAGTATGATTCTTACTCCAAGATAAATCAATATTTAATATCTCCTGCAACAGCCTCAGTAGATAATTTTAAACCTTTTCTCCATCCCATTAAGTTACCTTTGAAAATTCTTTATATAAGGCTTCACAGATGACTTCTAAAAAACTAGTTTATGAAAAGCAGTCTGAAATTCATTAATTCAGATGGAAAGGGTTTTTTAATCTTGCTGCATTGTGCTGATCTCTAAATCCATCTCTGTTTAGCTAATTCTCCTGCTCAGCTAATTTGAAGAATAAATAAATACTTCCTGTAAATCTGTAACACAGATTTTATCCATGAAGAAATATATCCTTCTACTGCTTTCTATATGGGACAAGATATCTCTAGGGTGTGGACTTCTGCAGAAACAGGCTGACCTTGGGAGGATAGGTACTCTGCATCATCAGGTACCAACCTCCACCCAGCTCCAACCCCACTGCCACATCGGCTAAGAAAAGCAGTGATAAGCAGCAGTATGTTGGGCTCAGGCATCAGTCACATCCCAGCCTCCATTCTGAACATTAAAATCTACTATCTGATCCCTCTCCCCTCCCCATCCTCCAAGCTGGTGGAGCAGTTAAGAAGAAGGAAAAACATCTCTTCTCCCTCCCTCAAACCTCTCCTATGGCTAAGGGCCCCAGTGGGATAGGAGTCTTTGATATCAGAAGAATGCAAACAGCAAGGCTCAGGTTTGCTGCTTCTTAGGGTTTAGAAACAGAGACATAAGAGGAATTTCAAATTATTATATATTGGGAGAACTGAAAGGGATGATGCCAAAAGGAAGGAAAGAATTATATACTCTGGAGCTATCTGGGTTTATATCCACCATTCAAACTATAGGAACTTCATATTCCTGTCTGTACTCTCCCTTACTCTTATTTCCTACTCTGTGTTACATTCAAAGTGCAGTTTCATGGACGCCGTACACAGCCGTGAAGTTCTGTCCCATCCTTCACCCTCCAACCTACTGGTCCACAAGCCTTTAAATCTTCTGATTCAGTTATTTATGGGTTCATGCTGTGACACTCAAACAGTGAAATGTTCCAGTTTAATAAAAGAGGAGGGGTGATTTTTTGTTTTCAAAACCATGTTTTGTTGCCTTTACAACAGACTTGCTCAAATAGCTATGTCCCTGAGGGGGGAGTGAGCTTCAGCCGGGGTTGCTGAGAACCTCTGCACTGGAGGGGCAGTGTATGGAACCAAGAAAGGCTCTTGCCTTTCAGATCTATTAAAGATCTTCATGTCAGGGGCTATACCTGCTTTGGTTTGATCCAAAGCAGAGCCTAAAAGGGTCTGATCCTAAAGAAGTTATTTCATCACTATCAAAATAGAAAAATTAAAAGAAAAAAATAATGTGATTAACTTACAATGCAGTTTTTAATTTTATCTCTATTACTTTGCTACCTCCAAGCAATCAAAAATGTGATAAATCATGTATTTTGCTCATGAAAAATCTTCAATGTTTAGGCTTGATTGTGAACTTAAATCCAAGTAGCAACAAGAATATAGTTGTATAGAGAATATACCCACTATACAGCAAAAATCTGTGAAATAATATTCACTTTTCACCATATAAGATACTAGTGGGATTTCTACCGTGGAAATTGTGTGCCATTCTATTAATTAATTAAGATGCAACACACAACAGCAATATGGGGATGTTGTTTTCATGAAGCACTACAAGAGTCCCAGCAAGCGCACAGTGAGGGTGATCAGCAGGGAAGAGAGCAGCAGGGGAAAAAAGGAAAGGAGACCCAGGCTAGCAAATCATTGCAAACACTGCAAGAAAATTTCCCTCTCTCTCATAAGAGAATGATAGAGACCTTCATAAGAGAATGATAGAGACCTTCATAAGAGAATGATAGAGACCTCCACTACCTAAACCACATCTGCACCACATCAGGAGCATTCCTAATACCTCGGGAGCGAAATCCCAGAACAGTTGAAGGATGAATAAGTAGTGTGGGTCCTGATTCAGAGAGGCAAATGTGCAAAATCCATCCTTAACATAGCAAATGCTTTACATTAGGAGACCTTAAATGGGGTCACAAACAGGAAACTGGGTGCTTTTCTCTCCTTTTAACTGGATTGTTTATGTTCTCCTAACACGTATTCCTAGATAGCTACAGTAACATGGCACAGATGGAGATAAAGGGAAATCACTTAATAAATCAAGTAGTACACTTCATCTCCTTCTTCCCTTATAGAATAACTCACACATTTGCTACAAATCTCCCATACTGCAATTCACTACTTTTGTCTGTCCATGGTAGTGACTATATACTGATAAACTATGGATGGCTTTTGCACTGAATGGAATGGAAATCATACATAGCAGAGCATGCTATTTAGTGCAGAGGACTGATAGGTATCCTGGTCTATATATAGTCAGTCTATGACTGTGAATATTAACTCAGCCCATTCCTTGCAAAGAAAGAGAAAAAAATAAACCTTGGGTGAAGGAGGGTGGGAGCAAACTTTGCAGGAAAATCTTTCTTGTATTTATAAGTTTTGGGTTATTTCTGAAAGGAAACTAAGAGTTGACGTACACTTCACAATGACACATTTGTCATGATGTAGTGTGATCTGTAGTGAGATATTGGGGAATAAAACACAGGAGTTATACAAAGGTTATGCAGGTAATCCCCTGATAAAGTGGAATCCCTTGGGAGGAAGAGTGCAGCTGTATAACCTAATCTTATTCATGAGTATTCAAAGAACCTGAGTGGCCAGAACAGAACTCTGGCAAGGAGCTGGCAACTGAATATGTTTCGGCAGCCTGCTGAACCCTTGACAGACCAAGAAGTTTTACAGTACATGACATGTCAGTGACTCACTTTGTATACGGTTCTAGTGCGAATCCTCTCAGTGATGGCTTCTATTTGTACTGGCATCCAAAACACAGCAAAGAGTGTTCTAGTGCTTTAGAAATGGAAGGGAACAAATCTGTGAAAGTAGGATGCACTAAGCAAGAATCTCTATGTATACGAAGAAGATAGTTCATCTGAATAGAAGCGATATAATGAAATTGTCACACAGCAATTAACTCAAGGATGCAAAGAAAATGGCAGTGAGATAAGAATGCATCCATTGCCTGCCATCTCAAGAAGCCTTTGGCAAGATAACAGCGACAGCATGCACCCAGCTACTGATCAACACAGGTCTGACATTAAACCACAAGTGTCCACTGCTCTTAGTGGCTGCTTAATAAATTGCTTTGGAATGGGTGGAGGTGAAGAGATCTTTCCAAAACCTTGTCTCAATGTTATCCCTCAGTTAATGAATGTCAGCAAGTGGAAGAGAACAGAAATTTGATATGTTTTTCCAGCCTTTCTCATAGAAGCATTTGCAACATGTTAAAGGCCACAGGCATTAAAAGTGAAATGCTGGGAAATGAATGTTGTCTGTAGATTTTTAGGATGTAAGCTGGGCAATTTCAGCTTGTGGGTTAGGCATACTTTAGGTTTTAAGTAGTGTTGTAACAGCTTACTATGACTTGAACATGATTTTAGTACGAGTAATCTGATGTTGAATATCTTTTATTACGCTGTTACACATTTCCAATTGAGATAGACCTGTTTATGGAGTTAGTGTTATGTGACTACAGATGGACAAGCTACGTGCAGTGAGCAATTTATCCAACACATACAGTCTGTCTTATCTTTTCAGACTACCCCTGGAGGATCAGCAATTTCTATACGCATATAAGTAAAGTGTCAGTGTTCTAACAATCTAACTTTTGAGTTATGCATAAACTATGCACTTAAATGTTCAGTAGTTTGCTGCTTGTGATTTATGATGTAGTTGGTCACCTAAGACAAATTATATTGTTTTCAGTGCCTGACTCAGTGATAAGTATTGCAACATTGCCTTAAATTACCTGAAAAAAGCAACTGGAAATTCTCTCAGCTAAAAGACCTCCCAGGTAGTGGAAAGCCTTTACTTGTAGCTATCAAGTCCTGCATCCATTAGCTTCAACGCCACAGAAAAACTGATGTGCCTTCCTCTGGCATGCCATTGGTAGCAAAAAGATGGCAGTGGTAAGGCATAGGGCAGCAAGGCCTGCAGGACCCCTAGATTAAATTGCTGCAGAGTTCACAGAGTTGCTGTAAAGATCTATAATTAGCATTGACACTGTATCAGGGGCTGGAAGAGCTCCCTGATACTGCATTCCTCATTTGGTCAGCATGGAGTTTGAAGCGGGTGGTACATCAAAGCCTCTGTTTTTTATGAACAGGGGTGAGTAATTGGGCATAAACAGCAAATGCCTAATTCTGCACAAATGTCCATGTTAATATGCAAATACACCCGTAGAAATAAAAATCTGTTTGCGTGAATATTTGTGAAAAGAAAACAAAGGAAGAAATAAGCATGGTCAAACTCCCTTAATCAGATTTCAAACAAACATTTGCAAATACCGTTTTGCGTTATTTGCTCAAGTCCTTTAATGAGAGAAAAGAAGCCATTTTTACCTGCTACTGTACTTATTTTTTGTTTGAGGTATAACAGTTAAGCCAGCACAGAGTAGTGTATAATCCCACAAACCGGCAGCTAAGTAAATATACTTCAACAACACGGAGTGTATTTCAGTTTAACATACCTATTGATGCAGCCTAATGATACTTGAGAAACAGGATACATTTTTAATTTTAGAAAGTAATGAAGTATCAGAGAAAGTAGTCCCAATTTATCCTTGCTCTTCTTAATCTACTGCAGTTAAGAGAGTTATATTGGCAATGCATTTGCTGTTGTGAATTTACTCAGAGGAATACACAGAGCTTAGAAATAAACAGCAGTAACTTTTGTGGATGTGTCTGTGTCTAAGTGTGAAATAATATGCAAATGTATTCTGTAGTTCTCAGGACAATTGAAGAAGGGATATGATAGGATTGTGCAGCTGCCATTTTGACCCACAATTTAAATCAATGAATATATTCCGGTCCTAGCAAATTTATGTTCAAACAATAATTTTCAACCTATCTTTACTGTTTTGTGGAGAAGCATAGTATGGAATGCATTTCAGTATATATCTGCAGAGTCTCCTGAGTAGCTTGGGAAATGTATTGTACATAAGAAGATACAATCATTATGCTGTTAGCTTCACCACAAAGACGCTATCCTTTATGGCAGAACATCATCCTTTGGGAAAAATTATCCTTGTTGGTTTGTGCAAATTTTTCAACATTCACCCTTGGGACCCATTTTAATCTAATTCCATTCCTTTGGGATTTTCCGTTGCTCCAAGATTTAAGGGAGAAGACCAAAACAGGGCAAAGCTTTTATCCTTTTCATAGGAAATACCCCACACAAGTGAAAAAGAAGTGTATTTGCTGTGTTTTCTTGAACTGGAAAGTCAATAGAAGAACAGGGCCAAATTCCCCTATTATTATTAATAATAATAATGATATCATTATTATTATTATGTCTATTATTATTATGTCTATTATTCTCATCATCATCATCATTAATGAGGTCTAAAACCTGCATCTAGGCAACCCCTGGAAGTAGCCCAGACAACAGAAATAAAAAAAAAATGTTGTGTTCTGTGACAATACAAGCATGCTGTTAAGCATAGACTGTGGCAAAAACTCTTGTAGCCAATATTCAAATGCAAATATAGCTATTAATACCAAAAGAATGTGCTGGTTTCTTTCCTGAAAATATTTTATTGCCAAGTGCTTTTGTGATGGAACTGGAAGCATGATGGAACTGGAAAAGCTTTAATACTTTACCTAATATGGGAAGTTTCTTCTCTATACAGGGTGTGTAGATATACACACATAGACACCTGTATATGTAAGTGTATAGAGTTACTGAAATAATAATGTTTCATATAGGTAATTTACGCTTATGTGCATTTTCTTTTAATTTCTTATGTATATACATCATTATTGGTCTGGTCAAACTTTTTTTTCATTTATGGTCCAATTAATTTTCCACGACTTACACTTCACAAAGATTGCATATTTTTCATTTAACTAATTGATTTAGATAATGTAATCAATAAACAAATCATTTAGATTTTATTTTAATGAGCCTCTACATAATTTGAGGGACTAAGCATTTAACTGATGTTAACTAATATATTGGAACAGCAAGGCAGAAGCTACCGACTTTAACAAGACAATTTTGGAAAGTAAGCCAATTGAGCAAAATGCTTAAAAACAAAGGCCTATACAGCAAATTCTTCCATAGATGCAAAACTAGATTCATAGTAAGCTGGCGCCAAAGCTAACTTATCTGTAAATTTAAATGACCTACATATGCCAGAGATTTTGCACTGTTTCTTTTTGTCTTCCCACTGTCAGTTTCACAGTTTCAGTGAACATGTATTTTTAATGTGTAAATTTCAAATACATTATTTGTATGTCTTTCTACACATAGCATACAGAGTAAATCTAAAAATAAAAAAAATATGTATATTGGTAGGCACGAGTATGACTTTAGGTGTAAAGAATAGTATTTGAGCAATAGCATGTGATCAATTAAAGGCTGAATCATATGTTATGTACAGACAGAAAGCTAACATTTATGAGCAGCTTTCATATTTCTATCTCTTGAGTTTGAGGAACAGACTTCACAAGATTTCAGACCCACAGCCTGAAATTCACAGCACCTGGTTCCCATTATAAACCTGGCCTCGATAATGGAGCTATGTTCTTCTACTGAGGCTGATGTTAGCAATGGTATTTTCCTCCCATAACTCTTATAACCCGAGTACCAGCGTTAGGGCTGTATTTGACCCTCTGTGCATTTGCAGTTACAACTTCCATCACCTTCTTCACTAAATACATAGAAATAAGGTAAAACATTTCTTTAAGTACGAGTAGCCTGATCTTGTTTCCTGTGATATCTGCAAAAGCTGGTGATTTTTTTTCCCCTTGTTTGTTTATAATGGAAGCATTTCTCTTTAAAAGATATCATTGGAGACCCAGGGATTAATTTCCTTTTTTCTGAGATGCTTTGCTTTGAATTTAATTTCAAATTACATTTTAAAGTTCTAATTTAAAAAATAAATTCACTTTAACACTTCTGTGTGCCTGAGAGATATTAAAATTGTTCAGCTATTTGAAGATGTATCTAATTCCTCACAATAGAAAGACGAAAAGAAAAAAAAAGAAAAAAAAAGACAATGCTTGCTGTGCCCTAGTGTTATTCTATAAATACACTGATTTCTATAGAACACCAATGCAAGCACACAGGACAATGAAACTGATACAAAAGCAAAATTCAGCAACACCTTGAACTTCCTGAAAAAATATCAGGGAATTTCCTGGAGTGACATGCTACCTATGAAGTCCAGTTATTACACATACCCTGCAAAAATACTGCTTGGAATTATTATCCACTCCCCCAGCCCCCCACCTACTTTGTTATAAACTTATATTGTTTTCATGTTTTATCTTATCCTGTCATGCAATTTCAAGCATTGGAAGCAACAGCATAAACAAACAGAATTTCTCCAGCTACAAAACTAAATGTTTGAAGTCCAGCATGTTTTCCAGTTCTAATAAAAGGGGGCAGTATTACATCAGCTGAAATTCTGAATTGTCCAAATTATTGTAAAAAGTGCTGGAGAAGGATACAAAACTGCTGAATTTTACTGAAAATAGACTGTTACTGTATATGCAGTCACAAATCTGCTTGTCTGCCTTGGGGTAAAATTTTCAGAGCTAGTTTAGTGGGACTTAGGCTCCTGCATTGCAGCTACTTAAAATTTTTTTTACTTGAGTCACTATTTTTCTTTTAAAATTCTTAAGGAAATATTACAGTTGATATAAAATGAAGACACATTTTTCATGTAGCTAGGATAAGCCTAAAAAGGAAATTGCAAAATTATTGCAGTCTCATAAAAATTAGGAACAATTTTTTTTTGTCATTTTATATATATATAATTTTTTTTTAAGAAATAAAAGTTCATTAGAATACAATAGTGGTGCCCAAATATGGCTTTAGGAAGCTAACTTTGAACACCCAATATAAAAAAATCATTGCTTACATGTATTATGTACAGCCACAAGCAGATTACTAAATTGGACAAATTCACAGTGAAGTATAAAGGACATTTGTTTTGTAAGAATTATGAGGACTACTGGGATTTGTATTTGAAACTTTTCCCTGTTCTAAGGCATTTAACTTAGAGAAGTCGTTTATCTGTTATAAAATGATGGAACTGTAAAGAGGTTGTCTCTATGCAATATGTCCTTCTATGTCTCAGAAGCTCCCCAGGGAAAGGTTTGTCGACCGAGAAGAATGACGTATTCAGGAAAAACATTTTCCCAGTTGCAGTGTCTCTTTGTGGAAATCAGATCCTTCATTAGACAGATGGAATACACTCCCACTGTGTTGAATAAATTGCCTATATTCTTGCAAGAAAGTGAGACCACACTAACAGTTCCTTAAGTAAATCTGTGTCTTTGTTTTTTCTCTCTATACGGTTCCAGGTTTTCTATTCTAGAATCCAAATATATATATTTAAACTTAAATTAAATTATACCTAAAGGTAAGCTATATGGGATGGGACCCTCCTTAAGTTGCAGTGAGAACAGAACATGTTACAATGGCTATGGAGGCAATACCATAATAAAAGTAATAACTTCACAAAACTAGTCATTTGCTGTTGATATTGCTATCCATTTTTTGGCCTAATTATGAGGTATTTGCCCTTTAATTACAAGTAGAACTAAGATTTAACCATCAGAAATAAGGATCCAGTTGAAAATGCTTACAGTTTCTTTTATATCTCCCAGCAGACTGAAATATAAGTATTGATCTCTTATTTACTAGTTACAAATATTCTGCTATAAGAAACTAAAGGAAAAAAGAAAATAGAATAGGCTTTTCTTAAAAAATGAAAGCAAATGAGAATAGATCAGTCCCTGAAACTCTAAAACACTTATTCATAAAGATCTATAAAAATCCACAAGGCCCTTATGACCAAACTATTTGTGTTCTCAATTTAAGGGTAAAAAGAGAAAAGATAATTGAATACAGGATGCACTGGAACAGTGTTTTCTTAACTATCTGGGTTTTTTAAACAAGTTGAGAAATTCCTAATAACAAGGTGCTTCTCTATGTGATTGTCTAAGAAATACGCTGCACTTGCAGAAAACAGCTTGACACCTGCCCCTGAAGTTGTTCTGTCTAGAATATTGAATGTATGGGGAGAAAAAAGCTGGTAAAAAACTGTCGGCAACAAATTCCAGTACTGCTTGCATTTAGAAAAAAGCAATACAATGATGGAGTCATTGCAGGGCTGTAGGCAGTCAAAAGGAGATTATGCATGACTAGTAACTTTTCCTACAAAGGCTTCCTGAAGTGTTTTTATCAAGCAAAGTTTGTACGCATGTGCAGTAGCCTCATATAAATGATGAGGCGTAACAGCTCCAGAGGAGTTGTTACACTCTATTGTGTCAATAATCCACATATTTAACAGTCCCTAAATACAGCAGACCATAACACCTCCAAAGGGGTTGTTATGGCTTATCAAGTCAAATCCAAGTGCCTAAATATGGATTTGATCAATAGACTGTAACATCTCCAAGGGTAAATAATACACATTTTTAAGAATGTACACATTTTGCATACAAACTGTGGTCTATATTAGGATAAATTTTGTGGATTCAACTTGTAAAACTTTGATTTAGAAATAAGAAAGGAATAAAAGGCTCATTATAAGAGGTGCTAAAGTACTATAATTCCCAGGAAGTAGGCGATGACTCATGTCATTTATTTTGGGGTCTAATTC
The DNA here is from genome assembly GCF_023634085.1 of Falco cherrug. Classification (NCBI taxonomy): domain Eukaryota; kingdom Metazoa; phylum Chordata; class Aves; order Falconiformes; family Falconidae; genus Falco; species Falco cherrug. Next base: position 31,828,360 of record NC_073706.1, read on the forward strand.
TGGTTTCTTACTACAAATACACAGTTGCCTGAAAATCTACAGAAGAGTGGGAATGGAATATAAACATTAAAATGTTGTATTAAATTCTGCTTCCTTGCAGATCTCAATGAATATGCTTCATGGGTAAGCAAATGGGGAGGTGGGGATATATCCTTGGGTGTAGCAGATACTTTGTGATTGTTAATTGGTTATATGTTCTATCTTGACTTCATGTACTTTTCTCCAGTGAAATTGAGGCATTTTTGCCTATATTTTTTCTACAAAGATTTTCTGAAGTGTTTTTGTCAGTGTTTTCATGCTTTATGCACAAAAAAAGATAGGATTTGGTCCTTTTAAAAATAATGTCAGTTATCTTATAAATTATATAGCATTTTCAGGTTCATATAAAGCCTTAAATCAAAGCAAAACTTCTAGGCAATCATGCTAGTTTGAAATACTAAAATAAATAAGTAGTTCTAGCAATGCAAATTTTGTTTTGCTTGTATCACATGCAAAGAGCTCTGTAGCCTATTTTCTGGAATTTCCTAATTCTTTCCCCTTCCCCAGTGTTTCTGTTTACTCTGTGAAACTTCCCTTTCCTCAGTCAGGTTACACCTGATCAGCGCCAGATGTAGTAGAAAAAGTCTGCTCTGCTATAGTGATGTTTTGCCTTGTGTGCACTCTACTGCTTTTGGCTCAGTGTTAATTTTAGTTCACATGGTGCCGAGTTTTGGATTTGTGACCAGAACAGTGCTGATAACACAGGCATGTTTTACCTCTTGCTGAAGAGTGCTTTTACAGCATTGAGGCATTTTCTATTTCTGATGCTGGCCCACCGGCTAGGAGACTGGGGTGCACAAGAAGTTGAGAAGGAGCACAGCGAGGCCAGCTGACCCAAGTTGACCAAAGGGCTATTCTACACCATACAACATTGGGCTCAGCAGTAAAAGCTGGGGGATGAAGGAGGAAGGGGAAATGTTTGGAGTTTTGCCATTTGTCTTCCCAAGTAACTGTTACACGTGCTGGAGCCCTGCTTTCCTGGAAATGGCTGAACACCTGCCTGCCGATGGGAAGTGGTGAATAAATTCCTTATTTTGCTTTGCTTCTGTGCACAGCTTTTGCTTTACTTAACTGTCTCAGCCCATGAGTTTTGTCATTCTTAGCCTTCTGATTCTCGTCCCCCATCCCACTAGAGGCGAGTGAGCAAGTGGCTGCATGGTGCTTACCTGCCTAGCCTAACCCACAACAGTACACAAACTGAACTAACTCCGGAGTTGTAGATGTCCGTAGAATGGTATCATCTCAAAAGCATAGCCTAACCTTAATGTTTAGCAAATGAAAAAGTTGGACTGTGCCGGAGTGCTTCATGGTTTTGTTCTGGTCTTTCTGATGAGTGAGTCTCTGTGAGCACTTTTAAAGCTTTGTAGATTTTTTTTGAACAGCAGAATATGAACAGAAGCAATTTTTAGTTCTGTGTCTCTAACCAAATACAAAGCTTTCTGAGATTTAAATGACATATTTTCAAAAAGGCCTAAGCCCAGGCTTTGAAGCTACGTACATAATTTTGTAAGCGCAATCATTTGCACAACAAACTATTACCAGCTATCTGAACTTGAAGACCAGTGACTGACCAGAACTCAATAGCTTTTTTAAACCAGCTGCAGGCAATTAATTTGTCATCTTTTTCTAGTGCCAGCTTCTAGTTAGTCATTTATAGAAGTCTAATTACCAGAAGCCAATTTCTGAAAATTTGGTCCTGAAAACATAAAAATTGTAAAAATTGAAAGGCAGAGGGTAAAGGGGAAAAAAAAAGAGTACTCTAGAATTCTGTTTCTGCAAAGGATGCTTCTGGTTTAATGTATTTTATACTTAAAAATATAAATAGAATATAAAATATAAATACATTCCTTTAGTATTCATAACTGACTTAATTCTTTTATTTTCTTTAGGACAGACAGTGGGGACAGATCATAATTTAAAATTACTGATTTCTATCCCATTCTTTTGCAAACCCTGCCTTTTCTTGCATCTACAGAGCAAGGGTAATAGAGGTAAAACCGGAGTACATATTGCAACTTTCTCCTGCCTTAATGGTTCACTCTGTAGTACATGCTACAATAAATAAACCAGCAGGATTATATAAGGGCATTGAGAGACTTAACAACAGATTTCCATGCTGCTGTTTTATTCTTAGGTTTTAAAAGTTGCAAGTGCCATCGTGAAAAGTCTCACCATAAAATGTGGCATTTAAGAATTATGTTGTTTGTATTTCTTAAAGAGTTCCAATTGACTTTGCTGTATTTGCAAGTAAAAAAAAATAAATTTCTCCTCTGACTGCCTGATGTATAACCTCAATCTGGAAGCTGTACATTAATCTGTGTATTGCTAGCAACAAGAACAAAAAAGAACTTTCAGACTATTCACTGAAATATTTACCGACTCTGCTTTAAAAGGTGAAAGACAAAATGGAAACTTGTATACTGAATACAACACATAAACATGGTACTGAAAATACTCAGGGAGTAGACCTGATAAGTAAGTGGATGTCATTTTTATACTTACTTTTCAAAGTCAAATCAAATGTTAAGAATTCTTTTAATAGCCCTTAAAGTGTATTAGATATTTTTAAATGTCAAGCCACTGCAACTCATAAAAAATATTTTAAAATAAGGATAATTTTATAAACTCTTAATACTGATCATGTGTGACATTTATTTTATTTTTATAACTTGGGGTTTAGTACCCTCCCTCTTAGTTAAAGACAAACACTGACTTTACAGTTAGTGTTCTGTGAATGCGGCCTGCTTGGTCAGTTACTAGTTTTTTGTATTATTTCATAGTATCAATCTTTATTAAGTGAGTTTTTCAATGCTGACATTTAAACTAACACTAGCAGAAATAAATATTTATTAGCCTCTGATCTGACTTGTAAAAGCATTGTTAATCCTGTGTGGCAACAGTTTAGCAAATCTTTTTAATAGGCACTGAGCCTTTCTCTGGTTTTGAGTCCTGCAAAGAACCTATCAAGCAAAAATATGAAATGTAGATTAAAAGGTATGTATCAATCTTTGATGGGTCTGTTTACAACATTTCTTTTCCTTTCCGTGCCTTGCTACAATCCACTTACTCACTGAATATTCCCTTGTGGGTTGAGAAAAGATCATAGTATCATCAAATTCACAGTTTAAGATATAGTTAATATTCTGCTGATTCTTTTATTCAACCTGGACTAAAAATTCTTGTTAGTCTTTGGAGTATAATAAAATCCTTCCTCCCTCCCCCAAGACACAGAGAACCTACCCACTAATATACAGATATATGACAGTATTTTTATTAATGAATTATAGGCATTGAAAACTACCTGGTTTTCATGTTTTTTATTTTTTCCAGCAAATAGTCTGAAACACCAGTTGCTTTATAGCTAATGAATGTCAGTTTTCTTTTCATTTATTACTAAATTGCATCATAACTGTTCCTATTTGCCAGTGCCATAGTGATTACTGGGATAATATTTTTTCCTTTCTAGTTAAATGGAATAAGTATTGTGGTATGTAACTGATTTTGTGTCAGTGGTGAAAAATAACTTGTGTGCTGTATTTTTTGCAGCATAAGCCACCTCTAGGGAAGCTAACAGAGAAGCATTCTTCATCAAAAGGAATGCCTTATAGCTTGGCCAATTACCTGATCAGTGTTCACTGGCTCTGTTATACACACAGGGACCTGCTCCTGGAGCAGATGTGGTAGATCTTGGAAAGGCCACAGAGCAGGACAACACAGATACAAAGAAACTTCCAAGACACTTCTTTGTCCTCTGAGCAGTCCTTGAAGTGTGTGTGATAGAAACTGTTCCTCACCTTTTGGATGTGATCTCAGCTTGCGGTTTTGTAAACTGGATGATGTCCTACTCAGTCCAATACTGATCATGTTTTCTCATTGCTTTCTTTCATTCACCATTTTACGGTAGTGACCCATTTCATTTTAGCATATGGAAACTACGGCCAAGATTCAAGAAAGAAATTTGATCTCTAATTTCCTGTTGAAACTAAAAGCCCAAATCACAGTTTTGAGCATAAATTGTTGCATCTGAGCCTCAGATTCAAGCATGCTCAGGTACATTCCATAGCATTGTAATACTCAGCCATGCTAGTACATAACTGGCCTTTTTGCCGTATTTATCAATCCAATCATTCTCAAAAGTACAATTGAAAATCTAGTGACCACAAACAACGGTAGCTTCAATCAATTAATTTTCCATGTTGTTATATGCATGCTTACAGCTTCACCACATGAATGCACAGGATTATTTTTTTTTTGAATGCTGTCATGTAAACCCAGAGAAGTTTGTAGCACAGTACTGTGAAGTGACAAGGTGTATTTAACGTGAAATCAGAGATGGCTAAAAGCTCCAAAAAGAAATTTTATATAAAAATAAGAAGCTATTTGCAGGGAAAAGAAGAATGAGTGACAGACTGTGTGGCAACGGGAGACATTACCTTTTCATTCCTGCAGTTGTTTAGACCCATGTTATTCATGGAGGGCAATTTTCCATCAACACCATGTGGCTGCTGCTGCTGCTGCTGCTGCTCTCTTTGGATCTGCTCTCTCATTTTTCGAGCCTCCTGAATGGCTTTCATTACTGTGTCCTGGTCCCCAAATAGGGCAGGTGCATTAAGACTGGAAAGGATATCTGTAAACAGAGAACTTACTTTATTTAGGTAATTATCCAAATTAGAATCCAGCGTAAGCACTCGGTTCTCATACTGTAAGAGCTGCACCCAACTAACATCTGCAAAAGCAGAGGGAATGGCAGTTGTTGTCTGTTTGAAGGCTGAATTAATATACAGAAGTGATTGATAAGCCTCTGCACGTCTTTTGCTGCTACAAATACAACCACCAAAGTCTTAGCATCGCCTGATACAGATGTATCTGAACATACACATGGACTCAAAGTTCAAAGTTAAATATGTGTTTCAGACAACAGTATTCTGAAGTTCTTAAGTTTCATTCTTAAGTGAGAGCCTTTGAGGTATTAACATTAATTAATAAAATGAAAAAAGAAGGAGACAGAAATCTTGTTTACTTGTCCATGAAAGTCTGTCAATTTTTAGAATTTCTTTACCAAGAGAACTATCACTCCAGATTAGCTTGCAATTTTGGAAAGATCACCCACAGTTACTTTTGGGGGACAGAGCTTGTTATCACCTTAACATAAGTATACAGCTCTAAATCAGCAGAGAAAAAATGCTTTTCTTTCTGCCACTCTGGACAGAAAGAGAAACTTTTCAACATGCATCAAACTCACACAAAATATTCCTGTTACATCTTAAAATGCATGCTAGAGGTAAAGATGAGTGCCCCAGATACAGTTTCTGATTTGAGACCAAAAGACATCAATTATCTGGTGACTGGTTGTTTTGTGTTGCTGTGATGAAGCTTAAACTTCATGCACCTGTTCCTATGTGGAAGTATCTATACCACACATGGTTAGATTAATGTATATACATTCTAGCAAGGAAACATTGAGCAATAAATATTTGTGCATGACCTGTGCATCTGCCTGACAAGCAAATTACTTTTATAAAAAAGCCAGATTTGTTAGATTTGTGTACCTACTAACAGTCCACTGTAAAAAAAAAAACCCTACAAACCAACCAAAGAAACAGAAAGATAAAAAACAAACAGGGTAAGACTTGGAATTATTCAAAGATGATCTTCATATTCCTTTGACTTCACTGAAGTTCAGCTGAGTAAAATATAGCAAATTCAGCCTCGAAGGACCCTGAATTCTTTTAAAATAAAAAAGCTTGAGATTAAAGATTTCTCATGCTTTATCTTGGAAACCAAACAGTTTATTTAATACTGTGGTCTAGTTAAGAAGAGATGCAAAATGTGATGTTTGAGATGGAACTGTGATGTCTTCTGTCTGAATGAAGCACCCCTCTCCAAAATAAAAGTAACATATTACATAACAACAAGTGTTCTTGCTGGGCAAAATTCCCAGTGCTCTGAACTGATTCAGCAACTAAGTTCCATTCTGCAGCCTATGTTGGGAACTATATTTGCATGACTTTTAGCGAGACTTAGATTCCCAATCACCCGAATTTATTGTAAAAATGGAGCAAAAGCTCCTGTGTTGCTTGCTGATTTTTGACATTTCCCTGACTTCTTTTACACTTAAGGATTGAGAGGACAACGTTTTATGACTGCATGAAAAATATTCACACCTTAGGTGTATCTTCTCTAGCCATTTCTCTGGAATAGTCTGTGACATCAAACTGGTATGTCACTTCTAAATGTTAGATAGTGCAGTGATATCTGGAAATAAATTGACATTGTAGAATATCTAGCTAGCTGCAGAAAGTACCTTTCAGAGATCATGATGTTCCCAAGTGTTTTGGGAATGGAACAAATCATAATTTTTATATATTTAATGTATGTATTTAACATATCTGTTCATTATTCACAAGTGTTTCTATATATTTTACAAGTACACTTGAGGTACAGATTGTGAATAAGTGGTCTGTAGTAAGTATTTAGTCACTGTTAAAATTTACTATTTGAACTTTAGGGCTGATCATCTACATTTTGCAGCTCTTGATTCTGTTTCTTGACTGGTTAAGGTAGTCTTCATACATAGTTTTCAGATCAATTTTGTTTCACTACTTATTAAGCTTTATTTCTTAATTAAAGAATCTTGAACACAGGTCAAAAATTCCCTATTTGGAACCATATAAATTAACAATTCTTGACAGATGGGTGAACAAATAATGAAAACATGAACAAATAATAAAATAAACTGGCTAGACTGAAGCCTTTCTGTCTTTGTTAAAAAAAAAAAAAAAGAAAAGAATATATTCAGCATGTGGTCTTTGTAAGATGAACTTAATACCAAGCATGCAGAGGATTAGATTTCTTTTAGAATGCTGTTCTGGGTAAAACTAATGGTATATTTGGGCTAAGTAGTTGAAAACCTCATTTGAAGTTACCTTCTTGCCTGGCTTGTGGTTTACTGTAAACCATGGACATACTGAGTGTTCCCGGACCATGGTTCAAGAAAGTGCATGAAAACTTGTGCATTGCAGGTACACTAATCACATGAGTCATTATGTGTGTATTTCTAGTATCTAGTCAGGCTCCATGTGTGCGCAAAGATTTTTTGTTTCTTTGTTTAATCCAGAGGTCAAAATTCAAAAGTTAACTTTGCATATATACACCCAATTGGTGACTTTGAGGAAAATGCTCATACAAACCCATTTTACACATTTTATATATGCATCTCTGTTTACTTACTCTGTATATATTTCTATGTATGTATATTTCTTACATTATATATTTATTTGCTGAATTTCTTGCAGATGCATATCATTGCTGCATCATTTTGGTTACCCTTGTAAAACCTTGGCAAGGTTTTACAAATCTTTCCTGCAATTTTGTTTCCCCATTTTAAACAGAAATGTAGGCCCAAATATCTACTGAATTCAGAAGTAAGTGTGCTGAAGCTCAGATTTCATGTAGAAAACTTGCCAGTTTTCCCATTTCCCCGGGACAGGTTAGTTACCTAAAGAGGATCCTCTTCCCAGAGATCCACCAATCGGGCTGGGGATGCCACTCTTGTTTGTCACTGTCACTGGACTGCTTTTACTAGCTGGGAAGAGGTTCTGTGTTGGAGACGTTGGGGATTTGACAGGTTCAGCTGTTTTGGGTCGGGCTGAAAGATTCAGTGGCTGGGCTGCTTCATCCTACGAGAGTTTAATGTAAATAATTATTAGGAAAAGACAAATGAACACATCATTTTGCAAGCAGCAGTTACTTTACACCTCGAAGACAATACCACATTCTCCAGCAATAATAACAAAAGAAGCTAATTATCTGCCTCCTTTAAGATTCAACGAAAGGAAACCTCATTAATTTCTCTGTGTTATGCTTCTATTTACATTAACTATGTGGCTGGATCGTTCTTTTTGCCAAATTAAAATTTGAATTAGCTCACATTACAGCTTAATTTCCTAATGTGTTTTCGGAGATCTATATTAACCTAGGGCATTTACAAAGAATTATTTAAAATTTCCAGCAGCTCAGTAATGCTTTTGCATTGGTTCTATTTGAAAAGTTCCTGGCACTATAAAAATAAGTTATGTAGCTTATTTTTAAATGTATTAGAAACTAAGGAATCACAAGTACTTCTATGAAAGAATCATTTGAAAACCCTGACAGTTCTTTGGCCCACATTTAATGCTGCTGCTAACTTATGCAATCCATGCATCTTATTTTGAGTGCATCTTTTGTTTAGTAAAACAATCTATGCTGTTTCCCCATAACAGGAGATAAGAATTTCACTGAATTAAAATTCCTTCAATTACTATGGTAATGAATGCATACTATATAAATTTCAAAATATATTTTATTTTCTACTATTTCATTTTGTATATTTTACAGTATTTTATTATTCAAATGTGTCATGTATTTTTGACAGATTTATGTAAAATCAATTTTTTTTACACATAAATGGTATTCTGCTTCTTGTTTGATTCTTCTGTATTATTTCTGTATCCTGTAGTTATTTCTGCTGCACTCAACCTTTAATGTATCTGTATGTTTATTTGTATACAGAGAAGGAATGTTTTTTAAGGGTATGTAAATCTCATATCAGCACTTTTATATATTTTGATACTTCTCATAGGCAATTATGAAAGAAATTTTCTCTGACATATATCTCTTTTTTCAATGCTATAGGAGAATAAGTCCATCTAAGAAATATCTTAACTTTTAGAATAAGACTCATCCAAGCAATTAATCTCTTTGATCAGGATATCAACAACGCAACCCTCTTCCCATTCTTTGAGCTTGTTCCATTTGATTAATATGTTAAGCAAGACAGAGCATTTGGAAAATTGTGAAACTGATTTTCTGTAATTAAAAAGCCCAGTAAGACATACTTAAAATATGCCCAAAGCAGAATTAGGCTAGAATATCGTCCATATTTTAAAACACTGCACTGATCACTTCAAAGCTTAGCAATACATGTCAGAAGACAATAATACGCTACATTATCTCATCTTTTCTGTTCTCCTTACTGTCAAGCAGTGATTTAGCAACATACATTTGATCATACAAAATGCATTAAACAGGAAAATGTAACAAACAGGTATTTATAATGCCATCATACCTCCGGTTTTAAACTATTTCCTTAAAAGTGCATGACATTTTTGTTCTTCTTGACCTTGCAGTGTGCACAAATGTCCACACCTGGTCAGAGTCCAAGTGAAAGCAGAAACCCAAAGGTATAAGGGGCATAGTCCATTCTTATGCTTTGTGCCCATGTTTATATGCAAGCTGTTTCCTTACACGGATATAAAGTGGCTTCAATAAATTTCTTTAAGAGTTCAGAGTCCCTTTCAGACTATGAAGTTTGCCAGACTAGGTACTGTGAGCGTGTACACATAATGTATCTATACTACTATGTGCAATTTCCAAATAATTTTCTGCCTAGTACTGATACAATCGTGAAAAAAAACTAAACACTGCCAGAACCTGTTTGTTTGCACTTCATAGACAGCATTCTCATTTCAGCGAGGCAATCGAAAAGCTGGAAAACATTCTGGTCACTGACTTAAAAAGCCCCTATCATTACTTTTGAAAGATCAGACTCCTGTAAAAGAATTCCATTAGTTCTATAAATAATGCATGTAGTTAATACAAACAACTGTTTAAAAAAAGAGAAAATATAGAGGATTTGTTAAGCAACATATGACCACCAAAACTGTCATGTCTCATAAAGATAAAAATTTGCGTATAGGTACTGTTTATATACTAATAATTAATTTCTTCATTAGCCATTGGTATTTGTCCACACAAAGCAGTGTTTATCTTTAATATTTTCAATGCAATAGCGTGCTTAATAAAAACAACAATAAAAAGGCTTCTCTTTTATTAACATATATTTCAGTCCATTCAAGTTAAATTATGTAGGGAAACCCCCAAGAATTTGCATGTGGTCAACTCTGTAATAGGACTCAGCTGGCCACAAAGCTGGAATGGTATTGGCCTTGGTTCAAGGAGATATGTGCTTGAATTTAACCAGGGAAAATTTTACTCATATAGTAAAGGTTTGGTTTGGTGTAGATCCATTTGGCTCACTCATGAAATTACTTTTTCACATTAAAGTAGTCAGTAGTATATTCTCAATACCATAAATCATTGGTGTTAGGTATCACTAGACTATGGCAACTTGCTGAAACAGTTGGGCTTTGCTTTTGGTGGCTTCTGTATTGACCATAACAAACTCTGCATATGTGGTAAATTTCACTGACTGCTTTCAAGCCTGGCATTGGATTACAAGAGGTAAAATATTGGACTAATACACATCCACAGTTAAGTAAAGTGAACGCCTTGCTAAATAAATGTTAGATCTGGCCATAATGGAATAGTTTTTATTTATTAGTACTCTCAGCGTAGCAAAAAAGTGTCATAGAAATTTATCAGCCCAGGCAGAAATATCTACTCACCCACACTTTACCATGATGATTGATGATAATGAAAAAAAAGAATGATATTTTACTCTCATGTCAAAAAATAATAATAAAAAAGAAACCCTCACCGCACGCGAGTAATATCTTCCCAGGCTGATTCAAGGCTAAGGACTGTGTCCCTGTAAGGTGTTAGCAGCTAGCAAAAAAGTGCGTTTTCTCTCTCTCTCCACAGTCACTCTGTGCCTTCTTTAGATCTAGTTTAATAGTTCTGCTTTTATAGTGCTATCATTCAACTTGGTAAAACATCTAAACGTTGGTGTTTTTTAACAGTCTGAATTAAGTTGCTTCTGAGCATATTTGGTCTTATGAAATTCAGAACAACTGTAGGAGAACACAGCAATAAAAGCCAGCCAGTTCCACCCAAAGGTATGAGCTGCACCACAGATTTCACGGGGTGCACGATGTTCATTTCAAGCTGCTGGCAAATGCCATGTTGTAGCTGCCTCGTTCCAAGCAAGTGAGAATAAGCAGGCACAAGCATTCAGCAATGGCGCAAAACCAACAAGGAGCAGCTCGGTTGTCAGCAGCTGTGTGAAATCAGCAAAAGTCAAATCAATCTGCAGTGACACAATATTTCCCTCGAGTCCTGACTTACATCTTATTTTTATGTGAGGTTTTTCCAAAATTGTTGAATAAGTACAACTAGAGATTTGTAAAATAATTAGAAAATCTACAGACTCTCTCTCACCCTAACAATGAAAGCTTGCACCACATTTTAAGATACTCAAAAATTCAATAGGAAACAATGGACACCGTTTATGCACATGACTAGCTTAAAAAATAACCTTGAAAATATCACATTTTACTGATGAATCTGTTGTGCTGCCTGTGGTAGCAAGAGGGATGCCTAGCATTTTTGGAAGCAAGAAGTAAATGCTCTCTTCTCTTCTGTATGCTGATAATAGAGTACTAAACCTGAAAATTTCATTTTAATATTGAAGAACTTTCACATGGTTCAACTTCCAATTGTAAAACAATTAAATAGACCATGTAATCTCACTGCCCTTTTCAGATACCACTTTTTCTTTACTGAAAAATACCTTAACTTGAGTTACCGGGCTGGTCCCTCTCTTCTCATTTTTCATTCCAGTGGGTGAGAGTGCCCCCGTTGTATTTGGTGGCTGTGGAGTAGATGGCATTTTGGCTCCAGGAGAAACTTGCATGCTTGCCAGCTGAGCTGCATACAGTTGCTGGAAGACAAGAAGATATATAATATATTCTTGCAAAATTCCTAAGAAACGAAGCTGTAAATGTACATACTTTTTATTGCTCTGCTATTTCTTCCCTTAAAAGAAACAGATATTTTTTTTTTTCAGCACTTTCTTGTCTGTGTTTTTTCCCTTCTTGTTAGGGGCTTTTCCCTTCTTGTAAAAGAAAAAAAAAATTACTGGAAAACTCCACGCCCCAGTATCTTTTTTCTTAATTTGACTTTTAGCTGTTTTGTTGGGGTTTTTTCCTTCTTGCTAATGATGGTCATGGTAATGAGCAAAAGGTTATTCTGTGCCCTAATACTAAAAACAAAATTGGCAAAGTTATAAGGCTGTTTATGAAAAGGAGGTATAAACCCCTGTCAGAAACGAAAAAATACTTCAGGTCTTTCTGTTCTTACCCAGAAATTATCCACCAACTCCAGAACCTCTGCTGGCAGCTGACATAGGAATGGTTTGCTACCAAAAGGCAATGTTGCATCTTCTCTATACAGCAATGGAAGTTAAAATAGATGACAGGGCATGTCTCCATCTTGCTGTATGGTGATTGTTGTAACTTCTATAAATGCTAATAAGGAAAGTAGGCCTTAAAATTTCCTGTATGTAGTGATGAAAATCCAAAAACACCCTCATGGAACTTTTTAAAAATTTTAACTGAAACATAATAAAACATTTGTGTATTAAAATAAGCTATTCCTACCAATATAAAATATTTACTGAAAAAACCCAAATAGGTTTAATTTCCTTCCAGTGACCAAATTTAAACCCTCACCTTGAATTAGCATCAGCCATAATTCTTCTACCATAAACAGGGAAGATCCTAATCCCTCTTCTACATATAGATCTATATAAACTTTGCCTTATTAGTCAGAAAAAAGCCAGGTGGTTTGTATGTAATTTCCAACATTACTATCATTCAGATGGACAAATAAAAAAAATTACAGTAATCAAAAGCAGACCTTTCAGCACATGTAATTAAATGAAAGCTTAATAAAGAATAATTTGCAAGAGCCAGATGTGCTTATGTCATAATTGTTGCTTTCTTTGGAACAATTTCTCTAATATAACAAGCCTCCACAGAAATGAAAGTTACACAATACTATAAGCTCAGTGACTCAGTGGCTAGACAAACGTGTAAAGGAGGGGCAGAGTCAGAACTCTGGGTGACAAATGAAAACTTTTTTGATTCTTTGTTTGTTTCCTGCCACCCTTTTCAGCACCACACAGGGGCTACAAAAGGATCACAAATTAATATTTGGCAATCAACAGTGTTTAAATATTTTGGCTAAGGTATTATTTTTTTCTGCACTAGAAAACTAGAACAATTGAAAATAGAAAAAAGTCCCAGCTTTTGGTGATGTCCTGGATACTGAAAATGAAGCATTGTATACAGTAGTAAGTGGGAAGGGGGTTTCCCTACTACTGGGATCTTATCCCTTTTAGCATATTCTTCAGTTCGAGCTATGCTTGCTTAATAGGATGTTCTGCTTATATGAGAGTAAGAAGCACATTTCACAAAGTTCTGAAAGCCTGCACATTCTCGGCTCAGAAATAGTCACCATACTATGAACAAGATGATACAATAAACTTGATTACAATTTAGAGACAGAACCCAAAGTTTATAATGGCTTTCTCAGTGTTCTGTACTTTCTCTATTAAAATAAGGTTTTTTGTTGGTTTGGGGGGGGTGTTGGGTGTTTTTTGTTTTGGTTTTTTTGTTTTTTTTTTTTTAACATTAGGAACCAACTTAACATCTACTTCAGATATCTGGGGGAGATGACTTAGATTTTACTAAAAGTAGACTAAAACTTTAGTACATAATATAGTGTGTATTGCATTTTCAAGAGCAGGAAATGAATTCTATGTAAAAACAAAAGCAGGTTTATCAAGTAAAGTTCAAAAGAATTTTCTTCTCCCTTCTCAGGTAAGCCATCAGGGCAAAGGTGGGGTATGAGTCATTCTTTCTACAATATTCAGTCTTTCTTAAAGGATAAAAGTTGACACTGATGGCAAGCAGCACAGTGTGATGGGTTAACCCAGGCTGCTGCCAGCCCCTCTCTGCCACCCCCTCAACAGGATTGGGGAGAAAATAACATGGAAAAGCTCACAGGTTGAGATAAAGACAGGGAGATCACTTACCAGTTACCGACATGGGCAAAACAGACTTGGTTTGGGGAAAATTAATTTAATTTATTGTCAATTACAATAGAGCTGGATGGTAAGAGACAGATGAAGACTAAAATCCCCTATCCCTGCCATTTTACCAGGCTTGGCTTCACGCCATTCCTGTCACCTCTATCTTCTCCCACTCCAGCCTGGCTGCTGGCAGCGCTGTCCCTCATGTTTTGTACCTCGCTTTTCACTGCTGGTGCAGCCTTGTGCCCTTTCCAGAGTGCGTATTCCTGGGGTGCCACCAGCCTGGCTGGTGGCTTTGCTTGCCCTGTGGTAGGGCCACTGAGGGACCAGCTGGGGCTGCCCGGGGCCAGCACAGGGCAACCCCGGGCCTCTCCTCATGGCTGCTGCCTCTCCTCATGACCACCACCTCTCCCCACAGTGGCTGCCTCTCCTCACAGCAGCCACCTCTCCTCACGGCTGTCACCTCTCCTCACAGCCACTGCCTCTCCCCACGACCACCACCTCTCCTCACAGCAGCCACCTCTCCTCACGGCTGTCACCTCTCCTCACAGCCACTGCCTCTCCTCACAGCCACTGCCTCTCCTCACAGCGGCCACTTCTCCTCACGACCACCCTCTCCTCACAGACATGGCCTCTCCTCACAGCCACCGCCTCTTCTCATGACCACCCTCTCCTCACAGCCACAGACTAGCCTCACAGCCACCACCTCTCCTCACAGCCACCACCTCACAGACACAGCCTCTTCTCACAGCCACCACCTCTCCTCATGACCACTGCCCCTCCCCATGACCACCACCTCTCCTCACAGCCACCACCTCTCCTCACAGAAGCACCCCCACAGCCTGCCGGCTGGACACACATGGCTAATGGGATTTGTAGCCCAGTTAGCCATTACAAGGAAGCAAAAGTGCATTTATCATGTCCAGAAGCTGCAGCCATGGTGTAGCTGTGTCATGAGCAGATATCTCAAGACCACCAAGAAGAGAGGGACATATGCCAGCAGCCTGAGAAGGGCTGGTGGGTGACCTGGCACCTCAGCCCCAGTAGGACAGGCAACCGGAACGTCCACAGCACTTTCAAGCGTCACAGAGAGAGCAGCAAAAACCAAGCGGGCCGTTACAGTGACTGCCTAGAAAACCATTTGATTTTGGAAATACAAACATTAAAAGCAGAATAAAATTAGAATTATACACCACTCCCCTTCCAGTGTGTGGAGGGTGGTATTAGCAAGTAGTGTGAGGATGAAATGTTTCTAAAGGGTCACAGATAATGAAAGAAATCTTGTCATTTATATATGTGTATATATAATTCACCACTGGGTTACTCCAAGGTCATAGTACTGGCTTTAGGGTAGCATTTCTATAAATTCTTTTACTCCATAAAAGCAAATGTAAAAATACGAAACACTAATTAGCTTTCTGGTTTGCTTACAACAAAGCTGCTCCACAAACAAGTGCAAATCTTGCAAGAATTTGCACTAGCGCTAGCGACAGTGCTGTGTGGATTGGAAGGCTGTACAACTTCTAAACACCAGTTTGCATAGGGAGCTAGCCAGTCGGGAAAGATATGTGCACACTGCCGTTGCAGGGATGAAATGGATATTTTTGCAATTACCACTGTTGTGGCTTGAAACAGCAATTTAGGACCTCACATTGAGATGGTCAGGTTGTGAGGCTTTTATTTGCAATATTAAGGAGGGGAGGAGGGGGGAAACCCAAACATTGCATTGTTAACTTTTAATGCTCAAAAGCAAAAGTTTCAATGCAATCTTTTCTGTTGAAATTCTAACCTACTGACTATTGAATAGTGACTAAAAACATTAACCTAGCACATAAAGAGCATTTCATAACCCTCATGCCAGCCACTGACTCAGAAGGCTCTTCATTACAAATTAGATATTCAAAACCATCAAGTATTCATGATTGTTTTAAGGAGCCTTAAAAATATATACCCTGTTCTTTAGTTTTTTTAAAAGGTCACTAAATTAGATTCTTACAATTCAGTTCCCAGCATCTAAAGATAAGTAGTGCTGCTTTTGAATTACTGAGTGCTCCTGAAATTGAAAACAATTTTGAAAACCAGCTCACTTAAGGGACGTGAGTAAGGATGTAGTTTTACAGTTTGCAGAGCCAGTTTTCTTCTAATGTCGTGATCTGACACAAGAGTGGGATTCTGCAATGCTGCAAGTCTCAAGGCACTGGCAAGTCTCACATTTAGGCACCTGTGAACTTCCAGGCTTATGGACTTAAGCAGTTGTTACTGAAATCTTATTCCACCTGTAATCAACTAAAAACCTGAGGGGAATTTATGGAAGCTGGAGGTCACTATGAGTCTGAATGATGTTCATCTACCTAACAAAAATGGCAGATGAGTGGGAAAGCGCTGTACTCAGCATGTGCACAGCAATGCACAAGTGCATACTGATTTTTTTGCCTGGAAACAGCAGAAATCATACTAAGCCTTTGCTATAGCTTAGAGCTACCATCCAAGAAGAACTGAATAACTAACAAAAATAATAATCCAGGGGTGGTGGTATTTTCTGCTTCAGAAATTGCCTATGGCATTTGATGAATTATTTCCATTTTCACCCTTTTTATATAAAGTATCATCCACGATTTAAAATTTGTCAAAAACCCTATAAACTAATAATAGAGCACCTTGACTGATCCAAATGTTAAAACTTTTCTTAATGCCATCCAAGTTTCACGATGCCTTTGCAAGATATTTTCACAGTACAGAAGCATAACTGCCTTTGCTGCCAGGGTTCATTAATGCCACGCCAGAGGACAAAGGCCTTTGTCTTATGCATCCCTTTCAGAGGTTTCAACACTTTTTCTATAGTTTTCCAATAACTTTCAATAATCAAAACTCTTTCACTAGCTCAGGTCCCTTGCCCGTATGACTTCTTGCTTCCATGTAGGCCTGTGACATTCCTAGACGCATGCTCCCGCCACATGACATGGAGCACAGCAAATAAGCACAGCGCAAAGCTTTCCAGGCACCAGCTGCTTCCTTTTTTTACAGCAGAAATGCTGACACTTGCCTCTTAGGCTGTATCTAAAGGAATTAATAAAGGTGAAGAATTTTGAGGATCAAATTTTACAGATGTAACACATGATGAGGAAAATAGAACAGGCCTTAAATCAACACAGGTCAGGGAGATCTGCACTGACAACAACTTGTTAACTTTGTGACAGGCTGGTTTACCACCTAACAGAACTATGATAATCGTAACATTCTTATCAGTGGCTTGTCGATGACGGGACTTATGAAAAAAGTTTGTTTAGAGAAGATATTTCAATAAAGAGAAAGTGATCAGCTGCTGCATAGGAGAGAGGAAGTTCAGATGTATGGGTCCAGGGAGGAAATGAGAGAGCAGTTGCACTTGTATATATGAGAAGATAAAGGCAAGGTCTGAAGACATTTCAACTGGCTGTGCTGGTGAGGAAGAATTTGGTCACAACAGTGGCGATACAATTCAGACATTATTTTTGCAGCACAATTCTGAAGAAACTATAGCAAAGCCATATGTGACACATGGAGATAAGAAAGAGAGCGTTGAGATACTCAGTGTAGCAAATAATCAAAGTGCATGTGATGAGGGCTGGCCTAGCATGATGAATTGCAATGGATGTACTTGGAAGATGCCCCACAAAGAAATTCAGTAGAAGGTGGCTTGATTCCAGAAGGAAGGAATCTGCTCTAGAAACATTTACCCTTTCATTTTGTTTTACTAAGATTTATGGCCAGAATGTAAAAACCTTCTCCTTTTCCTGTATTTGTACATTATTTCTCCAAAGGTGCTAGATTATTTTTTTTTCTCAGAAACAAATGATAATTTTTATGGACCCTAATTAATTCTAAAGTCTTCCATTACTAAAAATGCAAGTCCTATGCCACATCTTCAACAAATACATTTGCTACAGTAAATGAAACCGAACAATAAAACTACTGAGAATCAAGTGAGAATCCTTATTTGTCAGCATTTTAAACAAATTGTGCAAAGCTGAAATATCTTATTTATAGAGATGAAAGTTCAGCTATTTAGACAATGAGTAATTTGGTTTCTAAAGATGAAAAACTCTAAGGAGTGACTGCAAGTGCTATTGAAATCCTGCACTACAAGAGGTAATGCAGTTATTTTTTTCTGTAGTATATTTAGTACATAGTGTTGCAAATATATAATTCCAAAATTTTCCTTTCGAATATGTAACATGCAATAATAATACTTAGAAATGTCTGATCACAAAGGGCTTTTGCAAGCTCACTGAAACCAGTAACATCTTTACTATTTCCAGTGCACATTTCTGAAAAGAACCTACCCAAAATAAAAGCCACTGTTGGTGGGACTGCTTATTTCTTATTATTGGTTAAAGGTGCTTAAAATAAGCTTGATGCTGAACAGATTAAAGGAAACAGAGACTTTGTTTGAAAAAGTTTTTCTTCTGTTTGGAGAAAGAATGGATTAGCGCTCAAACCCATGCTTTTGGGTATCATAGATAGCAACTGTGGAAAGTAAGGTTAAGTGCTGACCTGAGCCCGATGTCACTGGTATAGCCTTCAGCAGTTCAGGCATGGTAACCTTTTCAAAAAGCAGTGCAGAAGCATAAATGTCCTACTCAAAAATTTCACACACATCTTAGTGCAAGAACTGTTTCTAAAGAAACATTAATTGCACTTATTCCTTCCTATTGTTGTATATCAATGTATTTTTTTTATAATGGCATGTCTTTTGCAACAAATATGCTCAGTGACTAACACTGCAGTTGAGACCTCTACTTAGCACCAAGATAAGAAATGGAGTTATTGGCTTATATATATAAGAATATATATATATTCTTACAAAAAAGCATGTGGTTATTTTTCTTTTTGTTTTAAGATGGGTTTTATGCAGATCCTTAGAGTGAGAGGTAGGTTAACAGAAAACGACATCCAGAAACACAAGACAGCCTAGAGTAACTCATCAGCAGCTTAACCATGTGACAAACCCAGGGGCAACTCGAAGGCAGCTACTGCCTGTGGAGTCTGCCAAGAAGCCAGATGCCATCACCAGAAAAACACCTTCCACAGCTCAGCATCTGTGTTCTAGCTGTGCTCTCCACACAAAAGGAAAAGGAGGATAAGGGGAAAGAGGAGGAAAGGTGCATACAAAATTGTTAAAGGAAATGTACATACACATGAAAGCAACACTTACTTCAATTTAAAAATCTAAAACTTTGAAAAATCAAAGCTTTTCCTGATGAAATCAAGATCCCTTCAAATTAATAGATAGTATGTCTTATGCTAAAAGTGTACGTTTTCTTTTGTTTTACAATATAATTCTGCAGGCACTACCTGCTAAAACAAGATATGTTATAAATTTGTTCTGATGAAATTTGGATGTGTCAGTAGCGTTCTATCAGTTTGTTCTAAGAAAAGTAATAACAAATGAAAATAAGGTAAGTTTTACAGATTTGCTAGTACTGTGGACCAGACCCTCCTCTGATTTTAGTAATAATAGCCTACTATCAAGGACCAAGTATGCAACATTAACTTAACTGACAGGTTTTTGCTAAATAACTGAGAACTATTTGGTTTTACATGGGTATATCTGAAATGGCATCAATCAAGCACAGCTACATGAAGATGGAGTAACAATTCGGGGGAAAGTGTTTAATTTAGAAATATGGTACATAATAAGTAACAGTACACTGCAAATACATCTTTTCCTATACAGAATCCAAGTGTCATCATTCTTTTCTTTCCCCTGTTTGTACATGCCTAACCTATCCACAGTGGACATAACATTCTGATTTTAAACACCTATATATCACCCTGGTGCAAAGTCTGCTCATTGTTACAGAGTGTTAATAGCCTCTACTTCTTATAATAATGTACCAAATACCTTTGCAAAAAGGCATTCAGGTGTAACACGAGCAGGCAGCTAATGAATTATCATAACTAATGTCATAATAACAAGGATTGTTGCAGTGATTATTTATGCACTTGCTAGCTAATGTGCTTTCGGATTTCTTAAAGCCCAATATGTGCAAACAAACGAACTGTGTTTGTGAAAATACAAATAATACATTTTGTAGTTAGAGATGGAGTTAGAAGACTTCAGTTTTCCCTATAGCTTCAGGTGTGCGTCTACTGAAAAGAATTCTTTCTTAGCTAAAAGAATGATTTTACCAGTTATTCATATGCATTCACTTCAGGTTTTTTGAACTATTACCACCAGTAATTTCAGTGTCTGTTCAGTTGCTCTTCTATATATTGTCTAGGGAAATTTTTATGTGGCCCTAAATTCCACTCAATTCCTGTCTCCTTAGGAGGTACACATGCCTGTTTTGCTTCTCGCTCAAGCTGCAGAGTAACAGATACCTCATTTCACCACTGAGTGTCTGCTGGTTCCAACTCCTTTTACTGACCAGAAATACATTGTACTCATTCAGAAAAAGAAAAATTACTCTCATCCCTTCTATTGCCCTGCTGTGGATAATGGCCAACCCACACCGAAAATAAAAGAATCTCCACACATTTTAGATACTGCAGCTTGTATTGTTGCAGTACTGCAAAATAACAGCTTTATTTTGTTAAAAGGGCCTAACTTTAAGTGGACCATGGAATATTTATGGCTCTCAGTAGTCCTTTGAAAGAGTTATCTTATGTTTTTATGCCGATCATGGGTCAGAGGTTCAAATCAGCACTTCTTTCTGTCACTCCTTATATGTTTTACTATAATTTACAGCTCAGCAAGAGGACTCATAAAACAAAAGTGTCTATTTTACTTCAGCAACTAATTCTAGCTAATCAAAGCTTTCCAGCAAAACAACCCAGCATGAAACTCTGCGTGGAAAATATGCAGAGAACAAAGCGTTTTGTCAAATAACACATCTCATGATGTAAACACATATGTCTCTTATAGGAAATTTTATCGCTTCCACATTATCGGCACACAAAAGGAGCATTCTTGTCGCAGACCTGGTGCGACTGTGGAGCCATCGTCATTGGAAACAAGAGCCTGATTAGGTTCCCACACAGATATGAATAGGTTTTCTTTTTTTAGTGTAATGCTGCCTTTCTTATTTCTTAAACAGACTAGTAATTGTGGCTGTAAAAACAGTGAATTGTGTTTGGACGACATTTGTTTCTTCGTATTTTTTTTTAGCTACCCAATGACACCAATTATCCCATATGGTTGTCCTCTTCTGGAAAGTCTGAGTTAATCCACAGCTGTGAAGATGAAGACGCACCCAGCAGGCTCTAAATCTGGTGGGTCTCTTGTCTGCTAATAAAGTCCACAGTCTGCTGGACAGATGTTAAGAGGATCTGTTAAATAACTCAGTGACAAAGATCCAGACTTCTGTTGGGGAAAATAATTAGCAAAACCATATCTGTTCTTCATAGATTTTCATTTCTTGCCTCATCTTTTGGAGAAATGAACTTTCATTACTTGATAGAGTCCCACAGCACATATAAAATAGGTCCTGCTCAAAATATGAATGGACTAAATGATTGCATTGGCATGTGTTCTGAAGAAATGATAGATCTTTCTGTCCTTGACTTATTCTTGCATGCTATGGTTTCCTGCACTATTATTTTCAGTTTGGCTTTATTCATCATGGTACAGGCTTGTATTGGGAGAGGCTGAATAAGTACTGTCAGCTATAAAATACCTACTTAAATTTTTAATGTAATGGGAAACGTAAACCGAAGATGGAATTACCATTTGACTTAATTTTCTTTACATGTTATTAACATTGCTTATTCTTAAATAAAGGGATTATAGATAATACATTCTGGCCCCAAGGCTCATGCTGATGCTATGGCAAAAAAAACCCACCCAAAACAAACAAGCTAAAAAAAGTGGAATGAGAAGATACCTGCAGCAAGACCCATGTTTAGAGACTTACTCACTCTCTGTTCCCGATCCTCCACCTGTTTATCATCATGGCCTGACAGCATGCACATCAAATCCCAAAGTCTCTCTCAGCTAGAGTCATGTGAATTTGGAGAAATGCTACAGAGCTAAAATATATGCACCAGTGCAATCAAGAACTAACTTGCCTTCAGGCACATGTGCATTAAGGTGCTCTTAAGATCATTTCTGTTGTGTTTGCAAACTGTATTTCTCATTCTTTTGACCTCATCCTGCTTTGACATAATGAAGTAGAAACGGCCATCAAAAAGCTCGCTCTGCTTTGTTGCCTAAATGCAGCAACCCTCATTTAGACATTGTTCCTGAGATCGTGCCCCTTAGAAATCAAATGGCTTTGATTTCATTGATTTATGACAATTAAATACAATCTCTCAGCAACTGCCTGTTCACACCCTGCTTACTGTAAAGCTGTGGGCAAAGCCAAGAAAGAATGCTTAGATCTCAAATAAATTATCAATCACTTCAAGTAGCTAAGACAATGTATCTAATTTGGCACCTGGCAGTTGCCTCTGTAATATTGTATTTGTTTCCCCTTAGGAAGTAAAGCCATTGGTTTATTAGTTTTACTGCACCTTGACAAGTTTCAAAGATAAAATGTCACCCTATCACCCTATGAGGCTGCTGGGAATTTTTAATGAGATGGCATCAAAATTGTGACAGAGAAGTTTACTCTCTGCAAAAAAAAAAAACGCATTAAAAAATGTATCCTGAAATTTTATTTTATACAATTAAGTTCAGACAGTACATTGGGTATCTTATATCATCATAAAATACATGTAACACTGGCTCTATTGAAATAAAATAACTACTCAGCTCACAAGTGTCAGAGTCTCTGATATTTAAATGAGACTTCCTATTTCTTCCGATGTGACCGAGTCAAAAATCTAACCCCGTGAAGTGCAAGTACTGGTCCTAAGCCCCTCAGAGACAAAACTATATTTCTACCATGTCAGAAAAGAATAAAAGGGAGGCTGAAAGGCTGACCAGGGAGGACAGAGTAACAGCCACTAAAAAAAAAAAAGAAAATATATATATAAATAAATTTAAAAATTGCAAGCCTTCTGCAGTGTATATGGAGCTCTTGCTTTCTGAAGCGCAATTCCCTTGTGAAGCCACTGACTGCAGGGAGAAGCACAAATCCTCACTGACTTGGTGGTTGTGTCTCACCTCATTTCACTCTTTTTTTTTTTTTTTTTTTTTTTTTTTTTCCCCTTTCCAAACAGACTGAGTGTTGGTCTGCTGAGAATATAATGCTAAGCCACTTTTCCTGTAGAGTTTTTAAACTGGGCCTCTGAGAAAGAGTTTGATACAATTCAATGACTGAAGTAATACCTTTGTCCATCTGAGCATTAAATGGCCCATTGAAATACAGCTTAGTTAGAAAGAATTCCAGTAAATGGTGCTTTCTAATTTTTTTTATTATTATTATTATTCCTCTCCCAACAGATTACAGCCTGGATCTGAAAATGCAGTTCAATCACTTTTGGTTGCCTCTCAGGTCAGCCCTTTAGCCAGTGTTAATTAAATATAACCCCTTTAGAATACTGGAGGTTAAATGAGAGCAACAAACTGGTCTTCTTCAAAATATTAGCTCATGCTCTCCAAAGCTGTAATCTGTTTGGGAGGGCCCTCATTTAAACACATTGGTCTTCATGATGAAAATTTTAAGGGGCAGGGGGGCAGAATCCATGCTAAATGCTATTTTGTGCCACAGCTAGTACTCACAAAATATTAAACACCTATTTCCATGCAATATGCCATGTCTATTGTGCTTAAATAACACACATCATAAAGGAAAGTGCTGCAGCAGACAATTTAGGCCGTAGCAGCACATACAGCACAATTTCCAACTTGATAAAGTGAAACTATAAAGAATCAATGCATAAGTCAGACAGCTTCCATACCTAATATTCTTCCCTGCAGCTATTAGAAGTTCATATTTTTGTCTCTAGTAGGCATGAACATTAGTATACCTTCAATTTCATGTCTTCAGTCACATTTTGTTGTCTTTTCCATACAATTTGACCAGACCATGAAATTGGAAAGTAGCTGAAATTGTCTTTTTTTATCTTAATGATTTTAAATGAGAAAAGGAGGTTTTTCTGTAATCTATTTGTTTCCTGCTTTGTAAAAAGTTTCCTAAAGTATTCATAAAAATTTTACTATTAAATTAGTTGAAAGAAAGCTTTTTAATACATGGTAATTAGTCTTGTCTTTCTGAACATGACTTTACTGTAAATACTCCTCCTTGACTATCCCTTTGTCCCAAGATTCCTTAGAAGAACGCAACCAAGCGATAATTCAGCATTATTGCTGCTTCAGTGCACTAATCACTTAAAGAGCAGCAAGGACCCTATGTTTACTGCCACAAGGCTCCTGCAGCCTCCTGGCCTAAGGCAGGCTTCCCAGCCCAGCAGCATCCAGATGTCAAGAGGAATATCCAGGTCCTGATGCAGCATGCCGCTCCATTCCAGTATGGCCTAAACATCTGTTTCATCTGCTGGCGTACAACCTGCTGAATACACTGAGACTGCCACACAAAGTAGGGAATTGAATGAGGGTGGGAGTGAAATACTGCAGTTGCATAGCTCCTTATACTTATCACTAAAAAACTCTCTGCAGACACAAAAATTAACATTAAATGCTTGGAACCCCAAAACTGGAGCTTGATCATTTGCTGTCTCAAATGGAGCTCTCCAGACTAAAAGTCTAGACAAACAGCAGGAAGGACAATGTGATAATTAAACCCCCTCACCTTCCTACACAATATATACTTAGCGTTTTCTCTTCTCATGGAGGAAAAGGTCACAACACCTTAGCTCCTCACCTCACTGATTTTACCCTGGCTTAATCCTTTATGGTGCAAGAAAAGGACAAAAGAAGAAAAAGCACAGAAGTATGAAACACAAATCCCTAGTTACTGTTGTAACAACTGCTTTTTACACAAAGCACTTCAAAATGAGGTGAACTTAGTCATCTATTACATATTTATAATTTCCTATAGATAGTGACTCCGGAGTTCTAAAACAATAAGCACCTTTTATCTAAAAGATAGGAATATGTAAATAGCGACAGTTTATCTTGAGGCATGACAAAACCAGCAAGCATTTTAGTTAATCCAGATTAAGTTCTGACAAAGAATAAAGGAATGCTAACTGTTCTCATCTCTTTCACTTCATGTATCTATTCTCTTGTATTTTTGCTAGCAACAATAATGGAATAGTTGCATGCTACCATGCAAATTCTTTGAGCTGTTTATGACAGCAAGATCAAAGCTCAAACTGAGAGTGCATCATTTTTTTGCTGTATTTTTTGCTCAAGAAGAGGACCTAATGAGAGGTATTTAACCAGGAGTCTTCCTCTGCACCTGCAGAGCAGGAGCACTCTCACAGTGCAGCCTCATGGCTCACTTTTTTCTCTGGCCAGCCTGGGGACATGGCTTGCCTCTGCATGCCAGGAAACAGGAGCATGGAAGGCAGGAGGGACTATATACTGTGTCCTGCCTCCGCATGGGGTGAGCACCTGTACCCAGAAACTTGGAAGCACCCCTCAGACCTTCCACTGAAACACACCCTCTATGAACCTGAACCAACCACCACCTTCTTTGTGCTGCTTGTGAAATGAACACGCTGGTGCTGCAGTACTACAGCGTCTGAACCAGGTATATCTGAATACAGTCATAAACTACTCCTATTAAAGGTAAAATGTAAGCATTAATAAATCCTCCTATTTTAAGAAAATATTGTAAATATCAAGAAAAAACAGAATGCAACAATATGTAAAAACGTCATCAAATGTGTACAGCCATTTCCTTTGCAGGAGGATAACAGAAACATCAATAAAATCTTTCTCTTAAGCACAAAGTTTTGCATTCCTTCATTTAATGTTGTCAGATTACTGATACGCTATTTCTCGATCACAATTCTCCTGTTATTTGCCATGCACAGGGAAGAACACAACAGATTTATCTTTGTAATTCTCCCAGATTATATGTTGTACTACACAGCTTGAAAATTGGCAAAAAATCTTTAACTGCTTTTATGATTTCACAAAATAACTGTGACACACTCTGCTTAAAACTATTATGTATTTGATATAGAAGTAAACAGATAAATAATATATAAGTTCATTTAAGCCTAAATACCTTTGGTAGAAAGCCACTCACAGCAAAGTAGAACTGCATTTGCTTGAAAAAGTAATTTTGAGTAGATAATGTTATTTGACAAAAGATAGGAAATGTTGAAAAAAAATCTTTATCCTATGTTCACTTCTATTAGAAATTGCTGTTGGCATTGTTATAAATTCTACCTCATCAAAATTGTGGATAGCACCAAGTCAACAGAGTAACAAGCTCACCTAGGAAAGCAAGGACCAGGAAGCATGGCTCCAAAGATAGCTGCAAACAAAAGGCTTTAGTACTATAAACTCCTTCTCCTGTGTCTAAGAAAAGCAAAGAAGCAGCACTTATTTAAAATAAAAATATAATCAGGTCTATCAGGAAAATATGAAAACATAAGCTGATGGTTGCATCAGAGTGCAGTTTTTTCATTCACTTTACGCTATCATAATATTACCTTCTCTGGTGACACTGTAAATTAAATTATTCATAGAAAGAATTTAAAATGTTTTCTGATATTCTTTTAGAAGCTCTTCTAAAAATCGGTTTTTTACTCCTTACTGCTAATATAAAGTATCTTTAACAACAAACTTCAGAGGTCTATATGAAAAGCAGTTAACTCATGAATTCAGTTTCACACACTTTATGTGTAGAAATGTGTTCTGGACTAAAGCTACTGTAAAAAGAAGGAGCTGCTTAAAGTGAACCCCTGTGGTAAGGGAAATAAAACTATATGATTGAAAAGCAATTAATTACAGTAAGTTTGCTGAACAGATGATAGCTATCAAAGCTTATCAAATTTTGCATTTCAGAATTTCAGATATTTATTTCAAAAAAATGTTCACACATAGATGGGCTTTGTGAGAGAAGTCAGGAGTTTCATTCAAGCTCATGTCAGCAGGATTACAAGCAATTATGAGTAACTGCTTGTTGAGCTGTGTGAAATGAGTTGATGAATGAGTTTCCTAGTAAGCGCATGTCCACGTCACTGGTAGGATTGCTAGTAATGTAGACAATCTTAGTTGAAGGGGTTTAAAAACATAATTATTCTCCTAATTCTACAGGGGATGAAATCAATTCAGGACAGAAGGTGGTTGTGCAATTGCTGCTTCTCGTGTAGACCTTCTAGGTTTGTCAACCTGGCGGCAGACAGGAAAAAAAAGAGGCATAAGTGAAAAAGAAATCAGGACAAGGAAAAAAGAAGTGGCAGTAAATCTTCTCTAGAAATATTTCTTATGAACTGGCATGAGTTGGTGGGTTCATTCACTATCTGATCATCCAGATGGAGAAACTGTCAAATATAACAACTGCAGTATTTCCCTGTGTGGAACTGTACAGGTACAGAACAAGAACACTGAATGCTCACCTACGCTGCTAACCACACTGAGAGGCAAAAACATTACAAGTAAATTTCTACAGGCTCCCATGACAGAATCACAGGACACCATCCAAATAATAAATGGGTGCAAGTCAGGAAAAAGGACAAGTCCCATGTAAACTACCTGTGACAGCTCCCACACCTGAATCCCCACCTTGTGAGAAGATGCCAAGGCCGCTCTACCTTTAAGAGCTGAATTTTTGAAAGTGCTGCTTGGGGTTTGAAGCTGTAATGTTTTCCTACATTTCTAAGAGACACAGACAGTTCATGTGGTAGCCCACAGCCATCCTATTATTTTCACTAGCGAAAATGGACAAAAGACAGGGATATAATAAATATATACTGGCTCTACTGATCAGGAGAAGCTTTATCAGTCAGCTGGGGCACATCTGGGAAAAAAGTCACTCAGGTGCATCTCTAGCATCCCATTCAATTAACATACCATTAAAAATGGTTTGTCCCTGTTCAGCCTGCTGCGTTACCTGATAAGTCAACATATTTAAAATGTATATTTAAATGCAGAAAACAGTGAAATGTTTTCTTTGTGAAGCAGAAAACAAGCCCAGTTTAGGGTATTTTAAAGCACTAGAAATAATTGTGCTTTACAGGCTGCTTAGCGGATCTCTCACACTGATCTTTTACTATATATTTAGAACTTTCCTGCACCTTCAAGGAAAATTAATTTCCTTAAAGGAAGTGCACACAAAATTATGCAAAACATATTCAAATGGGCTTATAAAAATTACATCTAAAAAAAATTTCACATTTGCTCCTCAAAACCAGGTAACTGGGAACATACTATTACAAATTCAGTGTATACTGGTGTATTTTACACAAGTAAATGTGAATTTGGCATAAGATTGCCATGCTTCCTGAACTGTAATAGGTGTGATGGTATTTCAGCAACAGTGCTGGGACCAGATTAAATAGTTATGAGGCCTGATCTTAGCCCTCCCCATGGTGTTGAAGACTGCAGCAGAAGAGGTGGCCTGTACTGGGTGAATTACTGTGGAGAGTTCACAGATGTGATATTTAACAAAGCTATAGACTACTTAAATCTGGTGATTTGTTCTGTTGCTAGTGTGCAGGACAAATGATGGAACATCTTTGAAAAGGCTTCACCTCTTTTGTTTCTCACTTCGCTTGCAAAAATGCCAGTGGACATGACAACACACTCTCACTATTCCTACACCTGAAATACTACTTCACTTGTTCTCATGCTTAGCTATTTGCTGCAATTCATGCACAACACCAAAATACGTGCTGTATTGTGTTGACTTCACTCAATTTTGTGAATGATTCCTTGAAGTCTTGAATAATCCGTCAATACTGACATGTAAGCATGCTGTGTTTTCCTTCCTTTATTCCTTAAGATGCTCATCCCTCCAGTCCCTTTTTTTCAGGACAGATATGCAAGCCTTCTGTTGTGCCTCCACACATATACAGCCTTCATGCAGGGTCTTAAGAATAGGCAGGTGATTCCAATACTTTCTTCGAGTTAGGACACTTTTCTAGTTTCTGAATCATACAGATCCTAAAAACTTCACAACCGAATACATCTTAGACAAGTAGGGTGTCGGAGGCAATACCATTCCGATTTTGTCATCTGAAATGACTCTGCTCAGTGATAGCAATATCTGCACGCTGATTTGATGACTTCTATCTCATCTTCTATGAATTTCCCTTTCTTTCTGAATTGGGTCAGTGGGAGGGAACACTGTCTTATAATCAAAACCCCTCCAAAATAAGGCAGGTGATGATATCCTTCCAGTCCATGCATATTTAAAAGAATTCTGCTTCCTTTGAGCATGTGCACGGATGCATGTGTGTGTATGTCTATTCCTAGAAACTCTCATCTAACCATCCTTATTCTTACAACATTTAATTCAGATGAAAGGTGAGTTTTCTTTTTCTGTAGAAATTAATCAGGAAGGAATGATGATATAGAAGTGTATTATTTTCCTTTGTGTATATACCTGACTTAAAAGGCCTTTTTGTCTTTAACCTGATCACTGCCATGTTCCTAAACATCCAAATATGTTAACACCTTCACAGGAAAAAAATCCTTCATGTCTGTAATTTGTATCCAAATTAAGCAGCTCACTCTATAGTTATCAGAAGTAAAATAAAATTCCAGGAACATATTCACTTGCAGCTAATTCCTGTAAGGCATATACCATATACATTTCTAGAAAGCTTGAAGGAGACCAACTGCCAGCTCAGAGTATGCCTCACAGTCAGCCTATTCCCCAAGGGGATGCCACAGTTTTAAAAGAGCTTTAAAAAACATGCTCAGCCCCTGATGGCACTCTGTAGTACTGGTGCCTCTGGTGCTCTGTCAGTAAATGCAGCAGTAACTTATTTGCTTCTTACTGGCTTCTGAGTGAATACATACCCCAGGGAGGGAGCTTTGGAAAGCACAATTCTTTTAAAATAGAGCCTGGGCTTTCAGTGAGGGGCAGCCAGTGGTTAAGGCATCTTGTTGATGCTGGTGGCTCAGCCTCCTCCAGTCACTTGGGCTCAAGCTTCTGCCTTGATACAAACTGAGGAGACCCAGGAAACCTGCAATCCAGGCTGTAAGGATGACATCGTTTTAAACATACGAGTTTCCTGATAAGTGAATTTATGTCTGAGCCATTTATGATCTTAATGGTAAATTCTCCCTGGAACAGAGCATATGGGCCTGGAAGGCAGCTGTCCTGCTTGGTGAGATCCAAAGGTGCAGAAGATGGGAATCACACCAGCAGCCCGATCCCTAGCTGCCTAACTGAAAAGCCTTCCCTCTTGGGAGAGGAGAGTGGGCGCAGGGTGGGAGCACTCCCCAAGGTGGAGGAGGAGCTGATCATCTGAAGGGAATAGAAGCAGAGACTGGGCCAGACTGGGTGATAGTCCGGTGGCTAGCGCCCTTTGTGCAATGGGGGGAAACAAGCCCAGGACTGGACTTAGCCTTGCCACATGCAAGACAAGCACTAGAATCGCTACAGACCATAGAAACAGTCTCTTTCTTAAACATTCCTATAAATTTTTTATCAAATAATGTGCCATCGTTCCATTAAGCAAGAATGAGAGTAACAAAGACATGCTGTTTAAAGGAGTCATTGGAGATGCAGGGCATTAAATGGGTGAGAAAAGGGTCTTGCAGCTGCAATGCTGCTGTACCAGGCTGATTACTCTAGCTAATGGGTTTGGGTTTTTTTCTCTATCCATTTTTACTAACTTGAAAAGAATAGAGGGGCTCCCTCTCATTTTGATCAGGGTTGCCATTGGTGGGAGAGCTAGGAAAATCCTCCTGGCCAAAATTTCCCCAGAACAGCTATTTTACTGCAAAAAGCCTCAACTTTGTTGGGCTGTCTTTTCCTGGTGAAAATCTCTTTGCCAGATAATTCAGGGCTGAAGATGAGGAGTAGGAGAAGATAGAGTATTAAGAAATTCTGCAGAGAAAGGAGGTCATCTGGTAAAATATTGACTCAATGACATCATTTTCATTGATACTGCCACTGATATAATTCAACTTGATAACACAGATATTATATACAGAGACATAAACATTCAAGTAGGGAAAGGCACAAGTGTAACTATTTCATTGATTTTAATTAAATTTTCCTAAGTATTGCAAGGTTGGCACATTTTTAATTTTATTTTCATTAAAGGGCTTGCTTGGTCTCTCAGAGACCTAATAAAATCTTCTTTCAACCTCTTTCCTTCCTCTGCTACAACCTAAATTTCTACATAAGAAAAGGACCAAAATATTTAATTTACTACTTCCATATACTGAAATTTGCACACACCATTCCCTTAATTTAGGCCACTATTCACTGTATCATAATAAGGAACATTCTGTTAAAATATGCCCACCTAGAGCTCAGTAGTCTTTGAATGCTAGATAAAATCATCCTATAAGGCTAATGAAGACAGAAACTCTGCCTGTAACAATATTAAGTTTGTTTTCTCTAGTGATTCGAAGAAGTGAGCAATCTGTCAGTAATACATTGAGGGAAATTACTTGTCTTGTAGGAATTCCCGCTGACAGTCACTCACTCACAGTGCTGACCCAAACATCTACCCGCTGACAAACAAATTACAGTGTCTAACTTTGAAAAGGTAACTAGCTGGTTTTAATTTTGATTGGTCTCACCAAATCTCTTTCACATTTACCCATCCACATTCTTCATTGTGCTTTAAAAAAAAAAAAAAAAGGAAAACCCTGTGGGTTTTGCATTTGAAAAAATTATTATTGCCTACATCCGAGAGTGTTATGTCAGATAAAACTGTTAAACTGTGTCTAACCAACATTAAGACTGGCAGCCCTGCCAGTGACTGACTGGGTGAGTGAACACATTACTGAGACAGCATTGTAGAAATTAATTTTCTTCAATAAAGTGATTTTTAAGGCTCATATATTTCACAATCTAAACATATGTCACTGTTTCATAAACAAAATAAATGGATTAAAATAATACATTACCAATATGCTGACACATGGAGATATTTTAATTAGAAATACTTAAGCTGTGTGATATTTAACTGCTGTATTTGTTGAAGAGGAGCATGCATCATTTAATAAGACATAAGGCAGGTACATCACTTTGCATGATGTGGTACCAGAGTGGGACGAAATCACCTCCAGTGTGAGCTATCACTATCAGATCATATTAGCCCCACTGAAAAATTGCTTTGAGGTTAAAACGTATAAAGGAAACTCCATAAGAGCAGCAGTCCACTAAAACAACTTTTTCATTGAAATAATAAGTCACCAAGATTCTAGTTCCCGAGAATAATATTTCTTCATAAAAGGCCACATTTAACATCTTAGCTATTTAAAGGCCATATTTACATGACTGTCGCATTACATTGGCCTCTTTCCTGCACATTCTTCTTGACTTACTTTAAGGACCAGCACCAAAATAGCTGAGGAAAGCAAATGTCAACTATGTCCTGAAATTTATATCTGTGAGAGAATTGGAATAAGTAGAAATGTAATATATTGTTTACTGTACCGAGTGCCCTCTGTTCTCTAAAGGTCAAAAGCATTGTAACCTTAGAGTTACAGTTTCTGATTGTTCCCAGGGTTAAATACATTATCAAAATTAATGGTTCAAACCCCTCAACCTTCAGATATATGAGTATTCATGCCTCCATCTGCTGAACTGTTCAACTAAAAATAGCATTCTTTGGCCTTCCCTCTACTAATATTGTGCCCCTGAGGCAAGCTATGCAATGCTTCAGCAGCACACTGGATCTGCACCCAGCAGTATAAAAAAAGGTCATTTACTTTGTCTGCAATTAGAAGAGAGTATAGAAGAGTAGGATGGGGTGGGAGGGGAGAAAAGAAATAGACAAATATGTGTTTAGTTAAAATTTAAGGTTTTTTTTAAGTGGAGTATAAAAACTGCAGGCTTCAAGAACACAGCTGCAACTATAGTTAAGACTTGCCAAGGTTCATAAGTGTTATGAGCGATAAATTTTGGAGGACAAATTACCCAAATAGTTTGGGGGAAGAGTTATGAACGAAAGCTTTTTTGTTTTGCTTTTCTTCCTAGAGCTCACTTTGTTTAGTCATAACTCCAGCTAGCATCATTGTAGTGCTTCCATTTCTATCAACAGTTTATCGGTCGTGGTTGAGAGAGTTGCGACATTTCCTTATTTACTGCATAGACTGCTTTGTAGAAATATCTAAGAATGAAGGCAGATTTTTTTAAACAATAAAGACCATATAGTATCATTCCTTGTTTGAAAGTAAGGACATATGGGTGTCACCTCTGCCACTACTGAGACTTCCCAGCAACTAGGTTACTGCTACCAGCACCGTGAGAGCCGGGGAACCCCATTTCATGATCAAGTCCACTCATTTAGCAAGATTACTGGGCACACATATCTAGAAACAGTTAATATCAGTGCAATCATTTGAAAACTAGGGGGAAAATTCAGGGAAACAGGAAAGGGGAGAAACTCCAGGTTATAAAAAAAGAGGAGCAAAGGGAAAATTATTGACAGGTTTTACGGCTCACACTGATTAATTAAAGCAACACGCTTTTGTTACACACATGCATCAGAACTGGTTCACACACCACTATGCATACCTGCTACAGGTGTATTTGGTAATATACCTGTAAACTATTTAGCAGAAGGTTGATTTGACGGGATTCACTCACAGTTGTTTGAAGCTGGAGGGGTGAACAGAAATAGCTTGGTCCTTCTTCTTAGACTATACCTAGTAAACTGTTCCCTCATCAGCAAGACCCTCCCTCATGCCAAGAGTCCTAACAAGGCTTGGTCCTATCACCTTGGTCATTATGTAAACCTTTGGCTAACTTCGAGGAAACTGGTGGGATGGGGCTGAGCTGTCAATGGGAAGTGTGGAACTCGGAGCTTCAAGTCTTTTTGTCAACAACATCATCAATGCCACCCTCACGAGATCAGTATACAGATAAAAAGAAGCCATCTCAGATCAACCCAAAGCAGAGCATGCCACCGCTTCAGGAACAGGGACTGAAATAAATGTGCAGTAATTCCTACTTTCTTTCAGGTTACTCGAAGCTACAACCAAACATTAGTGGTATTTTATACTACTAGTTGATCAATGCAATGCAAAATCTTAAGAGCAGGTGGGACAAATAGGTCTGTTGCTGAAGAAGAACTTAATTATTTTTATTTTTTTTTAATGCAAGGCCCCTGAGAGTGCAACTTGTTACTTGAGAAGTTCCTAGATATGCTTTCAACAAAGTTTTTTAACTCATGGAGGTACATAGTCCACTGGTGAACACACATACAGTTCATAGAAAATACATTTGGATGCTAATGTGCTAAACAGCTTGAATAAGATGGGCAAATCATTAATTACAAATGGCCCAGGAGAGAAACATCCTCTGCAGAATAATTACTATAGTTACATGAGGTACCTGGAAGTAAACTGTTTTCTGTGCTATTCAATTCAGAGCTTCCACAGAAGTTTTCCTAACACACAGAAAGATAAGAACACAAAATTGCTGCTTGCTCCTACCTGAAGCATGATCATCCCTAAGAAACTTAAGTGAAAACAGAGGAGCGATTATAAGCCTGAAGCTGACAAAATTTCCACTGCAGCTGGATATGGACCACGGAATATAATTTTGGAGCTAATAATAATGTCCTGGTAAAGCTGAAATGCTAGAGCTACCGCAAAGCTTTTTTACATGAAATAGCTTTCCCTCCCCAAGTTTTCCAAACACAGATATTACACAGACGCTCACATGTAGAAACAAAACCAAACCTGCAAATGAATTAGCTATTTCTCCTACTGGCTGAAAGGAACAGAGATTAGTTTTGTGATCAGTATTTTTAAGCACTTGGGAAATACTCAGATACCATGGTCACAGCATTCCTGTAAATAAGTAAGTGGGTGGGGTCGATGGAAGAAAGGAAGCAAAACAGAGAAAGAAGGGGGAAGGGAAGCAAAGATGGAAAAATGAGCTGAAATGCTACACCCCTAACAGTCTTCATGACGCATCAGGTATAACAACAAATTCCCTCCAACAAACACACCCAAATAAGTGTTCATTTAGGGAATGCTTAGGGAATTTACACAAAGATAATATTAACAGTAGAGGCAAATAAAATTAAGTTCAGCCAATCTGACAATCAGACAAGCAGGTATCAACTGAAGGTGAAGTACTCTTTATTTAAGCTCTTATGGCCATGGAACATTAAACGTTTTGAAATCCCATGAAGGTGAAATTCAAATAAAATAGAAAAGGGAGGAATGAACAAACCCCCTTTTTTACAACAAATATATCTGAAGGAAAATTCAGGCCCCTCAAGCACTCAAATGTTTCTGAATTTATTAGCACCACTTTCTTTGCTGGTTGTTTTCTCTCTGATTGTGCTTGTCATGTTTAACAGCTCAGTCTATAATTTCTGCAAATTAATGAAATTGCACTATTGCTGTAGATTCTGATCAAGGCTGATGTGCAAATAGATCTGCAGGTCAAGCTACAAATGGAACTTGTAAAAGAATAGAATTGTGAATGCCTGTGGTTTAGATTCTGTTTCTTTTGCAGTTGAACAGTTTTTATCCTTTTCTGCCTTACAATCTTGTGTAGGCTCACTATTTGTTGTATTGTGTTTCAAATGCAGGAAAAATAGTCTCTCTATTCACAAAGGTGATCTCTGAAATATTTTCTCCACTAAAGCTAATGAGATTTTTGTTCTAATAAGTATTCAAAGGATACCTGCTATTTTCCTTTTGAAAAACTTGCCTTCAGCTTGAAGCCTGTCCAAAGTACAGTCCTAACATAGTATTACCATGAGCCAAAAGTATTTTTTGGAGAACTTTCCCTGCGGTGCCAGGGTGTTCTCTTTTCACGTTTTGATTGCAGGTTAGTCAGAGATAAGCTCAAGGGGTCTTTTTCACCAGTTCTGGACCATCAGTGAACAGTCAGTTCTGATCCCATTCTCAATTATCTTAAGTTCACTCGGCAAGAAGAATATCAGCATTGGGTAAAGACAAAAGGATTTTTAATTTGCTTTGGTCCCCCTGGAAAATGATATAAGTGCAGAAGTGTAAGCAAAGCAGATATTTGGATATTAATGTGGCAGTACTTTGCTACTCTAGGCACAACCTATTCCTACTTCGCATCTGAACCCAACTCTAACCTAACTCAAACAGGGGTTTCAAAGGTTTACTTGCAAATAGTTACATGCATCTTTAATGGCCACTGCTCTCATGCTCAATGTCCCTTCCTTTCCACACATTTTAACTCTGAAAGCTTTTGACTGTTTCTTCATTATTTATGACATTGTTGTGTCTTTTCTTGTGAAATTAAAAACTTCTTGCCACAAAAAGCTAGCTAATAATATGGCACATAAATCTTTCCTTCACAACATTTCATTCTATATATGCCAAAAATAAATAAATGACCAAACCAAAGCTCCTGACCGTGCTTGGCATCTCACCAGCTTAATGCACAGAAAGGCTGAGATTACCTAAATACAGACGCTAAAAGAGTTTGCAATTTATTGTACTGTCAGCACCACACTGTCTGAAAAAAAAAGAAAAAAAAATCCCAATAACGCACATTTGTTTTGATACACTCACTGCTCCAATTAAAGGTAATGCATTGCAGCTAAAGGGGAAAGGCTAAATGAAAATAAAGTACAAAAAGATCTTTGAACTTATCTCCCATCAACTGGTCATATAATTAAAAAGATACCATTAACTCCGCCTATATAAAACACACAGAACAATGTTTTTCACTCACAGTATCAAGGCTGGCCACACGCTGCTATATTTGCAGTACCGTAAGTACATAAGGTGTTAATCCTCCTGGGCTGTGCTCAAAAATTATTTAACATTCAGAGTATTATTTAGCATACAGCTGGTTAGCAGTTTTCCCTTAAAATGTTGGCTTCAATCCCACATTTTTTTGTTCTGGCACATACCTGGAGCTGTAAAGGGCTGAGTCCAGAAGCAGCAGCAGCTGCCATTGTTGATGGAATGAACTGCACCGGGTAGTTATCACCTGTCGGGAGAACAATGCGTGCAGGTTCAGACAATGAGCAGAGAATAGCAGCAGACAAGTGCAAACATGGACCTAGGATTGCCTGCGCTCCACAGCACTCCTCTAAGCCTAAACATCTGCAAAAACAAAAGGCTTCGCTGGGCACGGACTTGCCATGCTCCCTCGGAACTTTTTTTGTTAGCAGATAGCTGGTAGGCAAACTGGCAAAACATAAATATGATACTCGTGATTTTCATTTTCAAAGCAAATGCTCAAACCACGCATGTAAGCTTGGGCACAAAATGGGCCTTAAGGCCATAGACACACAGGCAAGATACCCCAGGAAACCCCAGTGGACCCCAGAGGAAAAAAACCTGTTGTCACCGCATGTTTCTTAAAACAGGAGAAATGCGTAATAATCCAAGAACTTTCAGCCCTGGTTAATGCAGGGTTTTCTTTTCAGTATCAGGTAGCTCTTTCCTGGGAAAGCTACATCGCTGGTCTAACACAGGTTAAGGT
The DNA here is from genome assembly GCF_023634085.1 of Falco cherrug. Taxonomy (NCBI): domain Eukaryota; kingdom Metazoa; phylum Chordata; class Aves; order Falconiformes; family Falconidae; genus Falco; species Falco cherrug. Next base: position 31,865,623 of record NC_073706.1, read on the forward strand.
TGTTTCCTGTTTTGCTTTAAGATTCTCTGTCTTTGGACAACTCCTTTCAGGCAGCTATAGAGAAACAGAAAATTAAACCACTTTTTAAAATAGCTCAAAATAGAATTTTATGGTTCTCTAGATCTGGGACCCTACTGAAGTTGATAGATCAGGTAGTTGTTCGGTTACATGAGGATTCAGGCACTAAAATTTCTGTGTTCTGTTCACTGGAAACTGAAAATGGGTGCCTTCTGCACTGAGGGGACAACAAATACTCCAGAAAATAAGAGATACTATTGATCCAAAATAAGCATTGCAGCATCACATCTTATAGCATCTATGGGTGTTCCACATATATGCATCACATAGAGCCATTGGGACTCTTAGTCAATGTAAAGAATGCAGGAAGGCTGAAATAATTTGGTAGTGTAATCTGTAATATAAAAATTAATACAGTGATGGGTAAATTACACAGAAACTATGACTTAATAGAGTATTACTTTGGCTCAAGCTATTTATTTAAAGCCAGTGTTACGTACTATCTGCAGGCCACATTTTAAGAGACTGCTTCTCTGATATTCACAATAATCAGTCCATTTTACATGAACTTTCCCATGCTGAAAGCAGAATGTATCAATGAGGGAAAATACAGAAATCCATAACAATATAATTGGGACATTCCAAGAGTTAGATTTTTTTTGTCAGTCCCTTCAAACAAATAACAATAGCTGAAGTCTTTGCAGACACTGGATTCCTCAGAACTCTTCCTTTTTACCCCCTGAAGTGCTATTGTATTCAGCTCAGTTTAAATGTTCGGTTGTTTCACTTTTAAAATAAATTGTACATGTCTAATCCACAAGGTCTCTTTGCATCATATCCATAATACCTCATCAGGCCATTGAGCACAGTATGTGCTTGTACACAGTCCAGTAACAATTGGATTCTGATTGCATATGGAGCTCTGCTACAATGCATTCACTAACACTATATTGTACTGGTGTCCTATGGAGTAATGTTCAAAATATCTCCTCTTATTTTCCCCCTTCCATGAGGTTGATTTTAGTTTGCAATGATGTTGGGGGTTTTTTCTTTAAAAAAAAAAACCACAAAAACCACCCCATCCTAGACCCTTTTCTTACAGTACTAAAGCTGTCTCTTTATGGTTAAATAATTCTACTCATCTCTTTGGTATTTATATGAAATTATCTGAATAAATAAGATCCTAATCTAAGTTAAATAATGTTTCTTTCAGAAAAATCTTACACGATTTAAAAAAAACCACACTAAGATGTTGAATTAATGATGCTTTAAAGGGCGGGGGGGGGGGGGGTAGAAAACCATCGGAGTTATCAGCATGGACTGCCTTGCAGAACATTTCGGAGGCATTCTTTCTTTAAATATCATGAATTATTCATTCCTGTTCCACACAGCAATCTCTTCTTCCTCCCTCCCCCTCCACATACACTTTTTAAGTTCAATACCAGTTGCTTTATTTGTACTAAAACATTTTCCATGTCAAACATATTTTTAAAAAAATCAAACTCTAAAAGAATTCCCTGCGGCACTCCTTTTTCACAGCTGTCATGCTCCTATGGTTTGAAATAGCCGGATATTTTATACACACGCGCGCGCGCACACATACACACAGTTTTTTGGCTTCACAGTTAATTTAATAGTATCTCTACCACACCCTGTAGTGTTCCCTTGCTCACCTGCTGGCTACAGTTCTTTCCTTTGTTAGGGGAAAAATAATTTTATAGTTATGCCGTTTATTTGTTATTAAAACATAACACCGTCCCTTTTCCCTCTTATTTTAACATATTAACTTACGGTTAAGTCTCGGTATGTTAGCAGTATCTTTGTGCTGAGAACAAAATTAATACTCTCTCAGCTCTGGAGTATTCTGCTGACACCAAGCAGTAAAAGCAGAGCAAAGGTACTTTTTTCTCCTTTGAGGAAACCGAGCATGCAGGGAATGGGCTGGTTTAAATTTTTAATTACAGAAGGTACATATTTCCCCCTCTCATTTTGTCAGTGCAAGAATGGATCAAGAAGCTTTCTCAGTAGCTGTCTTGGCAAGGAATCAGTCAATGTACTGTAGCAATTTTTTTCAAATTTGTTTCTTGATTTGGAATGTTTGCGTGAGGATCCATTCTTTTAAATTTGTACAAAAGACGGCAGAACATGTTCAAACAGGTTTGCGTTAGGTACCTGTATGTGCTGGCCTTTGATAACCAGGAGTGAGAAGAATGCCGGAAGAAGAAAATCTGTCATGTTTTGCAAACTGAACTCTTCAATCTCCTTGCTGTGCTGATTGTCTATTTACATTTGGCTGCTGTTGTTTATATATAAATTGGTGTTTACAAGCCATGGAAAAGTATGCCAGGCTTCTGTTTCATTTGTCAGGTTGAGCAACGTTTCCAAATGAATAAAAGCAGCCAGCAATTGTACTGTGCTATTCTACACAGAAATAATGTAAATGTTTCTTTTTGTCTTGGGTGAAGCAATGAAGCTTAGTGGACTCTATTTATAGGACGTACGGACTTACTTTCCAGATCAAGGCTTTATGAGCTGTGGGGAAAGAGGGATGTCTGGCTCTTGCAAGACCCGGGGGGAAGGTGTTGCTTTATTACCTGCCTTTCCTAAAACACAATGGTAAGGCATAAGCTGACTCTCCTCACCTGACTTGCAAAGCTTTCGCTTTGATGATGGTTTCCCCATTTTGGGATTGTAACTCAAAATCTGTCTCTTCACACACGGATCTCAAACTGCCACTTGCACACTCTCCATGTGTACTCACAGTGTAACAGGAAACAAAGTTGGAAGAGATGTAAGAGCTCACAGATTCCAGGGCATAATGAGTACCTAAGGGTGTTGGTGGGATACAGCGAGGATACAGATGCCCACTCCTGCATAATTCCCATGCAGGACATTCGTTTTGTTTGTGCAGAGGGATCAGGATCGAGGAAGATGTTAACAGAGGCAACTGGCTAAGGCAGTACTACGGAGCATCTTCCCTGTCTGTGACACTGCCTCAGTTCTGCCTCTGTCCTGGGCAGGGTGAGCCGCAGCACTGCCTTACTGCCACCCGCATGTCACAGCAAATTCGGCTGCCCCAACAACAGTCTGTCTGCGGGTAAACAACTTCAGTGCAAAATCCCAGTTGAAAATGTTCAGCTGCCTACTACCACTTCCAGCTCTTACCTCAACATTTAGGAGTGAGGCACATATGGATTGCTACAACAAATCCTGAGGTTACGAATTCCTTGTTCCAACCAGTAAAACCCAACAGGGAACACATGACAGACTTTAACTCAGTCCTGGGGAATTTCCATTAGAAACAAGACTCATGCAGCACCTCTGCCATGCAAAGATACACAGCCAACTCAGTACACAGTTGATTTGATGTACACTTTCTGTTCACACCTGCCAAGAGGAACAGCAGCCTACTGAAAATAGAGTACTAAGCTATGTAAAATTCAAACCACCTTACAGCTTTAGGAAACACTTCTGAAAGGCCTGTTCCAAATGGAAACTGCAATGATGGATATCAGTGAAATCCAGCGGATCTAGGATTATGTTAGTTATGTGGATTCGCTACTGTAATCAAGGACTTTAATTAGTTTGATGACAAATATCTCACAGTATTGCAATGTTCTGAGGTCCAGCCAGATGACAATAAGCCTGACAGTTTTGTTTGTCATGCTTTTCCTGATTTTACTTTCATTGATTTCAGAGGAGTTACTGTTGATTTGCCCCAATGTATTTACAAACAGAACCAAGCCAAAATGTTGGCTCCATTTATCACCATTTTTGTCACCAGCCTAGGAAAGCAGTCTCCATTTCCACATTCCATTGTATTGCCAGCATAGCAAAACCTCTTGTAAATTATTGTTGTGTATAAAGCAGAATGCCCTAGGTAGGCAGACAGGAGTTGTTTCCTAGCCATTCTGATCTTTATATACTTCATGTATGAAATATGAAGAAATACTTTGAAAATACACTGCAGCATAAAACACTAAAACCTCTTTTAAATAGATGTTTACATCTCCATACCTCAATGTCTATTTTCAATAATCTTTTTCAGAGGTGCTTTCCATATCTGGTAAAGAATTGATACAATATAAAATATTTGCAGAACACTATTAAGCAAAAGTGGCCATTCATTTCCAAGTTACATGCACCGCCATTATGCAGCCAGCACAGAGAGCATCCTCCCACTCTCTGCTCAGAGCAAACCCTAGCTCTGTTTGAGCTCTGCTCCCGGTATGGTCTGGCTCCTGCCCGGCTTTACTTTACCTCTTTACCCTGTCATCATACTCCTTCCCCATTCCCTCTTAGCCAAAAAACTTGAAGGAAGTAATACTTTAGGCTACAACATGGAGGAGAGAACTGTCTTCCTCCTTATCCCACTCTCTCTTCTCCTCTTGACCCAGAGCACTAATGGGGACACACTAATCATGTTCAAGGATACTCCAGCCCACTAACTTTTCCTGGACGCGTGTGGTTGGTTAAGTGAAGATAAATTTGCACTGGGAGAGGAGGTATAATGGTACTTATGTTACCCACCAGTTCCAAGTAGTAAGTATAGTGGTCACAGTCAGAAAGCCAGCACAGTTGCTTTGCTGTACTTGGAATGCAAAATAATTATATTAACTGCATAGCATCTCTGGGCAAGTATTAGCTTCCTAACAGCTGCCACTCTCAGCTTCCCACTGGAATAAGTGGCAACCCCCACAACCAGGTACTCTGTGAGGCTCGTCAAGTGCCTGCAGGTCAATAGTCACAACAGTCATTTGAGATGCACAGCGCCCTAAAGTTTTAATTAATCCAGTATACAGTATAAATACAGAAATATGTATAAAAAATTAATTAGGTGGTCTATGCAGCTCTGATTTCTCAATTAGTACTTACCATGCCGGAAAATTATATTACATGACTTTGAGATACATAAGGAAGCATGGGGCTTTGGGGATTTTTTTTCTAATGTAATTATTACTTGTCATCAGCACTTGCTAACTTTGGCCTGTTTCACCTCCTAGAGCTCCAAAATATGGGGGGGGGAGGGTTACAGCCACCTCATGTTATAGATCCTGCCAGGCAGTAGGGAGCCCTGTCTTGTCAGGCTTTCATACAAATCATAGCTGTATATTAGCAGTTCCTCGAGTCTGCTATTCATAACGACTCTGAGCTCAGGGGTTCAGGAGCAACTAAGGTGTGTGCTGGAAGGGCCTCAGAACCTAATAAATTCTCCTCTCTTATATAGGTCCTCCCATTAAGGGCATGTCCTCATGTAGTTTGTTAGACAAATGCCATTTTCTTACTTCAAGGCATCGGTTTTGTGTGTAGATTTGCAACAGTACTCGCTAAGTGCTACCTTGGCATTGAACTAAACAGCCATGACATGGGTTCCCGTTTAGCCTTGAAGATACATCTGCACGTACGTGTGCGTGTAATCACACCTCTGCCTGTACACCGAGGAGGACTCCTTCTCTGGGCTGCACTGTCACTAACACTAGGTAGGCCACTTCCAAGACAGAACTGGCTTATATCTAACCCGTGTTGCAGGCAAAGCAAACTAAGTGACTGTGCACACAATATTTGGCATTCCCTAAACGACACAGTTTCCAAAGTACTCAGCTCCCACAGCTCCTGTTACTGAAATCCCTCTCACTGTGCTTTCTGAATGTCAAGGAAAACCGGCAGTGTCAAAACTCAGGTTTACCCACACCAAACTAGAGCAAAATGAAACAGAAACTAAACAGGCAAGCAAAAAAGAAAACAGTAAGTGTCTGAAGGGTTAATCCATCTCCTATCTTTCCTATGAAGTATGAGCGAGTCTAAACCGATAGTTCTGGAGGTGGAAGTTTCATGTCTCACAAAAGTAGAAGAGTACAGGTAGTAGCAGTCAAGTTCATAAATATTCCTCAGAAATACTTTGAAGAACCCTCTCTATGAAAGAGTGTAGCTTAATCTCCAGTTTCATTAATTCCTTAACTACTGTGCCGAGAGTGCCAAAAATAGGAATTAATCAATACCAAGTGTAGTTATGGCTTTTTTTCCCCATGATGTTTCTCCAACAGAAACTACTAACCTGCACAGCTACCTTTGCCACATATGCTGTAGAATTTAATATATTAAAAATACAAATATTCTCATTTCTTGCAAGCCTCTGGGTATAATCAAATCATTGTGACTTCTGGTCTTTACTAGTATCAGCTGGATATAAACCACTAGCATACTAGCAAACAGCTTAGCTGTGTTCTGAGATATCTATGCCTTGATTTTTGCCTGCACTTTGTTCTTCTAACATTTGTTATAGATCTCCCTTTCTGCATTCTGGCAAGTAAAAAAATGCCCTAAAGCCACATCACCTTCTGCTATGAGGTCAATAAGATCACAGGTAAAGCAGTACAAGGTCGACAAAGTCTTAGGATAGGTACTGTAAGGAACACTTTAGAGTAAGTGCAGAAATCTGTCCGTGTGCAAGAAAGCATGCTGGTACTCTTCATCCTGAGTTGTTATGGTACCAAGTAGCCTACAGTGCCAAAATCAACATGACGTGATTTGACATATTAACTTAATCATTAATAGTCACTATTCAGAAAGCATCTCTGCTTAAAATAGATAAAGCAAGGAAACTAAAGCACATGCTTTCTCTCGCCTCTGAGAAGGAAGGTATTAGCCAGGGTGTCGTAGATAATTTCCACAATGGGCAGCTGTTACGTCTTTGGAGACAAAACATTCTCCACTTTGGTCCCCAACTGTTGTGAGGTGGTGATGTGTGTGAAGAACCATCGCCCCGTGCCACCTAGAGCTAGCTGCCTTTCAGAGCTCCATTAACAGGTTCCTGCATACAGCGTGCCAGTTTGTAAAAGAGCTTCAGGATTTCTAAACTGGAAAGTAAGATAATCACTGGACAAAGACTGTGTGTAAAAAGGAATATCCTCTAAACTAAGGACAGAAGGGAGTGGGACAAATGGAAATGCTGAGATCTTGCTTGCCCTCACTTCATCCAATATGAAGTAAACTTGCTAGAAAAGATTTTAGGTTCAACCTGGCTTTTAATTTAAAAAAAAACCAGCAAAATGCTGTTTTGCTGTTTACATCATCTGTTATGAGGCTTTACTTTGAGTTTGACCCTGATCCTGCAGCAGTCAACAGCAAAACCACCCCTAACATCAGTGGGAGCAGGATCAATGCTTTACTTTATACATTTCATATTTAATGTCAAAAAAAAAAAGGAACCACTATTTATGTTTTGAGTTAATAGTTATCAGGTTAATATGCTAAAGACAGCTTGACAGAGAATACTATCAACGAGCAAAATAAGGTTGCTGCTTCTGGACTGAGGTCACTTACAAAGAATGTACAAATGAAAATAAGGTTGACTTTTATTTACTTAACTATCTTCCTACATTGAATTCCTTTGGCAACGTGTCTTTAAACATTTAAAGCCCTGTTTACAAGGAGGCTCTGAAAGTAGCTTCAAACCATTATATCCCTAATTGAATTCCCCAGGAGTCCTGTAAACTCGGAGGAAAAAAGAATGAAATCATAACATTTGCTAAATCATCTCAAAACATATTTCACTGCAAGGTTATGTGACCTGTTACAAGTCTGAATGATGACTGGGATTGTTGAACTACTGCAACCTTTTATTATTCAGATTAAAATCAAACAAAAGAGTAAGAATTTTGGCACAAAAGACAAGTATAATGAAGATAACAGAATTAATTACAGATACGTAGCTTTTGTATAATGACACAGGGCAGAGCAGATGCAAATTACTAGGCGAGCACACCATTATATTTAGAGCAAATCATTTTGTGGGAAATAAAGGTAAAACCACCATGATGTTCAATAACCAGATTCCACCCACCTCCCTCAAACCAGAAGGTTTTTTTAAGTGGAGTTGCAAAAAGTCCACATTATTTCCAACCAGCTGCACCTGTTGCATATCATCTACATGAGACAAATCACACAAGAAGCTACAGTTAGTATCTTAAAATGTTAAATACCTTCACATCCCTGTCAGCTTACCTGGCTTGTAAGTTATTCCTGGGGGGAAGAGGAATCCCTGCTGGGCTGCAGCAGCCGCTGCCAGCGTCCGCTGGTCGTGTGGAAAAATTGGGATCATGAGCGGAGGCATGTGACCCTGAACCTGCTAAACAGAAGAGAGCCTCTGATCAGAAATAGCACAAATTTGTCTTGACAGGTATTTCTCCAGTACTGATAGTGTTCTTGTGTTCACACAGTCCCACAGAACCTTCGCCTTAATGTAATCCCTGCCAATTTCACATTATCACATCAAAGCCCTCACTAACATTGTTTTCCCTCAGTGTCAAAGGTGTAACAGTCTCAGTCAACTGCATGTTTTCCTACTTCTTCCTAGTTCTCTCTCTCTTTTCTTTTTTTTTTTTTTTTTTTTTAATTTATATTCCCTGTCCTGGCACAAGGTAAAAAGGTACAAAACCTTTCCAACATACCGTAGGTTCTTTAAAAAGAAGAATGATACTTATTTCTATTTATGTTTCACAAGTTTTCTCATCTTTGGTCCCAGACAGCAGAGTGACAAGCATTTTAGAAGTAACCTAATACTGCAGCAGCTACTTTGATGTTCAGATTTTCATGTCCTTAGGGTAATTTTAATTCTGAGGCCTTACAACATTGTATTGTTCATATATATACCAACAACTCAGGTATGTTATTTCAAAATCTCACCACAGTATTAAATAGTCTTCTAGTCTACACCCCAGCTCCTAAGATTTAAGGCTCCAACATCTTGGCTCCCAATTAAACTAACATCCTTTGCCATACATACCTCACTATAACATATAAATTGCTTGTCTGCCTAAGCAGTTTTATAGCTTTATGCACTATCATGTAGCTGGGTAATTATGGCACTGTATTCAGAGACCATTTCAGAATAAAACCTACTATATCAAATTTAATTTGACCTTAATAAATGTATCAAAAAGCACAAACATGCAAAAGCAAAAAATTCTTCACCTTATACAAGCGTTTGTATTCAACATAAAGAAAATGGGAGATGTGATAGACCCATGTCTGTTAAATCCACATGTTAATTTCCTAGTTCCTTAATTTATGCTACACGTGTTTCAGAGACAGGGACTAGGATCACAAAGAGTTTTTATCCATCATTCCTTAACCCCAGAAGTACCCAAGGGTTTGACTGTGATTTTTCTGATTAGTAGTTAAGCAAACATATAATGCTTTATACATCAAAGCTAGTAAATATAGAAAGAAATTGAGGGTTTAGGCAGAAAAAAAAATTTGCCCTCATCCCACCATAAATCAGTGGCATTAAATACTATTAAAAAGCTAAAGTATGCTTCAAGCAATTTTTTTTTTTTCATTTAATTCCTAAAAAACTTTTTTGGTCAAATCCCATATGTTGACCTATGACATTGTTTAAATAGTGCCAAATTTTCTTGTCATATCCCCATTACTTTCACAGCCATTGATGCAGTGCAGAAATGCTACTGTGTGTGTCTATGAGGGTTAATTTACCAACAGCTCTTCTCTTGGGAAAGCTCTAAGATGTAGGTTAATAAAGGTCAAGCAAAAAATAAACACTTTACAGTATTTTTTGAATCCATTTCTCAGGAAAATCAACTTATAATAAAAAGGTCTTTGTGCAATTACTGCTATGGCACTGGGGCGTGAAAGAAACTAGCTTTGAGCAGCTATTTCTCTCATTTTAGCTGAGGTAAGCCTGGCTGGGTGTTTTAGGATCCGAGTTAAACTTGCTTAGATTGGAGTTGATCCCCATGTGCCCAGCACAGGCATTTACCTCTGATAAAACCGTGCTAGTTTTGCTTTGTGGCGTTCCTTCACACTGGCTCTACAGCACTACAAATGAATACCACAGGCTTTGTCTGATGGAAAGAACTATAGGATATATTGGAAGAAATGCAACACAATGCAACTTACAGTCATTTTCAGTAGTTCCCAACTACAGTCTAATCCAATGGGCTCAAAGCTTAAGAAATATCCCTTAAGAAAATCAACCAACACACACAGAAAGTATTTCCATGGGGTTGCAAAGGTATAAGACACGAGCACAATCTCCAAGACACAGAAGAGATCAGAGCAAGTGCTGTGGTTAGAGTGATGCTGCATCCATACCCATAGCAATACCTTACACTGTAGCGCCATAAAAATCATTTGAAACATAAAATAACCAAATCCTACAGTGGTTATCTCCCAGTGCACTCTTGTGGAGTTGGATCCACTCCACCATATCCAAAAAAGATCATTTTTTAAACTCTCAAATAAAAGCAACTCTGCAAGTGTACAGAATTACAGTTCCATGTTCTGGCTACCGGCTATTCTTCCTTGAAGTGCTACTCTGAATGCTGGATCAGGTCCTTAGCCTGTACAGATCAATGTAACTTTTGCTAAAGGTGGCTTACATTTGGGAGTGTAAGTTTGCATATACACTTACACCAACTGAAAAAAGCCCATGCCAAAAGGCAACCATTCCCTCCCATGGATCTTCCCTCTCCCACATATTCAGTACTATTTCTAGGCAAGTGTTGGTTTCACCCAGAATTATTTTATACATAGGTATCAATTTTCAGCACACGTCAACTGAAAAGCACAAATAAGAATTAAAAAGGAAGAGAATGTACAAGTGTCACTGGTCACCAAATTATTAAAGCAATTAAATGAATGCCAAAAAACAGTAGTCACCTTAATTTTTGACAATTTATTTTCCTGAGGTGGTATTACTATTATCATTAGTAGTAGTAGTAGTAGTTGTTGTTGTTGTTGTTATTATTATTATTATTATTTATTATTTATTATTTATTATTATTATTATTTTACTGAGGGGGAGAAATTAGGAGGAGGGGTTGATTGGTGTACTTCATAAAATCGGCTACATGCCCAGAAATTTTAATTGCTGAGATGTTCCTCAGGTCTTTCTGAAAACCAAGACTGTAGCAGATGCCTGAGAAATGCTCTGACTCCGTCTCTCCCCATTCGTAAAACCAGTGCATTGTTGGATCGGCCCTTTCCCCTTTTGTCTCCTCTGTGCTAAGTTGTTGATGATGCCATTTTTTGCCATCTGCCCCAGAGCTTCATTAAAGATACATGAATGGACTAACTGGGCTGCTGTCTTGTGAGGAACAGGTGCTATTGTCTGTCCCCGAAGACTTGCACTAAAGATCTCACTCAGAATACTTGAGAAAGAGCATCTGCAGCAGTCAGTCAGAGAGTAACTTGGCAGAGCCCGTACTATGGGCTAATATGCAAACAGTGACACTCAGGGGGACTCATTTTCTCTTTCATGAAGATTTTTTTTAGGGGGTTTTTTGGGTTTTTTTTTTTGGTGACGGGTAGTAAATGTTTGGGTTTGAACAATTCTGCTAGTCTGTATCTTTAACTGAACTGTACAAAGCCTGGAGGAAACCCAAGTATATTCTTTCCAAAATTCACTTCTGCAGACTCGAGTAAAAACGTCTCTTCTATAAAGCTACCTCGTAAACTTAATCTTTGCTTCTATACAACAAGCTCAGGTTTAACCGTGTTAAACATGAGAAGCCACCAAGATTAGGGAACTCTTAAAAGGTAGTGTACCATTCCTTTAATATCCCATCACAACTCTGATGGCCCTTGGGAACTGATTACAGCACTTCCTTGCCTGAGATCTAAGTCAGGAAGCAACTTTAGAGCAAATCAGCCCTGATTAGTTCAAGAAGCAACTTCCAATTTGATTCTCCCTGAAATAATAAAAGCTGGTGGCCTGTTTGATAAGCTGGGCAAATCTGCAGTGCTTTGTCCCGCAGTCATGTGAATGCTAATCTCAGAAGTTGGCTGGACAATCCTCCTTGTTAAAAAATCATTGATGGTTAGCGTTGTTGCACGGAAAATGGAAGCCAAAGCGGTATGTCATACAAAAATAATGCCTTGGATGAAAATGATCTGCTTCTTTTATGTAAAGGAACACAGCACATTTAGGGACACTAAGGAAGAGCGGGTGTTCTGTCTTTAAAAACCAAAGCTGCCTCTACAGCTAACGTTGAGGCTGGGGAAGTACGGGCATTCAGAGAAAAGGAAGGCAGCACCGCAAGCAAAAAGGCAGCTCACACATTCCTGCTTAGCTGCGAGGATCACAGGTTTCAGGAGCAGAAGTAAATCCCGCCCTATAACGGTGGATTAATTCCTCGCAAACTTTTCAAGATCAGACTTGACAAGTTGCCTTTCTGTTGCACAGTTTACTCCAGTAAAGGGGAAAACTGAGTGCCATCTTTTTGAGAGACAGTAAGCACCAGCTTTCTATTTTATCCCTTCCATAAAGCTTTTTTTTATATTTTTTATTACACCCAGCACTAATATAAAAGTGTGTGATAGGCAAAAATGCCCTAATTGCCCAGAATAATAACAAGACTATTTAAAACCATTGCCCCTCACTTCTTCCACCAATAAATCTCTGGGCCCTGTTCTCATCCTGTAGAAGTGTTGAGATTTGGATCAAACCTAACAGACTGCTCCCACGCATGTTAGCTGAGAAACCGATCTTTGAATTTACCAGACTGACTGTTTTTTTTCTTTAGCACAGGATGCACAGTGCCTTTTGTCCTTGTGATGCTGCAGCCCCTGTGAGAACCTAATTCCTTCACAGGCAGGTTTAAACTTTCCATAGTTTAAACTTAATTTCTATCTAAGATTTTGTTAACTTCTTGAATATTTGGGATAGCCAGACTACAACTTTAACCTGTCTGTGGTCATTAGGCTTTTAATTTCCATAGTAAAAATGTGTTTGAAATTTTCTACTCTCTCAATTAGAAACTACAGCGTAACAGAAGAGTTTCCAGGTAATGGCAGTGTACCAGGTAAGAATGTGCATTTCCAGAACAGTCACAATATCTGTTTACATATCATACATATTGTATAAACTTACACATTACACATAGAACATAATGGCTATAAGTGATAGCTCAACAGGTGACATTTTAGACTGATTCATTTAAAAAATCTTAATGGCCATGAAAGCAGTATTCGTGCCCCCAGGACTACTACTGTAAGTTTTTTAATGCCCTGCATATTATATGTATTTACCTCATCTGCATTTTAAATAGTCTGTATGCAATACCTGGCACTATAATTTTTATACCACCGTTGGAATTTTATTTTTTTCAATAACTAAACTTGGGTTTGACTGTTCTTTCTAAGAGAAGAAATATAAGTTCTGTTAATTTTACTTTTATTTTGATTAGGTTATTTTGGTGACTCCGCAAGAAAGCAAACACCACGTTGCACAAAGAAGCAGGGACTTATTCTATGAAAACTTATAGATGTGAAAATTAGTGGGATGACTTAAATGCTTAAAGGCAGCTCTGTATAAGATTAAGGCAGGCCTGGGCCTAAGTCTCCTCCCAAAATCTGCCAATGTTGTAATGAACTTGTGCCAGGACAAAGCTCTTTTCTGGTCCCCAACGTGATCTGTTTTGAAAAACTGTGGAAGAATTGTGGTGAAAAAATGAGAAGGTGTCTTTGGCCATAATCGAATGGTCCAGCTGTTTTATTAGTGCCGTTCCGATGAAGCAAAGGGCCTGCATGGCTGGGTTCACTGGCCAGTTCTGTCATAAAGGGTCTGGTGACTCTGCGAGCACTGGCTGGGCCTTTTGTTCTGAGCTCAGAAATGGAACTGATAAACCCTGAAGGCTTCAAATTAATGCGCCATCAATGCCTTACATCCTTTAATGTAAAGACAATAGGTGAGAGTGGACCCAAGCACTTTAAGTGAGAAATCCCCTCTAGCTAAATAATGCCAGGGGAGCAACTGTGATTCCGCATGAGGAGGAACGGCGACTGAAGGAAGGTGGGCTCCAACACACCAAAGTGATCACGCAGGCACTGCATTGTAGCTAAGACACCAAAAATTGCATTGACATAGCTCCCACATTGGAAATTATTCAGACTACTTTCTGCTCCCGTTAGCAATATAGAATCACTGGAGCTCTATCTATATAGGGAGGTATATTACGTTCTAATTTATCTGCCATCTAATTATCTACAGTCTAATTGAAAAATATTTCCTCTCACTGAAAGTACATGAGCCACAAAGAAAATGTCTGCCAATGAGATCCCAGGGGAAGTGTTGGCAAATAAACTGCAAAAAAGATACCATAGACTTGCAAAGTGAGAACATTTCATATGGGAAATACTATGAAAAATATGTAGCCCACTACTGAATTTGTAAAGGGATCGTAACTGCTATTTTCTTGCTTTTCCCTATCATTTTTTCCATTTGTCCAATGCTTCAGCACGATTTGGTGATTTAAGACTACTGCAGCGGCCACAACATTAATGTGAAAATTGCAGCCATGATCACAGAGCGAGACAGAGAATCCTTATTTTCTATTTTTTCTTCCTCACTACTTGGAAACTTTAAATGAACTAAACCTAAATTTCATCTACTTGGGAAATAAAGAAGGGAGCAACAGAAAAACACTACCAACCACACTGAAAACAGAACAGTTTTAAACACTAGCTCTCATTTCATTTCCATTAGCTTCTCATTGTATTGCCCTGTTTTTATGTAGCTCCTTGACTACCTGGAAATACAGAATTCAAGTAAAGATGATCTCATGAAGTTAAGAGTATGATAAATGGTAATTAAATCTATTTAAATTGTCTGTATTTTAAGAAACTCTCACTAGGAGGGATGGAGAACATCTCTGCTATAGAGAAATAAATAAAACATGTTATGCAAAAGTGAATTTATAGTTCATTTGGAATTAGAGATCTACCACCTTTTCAATCCATACAAATGCATAATCTTGTCAATTAAATATTATTGTTAAGGTCTAGTAGTATGTTAAAATCACTTTAAAGTGCAACTAAGGAAAATTCATGTGTGTTTATTACTCCTTAAGGGTCTATTAGTGGGTATTTTATTCAGATTTGTGTTGTAAAATCTGCATAAACTCAGCATATTGTTATACCCATGTGTGCATTTGTTTGGTTAAAGCATAACAGCAAATCTCTATTTCTGCAACTTCTGGAAAAGTCAAGAGAACTAAAACAGTCCTGATTTTAATCAGATACAGACAGTTCTCTCTACAGAAGTGAAGAGTTGACTATTATGCAAATTGTCACAGTTAGTGGTCACCAAGCCACCACAGAAGACTGAGCAAGTCAATTATTTCAGATATTTCCAAAGACTAGTGAAGATGTATGTTTCTCATTTGCACCTTGTCTTATTCATGCCAAAATAAGAAAAATATTGCAGCCTAATGATACTTGTTGATATTTTATATATGGAAGCTCCATTAGTTCAGCTCAAATCTAAATATAAATTATGTCAGAAATTCTTCCTTATTAGCTTATGTTTTTATGGTGATATCAAAATGTGCAAGATTTTTGGAGTACATTGAAATTTCCTGTTGACGGAAAAGTTTAGAAGAAGAGATGCTTTAACATTTGCATTTCATATTGGTGCTTTCAAGCAGAGTTTTCCCCCCACACCCTTTCAAGACAGAGTTCTTTTTTAAATAGTAGCCGTCACTGATTATTAACATGAAACTAATTACAATGTACAGTATAAAATAGCATCCAACGCCGCAACACTGATGGCTGCTAAAGGCAAGATTGTTTTCAATTTAAAGAACAGCTCCAGCAGAAGTGGGAACGAAAACAGAAACGTCTTTCAAAGCCTTTGATCAAAACTCCTTCTGCCCTATAGAGGTAAAAAAGGTACAAAAAAAGAGCAGGTTGGGGGGGCTCTATTATATTAAACGAACACAGAATATATATGAAATCCAGGGGGTCACTGATGCTAACATCTCTGCCATTTACTTCACTACAGGAAGAATTTCTTGCTGATCAGCATATTTTTTTTTAAAGCCTTCTGTATTTTCACTGATGGAAGATTTGTAACTATACTGTACTGTAACTATAAGCAGTTGGCGCTTTTGAATACTCTGCAATTATTAGTTAATTCAGGCTCAAAGACCCATTCAGAGGACACTATTACGGCTACAGTTTACACAGGTAAACGCTCAAAGAGGCCTTGATTTCTTTTTCAGTTGCAGAAGCGACAATGCATAGCGGATAGAAACCAATTCCGTTGTAATCCGCTGCTTGTAACATTTACACCTTGCTGTACCGTTGTATAAAGAGCTACTCAAGCTGCAGAGCTATGGCTAATGAGGGACACCCTCTGCTGAAAAATCAGAATTATTTTTCATTCATGCTGAAAAATCAGCTTTTGAGCAGGCACGTGCCAGCGCCACACAGCTCAGCCCTCCAACGCTTGGATGCCGGCAGGACACAAGGGTGGAGGTGAGTCACAGGTGCGAATAAGGAGACACCTTTCCCATCCCACCCAGTCCCATGGCTGAGTTCTTCAGGTGTTCACTCCTCTGTGAATTTGCTTTTCTTTATCACAGAGACAAGTGTCGATGTTTTTTCCTCAAGCCTAAATGGATAATATTCAAGAGACTGGGTCAGAGGAGATATTCACATCTAGTGGGAATATTTTTGTTTCTGTATGATTTTGAAAGCAATCGAATGCAGAAGAGTAACCTAGATAACTTCCAGAAATCACAGTACTCTTGTGGAGTGTCTGGATCGAAACACAAAGGCTTATCAAAGGCAGTTACATAGAGAACTAGTTTAATGCACAAAACTCCTGTGTCTAGAGATCAAAGTCAAACCAGAACACCGATTGCATGCAAAAATTATTTTGTTCCATCTCTTCCTAGGGTTCCTCAGATTTTCACATGACCTGACCATCTTTACTCAGAAAAGGCTCTAAGAAAGCCATGTGTTTGCACAGTATGACTGAGGTGATGGCCACCGCTAGGTGTACAGGAATTATTGCAGATTTGGGAGTTTCTGAACTTCCAGCAACATACACACAGCCTGCTTTCTTCTACGCCAGCCGTGCCTGGCTCAAATCAGTTACATTGGCTCCTCAACTCTCCACAGCATTTATGATTCATCTACAAAAACATTTTGAAAGAACATAATCATTAAAAAGGTAAAATAAGGAAGAAAACGAGGAAACTCGTATTTAAAATTAGCATTAGGTATTTCCTGTGCAACTTTGGGTGTTAAAACCCCAGCAACAGCTACACTTCAGACAGAAATCCGCGCTGCTGTGGCTGCCTTTGCTGCAGAGGATTCTGATATTCTGGAAGGAATGCCAGTCCTCCCGGTTTCTGGCTTTCCCCGGTTTGTCAGGACTCCAGCGTTACATAAAGCGCACTTTCGGCTTGCGAACAGATCCTTGCCATGAATCCTATGATCACACTCACGTTAGAGTGACGCTGCTTTCAAAGTTGGGCTCGACGGTCGGTGGGAGTCAACAGCACAGAGCCGAGCAGCAGGTCCCTTCCCCTCTGCCCGCCGACCCTGCGCCAAGGGCTGGCTCCGACCCCAGCGCGCCGAGCTGCGGGGATGAAATGCACGGGCAAATCTACATGGAATGAGGGGGCCGTAACAATGACCCTTTGTCCAGCTGTGGCTGCTCCCCCCTCTGCAGCCAGGCCTTATCTGCTCAGGAAATGCCTGCTTTAACTGACAGGTAGGAGATTAAATCTACAGCTGCCGAAACACAATCTCCGCTCTGTTAGATAGGCTTTCATTGTAAAGCACTACAAACACATAATTTGTTTATGTTGTACCAGCAATCTTTGACAAAGCAGACTGTCTAGCTGAGACAAATGTGGTTAAAACCATTTATTGTATTATTTCTGCTACACAGAACAAGCTCTTAAAATGTAGAAACTAGACAAGGCACAAAGCTCTAGCTGTCTAAAGAAATCAAGAATAGATGACTTCTTGTTACACTAGCCCCCTTTACGCAGCGTAGCATGCTCCCTCCTGGAAAACATCCACTGTGATTTCTTTCTTTTCTTTTTCTCTCTCCCCCCTACCCCTTTCTATTTTAGAGTGGGTAGTTCAATGATGTTTATGTTTCCAGGTTTTAAAGTTTCTTTTGTTTTCTTTAGCATCAATAGACATAAAATAACTAAGTCAGTCAAAGGATGCCTTCGGATTTAAGAAACAAGCGAATATTTTTGAAAGACTACATCTCAGGGAAGGAATAATTTTCCAGACACACTGTCTGGTCTTCCTGACTTAATGCACGCTCAAACAGAAGTTTTGCCTGACTAATGAATGCCGGACTGACGCCCCCCACCCCCCTTCTCTCTCTGTTTTTTAATCATCAATCACATATTTCTCAAAACATTACTTCATTTTTGTTACACCTTCTGCCTTATTTTAAAATAATATTGCTGGCTGTTTATTTCAAATGAAAGGCATAGGGAACTGATGAATTAAGTGTTTATAAATCTGAGTTTTCAGATTGAAAACAACCTTTTCCATAATGCAAAGGCTTTATAAGAAAAACCTGTCTTTTAGCCTTAGTTTCTCCTGGCCATATATTACTCCTAGTAAACCCTCCCGCAAGAACTAAATGGGTACTATACATCGAAAATGAGAAGGGCAATGTTTGTCTTGCAGGAGGAGTCTCAGAAACCCCACTCAGTGGAGCAGGACATCCTCTTGAGCACAGAGCGTGGCCCATACCAATCTCTGCTTTCTATATTTAAGACACTGTTCTCCGGCTGATCTGCATATGCAGCTCCAATTAATGTTACTGGGAGTTGTGTGCACACACAGATGTGCTTAGCGACTGGCATATTAAAACATCCCTTCACTCTGATGAAATTTAATAAATTAGTTTTCCCAGCGTTATTACTAAAGATGCTCAATAAGGAAGATCTTGTAAATCACGGAATTGTTGCTCTAATGGTTAACCATAATTAAAAGGAAAAGAAATAGGAAAAGTTGTCAACATCTTAATGTTTTATCATTCACATGACTTCTATGATCCTCTTGACTCTCCCGGGGCATTCTCTTACATACTCTTTTGCAGCATGTTGGATTCTGTATTATTTTATTTAACCTTAATCACAGCATTCATCTCTGGATTTGAGAGGAAACTGTACGGAGCTACCATATAAACTGCCACTCAGAACATTCAGTTTGGCATAAAATTAAAAAAGTATGCAACAAACTGGCTGAATCCATAGGGAATCCCTCAAACAGCATGGATAATGAGGGGAATCCATAACAGACATAAACAAATCCAGAAAGATGTCTGGGGCCAACATCATTATGTAAGATATATGCCCAAGATGTATGGACATACGTTTGAATGTTCAAACTCAGCCTGTATTAGATTGATTGAATCTCAGCATGGGGTTCAGTTAATAAACAAACCTTGCCTATGGAAAATATTTGGGGCTGAAATCATGTACTATAACCAGGCACCTACGACATGTGGCACTAAGATGCTCTCCTATCTCAAAGCTTTGTTAAAACAGGATGGTAAAGAAAATTAGAAATCCATACTGTCAGAGGAACAGATACAATTTTCAGGTTAAGTGGCACCACTCTAAAGACAGTTGTTATCCACAGACTGTATTTCAGTCTATGCACCAGGGGCATATGAATAGCATTCACATTAAAAATTAGAGACCAGTTTGAATCTTTGGGCTTTGATTCACACTTCCCATGTTTTTTAAATATGTTACCCATATTCTCATAAAGGATACAACAATAATGCTAGCAAATCTTTTTGGTGATTATTAATTTCACTGTAGAATAGCTTTTTTGCTATGCTTGGCTTGTTAAAAAAATGCATTTTGCTCACCTCAGGGTACACCATTAGCCTGCATATTTGCTCTTTTCCTTTTTTCCAGGTTTTGTTTAAAAATTCTTCTTAAACCTGTATATTAATCACTGCTCAGAGGGTGAAAGAATTTGCAGGAGCAGCTGAAGTGCTACTTTTTTCCAAAGAAGGAACTAGTTAGTGCTGGCACTTTTTACATACATTGGAATAGGAATGAAAGAAACATAAAGAAAGGGGGGAAAAAATTAAGAGTAAGGATGAGGGCTGACTTGGTGGCACAATCAGAGTCTAACACATCAGTCTAACATATTAAAATCTTGCAAAACCGTGAGCCAAAATGAAATGTCCTAGTGACAGACAGATCCAGAAAGCAAGTTACCCTTATCGTAATTTTGGTCATCTGGTCAGGTAGTAAGAAAAAAAAAGAAGGACCTCTGCAAAAATGCCTATCCAAATAGACTTCCAGAATCAGGGGAGAAAACAAAGAACTGCTTTCGATAGCTCTGTGCAAAGCCTCACAGCTGTGTTTACCTGTAAGCCACTGTGCTCCCCTCTGAAGCTCTATTTTAGGGTTCAACTGTATAGGGAACAACTGCACAGTATAGCAGTACATGCATTTGTAGCACCTTTGTTCTTCTGCACTACGTCCCCACATGGACAACACTTAAGTACGCTGAGTATGCCTTTGTGGAAATTCATTTAGTCGCTAGGAGTTTAAAGAGTATGTGCTATGGAAGTTGGTCTGTAGTACGTGCCACTATAAAGTCACACATCTTAACAAGCAGAAACTTTCCTATTAGACATTTTCTTAAAGAGAAAGTGAATGTCTCTCTCTCTCTCTCTAAGAATATGTAAGTGTATAGACATGCTTATATCTTTTATAAAGAGAAAACCATATCCTACATACATACACACATGTACATATATAATGTACAGATCTGTGTATGTATATGTAGAACACAATTATACATGTATACATATGTTTTGTATAAATATTTTTAAATATACACACATATATATATACACACGCACAGAAATGTATATATACGTAGAGTATGCTTTCCTCTCATTTTCCAAATCTCTTACCTGGGATTTTAGTGTTCTTAGACCCATCTGGCTATGCAACTTGCTTGCTGCACTCCTGGATAGTCACTAACTGAATTACTTTCTTGGACACACAAAACCTCGGTTTCTTAAATGCTTACTCTGGGAAGACACCCTCTATCTCTGTAAAGACATGCTTTGAGCATGACACATTCAACAGGTTTGCTGCTGGGTGAAGAAGTCAGCAAGCCAGCTGGGCTAATCATAGTGGTAGACAACTTGAGTAACAAAAAAAAGTCATTCGGAAATCCCTCTATCACTCACATCTATCCTTGATGGATTTCTTTCTGTCTCATCTACTTATCAAATCATTCTTTTCTCCTTCACTTAATCTTTTCTCTTTTCACCTTCAGTCTCCTTGCAAAACTCCCAGCACTCACTCTCACTCCATCCCTTTTGGAGGGTATTTTCTGTGCACACAAGGTACCTATCTGGCAGTAAATCCTCGTTTCTAGACCACTATTATCAAGAAAGTAATGCCCAAAAGTTGTCAATAAACTTCCTGCATGAGGAAGGAGACCATAGTGAAGTACATTTATTTGGTTTTCTTGACTTTAGGAAGGCTGTTGTCACAAATACAAGAAAAGCTTAGACATAAAAGTAGCATTGCATCAAGGAAACAAGGACACCCAAACCCATTCATTTTTTAAGATATTAAAATCATGCTTTCCTAAAGCCCTCCTAACACACACAAGGGTCTTCAGAGTAAACAGTGCTCCTCCCCAAACTCCTGTCTTGTTAGCACATGCTTGTCTGCTCTGCCTTTTCAGGCAAACAAGAGTTTTCAGGATGTAATTTTCCATTTGTGTGTAGATGCAGTTGTTCAAAATAAATTTTAGGTGGTTTTTTTTTTTTTCTTTTTCACTGTGAAAGCCTAACTCCAAAACTGCAGCAAGATAAAATACAAGAAAACAACATACCAGCATAGGGTTCCTGAGATGTGAGGGTGAACGGGTTGAACAGGATTAATGGGAGATGCACAGACCAAGTAATCTGCACATCATTTTGGACCACATTGGTATCGTATTTTTAAAGGAAATGGAAGGGAGAGGTGTGGCATTGTATTTTAAGGAAAACAGAGGAAGATATTTTGTTTACTCTTAGGTCAGTGGTGTGCCTAAATGATTTAATGTTTAGGCCCTGAAATCTGCATCCACGCTTTATAAATAGAGCGGATGTCTGTGTGATATTATTACTATCTATCTGCTTAATATTGTGGCTGAATAGAGTAATACAGTAATTTCCAACAGGACGGGATGTCCCCGATACCACTGCCCCAGAGCTGGCTGGTTCATGTGGGACTGTACTCTCTGCAGCTCTGCCACAAACAGCAGAGTGTACATCTAAGTCACTTCAGCATTCAAATTGTATTTTTTAGTATATGTCAACCTGATCTCAATTCTCTCTCCTGGAAGTCTGGACCGTGTTCAAATCCCTCATTCGTTTTCCATACACACTGTCTGACTGGCTTTTGCTGTTACCAGTCGCTGCTATAACCTCTGTGCTATGCATAATAAAAATCTTTCCCATCTGAGTTGTCTGCCATGGTTACTGGAAATCTGCTGTATGCAGCATTCCCAAGAGCAGGAAAGGAAGGTACCTTTACTGCAATTGGATAAATATCACCTTTGCTTTTAAAAGGAACGTTTACCCTCACTGAAACCACATCTAATGGTGACTGCTAAGCTACTCCCACCCGCTCCAACTGAATATATGTTGATTTGTATTTTACTCTTTCTAGTGTTGATGTAACAACTGAAGTATACGTTTCTCTTCACTTTTCATCCCTTGCATAGAGGAAAAAAACACCCAGCTCCCTAATAATTCACAAAACTTCACCAGAAAATATATCTTGGGTAAAAACTACCTGATCCCTGCCTACTTATGGTGCTTTTTTAACTGAGTTTGCATGTTAATGTGTTGCATGCTTTGTTTGTAAATGTGCTTCTGAAATAAATGAAGCATTTACAAATATGATTAATCTACAGATTCAGAAGCATGCAATAAGGAAACAAATTACGGAGTGCCCTTGTCCTTTTACACAGAAGCTAAAATACGACTTTCAAAACATCTAAGACTGTCTAGCTTTATTTTTCCTTTAACTGATGTTGTTTCAAATGGAAGTTTTCAGCAATCAGATTTTCCCTAAGTTCCTGATTTCAGTTTCATTTATACCAGTGTAACTCAGAAGCAACTGCAACATATGTTGTAAACCAACACCAGTGTAAACACCCTGTAGATGAGGTCAAAATAAGGCTGCTATTGTATGATTTTTAAAGCGCTCACATAGATTAATATTTTCACCCTTTAACAGATTTAGGCCCATCAGCATGAATACATGCAACAAGTTGAAAATTCAAAGTACATTTACTAGTGTATTTTATGCCACTCACATTTTTTAGTCAGACCACCCAGAGCAAAGAAAAGAAAAAACCACAACAAAAAAAGCCCTCTGCATTGTTTGCAATAATATGGAAGGAAATTGAGTGTATATTCTCTTCTTCCTGTATTTTCCAGCTAGATTAAGCTGTTGTCTTCACAATTGCCTCCCAGCTGCTGTGACTTGTGAAAACAACAGACCCTGCTCTGTTGTCTGCAGAAAGCCTGGATTGTTATGAGTAACTTTATTGCAGGCACATGAGTGTGTTAAGACTTTAAAACACGCTCAAATGTCATGTGCACACCCAGTGACGGGCAAGAATAATTATGAAAAAACAAGAATTCTATGTCTACGAAACAGTGTCAGACAAAATGGGCCATTCATTGTGTTCCTTTGGGAATGCTTGGACTCTCCAGCCAGAAAACAAAAAAGGCACTTTTTTCCTGCCATAGGCTGAATACTTAGCTTTGCCATCTGAGCCCTAAGAAAACATGGGCCCCCTCTCTAACTACTGGCTGGCCCGCACACAGTAAAAAGTATTAATGTCCCCCTTTTTTCCAGCAGTTCCCTCTGTGTAGGCTGCGGCCAATGTAAAGTCAATGCAAAGACAAAACAGTTTGCCTAACATTAGCAAAAAAAACATAACTCTTGTACAGTCTGAAAATCCCTCTGACACACAGAGGTTTTATTCTAAGGCATATCCCCTCTATCCTTCAGCAAGTTACCGTAGCTACTGTTAATGCTTTTAGCAGGTAATAACTGCTGCCTGCTATTTGGCTTCCAGCTTTCTAGGAGTCTATGGATGAGCCCGATTGCGTAAAATTGTTAAAAATTATTATCTAAATGCCTACTTCACCACTCACTGTCCCTTTTCACAACTGGTCTTGCTAAGCAAACCCATCTGCCCCCGAAAGGATTAGTACAAAGGAAAACATAAGAGGGCTTAACTCAGCGTCATTTTGATAGCAGTTTTTTCCCCCACAGGTGGACCAACTCCAGCCTCATCTGAACAGTGATAAATTACAAGCAAATTAAATGCTTTTTGTGCTGTTTTAATCATAATTTCTATGTCAGAGACATAGACAGTTAACTCACATACATTTTTAAGCTAAGGAATCACATTTCTCTATATTTGCTTTTGACCTATCTATTCAGCATATCCAGCTGAGTGTCTATGCACCTTTAAATGAGGTGACCATATCAATTCACTATTAAATCTGTTTTACTGAAACAGAAACAACCACCGCCACTTGAAAAATCCTCGCATACTACTCATAAAAAGGCGAGAATTATTTTTTCTTAATTTGGCTCAAAGTCTGAATATGGACTTGCAAGTTATTATTGAAGACATCTAGCGTGGATTTTTACCTTGCCATGCTCAAAGCAGGCTAGGAAACGTGAAAACAATGGAACCACGGTTCTTGAAGGGCTCTCGTGCATCTGTGTGTTTGTATGGAGCAAGAGAAGGAAAAATGAAGGACGAATTGTACTTCCAACAATTTTATGGGTTGCTATTTTCTTCATAAGCCTTCTTACTCTGCTTAGATAACATACGTAGATTACATCTACAGCATTAAATGGGGTTTGAAAGGATGTGGTGCTTCAACATTAGCTTCTACCCTTCTTCAGGGCACAAACTGTCCTTTCTTATTTGCACAGTGTACAAACAGCACCTAGAGTAATAAGACACTGATCCTGACCGGGGTCTCAACCAACTGTGCAAATATTAGTACTTGTAATATTAGAATAGGAGGTCATTATGGTCATCCCAAGGTAGCCCGGGGGGATACAGCAAAGATGAATGTGCACAGGTAAATTGTCCTTTTCTAGAATCGAAAGGAGAAAGGTTTCAGATCACTTCTTGTCACCCCTAATAGGAAAGTACAGGGTTACCCTCAAACATGTATTTAAATCAGAAACATACAGCACTATGAAAAGAATCATCAGGCCATCCATGAATTTGTTTTAACAATCCAACAACATCACCATTTCTCATTCATCCACTTAGCTTAATTTTCCTACCATCACTTTCATTGCTGAGGTTGTCTCTATTAAGCCATTTTTTGTGCATCATTAACTTTTAACCAGGCATCGATAGCTTTATTGTTTAAATTGCGTATGACTTTATTTAACGTCAGCATTTCTTCTGGCTCCTGACATGAAGTCACATTTTATAACTAATTAAATTGATCCCTGGGAAGCAAAAGCCACTAAACGGAATTATTCGTACCCAAGTGTCAATATATTAAATCAAAGGGCTAATGAGTTGGGTCACTGCTTCTTTTATCTGAAAGCTACTGCAGAATTCATACTAACCTCTACTTTCTGCTTTATCAATTTTATTTAAAACAAAGGTAACTAATTAATAAATTTTGATATAGCTGTAAATAATACATTTAAGCCAGTTTTTACCACTTGCTCACATGTTGTCACTTTTTTTAGGTGGAAAAAATTGCTTTGTTGATATAAGCTGTCTGAAAGTGTATTTTCTGAGCTCCCATGTGTAAAGAACATTACTGCTAGGTCATAGGAAGCTTCCAAAATGACCTAAAAGGTGTTTTGTAAGTAAACAGTTTGGAGAACTTTTCAGTTTTCAGCCATTTCTATTATAGGCGTAAATCAAGATGAAAATTTCCCTCTTGGAACTGACAATACCGCCTAACGAAAGTGATTAAGAAATGACTAAATTTGTCATGTCAGCTTTTCCTATAGCTCTTGCAGCTGCTGAGTAATATTTTGGATGCTTTCACTATTTACATCTGGACACTACTTTTAAAATTCATCACCTAATAATTCATACCACTCTCAGAATTAGTCATAGTTCAGCTTTCTTTGACAAAATGCTTGTAGATGGTTCAAGAAAGCTATCTTTACTGAAGTTGTCTTCAACTAATCTGTTTACATCCAGATTATTTAAAAATACATTCTGAAAGTCTCTCATGCCTCAAAACCACATCTTACCACCGATTTGTTTTGCTTGAGATCCAATCAATTTCTCTTATTTTATAACCTTTGGAGAGTTCCATACAGGCAAGTGCACTTCGACACTTACTAACATTTATAAGCTATTTATAAACTATAATTATGCTTGGAGACAAAGGGTATTAAAAAGAAAAAAAATATTATTAAACAAAAAGGGGTTGAGTGTCATTGTCTTGCTTTGCTTGAGCAGGGAAACAAGGATGGGCAGGAACACACCTTCTTGCTGTAGCACTCTCAAATCATGCCCTTGCACCAGCTCCTGTGAGCATGCAAGAAGGCAGAGGGCAGAATGGAGAGCCTTGGCTGACCCAAACAACAAATTTTTCGATGTGGCTTCCCATACACATAAGGAGATCAGAAAAGCTGGTGAAATAACACTTTGTCTCATTCATTCATGCTCTTCCCTACAGCAAATAGGAGCAGGAAAGGAATGTGCCTGGGTTACCACCAGCTCCCCAATCTACATTTAGGGCTGCACCCCTTACGCAAAACAAACTGTAAAATTATAAACTGGTTTAAAAGAAATACCTGAGCAACCATTGAAAGCAAGGCTGCGATTGTTCACGCTGAACTAATGGTTATTTTAACACATAATGGTGAATTAAAAATAGGATGGCAGCAATGTCCCTCTCAAACTCGGTTTTGTTGTTTTACCACTAAGATCAAATGCAACACAAGGAACACCACAGATGTTTTTTAAAAATGCATGTTCTTGTGCCCACACATCATTTGCTTTTTCAAACAGTAAATTAGGGGGTTTTGGCGGGCACAGTGGTTCCCTTATAAAACAACTTTAAATAGTCACTTTTATCCATTTATAAATGGATATGCTTTGGAGGGTCAAGTATATGCTGTTGTTTCACACCACAAATGTTTTCTTTCGTTTCCAATGGCGAAATGTCATGAGAGGGCTTGACCCCACTACAGAACATCATTCAGTATCTGGGGGAAACCACAAATATGGCTGTACCTGTGGTTGGCATGAGATCATTTACAAATAAAAGATCATTTCAAAAGTAGATTTTGTAGTAGTGAGACACTAGCACCTACAAATGTTGATTAAATATGGACTATCTTAACATATATTCTGTAGTCCTTATTATTCTTTAATGTATTCTTTTTTTTCCAAACAT
The DNA here is from genome assembly GCF_023634085.1 of Falco cherrug. Taxonomy (NCBI): domain Eukaryota; kingdom Metazoa; phylum Chordata; class Aves; order Falconiformes; family Falconidae; genus Falco; species Falco cherrug. Next base: position 31,892,882 of record NC_073706.1, read on the forward strand.
AGAAAATGTTTGGAACTATAGCAACGTAGTCTTGTAGTTAAACTATGTGATACCGTTACTGGTCATCAAATATATGTAGATTTTTTTTCCCCTTCCATTTAGACTCCTTGGGAAAAAAGTAATATCATTTTGGCACAAATGAGGTTCTACACCAGTATTCATGTCTTTGGGAAAGACAGTAATGCCTTCAAAGAAAGTCTTAAAACACAACGGTGCTACAACTCTGTCAGCCACAGTTTCCTTGCAAAGCACAGAGGGGTTTTTGTGTAAAGAACGTTTCAGAACCATGTTATAAAATTATATTGTTGCCTGAGTTCACTGCAAACAAATTTCAGACATGATGCTGGAGATGCACTAGAAATAAAAGCTTTAAGATTGACAACTGCAACAAAATCTGCCCATACTAGTCCAAAAATCATGCTGTAACTGCTAGCACCAGCTGCATTTAAAAATGGTTGAACACAGTTGAAATGCAAAAAGAAGTTTGATTTAGAAAATGTTCAAATTCTCATCAAATACAATGGCAACAACCGTTGGCAAAACATGCGGGTGTCTGAGGGAAGGAGAACAAGAGAGCATTGTTTTCCCAAAGCAATTTGGTTCACTACACGTTACCCAGCTAATGTCATTCAACCAGTATTACAGTTAAATCATGGAGAAACCTATTTTTGAAGCCAAGCTACCTAGCAAAGATGCTGATGATATATTTGAGGTTCAATACTGCCCATGAGAAAACAAAACATGGGAATAATGTAAAATCTACCACTAAATATTTAGTATTGGCCAAATAAAATTGTTGGGAAACATATCTGTCATCACATACAAAAATTGGTTTAGCTTATGGGGTTGAAGAGTTCTGCAAAAATAGAAAAGAATGGCCTTTACTAGGGATATATTTCCAAATTCTTTTACATGCTGTCTTTCAACAATTATTGCAAAATGGCCTAATTAATTTATTTAAACTCTGAACATTTTTTTCTTTTTAGAAATGAGCAACCTGGAACATGTGATCCAGAAAGAAATATAATTTCTAATTGTTTAAATGCAAAATCACTCTTTTTTTATTTGACTTTTTCAGTTCTGAGCAGAAAAAAGGTATAAATACTAGTGCCAAATAGCTTACCTTTTGGGTGTCAGCATTAGAAAATATTATCCAGGATCACAAGTCCATAAGGGAATTGGAGATAGACACATAAAATCCAGTTACCACACCACCAGTTGTTTTGAGGGGGAGAAAAGTGGGAAGGGAGGGTTTGCAGATGTTAAATGCAAACATGCACATTAATAACTATTAAAATGGAAAAAGAATTGCTCACTAACATGCTAATGCCAATACTTTTAAAGATTTTTTTCCCCTAGTTTTTGCCAGTGATTTCACTGTTATGCCATTGCTGTTACTATACTCCAGTGGAAAGTGATTTGTTGATATCCCCTTAGGTCATTCCAAGATGTATGGAGCCTACAGCAATTAGCTGCTCATGTTTCTGTCAGTTTTCTGGTGCTAGACCTTCCTTTTCATGAGATTTCTCTCCACTCCCCCCCCCCTCTTCATTTATACTACATGCTTGCAGTTCTCTTGCTCTGAGCTATACAGATAACAATGAAGCTGAAATGCTCGAGACCAGTATAGTATTCTTTGTACTGTAGAGTTAGCACAACAGTTTCTGAAGGCATCTAATATTCTGCATGAAAACAGGCAGAGAAAATGTGGTAAGAAACATGAACTATTTATGCAAATTTTTATGATTTATGTTGGCAATTTTTTGCATATGATTTTCTCTGAATGTGAGCTCTCGGTTGCCTACATACCCGGACACAACTAGCCTATGTGTGAATTTCCAAATTGTTGTTACATTCAAAATTACTGGTGCAAAATGCAAAAGGACAGACTATCTTGATCTCTTCAACCCTTTGGAATCTGCATTTTAAATTCTGCATAACTGTATATTGGTGTGCATCTATCAGCTTTTCTCACCAAATTTAATAAAACCAGTATTTTATTATGATTACTTAAAAACGAACAAATTTGGGGGATCCACATGCCATAGGTGCCATAAAATGGAGGTGCAAATTTTTTAACCCCAATTGGGTGCCTCATTTGCAGGTGTACTTTGGAATTAGATCTCTCAATGATTTCAACTTCACCTGAAAAGAAACGGTTGGAATAAATTGCTCCTGCCATAAGTTGCACCCTGAAAGTTGGTGGAGTAAAACCAGGCTGGTCTGAGAAGTATCAGGACCTTAAAATATGTCAGTAAGATGCTCAAGATAATTTAATAATATTTAGAAAGCAATGATCGCATTGGATTTCTGTGGCAAGTTGAACATATATCTTTCTGAAATACACATAGTAGTTATCTTACACGAAATTTATTTTCAACCGTTCCATGAGTGAAGAGAAGGATAATTAAAAAGCAGACCTCTAGGAAACTTGGTGATTTCATTTCGCAAGGATTTGTACAACCACTTCTTTATTTTTGTGTTGAATTACTCAAAGTGAATCAACAGCTAGCAGATCCAAAGTCAGAAAATCACGCCAGCCTCACATGAAAATCGGTCTGCGGACATTTACATATATTCTAGTTAAGTCCGAAGCATGTAAATTAATCTTACTAAGGGTGAAATTAAAAGAATTCCAGCAACAGATTAGTATTACTGGCTGAAAGAGTAGTAGTGATAAAATACTTTTCAAGTACTGCCGAAAATGCAGAAAAGAACTGAAGGCTTAGACACACTCACTAACAGGCACAATTTGTGATTTTGTTTAGTGCAAACAGGCAGGAAAACAATTTTTCCAGGCCACTTTCCAAAAGCCTCTGAGAATACAGCCTTAAGTGAGTATAGTTTTTCAGGAAGGACCCCAAACTTGAAGGCAGGTACAGGGTAAAAATACTATCACTAGTGAAAAAAATAAATAAATGAACCAGTGATACTAAAAATTAAATGAACCAGTGATATTTCATCTCTGTGTTTATCTGTGTCTGTGGCATATGGCTTTTGTACTTTGCATGAATCACAACGAAGCATCACATCCAAAAGTCAAGAGGCAAGTTCGCGATATATTTAAAAAGAATTCACCAAAATGACTTTCTTTCTGTCAACTGCTCCATTCAAAGGCCTGAATGAGCAGGCTTTATAAATATGGGGTACTCATGGAAGCCTGCGCAGCCAAGTATGCCTGCAACCAGATATTTCCTATGTGAATAACTAGACAGGGAATTTTCAAAGGCTTGTAGTAAGCAGTTTCAGCAGCAAATTCTCTCAGCCCTTAGTCACATGTTCCTTAAAAGGAAATCATTAGCAATCTAAAAACTCCCTTTCTTCAGTGTTTTCCAATGTATGCTCAGTGTTCTGAGACACTCTGTAAGTGATATTAACCTATGCCTGAAATGGCAACCAAGGAGTTTATACCTCCTATAAAATACCATATACGTACGCTGAAGATATATTATGTACCTAGCATGTTCCCCAGCCCATGTCTTCCACGCCATTCAGACCCTACTTAACAGATTAATGAAGCCACATTCTAAAACATTTTGAAGTGGTCTTCCGAGCCCGACACTCAGAGGCAGGTTATCTGTGCTCATCCCCAGCTCCACGGGCTTCCTGCGAGATGCCGAGCAAGTCACTTCAGTCTCTGACTTTCTTGCCTCTGAAAGAGGGTAAATAAAGCATCTTTTCTGCAACCCTTCTTTTGAGTCTTATCTAGCAAGATTATTCAGTTCTTTAGGGAGAAGGACATCCCTTGTTTCTCAGAAGCGATCGTGACTAAAGAGTCTAAGGTCATTCATACCATGGCAAAACCTCCAACACATTGAGGGGGGTTGGCTCTACTCCAGTACCGTTCCAATAGCCTCAGTTCAGCTCCATCAGTGCCTTGCAATTCAGTATTTGATATTTCAAGGGGAAAAAAAATATCCAGGAAAGCATGGATGGTTTTTTTTCTGTCTTTATACAAAAGGACTATGCATTTTAAAAGGAGTTCTATTTTAATTTCAGCAGTGAACTGAGCTCTGCCTCCCATATTTCCTACCTGCTGGCTCAGATTTTGAAGTACATTGAAAGAAACCCTCGAACCGCTGCTTTTTGGGCCTATGTTCTTTCACTGGTACACACCTGCTACAAAAAAACAGCAACACCAGAACTATACATGCTGTTAAACTGTATTTTTAACATTGTTTTTCTGGTGACATGTAGAAACCACGTGAACCTCTTTCTCTCTCATGGTTTACATTGTCACCAGTTATCCCCAATAAAAGCACCGTCTGATATAGTGCAGCTGGGCAGAGTTTATGCGTGTGTACGTATGAGAGCAATAAGAATGGGACTAGATGTAGTTATACCCCCAGGATACCCAGGGTATCTGGTAGAAGTAAACTGCTGGAATCTAGGGGTGACTGTAGAAATCAGTTGTAGCTATTTTTTAAATTCAAGAAATAAACAATGTAAAAAAACTACTTCAAAATTAAAGATCATTAACAACAGATTTTTTCAGAACATCTCCGCTGCATAGATTTCATTTTCTTCAAAATAATGCTTAGATCTTTGGTAACACTTTTGATTTTCAAAGTGCTTTTAAACAATGAATAAATTAAACAATTGTGCAATAGCCATCCTTTCCATAACCATGTCTATGAATAATAACCTGATATTATTTCATGTGCAGAAGTGGCAAGTAAGAAATGAGAGCAGTGGTAAAAGAAAACAGACAAAAAACGGCAGAACAAACTAACGGACAGAGGAAAGAGGATTTCTCAAAGACAACCCAGTGTAGACAGAGGTTCGTCATGCATATGTATCTATTGCCCACCTTTGCATGGTATCTATGTATCATGCAAATTTTTCACAATACTATACCTAAAATTCGCCTCCTATTAATTATATAATTAGTCAGAAGAAACTCATGTTCCGGTATCCATATAAGTTAAGAACTACCCCCTCTGTAAAAATTTCTGTCAGTATAAAGGAATGACCTATATAAATACTGTATTTTTTATTATTCAGAACTTTCTTAATTTTTTCAGTTTTTCCCACCACTCTACTTAATATTTCTGTATGGTTTTTTGCCAAAACAAATTCAGTATCTTTGATGGTATGATGTGTGTATAATCCACTTGTGATTTTTCAGTTAAAGAAGCTACCCCAAACTCAAGGGTGTTAAACTTTTTTCTACTGCTACTCCGTATTTTCACTTATACCCCTGTGCATTCACATATGCATTTTAAATACTTCTCTAACACACCAATAATTCCTCTTTGAAGTACTGAATGGAAACCAAAAGATCAGACATTTTCAGTTCATGACTTTTCTTTCACTACAGGAAGCACTTTGAGACCATCATTTGAGAGTGATTTCCCTTGTCTTCTACTCATGAATTGGTTTCTGCAGCAAAATTTATTCCAAATAGGCAGATTTCTTTTGGAGCTGCTATCAGGTCACAGTTCACAGATCAACTGATGGCAGTTAATATCTCCACTTTATTCCTTGTTTGCTTCTGTAACACAAACTGTTAAAATAATGAGTGACACGAGAAGTTTCACAAGCCCAAGGGCGAATACAGCCCAACAGATTTTTGACTTTCAGGCACATGAATTTAGTGTCTACTGAAGTGAAAGCTTCAGCTGAAGCTTTTCTGTGGTTGCTTTAGTAAGGTAAGGACTCTTGTCCATTTGGATTTTCTCATTCAACAAGAAACCATCACACAGCAACGTTTCGTGTAAAGGCAGAGGTAAGAAACCCAACCTGTTTGAAGGAGTCTGGAAAAAAATCCTTCACTTCAGTCTAGCTGTTCACTTTCTAAAAGACTGTGGGAACTTAGTTTTCTTTGAAATGCCCATCTTCCTATGAAATTCAGCTGAAATCAGCCAACAAGCTTAAAGTTAGTGGCATGAGCACCTTCACTCGCACAACTCAGAGCTGCATGCAGCTCATTTCCAGAGGCGGTCAGGCCGACGACACAAATCTGCTATCTTCCTTTTCTACTGCAACGGCAACACTGAGAGAGCTCTAGGCAGTGAAGCTCTTCTGCTGTTGTTGCACTGTGCTACAACAAGGTGTCTTTATAGTACTGACTATAATGCCACAGACAACAAATTTCACAAGGAAAAATATTAGAGCCCCTACAATCTTAAATGCCACTTTGAAGTGCATCTTGCACAGTGCAACACCTCACGCCCTGGTGTGGAGGGTCCCCTTGCCCCAGTGCTCCCTCTCCAATCCCTCTTTCTCTGCGCTCAGGCACTCGCTTCCATGCACACTTTCTTGCCAGCTCTGGTGCCCCCTTTTCTGTGAACCTGTTTTACTCACTAAAATCACTAAAAAACCCTGAGAGTGAATTGAATCATATAGCTACTGATCTCTTCGCTTTCTCCTGGGATGAATGGAGATTTCAGGATCTGTAGGGCTTCCTGCCGTATGGGAAGATGACCCTGAGCTGTGAAGTATCAGTCTGGGAGCCATGGAAAATGTAAGACACTATAAATGAGCAAGCGCTGGGTATAACAGGAACACGCTATTTTCAGTCAGGCCTTGTTTAAACATGAGGCCAAAGCGTCCTGCTGTGCCTCCGCCAGGCCGAGCCTCCGCTCACGTGTGCCTGCACAGCCCTGGGCTCGGAGTGCCCGCGTGCCAGGCCTGGCTCTCACGGCAGGGGCAGACGGGGCTCTGCTCCACTCCTCCCACATCCAGGTTTTCCTTCCAAGAGAAGCCTGAGGAGCTGAGCAGGATGGAGGCCATGGTGCACACCATGTCCCTCAGGGGGTAACAATGCCAGTAGGCGGTGGGTACACTTGCTGTTTGGGCACATAGGTGGGATATCAATCCTGAAACAGGACTGGGGAGTACATAAGCTCAGCCAACAAGAGAGAGTCTAGAACTAATAGTCCAAGAGAAGCTGCAAATAAGTGGCTTCCTCAGAGGGTTACAACACAGTTTCTAAGATCCTCTCGTGACACTGCATCCTCTTAAGCATCATAAAAAATAAAAGAGATGGATCCCCCAATCATTCCTCCAACACACCACACTTTTCTCCTCTGACACTTCTGGTTAGGAAGTTTGCCCAGCTTCCCCAGTAGCAAGATCATTGAATGCAGGTGAGTCATTACGAGGAGCTGGACTGATGTGGTTATACAGCTAGGAAGCCTTTTACATTAGAAACAGGATTGATCATAAACCTATCAATGAACACATGAGAAAAAAAGTACAAACTGTCAGGAGAAAATTATGGACCAGAGATAAAAATTAATAGTGAAGTACTTGACAAAGTGCCAGACTTTGTCCAGACACAGGTTATACCTCCTTCCTATGATACACAAAAATAGCTCAGTATATTTTAAGGCTAACTGTTTCTAGCTGTGGATTACTGAAAAATAATTTAAAATTTATGGATTGAATGTGGAGGCTACAGATGTCTTTCAAACCCTCTTACCTTAGCGATACTCTAATGAAATAAAAGCACTTCTGTTGCTGGCATGTAGGTTAGAACACTTGCTCCCAGAATATGGAGCAATATGAAAAGGAATAAATGAGTTGAAACTTACTTTCAAAAAATATAATTTAAGTCCCAAATGCATCTAAACCGTAACTGTTCTGGTGGGTTCCATAAATTTAATTTAGATAGGATTATTGTCAACAAATTCACAGTATTGCCCCCAGAAGTTCAGAAAGCATTAGTTTCACAAATCTGCTTGTGAATAAATGGAAAACATTTTAACAAAGCCTCACAAGTGCAAGCATAACAAAGGGAAGAACCTGGTAGCTACAGCAGGTGACAGATGGGCTGTCTCTTTACAGTAAAATCTCCCAGTAAGATCTTCCTGCAACACATTCAAAGCAAATCACTGAAACTTCAGACAAAATTCTCACCAGTGAATTTGCAGAAAATATGTAGGGTAAGATGGAACATATCACCAGAAATTAAATCTCTTCTATTCTGTGTTCCCTGACATGCGCAGACCCTCTGCAACAAGGAAAGACGACATTATTTTGATGGGTACCCAAGGCTCTGTTTCCATGGGAAGTGCATGTACATCCAGCGCCGTCTGGGAAGCAATGTGATTTATGAATGCCTCTTTCCCATGGCTTTGCATGAGGTGTACACTCAGAGGTTTGCTTCTCCGCTGTCTGTTGCAGCATAAGCTCAGATCAAGACTTCTCCTGAAGCTAGGGCATTTTAGTATCTCTTTCCTAAGTACATTCTTCAAATTCTAAGACAGGAAGAGATTAAAGTGTTTACATCCAGGGCAACCTGAAAGGGTTTATCAGGGCCACTAACTGTTTTCAGGAGACTTAACCGAATGCCCTGCCTTTCAGGCTTCTTCCTGGATCTCAGCTGTGGTTACCCAATTACCTAATGTGTCCAAAAACTATTCAGGTGGAACCCTGAGAGGCAGTCTGGCAGCACAGTTATTGAAAAGCCTTTTCCTTAGGAAATCAAGGTAAAAAATGTTAGGGGTTTGGGGTTTCTTTTTAGTTTTTCTTTAAAACTAAGAGCTATGACAAACACAGGGAACGAACAGGCAGGTCAACTCTTTGAATTTTGCATTCATTACTACCATTTTAGGAAAGCGAGCTGCAAAGGAGCAATAAACCTCCCACAAGACAAAGGCGGCTGTTTGTAAATACAGAAAAAGATCTAAGAAGTGGGGAGGAGAAGTTGAACACTGAGGCAAATGATTCAGGTAGCAAGAATGTGAGAGAGAAGTGTTGATTATTCCTTCTCTCTTCAGTAGACTGACACACTACTTTTACATGATTAACATTTCATTCTGGTATCCAGACAACAATGCATCAAGGGAATAGAAGTTCATTCTTAGCGGGAAACAGTGAACATGAGTTCATCTTCTTTTTTTCTATTGTTAAAAAAAAAAAAAAAAAAGCTAAGTTAAGTAAGTTAAGTACTGTGGAGCCATGGCTTTAATACTCTCCACAGCTCTTCACAAAAGCCTCAGTGGAATCTGGGTCCTGTCATAGCATGACAAGAAGATAATCTGTGTGGGACCTTCCTTTCTGATTAGGAGGTGCTTTCTCGTAATCAGATGGCAAGAGAGTCTCTTGGTAACCCCTCCTCCTCCAGAAAGTGGAAACAAATCTTTAGAGAAAGGCTTAGTCAGAATCTGCATGGAATCCATTTTAAACCATTTTCCTTGGGCCCTGTAACAGTACCAAATGCCCCTGTGTATATGTAGCTCCTTAACTCCATCCAAAGCAGAGTTTTAATCCAGGCAAGATTTCAACCTGCAATGTAGGCCTTTGTAGCATTAACATCTGAATGTTCCTGGAAGCTGCAGTTCATCAAGCGTTATATACTTTGTCATCTCTAGGGAGAAAGGAAATAAATGGGTGACTCTAAGCCTTGACAGCTGTAAATCTGTTACCAGGATGAAGGCAGATGTACTGTTTCTATTCTGTGGAGTTATTCCCGATTTGCACAGAAGTTGGTAGGATCTGGGTCAGGTTTGTGACTTCTATCCAATCAGAATTCCTTTACTTGGTGAAATAAACTTAAGTTTATTTACTTAATAATGACTTTTTTAAAAGAAATCTCTTAACAAACCGCAAGGAAACCTAACACTCCTCCCTGTTACTATTATCCCCTTCTTCAGCATGAAAAAGGAAAGAAAAGAAAGAGTAGGTAAACCAAGAGCCCTGCATCCCATCCCAGGGATCCATCACCTGTTCCATTCTTCTCAGAAAGAAAGAATGTAGATTTTTCATTTAAAATAGTACCTCTAAAATCTTTAATTCCTCTTACTGCTAGAGCACTATCTCCTCAGGGGTGATTTAAAGCATGTAAAAGTTTGCAACTATTTTCAATCTTAGCATTCTGCAACCTGTAGGTTGTACATTCACCACCTTCCTACAGGTGCAATGGAAGCTCAAAGAATAAAATCAGATTATTTGCTGTTAATTCTATGAGGATACCTATTTATGAAGCCTAGGTTATGTAATGGATCAGAAATATTTAAATTGGGAAAAAAACCCAATTTTTTTAATTACAATTTTTCTCTAATATATATCTGCGAGACTATAGGATTCACCTGAAATTTCCAAAACAATTGTGATACTTATAATGTTTATGATGGAAATATAACAATAATAAAATATAATATAATAGTATACTGGTTCTAAAGGTGGCCATTTGAAGTAAAAATTTTAAATAAGTTTATCATACAAAAACACACAGCAAAGAAACCATGCAAGGAAAGACAGAACGTTGCATAGTTTACCATCCTAGCCTTGGAAAGGTTAAGTCTTGCTTCCAAAGCTAAATGTCTAACTTGATAAAAAAAGCAGTCAGTTTTGGTTTGTTCGGTTTTGATTTGAAACTGCCTGAGTATCAACCTATATCACTGTTAGGGCAAACAAACAAAAAAACCCTAACAAAACCCAAAACCCACAAGCCAACACAAAAGGCCCCATAAAACATGCATGAAGGATCCAATTAAAAAAATATTAAAAAATAAAAGCGTCTGTAACATTAGACAGTGAGTAATCTCACAAAGATTTCATAGGATCTGTGCCAAAGGGGTAATGTCTACTATTACCTGTGCAAACTCTCTCTATAACATTGGAAGCAGTGCTGTATTAGATGCTCCAGTTTCAATTTTTCTCAGTTTTACCCCTTTCACACTGGAAGGGTTGTCTCAATCCAAAAGCAAGCTGCTTTTGCTTGGTCACTCTGTAATTGTTAAGAGTCGTCTCAGTTTTCACAAATGTACACACACTGCGTCCTGAGCATTGGCCACCAGCCTTGGTGCCACACATCCACAAGCCTTCTCCTACGCCATGGTAAAGCCTGCTCAGCCCATGACCCCACCGAGCAATTTTTTCCACCTGTTTGAGTTCTTGTTTTAAGAGAATCAGTATGTTTCGATCATGAAGAATCAAATGGGCTACCTGTTTCACAAGAATTTTTCCTGTTTGTTCCTCAATAGGAATAGCCTGAAACCACACAGTATTTCTTGACAAAGTGGTTTGCTAATGGTCACCACAACGTTTTCCAACCTGTTGCACTGAAGTGGCTTACCTTTCTCTCAAGGTAACAACAGAGTTTGGCAACACTGTCCAAAGAAAACTGTGTTTTCCACTCTTAAAAACCCAAAATGACATCACTCTGTCAAATGTCTGCCCTATTCTCTCCAGAGAACAACCGCCAGCAACTCAGGAGTGACCCAAGCCCCACATGAGAAAAAGGGGGGGGGGAAGTCATGCTTCTTGTGTGGGGTATCAAGTAGGTACTAGACTACTTGAAAGGCACCACAAAGGTCTGCTGGGTCTAAATAAATATTTAAGTATGTAGTGAGAGGCTTATAAAAAGCATGCGACACTAGATATGTAACTACGTGAATATTAATATGCTTTACATATGCTGAACCATTTATCTGGACAATATTAATTACTGTATTTACATGAATGCAGTAAGCACTGAGGACAACTCCTACTACTATACATGAGGCAAGGAAAGACTGAGAAAGGAGAGGAAGACATTGGAGAAGCAATTTCTCTGCACCTTGTGGAAAAAAATCTTTCCATGAGTTTAAAAGATGAAGATTTTCAATACAGGCCCAAAATAAAATGAATACGCATTTTAATTTTGGTCAGCAGGAGCTTTAAAATGGCTATTTTACAAAGAGAAATAACACCTTTGTAATTTTAATGTATGTTTATGTAAGATGAAACTGGCAGTTCCGTGTTAATAAACCTTGCTTAGGGGGAAAAAATAATAATAATAAAAAAATCAGTTGCTGAACTATGGTGAGTAATTAGCCCCTTAGCATCCCCTTTCTCCAGGAATGCTTCCTCCTGAGCTGGCTCTTTTAAATAGCTCCAGTCCCGGCTGCCTTTGTTGAGCTTGGAAATTGTGCACATATGAGAGAAATTAAGCCCTCATTTAACAGGGACACATGCCTGTCAAGTCCAGAGGAACAAAGGCTGGTCCCTGGGGGCTACTCAGCTCCCTGAGGCTGCCACTCATTCTGTTAGCAATGCTTACCCTTTACAGATTGTGTATAAAACCCAATAAATCATTTCATCTGCTCTGGTTAATATACACATGAGCCTGGGACTTTCTTCAAAGTATTATTTTCTTTCACTTGCAACTCTATTCATTTATTAAGAGGTGACCTATGTTTGCTAGAGTGTAGCCAGGTTTTTACCTTGATACAATAACGTTCATGTCTGTGAAGTAAACCTGAAACATTTACTGTTCAGAAATAAAGACATTTGATACTACATCTGTTTCACACAGGAAATGTTTTATTACTCTTTAATGGTCAATAATCATCAACGTCTATTGTATAAATTACTAGTATATTCTGTTCTTCCTAAAGTTACATCTGAAACGTATGTGTATCTCAACTGATAGTAAAACAGGCTAAATAAAATGACAGATGTGTAGCCTTGCCAAGGAAGAGAGTCTTTTCTCAATTAAAACAAACCAAACAGGAAAGTAATATAACAAGGAAATAATTTTACTTGTGTTCTTTACAAAGTGTTACCACAAAGATGCATCTAAACTATCCTGAATAAAGCAAAAGCAAAAGGATGCTGATGACTAAAATAAACAAATAATGAATTGCACAAAGTGAGAACTGAAGTAGCCACATGCAAGACAAAAATATTCATACACAACGTAACAGTTATCTCCAAGCGCTCTGTGGTGGATGGGCACAATTATCCCCAAATATAAATGCACACACAGAGCAGAGGAATATTTTACAGTGAATAAAAAAAGGCAACATGAAATGCTGTCATTTCCACGTGAGCTCTTTTTGTTTTTAAAAAGAGGGCCTAATTCTGTACTTCTAGTATTAGACTGACATAAGCGGAGAGAACATGAACAACACCAGCTAAGGAAATGGCACCCTGCACTGCATTCAATGAAGCAAAACTCTCGCTAAGTTGAGCAGGAACTTTTCCTTACACTTGAGTGTAGTATTAAGCCAATGAAGACAAGTTAGTGGTGTAGAATAAAACCAAATTAAAGCGCAGAGTTGTATCTTCTTTCCCCAAAATGGTGAAAGCAATATTTCAATTCCTGCTATTAACAGGGATCCTTTTTTTGTTCTGTCCACTCCGCAATTTTAAACTAATACATTGAAAGCATGCCATTTCTCAAGCAACAATATTACGCTTTGTATTTAAAACCACAAAATAAAGAGGGCTGACTGTTCTGACAGCTTTAATTCTGATGATACTGGGAGCCCCAAGTAAAAAGAAACTGGTACAGCATGGAGTTTTCCCTGCTCAGCAGGCAGAGAAAAAGCAGTTCTGGATTTGATAAGTAAAACCAGATACAGCTGATGGTTATATGCTCAAGTCTTGCAATTAATGGGAAACATCAACCGCCCAACGAACTTGCGTATCAGTGGGGTCTTTGAGAAGGCCTTTTCTCCCATCTTTTTAAAAACTCACCGACTGTACAAGAGTCCTGACTTAATGTGTAAAGAACTGTGTATGCTCCACTGTCATCAGAGGGGAAAAGAGGTATCGAGGCCCCAGGCCCCATTTATACATTAAAAAAAAAACCTTGCACATTGTTACCATTGACATTTTTCACTGCAAATTTGTGTCAACGTAGCAATGAAAAGAACGTAACAGGATGACAAACTCAGCATGAGGTATTTTACAAATACGAAGTTGTGGCCCCTTGTCCTGAAAGATGTGACACTCAAGAAACTATTGTAATAGCAGTTTGTTCTAGTCAAAAATAGCAACCACAGTTAAACAGTATCCAACTTAGACTATAATCAAAGGCAACAATTCAGTGTCTATTAAAACTTGGATACTAACAAATAACTACCTTATAGCGACAAATTCTTGTAAAGAAAACATTATACTATTACACCATGCCCTGTCAAACATAAAAGTGGCAGAAATGCAATAAATATCCTATTTCTTAGAAATAAAAAACTGTACAATGCAATGCACATATCTACGCTGTTCAGCTTAATAGGAATCTATAGCTCCTCCTCCACCATATGTAAATAAAATTAATTTCTGAATAATTAACTGAACATAAATCAATAGAGACTGGGTCTGCTATGCAGTCGTAACAGTAAGGAATGATTCCGTAAGTATAAGTAAATGGAAACTAAGGCCTTAACAGTAAAAATGCGTTTGTCATAAAAGTAGTTGTTGTTCTGGAAAGAGTCTGACTAAACCTGATTTGTGTAAGTAAGGATTGGATCCAAATTCAAATTGCTGGTCCGAAAGTCACAAAACAAAGGCAAGGCTATAATTTCAGCAGAATTTGGTTCATTGGTTGATACCCGTATGGGATTTACCTGGTCAACGAAAGGCCCGTTCCCAGAGCAGGCCATACGCAAGCGTTACCCAGGCTGGCTTGTCCCCCCCAAGCAAAAACCACCAGAAACTCTGAGCCACTTTATCCACCTACTCCTTACAGATCAAAATGCAAAATGTTGCCGTGAAAACAAGGGAGAATATGCAAAGGTGTTATATGCTATGTATGCCACTGACATAATACTTTAATAGGATATGCTGTAATTTCCTGCAATTAATATCTTAGCAGAGCTATAAAGGCTTTTTTCCAAAATTATACCATTGCGTTTACAACACTAAAATTAATGTTGTGTCAACCTTTCCATTATAAGCCCCCTTTTTCAGAGGTTTATAACTTGGCTGTAAAAATACATTCTGGCCTAAAATGTGGCATGCAAGATCTCCATTTAGAAGCAGCCATTTTGATTAAATAAAAAATTTAAGTAAGTTTCTTGAATGCCCTACAAAACATGTGAGGGACCGCCAAGTAATCTAGGCATTCTTCAAACAAGAAATTATTTTCTCTCCCCCACAAGCCACTGTTCAAAGCATGTTTCACTGCCATGGAAGTTGCTCCACACCTGTAAGGAAAATACATGGATTTAGGAAAGTACAGATTCTTTCAGTGAGCGTAGTGCCTCCACGTGCCTCCTTCTGCATGATAGTGGCTACGCTTCTGGTCAGCAGCTCGGCCACTATCTGTGGGCCACTGAGGGGGAGACTCAGGCAAGCTGAAATGGTTTTCGTTTGGGGCAGGGGAGTGGGTTGAGAGGAACAAACAACTATATCTCTGTATGACTGACATGGATTCACTCTGGCTAAAAGCTCCGTCAGCGTAAATTAAGGCAAGTGATATAAACTGACAGAAAGTCATGATAGAAAAGTTGATCAAGACATTAGAGAACCACCCTGTGAATTCTGAAACCACAGATTTCAGGTCTGTCGAATTTCACATAATAAATGGAACGAGTCACTTAGAAAATTTAACTTAGGTGTTTAAATTAGGAACCTCGTTGTCTAATCAACAGAAGGTAATTCACAGCACCTGGACTGCTTTATATATGGAGCCAAAAGTCCTAATTCAGTCACCCAAATTAGATATCTAAAATTAGATGCCCCCAAATATCTATACGCTTTTTATTCTGCCTCAAGAGTGTTGTGAGGATAATACACTTCAGCTTATGAGACACTCAGATACGCAGTTACAGAGGAGATGAGTATCCTGAAAATATATCACCAATAAAATTCAATGAGATGGAAAAGACAAAGCTAGAAATGTGATAGTAGAGTTATTCATACAAATCACTCATCATCAGAGCAAAAAACATGTGCCATTCCTCCTCCTCTGAGAAAAGTTTGCTTCTATATTTATATTCCATAAATTGCTTTGTCAAAGAAGGAATCTCGGTCCATGCTTCAGCTATTAGGTATACGCTGCACTACCAACTCTATTTCGTTACCTGTAGCGAGTACCCACACTACACATTGATCTACCTGATCTAGCTTTTAAACAAATGCTATGTTCCTCCAGCTGGTTAATCTTTCATTTTACAGAATAAAAATGACTAATACATTACTTCAAAATAAAATTCCCTAATTCAAAACTTCCCTTCCATAATGTGGGGCGGTGATGTGTCTCAAGATCGATTTCACACTTCACCATCAACTGTGAATGTCTTTGCTTTTATTATTTGGTGTTACAACTTTAATGTTTTCTTAACATACTGTCATTTTGGGTGGGTGAATAAGATGAATTCAGCATTTCATAATGCACCATTGTATACTGTCTACATCATTTATTTTCTTTTTATTGAATGATTACAAACTTCAATTTAAAACTAATAACATTTTGTGGGAGTTACTGCATGTGAATTAAGTGTGGTGATGTCAGTGCATCCCTCCGGAATTTAAAAGATATTTCACTGTGTTATATCATGTGCCGCACAGTATATCAATTTTTATTTCCCATCCCTCAAGTATGGAATGCATACTGTGTAACTTCTTAGTTTCTCAATATAGACATAATTTACCCAAGCTGTGCAAATGCCCAGCTCGCTGAAGATGATATATAAAAGATTTATATAAAAGACTAGTTCTTTCAAACAAGCAAAAGTCTTGCATGCAACACAAGCCACTATATTATCTAATTATCTGGGGAGAGGGGGTTCTAATGTAACAGACAAAAAAGGAAATAGGGTGTAAATTGCTGCCATAAACCAACTTTTCTTTACTTTAACAATGACTAAAATTAGATAGGTAAATTCCAGGCAAGGCCATTCACCTTTCCTTGAGAGCTATGCTTTGACATTTTTGTGAGTGTCTGGATTAGCTGGTTGCATAAGACCATGAATATTAGAAATATTCTTTCACTTTACTTTCACATACATGCCATCAAATGTATACCAAATGTTTAACAGCACCTGGTTTGCTCATTTACCGGTTTGCATATAGTACTACTTTCTTTATGTGAATTCATAATTCCTAAATGCATTCAGAGAGCAATGCACTTACTTCTTCCTTGCTGTCATGACATTAAATGTATTTAAAATAAGTTTTTATGCTCAGATTGATTCAGTAATACACTTTCATTCCAGAGCATTCCCACAATTACAACTAAAAACCGTTTTGATTCTTTAGTCCAGGATTTAGTCCATCTGGCAAATCTAAGATTTTACTGTGAGATTTCAAAAAGCACTTTACAATTTGTTTGCTAAATGCTTTTGGCCTTTTTATGTGGGGCTGTACTTCATCATTTTCCTCCAAATACCTGCTTTTGCAGACAGAAATTTTGACCTCTGATATCATCACATTCCAGTCTTGCCTATATATCTGAATATATCCATAAATCAAGTCATTTCAATACTAACATTTATTAACTATTTTCTTTATTCACTATCTTCTGATGAGTGTGTCAGTGTGGTGGTTTTTTTAAAAAAGAAAAAAAAGGAAAAAAGAAAAAAGTAATTCAAATCCTGATTGTTCTCTCTCTTGGCCATCACACGGTTGTCAATCACAAAAATCATCACTGAAAAAGTAACTAATTAGAAATGAAAGGCCAACATCTTACACAGTTTCTGTCAGTCCTGGGATGTTTCAGCGTAACACTGATGTAAGACCTGAAAAAGAGCTGGTGTGCCCAAAAGGTTGCCTGCTTTTTCCAACTACATCTGTCTGTCTAATAAAACAAATTACATCCCCTAAATCCCCTGCGTCATTTGTATCTTTGATATTCCAAGCACAATACTAATATTCTAAGTCCTTCTTCATAGGAGATGCCCAGTTCTGCAAAGCCTACTTATGTGAGGAACACTTAGGTAGACAAGGCATCAAATACTGGCTATGCAAGTGTTGCTCAAGCAAGTAAGACTACTCAGGATCAGCCCTGTTGGTAGGCTGCCAGTTGGCTCAAATTCTGCTCCCAGTTATCCAGTTTAGCTTGTGCACACACCACTTAGGAAAGAAACTGGTTTTCTGTACTGGAGCAAATAGTGCATTATTATTTAATTTTTTCCAGGGATCACAATACTGTGAAGATGACGTTCGGCAGGCTGACAGGAGGGGTGATGCAGACCCATACTGCCAGAGGAGCAGCACCAGCAAGGCTCAGAGGGGCACGATCTCTGCCAGCCCACTCAGGAGCTAGACCAGGGTGCCTGGATCAGCCAGCCCTGGGGCTGCCACAGCACGTCGCTCCACGCTTGGCTGGAACAGGCAGACCACCAGCCGAGAGTGACCCCTGGGCAGTGGTACAGGTGGATCGCAAATATTTGCTTGATCCTCTGCTGTTATTCAGGAGCTGGTTATAATCTGCCCCTAAATTGAGAGGGCTCAGATCTGAGGCCCGTCTGTAAGCAAAGGCTGCTGTACGAGTGTTTGGGCTCAATAGAATCAATGAGATTTTAGCCCCTTGCTTTGGCAGAGGCACAGCTGAGAACAAGCCCCTAAACCTCGGCCAGATTGCACTGCAGCACGCCCAGAGCAAACGACGCAGCCGTACTTGAACTGGGGAGGCCCGTGCCTTCGTTTCCAATTTTAAAACACACGTGGGAGAGGAAAAGTGGGAGGGCAGCTACTATCATCTTCTGCACCAACACGAGCCTGAGAAACAATGACATTTACTTTGGTTTAACTAATTTCCACACATCAGATCGCGTTTGGCACCCGTGTGCCAAAGTCCTATTCTTCAAGTCTGTTGAAATACCACTTTCCGAAACATGTGTGCTAACATTTGGCCAACACCACCACAAGATCATTTTATTAACTTGTAGTTCATTTCATAGACTGCTGCTCATGTTGCTAACATATGCTATTCTACCATTTACTGCTCTATAATTAGAGAAGTCATATGAAAGAGATACACAAGGCTTAATTTTTGCATTAAATACAATTTGTTTAGACTCGGGTAGGCGAAATAAAGCTATTTAAAAGAAAAAAAACATATAGTGAATTACAAAACTGCAAGACAGCTTACTTAACTCTTAGAAGGTCACAGTAAAAATTTGTAGAAACCCAGCCCCCCACCTCCAGACTCCATACAGTTTTAAGGACTGTGTTAAGAGTCAAATCCAGAACTATTTTCTGCTTTGTCAGGATAAATCTTGTTTCCAGGGGCCTCGGGCAGAGCAGCTAGAGGGATCCTTGCAAACAGGGGACCAAGGTGCAAAGGCAGAAGCTTAAGAGTAACACAGGAGGGGAGAACCTCTATCACAGTGTGTCTTTTTGCTTCGGCCACCATCACGCTGTTGCACCAAAGCAGTTTTAGTATGGAAGAGGCTCAATAAAGGATAGGGAACATCGTCAGAATATTTGTTAAAGCACAGGCTGCTCAGAGAAGGTAAGGATCCCACATCACTTCTCTTTCTACACAGCTGACACAGAAAATTCCAAGCTAGCCAGCCATGAAGATGGCTTTTGTTGGAAAAAAGCTGGCCTGTAATACCTTTCACTTGGGTAATTATCAAATAAGGACTCTAGAGCTCATTAATAAGCCACTATGAAATAATAAATAAAATATGAAACATTTGACTTTGATGTTTAGCATATTTGTCTTTCCTCCATTGGATAAGTTTCCATTTTCACTAGACAAGTTCTGAGCTGGACAGATGCTGTGACACCACCCCCCCCCCCAGCAGAGCCCTGGGAATTCGAATCAATGGTTCAACGACAAGTTACAGGCACCTGACAGCGCTGCTCTCTGCCATGTGCACACAACGGCATGGCAGAAGGGACTTAGACATAGATTACTGTTTTGGGGGTTTTTTTAACTGTTTAAAGAAAAAGAAAAAAAGATACCAATGACAGCTGGGAAGCAATTCATAAGCGATCTGGAATTTAAGGGAAATGTATCCTCTCTACTGTAAATTAATAAACTGCAGCTATAGTTTATTAAGGCATCACAATAATTTACATTTTCTACTGCCATAATCTTGACTGCTTATAAATTACAGTAGTTTTACCTATTCTTTAATCCAGAAACATCATTATTAAAATGTTTGATGCAGGCTACAGTGCATCTATCATTACTTGTAAAAGTTAATTAGATTAGATAAAAGAAATAATTAGATTTGCATTTTTATCCTGGTTTTAAACTTCCAAAGAAGATCACAACAGTGTGCCTGTGGGCAATTAAAAACAGCATACAGCAGTGAAATATAAAGGCAAAAAAGGTCTGTTTTTCCTGGCTAATTCATGATTGAAGATACAATTACAAAATATTTTAAGGGTTTGCTGAAGCTGGGGGCTATTCCTAGACTTCTAAGCTTTGTTTATAACTCTCGCTCTCTTTCAAGGGAGTATCTGATCTGCGTACCCTGCCAATAGAAGTATCAAATTGCTTTCAATGGCTTTATTTGGTCCTGTTCAGAGCTTGCTGGAAGGGGATCAGTTTCACGATCAATAAAAAAAAAAAAAAAATAAAAAAAAAAAAGAAGAAAAGAAAAAAAAGGTGGGGGAGAATATTCCCTAGTGCCAGAACAGTAACATATAAATCGCTTTTTGCTTGTCAATGATAAATACAGTTTACAAAGCGGGACAACCTCAGAGAGTATAACTGAAGTGACAATAACTAGATTCCAGCTTGTGCCTTTTCAGCGAGCTCGCTGTGAGGAGCTTAACCTGTCTCCAAAAGGCAATAAATGAAAGGTTCGGCTCTTAAAATTGGAGGTCAGTTACATACTTAATGATGAAGCATATCTTTAAATCTATTTCTACTATTATTATCCTAGCAAAAAATTAATTAACCAGGTCAGGGAGGCTATGAAGGCTAATGTGGAATGTAATTATTCCTGATCTTTAGACATGTACTTCACATAAAGAGATAGTCCTTATTCAGCTCACCAGGTATCTGAACTGTCAGTAGTTAATCATAGATAAGAAGAGTCATTGGTTCAGCCTCTTAAGTTTTAAGTATGATTCAAATGATTCCTATTCAAGGACAGTTTAAATAGTTGTAATTTTTATGTTACTATCCTTTTGTTTGTTTACTATCACAGTAATCATGTTCACTCTTTTTGACTGAAACAGAAAAGGCAAGAACATTAATACGAAAATACAACACCATGAATGTATAGTTTAAAACTAGAAATAAAATTACTCTTAGGAATAATTTCTAATGGCTGAATTAAAACAGAAAGCTGAGGAGAGCAGAGGAAGCCAGTTTTTCTATGCAGTGGAAATCATACTGATTCAAACAGAAAACAAAATGCCCTGCAATAGCACGGAGCATTGTACAGAGGCATAAGGTGATGGGAAATGGATGAAAGCAGTTTGGATCAGCTGGCACTGTAACACCCATTGCAAGTTTTTGCAGAAAAGCTGAACCACCAGTGTCCCTTTTGAAGATTTCAGGCACTACTTCGGACTCGCCCTAACAAAGCCTGCCCACCAGTGGAGGGAAATCCTCCAACTTTCATCCCTCAAATCCACACACACACCCTGGAGGGGAATCCTGGAGCAACGTGCTCCAAGCATCAGTGGGATCCAAATCCTTCTTCAGCTGGACACATGGGGTCAAAAGCAGTCCCCAAGCCTCACTCTGAAAGGACTGAGTTCTGGCAGGGAGGCACCGAATTCCAGGGGTTTCAGGGCCTCAACTGCTTCCCAAGGTTGGAACCATTCTAGGGATGCAAGCCTTCCTTTCTTCCAGGGTAGTCTTACCTTCATGATGTACCACCGCATTGCTCCTTTAAACAGGTTTTCCCTTATCCCTAGAGGTTTTTGCTTTCACAGCATAGGCTAAAAGATGTCCATGAAATACTCTCATTTTGCCCTTTCTACTTCAAGAAGTCTTTTTATTAAACAAAAAAAGAAAGTTAATTTAAAAAATCTGCATCAACCTGGAGACCGATCTGTGAGCTCTTACTTGCCCTACAGTATTTTTTCAACTTTATTTCCACTAAAAGCAACGATTTCTCTGCACAGTTTTGCAGAATGAAGGACTTCATTTGGCACACTAGATTTCCTCCCATTTCTGTGGACTCCGCTGTAGAAGAGTTTATGAACATTATGAACATTTGAGCTGAACAGTAATAATACACTGCCTTTATCTGAACTTTTTCATTTAAGATTCTCAAAACATTAACTTGAATTGAGGAACAGGAAACAATTTGCCAAATTTCAGATAATCAGAGACAGAACTAAGAACAACTCCAGATTCCCACTCGCTTTAGCCAACAGATAAAACTGCTTTCCCCAACGCAAACACCCTGAAAGTAACATTAGCTTCACTTAGAAAACATGAGACGATTATGCAGAACATTTAATGACCTCAGAACTCTTGAAATACCTATGTTGTTTTCATATGGTAAGCCTAGCTAATATCCTCTTTGCTCACAGATTGTTGACAATGTTTTAGATGCATAACAAGCCTGGAGGACGGTGCTCCAGTAAATGGTCTTAAAAATAAAACAGAACAAAACAAAACCCAACTAATTTAAAGAAGGTGTTAAAATTATGAAACAAACAAATAATATACAACACAAAGTAAATAATAAATACCAAATAATGATATTTTTTCAGTAAATTAACCTAGTAGGTGTCCAGGGAAAGATGTGTTTGATTTAATATGGATTATCTACACTTTTAGCCCCATCTAAAGACATTTCTAATTGTTTAAATAGTTAAATAAACTGGATGCACTTATTCACAGAAATTACTGTTTAAGAATTAACGCTGTACCTCAGAAGATGACAGTGGTACACTGTGTACCTCCTGATGAAAACATTGCCTCAGCAATGCCCCACTCCTCCTTCCTGAAGAACATACAGTGCTCAGTTCAAGTAGCTGTGCCATGAATAGGCCCATGCCGAGATGGAACTGGCACCTGTGCTACTCACATTTTGTAATCTCTTCAAAAGGGGAGTGTCAGGGAAAATTACTATTGTTTTTCCATGCATACAAAGTATAGATAAGGATCCATGCCATTTTATGGAAGTAATGGCTGTTTCCTGAAATGGTTTGCTCAAGAGCATCTTTAAACAAATGCACCTCCTGAATAAAATCGAGTAAGTTATTGGGAACACAGTTCCGAATTCTACCAAGCCCCAAAACTAAATTGAGAATGCAAACATTTATTAGAAAATTGTTCTTTCTCCTCAAGCCACGGCGCACGCAATTCACATCTCACTGCAGATCCACATGCTATAGGCATCAGCACGCGTATCCTTTCTAGTTAATGGAGAGAAACAGCCATTTTAGGCAACAATTAATCTGACATATTTTAAACATCTACTTTAGGAAAAGATGAATTGCATCCTAAAACTATTAACTCTGCTTCTCTGTTCACTGTAAAAATAATCTGGATAATGAATTGAGACAGAGCCTACACTGGAGTTACCTACTTTTGATATGATGAACCCCACCCAGAGTCACGGGTGTGACCAGTATCGGTATTGAGGTTTCCCGGGAAGACGCTGGGAAGGGACCTGGGAGAACCAGCACAGCACTGCATCTCTCGTCTGCCTCCTGGTTTCCCTCCATCCCACCTATAGCCCTTAGGGAGCTACACCTCTCAACAACATGCACCACTTGTAATCATCTCAATACCAACAGACTCCATCACCAACCACAGAGGCAACTAAGCAACCAACATCTCTCTCCAGCAACTCCTGGCTAGCAAACCCGCCACAGAATTAAGGAGGAACAAATAAACAAAGAACAACCCCTTGGCTCACAAGCAAATGGACTACGTAAGCTGGTGTTTAGCCTAGGAAACAAACTCCTAACAAACTTTTTTTTAGTAATCTCCTCTTGAGATCAATGTATGTTTGAAATGGCATCTGCCCAACATGCCCAGTGCTTCATGCTGGAGCCTGTGGGCTCCAGTATTCCTTGGCAACATTCCAGTATTCCTTGGGCAATAGTTGATGCCCACTACCAATCTGGCTAACCAGCTGGGAGAGGAAACAGTCCTCACTGCCTCCAACACCCTGATTAGATTCATGTAAATATAAAGACACATAAAGAGGCCAAACTGCTGAGGAACTATGGAATAAGAGTAGCTTATATTGGCAAGAATTTTGAACAAATGTAGGGAAGGATCATCAAGAAATAATTTAGCTCACATGAACAGAATAAGCACTAAAACACTTCTTTGCATATATGTCTAGGAAAAGATGGAAAGAAATCTTGTGGAGGGTTCAGCACTATGTCAGAGAACGTTGTGAGTGAACAAGAAAATTAACGTGCAACCTATTCTAAGACCTCATTTTGTCGGAGTCGGTGGAAGAGTAAACCTACTGGAAAGTATTGAGTGAACTGAAACACAAAGTACCTCCAAAATTTTTACTGCAGAGGGGATACTTCCAGTAAAATATACCCACATTCTCCAAACAGGAACAAAAATGACCTGGTCATGAGTACTCTTTCTGGCCTAATTTTTAAATGAATTTAAAAATTTAAACATTTGTCATGCAAATAACTGCTCAGTTTAGCAGACTCAGCTATGGTTGAGTCTTAACTATTATGCCAAGTAAAGACTTTTTTATACAATGCTTTGTTTTTTGAAGCCAGACTTGTTAATAACACTTTTAGAGAAGATGGTGATTTTTTCCTTTTTCTATTCTTATCTCTCTTTCATCCTTTACATACACCTAATATGAACACAGTCTTCCGATAGGCAATGAAAATAATGGTGTTTTAAAATTCAATTGTGTCTCTCATCCCAGGTATCAACACATTTATATATGTTAATCAAATTCCTTAAAGTGTAACTGAAACTGCATTACAATATTTGCAAAAGCATTGACAAGTATTTATTTGGGATGAGGGAAGGAAAAACTTCATTTTTGGCATCTTGTAACATGGCAATCAGCAGATTAAAGGATAAACCCAATAGTCCAAGCTTCTAAGAAATGACTGGCAGCACAATCATCTGCCAGACCAAACCGAAATATTTAAATTAAAGAACAGGCCCAGCAAAATGCGTTCAGACAAAGTAGGGAGCAGATGAGGAAACAGAGTCACACCAACAATGCCACTATCAACATGTCACTCCCTACCCCCCACACAGTTGCACACAATTAAACCGGGTTCTGCGTACAAGTACAGATAATCGGAAACCTCCAGAACGCTTCCAGCTCCACAAAGGCACAGTTACCCCAGAGGTACACAGGACACATATACCTGTGGGTCTTTCTACATGGGCAGGCTGGTCCCAGGGACGTAGCATTGTCTCAGTGTCTATTACCCTATTCTATAGCTGTTTGCTTTAGTTAATGAAATGGAAAACATTCTTCTAACCTTCTTATAAAGCCCATTTTGCATTTGTAGAATAAGGAATTCTATAAACAATGGTTAAGACTCTGCTTTTACTTCAGACAACTCAAACTGATTGCAGATTTCAGAATTAAATGACAAGATTTAAGAAACAGTCCATAACTTTCAGAAGAAAGCTCTACTTATTAAAGAAAAGCAAAAGCCCTTTCCACCAAAAAGGTGCCTGACAATAATTTTCTAAGACGCAAAGACCCTCCAAAAAGAGCACCTTTACTGAGGCTTGTTAGTAAAGCATGTGGCTGCTTTATTTTAGATCCTTCTCTCTCCATAAATGGAATTTAAGTATAATCAGAAGAGAGCAATAAAACACACTGACCTGAATTTGCTGCTGCAGTAGATTGATTTTGTGCTGCTGTTGCAGAAGTTGCTGCTGTTGTCTTGCAATCTATTAGAAATAAAATTTCCATTAAATTAAAACAGTAATATTGAAACTGCAATATTTTTGAGTGAAAAACATCTTATTAGTTATTCTTTATTTTACTTTTATTAAGCATCATCTATATTTTAGAAAAAAATGAAGGATATTTTAGAGGTATCTGTATATGTGACATAAACATTTTAAATTTAAATGCAACATAAAAATCTAGTTAGCCAGTAAGAAATATGTATTTTAAGCACTTAGGCCTCAACTCTGCATAGCATAGAAACATGGGTTTAGCTGTGCACGTGAATAATCTCATCACTATTCAACAAAGCATTTAAGCCTGTGGTGATCTTTGACTATTATGCATTACTGTTAGCTACAATGGGAATGAAACACATGCTTAAAATTAAGTGCTTTGCTGAATGGGGATGGGATTACTCAGGTGCTTAAGGTTAAACACACATTTTCCTGCTTTGCTGAACTGGAGCCTTAGCTAGTATTTATAGATGTTTCACTATTCAGCACAAGCTCCTAGGGCAAGCTTCTCTAACTTCATTCACAATGAGCAGCACATTACTTCTCTTGTAAATCTTGGAGTCTTCCTTGGAACTACTCAGGGAAGTAGGATCTCATTCTGTGTGAAAGCAGTACCTGACACTCAGTAACAGCCTCCACACAGCCCTGCTCATTTGGTAGATTCAGTAAAGGATCTGGAGGGTAAAGGTTCACTTTGTCCCTTCTCTAATATAGATGGAGGGAAGCAAGTGTTCAGGGCAGGGAACACCGAGACACAAATGAGAGACGATCTGCCGCAGCCACCCTGCTCCCCAGCTCCCACAAACATCCAAAACCAGCATGCAAGAGTAGCAGGGAAATAGGCTCATGCCCTGAGAGCTCCCTGCGATGGGTAACACAGGCTGCAGCTATTGGGGACAAGCCGCAGGGAGCTGGGGGAGCAACTGGACTTCTGCTTTAGAAGGGTAGCTGTGCTGCAGGCTGAAACAAGGACAAGATTTGTGTTTCCTGAAAATCCTGGCCTCAGCGCTTCTGCTACCTTCATTTCTTAAGTATAATTTCCCCTCCTATAAATATTTATCTAGAGCAGAGGAACCACATAAAACAGCAAGAAGCTGGTGACAAAAGATAGTTTGGTAACTCAAATCCACTGTTCCGGTTCTGGCAACAACCCTCCTGGTCTCCCTTCCCCATCTTCCGAGCATGCTTACTCTCTTATAAACAGAGAAAGCTAAGTAAAGTGTTTTTGATGATAAAAAAAAAATTACAGAAATGTAGCAAGGTTGATTTGGAAATAAACAATCACATAGTTTCAGTGCAAACTGTTCAGATTAACTCCTAAGGAATCTGCAGTTACATATTAACAGCTTGTAATTGTGTATACCAAAGATCAAGCTGCCATGTCCTTAGTCTCACTTTATCACCTGGAAATAGCTGTAAATTTTTTTCACCGCTACAGTTAGAATTCACTTCTGTATGGGAAACCAACACAAAATTCATACTCTTTTAAGTCTTCCATACAGCCTCAAAGAGACAAATTGAGGTCTATGTGATTCTAGGGCTGTATCAAGGCAAAGCGCCACACAGAAACAGCATCAGGCAACTATCATAGCCCACTACACTGATGCTTGTAACAGGGATCTGTCAAACTCCCTTTATGAGCCTGGTTTGAGTATCTCTGGACAAATGTCCCAGTAAAGCCCATAAAAATACGGTGAATGAAGACTGAGGAAGCAGGCACTAGTCTGCTAGTGAAAGAGAGAGTTCAAACAGAGCCAGCAGCCTGTGTGCCTAGGTAAGCTATGAGCAGCCCCTAGGACCTCAGGTCATCTGCTGTCAGATCAGTGGTCAGCAGTAGTGTCTATTCTTAGTTATCCAATGATAACTGTGCTATAAAGAATATTTAAAAACCTGTATGAGTGCTTGGGTTACTATTTTTAATGAGTAACACATCAATTCCATCTTAGAACTGCAGTGCTTGTCACTAAAGGTGAGCTCTGTTGGGTTTATGTCCACATTGTCCCTGCTGCTAAAATCTCAGTGAAGGTAACAGACTATCACGATACTCAGCTTCAGAAAGGAATTACTTGTAATTTCACATTGAAATCAGACACTGCATCGAGCTGCACCATGGGTCATTCTTTTCTGAGTGCTCTATCTTTTTTCACGGATACACAGGATCCTATGTCCAGAATGGCTTGGAGCTGCTGGTGACCTGGCTGCTGCTTAACATGGTGAGCTATAGCCAAGGCAGGGATGAGACCTTGGTCTATATGTGCAAAGGCACTGCTCTGCCAGAGTTCAGACTGCTTGTGCACAGCTTTTTGTACTTGCATGGACAATACGGTACCGTTTGAATAGGCATTTCCTGATGAAAACCAGTAATATACTGTGAAGCATCTAAGGGCAATGGTTCCTCTTAGAAGGAGCAGTACTGTGATAGAAAATGTACCCAATACCCCGCAATGCAATTACCATCACATAGTCCTGATGTATAGGCTTGACACGGTAAAGTAGGGTACACAAGCACCATGTGGCTCAAATTCTGAATTTTATTTGCCTATCGGTTGAGCTACATGCTCGCTTCATTGAGCATGACAACCTAGTTTTAAGTGTCATTTAATTTTCATTTTGAAATATAATTACAAAGTGTTCACTGTAAGATATCACTCGTCTGCAAATGTGTCAAGATTAATTTGTGCTAGCTTATTCACAAGTGTCAATAGTTAATTACTGTGTCATCTCTGGATGGCTAAATGACATTCTAACTTCTGATTTTTTACAGTGTTCCTTTATGTTATTTTCCATTAGGGGATGAGTCCATATTCCTACATGTGGGCAAATACTCAAGAACATAAAATACCAGACGTCACAACTCATTAAAATCAACAGAGCATATATTGCTGTATATATCCTATAAAATACGTTTAACTGAAAAGATAATTCTAGTAATAATGTCACATTCCTAAAAACCACACATTAATTTGGATCTGTCTGATCTAATGCCTAGGGGACTAGTATATGGGAGCACCGTTGTTACACTTTCGTGCAATAAGGAAGGGTCAGCTCTCTGAACAACTGCATCTTTAAAAAAAACCAAGGGCAAAACCATGAACAAACAAATCAAACCTTACTTATAGAAGATATTTGAAGGTTTGAGGATGCTTAAGGGTTTTTGTTCAATTATTTTCTTGACAAAAAGAGAACGAGTTAAATAATGGTTGTAGTCTGGCTTATTTGTAACTCCCAAAATTGCACCTCAGTGCAAGAAACAGGAACTCTGAAATATATCAAATGCCATTTATTCTAGGAAAGAGATTATTTGAATGTTTGCACACACTTTTTTGTCTCAGGGTCCTACAATATTTCCTCTTTCTGGAAAAAGATGTAATTTCTGAAGATTTTTAAGCTCTTTTAACAAAAAAGATGAAACACCAAGCAGAACAGTGTTTATGATAAGCATTCTGCATGAAACATTTTCACAGGTTTCTTTCTTGGAGCCTCACCTGTTCTTGCTGTTGGCGAGCAAGGTCCATTTGCTGCCGTTGTTTTTCAATTTGTGAGGCTGCCAGCTTTTTCTGTTCATCATGGGCAGCCAGGAGCTGCTCCCGTAAGCTGATCAGCTGGGTGATCATAGTAGAGAGCTGTCGCTCTTTTTCTGCCAGGCTTTCTGGTGTACCTAAATGTGCAGGAAAGATGTACTGTAAATATGAGATAGACAATAGTTACCAAGCAATATTCACACAAAAAATGGCTGAATCACCAACATGCTTATTTCAAGCGGTAGCTTGAGTATATGTTTTACTAACAAATCCCAAAAGAATCTAGCACATAGCTTTACTGTGCTCTAAGCAGTGGAGGATGTAACGAAAATTGGAGCAGAAAAGATATAGAGTATTTCTTGTTTTCTGACAGGAGTAATTAACGATGCATGGGGTACAAATCCCTATATCTTTTCCATCTAAATCTGCCCAGTGTGATAAATACATTCACAGTTCATCAGACATAATTTTCCTTCACTTTAAATATTTTGTTGTTTTTTCCCCCTAGTATGTAAAAATTCTAAAAAAAAATATAAAAAATTAAAAGATGCTGTCCAGTGGAAGAAGCAGTTTAATAGTTTATTGATCATTTCTCTAAAACACCCATATATCTGGTAGTTCATTTGGGTAAATGTAAGCTTTGGTTATGGAATGCATATTAAAAATGAGCTCTACTTGTCCCTAAGAGAAACAGCTAACCTGAGAAAATGGCTTAAAAATTTTCATTTAACTTCCAAAGTTTACTCTACAGAGAGCACTTAATTAATATGAAACTACGGTACATTTATTCTTCGCACTAATGATGCTTAATGGTCTGTTTAGGGGTAAATTGCATGGGTCTCCTAAGTAAAGAGTACAGGGTCCTTTTGCAAATCAATCCAAGAATATCCCGTCTTACGTACAAACATATTACTCTGTCACAAGCAACAATGTCAGCTCCTGTATTTGAGCCATACACTGCATCTCCTTGTGTAAGCGTCTCAGACCCACAGCTCTAGACCAGGTAATACAATTACAGTAAGGTAGCAGTTCAGGAATATTGGAAGAGGTTTACAGTTGGAAGTGGGAAAAATGAAACAATTTTATGTTGTACAGGAGAACTGGGAGTCAGAGAAGAAGCAAACTAAATCAAGAACTAGTCAGGTCTGTAATCTGCCCCAGTGATGTGAGAAGTGGCACAAAAGAGAGGTTATTTGCATACTTCAATTCCTCCATTCACAACAGAGGACTGTGATAAAAAATCCACAGGTCTTGTGAAGAGGAAGACAATGTGTGAGGAACAGGACCTGGGAGGGAATGGAGAAACTGTCACCAAAATTGTGATTCTACCTTCTTCTCAGGAGTAAGATGGATACCTTCTAGGGAAGAGAAGAAAGAGGTTGGCAGGTTTCATTGGGAGAGGGAAGACAAAACGGACTCGCGCCAAGCAGGTGACAAACCCAAGATGCTCGGCTGCTTACATCATGCTATGATGAGAGAAATTCTTAAAGAGAATTTCATTTGCAAAAGCAGCATACAAGAAACCCTCTGTCTGTGATTGCTTTCTGCGGAAAAAGAAACCGCATGGCTTAAGTCGTTCACTCTAAACAAAGCAAACTCCCAGAACCAAAGGGTACCTGTTTTTCCGTACATTTTGAATTGCATATAACAACATAAACCACTGAAAATACTCAATTTCTTAGACACTATTAACTAACTTAGTCTTAAAAGAGCCTCCAACAAACTGATGCTCCAGTATCCTGTAATGCCATACCTTAATTCAGTCTGCATGTGACGCAGGCCTCTGCATAAGGAAAAATGAGTGACTTCTGTTGCAGCAGAAGTTTTAGGAATGGTTAGCAATTCCCTCGGTCACAAGAAGTATGATGGATGCATGAAGTCAGAGCTGAAGGATACTCTCCATTTCAAACCAACTTATTACAAAACCTTAGCATGATATGTGTGACCTAAGCAATAAAAGAGTTCTGTGCAAAAAGCTGTTTCAAAGCAATAACAAAAAAAATATTTTTGAAAGTAAGCTTAGGCAGGTATGTGGCCAGGAAACTGTCTGCACTGACATACTGCCTGCCAGCAACCATTACCTTGTACTGAGCTCCACACTCCTGACATCAGTTCAATTACCTGCAACTTCAGTATAGACTTAGCTTAAACCTCTCAAACTGTACCACTCAGGCTTGAAGATTTTGCACCGTGGATCAAAGATTATTTAGGTGCATTTGAATATGTTATTGTACACTGAATTTCACTTTCACGGATAAAAGACTGATAGAAGTTTTTCTACCAAAGAAAAACTCCCTTGCCCATCGTTACTAGAAGAGCTCAACCACTCCACCTATTTTAGAAAGCCAATGGGAAGGAACTTGCTGCCTCAGATGATACCTTCTTGCCATCCACTGCCACCTGGGAAACCACAGCTTGAGACTTTCACATCTGTCAAGCAGATTTTGCATTGTAACGCAGGCCCCCGATCTTACAGTCATAAAATATTTTACACACCCAAAGCAGATATTAATCTCCTGCTGCATTTACATATTATTGTGTATACTTTGTACTTGCTTCATAATATGAGTACAAAGCTACCACAAAGAGTGCCTGCTAAGGCTACAGAATTTGATTGTTTTCTTATGATTAGTTAGAACCATTTGATCTAGTGGCAGCAAATTTATAAGGTAATTTCTTTTCCTTTTTTCCCTGAATTTTATACAATGGCAGGCAGAAGTACCCGTTCTTACTCAGGAATTCATAGTCATTGTTTTTCTTTCCTTTTCCCCCACCCCAAGAAACACATCTGTATTGAATGACCCCATTTAAAGTAGTCTACTCTTTAATTTGTACTGTGCTATGTAATCCAACAACAGAACAGAACTGATGACCACAAAATGTACACTGTGCTCCTGGAAAATAACGAGACCTCCACGAAGCTGCAAGACACCTAACCGAACGCTGCTGAAGACAAGAAAAAGCATAAGATGCAGAATGTTGTTGTACGAACACTGTGTGGGGGAGGTATAATTTAATTTTCGAGTGGAAAATCCCAACCATTATTTTACAGTTTAAATACCAATAAAAAACAACTTGCTCAGAATGCAGACCAGATTGAGCTGATCTGGCTGGGCCAAGAGAGGTCATCAGTAGCTGTGTGCCATCATCATCTGTTTTGCATCCACTTACTGCAGCAAGCAACGAGATTCCTAAACTCACTACCAGTAAATAAACTTCTGCTGCTGACTAAAAATATCTATAAATAAAATAAAAATATAGCCATCTGTAAAATGTATTTGCCATAAAAACAGATAAAACAAAAAGCTCAGTAAAAAATATACAGTAAATGTGCCAGCTACCATAAAATATTATCCGTCACAGCACACTCTCTGTTCTAGTCCTATTCTCTTACTCCAAAGACAGCAGTGCATTTTTTTTTTTTTCCATGGGGTCTTCCTTATCCCCCAAACACATCTGTCTTGAGTTTCTCTCAGATTTGTCAGGTGGATCAGTGCTCCCCAGGGCCTGCTCCATCCAAAGTATTTTAATTTGACTAAACACCTGATTTATTTTATCTCTCCGATGAGAAAGGCAGTTTGTCTTAATAGAGCCTGTCAGCCTATAGTCCCATTCACAGCAATTTACAGGCAGCCAGGGATGCTGGAAAAGAAGAGTGCTGTGATTCTGTATTTTATCCTCCTCCAGAAAGCACCTAAAAGCAGCTATTCACTGCTACTGCATGTGGCATTTTAGAACTGAATTAGCTTTTTATTCAAGTAACTACACTTGTTGTGAATAGCTTATCTGTAAAATTGCTACATTCACTACTGATTTTATTAACCTTTGGCTCTATCACAAAATGGTCTTCAGTTAGGAAAGACCTTTAAAATTGACACATTTTTCTTAGGGGCCTTTATTTCAGTGACTTCAGATATACTGAATTTGATCCATTGACTCTCTTTACCAGCAGTATTTAAAATTTTGAATGTTGGTGGGAAGTCGGTAGTGTTTAAGGACTTCTTTTTAAAATGAAAATGTAACAGTTAGTCTCATCAAAAGTTCAGGGAAATGTTATTATTTTTGATAGCCCTTTGCTTGTGTATTCTTGTCTTTGTGATTATAATCACAAGCTGAAAAATAATTTGGTTGTAGCAATATTTTATTTTTTCCTTGTGTGCTTATGGTTTTACCCTTCATTTCTGTATGGATTCGAGCACAAATTGAGCTAAAATGGTCAGACTGAACAGAACTAAGGCATCAAAGAGAACTTTTGAGAAATTCTGGTCATAGGTCAATCTAACCAGGAGCGAGAAAATAAAAAGTAGCTATAAATCTGCTGAAAAAAAGAGAGAAGAGTTCAACTTCTGGTCTAAAATTACATTTAGAAAGAATTCTGTTTGTGGCAAAACCCTACCTTTTAAAACTGATCGCAATACTACATGATTTTGGGTACACAATGTAATAGAATCATCATCATATATCTCACCATATTTAAGCAAAATCATAAACATCACCTTGCATTTTATCTACCCAATTTTCTTTAAGCATTGAAAAAAAAAAAAAAAAAGAAAGATTAAAACTCTAATAATTTGGAAGTATAGATACATACTATAACTATAGTTCCCATCATCAAGCTCTGATTTACCACCTTAGAACAATTCTAT
This sequence comes from Falco cherrug, assembly GCF_023634085.1. Classification (NCBI taxonomy): domain Eukaryota; kingdom Metazoa; phylum Chordata; class Aves; order Falconiformes; family Falconidae; genus Falco; species Falco cherrug. The sequence goes on from NC_073706.1 coordinate 31,926,505, forward strand.
TACCTCTTACTACATATTCAGTCTATATACAGAGGTAGCTGCATGTCAACAAACACAGGAGGCTTTTCAATGTTAAATTTAGAAATGTCCTTGTGGCAAGTTGTCATGAGATAGAGGCAGAGTAATAACTGCTGGTAAGGGAAAAAAATAAGCAGCAATAACAGAAAATAGACTTCTAGACTTACATAGTGTAATTTAAACTAATCTCTTTGACACTCAGCCGAAGAAAACATAAAACCACATACTCTATCGAGTAAATAAAAGACAAAATACTGGAGTTATAAATAAGCCAAAAATTTATAGGTGTGATGCAAAGCTTGCCAAAGCAGGATTCTCAGCCATGACAAAAAGTTACTGTGGGTTCTTGACTGTGCTTGCCTTAGTTTCCCAACACATACACAAAGTAAAACACCACCAGTCAGAGGGGTTTATGCCTGGTTAGTTAATGCTCCTGAAGTGCTTTGAGATCCTTGCATGGAATCTCTACACAGCTGCAGAGTATTATTGGTTCTCTTGAATTCTGTGATTGCTGTAAAGCATGACAAATATCATCCTTGTTTATGCACTGCATCTAAACTAACTTTTGCCCCATGTACTTACAGGAAATACAAATTAATAAATCACAAATGATTACTCCTGTTACATTTTTAGAATAAACACATAGTGTGACTTTTATGAAATCAAGAGACAGTAATGCAAGAAAGCGTGGACTTTGCCAGAAGCTAAGGGCTTTAAATCACATAACTGTGGTTCCAAAGTATCATCAACCGAAGCAATTCAACCAACAATCAGAAATGATTTTGAAACAAGTTAAGCAATTTCAGCTTTAAAAAGAAAACCCACCAGCCTTTATGAATCAATGCCTCTGTTAGTTCTTTCTTTTTTTTTTTTTTTTTTTTAATGGGCATTGTTTGAAAAGAAAGCAAAAACACAATGCTAGACATAAAAGAAAGTGTATTTGATCTTAGCTGCCCAGAGACAACCTGGTTAAACCGTTCTGTCTGACACGGCAGCCTGCAGCACACATCAGATGGGTTGTGATGTCTCTACTTCACAGGCTCTGTCCAGCGTTTAGCATTTACCCTTTTTTGATTGGGTCACCTTTCAAATGCCACAAAATAGGGCAGCAAAAGTCAACAAAAATAAACAGGAAAAACAGAAGAAAGTAACAAACTAATGGACGGGCTTCGGAGATAAAAGTCACTTTGTGAGGGCTGCCTGACTAAGGAGCCCCCTTGCCATTGCTATAGCATCTAATTTGAGTTCTAACTCCAGCAGCAGTTTAAAAAGCTTTCCACTCTAAAGGGCCCCAAGTGCATCATAAAGATAAAGCATTTCAGTAGAAAACAGCCACAAAGACCTCTATTATCTTATCAGTCTTTGGTTACAACAGCTGAACCAATATGACTAAGTTCTGAATGACTTTTTTTCTCCCATTTCTTTTTATAACACTAGAATACTGGAATTTCTTTATTTCATGATCAGTTAGCAATTGTTGATGTTTCCATATGCTACTGTCCAGTCCTTAGTCAATAAAAAGTTTTATAAATGCTTCCATTGTGCTTTGTAGCATCCCAGTGCAGGAGGCAGCACAGCAAACGTCCAGCATGCAAACCACACTGGAGAGCCTCTCTTGTGAAGGTGTGAGATTCCCCCCTGCCTTATGTCTCCAAATTATTCTATGTTTTAAGCTTTGAGCAAGGGAAAATTAATGCCCTATGTCCATAAACAGTAACAGGAATTAATATTAGGACTACTCAAAACATTGTGTAGAGAAAAATCTGTTTGGCAGCTTTAGAAGAAAAAAAAAAAAAAGGCTTAAGTTAGCTATGCTTATGAGAAGGATGAAAACGTTTTACTGACAAACTCAGGATTCATCCTAGTTTCACATACACTAGACCTCAGCTGCTTAAGCAATTGCTTAGGTGGACGCAATAAGAAACTAAGACGATTCACAGAACTCGAGAGTTTCGACACAGCCCTAAGCTTACCATGGGCCAGGCTGCCTTTCCCAGACTAGCCGTATGTGGCAGGTAGCAGAGTGAAAATGGAATTATGTCAGCAAGGTCGTGATGACCCATTTCATTATGGTCACAGGCAGGTGGCGGAGGGGAGGGGGCAGGGACCCCAGCGGCAGAGCTGCACCTCCCCAGCAAAGCCCCCTCCCCACGCTGCATGGCTGATGGCAGACGGCAGGGTCCTGCACCCACTGCCGCCTAGTTTGGATCATACGAAGGCTTTCATCCAGCACGCGCATACACCTGGCCTGACGGGGGGAGAGCACAGAGGTGCAGGAGAGCAATGCAAATCCAGATCTTCCCTGACACCAAGCTGGGACAGAGATCGGCATCCCTGGGCAGAAGTGCCCTCACAGGTCCTCGCTTTACCATTGCACATGGGAGTGCGCACATTCAACTGTTTGACTATTTAAAGTGTTGCACTCCATTGTTTTTTTCCCGTCTCAAAAGAATTTGAAGGCTTTATCCCTCCTTCAGACTTCACAAATCACAGAAAAGTTTATTTTCATTAAGAGCAAATAAGTCACCAGAATGCATACAGGAATCCAGCTGAGAGTTTCCCCCTAAAGCTTTGCCATCAGCTGATGACAACTGAGGCAGGCTCCCCAGCCTCAGCATTCCTCAGCGAACGCTCGTACCTTCGCTTTGCCCCTGCAGACAACCACCTCTGCTGAGACAAGGGTTCTTTTGTGGCCTTTCAAGTTTTTTTGATCTTATGTGGTTTCGTTCTTGTGCTGTTTCTCAGCAATTCTCAAGTGTTTCCCGAGGAACATCTTATATTCAGAAGTTTTCTTCCTTGACTGTTTTTCACATTTCTAATCCAAGCAAACCAATACATTCAAAAGGAAAACACTGCAATGACTGGACCAACATAAATCGTACACATGTTACTACCAAACACCTCCAAAACCGTGAAAGCAGTCTGCTAGGCAAGGGGTTGGATTGAGGAGTGCCTGGTCCGCTCACGGAGCGGCACAATGATATGCTGCACCATTTGTAGGGATGTGGTGAACTCACAGTTGCGTCCTAAAATGTAATCCATGTCAGGAATGCAGGAAAGAATGTGATGTTAGCCAGATCTCCAGCCTCCCCCTCCTCTAAACCAGCATCCAGCAAAAAGCAGAATTCCAACAAATCTCTCTACTTATAAAGACTCCTTGCTTTCTTTCACGCACATGAAAGGGAGAAATCTGAAATAAACCTTGAAGGACTTTAAAAATGTTTAGAGATTTTGTTACTATCTCATACGTACAATTCCACTTTATTATTGTTTGTTATTTAAAAAATGAAAAAAAACCCCAAAACCAAACAAAAAAAAATCCCCCAAATTTTAGCTAGTTTGTTAGAATTACTCTCAAATTCCAGAAGGACTTGTCACCTCACATTCTAAATAATACTAGAAGTACATGTTAGGTGTTAATTCAAATACGTATTTAGTGTTAGTTCATACATGTGCATGTGGAAGAAAGACGACAATTTTTGGAAAAAGTTATTCGTAGGGTTTTTCAGTAGCAAGTAGAGATTTGGTTATGAATGCTTCAGTGGTTTCAGTAGGTTTAGAAACGCTTCATATATACTCAATACAAGTTGTTCAAACTCTGTGTGGAAAAAATGTGATAATACTGGAAATAAACAGGAAAATACGTATTACACTTTGCAGCTAAAAACTCAGAGCCAACCTGTTCTTGCCTGAGTAGAATATAATGATACAGCAGAGGCCACAGGCTGTGAGTAATCCGTACAGCAATACAAACACTAAAATATGATATAAAGAGAAAGAAAAATGAATATTTTCATTTTTTTAACCGAGAAGACTATAGCCCAGGGCATAGCACACCAAAAAAAAATGAACACGGTGGTGTTATATATAGAGCGCAAAACTTGTATTATTAATATTATTATTGACCCTAATGCTCAATTCCAATGCTTTTAAAGTAAAAAAAATCACAAACAAGAAAGGAGAAAAGATAGTCCATCCATTTAAGGTACTCGCTCATGACTTGAGAGCACTGAAAAAATTTCCTGACCTTCAGTTTCAGTTTTTCCCCTTTAAATACAGATGAGAGTACTTCCCTAGATCAGGGAGGGGGAAGGGGAGGAGGTAGTGCTGACAATAGGAACAGTAAAGGTTCCAAACTGTGTTTGTGGGCCATATAACAGAAGGAAAGAGTATATTAAGAAATACAGAATCTAAAGGATAAAGGAGGTGTTGGAAGTGAAAAGAACTGATAAACAGAAAGAAAAAAAATCTAATCATCATGTAATTACATCACAGTTCCCCTTCTGTAGAACCACCACACTGAGATGCCAGAAACTGTGCTGATAACGATAGCAGAAATACTTCAGCGTCACATCAGGAATAAACTCTCAGGATTGGAACCTTCTCTGTGCAAACAACCCCACACAGGGTTTTTTTGTGGAAGTTAATATCTTAAGTAAAAATGGTACAAGATGGGTTCACCTTTCTTTATCAGAGGACACAGATTAAGCACAAAAAAACGATCGCAGGCCAATGTTACATCTTCTTCAAGGAGATGAGAAAGTCATAAAAAGGGCTTTAAATGCTGTAACTTTTTGCATTTGCAAGGGCTATACAACTAACTCCAACCCAATAGCCCTATAATGCTTTACGTTCTCACACAGTGAAACAGGGCTAGTCTCATAGGGAAATAGAGATGGCCAAACTTTCTGCTTCTGAAGATGGGACACAAGTATTAAATATCAGAAAAATCAAGCCCTTCAGTAACAATGATGTTTGCAGTGCTTGTGGCTTATTCATTATGCTGAAATTAACAACTGAGCAGGCCTAATTCTCTTTGCATGTTATTTAGACATACATGTGGAACCAGAAACTTCAGTAGAAATACCCTTTATTTACAGTGGTAGGAGAACTGATCCCCAAGTTCCCATAAACAGCAAGTGAAGCCAGTTGTTCACCTTTGCTATTATTCTATCTCTGAACCCGACTCAAAATACAGAGTTTCTTTCATCAGCTCTGGCTGAATTTTGTAATTGTCAGAGGACCGATAACAGACACATCAAATACAAGTCCAAAAAACTTCATCACTGAATATTATGGAGTAACTTTGTTTTTAATGACATTCTATCTCTCGGTTTCGAAAACCCCACTATACTAGGTTTTTAGAAATGTTAGTGAAAAAGCCTAATACATGTACATATTCTATAGCACCATCCTGGGTTTAGATCTGAGGCTGCTTTGTCCTGACGGCATCACTGGTCATACAAAACAGTCCATAGTATTAGAAATGTTAAAAGGACTTACTAAATTCGTAACTCTCTCCATAAGCAGCTTATAGTTTGATGTGAAAGCATAGACATGAAACTAAAACCGAGGTACTTGCACAGAGAAATACTGCCCCACCTTTCACACCAGCTTCAGAGGAATTCCAACACAACGTTTTGTCCTAAACATTATTTTGCCTTCTGGATAATTCTTTTGATATTTTTTTTTTTCTCTTCTGACTCATTAAAATTACTGAATGGAGTTCTGCTGCTCTAATAGCATCACTATATCTTAATTTAGTTAAGTAATGTTTTAGGTGTTTGAACTCAATGGAAAACCCCTACCCTCCATTTCCAGAAAAGAAGAAAAATATTTGAGTTTTAGATGAACATTTGCACCTGTGCCTTGATGCAGAGGAGTGGATGGCCTGGCAGATGAATGCTAAGCCATCCCTAATGTTCCTATGAAACACTGCAGTACAAGGTGTAAGAAAGATACTCTTTTGTAGCTTCCTCTTTTAGATGTAAAATGATATTTTGTTTCACTTATATACAATCATAGGTAGCGTCTGCTTTGGAATTACAATGTTGAGAGTCACAACTGATGACAGTCTGGAATAAGTAGGATCTTATCAGCCACCATGAAAAGATTAGGAGTCTGCTGAAGAAGATATATAAATGGAGATTTCAGGACTGATTTTGAAATTGCTCCATTTCATTGATTGTTCTTTCATAACAGCGTACAGCTGGATAAAAATCATTTTGTTTCCATATTCAATTTTAACTTTAACAAGTGATTTGTGGGTACCACGATACGCTTAAAAATGAATATTTTTTTTTATTATTATGTAAACATGATACAATTCCAAGTGATCTATACAACTTTTCATTCTTTTTAAACTAGTATTTCTTCCTGTTGTGGTAGGAGTGCAAAAAAGCACGTATTTGGAAGGAAGAGCTCTCTAATTAAAACTTGCATCTCCAGTCACAGGGATGAACTGAATTTCTGCTCTATCTAGTCTTCTGGAAAAAGAATCGTATATGTACATGCATAAAAATGACTGGAAGGAAGCCGAGTCTAGAGGAAGTTACTTTAATATCTCATTTAATGACTATCACCCCTATGAATTAGATTACATTAATTTCCCTATATAACAGGACTCATAGTTACCTGTGATTTCTTTAGCTGATATTTGTCTTTCATTTAAAAATTTAATGATGTAAAAGAAGGTTTTGCTTGTTTGTTCAGTCTTCTCATATTGTCTAAACTATAGATGAACAATGAAAGATGAAAAAGATTCATGTTTTAATTAAGTTTGAACAGCAAGCTACAGAAAAGGAGGTATTGATAGTATTTTTTTCTGCTTTTTGCCATAGTCTTTGCAGAAAAAATGTGAATCTGCTCTTTAAATACTTATGCACAATAACATATATAAATACATACATGGGGACAAGGTAAAGAAAAGCTGACAGCTGATGTCCATACAGCATTTATGTGTACTCCTGCAGTTGCGCATGTGCCAATCGGGTGCAAGACCATATCATCACTGCATCTTTCCATGGGGCTAACCTAGTTTTAAGGAGGATGATGTGACTCCTTAGAGTGAACCTAAGCATCTGTGTACTAAGAAGGCCTATGAGAACAAGGACAGGAATGAATACTTTTCTCTAGGGGTGCAAGAAGGGAAGAGATCCTTTCCATAGGTGCCACTGCAGCTTTTTAATAAAAAGGCTATTCAATTTACATATTAGGATTCAATTATTGGAGTTCATTTGCCTTAAAGCTAACACTGAGGATCCCACTTCAAAACACTCTAGGAATCTTGCCTCTCTTCCAGTACTCAAAATTGCAGCCCAAATGAATTTCTTCTACTGCATCCAAAATGCACAATATACGCAGGAAAGATGTGCCTCTGTGAAACATACTCTGACTTACGATGTCTTACAGTTACCTTTTATATCCTGTTCAATAAGTTACTTCCATGAGTTTTTAGTTAGTAGTTATTAGCTACACCACTCAGAAGTGTCTAAATGTAAATATGAGGGGTATTAGTACTGTAAGATTTATATACTTTAAATATAAATTTTAATTTTGATCTTAATTACATGTTCATCTTTCATGTCTTACAAATACAAACAAGTATATCAATGAAAAACTTATATTTGCCTCTGAAGATTTTTATTGCCTCTGGTGATAAGTAATGAAGAGGCAAAGTTTATTGCAAAACAAGGACATTAGCATAGCCTGTCTATCACAGAAGCTGTAAAGAAGAAACTTCTTACCTCACTTGAGCAGAGACAATTTAGTCAAAAGCCTTTGATATGTATGGAAAAGCAAAAACATTTTATATATTTAAAATGTGTCCACAGAAGTCAGTTGAAGGATTTACACTTATTTCAGTGGGCTTTGAAACAGGTCCATTGATATGTTCATGAACAATGGCATTAGGTGCTCAAAACTGGCAGCTTGAGGCTTGCAAATCTGAATATTATTTCAAATTTCTTTCATAATCAAACAGTTATAAATTGAAAGTGCTACTTATCTGCTACACACAACCTAATAATCTGTAAAACAAATTCAGCAGAGCATATTAACGCTACAAACACGAATTATCTTACGTCTTTTGAAATAACCACAACCTCACTGTATGGGTATGAGAAACAAAAAACAAACAAGTGAACTATGCTTGCTGTTCCCTCAAGGTTTATCTTATAAATAAATAATTAATTAATTTAAAAGAACACATTCCAGAACAAATTAGAATTCCGTGACCAGTTTCTTGTTCTCCTATGAAATACACCACAAAATTATCAGTCAAGTTTTCCAACTGCAGAAAACCCTCTTAATTCACATTAAGCAGCGCACAAAGGAGGTGGCCTACATTTGCAGACCAAAGTTCCACACATATTCTAAGAGTGTTCTGGTATAATTATACTCTAACCACAAGCATGAGTATGTTTATCCAGATGTTTCTTAGAAGCGACTAAAAGTACAGTTGGAAATTTTCTTAATTCAATTTATGTGTATACCTAGTTGATCACAAACCAAAACATTTAACACAGCCCTTCGCTGCAGAATCTGTGGTAATGAAAATCTTCACAGTCCCAAACCAGAGAGTGGTGTCAGGTTATTTTGTTGCCCTTTTATAGGTATCCTACCACTCAAAAAGTATCACTCGGAATGAAAATGTAAACACCGCCTATTCAAAAAACTTCATATAATTCAATATTCAAAGGCCTGAACTTAGGCACAAATTTAAGCACAGACAAAAGATGATTCAGAATAATTGTTGAAGCACTGGGAGCATGGTGGAAACACACCAAGAGGTTTTGAATTGCATTATAACAGCATTCTAATATATTATAAGTAGATCTTGAACACATGGAAGTCAGTTGCTTACTTTGAGTTTCACATAGGTAATAACTTTAGCACAAAAAGATTTGAACTGCATCCTTACAGCTAACTTCTAACATATGACTATCAATACATTATGTTATCATCATCATTTCAGGGTATCAAAGTAAACACAGTCATAAATGGAAATATTGTTGAAGAACTGCTGAAGGACATGAGGTATTTAGATATAACTTTCCAGAACTCAGTAGCACTTTGGTAACTTTGAAGCACCAAGAACCACATTCACTTACACATTTTCAGCTTCTCCTTGGAGCTCTTCCATTACTGGCTTGATATGTAATAGCAAAGATGAGATTTCCTTGCTGTCGTGTACCTTAAATGTTCTGCATGTGGGGACCTCAGGAGCTTGCAATAAATCTAAGCTTGCAGTAAGCCTTCAGCTATATCATGGACTCAACACACTCAGCAAAAGTCCATATACGATGACCAGCTTGCAGAAGAGGATGAACAAAAACTGATCTTACATGTAAAGCAATCACAGAAAATGCATTTCTAAGGCAACACTCACACACGCTCATTCACATTCATTTCTCTATGCAAAAAAATAAAAATTTTTACTCACTTAAGCACTCAGGATTGTTTTAGGTGTTAATTCAGTGTATATACCTTAAGAGGGGTGACTTTTTCAGTTGCTTAACCCACTGCACAATTCTACTGTAAAAGCCTGGATAGTTATGCAGGCAAAAGCCTTACCTAGCTTACCAACAGACCTGCTAATTCTCACAAAATCATTTAACTATTTCCTATCTTGCTAGCTGTCAGCCAGGAACATTAAACAAATATCACGTATCTTCAGATCACAAACCACAGAAAATAAACCCTTTCAGAACTCCAGTGAAAAATGGCATGTTAGTTTTGGCTTTTTTAAAAAAAATACACACCTCTCAGACATTGTTAAGGTCTGCCACAGAAACAGAGTCTATAATTGTTTCCATTTCGGATAGCAGCCACAGTCTCAGCCCCAGCATCGGTGATGCCAGCTGGTCTGTAGGACCTGACCTTGATCAGCGAGAAGCAGCGTTCCCCTTTTACAGCTCATGCTGCAAACGGTGGAAGCAGGCCTACAGCAAGGAACACACCTCTCCTTTGTGAAGACTATTTCGTTGAAACAAGTTAAACGATGCTATTTTCATCACATAAATCTTCAGGCTTCCCCCACTCCCAAACCCAAACTTTGTATTAATTTCCCTGTGTTTAATGCATTCAAACATTTTACACAGGCCTAGCTGTCATAATGTAAATTTCTGATAGCAGATTCAGTTGACGTGCAATTAACACCTATATTCTGTCACAGGTGATTTGCTACTTATCACCATAGACCTTCTCAGTACTTGTAACTGTAATTCAGGAAAAGTATTTTTCTCAGTGTTCGTTACCACAATACAGATGGAAGGAAGCAGGAAGAGGCAAAGAGAGAGAAAAGCCTTACCTAGCGATGAAGTTAACTAAACTTTGGCTATGTGTGGACACTGAGGATGGTTTTTCCAGGTCAGCGGAGGGAGAATTCTCACTATGGCCCACTCCCAGCCAGTTCTTAGCACCCAGGGCTCATATTTGTCTGATGGTGGGATATGTTATCTCAGGGTATGCAGAGAGACCCAAAGTGCCTTTGTCAATCACTGTTATCTTGAACAGTGGCAGACCGTAACCTGATAGGCTGAAGCGTTTCTTAGAAAAATCCTTACATTTCAGAAGAAGTGGGCACCCATCTCTGGCTGAGCCCTGAGACACACAAAACTGTACTACAGAACCCTTGGGAGTTGAAGAAAATAACAAGATAGAGAAGAGGGTTAATCAATTTCTGAAGTAGGAACCCTCTATTCACTACAGCCCCCAAAAGAAAATCCGCAGCGATCCTGCGACTGATGCAGAATCTCAACAATACATAGAGAAATGGATCCTGGCACTAGAGTAAAGCAGCCAAGGTGAAAAGCAGCTCTTTCAGCTGCAAGTTAAAAGGAAGTCTATGATTCTTAATGAATCTGAAAAAACAAACCACAAAACAGTTATGTCCATTTCACTTTCTTTACCTTCCTTAGTAAACCTGTCTGTATTCCTCTGATGTTACCAATGAAAACTTGAAGTCTCTGTAAGCTTTCCCACCTTTAGAAAAACTTAAATTGCTACAAACGTGCATAAAACGTCTGTATCACTACACTGCCGTTTGAAATCCTGCAACTTGAGTATACCACCTACATTTTCATAGCAGATTTTGTTTTGCTATCTGTAATAAGACTATTCCAGCTTCCAGAGAGAACTACAGTTGTCTAGTAAAAAGTTACATCAATGATCAAACCTCATAACTAAATTTCAAAGTATGGCAAACCTTGTCTGTAAATAATTTTCTAATCTTAGTGACTAGAACTTATTGTGATCTTATTTCAACAGAACGCATTAGGGGCATAAATCAATATACAGTATTTCTAAGTCAAAACAAATGCAAAAGATGTATCTTCACATTTAGTAGTATGTATAAAAATGTCGGAAATGTCAACCACTTAGATACTTTCATATTATCCCTAATTAATACAAATTGCATTTAATTTCACATTTAGTAAAACATATTGCTGCCCAAAATAAGGACTATAATTTTTATCAGCAATTATTATTACTGATGTATCAACACAATTATTTAAATTCAATGTATATAGAGGCAGAATCCACGCAAGCATTTACAGTTTTTGTTCCCTCTGTGCTTCTTTCCTAATTTTTGTGGCTTGGAGCTCCTCCAGATGCTGTCTCTGACTTTGTGGTTTTGTATTTGAGATCCCATCTCCTGATTCATAGCATTCCTTGATTGACAAACAGATTCAGATATGAAAACAGTTACCTGCACATAATCTGCGTCCAACAGCTGCACTGCGAAGTTTTCAATTTGTGGGGAACCTACTGTTTCAGATTTTACCCATTCCTCGGGTCTCTGAGTCAGTGTGTTTACTGGGCTATTCAGTAACTGGTGACATATGTGATCTCCACACTGCAAGCTGCACTTCAGATTCAGACAATTTTCCTTTTTTTCCCTCCCCCTTCATAAACTAAATTATTTAAAAAACAACACAGGGTTTTGTATTTCTAAACTGATGTGCCTCCTAATTGAATGCAGACACTTTCAAACTATTTTCCATTAGAGGCCCACTTTTTTTTCTCATTTTAATGCACAGTATAATACCTTCATTGGTAGATTAAAATTGTTTGACTAGAAGTAAAACCTATTATTATATGCTCTTTTAGCGGTTTTGTCTTGTATAATGTAGGATGAATTATGTAAAACACACCAAACAGGATACTCCACAAGCTGCTACTTGCATGCTGCAAACAATCACAGTTTCACTGAGAGACTGGGACTTAGCATCTTAAAATTCCTGTGGAAATCAAGTGCATTTTAAGCATTGGGTTTGATTATTTAATCAGACAACTTGCATTTTGCCCTGGCTAATTTGGAAGGCTGATAATATTTTACTCATAAAATAATTGTGCACCTGTTGTGATGGAAACCTATTCAAACAAATCTTAATAGACATAAGGATTCATTCCCAACACGAGTGTGTTAGCCCCTCATTATCTACGGGGCAACACATTTTAACCAGCTATCGAGCAGGTCTCAGCGTGATCGTGCGTAACCCTCAAAGAACATTTATGACAACATGACCAACGTTAAACTTTGTTAATTCATATTGATACAGACCAAGGTAAATATTAGGAGATGTGGGGCAACTAAAAGTAATTTAAAGAAAAAAGGTAAAAGAAAATATGCATATAATAACAGGATTTCAGTGTGAGAGCTAATGACAAAGAACCATCTCTGATCAAGCTGCCTGGGTATAAATCTATTAATTTTATTAACATGGAACTTAATAGATACAGTGCATTCATGGAATCAGGATAGGCTATGCCCTTAATAGACTTCTATTTCCTCTATTCAGACAAATTTCCTTTGGAAACTGTTTCAATATAGCGCTCTCAATTTGTTTTAAAATTCAAATACTCATATTCATTGATGAGACTGCATCTTTTCTAGTGTTTTGGAAAATTTTCTCTATTGGCAAATCATGCTGAACAAAAAAAAAAAAAATGAGGAGAGTGGAAAAGAGAGAAATTATTTACTTCAATCTAAAATAAATATTTGGGGGAGAGGCAGAAGTGGAACAGTGAATTGAGACCAATTCACTCTCCAAGGAAGGGGACAGTGTCATGAATGACCTGATTGAAGCAAGGGAATCCCAATTAGCCTGAAATCACTTTAATGCTGGCAGGAGGATGCAAAACCAAGGAGAATTAGCCTAGTTTGGCTAGATCTGCCCTTTGGCAGAAAACTGTCAGGTGTCATTGGTCAGACCTGAGGTGAGGTGACACAGTCAGACAAACAGACCTCTTGAAAAAAATACTGATAGTTAACCTCTTCCAAAGGGTCAGCTTGTTTAGAGAGGACAAGGACAACCCTTCTTGTATTTCTTCTTCTATTCCTTACTGAGCTTAGGCTTTTGAGGCAGTGGCTGTGTCAGGTTGCACATTACGTTCTTGATATTCTCAGTTGCATGCAGGTTTCCCAAATGTGCTTGTACTTAATTTTCCCCGAGTACTAATGCTACGACCGTTAAGTTTTACAGACGACATTTCTGAGCCCCCTCTGGGTCCACCATTTATAATGCTCCCAGTAAGGTATTTTCACATCTCTCAAGAAAAAAAATAATCTGATTGATATCATGAAGATGCTCTCATTACCAGACAACATCCACATATCAAGACCCCACTTCAAGACAGACTCCTTATTCAGAAAGGGAGTTCAAAACCAACCGAGGTGAAAAGAATTGCCACAAAGGTTCTCATTAATCAGTGCCAAAGTCTGATGTTGCTCAGAATAAGAATGTTTTGTGCAAAAATTTTCTTTCCAAATTAACTGATGAGAGCACCCAAAGTGCAGAACAGATTTCCTATAAGGAATAAATCAATATATTTTTACTTTTCAACCTGGAGAAGAGACAACTGAATGTCGTGTAACTGAGAAGGTGAAGAAGGACCAGTCATTCCCTGTCCATTACAATGCAAGATCTAGGGGACACCTACAAGGTATTAGGTTCAAACACACAGCATATTGTTAACTGCTGAGTTTATCCCCACAGACTTGCCAGCTGTCTGTTAGAGGGTTCCAAAGCGATTGGACATGTTCATAGATGGTAATTCTATCAAGGGTCATTAAACCCGAATGTACCACCTCTGAATCAAGAAGCCCATTAATCATACTTTGTGGGAAATTGGAAGAGTATATTGAGGAAATATTACTGTATGTTTACCCCTTCCTCAGACCCTTCCCCACGTTGCTCAGTATCCATAGAGAAAGAACAGTGCAGGACAGTATGTTCTTTATATCGGACACTTAAATTAAAGATTTTCTTGATTGGAAACTCCTGTAACAAAAGACTGATGAAGTACACCTACAGGTTTCCCCAGAATCCAAACCAATCAGAAAATTTCAGTCCTTTCAGTACTGTGCCTACGTGCATCTTTCTAGATAAATGCTTATATTAACTAAATTTGTTGGAATTTGGCTTTATATGTCTACAGCAGCAAAAAGCCAAAAGCAATGAAGCATGATGAAACACAAGAAATGGAGCTTCCACTCTTGTTTCAGCAGTGCAGACTCCTACATGTGCACTTGCTTTTTCATATGAAGTTGCATATTTTTCTTCAGTAGGAGTTTTATTTTGGTAAAGGTAAGAAACTTCACTGGCAACTAAGCTGGGACTTGAGTCAAAAGGAAATTTGCCCCTGACATCCAGTGTCAGTAGAGGCCCTGTGTTCCAAGCAGTGACTGGCTTCTTCAGCACAGAAGCCTTTCAACTGCAGTTAAGGACTCTGTATTTGTTAAAGATAACAATTACTGATATAATGAAAATTGAAAATATATGTACACGATACCAAAACAACCTACCAATAGAAGAAAATGTCACATTTTCAGAATAAAAGTGAAGAAAACAACTTGCAATTTTCTGCTAAAAATATTAAATGGCATTTGAAAATAAACACCTTTTAGTATCATACATTTTCTTGACACTATTTGTACAGATGAAGAATGAATCAAATTCCAGAGTGCAGTCTTTTCTAATGTGCCAAATAAATGTATTGCTGTTTCAAGTTCCTTATTGTTAGCATCATTATCCTTCTTATTCCTTTTTCTCATGAACAATTGGTAGCACACTATCTGGGACACAGTCCCACAAAACACAGCGTGTAAGTGACCTGTCCCATTGATTTCAGGGTAGTACAGAGTTCATATATTTAGTCCTGAATTGTTAAGCTTAGAAACATACACTGGTGAGGTAAAATATATATATATATATATGTGACTGCCATAAGTAACAAACTCATTGTGTGCCTGGAAATATACTGCATGCATCCCAGATGATATCATTTATAAAATGTATTCAACAATATGGAAAACCTGATTTATGTGAAAGGTTGATTACAATGTAATTTATAGTTGTGGAGTTTTAAGAACTAGAAACGGCAATAGTCATTAACTTTTAACATTAGAAGCAGGCATGATTGTGATAGCTGCCACTGAAATATGACACTCTGACCAAAGACCAGAGCAACAAAAATATTTACTACTTTTTTTTTTTCTTTGCTCTACATACAGCTTCAATCCTGCCAAGACTTACATGTACAAAGTTTAAATAATATTATTATGTACAGTGAGCGGTCCCATTCGTTTCCACAGAACTACCTTCTGCCTGTACAGTTTGGGGTATGTCTACTTAAATCCAGAATCTGGAGAAAAGTATTTAGTATGAAAAACATCAAGATGACATAAGACCATACAGTTTAATTTAGTACATGCTAGTGGTTAGTCTAACTAATTATATCAGGATCTTAATCACAACAAATAGATACATTGGGGCATGGTAAGTTTTACCAAAATATTTTTATTTTTGAATCCATTACCTTCTTCAAGCAAATCAAACTAAAGAGTATGCAAGCATTAACTGTTGAAAGTGCTTATGAAATAATCAGTCATGCAAAAATGTACCACTTAATTTAGAAGGTCAGATTAGACCTGGAAATGTAGCTTTGGTAACACATTGCACAAAAAGCTAAAGACTTGAGAAATGGCAAAACAAAAATATATCTCTGACCTGGAGAGCTGCAACATAAAGCTAAACATACCACATCATTGGATCATGGTAATAAATACATTATGAGAAACCTTTATTGCCTGTGGTATATTTCTATATTTCTAATCAGGACCAATTTCTTAAGGATTTGGGGAGTAGAGGTTCTGGGTTGCATTGTTTTGTTATGTTTTGTTGGATGCTTTCATTGGTTTCACTAATTGGAACCAGTTGATCCTTTTTCCTGTGTATTGATTTTTTAAATCCTAGCAGTTAACAATGATTCTAATGTATCATAACACTTTAGACCTTAATCATATAGTGGGGCTTTTGCTTGTAGCTTTTGTTTGAGTTTTAATTAAGAAGACCTTATGTCTCAAAGCCCGAGCTGGGTTTTTAATTGCTAGTATGTATATCACACAGACTTCAAAAGAAATAAAATATGTTTATAACAGAGAGCACAAAGGAGAGCTTTGAAATGTCTATAGCCATACAAAGTGACATAATTAAAAACCTCTGAGAGCCTCTGTGATATAAGACTTATATATATTTATTTATACATATTTATAAGGCAGACTGTTATATACCCTTAGACTTCATGAGAATGAGATTTCAGCAATTATACTGAGAAATAATTACTCCAAATCCAGACTACAGTGTTGGTCAGGGCTACAGGAAAACATCAGATTTATTTTCCTCAAAATGGTCTTCACATTTGCTATAGTGCACTAAGAAACACCCGATCTGTGAAGACAAATTTTATAAAATGGAAGCAAAAATAGCATTTAAAATGTTTTGTAAATCATGCATATTCTAAGAAAAAACTTAATTCACTGTAAAAACACAGAAACCATAACTTTCTCAAGGATTCATTCATGCAGAACTCTCTCCAAGACTATTCCAGAAATGGATAGTGTTAAATTACTAGATTCAAACAGTTGTGCCTCACTGTTCTCTTCCAGTCATTAATGCACACACAAAAAAGTGCTCCTAGAAAACACCTCTTTCCATCTCTCCTGTGCTCTAATCCCAGGGACAAATACCATCTTCAATATTGTTTATAGCGTTTCTTACAAGAAGACTATCAAGTGGGTGAAGTTGCTTCGTTTTACTAAATTCAACATATCCTAGGAAACAGGAATGCTGCCTCCCACCGATCCCAATATTGTGAGGCCAATAGATATGTACATGTCACATGAAAGAGGAGGTTCAGGCTTTTTTGAATAAAGTAGCAAATACAAAAAGGGAAGGAATAAGCACAGGAAACATAATGCAAACAGCCTTCTGTATCGGGTAAAGCTAGGGACATCAATCACCATCCTTCCCAAAATAGAGTACACTGTACAAAGACAGCATGTGACATCCAAGTCACAATGCCTATAAATATAGATAGTTCCAGTTGTAAACACCACCAATGGAAGCCAGAGAACTAACCTGCAACACAGTAGCTGGTGACCCAGGAGTCACTCTTCTCTAAGACTGCTAGACCAATTCTGACCCTTTCACGATAACATCATTGCTTAAGTTACTTAAAGACTGACCTTTCTTATTTGATCTTCAAAGACCCTGCATGCTGAGAAAGACCATTGCGGGCTATTTCAGTGGGACAACTGCCTGATGTATGCAAGACTATGCTATTCCAGAGATTTATATTTGGAACAGAAACAGAAAACTTAAAACAGACTCTGTATAGTGATAAATGATGCTACTCTGCCTAGCTGTGGCTGCTGAAGAAAAACTAGATAACTAAGCAACAGAAATACATGCAGCGAGGGAGGGTGAGGACGGAACTCTGTGCACCCAAATATCTGGAAATTTAGAAAATGAAGAAAAAAAAAAACAAAACCCTGCATCATTTTGTTCATTCAAATACACGACAACAAAAGTTAGAATGAAAAGTATTTCCTGATCCTAATTTCTATACAAAAAAAGACACTGCAAAAGCCAGACATAAGCCTAACAAATCGCTTGTATACCTTAAATAAATGTATCTCCATGCAGACACCGGCAAATAGCATACAATCAAATGATTTGCATAGGCAGCTGCGGGGTTTTTTCCAGGTGAGCAGGTCATTTAACTCAGCTCAACTGCTTCATAGACCTTTGAAAATTTGACCTATGTGTTTCATTTATAAACATATCAAATGAACAAGCAGACTTAAATTTTAACCACTGGAATTTGGCTACAAAGCATTCTGCCAAATGCTCCTCTGAGTTTCATGCAACCTCCCTGAAGTCAATGGCTTGTCTGGCTGGAATTCAAGGAAGAATCTGGACCATTATCAATAACTGAAATCATAATAAAGAAACTCCAAAAAAGCAGTTTTACAAATGAAGCACACTGTGCAAGAGTAATTGTGAGCAGGAACAATCCCACTTAGAGAAAAAATTAATGATTCACTGTCTGTTACTTTTGTATTGGCTTCTATTGTTTGCATTAATAGATATGGTTTATAATTATATCTTGATTAACACTATTGTGTTCTAAATATAGAAGGTAAAGCAAGAAAATACCATTTTTATATGTTTCTCTCAGCCAATTATCTTCTCATCTATGCACTTCCCAAACATGAATAGAAACAGTTTGTGTCAGTGGTACAATTTTTTTTCTGCTTTCATCCTTTTTTCTGGCAGTGATTCTCAGCGAACTGCCTTCCCACAACCAAGATGCTAGTCTTTCACTGAGGGGGGAGGGCTGTAGTTGTGCAGACACAGAGGAAGAGTATGTGCTCAGGTTATCCTTAGCAAGAACGCCGCCTTCTCTCTAAAATAAACAACTCCCAGTAACAGTCAGTGCAAAGAGCAGTTCCTCACAGGACCACACCTCGCTTTCTTGTAATCAAGATTTTTTTTTCCCTAATGACCTCATTTGTTTATTTTTACTGCACCACTTCATGTCTTTAAGTTAGGCTCTCAGTAATATGAGCAGAAAGTCTGCACAAAAGCCAAAAATATCAGCCAGTTAAATAAATTGATCTCAAATCTAATGGAAATTAAGGAAAATTATATTTGACCTCCCAAAGATGACACAGTTTCAAAAGCAGCTCTTTCAGACCTCAGCATGCCCTGCCAGTTACCTAACTGGAAATTCATTCAGCACTGTGAAAATGAACTTCATTGATTTGGAAATCTACCACCCTGAACACTGAAAAGAAAAAAATTTTTTTTTTTAAGTATGCTTCTTTGACAGATTAAAAATCCTTTCTGGTTGTCCTACTTTGCTTTATTTCCTTCTTGTAATCTGTGTCTCATGCTGCCATGGGCTAGATTGTTGCATTGTTTGTTTTTGTTTTCTTTTTTTCTTTCTGAGATGATTTAAGGCACACAAATGCTAATATGAGTTAAAACCAGGCTATTGGGTTGACAGCGATTTTATCAGCTAGGAGTTACCGGCCTGGAGACTGCAGCCATGCCACTGGCTCACAAGCCCCAAGGAACTAAGTCCCACTGCAGACCGGCCGCTGCCTCTGCTGTGTAACTCTGCACCTTGCTTTCTTCTTCTATAAAATGACACTAATGCCTTTGTCAAGAGGTTTGGATATGGTAAGTATAAAGCACGCCGTAACAGCAACCATCATTTATCTTCTGTGCTTGTGTATGCTGCTCTGTGTTTTTGCCCGTTCATGGAATATGTTACATGCAGGTGCAGTGGCAAAGATTCAGCATTGCATCTTGCTGGAAGTCAACTAGTAGCAGGGAGCAATACTGCAGACGCAAAGACCACTTAAGGAGAGGTTTCTAGGGATGAGACTCAGGAAGTGAGTTGTGGAAACTAGCCGAATGACTGTCAACATGTAAATCTGGTGAGCCTAATCAGGTGATCCCTTTTGTACAGCTAATAGGCTATGCTTCCAGAAAACATAGTTGAATGAGATGAAAATTCTTCCAAGTCTGAGTGAGAATGCTTTGTAGGCAGATGAGAAAAAGGGTAGGAGAAGGAACTCTGTCCATTCATTTTGCAGTGAATATATATACTAAGAAAATAGGAAGAATAACATATATTGAGAAAAACAAACTTTTTCTTCTAATAAATGAAAGCTCATGAAAAAGCTTTTTGTGCCATATAAAAGAATAACAAACATTATCCTGCATTGTTAGAGATCCCCCCTCATTTAATTTTGGTTCACTAACAGCATTCAAGTAGTTACTGTTTAAAGATTAAGTAGTTATATTGTGCAAATAATGGACAAACTTCAATGTTTTCCACACTATGAGAGACAATATGGCTTTAAATAGAATGTGATTTCAAGACATAATTTTGTTGGATTTTGTTCCAGTCAGTTTTAACATGTTCCTGTAAAACTGCATACTATACTTCTGCCATTGACATTACTATAGGATTTCTTAACTGGCTAAAAAATACACATTTTTGTAATTCTACCAAAAAAATATCCAAGATTTTGATCTTGATTCCTCTGAGGGAACCAATTACAGCTTACTTATTAAAAAGGAACAATCTTTCATCTCTACGTGTAATAAAAAAAATTGAACTATCTTAAGTTTCCCTGGTGGAAATACAAAAACCTAAGCATCTATTTTCATCAAATAGTGCCATTCTTTCTTTCTTTCTTTTTTTTTTTTTGCACTAGTGAAGATTTATTAATATGATGTACATGACGCTCTGTTTCCACATATTTGTAGTTGCAATTTAATAAAATTATACCAATGAAGAGAAAACAATCTAAGGTACGTTGTGTACTCCTCAAACATGCCTTATGACCCCTTCTCACAGCACAAAACCCCCCACCTCTTTAATTTGTTGCTTAATCAATAACACTGAATTTCTTCTCACTGAGAAAATCCATTGAAGAATTGATGGGTGGGGAAAAACACTTCAAGTTTTCTACATAGTACTTAATTGTCAAGACAATTCCACTTTTACTAGACTGCCTGTTCAACAAACCTTGGAAATACTGGGAAGTACTGTCTATATATGCAATAAAACTTGCACTTTTTCCAGCAGGTCCCAAATTTCATCCAAAGCTACTCTTTCTCCACAGGAATAGCATGAACAGAAATATTTATTTTTTTATTTCTCTATTTGGAATCAAGGATTTAGAACAGTAATCACACAATTTCCCCCATTTCTAATCTGAAAGCAGTTTCTACACATAGTTTATGCAACTGGGAAGAAACAGTACCAAGTACTAGTAACTCCACGTTTTCAAGATGTTTCTTCCTTTTCCTCTGGTCACAAAGACATATAGCTAATGTCAGTGAACCAATGTAACTAACCTGGTGTTTGTGATAACATCCTTGATACTGCCTATAACTGATTGTGACATACTCTGATTTATTTATTTGGTGGACACATCCATCACCTCAAATATAAACATAAAAAACAGGATGAGTTGACTAGAAAGAAGAAAGAACCCTCTTGTTATGATTGTTAGTTCTTATTTTTTCTGAACTTTAAAAAAATCCTCAATCCTCCTTTTAAAATATATGCAAACATTTAAAATTTGATCTAGTGAGATACCTTTAATTTCTCCAAGGAGATCGCTTGTGTTTAATTTTTCCATCTTCTCCTTCCAGTCTTTAGAAAGTAGCTTTTCCATGCAGGATGAATCTATTAAAAAAGAAAAACAAGGAAAAAGAAAAAAAATATTACCAAATATTACTGAATTTATTCTCACACATCAGGAAAACAGGTGCCATCTTCATTTTAAAACTGTTCTTCCTGTTCTAGGCGGACCATAGTTTCAAAGGCAAATGAACTTGTAGCTAAACAGAGTTCTTATTTAACTGCATTTTAAATCCAAAGTAATTCCACCAAGGTTAATGGAGTTACTATGGATTTAACAAGGGTCTAATTGAAAGGAAAACTTCGTTCAGGATTTATGCATGCTAACTGCCAATTTACATGCATAGATTGCCAATGTATATACAAATTCTGCCTTTTTCATTTGAGAATGATTGTACACTCGAAATTATACATGAAGATTTAGAAGCTTTTTTTGGAAATTTGGCACACAGTGACATCTGCAACCCATTTTTATACCCATGTCAATGCAAAAGTTATTCATATAATGTCTCCATGGAATTCATAAAAGCACTCTACATGTTGGATGTTCACAGTATCAGAAATTTTCTCACTATAAACAACATGCAATGATTAGAAGACAGACTTTCATAATTTGAAGTTCAGAATATGTTTCAAATCTTTGCCCCAACCTGGGAGGCCTTCCACAGGCAAAACTGCCACTGAAGTCATTATTAGGAGAAAGTAGAAGTAGTCTTACTGTTTGCTATGATCAGACCCCAGTTCCAGGAGAAAATTTGATTTTGGAAGTAATAGACTTCAATAGTGTCTAAAGATTTTTTCAGTTCCTAAATTAAGCTAAGTGGCTCTGAAGCCTAAATTATACATAACCTTCCAGATAAATTACAAAAGGCAACTTTTAAGATGGGAATTCTTACAGTTGATGGGTGATCCAGAGTTTTATGACTTTAAGAACGACAATTCAGATTTATAAACAATTATCAAGAAACCTTCTCACACAACTGAATGCTTATTTTCCCTTCCCAGTTAGTAACAATACAATCTCCATCAAACGTCGTGCATTTACTTTTGTTGGTAGACAGAGTCATCAGCAGTGTCTATGCTAAACTCCTTGGAAACCCTTCATCCCAGTTTAGCGAGATATCAAAAACATTATTTAAACACAAATCTGTTCCTGAAATTAATCTTTGCAAATGAATCGTATTTGTTCTAAGACCATGTCCCACTCTGGGTGCTGCTGAGCAGGTTGTTTCCTAGTGCATACGCCGGGAACAGCCAGGCACCTCAGCCGCCAGGAGCTCCCAGAGCCAGCTGCTGTTTGTCTTAGGAGGAGATCAATTTACACAATACTTTCTAAATAACTAATAACGTTCCAAATTTTGACAACTTTTGCACTGATCCCACTCCGGTCACTTCCAAATTAACACCAGAGTGTACATGGTCCAGAATTCAGCCCAACATATCTTCTGCTAAATTAGTGGCAGATTAAGGTCAAATCGTGGCTCAAAGTCTCATGTCAGCAGTCCCATCAGAAGCATTCACACAAGAGAAAACCAAAGCAAAAACTTCAGATTAAAAATGGCAACGCAGACCGCATCAGTGCAATGGGTAACAGTTTGTTCCATCTCAGAGGATTCAAAAAATATTCAGAGGCAGGAAAAACACTCAAACAGGTCACAGAAGGAGGAGTCAAAGATTTTGGGAGAAGTTTAAGGACTAAAAGGGTCACATGGCCAATCATATTTTAGGGTGCATGTAGTCTCAGCCTAAAAATTCACATTAGTATCATTCATTTGAAACAAACAAACAGAATCAAACAAAAAACAAAAAAGAACCCAAACCCAATTGAAAGCAAACCAGAGCGTAACTACTGAAAGATCAAAGATCAGGTTTTAATTGCAACACATTTTCACCGTGCAAGCCTCCGTGGAAAGACAACACGGCTTGTAAATGTTTTTGAAGTAATATTTCAGTAGAAAATTTATTTACTAATTATATCTTTCTATGAAAGAGGCAAAATTAAGGAGCTGTGAGTTGCAATAGACAGTGTTAAAATACTTGTTATATAATAACAATTTACTTTTAACAATAACAGGCACTTATTACTTTTATGAGTTCTGGCCTGATAATAGAAGATTCAAGAAATAACCATCAATTATCAATAGAACATTATAATTTGTCCTTTTTTGTGATATCATCATTAGTTTAAAAAAGATGTTTCTGTGTTTCTCCCCTGCCAAAATTTCAGACCCCTCATCCCTGGAAAAAAACCCAAAAGCTCTAGAGTTTTATTTTGATGCTTGCTATAAGTTATGCATTTTACTGCTTTTTAGCTATTTCCCTCAATTCATACAAAGAAGGAAAACCCTTTAAATTAAAAATAATAATAATAATAATTAGCATATCACAGGATTTGATAAAGTACTTTCCTCAAAAGCATTTGCTTTATTTCTTCTCTTACTGTTCTTAAGAGCACCCATCTTTGTCTGCAGCGTTCCTATATTACATAAGGGAAAAAAAATCATATTTCTAAAGACAGACTGAAAAAGATCTGGAACGCAAAACAGATCTATCTGTGTGCCTTTTTTTTTATATATATATATATATAATCACATCACTAGTTAAAATTTTTATCTCTATAAATGAGTGAAAAATTCCTTAAGAAACATTTCTTTAAACACCCCTGTCTCAGCCAAACTCTGTGTTACAGATCTGACCACACAATTCATAGCTACTGTATTTTGTCATTGGGAAGCTTACAGAAACATACAATGAGCCTTTTAATAAACTTTTTAATAATGTTGTAGAAATAGCTCTTTTGAAATCCCTGTAAATTTTCAATTAGTAGGTTTAATCTGCATGATTTTTAGAATTGGAAATAATCATATGTGTTAAAGCTCTCCGGAGGTCCTCCACATTAGACATGAAACTAAATATAAAGGCTTATGCTTGAAAGGCATGTCTCCCTTCAAGTTCTGTATTCTGTGTTCACAAACACACATTTTGAAAAGGTTTGTGAATCAGAAAGGGAATTTTTTTCTTCTTTCTGCACTGAAAATTAATTTTTCCATACATATAAAATCTACAAAGATAGCTTCTGACTTCAGTAAAATGCCCTCATCCATATTGATTCATTTTCTGGTTTGATTCATTATAGAAACAAAACATCGACTCAGAATCCAGCACTGAAC
Source organism: Falco cherrug (assembly GCF_023634085.1). Taxonomy (NCBI): domain Eukaryota; kingdom Metazoa; phylum Chordata; class Aves; order Falconiformes; family Falconidae; genus Falco; species Falco cherrug. Next base: position 31,950,987 of record NC_073706.1, read on the forward strand.
ATTGAAGAAGCCCGAATTCACATCTGCACTGCATCACTCTCGCTGCACTGAGGCTCTGCTTCAGCACCATTCCAAAACCTTGTGGATCACGACATTTTCAAAATTCAGGGGTATTCTTGTTAAAGACAATTATAAAAGAAGCAAAGAAAGAAATTAGCATTTATACATTTTTAGCTCTTCTCACTGACTTTATAAACCACAGTTGGGCTTATGCCGCAAAGTAGCATATTTCGTACTGACACATGTAAGATCAAACTCGTGAAGTTGCACTGGAGCAATTTATTATATTAACACCACCAGCTTCTCATCCTTTATATTCTTCTCTTGTGGACTAGGGAAGATTTTCTTTCAAGGACAGCAAACAGGTTAAGTATAATTAGAATGAGATGACTAAATTAAATCATTGAGTATTATTTAATATCACGGTTTATTACATACTTTGTTAGCAATTTTAATTGTAAACTAAAGGAGTTCAAAGTACTGTGAGAATCTTGTTAGACATGACAGTTTTGCAAAGGTGAATGGAAAAAGGATGTTAAAAGATAAATAAGCAGGAAAAAAAAAAAAGGCAAGGAAAAAAAGCCTAGGTGTTAGATGAAAAGGATCTCTCCACAATGACAAAGCATCGATGAAAAGAATTAACATTTGTCCATTGGGTAATCAATCAGTCATGGAATGGATGGAATCCAGCTCTTTGTTGCATGACCGGTGATGAAGAACGAGTGTGTTAGCTATCACAGCCAAGCTCTCAAGTTCTTCCGACTGCATGAAAGTCATCTTGTTCCTATCAAGGATAGCTTTTGCCTCGTCTCTTCCTTATTCTTCCTTTTTTTTTTTTTTTTAATTTTCAGTTTCATAGTCTTCAACAAGTTACCAACTCCAGCTATAGCTTACATGAATACTGTATGACCTTACAGTGGCCTGCATCTATCCTCATTGGTCTGGGGGGGCTGTTCCTTTTTTTTTTCCCCTTTTAATTCATTGAAGTAGCCTCCTATTACTTTCTTTGAAATACAGATATGAAAAAAAAAAAAAAAAGCATTCATGCCATGTGTGTGTTTTTGTTTTTTATGGTAAAGTCATACATAAAAGAAAGCCTAAATGTGAGAGTGCAGCAGCAAAACTTCAAAGCACTGACTGTCAGACATTATTATTTCAAATCAGCTTTGACTTTTTGAGACTTAATAAAACACTATAGTACAGACTGGCATATTTATAACACCTACACCAGTGATCAACCGAACCATCTTATTCTTGCTACTGTGCAGTGCCTCGTTATTTCTTTTATAATAAGCTCCCCTCACAACATGTTGTAACAATACTACAAACTGATAGTTATTAATGATATGAGTTCTAAAACATGACTTGTTTTGCATACAATTCTTTTTGAATGCATACATTACTTTGTGACAGAAGACAAAAGCACATTGATTTATTAATAATGATTGCAAATGCATAGCAAGTTCATAAACAATACAGAAATATAATTCAATCAAAGGTATAGCTGACATACTTCTACATGTATCTGAACTGTTACATCTCAGAGAAAAAGGCACTGGAAAGACAAGGTGGAGGAATTAGAAATCAGGCATACTGTGAGAGAAATTGTTCTAAAACATGATCAGATCCCTCAGGAGGAGGAGGATAAGCTGCATTTTAGAAGAACAGCACTACAGCGCTAGTGGCATCTTTGTCTCTATTTCAGGACTATAGTCCATAGTTAAACCCCATTACAATTTAGCAGATATTGCTGAACATAATAAGATCATACTTTTGCATCTCTAACTTTCTGTATTTTCTAAGCTACTCTCATTACATTGATCTGCTTGCAGCTCCACAGGAGAAGAGGTGTCCTCCGGACCAGCCTTTGCCAAACGAGCTCAAACGCTTCATCCAAGTCTACACCATGAGCAAAACAGCACAAGTGGAATTACCCTGTCAACATCTATGAAATATTTGTTAGAGAAAAATGTTACGCAGGTGTTTTGGTTTTTTTCTTTGAGAGTATGTTAAACGAGATTATGAACTTGTGACAGACATTTGTGTGCTCACGAGGCCTGTCACGCTGGATTCCTACTGCAGAAGAGCTGCTTTTTTCCCCCAAAACCACATAAGCTTCAAATAATCATTACAGTGGCAACCATTTGGTTGCCCTGCTCCCTCCTGTAACTTTGCACATCTCACCACATACCTCGGGGCAAATGTGCTTTTTCAAGTGGGTGAAGGACCCAACATCTAAAATAATAACAATCACAGCCCAACCCATCATGCATCTGAAGGAGGAAGGTTTGCTTCAGCATTCTTCACAGAATACTAAATCTGTTAAGAGTACAAAAAACTAAATAGAATCAGTACTCTACAAATATTCCTGAAAAAAAGTCAAGCATAATTTAGATTACCCAAGTCAGGGTTTGTTTCTTACAGTTGAACTAAAACACCAGATGCATTGGTGCTATTATAAGATCCATTCATTTAAAAAAAGTTAATTATTCAGAAAATTCATTATATTTTTTAAAATCCAGCGATGAGTTTTAATATACCTGTGTTGGGACCTTTGATTAAGTGATCCGTCTCTGAATGCGTAACAGCTTGCTTACATGCCTTTTGTGAGTTCACTGCCCATCAGATTTCCTTGAAGAACCATCTAGCTTAGATCTGTATCATAAAAATATTTCCTAATTTTCGTGCTTTGTGTTCTGTATTTTAAAATTATATGCAAACCTTAACGTGTTGATATCAAAGGGAAAGGCAAAAGGTTAATTTAATTCACTTTGAAAGAACATGATTTTATAATCTTCTAACAATTCAAAATTAAATTAAGGAATTTACATTTACCTTCATGATCTGAAACATAAAACTGTAATTCAACCATGACTATCAGAAACTTAACTGCAGGATGGTACTATCTATTCTTATTTAATCCAAGGATGTAAAGTTTGTGTAATGTTACTAAAATAGATTCTTTGTTGCCATAGTTACTTTTTTTCTTCTTTCAAACACAAATTATCCTTTTCTGTTTCAATAAACTTTAAATAAAAGAAAAGGAGACAGCAACAATACAAAACTAATCAAAAATCAGCCTGAAGGCTTAACATCCGTAGTTGCAATGTACTGCCACCGTCTCTTGCTCATAAGCAGCTTGGCTTCAATCTTGTCGTCAGTGGAGAGGCAGGTCAGGGGAATCTCATCTCATCCTTCTCAATTTCCATACTGTTCTCATACAGTAATTAATTGCTCTGGTCTAACAGCAAATTAAAATAAGGCATTTCAGACATGTTGTTAGCCAGTGAACTGAGTTCTTTGGCCAACTTTTCAAGATTTTCTTGATTTAATAAGCTTTCCGAAGCCAAGTTCTTGAAAAACAAAAATACAATCACAACACAAAAACGAGCAATAAGACATTTAGAACAGGAAAACCTGCTAATTCCTTTTGCTACGTTTACTGCAATTTTTTTTTTTTTAAATAATCATCACTCCTAAATTCTATATCTTCCTCCTGCCATGAAGGAATCAAGTAATCCTGGCCAGTCGCTTACTCCCTCCTCTCATATTGATGGTTTCTATCCACCTCTTTGTCTGCCTGGGCTATTGAGGCTGTGATGTTCCTGGCACAGACTGCACATCTCACAAGGGTCTGGGGAACACCTAGCACATTTCTGGTCGTGAATTAGAACTTGGTGCCCATTCTCAGTACAACCTGTAGGCAGTAGTGTAAAACCAAACAAAGAGGGGAAAAAAAACACCAAAAAAACAAAGGGCAAAGAAGCTTTCCTAAATACAATTCTATGCAAAAGGCAGTGGGCTCACACTAGATGCTTTCTTGAAAAAGCAATAATGGAAATGCGACTGAGATCTGACTACCCAGCGTTACAGTTTTGTTTAGGACGGGGAACCAAGTAAATCTGCCAACTGCTGTACATTTTTTCACAGTGACAAGATTTCCACAATATGATAAAATTAGAACTGTAAGAGCTTGGAGAGCTCTCTTAACTTTTAATTAAAACTCTCCAAGCTCACTAAAAATAATTAGGCATTAAAATGTTCTGGTTTTCCTCTGAATTCATTTGCACTGCTTGAATGGTCTAGATCTTGCATGAAACAACAGACATTCTAAACAGAAACACTGGAATTTAACTGGGGGTGATTTCCAGACCTGCTTTCTGTGATGTGGCTAGTGGGAAAACACTGTAGAGAGTCTGAAGCTTGTACCAAATCCATCTAAAATGGCTTGTTTCAACAGGAATTCTCTAGTGCAAGAAGCATTTTGAGACACATGCTGCTCAGTGCAAAACTCTAGATAAAAAGGAGTTTGAATTTCATGGAAAGAATAACCCAAGATACAGTTCTGACCTTTATTTTTATTTATTTATTAAAAAGCAGAACCTTTAACCTTGCAAATGTTTTTGTTCTCTTAAAATAACTCATACAATGCTATATGCCACACTATTTTTAGAAAAGCAACAAGAGAAAGCATGCTTTTCCCATACAGCAGGGCACCGATATAAACATCAACACAGATGCTCTGTGAGAGAGAGCTGGACTTCTCAAGCACTTGATCATTAAGGAATGCACCAACTGTTTTAGATAATCTCGTGCCAGCTCCAATTCTGCTCCACACTCCCCTTTGGGAGTGGCAAATCTTGTCCTGCTCCTAATTTTTCATTTTACTCACTCCTCCATTCTTTCTTGTTTTTTTTTCCCAGAACAGAGGGAAAAAGGCATTGTGTGCCAAGCAATGCAAGACGAGAATCACTTCCCCAAACAGAGCAAAACTTTCAGACAATTAACCCTCCCCTCTTCTTTCAGATAAATTACTAAGTATAAAATGCAATCTGTTTCCTTTGTTTACTCAATATGAACAATTTGTAAATGACTCAAGGATAAAATTCAGAAAATGTTGTGCTAAATTAGAACCATTATAAACATGCTAATGACTGCTCAACTAAAACATGCAGGATCAGTGTGAAGAAATATATTTAGTTCCTGTGAAATACAGTTGTATTGCCTCAGAACTATTTGGTCACTTAATTGTATATGATTACTTCAGGAAAATGTTAATTTCATGAACACTGCACTAGACGATACACTATGTATGTCAAATGGAGCTTTCTCAAATGTCAGTGTAATTGCTTGGATGCAATGTTTTGGCATATTAGTAGAAGAGAAATATCTTTAAAGTCTTTCAGAATTACACATACATTTCATTCCTCCACTTAAAGTTTCCCTTCCATTATAAGCTATATTTTACTGTTAGATTGGCTGCATTCATTGAAGTACACATCATTGCCTTATTTGCATTACAATGATAGCATACTGTATATTATATGTAATCACCTATTCCCTAAGTATGTGCACCTCTATTTACTTCCCAAGTGAACATATAATATTGGCAAGAGAGAGTCTCAGGCTTTACACAACAGCAATCAGGGATAATCAGGAAAAGGGGAGCATAATTTGCTTGCAATTCCTGGCCAAAAGATTACATAAACTGATATAATAAAAAAGAATGATACACTTATTTTCCTCTCTCTTATTGCATATGTATTAGCAAAGTAATGAAATCAATAGGATTTGCAATATTTGTTATTTTGCAAAAAGCAAAGTTCTGCTAATGGAATCAGGTCTCAAAATCTTCAGTATTTTCCTTTGCCTCCACATCTTCACATCTTACTGTATTGACCAGCTCTAGAAGATCATTTTTACTCAGAGTGGAAAAGAAGAACGGATTGAACCACTATCTTAGCTAGAACTCGTCAGCATAGCTCCATCAAAGCCTACTTCGCCTTAAATAGATTTAAAATTTCCACCAATATTTGGCTTAATTATCCTTTCTCTTAATCTCATACCTCCAATTCCTGTTACAGTCCTTTTACAACCCTAAACAATTCACTTTCATCTTTGGTATCCACTCTTCTCACACACTTCCAAGCTGAAGTGACTTTCTTCTCGTTATTACTCAAAAAAAAAAAAAAACCAAAAAACAAACTATTGGGAATTTAATCGTTAAATCTTTCTTTCTTAAACTGCTCTGGAACAAATCATGTATCGTATGGCCTCTGGACATGTAATGTCTTTCTTTTACAAACAAATTTCCCTCGTAGCTCAAGAAGTTGCAGATTGCATGTCAGTCTGTGTTCAGCTACATACTAAACCCAGCCACTGGACTCATCCTACCAAAGACATTTAGTAAGATTTTCTTTCCTTTTAACATTGCAACTGTCACAGATTCTTATACCAAGCTGAAACAAGCAGAAGTTCCCATCTCAAATCAAGAAATCACCTGGTAGCACAAATAGACTTACACATTATTGCGTCTTATCAAGTGCAATGCCAATTAAACATTATCTTTTAACAAAGTAGAAATTCTGTAAATTTACTATGAAAAGATTACTCAAAGTTTAGTGGAGTAGAATCATCTTAAACAAAAGGTAACACAAAAATACAGCTGTGTGTAACCTCCTTCACACCAGGTTAGTTTCATGGAGTTGGGGGAGTGGGAGTGAAGGGGCTTCCTGAAAAGCAAGAAAAATCAGTTTCTATTAAACTGATTAATGTTCCCCGGAAAATTTGTGACACCAGATGATTTATGAACAAAACATGGATGATTCAAAAGACCTCTATTTTGTTCCCCCAAATCATGTTCTACTCATTACCCTAATAATGCAGTAATAAACATCTGTTTAATGATTTGAAGGCTTCTTAATATTGTGTATAAAAATCTTAACTCAGCTCTTACATAAAATATTCTGAAATTAAAACAATTGTATAACAAAAAGAATTTTTCACGAGAAATCCTTAAGCATTTTTGTATGTAAAAGTATAATACAAAGACAGCAAAATAATATGCTCTTGATTTGAAATGACTTCAAACAAGGATGCAAAGGAATGAAAACAATAGCTAGAATCTCCTCTCTATTTACCATTTCTGAAGGTCTCTATGGCACATGATGTAGTCTTTTCCAGGACGCTAAAATACACTGACAAAATCAGCTCTAGAGCCGCTTTTATACTAATAAAATTCTGACTTAAACTATCATATTCTATAGAAACAGAAACATAGAGCAAGCAAGACTTTCCTGAGCTAATTTCAAGATACAGAGCTTTGAAAGGTTCACAGACCTCACAAGCACCAATCTAATTGCCATGGTTATATACTTCAGGAATAATAGCTGGTTTGTTACAAATCTGTGAAAAGATTTATGAGAAGAATACACTAATATCTTCAAGAACAATATCATAACATTTTCATTTCCCTATATATAGAGAGCTGAAAATAAGCCATCGGGGTTTTTTTCTCCTGTAAAAGACCATTATAATTTTGTGAAGTCAAGGACTGGAAAGAGACAGAAATGCTAGCATTAAAGCTGTCGAGGAAATCCTAATTCAGCCCCTGTGTGAACATGCTGATACATTCTTTAAATAAATAATAAACCAACTTTACAATAAAAACAAAAAATGTATGCCATTTTGGTACAGGATTCTTGCTGCATTCAGGCCAACGTGGGACAACCCCAGACAAAAGCATGAAGATGAACTGCAGAGCAAACGAGGCTGGTGCCTGCACAATCACTGGCCACATTTCATCGCGGAAGTTCAAAGAAATTACATGAATAAGGGAGGGAGCTGCAAAAGGAGCCACGATGGGCTGCCGTTTCATTTTCTGGGAGCTCAATTTACAAAACTTGGGGTTTTATTTGAGGAATTGCTGAACATTCACAGCTGCAGCTGTGTCAATGTAAAGTCAACGTAAAGACTGAGGCTATAATATATATAGCTATATATAAACTGCTGCACAGAGTTGGGTCCTCTGGAAAAGAATCAGGACCTAAACACCTCAAGCTGAACAACCAATAAATCAATGATGTTTTCAAACTCACACTCCTAGTCCCACACCTGTGAAGTTGGTATACTGACTACTCTTTTTTTCCCCCTTTACAAAGACCAAGAAGGTAATTCGTTTGTAGCACCTTTACAGACTATGCTGAAAAAACCCAGCCAGTTTTGTAATATTCATGTCTTCAGAGCTCAGCTTGAATAATAAGTAATTAATAGACACTAAGGCTTCATTTTGACCAGTAAGGATATAACAAGGCACTGGATAGTTTCATATTCATGAAGGATCATCCTGTTAGTGAACTGGATGAATCAGAATTCTTTTTGAGGAAAAATATTGTTTAATCATGTAAGTAAATGTATCTACATGGAAACAAAAATCATTTTCATTTTAAAATGTATTCAGTTCTGTTGGGTAACTGAAGAAAGCTTTCACCAGTTATGCAGACATTCTGCAAAATTGAGAGTGTTAAACCTGTGCTTATACACAGCTCAGACTTGTATAAATTAGATTTAGTAGCCAGATTTGGAAACACTGGCAATTTCAAGGGTACTTACTGGTCATGGCAAATGAAAGACAGGGTGAACAGGTAATGGACTTTGGTTTCTCTGCATTGGATTTCACCACCTAAGAGCACTGACGATAATAAAAGAGTGCATGTTGCACCCCATCCTGGTGTGGCAAAGCAGCCACAGCCCCCTTTCACACTCCTCAGAGCAAACCTTGACATTCCCCATGAACAGTCTGACAGACGTGTACAGATTCCTCTGCCTGCTTAGAGCAAGTGCTGTCACAGTGCGATGAGCTACTTGATCCTATGTTTCTCAGCAGAAAGTAATTTTTGCCCCCAAAGCTGTTGCACACATTCATCACCATATACATCTTCCCAAAATACGTAGCATAGAAATACAATATATATCAGAGCCAAGAAAATGGCAGTCACATGGAAACATCTCAGAGGAGTTTTAATAATACTCGGAGAATTCTCATCCCCAGATCTGCTACCCAGAGAGGTAAATACATGTTCAGTACAATTAAATCTTCATAGTTACAGAGAAGGGAAACCACAGGAAGCTCATGCTACCTGTTTCATGTTATTATTTCCTATTCTGCTAATAAACATCCTTCCTTTTCCAGAGTTCCCCTCACTACTAGCAAGAAATAGGCAATGGAGCTCTAGAGAATTACGCCACAACCTTCGCTGAGAGTTATATTGCAGGTAACAAAGATAATTAACACAATTTCTGTCTTAAACAGTTAGTCGTCTTGCTTTTGTTGATTTAATCCAGACTCTATAGTTCTAACAGTTCAAATTAATGAGCTGAATTGTAGTTGCACAACTCCCCAGAAAATTAAGCACACATGAAGTTTTACACTGCTACTTTGAAATTGTAGCTTAATGCTGGTTTATGATATACTCTTTACACAAATGCAAAAGAATCTAACTAAGACTCCATTGTCTTGAACAATTTTTCTCGTATTTAGGGCAAATAGAAAATTTCATGTTATCAAAACAACCCCGACACAAAAGATTATTCAATTAGGAGTTCTGATTTATGATCTTAGAAGTACCCATTCCAAAGAACAGGACAGGTAGAAAATAACTTTGTTAGAATGCCAAATGCCATAGTATATTGGAAAATTATTGTATTGCCTTATTCATTTAAATATATTACCAAATTCAGTGCATGAGTAACAGGTGAAGTTTTGATTCCTATTGCATTCAATAGATCACAGTCTATTGAGTCTAACTATCAATGCACTTCAGGCAACTTGCGCTCTAGGAATAATAAAATGCACCAGATCCATATATTTCTGAATTGGAAGTTTTACTTCCTGACTTTTAGAGTGCCTTTAGCCAGCCCATGGCATGATTTCAAAGGCTAGATCCTTTATGTACAAGCTTGTATGTATGGACTTCATACAAAAAAAGTAGTGTGGCCACAATGATTCGAACATGCAATGCAAAGGCTTGTTACTATCAAGCCAAAGGCAGAAGTCTGGTCTACTGCCAGGTTCTCCATGTGCTCATGGTTTGGTCCATCTAATTTGTGTTTACATACATTAAAGCTGAGATTAATCCCTTACCCTTTGTTTGCATTTTCATTGTCTTTACTCCACATGAGAACTATCTTACTGAGGTTTTTATCTTGACTTTACCCACTAAATTCATTGTATTTAGACGACCATACAATCTTTTTTTTGTCAACAAATGACTTCTCTAATCTCTGGGCTGCAAAACTGCCTAAAACCTACTCCCACGTTTGCACTCACACTATTAATATAATCATGAGCACTAGGAAGGCAGAGTCTAAACCATTGTGAGTTACATGTCTCTGGTTCCTCAAGCTTTTTTTAAACACCTATTTATGGGCAAGGTATAATTTACACCACCTTATGTATGGCTGGGCAGGTGGTACACTGTGACTGCTGCTCCTTATATCAAATGTGCTAGCGTCATTGTCAGTGGTGCCCACTTTTCCCCACCGATCACATTTTCACCTGTTCTTTCTTAGATCTGACCAAGAGCTCTCTGGCAAAAGGACTGTTGTTTGCTTTTACTACTGCTATATGTACAGCACGTAAAGGCACCTGGAAAAAATTGTGAAGAATTGATCTTAATTACTTCTAGGAAACTCAGAGACCCTTCAGAACTCAGTGGCCTGAGCTCCACAGAAAAAAATCCTCTATTTTTGTTCCTTTTTCCTTTCAAAGCTATATATGTCATATAACTATCTCAACTGGAACGACCACCAGTGCTCAGCCTAAGCCAGTAGTCACCGAGCACTGTACCTCTACCTGTGCAAAGGCAGGGGGGTAGTATGCCCAGGCATGGCTTTTCCCAAGGCAAAGTGGTTGCCGCAGGTCCCAGAGATGCTGGTATACTCCATGAACACCGAAATCACATGGAATTTTTTTTAATTCCATAGTGAGATTGCTCCAGTTTCTCAAATTCAAAAAGTTTCCAATTTTAGGCAAGTAAGAAGAACTGTGATAATAGCTTGCGTTTAGGAACAACAGTTCCTTTCAGTGAACGATCCCGCATCCAGATATTGTCAGGAATTGCCCCAAAGCTTTTTAGGTGACAGGAAATAAACTATTTCCTTCTTCGGCAAAATGCAACTTCCTCATGAGTTTATTAGCTTATAAACAGTGGTGTAAATGTGAACTTTGATACAAAGGCAGTAACATCTCCCTTCTTCTGAAAACTATTAACTGGACCTACTCAGCATCTAAGACTACAGGCAATTAGTCCCAGAACTATGGCTAAAGAATTTAAATCGCCACAGTCCATTGCTTTTTTGCAGTTATTTACAAAATGAGTATAAAAAATGCCTATTCATTTTGATTGCATCTTTTTGCACTAATGAAACAATTTCAAAAGATGGGTAATGACAGAGATCTAAGCCCTTATATAATACTTATACCGTATTAAACTGTTGACCAGAGAATAAGAACAAGCATTGACAACAAATGTATAGGAAAACCATGATAAACTGTTTACTGCAAAGTCATGCAGGAATTACAGGAACTGGATCAGACTGCTTAACAACAACTTTCTAACAGTGGAAACTTTTGCAAAGACTAGACTGAAAATGTGAATAACATGAGCACGTTCCACCTATACTGAAGACTGCACTCAAGCAAAAACACTTTTTACCTTTGAAGAAGCTTGTATGAGTCACATCGAGGACCTTTGGTCCACAAAAAGGGCCAGAAGTTTGGCCAAACAGAAAACCACACAAAAACCACTTGTAAACCACTAATTTTGCATCCAAAAAAGATGTTACCTACACGGTCAGATACACATGTTCTTATTTTTGTTAAAATCAAAATTTAGATTTTTTTTTTTTAAATGCTACTTTTACAGTCTCCTGTTCCTTGCTTAGATGGCACATCCAAATCCTAAGGCCCAAGTTCTCTTCTTTCCCGGGTTTTCTAGTTTCAGCTCACAGTATCATAGCTCTAACACACAAAGTTATCCGTAACAGCTTCTCAAAATTAGACAATTCATATCAGCTACTAGATGCAGTCCATACGCTGGGAAAACAATCCTGAGTCAGCCAACACCAGCCATGTTCTGCAACAACGTGCCAGGGCCGAGGTGCCAGGTGCCCTCCTGTACTGGGCCTCCTCTACATCTTGCTGCTAAGAGGCTGTGACTCTGACAGCACTGTATTGTAAAAATCTGGATTAAATCTAGCAAAGAAAGGGGTCATTTATAAGTCATCTGTGGGTACATTCTGTCTTTGGTGTGTGGCTGAAACTCCCATTAACACTAACATGAGCGACGCAGGCCTACTGATGGGTGAATTATACCCCTGACAGAAAAGTGGTTTTTTACTTGATGGATTTCCTTTGATGAACTTGTTGGCTACTGCACAGTCATGTGTATATATTTAAGTATTTCTCTGTGTGTATGCATTTGTGTATCTCTGCAGTGATGATGTCAATTTGACTAAAAACGCAGATAAAGCATTTCTTAAGCCAAAATGGTCCAAAGCTAATTTCCCCCATATAAACTTCGGTTTGGCCCTTATTTATTAAAACCAGAAAAAGTTTGACAGAAAAGGGGATCCAAATTGGTTATCCCAACAAGAAATAGAAGTTAGGGCCTTTCTTAAGACTTACTTTATAGGAACCGTATGCACAACTTTCACTTTCTAGAAAGTGGTTTTCTCTTGAACACACATCAGAACCATTCATCATCATATAATTGCAAGTTGTCAGTCAGAGCCGCACCCTTCGTGCAGTGGCAGTCCGCCAGCACATCTGTCAGAAGCACTCACAAGCTTCCGTGTATTATTGTAATCCCCTACAAAAGGAACAAGCCCATTCATCCAGTCCACATTTTCCAAATCGAATGACGACTGTAAACCCCGAGCCGCCTGGAAAAATAATAGCACTTACCCTAAAACTGCCACACTTGTCAGGTGACCACAGGCTAAACGCCAGAGAGCAAATATGAAATAATTCTAATCCCCACATGGAACACGTGGGTCTTAGGGAACTGGGTTCTTCGTGCATGAAAGAGGGAGGCTGGGTTCTGTGCATACAGCAAGGTGCTCTCCAGCGGGGAAGTGGGCTGCAGGGATAAATTGTTGTACCCATTCTGCAAACACTCCCTTCTTGCACTTTAGACTTGATTAGGAAAAATCTCTCTTTCTCCCTTAATGACTTTCTTTTTGGCTTCTTCTCTTCCCTTTCTCCTCTACCTAGATTCACCTAGTCTTTATGTTAACACATACTCTTTTCTCTTTTGCCTCTTTTCTTCTGAACCTCTTGAAAGACGCATTTTGCTCAGGCGGGCTCCGCAGGTAGCGCCTCGGGGCCAGCCTGGATTTTGTGAGCCTGAGGGCTTGGGCCGATGAGCCCAAAGCAGGCAAGATTCCCTTCTCAGAAATTACTTTAAGGACTTTCATGGAGAATTAAATAGCTTTCAAGGAATTAAATAATGCTTGACACAGGGCTTCAGAGGCTTATTTGCAGAGTATATGTGTATGAGAGCCATGAATACTTTGGAGAATGAAGTAACATAGTAAGCTTTACCTCTCCACTTCCATAACTCTCTTGCATTCTGTCTATGGAAAAGTATGACAGTTCCATGTTGAGAAACACTGAGTGAAACACATGCCATTGCCCTTCAACATCGCCACATGAACCCAGAAAGACTTCAAAGCAGCTTCGCTTCAGCAGGTGAGGCTGTGGATGGAGCCTAATGCTTCCCTCTAAGCAGCCAGATCTTTACATAAGCTTAGATGCTGAGGTGAAGCCATGACCCCTCTCCCACCCCCCTTCCAGTAACTTGCCCCCAGGAACTTTACAGGAGCAGACGCAGACAGTCAGCACGCACACCCAACCCTAATGACTGGGCTGGTAAAGGCTTTGTGCGCTCCACACTGCTACTGGGCATTTTTATCAGCCCTTGATGATAAATGAATGAATATTATATATACAGACATATACAAACATATATTTCTGAAATACTTTGAAAGATGGATGATCAGTGACCTGCTAAAAAATTTATTTCCAAGAGCAAATAGAGAAAGCATTACTCTTGAGTGATACAGCCAGAAGTATATTATACCATCTCAGGGCACAAAGGAAGATAAATACTGTAACAAATCAGCTCTCAGCTGTGCTGCACACCTATATTCACACAATGTTGCTGTTCAAACTAGTGTTAAGGAAAATCTAACAATTCTCAGACTATCTCAGGAAAAGTCTCTCAGTAATGTAACACTACCAACGCAAGCCTGAAGAAGCTGCAGAAGCTGCTCTGCTTACTCCTGGATGATCACACAGACCAGCCTAGCTGGTCCACCCCATCAGAATGAAGCTGGAATACAGGACTATCAGTTTATCATCACACTCCTGAAAAACACGCTGGTTTTCAAACACCATTGGGGGAGAAATCAACCCCTCAGTCCTTTCATGACTCAATTTCTCAGATAGAAAGATGATCTTTCTACCTCATGCAACTACTGAACAATTTAATCCTTTTGCAAATTGGTAATACCAACAGCTTTAAGCACAACAGTATCATTTTTTTCAATTACACTATCTTAATTCTTACATATTTTCTAAGTTTACTTGACAACATTCATTTTTTCACAACTACACCATATTCAGTAACTCTTAATTTTTTACATGAATGAAGACCAAATTTCACCAAATCTAAATAAAATTAAACTGGGGCTTGAGACATCATGAGGTAATAATATCTGCTTTAAACAGGGTAAATCAAGATAAATGAATGCCTTTTGTTTTATATGTATATATATATGATATTAAATAGACACAGATATAAGTACAACATATGGTCAACAAGAAATAAATAAAACTGAAAACACTTTACAACTGCATGGCAAGTATCCAAACTAAATTTCAGGTAGCAGATGGCATGAATAGGATACATGTGAGAAACAGGCAATTTCAATTATCTCTGAATAGTTCATAAACAGGAAAATTTGGCAAACCACAATCTTAAAAAATGGACTTGAAAAATAACATCATGTAATAGAGATAAATGAATTGAAAACATAACAATGCAAAGTTATTAAGCTCATCCTGACCATAATTTCATAATGAGTATTAAATGATTACATGTGACAGAAAAGAGCTGCCCCAAATACTCATGCCTGGAAAATGTAATAATTAATTATTCCAAGTAAGGCTCAGAATTTCATTTTTGTTATTATCACTACCCAAAACTGGTCAAATGATCTTGCTCACCAAGTCCCTTCTTAGCCTTTGTGCAATCTACATACAAAAAAAAAAAAAGAAAGAAAGAAAGTAGAATCTGGACCTGGTCATTTCCTCAAGCAGTTATTCAGATAAACTTCAACGGGGCTTATTCGGCAGAAGTCAGATTTGCCCACAGATGTCATGCAAAAATCATATTGTTTTGAGCCATACAGTGAAATAAGGTGCAAAAAGAAACTATGTTTAAAATCTTTTCTGAGTCACACCAAATGAGAATCTGGCCTCACGAAAGAGTTTGCTCTCCTTTTAACTTACCTTTTGGAAAAATCAAATTTATGAGGTGGATCTCTGAAATTTCCACATTTGTAAGTAGGACAGAGGCTAATTTCCTAAACATTTCATTGAGATGCTTACAAATGCTGTGTAGAGTCAGCCAGGCAAATCACCCAGGAATCAATTCATCAGACATCGCGCTATTGCTTTTACACTCCCCTCCCTAATTCTCCTTCCCACATAAGAAATGTCAGACAAAGATCTATTAGCTCAAATCCCTGAAGTTATTCAGATATCTAAATACGATTTAAGTGTCTAATTGTCATTTGTGTAATTGGAAGTTAGATAGCTAAACAACAGTTTGGGTGTCTGTATTCCGCTGAGATGTAAGCTTTACTATTAATGAAACTCTCAGCATTATCCCTATGAAAAAATGGTAAAAGAGCTCTCAACCATTGCATTTTTAAGCTAGATTAAAGACAAAATTAAATAAAAGGCAAAATAGAAAAAAAAATCTTGCCTGCAAAAATACAGGCAGAATACAGTGTAATTTTCACTGAAATACATATAGATTTTTATTTATCAGATTTGCTGTTAGCAGACAAGATAGCTCCTCCAAATATCAGAAAAGAAAGGAAGAGTTTATTGACCACTGTGATTCCAGAAACATTTAGTAAGAATTGGAGAAGCTTTTATCCAGTTCAAATGATAAGTATTTCTCTTTTTTCATGCTAATAAAGGGAATTTGATCCCTGCTAAAACGGAAGGTTGTTCAGAAGGCTTTATCAACAGCACCTTCAGCCTGGCATAATAAAGGCACAGCAAAATCAACAGATGCTTCTGAGCATCTCAATAACCGAGGTCTGGGTCTTTGAAAGAATGACTAGTCTGCCATTTCATAACTGTCATTTGAAAGAGGAAAAGTGTTGTTTAAGGACAGCTGGGTTTTACTGCCCAGATGAATCGAAATAATACATGGAACCCATGTATTTTATGTACATCGAATGCTTATGAAACATATTTATACATCTGTGTGCTTATAGCTAGACACAGATACAGACACAGTTGCAGTATTTAAAAAATGGCCAGAAGTTTTAGGTACAACTTGAATCAAATTACATCTCATTTTCAAAGCTGGTGGGCCCAGTAGTTTGGGAAGTTGAAGTTATAAGTGCTGAACATATCTCAAAAATCAGTCCCAGTATGTTTCAAGTTAGGCATCCAACATCAGTAACCACAACTGATCATTTGGGTCACTGGAAAGTATGTTCACAGTATACACAACTACAGAGTCAAGACGCGACGAGCTAAATATCGCTTCCATCAGAAAAAAAGGCTGTAATATAATACCTTTCAGACAAAGCAATACAGGAGCCACCAGCTGCGAATATGTTTTGAGAATTCAGAGCCTCCCTGGGAGGAGTCAGCTACTTCTTTGGGGGACCTTAACCCTTTCTCATTATACTTCAGACAGCCCTTTCGCAGGTCCTTCTACCACAACTCACAAAGCCTATGCCATACCTCCTATCTTGGAAGTTTGGGACACCACAAAAGCTACCAAGGAGTTGCCAGAAATGCCAGTAGCCACCCCGTACGCTCAGAGCCCCGGCCAAGCAGGGATCTCTTGAGCCCACAAGGCCTGTCCTTGATGAGTGCAGGTAACCATGTAATAATCAGCAGCAAAGTCTGCAAAGTTCACCAAGCTCCACGTGGCTACTGCACTTCAAAATGAATACGGTTCTGATTTCAGAGTGGTTATAAGAGCAGGGGGTTCAGCAGCCTTGGGTTTAATGTCATTTTTCTTTCCCTACATGCCCGCCAACTGACAGTCCCGCAAAAGAAAGCCACCACTCTCATCCTTTCCATGCCTCAGAGCACAGGAGGTTGCCTGGCTTTGTTCAAGGAAGATCCTGAACTAATATTCCTGACTCTCTCTGTAATATTTAAAAAAAAAAATGACAGAAGATTCTAAAATTTAAAAGTGCAGCAGAAAATTTAAACTTAATTCTTAATACAAATTAAACGAATCCTAGTGGCCCAACTACCAGTTTCAAACCAGTAAATCAGCATACTTAACGTCAGCCACCGATAAAGCAGAAACATATGTTCTGCTTCACTAATAGCATAAAGAACATTCTCTTTTGGTTGAAGCCAAATGTTTGTTGGTTAAAATAAGATTTATTCTAGAAACATTAATTATCAATAGCATGCTAACTGATTTATTTTCTACTAAAATCTATGAGATTACTTCTAGTTTAAAAAGACTTCCATAATGGCTTCTGCACAAGACCTATCAAATGATATTTCCTGGCCCATAACAGTCATCTATCCTTTCTCCTGGCTAGAAACCTTCCCACAGCATATTATAGAACAATATGTGAGCTACTGTGTTTGAAGCTACAGCTTATTTTATCAATAAGCTACATACAGCTTATTTTATCAAGTGATAGACCTTCTCTACAGCTAGTAAGTGGTGCACTCCCTTGGAACAATTAGATCAGGGTTTTTTTGATTTTTTGTTTTCTTTGTTTGAAAAGAATGCCAGATGCTAAGGCAACAAAATATCAAATATTCAAGATAAAACTGTTGAAATATACACATACATACCATATATCACACCAAACATGATACTAGAATAGAACAGTGTGACAACTGCTGAGCTTCCATTTTTCTCATGCATTTACACCAAGAATCAAGTAGTTAGATTTTCCAGAAAGTTTGACTCTCTTTCAAGCACTCCAAAGATGTGAACAATTTCTCTGAAGTGTTCCTGCTATTCTCAGCGCTGAGAGTTTTAATAAATGAAACATTTTTTCAATGTGACTAAAGAAGAACTGTTTAACGCTACAAACATTTGAAAACCTGGTCCAGTGAGGGTATCTCAGAATGACAGCAAGTCCAACTACCACTTTTAATATAACAATTTGTTATGTTTGGGGTATAGTGGTGCATTATCTAAGCAAGAACTGCAAGACTGGTCCCATAAATTGTAAACTCTACTTTTTCAAATCGTGTAATTTTAAGAAACCAGCTAATTTCGGTGTAAAAGTAAATAAATGGTTTTATGAAAGGGTCAGCTGAAAGTATATGGCATGCAGTGGCTGACAAAAGATTAAAATGCAATCACATATGAAAAAGCCACAACTTGGAGGAAATCATGCATTCTTGAAAAGATACTTAATACTAATAGATGACATACTTTTACTTGAGTTTGGATCATCTATCCTTATGACTCATTATGTATTTGAGTACATCAATTATATCATAAATAATTTATATCATTACAATGTTCTGTGGTTTAATGCATTTTAAACTCTTCTAGACAGATAAGGGTCTTACGTGTCTCTCACACCTCAACAGACCAGGACACTAAGGGAAACAAAACCTTCTCATTAAGAAGTATTAATACTTTTTCATATAAATAAAGTAATTCAAAAGATATCAAAGCGTAATGCAAAATCACTTAAGTGCCAGGGTCTCAAATTTACAGACAGGGTATCTGAAGCAGAAAGGTTAACATCTTTGCCCAAACTCAAAGCAAGTCACTGCAATCACTGTGCTTCTCTCCAGATTCTGAGCCAACTCCTGGAACATAATAGAAAACCTAACAAAAACAGAGCTCGCAGGAAACATTCTCTTAACATACAGCATGATCACAAACACTGAAAGGCTGGTTGACATTTTCAAAGCTGCAAGGGGAATTTGGATGCCGCCAATTCTCATTAACTTTAAATGGGAACTGTGCATCCAAATCTCTTAGGCAGTTTTGCAAATCCCACCACAAATGACCATTTAGGTGGTAAGCATTAAATGGTATTGCCTGCCAGGCACCTTTATCTCAGAGAGCTACGTAAAATGAAGCTCCATTGTTTTCTTCCTTGTAGAACAGTGCGTGAGCTAAATGAAGTTTCTCACTCGTGGCTTACATAGAGGCAATTTCTCCTGCCACTTGCAAGGTGCAATTCATCCGGTTTCTTTAGCCTATCACCAGGAAAGACAGGACAAAGAAAACACACGGGAAAACAATCACAGTTGAGAGATAAAAAGTAAATTCACTGTAAGTTGGTGAGTATTTCTGAGCAGACACTTCTGAAATAAATGGGCTTTTTCTTTCATTTTTAATAGAAATATTTGGCATTATTAGAGTGCTATATTTCTCACCTATTCATCTTTTACTTTCTATATGCCCATCTTCCTGACTAACACCTTGGCATTCAAACAAGTACTATGCTCAAAAATAAAAAAAATAAAACCTGTATAAATGACAGAGTGTTCAACCATGAACACATTGTCTTTTATGAATATTATAATCACAGAATCAATAAGCCTACAAAGAAAAAACAGGACACAAAACGTGTTTTGTCATTTCTGACGAAGTTATAAAAACAACAGACATTCAATATGCCAAGTGTTCTTCAATCCTTCATAATCATAGCCTTATTGAAGTGAGGACAAAAAGGGTCTAATTGCATAGGAGCAATCTCAATGTAATAGGTTATACACCCAGGCACTGCTGCACAATACAACAAAAACAACGTTCCCTGTGTATAGCAGAATGTCATCTCTCATTTTCAGGCAATTACCTTCTTTCTTGTCAACAGTTTTAATAACCTCCATCATCTCTAAAAGACTTTTGCTTCAGTTAAATAATTTTCAGCTTTTTAATATGCAAATGTGCTTGTTCATATGCATGGGTGAAGTGGCGCTGCTACTTGAAATGTGTCAGTACATTGTGGAGCACCTGCACCTCGGGGAAGCTTGATTTAATTGACACCTAATACTATTCATTATTCCACTTAGTGAGCAACTCCTATTAGTCACCTGTAGGTTTTCCTATAAGCAGTGCTTTGGCCACCAATGAAAATATGGATATTTCTATAAATAGAATGGCCATATTTAGTAAAGGGGGTTCACTACTGGTGAATCTGGAACATCATCTCATTGGGAATATTTCTTAGGATTTTCCCCCCCACATTCCTCCCCAAAACTTTTCTTGACTATGATGGAAGTCAAGAGTAACTCCCATTTAAAAAATATTTTCTCCGTGTTAAGTGTTGATACCTTAATTCTGTAACTGTATTAAATGAACATTGTGTGAAGTCTGCAAAAGAGAACAGGGAAAAGGAATCAAGGTGGGTGGTTTTTATTAACGTAGCTACTGTTTCCTTAGAGTGTGATCGGAGTTGGATGATTCCAACGTCTGCTTTACATGATCTGAATATAATCACTGGCTGTGCAAAGAAATGCAGACTATGTGTTATTAATTGAATATTCCTGTAATAAATATTTACCATTATAGTTTAGTTTAACCTTATCCAGCTAATAGCCAATTTTGCTCAATTGTGAAGGGTGGGCAACAAAGATCTTTAAAATGCCACATGAAATAATTATGTTGAATACGGGATTCTCTGTCTTTACCGATATGAATGTGGCAGATATATGCTATAAATGGACACGGTTTAAGACTGTCATTGTTCTTTTATTAGTGTATTACAACTTGGGCACTGTGCACCGTATGTGCTGAGTTGATGATATTGGGGTTGTTTCTTTACCACATGGTCTGTAACCTTATTGTTCAGGCCACATTTCTTTCCAGCATTAATGCATTTGTTAGTCCCAGAAGGCTTAAACTACAGATGTTTAACATCCTGCTTATGGACAGATCATCTGGAATATGAACTGAGAAATCTATACGACTTATTAGTATATGTTATGAGTGTAACAGAGATTTAATAGTCTGTTCAAACTAGATTAGTGAAACCGTTCCTTACAAAAATGCAACTTCTTAAAATAGACACATGTAAAAATGAAAAATTAAGACATTCTTTTGACTAAAATATGATTTTTATCAGAAGAATTTGTCACTAATTAATGCTGTTTACATAATAGAGCATGTAACATTAATTACAGCTTTCAGAATGTTAACTGCAAACCTTTTTTTTTTTTTTTCCTGTGAGCACAGATTTACCAGTATGGTGGAAATCAGCGCTCTTTTGAGGGTTTTTCTGCAGTGTATCAAAGTGATCATAAATCAAGTCTAGAATTCAAAGACAGTTAAGGACATAGGCAGTAAAAAAGACTGAGTAATCCTAACCCAGAACTCCAATCATTTTTAAAGTAAGTGGGGAGAACACTGGTCAACTAGGCGATTGTTGGTATCCCCCAAAATGTAATCTCCAAGCTGAAGAATGGCAGCTGGCAGAACAGCTGGTGAATAGGATTAATGTCAGAAGAAAGAAATAAAACTCAACATATGTCCAAGCCTGCGGTGCTGGGACTGAGCATGATTGTACCCCGACGGATACCATGTGTACAGCTGGAAAGTGCCACTGTGCCATGCTTCTCTACCCCACAAGGTCATTTCTAAGAAGTATAGCTAATATCTGAACTGAACTTTTCCTTGAGAACTCTGACTGATTAAGAACCAAAAAACCCAGCTTCATAGTGCAAATATTTTGGGCTATTTTAACCTGCTCTGGGTGGTGTTTTTATAATACAATCTCAACTAAAAAAGCAGATTAGTATTAAAATGGACAGATTGCACTAATGTAAATATAATTTTAAAGCTATTTAAACCTTTTAATCTCATCTCATTGAGATTTCCACATTCAAGGTTCAAATAATACCAAAACCACAAGTTTAATAAAATAAATAATTTCATTTCATAGTACTTACATATTTTACCGAAAATAAATTTTAATAAACAGCATGCATAGCTAGAATATGCCTAAGAAATTCAGAAAATGGGAGAAAATCGACACTACTATTAATTCGTATCTATATTTTGAAATGTTAGCTCTTAAGGATATTTCAGCTCATGTTTGAGCATGTTCCTATTTTTTTACTGTAACGGAGCAGTTGTTGGAATTGGTTATAGTGAAGAACAGTAAACATATAAAAATTCCTAACTCATGAGAAAGGCACAAGTATTTTTAGTAGTTTGAAAAGAACAAATTCTGTTCAAGTCTCCATTTTTCTACTAGTAGCTTGAAATGGATCCTATCAGCTAGCTAGCAAAGTTCAGACATGACCAGATTCTACGCCACAATTGTGTGCAGTGAGAAAGAGCACCAGGGGTTAACATAGCCAGTTTTATCCTGTGCCCAGTTTTATTTTCAAATATGGTAGTTCTGGCTGTCTTTTAATTTTGGAGAGAGAACATTAAAAAACCAAAACAAACAAACAACCAAAATAAACAACAAACCCACCCGCCAAACAGTCCCAAACCCAGGTTACTACTTAAAATACTGGCTTCAGCTATTTCCACTTGAACTTATAAAAATCTATTTGATGGAAGTGCAAAAATGGTTGAAGTGAAAAATCACACCTGCGCCCCAGAACAGAACTGACTCCTTTTCTCTTCTTTTTTCTTTTCCTTTTCTTCCTGTTGTCTTTTCCCATTCTTTTTTTCTTTTCCTTTCTGGCATTACATTGGGAACTATGCAGTGGAATAATATCCCACACTCTTACCAGAGGAAAAGACACACGCATCTCAAAGGATGCAAGCGCTCAATGCTGCCTCGGTACCTTAAAATGGAATATCCAACTGGTGCTCCATCTGTCAGCTGCCACACAGCAACAGGTAACCAGACGTAATATTTTATTATTCATACCAACCTGATTTCACTATGAAAGGTAATTGTATTGTTTTCCACGTAAATAAAATAATAAAGAAATGGCTGGCAACCCTACTGACTTAGCTACTGAACCCTACTGTTCAGTTTACGAACACATTTTTCTGACTTGTAGAAAGACCCTTGTTCACCTTTTGCTAATGGTAATCCTCTACAGTAAGAGATGTAGAGGAGCCACAAAAAGAACAGTACAGATGAGAAACTTGAGCCAGTTTGAAACCTGTGAATGCCAACGGCCACAACTGTTACTGACTTGTAAACAGTGTAATTGCAAACATTTCTACTGAAACCTCTAACCTTTTTTTTATTTATCAGATGCTTATATAAAGCTCACATAATTTATAGGTAGCAGGGTATGTTATAGACAAAACTAGAGGCCTTCTATTCTTTACACAGACTTTACCCTGGTATAACCCCATTAGTAGCCTAATTTTGTGAGCTACAGTAGTATGAACTGATACAGTTAGTATCTAAGAATTTTCTAATGTGTATTCATCCTCTTAACAAAGATAGTTCATAATTTGTGTTCCATGACTTACTTAAAATGTCACTATAGCCCATTCTTCACATCTATTTGGAAATACCCATCCATTTTTACCAAGTTCTCCTACCTATTTTTCAAAATAAAGTCAATACAGACAGTGGAAAAATAATTTTATATAGTGATAGTAAAAGTAAAATGATTATTATAGTCTCATGCCCTGATGACTGATTCTTTCTGCTGAGAAGTTTTAATTTCTCAGCACACACATATCTGCATTTCTATCAAAGATAAAACTTCTAGAGAATGATTTTGAGCTTTCCTTGAAGAAGGACTCATATGTTAAGGTCTAAATGTCTAATCAAGATAGCAAATTTTTGATATTTTTCATCACATGAAATTATCCCATTCTATTTTAAGATAGTCTTGATTCTAAGTGAGAATCTCCAGCAGCACTCCTGTAATATCATTATGTACTGGCAAAAATGTGTTTGTTTGCACTCACGTAAAAGGGAAAGAAAAGCACATTGCTTATTAATATCTATAGAACTGTTTAAGAAGATTTTTAAGATACAAGTTAAAAGAATTTTATAATTTCAATTTCTCCTTTTCATTTAATAGTAGACATTCATTAGGACCCACACACTGTAATAAATTATAATAATTTCAAACAAGAATTAAATTACTAGGTACCTAGTGAAAGAGCCATTTTTTCTTAGGTACCCTGTAATCTAACTGTCAGATTTAAAATCTATTCCCAATCAACTCTTCACAACATTCACATTTATTCATCTATGCTAAATTAATAAAAGGTGTGAATAATACTGACAAAATTGATCATTATTGTTCATGTAGATTTAGAAAATTATAAGGTAATCCAAAATATAAAAGGAATTGAGGGAAACTATTACAGTTCTTATAAATAAATTCATCCTTTGCTATATTTTTTTTAAAAATCAGGACAAATCTTCAACAAGAATTTATTTAGAATGACTAGCAAAGCTATTTAATCAATTCCACTCTTCAGAATAGAACTATATTTTGATTTCAAAAACTATTAAAAGTTGATGACGACTCCAATGCAACATGAGAGTTCATCCAAAATCTTAAAAAGTAATGCTGAAATACCAAAAATGCTAGCCAGCGTCAGACAATACAGGTTTTTTGTAGGTTCAGCATAGGATATGCTAAGCGCCTTCCATGAGGTCCTGAGTGAGCCCAGGTAACATGGGAGTAAATGGGAACTGAGGTTGTTCAGAGTCTTTTGGAATCCAGATCTGCCCGAGTACAGCAACTCTGAAAACAACAGGGCAAGTATCCCTCCCCTGTTCTGTGTCAGCAGAAATAAAAGGGGACAGATTCGCCAAGGAATTAAAGGTATTACACAATCAGCTTTCCTTACATACAGACTTACAAGCAACCAGAGGTAACCACTGGATATTGTTACAGCTCTACATAAAACCAAAGACAATGTCTATATTAGACCGTCCTGTTCTTTGCACGTTTGCAGTAATTCCTACCATCTAACCTCACTGACCCGCTCCCCCCTAATGGGGATCCCTGCAGATAAAGTAAAGCATGTCAACATCTGTTCCCATTCACACCGATTTTAATTTACAAAAAGAGCTTTGCTATTTTCAGAGCAGGCTCCAGAGCACAATGACAGATTTAAGGCCTTTAATGGGGTTGCATTTTGAGTGTGTCAGCGTTTCATACTCACCAGGACTTGATTCTAAGGGGCTGCACCAAAGGAAGCGGCAGGGGGTTATGGAGCCACAGCAAGGGTGTTCTCCTCACTGCCCTGCTATTTACCTATACACCAGCTGACAAAGTTTAAATGTCCTTAACAAACCCCTGTGTTTGCTGCTTTGACCAAAAATCAGAGATCCAGAGCTCTGGTGATAAAATTCCTTCTCTTTCCGTTTTCATTCTGTGCATTCCTGCTGCCACCACACACCTTTCTGAAACTCAGCCTGTACTGCTGGGGTTATGTTTTCCAAACGGCTTTCTCGTGACATAGCTCTGTTTTTACTGACTTTTGAACTCACTGATTTTTGTGAAAGCAAAGCTAGGCCAAAGCTCTGTATGGTTTTGGGGGTTTGTTTTGGTTTTTTTTTTAACACACAGTCTTTGGTCTCTCCTGCTCTGCCGTATTACAAACTTGACAACAAGTAGCCATCATTTTTCTAAAGCTCTTTTAACTGGAATTTATTTATAGATTACCCTTGTAATTCTAAAGAACTTACTCATCCTACTGGAAAGTTGCAGAGCACGCAGACTGTGAAGATCACAGTTGTACAAAAACAATTCACAGAGTTTCAGGGAATTCATAGTGACTTAAAATAAATTCTACCATCTCCTCAAGAGAGTTTAGTTGGGTTTTTTTTTAAGATATGCAATGTGAAGAACAACTTGAAGAAACAATGCACAAGTAGTGTTGTAATCACATAACAGCTAAGACATGAGCAGCTGAGCCGAAGGAAGATGGGCAGTGGAATGCCATACAGTAATCAGCACTGTTGACTAATCAGAATTTGAGACACTAGAAGGTAATAAGGGCATTATAAAGAATGGCTTATTGAAGGAGCAGCTGTTTATGTGTAGTTCACTGTTTAAATGAGTTCCACTAGATTGCCATGGTATGTTTTGGTAAAAGTTTTACTCAAAAAAAAAAAAAAAAAATATCAGGAAGAACAAGCAGAAGGGAGCAAATATCTGGGTATCATGACCATAAGTACATTAATAGAAGCAGTCATCTAGGTGCTGGGGACCTCCAAAAAATGACAAATTCAGTGGCCCTGGAAGTTACAAAAGAATATTCATTACTTAGGCAAAGCTTAAATGTCATCTTTGTTAGCCTCCACCACTGAGTGTTGTTGCCATGGGCACAAGAGCTGAGGTGGTTATGAAGGGTAATAGACAAAGAGGAAAAAAACCAAGGGAAAGTATAATTAAAAACAACTACAGAGCCATTTTAAGATATTTATATTTGCACCAGTAGCCAATAAACACAATAAATAAATTCAACCTAATTTACAAAACCAGCCAATTTTAATATCCCTCTACATAAACATAATAATAAAATATAGTGCTATGATCTCAAGTAGGAAAATCTAATTAAATAACGTAAAAAGACCAAAAATAGAAACAATATCCAATATTGTTCCAGTGAAAGCGACAACTCACTCTAATTCTCAGACAATAATCACGTTGTTCAAATCCATGTGCCATGGGGCTGTTCAACAGTTTTTTGTTTGCTTGTTTGTTTTCAGAAACCAACTTACAGTTTTGTTTTTAAAAAGGTCTTTGAAGTGTTGGGAGCAGGAAGGAGACTGCCCAATAGTAGTGGAAATTTATCATAATCCATTATTTAAAATATTCTACTTTGGACAGCAAGGGCTTGGTAATATTTAAAAGCAGTCAGCAAGCAGTGGAAACTCTGGTGTCTTTTGTAACAGTTCACATGTCAAACTGGCAGAGTGCCCACAGTGTACGGCAGAAAAATCTATTTAATGTCTGCCCCACAAGGCGACATGAGGCTTGATTGGCAGAAAGCAGAGAGTGGCTTTTGATCATGTGTCCTAACAAGCAGTTCCAGCTCCTGTCTCTTCGGCTGAACGGCTCCACATTACCTATTCAAACAGAAGTGACAGGCCACTGCACTACTCTTTGGCTCTAGTCTCACGCAGTGGGAGCTATGCTGGAGACAGAGCCACTGATTAAATATATCACTTTTTCAAGACAAGCAGGTTGTCTGAATCAAAGTTGGACAGAATAGACTCAACATTATTAAAAGAGGATATAAAACTGGAGTTGAGTGATGTTAGGCCAGTTTGTACAGCCTCAGGGATTCACAGACTGACAAGGGGAATAAGGAACAGCAGAACTCATAAAGCAGGGTCAGAAATTAGCTGTGACACCTTGGCCATTTTCCCATCACTTCAGGGCCACTGTGTTTCAAGTCCTGTAGTCTCTTTTTGGCCATTTTTTTAATGATTTTGTGTGCGGGGAGGGGGAGGGGGGACATAAAAATCATCAACTACCAAAAGTTGCAAATCACAGGTTTACAATAAAGGATAAAATATTAGCCACATTTCACCACCTAATATACATACAGTTTTTTCTAATTAGATTGGGGCTTTTTCCTTGTATTCTCATCAGCCAAATTATTGTCATCAAATAATTTGTTGGTACAGCACTTGCTACTCTTACTCTAAGGAACAACAGAAAGCTGGGGAAAAAGACTGAATAGAGATGCTTATTACACTGCCTCGTTAGTTCATCAACAAATTGGTTTGATTTTTGAGGTTCTACGTCTGGCCACTGTCTGTTGTGTTATCTGATACACAGAAAGGCAACAGACAGGATACGTTGTCTAGTCAGTGTATCACAGAAACAACAGATACACTGAAACTTGGAGGAGCCAATGCTCCAACTACAATTTTAGTTGCAAGTATAACTGCAGATATAAAAAAAGCCTATTAATAAAGCTGCAATAACCACATTTAAACAGCTAAAAATACAAACAGTCCACAGAGGAAACAGAAACTGAAGTAAAGGAAGCTTATTTTACTTAGTGATGCCTGTGCACGCCAAATCTATAAAATTACTTCTGGGCTATTCAAAGTTCTGTAAAAAAATGTTAATATTATGATACAAAATCGAGACAGATTTTTTCCAGACTACTCCTGCAGTAATTCCATTGAAATTAATAGAGTCACCTCAGGAATAAACTTGGTTCAATATTTATTTTTCACTACGGCGAGTTCTGACATTTTAACAAACCTCTGCCCAATGTGTTAGTTTTTGTTTCACTGTAAATATTTAAAAGTAATCTGCTTGTTACATATTTAAGATACGATAAGGACTGCTAAGACCTACACTGAGAACCACAGCTGTTTTAAATATTGAAAATGCAGGTAAATTTGAAGATAGAGTGGAAAGAGCCGAATCCTGTCCTCACGTGTATCCCTTAACACATACAGCACAGCTATAAATGCAAACAGAATTCAGTCTTAAGGTGGTGTTAGACTAACAAGAAATTCAGTACAGAGCTCTCAATGTTTGTGGTGCCACTGCAGGCTCTCTAGACTGGAGTGTTCAGAGTTCCTCCAGATGGGTGAAAGAGCCTGCTTGCTTCAACATTTTCAAACAAATAGAAAACAGAGGAGTATTCAAGATGGGATTTTTTAGGTTCAGTGAAGATCGTGATTCACCATAGAAGGTGATGTCACATCAAGTTCTTCAAGAAATGTGAGCAGGCAGCAGTGCATTATAGCTTCATGTTGAAGTATGGCAAATGGTTATGCAAAGCATTAAGTAAAACAGTTAACAAAAAAGGAAGACGAAAATAAACAGGCATTCATACATAGGGCACCGTGCCCAGGAACTCTGGGCACCTATGTAAGTAAAACTAAAAATATATTATGATTAATAAAAGAAAACAGCTATTAGATACATTCCAAAGTGCTAGGCTGTAGAACAAGACATTTTGGCAAAGCTTTACTGATTGGCAGCCCATGCTACAGACCTTCCCAAGACTGCAGCAGAATGGGTGCTGCTAGTCAGGATGGAGCAATGCTAACGGGAGCTATCTGCAGATGTTTACACAGTACTTGCCCTCACAACTATATTTAACAAGAGCTATTGCACTCTTTTTTTCATGAATACTGCAATCTGAACTCTACAGAAGAAACGCCACTTCTTATGTTATTAAAGAAATACAGAAGAGGGGGGATTTTCACAAATTAACAGCTATTAACTCTTGCTTCATTTTGGAGATCAGCATGCCAATGGATAAACAAGGAAGAAGCCTGGCTACAAATGGGAATTAGAAGGACTCTCCATGATCCAAAATACACTTAGGAAGCACAGAAACACGTAGTTCAGAATTTGTTCGTGTCATCAGCTATGCACTTGGAAGTGACAGCACACGTGCAGGGCTAAAATTCAAATTATACAGGTGAATAAGACTCAGAGAGGGCTTGAGCATACTACCACTGAGGTTCACGATAAAGCCCTTCTTGGCTTTCAAGGTACCAGATCAGTCCTACATTGAAGAACTAGAGGCCTCAAAATAAACTGTGTTGGAGACCACACCTGAGGTGCTGTGACCAGTTCTGGGCTCCCCAGTACGAGACAGACACAGGCATACTGGAGAGAGCCCGGCAATGGGCCACAGGACTAACTGGAGCAGCTCTCATACAAAGAGGAGCTGAAAGAGCCATTGAGTGTTTTGCCTGGAAAAGAGCAGGCTCCAGCAGATAATATATAAATATCTGTCAGCAGGAGTAAAGAAGACAGACCGACGCTCCTCTCAGTGGTGCCCAGTGACAGGCCCAGAGGCAAAGGGCACAAATGGAAATAGAGGAAATTCCCTTGAAACATAAGAAAAACCTTTCTTGTTGTAAGGATGAGCAAATACTGAGCAGGTCATGGAGTTCCCATCCTTGGAGACACACAAAAACTGATGGGAAACAGCCCTGAGCAACCTGTTCCGGCTCTGAGTGGGGGCTGGACCAGATGATCACCAGCAGCACCTTCCCACCTTCGTGAAGCACTTCGTGATTTTCTGGCTCTATGAAACCAACAACAAAGTGAGCGCAGGAGAACATGGAGGGATTGTCTCTGAAATAAACGCAGCCAGGCTCTTTCCCATGTTGGCTGACATACTTGAAAGAAGAAAGCTACTTTTAATGATGGCATCCTCAATTTTATGATGCTGAACTGAGCACTTCTTTCTAAAAAGGAGAAATTAAAAATCCAGTTTCCTTCCTCACATTATAAAACACTCCCAAAGATTTCAAAAATTTTTAAGCTCAAATTCTTCCCATTACAAATTTCAAGGAAAATAAAAATGTCTAAAAGATACTTAAATAAAGTAGTATTTTAAATGTAAAAAAATGAACCGCTTATTCTTTCCTAATTCTTACTTGTATTTCATAATACAAAAAAGTAACACTGATATTGCATGGATTTAGTCTCCTTAAAATAATATTGGTTTGAGGTTAATTAACGCAGCTGAAGACTAAGCTTAATAATTCTTTGTTGTTTCCACTGGAGGCAGGTTTCCCTCGTGAAAGGCCTGGCATCTTGGAGTTTCAGACTAAAACAGAGGTGAGAGTAGCTGCTCTCTCCATTAGATGAACAAGGCAGCCTGAGCATGTAGCTGCCTCATGCAGCCAGGCAGCGAATGCCTCTGTATTTCCTGTGGCAACCAAATAAAGTTGTCAAAATTATTTTTAAGTAATGATAAGGTATCTAAAGCAAATACTGTATAGAAAAATAAGGAATATATCAGCATTTAAAATGTATATGCTGCCGAGCATTTTTACTGTCATTTCTTTAAGAAAAGCAGATCTAATTAGCTGTATCTCTAAAGTGCGTACCTGGCATTTTTATTATGTATTATAACATTTTGCTTAGAGTTGACATTTTTATTCTGACAAGCACTGTCTGGAGAGCTCTCAATAAATAATACATTTACAATTTTCAGTAAATAAGCACTGGACACAAATCGTTATCCTTACTTACAGCTGCCCCTCTCTAATAGTGCTTTTACAAGTAAGGTGACTATTCAGTCTAATGCAATACTCTCAGTGCTGGAAAGATATTTTCATTCATTACCCCAGTCACAAGCACTTAAAGCACTTTTAGGCCCTGTTGCAAAACAGCAGGAATGGCGAAGCAAATAAGACCAACTAAAACTAAAGTTCATCACCAAAGAAATCTGAGGTCTTTCACCCTACAGAACTTGGAAAATACAGTGGCATATAAGATCAGCCACACAGGAGCCCTAGTTTCACTTCATATTTTTATACTCATCTTAGCGGTTTTAGGAAGGGAAGCATTGCAGTCTAGTCCCTGCTATTAACATGATGACTACAAAATGTATTTCAATTCCCATTTTAAGGCATGATCTGATCATAACTTTGTGTCACAGTACATCAGAGACCAATGAAGTCTGAATTTATTTTACTATTGCCAGGATCATGCAACTGAAGCAACTTTCCATATTTTTACAGCTATTTACTGACTTACATTTTTTGTCACAGAGCCCAAAGTCAATTGTACCCATTCATACTGAACTTGCCTGTCTTACTGCCCTAAGGTAAGAGATGGATTTTTAGATATGTTTTTTCAATAGTGCTGCAATACTACTGATAACATATAAATAGCATAAAGATAGCAGACCTTACACCCTGCCTATATGGGAAACAAAAATGTAGAGAAGCATAATGCAGAAAATAAGGAAGCATGGAGGCAATTTATCACACAATAAGAATTAAATTACATTGTATCCAGCAGTGGACAATGTCAGTATTCAGAGGTACGGTGGGATTAAAGGAAAAGATGAGATGACCCCTGAAGGTAAGACACTGGAAAACGTAGTCACTGGGGAAGAACTGGTTGGAACAGTCAGATGGTAGTGTTGAGAAGAATTTGGACTGTTTCAGTTTAACCTGTCCCTGTCTACAGCTCAAGTTCAGAGACAATGAGGAAAGGCTGAAAGCCCATTTGTTCTAATGAAAAAGATTTCACTCATCTCAAATATTCAGGGCTGAATAAAGACATTTCTTCAACGTGATGTAAGTACCTCAAAACGAAAGTAAACATCTACCCAAAAATACTTGAAAGAGTTATCATAGCTAGAAGGGATGTCCAGTCTTCAGAACCGAGACCTGAATTTCAGACTCTCCCCACATGAGGATTTGAGTTATCATCAACTCTGTTTAATAGTAAAAACAATTTTGTAGAGGTGCAGAGGTACAAAGCTCCCACAAGAAATCAACCTGTACTAGGAAATTGAACCTCCAGAAAAGTAGATGCTCAATAAAATGCCATAGATCCTACATCTAGGTAACTGCCTGATAGTAACCATGGAGTATTTTCACCTGACAACTCCTCATGTAGCTAATTCCATTCAACTTCCAGCAGATCCTGTTATGAAAAATGCTACCAGCACACTTCCCACATTATTGTTGATAATCCTAAACTGGTAAGTAAGAACTGAAAGGACGTGAAAAAAATTTAGCAAAAAAGATGGTCTCCATAATCTATGGAATTATTCATATAGAACTCATTATTCATGATAGCTGTGTCAAAGCCTGTACTGTTCCCCATTTTTGTGCCATGAACAAATTTTGGAACAAAGAAAACTGAAGGGAAACTTTCAAATGTAGTTTGAGACATACTGAAAAATGCTGAAGAATTACTATACTGTAATCCACACAGAATCTGTGAGTAATGACTAGATGCTCAAATGCTACAACACTGGCCAAGATTGTAGTGTAGACAGTCATATAATAAATGCAAAGATAAGATGGAAGAATGACAGTATACGCCGGTTTCTTAAATAAAAATTGTGAGATAGCACAATCAGAAAACAGTACTCTGAAAGACTTAAAGGATATAAGACAGGTAATAATAAAAAATTATAAATTCTCAGGTTACTGGAAGGATAAATAAAAATATGAGACAAAATATTAGTGACCAAATACAGTATGGTTACACAGGCTGGGCCTGCCTTTGCAAAAAAAAAAAAAATTACCTAAACAAATATTGCATTCTAAATATTATTAAAACGAGTTCATTAAAGTTATTTCTGCTTCAAACAAGAATGAATTTTTGCTAGAAAAATCAAATATATCAGGTAGAAAGAAACTAGGCGGTATCTTCTTTTAGTTACCAGGAAAATAACCCTAGAAGCCACTTTCTTTGTGGTAGTGTTCCTAAAAAGTCCTAAATTAGTTGACACATTAAGATACAGGAATTCACTGTATACTTTAATAAATGAATTACTAGAAATTGTACACTCTATAAAACTTTCTTAAATAGAATAATATATTTTTCTAAAACAGCAACGTAAATTGCAAGAAAAGGAGTGACCCATGTGATTTTACCAAGATCATTGGATGAAAAAAACCACACAGACAATGAGTTGGATTTAATTATATGGTAAAGTGGTAGGTAATTCAAGAAAACAGTCGTTTAGGAAGATGTGCCTCATATCTCCCCTCTGACTCGATCTGAGCCATCTATTAATTGTGTGGACTTTTGGGATTTGTGTTTTTATTTTCAAAGCATGTTTGGAGCTTAGCAGAAAAATTTCTCGGCCTAGATGCTGCCATATATGGTTTCTAACAAAAAGCAAGTAAAAGATATATTTTACTACATGTATAACTGATTCTGAATTTGCTTACAAAAAGCAATTTTTCAGAAGGGAAACACTGTGAGGGGGTTGCCTAGCAGATGTGGCAAGGTTTTTCAAAGATGATGAAAGGGTGTTGAAGAAGGGGTTTTTTTACCACAGCCAAAAGGCTTGTTTCTTGTGGCAAGAAACACCAGTTACAATTTACCAATTCCATAGGTACCACAAAAAATAGAACAGTAGTATTAATTCATTTTTAGCAATTATTTGTATAGCCCTAATATCAAATCCCCATAATATCTTTAAGGCCTTGAAACAGAACAAAATACCTGTAGCCATCAAGAAAACTGAAGAATAAAGAACAGGGGTCTATAAATGTCGGGTGCATTAGGACAACCAGGGATCATGCCCTCATCAGTGGAAAGTGTAGGTATAGAGCACACCACAAGACAGATAACTTTTAATTAAATCTCAGTAAAATTTCTGAAAAACATTGAAAAATATTCATTGACTACAGATGGTCAGTAGTTCACTTCCAGACCTGATTCACAAAAGACAACTCCTGACATGTAATATCCTCAAAGGTTGTGCTTAAAACTATACCAGTAAACAGGTGTATATGCCTGAACTCTGTCTGTTCTCAGCTGTGGCAGGCTTAAAACAAAGAATATAAAACTGAAACTCTCCATTCATTTGACAAGATAGAGTTCTCTCAGATTC
Source organism: Falco cherrug (assembly GCF_023634085.1). NCBI lineage: Eukaryota > Metazoa > Chordata > Aves > Falconiformes > Falconidae > Falco > Falco cherrug. The sequence continues at coordinate 31,985,285 of NC_073706.1, forward strand.
CATTTAAAAAAAAAAAATACACCTGCATAAAATTACAACCAAACTGGCATACCAGTGTCCAGTTATAAAACACAGTATCTGAAAGTTTAAGTTTCTTTACTTCCCAGTGAAGTCAACAGGAAATACGCACGGATTTGTGTGTGCAATACTTGAGTATGCTGTCTTTATGGGCATGATAAAAAAATATATAGGGGAATTGTTAATCTATTTTAAGTCAATGTAAAAGAAAACCTTCAATTATTATTAACTAATGAAGCTGGAGGGAAAAAAAAAAGCAAAACACAAAATCAGAAAAACCACCACTACTGAGTAGCGTACTAAGATTTTCCCTATTGCATATAAAATGAATAATACATGTGAATCCTTAATTTTTAATTTAGATATCTTTAGACATATTATATATCACTATGTTACATATATCCACCCATAAAAAGAGAGTACAAACAGGTGCACATGACAGAGAATAGATGGAAATTTATGAATATACTACTCTTTATATAGATATTCATTATTCCAACATGTGTACATAAAAATCTTTGATCTCTGAATGTTCAACTTTGGTCTTCAAGGAGGAAACAAGAATGGGAAGCAGTTTATAAAAAGCTGGTGCTAGAATTGTGAACTGAGCTCGGTTGAAAAATGATACTGTATACATCGCTCAGAATCAAGGTCAAAAGTGAATTAGGAATCCAGGCCCTGAGTAATGAGGGCTTAGCACTTAGCAGAAATGACATGCCCAGTTTCCAGCTCAGAAGTGCCAGCTGACCTGCCAACCTAGCATTCCAGATCCGAAAGGGGGAAATCTGCTCTCCTAGCTACAGACAAGATGTGTACTACTAATTATTGCTCGTAGAGGCTTATGACGAAGTACAGTAGGATAGTTGTCTGGAAGCCAATTCTCAGCCTAGAATTCAGGCAGCCCAGGCAATGTAAATCTGTCTCACAAAAGTAATATAAGCAATATTCAGACAGAAGGGTCTTTTACTAAAGGGGGACAGAAAAGGAAAGAAGCAGTCTGACCATACTATCTAACATAAACTCTTTGTTTGAGCTGTAAAGAGATTTAATACTTGATTGTACTGGAGGATACTTCCAAAGAAAAAAGCCAGTAAAACAATCCTTCTGCTCCTAGAAAAACTAAGATGAATATACTGAGGTTATCCAAGAGGCCCTAGAGTCTAGTGTTGTTGATTAAATTAGACACCTGTTCATTTCTGACCTCTTCTGTCTTATGAGAACACAAGTCAGCAAAGTCTTTACATACTCAAATTAACTCCAAGTATTCGTAGCATTCTTTTTTCTTTCCCAGTTACAATTTCCTCATCAATTTTCTCATTTCCAAATGATTACAAATTAAGACACAGGAATGCTTTAATTTATAAAATCGGCAAATACTGGACCATGAAGTGAAAAAATGTTGTTTATCCTGTGATGTTCGTAATGTTTGTTCAAACTACAAATAATGCTTAAAACATACCTAAGGTATATTCAGTCCTGTATGAGGCATTCATGTTCCCAGTATTATACACAAGGCATGACACTGGCTGAAGCACTATTATTAAAGAGAGATTAAAACAGCTGTACATTATGCTGAAGCACTCAGTCCTTCCTTTACAAACAGACGGTCCTGGATTACAAGCAGCACTTGACCATTTAAATCACTACAACAACCAGATTTAACCAGCTGGGCCATATTCTCTTAGGCAATGCCTGTTGACCTCCCCAGTCACAGCTGCTCAGATGAAATTCTCATTAGACAACTTATTTTCAGAAGCCAAAGGACTCTGATTAAATACATGTATTTAGATACGATAAAGTCTTTCAGTACATATTTCTTTTGCAGCGTTAGGAGGTACAACAGAGACCACAAGCAGTATATACAAGCACAACAGACACCTAATATCTGAAGGTACACCACAAAGTATTTAAGTATTTGACACCAGCAACTCATATTACTCAAATTCAGATCCTATAGATGGACCAGAAAGTTACTATATAATCACATTAAAAGAGACATGTTGCTGTACTCGCATGGGGGTTAGAGCAGATGACGGGAATTCTTGAGTTCTTTATTCCACTTCTAATTCTACAATTAACTTGACATAGCTCAGTTCCCACAGATACGTCGATGGTCATGGAGCTCCTCACTACGGAAGATGCTAACGTGTTTTACTAATTTATTCAAAGGAGTAATGCAAGACTTCAAGCCCCACAGATTTTACACAGTAATATACAGTAGAAATGTAACTTTTCCCCATTACATTCATTAAAGCAATTATATTATACTATCTATTTGCTTAAAAAAAATAAAAATCAGCAGGTGGTTTTCAATTTGGGCAAACAATTTTGTGATAGGTCAGGACCTACTACACAAAGGGCTCCTCAATGGCATTGGCAGCACACCATTTTAAGAAAAAAACTGCATAGAAACCTATTTTAAAGGATAGATGTTGAAGAGCATCATGTATAGCACATGTCCAATTAGGTTATTAAGTTTTTTAAAAGAGACTATGAGATGCAAAACATTTTCCTAATCTCACACCTCATTTCTCCAACTGACTCTGCACTGGATCAGTTGCAGCACCCAGAGTCACAACAAAGATCCAAGTCTTAAAATAGTAATTATTTTTAAAACATTATTTTATTTGGATTAAATATGGAGAGTTTACTTCTTTTTCATTCAGAGAAACCTCTGAATACTGAAATAGGCACTCAAAACTGTCATGAGAATGTTGGTATTCCTAGTCTACACAGAAGTTTAAAATCAATGAACTTTCTAAGTCTAACATCCTGAAGAGTTTCCAGTCTTTCTATTAATATTTTTCAGCGGTAGCTTATATGGTACCAGTTGGATGTTCATTAATTATTTTCTGTAAAATGGAGATAATCTTTTTTTCTACAAAAAATGCTGGATGAATTGAAAAGAACTTAACATGAAGACACAGTCAATTACCTTTGAACTTAGAGGCAGACTTTAGACTAGTTTTCCAGTATAATGTGGTCCATAAAAGGCAAGATTATTTTATAGATCAGAAATTACTTTTATTTCACAGCTGGTGAGAACATACAGCACAGAAGGCTCACTCGGTGAGAGGGATCTCTCTGCTGTGCTCATACCTCTCTACTGTATATTAACCCAGAGGAAGTGCAGAAAATTCTTGAGAATTCATACAAAAATAAGCTATGAAATGTTTAAATCCTTACATTAAGATACTATGTTTAAACTTTTTGATGCACGTTTTTATTAGGACACCATTCAGTATACTCCTGGAAAAGTCTTAGCTGTGGTGTCACTATAATCAACAGCAACTTGTATACTCCTGCAGCAAAATATGAGCCAAGACCTTTGATTAGAATGGAGTGTCGAACGACTGTTCCTGACTGTAAAAAACAACTTTGCCAAAGTAACATTTAAAATAGTTTTTCTAGTCTAACCACCAAATCTAAGAAAGCAATTTTTAAAAGAGTGATCTTTACAGCTGAAAACAGACAGATGGTAGTAAAGAATCTGGGACATTCTCTCTTTAGAGATGTTTCGCCAGCTTCAGAAAGGACACCTATAGAACACATTTATCTATGTGCTAGCATTTAACAATTATGCCAAGAAATTTGAAAGCCTACTTCCAGCCCTACATAATTTTATCCTATATTTAAACATATTATTGTATCAGCATCAATTTTAATTCAAATCTACATTGTTACACGGAGCCAAGGGATCTTAAAGTACACTGTTTGAAGTGCACTGGGACAGTACCCTGAAATTGAGGAGGTAAAGTCATTCTGAACTCATGCATATTTCAAAGAAAAAAGGGATCACAAAGTTATACCGCCTTATGGTTCTACTGCTTTACAAAGATTCTTCCTGGGTTACTTGTAATGCCACAAATGACACTGGTAAAATAACTACCAGAACCCAACCGATGCCTCCAGACCTGTTTAGTTTATTTCAGAGCCCCCGGCTCTCACACCCTCCCTGGTTCAGGCTCCTGGATGAGCTCACAGAGTAGAAGGCACCATTGCAGAAGCAACCAAGACTTCATTCAACTTGACGTGGGGAGAGATTCGCACTGTGGACCCTGACCACGTGCACACGTATACTGATAAGCTCACTCGCCATATGTGTTTAGTTCCTTTCAAGGCCCAAAACTTAGCAAAGTTGATGAAAATATCTCAATAAGGTCTGAACACATAAACTGCCTTAAAGCTCAAAGATTTGTCCTCATTTTTATCTCTGCTAACACTTGCAAAGATATCTGAGCAGATTGTAAAGAAATTTTATTTTTTCAGCCACAATTCTAGATATATAGGTCAGAACTAGGTACTCTTTACACTTAAAACTGTTTCACATTCTCCTCACTGCAGATGCTGGGTCATTAAGGTGGTGAAAGATGAGAATTTCCAAGGCGAAACAAACCAGCTCATGTTTTATTCATTCCTATTGTTTAAAATAAACATTTATCTTTTAAAAGAAAAAGAACAAGTACCACTGAAGAATATTTCTCATTCTATAACCAGTTAAGAATTCAGCCTAACCTTTCAAATAAGAGTTGAGTTTTCACCTAAACCGATATTCTTGCTTTGACTCACAGACAACCAAAACAATTCAGAAAGTTTTAAAAAACTGGCATATTTGCCTAAAATCCCTAATGGATCTCAAACTACCATTGCCATGGTAACCTGTGAATAACTTTATCCTAGCCTTTGCCAATTATGCAGTTTTCTGGCTCTTGATACCCAACACATTTTTTATGCCATAAAAATTGTAGGGTTTGGGGGTGGGGAAACCATTGGTCTTATCCAACACATACCCTCTTGTTCGGTCCTGGTCATTTCTTCTAGTTTCTTCTGTTTCAGTGTGTCCACCACATCTGCAAGGCTCCCTTTGCGGCGTTCTGGCGTTCCAAAATTAACACTGGTCATTAGCTCACTGCGGTCACGACCTCCTTCGTCGGGCTTGTTTGGTGAGGTAGAGGTATTTCGGAAGGAATATAGGGAACATAACTTATTACTCTCTGACTCCTGCAAAGAAACAATACAATGTGAAAACATAGGCTATTCTCTTACATCAGAAGTGTGTTACACAAACAGGTAAAAGTTGAAAGCATTATTTCTTAGCCTGTAATACTAATGAGCCTACATGTATCCCGCCAGTTTCTAAAATGAGCATTATGATTTTGGTTTCAGTGCTTGACAGAGGCTCTTTTTTTGCTTAAGATCAGCCCTCTCCATGCTTCTGTTAATCATACTTAATGCCTGAGATACTCCTCATCACACATTTTCCTTGTCAGACACAAGCCACTTCAACACTTTTTTCAATGAATGTGTTAAGCTTTTACAGTTTTCTTTAGTTCCTTAAGTAAGGGCAATACATGTAGCACTAAGAGAGAAAATACAGGCAAGGACAAATTATTCTCTGATAGACCCTCAGTTAATGGAAGACAACATAACTTTAAAAGCTAGAAAAAGTTAGGCCAGTAATGACTGAGGAGCAAGGAATCTTCTTCACAGTTAAACAAATCTTACGGTATGTGTCTACCCACGCTCATGCACTGCTCTTGAAATTAAACCCTTTTCTTAAAGAATGAAGATTATAATGCTGCTGATACAGGAAAGGAAATGTTACTTTCCAGGCTGACATAGATGAGAATGTGCAAGGAAATGCATTTATGGCAGAACAAGTAATGTATGCTGATCCATAGGTATTGAGACTACAAGGATCAGAGAAGGTGTTATACAGTCAAAAACAGAGAAACAGAAGTAAAAAGGGTTCTTCTCCCTTGTCAATAAATAACACATAATATTTGAGCAGTAAGCTAAAAAAATAAAAACCAAAGGCATCAAAAAACAACAAGCCATGCCTGTTCTCCTCAGTTCTGTGATATCACCCAACAGTCAAGCCCTCTGTGGATTTCTCTGGCTCAGACTTCTCATTCTCCCCACCATAGATGCAACATTTGCTGCATCTCTGCTTTCAGTCTTTCAGGTAAAGAGAACACAAATTCTTCAGTTTGCCCTCAAAAACTCAACAATGGGAATTTCTTGCATACTTCCCTTTCCAAAATTATTATTCTATTTTAATTTCTAATAGTGCCAGGCTAGGAATGCTAAACATCATGGCTAAAAAATAGAGGGGTTTTGCTTATGGTATGCCTAGAAATGGCAGTGTGTATATTTGATGCCATAAAACAGATTTTCTTTAAAATTAAAGAGTAATAGTAATAGCAGCAATATATTTAAGAATTCAGAGATTAATTTATAGTTCTATCAAAAATCATGCTCTCAATGCATAGCGTTCCCCACAAACCATAATAGTTCAACTACTCTATGAGCTGAAAACACACAGCTACAGAGCACTAAAGAAAATTGTGTCCCGGGTGAACCAAGGTCTGAAGAAAGATGCACTAGAAATCATCAACCATCGGCAACATCAGTCATAAATGTTTGTTTCAGCCTTGAATGGATTAAGAAGTAGCTGTGCAATGTAACAGAAGGAGTAACACCAACAATGAGTAACTGTGGTAACGGAGGGCTGTGGACTGCATAGAAGGTGGTGGTGACAAATTGTCACCCAGCACAGCAGTATACGATCAGCACAACCCCATCATTGCCACTGGAGGAGGAGGCAGCATTTGCTAGTGATGTTGAAAACATATTTATTCACTAAGATAGGAAACGAAGAAGACGCTATCACATCCCAGCCCTAGCAGCACCCCTGTCAACACAGTAGGAGTTACGGGCGTTTTTGTAAGAGGAGACAGAAAGAGAGGTGGCATGGGGGAAAAAAAAACCTTTGCCTTCATTTTTTCATTTATCAAACATTAAAAAAATTTTCATTCCATCCATTTGTACTCATTAAAGAATCAAACATCACAAAGGACAACAATATCTTACACAGAACAGGTACAGAACTGAACTTATTTAGTTACCTTTAGGAAAGGATCACTCTCTTATCTTCCATTGTTTCTGAAAACTACTTTGCATTTTTCTTAAAATTTGGTCTAAGTTACAATGGAGATGAAAAAAGCATCTTCTGATATTTCTCAAATTTAAAACTTAAATTTCTATAATACTTTGCTTCAATGAAGAATTAATACTATATAACAATGGCATTTTTACCTTTGAAGACTACAGTATAAGAGCAACATAGTAATTTTAAAGGAGTTTGTTCTCAAGAAAGCAACATCTTCTTAGAGTAGATGAAGCATATCCCTCAGGCTCAATACAGGGTTTTTCACGCTCTCAGAAAGGCACACTAAATCTATTGTTTAGGCTGGAAATGAGAAGATAAGATAATCTGTGAAGCAAGTAGAAATGACTGAATGGCCTTCCTCCTGATACCCTGTCTCCACCCTCATCTGGACACACACGTGGTCCAGCACAACGTTCCTTTGCTGCACATCCACACTTCTTTTCCTTGCCTAAAACACTGCAGCTTCCACAGGGAAGATAAGACAAGTTTAAACTCCATGCAAATGACGCATGTTTATGGATAAAGGCAGAACGACAGCCTTTGCGAGAATGAGCGTCTGTCCAACTAATTGTGTCTTATATTGTCAGTTTTATGGGGAATTAAAATGTAGAATAAAAAGAAAAGAATAAAAGGTATCTCTAATATTTTTGGTTCTGTCTGGCCCTACAGCTATAGCATTGGGGTTACTAAATGCCTAATGTACCTGCAGTGTATTATCTGAATTGGCACTCTAAGAAACCCAGCAAGGATGACTTTCTGAGGCCCATCTTTTTCTGGAATCAGAAATGGTTAAAAAGAGTGGCTGAGGATTCAGAAGAACTGCACAAACTGAAAGGCATTCAAAGGATTAAATGGGCAAACGGAGCAACAGTAGACCAGTCCAGTGTAAATACCTTATCTAATAATAGCAGAACTCAGCTAGAAAAATCTAAATCAGCTGCATGTACATTTATCTGCAAGAAACAAACCCAATTCCCATTCTATGATTCTAGATAAATTTGTGAATAATCTACAAATAAAATGCAGCCAAAATGAAACTTTAAAAAGGCTTCAGAAGAAATTTTATAGCTACACAGTCAGAATATACATTTTTACTCCTATGTATCTACTGTTGGCAGCTTTCTTTTTTATTCCAGCCATATGAACAGGTTATATTGACCTCGCATTCACAGCAAACCAGACAGATAAAAAAGCAGTGGGGCAAGGGAAGCATTTCTGTTCTATTTTTCTCTAGAAAGGTGACTCAACTGTATTCGAAGGGAAGTTATTACTGCAGTGTTCAGTTCGTTGCAAATCGAAAAAAGGTTGCAGCATACTTATGAAGGATTTTAATTTGCTTGGTGGACCTTACAATCTTTTGCAAACCAACAGATCACATTTATGTCCTAGCACCTCACCCACTGCACGACCACAACTGCAACTATCACACACATCTGATGCAGTCCTGACTATCAAAAATTAATCTGCACTGACATTCATAAGCAGCATGCAGCTACCCTCCTAATGTAACTGGAAATATGGCCTCATGCCTCAGATTTCCTCTGAAAAGAGCCTGGGGGATCACGTGCGTTGTCTGAGAGAAGAGGCATATCATCCCCACAAGTTTGTTGGTCCTCTTGCTTTAATGCATAAGGTACTCTCACTAGAAAATCTGAAGTCCGGAATGGAAAGGACCCCCATGCTTCTTATGACAGAACAAGAAAATAAATTCATTGTTAGGAAAGGAGAAGCTGGTCCTTTTGAATATGGGAGGATTCAATAATAAAAGAGATCATATCCTAGAGAAGCTTTACGCAGCCACCTTTTAAAGAATAAGGAAGCCCCAGTTCATTTGACCTGAAGAGAAGAAGGAAAGGATGCTGTTAAAGGTTATTTTTCATGCTTTTTCCAAGAGCATGGAAGAAAACGCAAAGACAAGGGCCTAGCCAGGACCAATTCAAATATTTTTCCTTTGCAAAATCCAGCTGAGTAATCTGTCGGCACTGATGAAAATTCTCCATGTAAGCCAACTTTTCTCAGCAAAACTGATAACAAGAAAATAGGCAACAGAATATGACTGATATGAACGTCCGCATAATGTATTTGGACACAGCCTGGTGTCCAGATTCATCCAGTAGCTACATAATTCACGAGTAACCGATACATCCATGAATTCTAGAGTAAAAAATCACGAAATTCTGTAAAATGGCATTTTATGTCTAAACTTGAAATAATACCTTCAACACATGACAGTCCCTTTGAAAGGTGCATTTTTCAAGGTATGCTATTCTTACTGATTTCAGTGATTTCCACTGGGGGCGGGGGGAGGGAATATCTTATGATAAGATAAATAGCAAACTCTAGTCCATGGAAAGAAGACTTAACACAGAGCATGCTTCTTCATCCAACATTGATGAAATTCAATCACAGTGAACCCTACACATTTTTAATCTTGACTACATTCAGATTAATTCAATTTCCAGTCAAGAAATAGAACAATATTGACACATTAATAAAGTGTCAATATCAAAAGATTATGTCAATCCGAAGCACATTTTGCCTCTAATAAGAACAGAGTGCTTAGAAAAGAAGAAATTTAAGAAAAAGCGATGTGTGTAAAATTTTTATTTCAGTCCTAACAGAAAGTGTTAGGTAAAAGCATTGCTTACTAAAGATAACATAGCAAAGTGGGTTTCTTCTCAGTCTGATCCAAAATGACATCTGGTGCAGATTGCTCAGGATCCCATCGTACCGTTGCTAGACTTATGAAACTACCTTCCCACCCACACACTAATACTGGATAACTGTAGGACAACTGCTTATGCCCATACCAGAATAGGCGAGGGTCTTACTGCCCAGGGACTTTTGCCCACCACAATGTGGTGTTTCCAGACTAGCCCTTAATAACTGGCAAACAATAAAATCTGAAGACAGCTTCTTACAGAGATTTAGGCATGAATCTGACCGCTTAAGGAATAACACTTATGATGATCTTACATCTTAAGCTTTCTTCTTTGCCTTACTCAGTCAGATGTAAAAGTGTTTTATGTTGAAGAGGTATGTATTTGCAGAGATGACTGAACCAGAAAATCTTACTACTCAGCAGCTGAAGATAGAAACTCAGTCTGGACCACTATTCCAGCTGCTTACTATTCAGCAGGGACAAAACTATTTTTGAAATGTTGGTTTTTAACACCATGGTAAATAAAGGTCATTTTTCCTGTATACATTTCCTCACCAGCCCATTAGCACAGACAAATATTTATTACAGATCACTCAACCCATTGTGCTTAGTGTTTAGACAAAATGTCCCTATTATAACAGATTAAACACCTACAAAGAGTCATTAAAATATAAGGATTAGGTTTCAAAGTGGAGAAAACAAAGAAAAGTAAATAAATGCACAAAAGACAGAAACCCAGAAATTAGCAAGGCATGAATACTAAAATACTATGCGGGGTTTACTCAGGGATAGGTAGCCCATGCATGAAATCATACTTTTACTTACCCCTAAAACATCTACCTATCCCCCTTATCATATGCCAGTGAGAAAACATTAAGATTTCCAGTGCAATATGGTAAGAGCTTTCCTAGGTCTTCCCTTGGCCTTTTTTCGTGTTAGAGGGGCAGTGTACTTCTCTAACCAATCCCAAGTTTGCTGTGAATATATGTGGTCCAGCAACAGTGTCCTTTGGTCTCATCAGCTTTTCAGGCTGCCTGGTGTAAACAATAAGTGGCCTGTTGGCCATTCCTTTTAGAGCTTCTGTGAATGGCTGAAGTCTAGTTTTGCTAACAACAGAAACAATTCTGAGTAATTACAAACAACGGCTTGGTATAAAGAAAGACAGGGACTCTTTGTGACTACATATATGGGATATTCTTCACACTCCATAATAATTCCTGTAAAACTGTTACATTAATACGTAGAGATATTTCAGCATGCCTCTTACTCTGAGAAAATAATTTTTTACCATCTACGTTCACTACATTTCACAAGTTACATTGGCAAAGTTCTTCAAAAAGAGAGCTGCTTAGTTTCTGTGCAAAGGAAGGGAAATGCTTATACTTTCATAGATGTCTCTGTTGAAAAGGGATTGAACAAATAATCGTAATTTTCCTGTTAGTGTAAAAATACATTTTTTCTTGTGTATTTAGAGTCTAACAGTTTAAATAGTTCACTTTCCCATCAGTGGTCCCACTGGTTTTAGCAGGACAGATGGGGGAGTACTGCTGTAAGTGATGTAAATAAGGGTATTGAAAGCTGACCCAGTATTTTTCAGATTGGGAAGATAACGTTTATAGCAATAGCTGCAACCCGAATCATAAGCCGACTTGTGTCACCTTCTATGAAGACCTTTCACTTCAAAAATAGAACAAACACACATAAAATGGCAGCTCTATCGATGAAAGATCGTAGGCTAAAACCAAGATTCAATATTCCTGCTCCTTCTCCTAATGGCCAAAGTACAGAATAAGGTGGCTGGGAAGTAACGTATCAGTTTGGGGACTCCACAATCATGAGTGGAGATCTGGCTTCAGACAGATCTCTCTTTGGGATCCTCCTAAGGGTTAAGGACAGACCAACAGCCTGGTGAACTGAATTCTGTGGTCAGGAGCCTTAGAAGGGGGAAGCGCATGAGGCTGAGGATTTTAATAAAGGGACATGAGACAAAGAGATATCCCGTTATGGTGGTATCTAAGTTTCATGCAGGGAGGAGAGATTCTGTCTCAAAGAGAGACGGTCCCTGAAGATGAGAAAAGAGGAAAACTTGGGAACTGAAACTCTGGGCTGTAAAAATCAGGGTGACTGTGTTAGTTAGCAATCAAAAAATAACTACCATCAACTCTGATTGAAAGTTGACAACTGCAACCCTATTCAATAGCCAGCAAGAAAACTGTTCCTGTAAGTTCAACTAAACCACAGGATGAATGGCCAAGAAGTAGAAAGCAAATATTACTAACATAAAATGTGTTAGCTGAATTGCTTATTTCCATGTGGATGAGGCTTTTCTGTTATAAAAGGATATTTATCTGTCTCTGCATTGAATGGGACACATGTAAACACCCCAGGAAAGTTGGATATCCAGAGTGATTTTGATTCCAAGTACTAGAGGCATGCTGGCACTTGGAACTAGTCTGGAGTTAACATATAATGAAAGCAAATGTTTACAAAATCATTTCCAATCACTACATTAAATAAGGTTTCCCATTTTGAGGAATTTAATTAAATAGAATTAAGAGAAATTAAAAATCTAAATGATCATTTCCAATTCTCATCCGATTAAAAAAACACAAAAGTTTTATTAAGAAAGATTTATTTAAATCCAAGGCTTAAGAATGACTGCTATGAGCTATTGAGAGGACATAATTTGTAAAGTCTCAGCAAATTATGCTAGTGGGAGGGCAAATGGCAAGTAATGGAATAAAACCTCAAGTCTTTAACTCAGCGTTTGCTCTGGTAAAACTTACACTGATTTCACTGCCAAAGTATAGACTGACTACAATCTGTAAAAGCCTTGTATTCCATTTTCACACGCATCTAAAAACGTCTAGAAACAATACAAGAGTAAGCATAAGCTCTAAGGCAAGAAACAATATGTTAAAACAAGAAAAAAAAGAGGAAGATAACTTTAGTTTAGATCAGAGGTTTAAAAATGAGATGACGTAACAGTCAGGCATACATGACACGAAAAGGCCACTGCAGGAATAGATACCTGTTTGGAAGTAATAGGCAGGGACTTTTTGATTGATGTAAAATATGACAACTTAATTGCAGCAGTCCCTTCATACTCAGTTGTTGGAGCAAACTAAATGAAGCCAGGTACACCAGCTTTTGGGTAGAGAGATTTCAGAAGTTTACAATTTTTCAGCTACGTGATTTAAACCCTTCGCTTTACAGACGAGCAAATCTGTGAAAAATGTTGACAGCCATTTTGCTCCATTCCAGAACAGAAAATCACCTCAAAATTATTAAATACAATGCACAACCATTTCTGTATGGCAATCAACTCACCCACAAATGACATGCATACACTCATGTGTGCTTTTGCAAGAGTCAGATGCTAAGGATTTCCTTAACCGTCCAAATACCATATGTCCTAACTTATGGTGTTTAGGTTTGGTAGTAAATCACCACATTGAGACTTTATGCCCTAGACTTTGGTTAAATGCTTATTAAGGAAAAAGTGATGCACAACCATTTCCAGTATGAGTATTTAGACCTATATTTTCATCTAAACTGAAACTGAAGATGCACTGTGATCAGTCCCAGCTGATTAGCACTGTTTACCTTTTGGGTAAATAAAGACACATATTTTGTGAGGTATGCTTGTCAGAATCTGCCAAATAAAACAAGGATTGTGTGGCTTGGATATTTCAGATAACTTTGTATATATCCAGCTTCCCCCTATTAGGTCGTCTTAGTTGTCTGACTTATAACTAGATCTATTGTAAATATCAAAATAAAATTTGTATTTACGTTTTCAGCAATATCAAATGCACATGGAAATCCTTCACTGCATGTAGTTACATGACATATATTACATGCTTTATGTTTCCCTTTTAGCATTTGCAGATGAACACATGCAGGAAGCCAGCCTGCTGCATAGAGTACTTGTATTTCTTTAAGGTAAACACTGATGAAACATTTGGAAGACTGAAATAAAAATAAGACATTTATGAGACATAAAGGTATCACATAAAACTGTTGTGAATTACAATAACATTGGCTGAATCCCAGAACAGATAATCCTTATAAACATGCAGGAATGTTGTAAACTGTATGTGAAAATCAGCGATACAGTACATTAGGAGATTCATATTACACTTGGTGCTGTGTCTCAGTCCCTGGATTTTTCATGGCCTCAAAGATTAAAATAAATACATGTAGTATCTTTCCTTCCTCCACGAAGACATTTTATGTACACAGTTTTATTATGCTGAACAAAGATACCAAAGTGTGTTTTTTCTTGAGCTGTCAAAGTACAAAAGAAATGCAAAAAGTCCTTGCACAGATGTAGTAAAGTGCTGGATTTTATCTTTTGGCAGGTGCTCAATATGCAGCCCACATAATCACATGTTAATGACTGGAGTGTGTTAATCAGCATGCATACCTGATTCCTTCTTGCCCAAGGAAAAAAAAAATAAATTAACAATTTAGAGTGTGTTAATGCTTCTACTTTTGAAAAAATTCATGTCAATATACAGAAGTGAATTAAAAACTTTTTAGAAATTGCTTTATAAAAAAATTGGACATGTTACAATATGAGGAAGGACTAAAATAACTACAGGTTTAGCTGAACATAACCTACAACTCTTTCGTGAAAAATTCAGGTGATGATTAAGTCTATTTAAACACAGTTCACCCTAGAAGACAGGGAAAGGTTTAAAACAGACTGTGAGTTTTGAAAAAAAATTGTACAGTGTCAAAATGAAAATAACACAAATATAAGAGACATAACAAAAAGAACAATTATTTGATTCTTCTTCAAATAAAGTCAATTTTGTATTTCACCACTCCCATTAAGCACATTATCCTGCACATTTTTAGGGAACTGTTTTATTATTTTTAATATGAAATGTAAACATCTTTTTATGGTGAAGCTAGTAAAACTAACTCCTTAATGTTTCAAACCTTTAGACGTGTTCTGAACATTACAGTTGTTGGTAGTCCTAATAAAGTCAAGCTAAGCGCATACCTGAATGCTTTTCAAATCACAACACTCTTGAAAAAAAATTATTTTAATCATCTTTTCTGCAATATATTTCTCATAGAAGTCTATTTTATGGAAAAATAAAATATCATATCATCTGCTTTTTCACACCCTTCAGTTTCAGCCAAAACTTCATACCCGTGCAATTACATATGAAGGTATTTATCTCCTTAGTTAGATAAAAATTCTGATGCACTACCTGGCATGCAGAAATAATATCACAAGCACAGCAGAACTGCTTTCTATCATCACAAAATTCATATTTTTACATATAAATAAACAGCAATTTAGCAGATACAGAACTGCCAGAGTTTGGGGCATTTATATTTGATGCATTCTATATGCTTGTATCCAGCCTGTAAATGAACTAAAAATAAAATTTCAAAACATGTAACTTTTGAGAATTTGAAGCCATGAATTTATATAAAAACAAATTCACAGTGTTTAGCATGTCTAAACATTTTTCAGTGATCTTTCCTAAAAACCTGAGTTCATTTTTCTTAAAGGGAAGAACTTTCAACAAGAGAAGTTAATAACAAGGGAAGTGGGGGAGCGACAGGATTGTGCTTGTTTTATGTAGACACAGTAAGCACTGAAACGTTAAGGCCTTCAGGATACCGCCTATTTCTGCCTTTGTGATGCCAGTAGTTTTGCTAAAGCTATAGAAAGTTAAACTTGATACTTGGTGATTTTAAGTGATTCCTGCTGCACATAGAAACCCACTATCAGTACTGCAGAGATGTACGTGCAGACATGGTGGAAAGGTAGCATGCCTTTCACTCTTTTGGCAAGAAGACAACAAAAGACAGAGACTTGACATTTACAAAATACACGTTAACGTTGCCATTTGAGATAAAATCCAATGAGATATGTTTCATTTCTAAACCCAAGGGGTCTTTAAGTGATGTTACATAACGTATAGGGAAACACAGCATATATTGGATGTAATTAATTTGTATATGTATATGTGTTTGTTCTTCCTCAGGTACAGGAAAATAACACCCATCCTTTAGATCTGACTTGCTGCTGTGGATCCCTGTAAGAGTCTCTCACTGTGTTATTTCAAGTACCAGCAGTGCAAAAAGATGTGGATGCCCTCATTCTGTGCATGCACACACTGCCTACAGCTACCCTGTAGTGGTAGGCAGGGGAGGAACACCAGTGGGAAGAGTGTGGTGACCATCGCAGTGATACACCATTATGTATAGTGATCAGCACAGTAGCTACGAGTTCTTCACAAACCTTGTCTGTTACCAGACTGTTATACTGGAGCTGGGGAGGGGAACAGAATTTGCCACTCTCTCCTTTTTACTGTTGGGGACCAGGGGGTGGAATTCTGTGTTTTGGAGAAAGATTCCGGATTTCATTAGGTTAAAGCTGCTCAAATGTATTGTTCACAAGGCCCACATCTAGCCTTTACAGCCTGGGAACACACCACCTCACTCCTCAAAGAAGATCAAGGCCACTTGTCCATCTAATTTTTTGTCTTGTTGGCACTGCTTTCTCCTGATACTTCAGAGAAAAAATACAAAACCTTCCTGATTTACCTCACAAGGTGTGTGGGGCTCTGTATGGAGATGAGGATCATTCCTGGTTCCCCAGTGAAAAAAGCACACATTATGATTCTCCATTTCTTTATGTATTCACTAGTAAATAAACTATTCGGAGACAGCAATTCAGTTACGATTACACTTAACAAAAGTAAGTATTGTTGCCTTCCCCCCCACATCCTCTCTCAGTCTGCTCCCTGAAAAGAGCCAGGTTTTGGATGCAATCTAAAAATGTGACTGTATTTCTTCTTGCCTGTCCATGGGAGAAAGCAGGATACTTTCCTCATTATCTTAGTACCACCTTGCCCTCTTCCCTACAGTTTAGTGCAGCAAACAGATACCCTCAGCCTAAAACAGACTCTATTTTCTAGTAGAACTACATGCAGCAATAAATACCCATATGTCCAGGTATTTTTATATTAAGTTACAGTTAGAAATATAACTATAATCTCTTCAGCTCAGCGATATGAAATTACAGAAATCTTTTGGTTGTTTTATTTTCTCCCCACTGTAACATCAAATTGGCTGGTGATACGATACTTGCAGTGTAAGTCATTACAGGTCTGACGTTACAGTTGCTACACATTGCTGAATCTGTCAAATGAAAAGGGAGCACAAAGGGAATTTCCAAATGCAGCTGCTATTTCCCATTTGTTAAATCCTTTTATTACACCATATAAGTACACAGCTGGGAAATACTATAGAGTGGGAGTTAAAACAAAATATTTTGGCTTCCAGACATTCAGAATACACAAAGGACTCAGTGGAAAGCAATGCCTGATATCAAAAGGGAGTGAAAGTTTGAAAACATTTCTAGCCAGTGTGTTTTTTTTATGATAATACACAATGTAGTTTGAAGGTATCTTACATTACAGAAAGTGCTGCATACCACAAATGTTGGGGAAAAAAACTCCATTTTTTTTTCAGTCAAATTGCCCTACTACAGTGTCTTTTTTTCACTTAAGATCTGTACAGCCCTTGTAGCATGTTACGATGCATACTGTGTGCTGCCTCAAATTCCAGTGAAATCCTTAGTAGTTTTAAGGGCACAAAGGGTGCAGGATTGTGCCCTTAATTAGATACCACATAAAAGAGAAAATTTTTCCTCCCCATATGTCGACACAGCATTCTTTGAATTTACTATCTTATAACCAGACAACACACATTATTGATGCATTCTAATGACAGCACTACTGTCTTTACTTTCAGTGTAAATGGTATGAGCAGGTGCTTCTTCAAATCTGCTTTGAAAGGATCCGTCTGGGAAAGGTCAGAAAGCACTTACCTTCTGGGAATTTGGTTTTATTAAGTAGAAAAGCGGTCACTACCACAGCACCTATCTCAAAATTGCCCAATCCACCTTCTGGAATTTGTCTTTCTGGAAAGAAGCTCCTATCCTCCCTTAAAGGAGTATGAAATTGCCTTCATCAGGAAAATTGCAGATGCCTCTGAATTATTTCTTAGCAATATTGATGCCTGCTTGGAAACTGAGGTGTTTCAGAGAAACTTTATGCAGTTAATTGAGGCTTAAAAGTTTGCTCATGAAGGACGTAAGGGAGAAAAAAAAAAATTAGAAAACAACCCCAATAAGTTTCCCTAAATGACAGTTCCTCAAGGAGGGAAAAAAAAAAAAAAATCACTATTCACTGTTGTGATCTAACCAGTCATCTAACTCACCTAAACTGTAAATACACTGGGATCTTGGTCTGTATATTTTAGATCTCTCTTAAGTGCAACCAAACAGCAGGCCTTAGAACTTCGGTTTTCACTTCCAGCCAGGCCTTGTAAATTATACCCAGCTTTGAGCTGGGCAAAAAAATTTGTTTGGTTTAGCTGAGAACTACCTAAATAAGGATGACATACATTCACCGCCAGATTTAACCCAAGGGAATTGTGGAAACTCCTAACGATTTTCAGGACATTCATCTACATATATGATGGAATATTAACTGGAAAAAGGAGAAAGGAGAACCAGAGTCCTGTCACTCAAGCAAAGTTTATGCACCTGTCCTGAAACATGATAAGCCAGGTGTTGATTCGTGCCTGTCCAGAGGTATGGCAAGTGTTGACATCATAGTACAGCACTCAGAATGAAACCAGATTGCACTGTTGCTGTAAGTGTAAAACTGCTTCACAGCAATACAAATGAGTACAACTGATTACACTGACAGAGGTTCTATCATTTTGGCTTAAGCATTACTTCAGGCCCAAGGAACAGCTTGAACAAATGCTTGGAGGGGCTACTAGAGGCTAGGAGTACCTTCCTCTCCAGGACAGAGTCATTTTATCAATGTTATTGGTGTCTGAAATTCCCAGAGTGCATATGCCTCTCTGAATGAATAGGAAAGTAGCTGATGAATTCACAGGTCTATTTTTTTCCACCAACAAACTTGATCAGTACTTTCTAGTCTGCATCCAGCTTGTCCTCCTGACTACACAGAAGTTAAAATTATTCTGATGAGTTTATTGCATGACTTGGGCAAAAGGGCGACTCTCCATCCAGGATGAGGTTCCATCTGAGAAATCTGCACAGAAGCCATATACATCACTTACAACCTACTTTGCCAGGTTACTAACCTATAACCATTTTTCTGTAAAGCCATTTTTACAGCTGAAATTTTGCCTCCTTCATGACAGTCACCCAAATACTTAGGAATATTATAGGCCTGACAAAGTTCTGCACTGGGTTAAATTGTGCATTACAGATTAGGTAGCATTTTTCTGGTTTGGTGTGATCTTTTGAATCAACTGGATTTTAGAAAGAAAAAACCAAACATTATATTAGCAAAATAGATATTATTGTAGTGCTGCTATTTAACTAATTCCAGGCATCATATTATGCATGAAGAATTCCAGTATCTATGTTGATTAACGCATTAGAATTATTATTTCAAGGCAAACTTGAAATAAGTTCGTTATTTAGTTCTGCCAAAAAAACCCTACAAATGTTTTTTAACCATATTGAAAGCTGCTAATTCGTACTGAAAAAAAAAAAAAAAAACTTGCTGAAAAAATCCACTCAGACATTTAATAAAAATACAGAAGAAATTTTATGAAAAGGCAGGGTATTCTTTTTAAACTAACTGTGTGAATTTAATGTCTGTGAAAATCACTTTATGAAGAGTCTGGAATTATGATGTTCTAAATTTACAGGGCACCTGGCTGCTCCACGTACCTTAATTCTGTTCCTGAGGAACACATGCAAGGAAAATAAATTGACTGAGATGCTATGCCCATTCAGTCTTAATTCAGTCTGCCCATTTATTGCAACGTTTTGGGGATGCAGAGGCAGAATTTCAACTGCAAAATAATTTTATCTAGGCTACTGAAGAGAATACAGATAATAATTCTGATCATTGCTAACATCACCTGTATACAAACTGGTGATCTAGAGCAGAAGAGCATGGCATAGTTACTCATAAACACCTTTCCCCTCCACAAAAACTTGTAATTTCCTATAAATACAGCAGGATGTTTGTGTCACCTAAAATGCCAGCTTCTTTGTTGTGGTGTAAAGCTATAATATTCTAGGTTCGGTGGGTTCTATTTTTGAGAGACAAGTAGAAAAATGCATTAAAGTTTCTTCCTTCAGCACAACACATTGCAGATGACAAACAGTTGTGCACTACATCCTCCTGTCAGAAATTAATGTTTGAATATATGAGCTAGAGAGGTTATGACATAAATCAAGGTATGAATGAAAACATGATAAATAGATGCATTTCCTTTCCGAAGGTGAACTCATCAAATGACCTCATTCATATAGACCTGTATACTTAAGAAGATTATACAATTGTAATTTACAATTACACATATTGATGTTGATCTATTACTAACACCGACACTTTAACGTTTAAAAAGCTTTACACCCAAGAAGGATTATGCTGAACACATCTTTCAAAATGGAAGTGAACAGCCTTTTACAACTCTGATTTAGAAAGCCACAGTGAGAACTGTGAAACTCACCATTCTGTGTTGGGCTGAGATGACTCCATCCCACTCAGGATCTTGTTGGATGGTCGTGACCAGAGTTGGTAGCTCCTCAGAGTGAGGTTTGTTGTGCATTACATTATGTAGAGGCAGATGAGAGGTCGCATGCTGATCACTGTTGCCCTCTTCCTTGTCTCGTGATGCTAAGTCCTGGGTCATTGTTTCCTCTCCATCAGCTGCACATGCAAATGGAGAGGTAGCCTGCTTGGAAGACATTCTTCTACAAAACAACAGAAAAAAAGAAAACATTGGTTTTAAATGGGAAAAAAAAATCAAGCTCAAAATAGTCCTCTAAACACACCACAGTTGCCTACAACAGTTAAAACTTAACCATATGCAGTCAAGAAAAGTAGTCTAAAAAGTACGGGTGTGGGGCATCTGGATCCAAAACACTGAGAAAAAGTATTCATTGATGCCAAGTCAAGGTCAGGGTTAAGTTATATGATGTCATTCTATTCATTTAGACTTGTCAAACAATATAATTTTCCCCAGCCATAAGAAAATAGTGATCTTATTGGTATTTTCATGTTGAATTTGCCTAAGAGTTCGTCTTTAAACTCTTACTCCCATGAGCAATCTGAAGGTTATAAGCAAATGTTTAAATGAGAGAGTCCATCGTGCTTTCCTAACTTCACTCCTTGCAAGCAGAAGATGTTTTCCACATAGATAAGAATTTTTAAATCCATTTCACATTCTGCCATATACGTCCTTTTGCTGTTTGTTGAAAGCTGTATCTGCTCTTAACCTGTTTAAAATTTTACTCAGTTTTACCTTTTGAAAAGTGTTTCGAGACATTCCTGTGAAAAGTGTTCTAAAACTGAAGGGTCTATTGAATGGATGGATAATATCTGAGTACCCTTTTACAGTTCAAACTAAAAATCTAAAATAATTATGTTGCATTTCATATTAGGCATTGAGTACAGGATATAGCTCAACAAATTACTTTAAATGACTTAAAAGTGTAATGAACAAATGCATTGATATATGTTAAATGTCTTTTCCTAATAATGGCCTCTTACTACCATCTCGTATGCAAACACAGCTTTCACCACAGTTTCTGCACTTAAATGAAAATATAACTGACTTCAACTCAAAATCTGAAAACACTCTGTTTAAAATTTCTAATAAGATTAACTGCAACTGTTAAAACAATCATTAATAAACCTGCAAGAAGACAGCTAAAATACATTAAGCCATTTTCCCAGGTTTTAGTAACTTTAGAATATCCGTGACACTGAAATTGCTAAGAAACTAAGGAATAAGATCTTCACCTTAATTGCTTTTTAACAATAATTGATTTCATACCTTTTCTTTAAAAATGCACAAATCAGTTAACATCGGAAACCACATGAGCATTTTTCAAATTAGCAAATCATTAACTTGCTAGTACTGTTTCTACAGACAAATAAATACTGATTAAAGGGTCTGGAAATCTGAGACTAACAGTTAAATTTAAAAATCTGTCACATGCTTTCATGAATATTACAGTGAAGGAAATATCAAGTGCAAAGAAAAATAATTAAGTTAATTCCAATTTAAACAGTAGTTTTCATGTAGCAGCCTGTGTTTCACATAGGATTTAACAGCTAATGCTAAATTTCTCACAATTAATGAGGGAGTTCAGATTTAGTATCCTACAGTGAAAAAAAAAATTAATATAAGATCAATTAATCTAATTATGTACAGTTCTATATGAAAGTATTACAAGCTTTGAAGTGCTTTGAAACATATTAAAACACTGATACCTATTTAGAATAACTATTCTGTAAATAGAGATAATCCTGCCTCTTAAACTCGATACTGGTGGGGAAAAAAAGCTTTGCATTTTCTTGAGGGGAGCCTGAGTGTAAGTGGGAGTCTGATATTAATGTTGCCAATAAGCAGAACTGAGGAATTTAAACTGTGTCTTACATTCTTACTATGCTAAAGAATTTGTGTTGATGCTACAGAGAACATGCCAGGAGTTCAGCAACCGGCATTATTCTGCGTACTTCAAAAGGTTCTGGTTCATAATTACTATGATCCAAGATAAAATAAAAGGTTTGCTTTCCCTTTTCTCTTTAAAATAGTCACGTTAATGTAATCACTCACGTGAAAATATAAGTCAATGCTCTATGCAATTTGAAAACCAGACATGAAAACCGAAAGTCACAATAAAGGATTTTCCTTTCTTTCACCTCCTCAACGGATCTCATTCCTGTTTCAAACTGAATGAGCTTCTGTGAAAAGAAATAGCTATGGCTGTTTCTTCACCATAAATTAATCATGACAGAAAACTAGAAATGAAAATGTCTCTTAAGAATAATTTCAACTACAAACTGCACCAATGAATAATAGTGCACAATCCTAATTAAACACAACTCTGCAGCTGCAAAAATAGGCTGAATCTGTCCAAAGCTACGAGTTGGCTTTAAAGGCTGGTTTGTTAGGGACTGTTTTCTTAAGGAAGGCTGGGCCCTCAGTCTTAATCAGCCAATAAATTATTTCCTGCAATTACATTAAATAGAAAATTATCTTCAAATTGGGAATGTTAATTGAAAATCAAAATTCAGACTGAAGTTTAGAAATTACATGCTGAATATAATTAGTCTAGAAAGGCTTCACCTCTTTTTCATAAACAGGCTTTTGGTATTTCCTCAAGTGACCATTCAGTAAAGCTATCTACTGGTAATGCACTACAGAGGAAACACTTTTTCTTTGCCGTATACACTAATACGCTTTCCTCTTATTCATGATGTTTTAAACACAATGAAATAAAAATCTCTATTCACGTTCTGTTCTTTAAGTTGATTACGTGGTGAAAAGGGGACTCAGTTAACCTTAAAAATAAAATTATACTGACAGTCGTATTCATTAATAATCTCAAGCCATGCCCAGCAACTTCTCTGTGTATTAGCCTAAGAGAACGGACGGAGAGCAGGGTTCAAATGCTTCCTAGCTCCACCTACCCCTTTTCCCCACCGCTGCATTATGGTCAGACACATTTCCATAGCGTGCTTTCCTCAGTTGCCCGTAGTCCTGGAGCACAGACAAGCTCAGGCAGGTCTACCAGGCACTTGCTCTCCTCTCAACATAATTTTTAGGGGTGTCTTTCACTCTATTTTCCCCCAAACCTTTGTCAAAATGGCAAGATTGAGCACATTATTTATGGTCAGAGGTCAGCACTTAATGGGACCTTTCAGGTTTTTGGTTGCTAGATTTTAAACATCGGGGTAAAAGGGACAGAGATGTAGGACCTTGCTAGATTAGGCCCTCCACCTTCTTTTCCCAGCACAATCATTAACTCAATCGATACACCTCATGTACGTCTTCTGAGGGTGCCAGGGTATGCACCAAATATTGATTATGCCTGGCTTTATAAGCAGTAAAACAGTAAATATAAACTCTGTGACGGGGTGTTATCCAGACAATTACTTCATGCAGGTTTTTACTCATTACCTGTCTGTTTTTACTTAAATGGGAGAATTCTGCACACAGAACTCCACCAGGTCCAAAGGCAGAGTTTGGCCAATAACTCCAAGGTCTCAAGAAATTCAAAGGGAGAAGAATCTGGCCCATCTGAGTCATTTATGTTTACGATAACATTAAACCATAGAACAGGTTGTTGTGTTAAAATGTTTTAATGTTGAAATGCAAGTATGAATAGCAGGCACATTTTAAGCCATAACTACTTCCCAGTTTTTCATTTAAAATATTCAAAATGCATTTGCTAAAATCCCTGGAGAGACAGAGGAGGGAGGGATCAATATTCATCATAAACAAGGCTTGTAAAAGGTATCCAGAACTTACTAATTTCTGTTATAATTTATTTTATTTTTTCTCCTATTATCAATTAAATTCACTCAAATGATTTTAGAAAAAGTTTCTGATAAAAAATATCTCCCTAGTTATAACCCCTGCAAACAGGGGTTTATAATGGAAGTGCTGACACAACCCTAACTACAGCAGCGCAAATGGTGCCGCTATAATACACAAAATCAAGTTCTATTATTCTAAACTATCCTCGCTCGGGGGGTTTTCTTTACTGTGCTCCCAGACAAACTGCTGAAGCATGAAAAATTTAAATGCAATCAAGTGGGTCCAATTCTACTTTACTAGAACAAGTGTCTACAGTGGTACAATCTTAAAAGAAGATGCAACAGATTTGTTTGGTGCTTTTCTTTCTTTTTTCTTTTTTAGCTGTTTATTTATAATACTGTGCAATGGAGATAAAATAAGAGAGGAAATTACACTCACATTATATCAGTATATTGATTACACAGCACACAATCAGAAAGAAAACTACATTGTGAAATTGTTGCTTTGGTTAAATTGACAGATTAGCTGAACACAGCAATCACTAAAGGTGGAAAATATACCTAATGGGTATGAAAAAAGGGTTGGAAAAGGCCCGAATTATCTGAAGTCCTATCACCTCCTCAACTTTGAGAATTAAATAAATCTTGGTTTGGATTTTCCAAAACTAGAATAAATTCTATCTCATTTTGAACTTGAGACAGAAAAAAAAAAATGAGAACATTTATCAAAACCTCAGTAAAGCCTAGGAATAAGACCCCAATTTCAGTCAGCCTCAATACCAAGGCAGTAAAGCTAAAACTGAGCTGCTAAGGTTGTTTTACCTACATAAAACTAAACACAGACCCAAACAGCTCCATTCTCTATATATCTGACATGATTTTTTGTTTTACTCCAGAGAAGAAATTCTCTTTGCTCTAATGAAGACTGGCAATCAGATTCTCAAAATATCAGTTTTCCTTTTTTCCTACAGACAGTGTGTGTTACACCTTTCCAAATACAAATAATAATATCTTTTTTTTGTCTGAGGCTCTTCTATGTTCTCAAATTCTTCAAACAATGTGTATCTTCTTTTTTGAAACAATTAGATGACATGCCTGACATGAAAGGCTTCCAAAGCCTAAAATCTTCTATCCCTGCTGACTGCTGAAATGATTAAACGTTACAGTGGAAATTATAGCTAGACCTGGAATTTTAGCTGCTAGACATTTCAGAATCAAGCCACAAAGTATTAACACAGATAACAATGTGATTTCTATTCACTATTTCAAAAACATACAAACTAAGCAGTAACAATGAGATATATGAAAAAGTAGACTTGTAGTTGGCCGGAGACTCTAGCTTTTGCTCTGTTCCACCCTCACAAAGCATTCATAAACCTAAAGACATCTACACTGCAGCCACATAAAGGACTGCTTTGTAGAGCTGAGATATCCAAAAGAAGTTTCAACAAGCTCGTTTCTGATAGCGCTCCAACTACAGTAGCGTGGTACTTGGATGGGCTAATTCATCCCACTTTAGTGACTGCAGTACAGATGTAGCCTAGGTCTACAGCTCCAACAGTAGATTGGAATCAGATTAGATTAGAAATACATTCACTTACAGAGCTTTTATGAACAGTCTCCATTCCTTTTCCCCAAAGTGCCAGATTAACGTACTTAAGTGCATGATTAACTGTAAGTATGCAAGCAGTCCACTAATTTCAAATTGGACTACTCTGTTTCAAAAAGTTAAGCACATGTCTAAGTGCTTTGGTGACTCCAGAACTAAATAAATTAAGAGAAGCCATTTTTAGAAGTAATCATAACCTTTTAAATATTTCCTTCTAAACTTTTATGCTAACCTGGTGTTCATGAAAAGTAAAATTCGGCCACAGCATTTTAGCCCTCCCCACCTTCTAAAAGAGCAACAAACGTGCATACTCGTGTCTTAACTTACAGGATCCTCTCTCACAAATCAGCACTCGGCTCTGGGATAAACTGAACGCACCGTACACCCTTTGCCTGCACTGCCCACGGTATCCTCCTCTTTCACACCCGTGGCACACCTCATTGCTTGCTGGTCCTGTGTCTTTCATGGATCCTCAAACCCCTTCTGAAATGCAAGAGGATCCTTTATGCAACCTATTTTGCAGTGCAAGGTCACCTGTACGAGTTCAAGTCTGATGTAGAACAGGGTACAGTGATATAGTTGCACAGAAGTAACTGGAACAATTTCCTTATTTCTATCTGCAAACCAGTTTAGCACAGTTACACATTCAGGAAAACTGATCTTTATTTTTGCTCTATAAGGATACCAGTAACAGTAGTGTTCAGATAGACTTAAAGAAAAATGGAAATGCTTTGCCAAATATTTTTGGCTATTGCCAAATATTATATAGCCAAAATATTTCACAGCTCTGCTCCTGTAAAACAATGTTATGTAGGCATAACTCAGTGACATAATGCATTGTAAATCTAATGCCGTAATCTGTCTGCCATTTTAAATAAACAGTTATTTCCTAAAATTATGAAATTTCATATCAGTTTCCAAGAAGCCTTAGTAACACCAATGAATAGTTACAGGTTCTATCCTTCTGGGGCCTCACACCCCAACAGGAATCACTATGCACAAAACCTCTATAAACTGACAAAGCAGCAATGGGAGAGAATCTCCCAGGTTCTTGGATCTGGCTCGACTCACAGCAAGGCCTTAAGCCAAACAGCTCAGCTCCCTCAGGCTCTTCCTTGGCTTGATTTTGCAGGATACTACAAGGATTGGTTACATATAGATCATAAACAAAGCATTGCAAGATTAGAGAGTTTATGGTACTTGCAGGAATCACTTTGGAAATAAAGGGGGCGGGGGGGCAGGAGGGAGATATGATTCAAGAAATGGCAGCTGTAATGTTAACCGACCACCTGAATCTCTCGGGAAATAAGCATCAAGCTAAGCAACACACCCACAGCTTCCAAGATACACAGCTATTCTTACATTTGTTTTTCCAGTCCACACAAATTGCATTTCTGCTAATGGACATGAATCCAAGCCACAAAGTTTGACTTCAGATTCAGGCTTCCTCAAAGGTCCGAAGGTTTAGAACAATTTCTTATGTATTTCTTCTCATTTGTAATGAAACAATGTAATCAATCACAGCCCCTCATGAGTTTTCAGTGAAAATCCAAAGTCTTCATTCGGATTTGTAAAATGCCAAAAATCCAACCTACCTTTCTAGTAGGTCAGATGTTCCATTCTCTTTATTCACCACCAGGAGCTTTCCCTGAAAATGCCTAAAGTGAACCCCCTCACACTGAACGCAGTCCAGGGCAGGGAAAGAATAGTCATTTAGCACCTGGGATGTGCTCATCTTCAGTCACTGTAGTTAATGTTTTCTATAGTTTATATTTAGCTCACAATATTGCTGTCACTTTATTTAAACAGCTTGAGACTGTTCTTTGGACTAGAGCTCATATGCCCTGGAATGCTTTGACTCATGAATTGTTTCTCCTGATAATGTTACATCACGTAACCACCTCTGTTTAATTGGTTGGTATTAGCTTCTCAGTGATGACTGCCTTTAAAGTCCTATGACTAGACCATGTGTCTCGATATCCAATTTCCTACTGTTGGAAAAAGAGAAAGAAAAATGGCAGTACTGACTTCCAGCAATCTTTACCAATAACTATGGGAAAAGAGTGAGCGTGCCAAGAATTTATCCATCAGCAACTTACTAGGATTTGGTTTTTTAGGCAGCAAATAACAAAATATACAATATAAATAAAAGCAATTGTTAACAATAAAATTAAAAACAGTGGTTGCTATAAATAAGCATTCATTCACATATTTTTATGGAATAGAATGACTTGTTTAGCTGAATGATTGTATAAATGGTTTTGATAAAGGACGCCTAAAAATACTAAGAGGAATTTATTTTAGCATGTTTAGACTTTGAGTTGAGATTTTATACAAAAGACAAGAATACATATTTTTTCCCCCCTTACAAAGTCAGTTGAGCACTTGTTCTAATAATAGAAATCCTCCTGAACACACCTAACTAACCCTGATGGGCATAAGTTCCTGAAAGGTTCATTAAATCCTTTCAATATTCTATGAGATAGATACTCCAAAGTTAAGATACAGTATTCTTACATTTTTTTTCCTCCTACAGTTAATTTTCAGGAGGTGCTTAAACTTCCATGTAATGAGTTAAAGAGTTAATTTTCAGTCCCAGAGGTGTGAAAACAAAGGTTACGTGCCATTTCTGTGCACCACCTAATTTAGAATAGAAATATTCTGAACCAATTTCTCTCCCCTCCTTCCCTGTTCTCTTCTCTCCATCTCCATATTTTTGATTCTTTTTCCAAATCGATTAGTGCACCTCAGTGAAATGAAGTATCAATTTCAGGTTTACCTGTACAGTTGCACTAAACCACCTAATTAGTACCTCTATGTATCATGAAACAATGGCTCTGCAGCTCAGTTATGGATTGTCTTTTTAATAAAAACCTTCGACTACAAGCCTAGAAACATTTCTAGCAGGCAAAATACTTGATTCAGTAGAGGTTACGCAAGCATCAAAGCACTTAAATATAGGTGCCAAACCACATTGCCAGGAGCTCTTAGTACTGCAAGGTACTGTTACCTGACAGCTTGGTGAATAT
Source organism: Falco cherrug (assembly GCF_023634085.1). Classification (NCBI taxonomy): domain Eukaryota; kingdom Metazoa; phylum Chordata; class Aves; order Falconiformes; family Falconidae; genus Falco; species Falco cherrug. The sequence continues at coordinate 32,013,921 of NC_073706.1, forward strand.
AAAATTACTTGTTTCTCCAACTGAAGACAATCAAATTGTCACCTTCCATTGTAATAATGCACAACTAGGGATCAGCAAAGTGCCAACATGATTACCAGGAAGAAAAGAAAACATAACAAAAATATCAAATCTGTATTTCTCTAAAGGGTAAACATATCCATCTGGCTATTCACAAAGAAAAGGAGGAGGGATTTTATTTTTCCTATCAAATATCCTAGTGTTATTTAGCAAAAAGACTTATATGTCTTTCATTAAGTGAAAAAGAAAAACAGCTAAAGAAGGCGATTCATGAAATACTAAAAATAAACACAGGTCAGAACTGCGCTGGGATGTTACTTGTGCACGTTTAAAGGACTGCAATTGTCATCAGAGATGCTAGGGACAAGCACACGTACCTGCACTGTTGTTATAAGCTCATATGTGTGAGGATTCATAAAAATTAATTCTAACTGGCACATGGCGTACTTTGGCACAAGCTACACATGACGTGCCACTTTTTATTTGTTTATTTAAATGACTTCATTCTAAGAACTGAAAATTAAGTTTGAACTGCAGGCTGCCTCAGACCTGGGACTTTCAGGATATTAAAAACCCGAGAAAAACCTTTGAAGGGGGTGATCTGAATACATGAGAACTAATATTTTCACCATATATTTCTTTAGGATATTCAGCAAATGGCCTACATATTCAGGAGTGAAAGTTGCATTTTGGTGATGCAGAGATCTCATAACCAGAAATTGTGTTTTATATCTACGGTAGCTCTGGGCATCCTATAAGACATAAAAGAGTGTTCTTAGGTAGGATATATACTTGAAAAAATATTTTCATCTGGTTCATAGAAAAGAAGCTAAACCTAAATTCTTCATGAAAAACTTGCATTGTTGAGTGTTATCATGGATTACCTTTTCTGTATAAATATTCCAGTCTCTATTAATGCATGGACTAAGTTCTTGTATGTTTATTGATGTCAATGCACATCACTTTCAAATACTTTTTAAAGTTTCACCAGTGAAGGAGGAGTTACAAAAAGAGAGAAAAGAAAAACATGCAAAGCCAAGAATCGGTCTTTGACATTGTTTTTTTCCTGAAGGAATGTTTAAGAATAGCAGTAAGGGATGAGCAGCTTTTTTCCCCCCTGCACAACTGCACCAGAGCCAGATGTAATCCTAACCCTTGCAGCGAGAGCAGGCACAAGGACTACTTAAATATCTCGTTAGCCTTGCAGAAGAGGTTAAGGAAAAGATGCAGGCTCCACATAACTGGGAACAACTCCTGTGACTTGTCTCAGGCATCGCATTCCCAGGAGCTCAGGTGCAGCAGCGAAAGGCCGGGCTTTCCAGCTACAACCTGCACGCAGGTTTTGGCCATCGATGCTCTTGCACACTACACTGCGTCATACGACACAGCACCTTCTTTTCCACTCTATTAGAATATTGATATACTCTAGCTGATATTCCTTATATTGGCATTATTTTCGAGGGGCTAAGCAGCAAATTTAGAGGGACAGACTAGGATATGGGTCACTGGGAACATAGGAAGAAAGGAGGGGAGCAAGAGTCCACAACAATTTGAAAGTCACAAGCATTTTGATCAGATAAAACAAAAGTAGAAAAATGCCCCATTTTCTGCAGCTTTGAGAAATTCTGATTTTTGTTAGAGTCAGGCTTTTACAAGGCAGCATCATGCACAATATTTCTTTGTTTTGATTTAAGGCTGACACAATATGATCCTTACATATGTGCATAATGGGAACCCTAAGATGTGTTTACAGACCCCTGCAGGAACCACCTCATTTACCAGTGAGCTGCAGCTACCACTGGGATAAAGGACAGGGAAGTCTGAAGCAGCACACTGTTTAGAAAAAGATTACAGAGGATACTATGCCTAGCTGAAACTACCCAGCAAATATTTCAGAAATATCCCTGTTTGATTGGCAACGTGGCCAAGAACAACAGCGCAGCAACTTCTCACTTTCTCCCCACCAAGCCCTCCACTGCTTGGGCTGTGCAAGTTTTCATAAGAGGGAGTAGATGGAGCCCTTTTTTTCTTAACATTAATTTACTTCAATATGAAAATATGAAGACAAAAGATAAATAATTGCAACAGCCTAAGAATTTAAATCAAGTAAAACAAAACATTATCTCCTCTGTTAATTAAGCTAATCAGTGGCCATTAAATGCAAACAATTTAAAGTTCAATTTATTGAGACTTTGAACCTCCTATCCTTTCACAAGATCCACAGATGAAATCTCTACCAATCTTAACTGCCTTTAAAAAAAAGAAAATTAAAGCAACTAATACATTGTTATTCATAGTCTTGTTCTTAGTATGACATACTTAACAATATCAAGTATTTTCATTGTTATTTAGTAAAACAACAAAAAAAACCAACCACAAACCAAATCATTGTTTACTACTAACAGTGTCCCAGTGCAAGTGTTGTCTTTTGAAGGAATTCATTAAGATATTTTGTCTAGGCACTGAAAAGAATCAGAGAACATTAAAAAGTGATTGTCACAGGTGAAACACACACCCCTCATCACAGCCTGGAGGGACCCAGCAGCGTGCAGTCCCTGCACACAGCACTCTGCAACTGCAGCAGTCGCAAAGGGAACTACAGGCTCTCCCTGTCTTTTGGTTTCAGTTCTGCAATGCACCACAAAATTGTTAGGGAGAAATAACTTGCAGTAACTGAGGACCCTCAACTATCCTGTTTTCGTGGAAGATTACAGCATACAGGATGTGATCTCTAGCAAGAGGGAAACATGCAGGGCAAAATCAGTCGTGAGGGTAAAGGTGAAGAGTGCCCAGGCTCTGAATTGCTCCACACTTCCAGGTGCTCAAAGTTCTGTGTTAGGATTTTTAAATGTGTCAAAGAACAGCATGAAGCACAATTATCAGAATACAAAAACACAAACCAAAGGCCCAGTCAAATGAAGTTGTCCCCAGATAATTAGAAAGCAAAAACCCAAACACGTAAAAAGCAAATTTACTGTCAGTGATTTTAAAAATTTTAACATTGCTATTTAAATTCAGTTAGACCCCTCACAAGTGATTTTAGCTAAAATACTGAAATATTCTATAACAACTTGTGATGCAGTATGTTTACCATTGAAATACACAGCGCCTTGTTGTGGTTTTCATCTCTGACCCATTTTTTCCTATATTTTAAGGATAAAACATATGATCTGCATTTGTAAAAGAGTCTTGTCTTCTCAAACAGTGTCAATTTTTGCTCAGGGCTATATTTTGTAATAGTTTCCTGCTTACATATATTGGTAACAATTTATAATAGACAAGCAAACATCACATAATATGTGCAGCCTATTACTTCTAAAAACAGATTCAAACAGTTTTGTTTTCTCATGAACATTTGTTGAGAGCTCTATTACCAATTTCAAAAGCATTGCCATACAGAACATACAGCTTTACAGGCATATTTAGCTGGCACGGCTGTCATCCCTACCATGAACCATCAAAGAGACAGTCCAGTGTCTGTGGTTCTAAACCAAATACATATAGGATTGAAAAGAAATGCATCTTTTAATCTAGGAATTATGACACAGACATAGAATCATTACAGACTTTTGAGTATGGGTCAGACCCTCAGACACTAAATCAGAGCAGCTGTACTGAGGTTAATTGAATCCTCTTTATTCAGCTGAAGATACATCCTTAACTTTTCTTAGCATGGGAAAATTGCATTGGGTCCTTTTGCAATATGAAATTTCTGTGTTTTCAGTGAAAAATTGACTACCATTACAGTATTACCAGGGATGATATGACATGATAGTATTCCTCCGAACACTCATCACAGAGAAATGCGAAAAACGGGAAGGTATATTCTGAACACTAGCAGACTGTATGCATCACGCTCTGTACTTTTTCAGTCTATTCTTCCTGAATGGATCAAAATAACAAGTTTTCTTCACCTACACAGATGAGCACTTTCAAAAAAAAAAAAAAAAAAAAATTACTTCTCCAACTGGGATAAGTGCTAATAGCAGGCAATAACTCTGGGAAGAATTGAACACAAACTACTGAAACAAAAACAATTTTAGGTTTTAATTTGAGAATGAATTCTTATGTTGCTGCTTGGTAAAGCACTGTAGTCCAGCAGCTCCTGTGGAGCAAGGTCATGAAGGAGATGGGGGTCATCCAAATACATAAGACCCCCAGCACAGCAGGCGCAAACTCTGCGCTAATTATATTAGGCCCCATCAGTCCTCAGCACACAACCACTCTGGCAGCTGCCCCATGCCATTAACGCTGCACAGACCAGGGTGGAGATGACAGGACCAGGGGAGGTGCCATCAGCCTACCTCTTAGCAGACAAAAAAAAAAAAAAAAACGTGCAAAAAGGGAAAAAGCAAAGGCTCTTTCAGTTTGTTTTTTTTCTGGTGAATCATTGTTGGTCATTGAGGTTTTGGGAGCTGATTCAGGCAGGGCAGAGCCCTACCCAGGAACTGGAGCTAGCAGGGAGGCCCAGGGCCACCCCAGGAAGCAGACAGGTTTGGATTGAGCCCTCTCAACTTTTCAGCAGATGGGTCAACCTCCAAGAGGAGGCACCTCTAAAGAGGTTCCTTTACTTCAAGACTCTAGCCTGGTTAATTTTTTCATAGAAGGTGATGAAGCAGTCTAAATATTTGGCAATCTGCACAACTTCTCATGTTCCAGAAATCTCAAAATATCTTCACCTTTACTAAGCAGCTCTCTCAGCACTCCCACCTTACAAAAGAAACTGAGACACGGTGATTTTAATGAATTAACACATTGGAACAAAGGAAGTAGAAAGCATATACGACTGATTTTCCAGCTCTTCTCAGTTCCTCGTGAAAGGCATAACTTGCAGTAAAAGATGAATCTCAAATCAGGTTCACAACACATTCATAACTGAAAAAAATCTCTTCTCACTAGCAGACAAAGGAATCTTTCCCTACAATGACTTTTTCACTAAACCGACATGTAGAGTTGCATTTATTTCTTCGGCTTTGTCATTATCCATTTACTATACCATGTCACAAGTTACAGTTTACTTAAATCAGCCACTAAATGCTGGGAGAAATGTTTATTGACACTGAATAGTGAATTCCTGCAAAACCTGACTGCACTTCTGCACTGGCAAGTAGTGATCAAAGTGATATGAAACTGAAAGCTCCCACACCGGGATGAACACCACATTAAATACAAGTTCAGCAAGAGGCTGGGGATGCAAAGTCAGTTTTAAAAATACAAACTTGATAATAAAATAAATAAGAACATATATTTTTAACCAACGAGCCCAACTTCTGGTATGAAATGGAAACTGTCAACTTGCTTGTGTGTTATACGAAATTCTTTTGAATTTTCTGATACAAGGG